>NC_136279.1:8472310-9757310 GCF_964198595.1 Lampetra fluviatilis | reverse complement strand
AGTGTGTGTGTGTAATGGTGTGTAGTGTGTGTGTAATGGTGTGAGTGTGTAGTGTGTGTGTGTAATGGTGTGTAGTGTGTGTGTAATGGTGTGTAGTGTGTGTGTGTAATGGTGTGTAGTGTGTGTGTGTAATGGTGTGTAGTGTGTGTGTGTAATGGTGTGTAGTGTGTTTGTGTAATGGTGTGTAGTGTGTTTGTGTAATGGTGTGTAGTGTGTTTGTGTAATGGTGTGTAGTGTGTAATGGTGTGAGTGTGTAGTGTGTGTGTGTGTGTAATGGTGTGAGTGTGTAGTGTGGGTGTGTGTAATGGTGTGAGTGTGTTTGTGTAATGGTGTGTAGTGTGTTTGTGTAATGGTGTATAGTGTGTAATGGTGTGAGTGTGTAGTGTGTGTGTGTAATGGTGTGAGTGTGTAGTGTGGGTGTGTGTAATGGTGTGAGTGTGTGTAATGGTGTGTGTGAGCAGTGTGTGTGTGTAATGGTGTAGTATGTGTGTGTAATGGTGTGAGTGTGTGTGTGTAATGGTGTGTGTGTGTAATGGTGTGAGAGTGTAATGGTGTGAGTGTGTGTATGTAATGGTGTGTGTGAGTAGTGTGTGTGTGTAATGGTGTGTGTGAGTAGTGTGTGTGTGTAATGGTGTGAGTGTGTAGTGTGTGTGTGTAATGGTGTGAGTGTGTGTGTAATGGTGTGAGTGAGTAGTGTGTGTATAAGGGTGTGTGTGAGTCGTGTGTGTGTGTAATGGTGTTTAAGGGTGTGTGTAGTGTGTGTAATGGTGTGAGTGTAAATGTGTGGGGAGCGGTGGTGTCACGGTTAGCGCACTGCGCTATGAACTTGGCCATCCAGGTTCGATTCCCGCTCACGGCCAACACCAGTGATGATTATCTGAACCGGTCCCTGGGCCTCCCCAAGGTCAACTCAGCCTCAAACGAGTACCTGATGCGGTGTGTAAACATCGCCACTGGGGAGACAAAGACGGCCGGGCGTGGTGTTGGCCACCCATCCCCTCGTGTACCGTGCCGGCCTTCATAGGTGCTCGCTAACAGCGCTTACCCCAACAGTCTGTTACAGGCTATAGGGGGGATTTTTGTTTTTGTGGAAGGGGCTGACATGTGGCATAAGTGTTAGCAGCAGTACAGTGTACTCGTTGTATGTGTGTGAGAGGCTTGTGTAAGTTGATACGGTGTTGATGCGATTGTGTTTATCTATGTGCAAAGGTGAGTGTGCGTAAGGGTTTGGAGTGAATGTGTTTGTGGAGGCCAGGGCTTCTTGGCTTGTTCTCCGTGATTACGGGGTCTCTGAACCCTTTTCTGTTCATGATCATTAAGGACCTTCATGGTGGTGACGGGCAGGACCGGTGAAGCTGCGTGGCAAGGAGTCCGGGAGTCTTTCCCTGTTTGACCTTTGGGGTACGACAACAGGGATATCATCTGGGGCCAACACAGAAAATGGCCATTGCTGTACCAGAGGAGTTCAAATCTGATACTGATACAATTGGCGCCACGGTGGTGAGATGTTAACTACCTCGCCTGGTATACAGGAGGTCGTGGGTGTTGAGATCCTGACCCTGACGCCTGTTTATTAGGAGTTTGCATGTTCTCCCCGTGGTCGCGTGGATTTTTCTCTAGGTCCTCCGGTTTTCCCCTCCACATTTATAAACGTGCCTTGAGAGTATTTGCTATAAATTTTTGCTATAAATTTGCACGTGATGAGTAACTTCTTTTGGGCTATCATTTGTGGCCGGGTCGCTTCTGAAAAAAGAGCGATATAGTTCGGTGGGCCTTCCCTGGTAAAATAAAACAATAGTTTAAAAAAAATTGTTGAACAATGTCCTTGTGAGGTTTAGGAATGTCTCCTAATGAGCAACCACGATAGTATGCATGCTGATGGCTTGGTAATTGCTCTTCTGAAAAGGTGTTGGAGTACAGTGCTGCTGAACATATCTGTAGCTTACGCCTAACCAAAACAAAACACAGTGCCTCTGGGTACAATAGTACATCATATATGTAATCGGGCACTCCACCCCCTCATCTCTTCTTGAGTAATTGGGTGGTGGTAGAGGGGCAGACTTTTCACACATGGGCAGTGTCCTCATCATGAATGCTCACTTCTTACTTCACACAATCACTCCTTAACACTTGCTAAATGTGGCTTGAAAAAAATGCAGGTTGGCATGCCTACAATCCATCGAGGGTTTATCGAGACTGTATTGTGTGAGTATCTCACATATCCTCGGAAGATCTTGACATTCTCTCATGAGTGAGCCTCCGGCAGGCGAGGCTGGGTCATGTAACCCACATGCCCATCCACCACATACCCAAGCTGCTTTTGTTTAGCTGAATATTCCGAGTAAAGCAGCATGGCACAGGCTAGAGAAGCGTTGAGATTATGGTGATGCAGGAGGACCTGGAGAAGTGTTGACTTGCCGATGACGTACCAGCAGTGTCAAGGTTGGCCACTGTGGAGGAGGCTCATAAAGGACACAACTGGATAGAGGCAGCTGTCCTCCAGCGAAAACGAGGGAGTAACAACGCTCACAACAGGGGGTACAGCACTGGGCAGATGAAACACATACAAGTTGGTACAGTAGGGAATGCAGAAGGTGCATCTGCCAGACAGTGAACCTATAACACCTGGGGTTGTTTCATGACTTACCTGTGAGCCTTAGACACTTCAGGTGGCCTCGGTGCACCTAGTCTGACACAAGTGCTGAGTTGACGTCGCCACGACTTAGTGGTAAATGGTGGCTGATGTATGGATGTAGGTGTGTGTGACTGTAAGGAAGCGGTAGTGCAGTGGTTAGTACACTTCAATGAACCCGGTGACCTGAGTTCGATTTCTGCTCACGGCCAACATCAGTGGTGAGATTTTGAACGTGCCCTCTCTAGGATAATTCAGCCATGATGCATTGTGTAAACATCATCACTGGGAAGACAAAGGGGGGCAGGCGTGGTCCTGGCTACATCAGCTTATGTGATGTGCCTGCCTTCATAGGTGCTTGCTAACAGTGCTTGCCACAACAACCTGTATAGGCTATACGATGTATAATTCAATTTCTGTAGGTGTATCTAGCAAGTGTGCGTTGGGGTGTGTAAAGAAGTGTTTGTGCTTGCCTTAGGGGTCAGCTTTCAAGTATGTGCATGTGTGTTGCAAAGTATTGGAATGTGTTAGGGGAGTGGTGGTGCAGTGGTTAGCGCACTCCTCTTTGGACCTGAATCCAATTCCTATCCTTGGCTGTCATCAATTGTGAATTATAGCTGAACCAGTATTGGGCACCTCTACGTTCTCAATAATCCTTAACTGACCAGCGTGGTGAAATGTGGTCAAACAACCATGATGCCTGACAACATGGAGATTGAACAAAGGGCTGTACATTTTTATCTAAATTAAATGTAAGGAAACAATGGGGCCTGTTAGGTGATTGCTAGTATGTAAGGGAATCGTGGGGCCTTATAGGTGATTGCTAACAGCACTAGCCCCTCGAATCCATAGCTGGGGGAATCTGCATGGTTATTAGTAACCGTAAACACATTGTGTCGAACCTGTACATTATCAGTTAAATGCACTAGTGACTGGTAGTGAACCTTGTTCGCATTCTGTCAGTTTTAGCATCACACTCTAAAAGAAGTGGTTTTATTTTATGATGATGGTAATGGAGTTCTTATGTTTGTAAGAGTCTAGCACTTAACGTAGGGAAATAGATAACTTTAGGCTGATGATTCCCTATGATTCAAATCGGTCAATCTCTGGGCCAAATATTGTGGGTGTCCAAATTAGAAAATTCTCAGTTTCAGATTTTTCTAGCTATAACTATAACCTCTACTATACTTATGCCAAATTGTAGCTTTCTAGCCTGTCCAAAATATTTATATTTACATCAGTGACTACCAATTGCCTATACTTATTAGATGTGTTCTCGTAGTCATTATCGATGTTTATTATTTAGGAGATGCAGTTGCATTTAGATGCTATATAAATCAAAAATATGATTATTATGTACTCATTTCACGATCTTAAGGTTGCGAGTTCAAATTTCAGACAGGTTTATTCCTTCCCATCAACATCATAACCATTATCGATTATCGTCATGGTCATCATCATGATCATTATTATCATGATCTTCATTGTTATCACAGTTAGCACTAAGATCATCATCATCATCATAACCATCGTCAGCATCATCACCATCCCTGTCAGGGGTAATAGGAATGTGAAGTTTTCACCAGAGGCTCGGAACTGCCAAAGCGGGTACTGTCCAATGTTCAACAGACCGTGGAGACGCTTGACATTTATGACAGTAACTTTTTGTTCCGTGGCTGTTGAGTCCATTGTGCATGAGTCCTGGCAGTAGGCGTAGACGACATGTTGGTGATTTATGCCTGTGTGCACGCTCATCGTTATGGCCAACAACATTGGCAAATATCTGAACCGGTCCTGAGCTGCCCCTTGATTGACTCGGCTTATAATAAGTATCCGGTGCAGTGCATAAGCATCGGCACTGTAGAAATAAAGGCAGCTGGCCGTGTTGCTGGCCACATCAATAACTCGTATGCCATGCTGGCCTTAATAGGTGCCCACTAACAGCACTTGCCCGAACAGCCTATAAAGGCTATTCGGAGGATCTTTGGTACGAGATATGTGCGACGTGGTTCCTTGTGTATATTAACAGCTGTGCTTTTGCCAAGTTTTCCACAGGCTGGCCTTTGCTCCGTCCTTGGGTTTATCCATGTCTGACCATGTGTGAAACATAAGGGTTTCTTCCTTAATTTGGAGCTTTCGTGACTGCAGGAATTATTCTTTGGTTCTTTCGGTAAAGTCACGTATAAAGATATTATTTAATTCACGTATTATTTTATCTTTATACGTGACTTTACCGAAAGAACCAAAGAATAAGGGTTTCTGGTTGACTCCTGCAGGTACAAATTGGATGGCTGGGTCATGTAGCCCATATAACCCAGCCACCGCATGCCCGAGCAGCTTCTGATTTGCTGGATAAAGTGAGATTAACAGGCCCTATATGGGTTAGAGAATAGAGGGCAGGAAGTGGTATGGGGAGACCTGGAGCAGAATGGCTTTACCGACACGAGTATCAGCAATGTCAAGACCGGCCTGCGTGTGTGGAGGAGGCTCGTGAAGGATGATACTGGTGGATGGTGGCAGCCACCCTCCAGCAACAAAAGTAGGCAGAGGAGCAACGTTCACAAGATCGGGCAGAGCGGTTGTGCAGTTAAAAGATATCGAGTGACAGTGGCAGGGGGCACGGGGACACATTTGGCTTGGATTCTATCTGTCTGCCCATTTTGCCTGGGTCTGTCCTATACCCCCCCCCCCCATGTCAGCAAGGCTCCATCACTACATGTGGCCTTGTTTTGTACAACATTTGGCAGAAGTGCAATGCTGACATCACCACCGATTAGCGTTTTAGCTCTGAAGCTCTGAATAAGGGTTGCATTGTGTGTGCGTATGTATTGTGTATTTGCGTTTATATAAAATGCGAATGCACGTGTTGTGTTTTTGTGTTTGCGTGAACATATGCATTTGTGTGTGCGTGTTCTGATGTGGTTTTTGTGTGCATTGAAGTGTATGATTGTGGATGCGTGCAAGCACGGATGTGAGTGTGTGTGTGTGCACGCGTGTAAATTAAGCCGCTCTGCTCTCTGAATAATTTATTTCGGTTGAGGCAGCTTAGTGAGAAATCTATAGTGCGTGTGCATGGATGAGAGTTTTTTCGTACAAGTGTGTGTGTGTGTGCATGGATGCGAGCGTGTACATGTGTGTATGGAGGCTATTGTGTACAAGTGTGTATGTGTTTATGGATGTGTGTGTGTACAAGTGTAATGGTTATCGCGCTGCACTACAAACCGGCAACCCGAGTTCGATTCCAGCTCACGCCCAAGACCGGTGGCAATTATTTGAACCGGTCCTGGGCCTCCCCTAGGTCGACTCAGCCTCAAATGTCTACCTGGTGCTGTATGTAAAAATTGCTATGAGACAAAGGCGGCTCGGCATGGTGCTGGCCACCCATCCCTCGTGTGCTGTGCTGACCTTCATAGGTGTCCAATAGCAGCAATTGCCGCCCAAAGTGTGATAAGGCTATAAGGGGAGCTTTGTCTTCATGTTCTGGCATGTGTGTGCTTGTTTGTGCTTATCTGTGTATGTTGGTGTGTGAGTAGGTGTTTATGTAAAAGTGTGTTTAATTGTGCTTGTGATCATGTGCATATATTTACATTTGTACATATCATAAATGTGTATAACCATGGCTGTTGATGAGATTCAGAAGGTATAAACCTATCTTACGTTCTTTTTAACAAGTTTGAATGGATAATCTTAACTTGGGTAAGCCGCTGGAGCAACAAACTAAAATATATTTAACTTTGACAGTGCGAGACGACCGGAGGTCTTTTCACTTTCTTATCGATAATTCTCCATGGCAGTGGATCGTGAGTTCTGCATGTGTATGGTATATCTGAATGCCTTGACGTGTGCCCGCATTCACTGCCGCCTCCCTCCATGTCTCCCGGTGTCCTCCCCCTACCCCTGTGTTTGCTTGTCCCTTCTATCTTCCCATGAACCCGTGTTTATCTGCGTCTTCCTGTGTCTGTCTGCCTGTACCCCCCCTCTGTGCCCCCCCCCCACCATGCCCCCCCCCCTGTGTCCCCTCTGCATCCCCTCCATGTCGTCCCCTGTATTGACCCCCCCCCTCGCATTCCCACCTTGTCCCCTATGTCCCCACCACATCCCCCCTGCCTGTGCCCCCCCCCTGTCTGTGCCCCCCCCCCCATGCCACCCCACCATGTTTCCCCATCCGTCCCTCCCCCATGTCCCATCATGTGTCCCCTGTATCACCCCCATGTCCCCGAGCCAGGCGTGGCGGCGCCGCTGGTTCGTACTGCGCCAGGAGGAGCTGCTGTATTTCCGCAATGACCGCGCACGCAAGCCGATCCGTACCATCCCCCTCTCCGCCTGCCTGCAGGTCGACTCTGGCCTCGCCTTCAGCAAGGTGGAGCGGGGGCACTGGAGGTCTGGGGAGCAAAAAGGGTTACAGGGGTCGTGGACAGCACGCAGAGGCGTAATGGGGTGTTCTGGGGGAGACAGGAGTGTGAGAGGTAGAGACGTCACGAGGAATCAAGTGGACGTGGAGAGAAGGGGGCATAAGAGCGTGTGAGACGCAGAGGAGGTCACAGGTACTCTGGGAGTGTGAGGCCTAGGGGGGGAAGGATGCACGCACCCATGTATTCACAATTGCACACGGCACGCACTCACAACATTGTGTGTGTGTGTGCAGGATGGGGCTAAGGGCAGCTTTGTGTTTGACGTACGCACGGAAGCACGCACCTTCTACCTGGTGGCCGAGAATGAGGAGGAGATGGTGGCCTGGGTCCGTGCGCTCTGCTCCCTCTGCGGCTTCAATGAAACTGCACAGGGTGCGCACACACACACACACATGCATGTATGCATGCACTGCAACTAAAGTTCAACTATGCATTTTTCCTGAAATTACATTGGAGAGGATGACCCAAAGTCTACTAAGGGCAGACAAAAGTGGAGAGAGTTGACAGCCAAGGAGGCCCTACGACTGTTGATGGGATTGATGATTAATGTTGCTCGCAAAAGTGTTGTTATCTGTGTTGCTCCCTTAACAAAGGCTGCAACACTGGAGAAAGTTTCATTGGGATTTTGAAATAGTTTTCTTGTTGCGAATGCATCAAGCACAGATTTGGCTGGATGTGGTCATGTGGCCATCATGGCAATGCTAATTTCAACATGGCCGACTTTTTATGCATAACAGTGCTGATATATGTATTGAGAACACTGTTACCAAGATATTTTACTTGTCTTTAAAATGTTATCAAGTTAAAACTTCAATTTATAGATTAATTAGTATTTTTTTATTTATTTGTATATGAAGCTGAGTAAGCACCTTTCTTTGCATAAATTCCCTGTAAGGCTCTCTTGGTCGGGCCAGCTTGCCAAGGCAAGAGGGGAGGGCAGGGATGGGCCTTGGCCTCTACTTTATTATACATAAACATTCACCCTCATTGAGTTAATTTGTGTTGCAAAACAGACACAACAAGGTTTCAGTGTTTAACCTAGGATGTTGCGCGACATTTGCACAAAGCAAAGTTAAGTGCAGGAAGGTTGCATCGGTTAACTTCAGCTTTGCACGCGCACTTACACATGTACAAAGACAAAGATCTTCCTGTAGCCGGGCGGGGCGGTAATAGTGCACGCCTGTAATCCAGCACTGAAGATGAGGGTTGGGAGAACACACCAATATCGTGAAACTCACTTCCCGTGAGCATCAAAGTTGCCACACCCTGGCTTGAAGGGAAATGGCAGTACAGCGAGTGGATTCATCTCCATCTGTTTCCATCCATATGGGGATAGAGTGGTTCCTCCCTCGCATGTGTGGAGTTTCTCCGGGAACTGTGGTTTCCTCCTTTTGTGTAGGAACTCTCATTAATTGGCCGAAAACATCTTAATATATAGAGAACCATGGAGCTTGTGCAATTGTTGGTGCCGCCTGGCTACCTTATCGCTTGTCTGTGGTTCCTTGTGCCGCTGAGTTGTTCTCGGTCTTTGAAAACGAGCAAAAACTACGTATTACAAGTCTAAATTCGTATTATCTTTAGGCTGTTGGGGAAAAAATGCTGTGGTGGTGTATCTAGCACACTACTGATTGACTTTATCTCTCCCATGCTGTTGTTTACACACCGCACTGGGTACTCCTTTAAGGCTGAGTCAACCTCACGGAGGGCTAATACCGGCAAAAAAACATTTGGCACCGATATTAGCTGAAGCCGAGATTCTGACTGATGGCCAAGTTTGTAGTGCAGTGCACTGACCACTGCATCACTGCTCCCCACTTATGCATGTACACTCACACACTCTTTGTATACCCAAATGCATACCGGTGCACGCGCGCAGTCAATAACTGCTGTTCCCCATGTAGATGATGGAATTTTCATCACAGCACTCGTGCCAGGCTAGATATATTTTGACTCGTTGGTACAAACTCACTGGACAGATCCAGGTGCTGTGGATTAACAAGGCTCAAGTTATTGATAGATGCATGCAAACTCTAGCACACATCAATACAAACATAAAGAGCCCCTTTATAGCCATTTAGACCACTGGGAAAGTGCTGTTAGTGAGCACCTATTTAAAATCTGAAACGGCACACAGGGGAGTAATTTGGTCAGCACCACACCCAACCACCTTCATCTCCCCAGTGGCAAGGTTTCCTCACTGCCTCAGGTACTCATTTAAGACTGAGTAAACCTCGGGAGGAAATATGATAGGTTGAAACACTGCTGTCCACGGTCGGAAATTAACACCAGGTCTCCAGATTCATAGCCTACTGTCCTAATCGTAGTGTCATCATATATATATGTATATACACATAGTGTATACATATATATACATATGCATACATATGCATATGTATATATGTGTATATGTACGGTCCTTTTTTCAATCCCCTGCTGAATGAAGGTCATGCTGCACTTCTGCCTGTTGGTGGGGGTTATTTGATCATACTTCACCATGCTGGTGAATGCGAGTTAGTGAAAGCAGAGAACATAGACCTAAAATCATAGGAGTACAGTTTTAAAATGGATCAACATGGTGCCCCGCAAGCCCTATGAATACCTGCTTTTTGCATGGTCGTCACCCATCCAGGTACTTTATAGGCTCGCACTGCTTAGATTCTCCGAGTTGATACACTAGGAAAGATTCCAGGTCGTCATAGACACACACAGACACACACTCGGAATGATGCATTGCGGCCAAGTCCATTGGGTGAGGGCTCGCGGAGGAAACTTGGTTAGTCTGGGTTGACAGACAGGAATGGTTAGATTCCAACCCAACTCTAACCCACTGCCCCCCTCCGCCCCCTGGCCATCGCTCCTCACTGTGCTTTTTATTATACACCAGATTTTCTGTTCATTGTTGTTAACATTGCCTCTCCCCCCCACATTTTGTTGTTGCTTGAGGACAGCAGTTGTTAAATGCTGAATAGTGTTTTTCACAATTCCCCTCAACGGAAGATTATCCCAACACCATATGAATGATGAGAAACTGAACAGAGAATGATGGCTGTACTGTACTGATGATTCGTAACAAGGTTTAAACCAGTGTACAGTTATTTCATTGTTCTACTGCTACCGAAAATTGTACAGTGACAATTTTAAATCGTAGTGGCCTCAATGCTGTTGTGCATGGTGCACAAAGTATGGTGACGTTATGTAGCATGAAAAGGAGGCTGGCATGACCGAGCTTATCGTCACATGAGTACTTTTTGCCATCTACAAATCAACTTTTGTGCATAGTATTTGCACTTATACTGGACGGCCCAGCCTACACAAGCGCACACCTATGGGTGGGAATACTGTACTATGTGGATTTATATAGGGTGTAATTGCGCCCACATCCCAGAATGCTGTACAGAAACTGGGCATTCATTTCATAGAGAGACCGTGAAATAAAGGGAATGGCCTGAGCGTGGACTTGTCAAATATGCATCTGTTAACCTGGTGGACAAACTTCCAGAGCGAGTACTGTTAGTAATTGTGCATTAAAGCTAAAATGGCACACAATGGGGTGGGATGACAAGCATCATGCTTGTCCACTTCTACGCATGGTGGGCTCTAGAATTGCCCTCATATTCCTGTCCCGGCTCCCTCCCTCTGGGGCCTATTGCTATTTGTCCAGGGCCCCAGTTGCTGTTGCATTTGGCTGTGCCTCAGTGTCAATCTCTCTATCCCCCGCTTCTGTGCCCTGACCCCCACCCCCACACTCCACTTTCTATTCTCATAATTTCATTTGTAAAGCATCCTGAGATGCTATTTAAAATTGTTGATGTTGGAATCCCTCAATCCTTGGTGAGCCTTATGTCTTTGTTGGCTTTGGGCAAGGGTACCGCGTTTCTAGGACGCGAAACGGGGACACATGGTAAGCTGGCAACTCTTTCCTCCATCAACCCTGTTCACTCTTCAATATCTAGCACAACCCTCACAGTGAGTGGTCTCGCTCTTCATGATATCGGCCCTGCCTGCTTTCTGCTCATTACGTCCTGGCCCACTCCTCCGATAACCAACCCTGCCCACTACTCTAGTAGTCCCACCCTATGCATGTGGAAACGCCGGACTGCATTTTTTGACACCGGGATTGTTCCGGCCAAGCTGGGGTTGTTCTGTTCTGTTTACGTGACAAACCTTACTAATTGGCTTTGTCGGGTGTTGGCGGGTTTAACGGCACATTTATATATTCACGCGATCTAACCCCCAAAAAAAACTATATTATGGATGATATTGGTCGTGAAAGCCTACGTGTTAAACTGGGGGTTGTTTGATTTGAAATGTTACGTTGTGCTTCACGAGTATGTGTGTGTGTCTCTCTCCCTGTACAGGGAACGAACTGGAGGCCGGAAACCAAACCGACCAATTGGACGCCGGACCCCAGGCCCCACCCTCCCAGCCGCCACACCTTGCCGAGGCCACGCCCCCCATCTCCTTGCAGCCAACGGTGGCGCAGCCTGAGGCCACGCCCCCACTTCACCGGTCAATGGGACCTGGGGGAGGCAGGCTCAACGGGCATCGCTTGGGCAACGAGGAGCCCAATGGCTACCTGTGTCTGTACGACTGTGAGAGCCGGATCCCTGACAATCTGTGAGCACTGCGGTTGGGGGTGGGGTGATGGCGGTGGTGGCAGTGGAGAGTTGTGGTGATGGTGGTGTTGATGGTTGGCACAGTCGGGGGCACAGGTGGTGCATCGGGCCAGTTGTCTCAGTCGACCCATGGCACCTGGGTCTGCCCCGTGACCTCCTGCCAGCGGGCGTTCGACACTTCACGTGGCCTCAAAGTGCACGTAGCCTGGCACAAGCGCCGTGGTGACGTCACCGCTGAATGGCGGTTGTTGGTGTTGATGGTTGTGGGGATCGGTAGTGTAGCCTGTAGCGGTTCGCGCGCTGCGTTACGAACCTGGCAACTCGGGTTCGATTCCCGCTCACAGCCACCACCAGTGACGATTATCCGAATCATTTCTGGGCCTCCCCTAGGTCGACTCAGCCTCAAATGAGTAACCGGTGTGGTGTGTAAACATCGTCACCGGGGAGACAAAGGCGGTCGGGCGTGGTGCTGGCCACCCACCCCTTCGTGTGCCGTGCCGGCCTTAATAGGTGCTCGCTAACAGCACTTGCCCCAACAGTCTGTTCCAGGCTATACAGATGATCTTTGTCTTTGGTGTTGGTGGAAGTGGTGACAGTGGTGATGATTGTGGTATTGTTTATGGCGGTTGTGGTGATGGAAGTGGTAATAATTGTAGTGTTGATGGTGGTTGTAGTAATGATGGTGTTGGTGATGATTGTAGTGTTGATAGTTGTGTGAAGGTGGAGGTGATGAAATAGATGGTGGTGATTTATAGTGGTATTGGAGATACATTTTGAATTGTAATGCATCTAAATGCAACCACATCTACAAACGCTTTATAAGAAAAAATAGATGCATTATGAGTTTTATTATGATACAAGGGGAAGAGAAAACGTAGATTGATGGAAATGAGTGGTCATATTAGAGGGGAACAGCAAAATCTTAAGCCAGCCTGGATTGGGAGTTAGCCATGTGGATGGCCAAAGGGAGGGAGTTCCAGACTGCATTGGCAGCAATGAAGGATGAGTGACCTTCCAGATTGACTGGATGCTTTGACAGAAGACCTTGGCAGCTGGAACAGAGAACATGTGGAGGAAAGTAACGCGAGATTAGAGGGGAGAGGAAGGTAGGCGCTATAACATTCACGAAGGTGGTGGTTGAGATGACACTGGTGCTTTTGGCGATGAAGGATATCGAGATGGGAACATTCTTGAGATTTTGTGGTGGAGATGTTGCTGGAGATGACACCGATAATAATGATATTGATGAGGGTGGTGAGGTTCGTGACAATTGTGATGTTTTCATTTTTCAGGCAAAGTGATGTTCCCGATCAACTCTACTCCGTGCCGCGCCGCTATAACCCGGCAGCGACATCACCACCCAGCCCCACCCAGGACGTGCCGTCATCACTGCCATCTCCCACCCAGGAAGTTACATCACAGCCTGAAGGGACATCTCCACCCCCATCGCGGTCCGATCCTGACCAAGAAGCTATGTCATCCCCAAAGACAGGGAGCTCACAGGAAGTGACATCGTCATCACGGCTCTCCTTTCAGTGCTACGACATCCCACCTCCTCCTTGCCAGGTGATGGAGCTAACGCTGGTGATGTTGGTTATGTTGAAGGTGGTAGCGGGTACAGGTATACTCTCCAGGTGAACACGAGGCCGTGAAGAGACACTTGTTCTGGAAGGCTGCCTCTCCTCCACCTGCTCCTATAAGAGGGAAGGGCTCCACCTTCCTCACTTTTTTCTCATCACTGCCCATGTAAATGCCGCTGTTACATCAGTTTTTCAGCCCTTTATTCTTTACCCTTTACCCCCTTGTTCTTATCGACAATGGATAGGCCTTGTGCAGCTGTCACACCTTCAGCTTAAATGACCATCTACCTGGTGGGAGGACTTGGCGTCTTTCATCCGGTCTTGAAGTTTGGCTGCAAGCGGGTGGTGTTGGGGAACGCACCTAGGTGGTGCACCAGCATAGAGACAGGATGCATACACTGTAGCTCAGAGGGAAATTCAGAACACCCTGCGCCCTTATCAGGGGATAGTCTCAGGAAAATTAGGTCCCCATCCATTCAACCATAGCTACTGGAGTGGAAATTATCAACCGCTGGGGCTCACCTCATTTTCATAGGTTGATGAAAATGACCTGGCAGATGTACAGGCATTGTGGCATTGTGCAACCGGCCGTTTATCTCAAGGACCTCTCCCACCCGCACCACAGGTTGGTTGAACATGGGACGGTTGGTGGGAACTTCTACCGCGAGGCATTCATGGAGATGATGGATGGATGGAAGGCTGGTATAATGTCCACAATAGTCATCTGATTTTGTGCAATAAGTGACGGAAGGCAGAGCACCAGGTGCATATGGAGTTGCGGCAGCATTCAAAGGCTTCTCTCTGCATGGCCTGGTGTTCATCTGGAGAAAATACTGAATGAGGGGGCTGCCAAGGCATACAAACTTTATCTTACATGGGGATGGTGATTGTGGCAGCATTAATGTTGATGATGCCATACAAATTAAAATAATAATTATTGTGTGTGTGTGTTCATGTAGGTGGCGTCAGGCTTCTGTGGAAAGCTTTGGACAAATTCTGAATCCCGTGATTCAAAGGGTATACTTACAGTCACAGACACACACACGTGCATAAATGCATGGGTGTCATTATTTTTGCTCACAGATGTGTGTGCCCCCACAGATGAGGCAGAAGAAGAGGTGGGGTTCGAGTGTTACGATGTGCCGAAGGGCTGGGACAGTCCGAAGGTAAAGCCACGTCATAATGACTACACACACACTTACAACAAAGATTCCCGTGTAGCCTACACAGGCTGTTGGGACAATTGCTGTTTAGCGAGCACCTGTTTAAAGCCGGTATGGCACAAGAGTGGATGGTTGTGGCCAACAACAATCCTGGCCACCTTGTTATTCTCAGGGCTTATGTGTTTCATACAAACCACACCGGGTACTTACACACCACACCGGGTACTGAAGGCTCGGTCAAACGAAGAGAGGCCCAGGATACATTTTGATAACACTCACCACGGATATTAGCTGTGGCTATAAATCACACGGAACTCAGTGCGCTAAACAGTGTGTAACCATTCCCCACATGATGACACGTGCACACCCGTACACGTGCACACCCGTACACGTGCATTTCTGTGTGTGGTGAAGTGGTGTGTGTGAGAGCAGTGTGCCGCAATCCTGGTGAACAGGGTTTGATTCCTGGCTACAGTGTCCATCATTGGAATCTAGACCTGGGCTGTGGTCTCTCCTATGTCAATGCCAATATGTCAACATCAGCCACAGAGAGATGATGTCAATGTCAGAGAATGGTCCCTTCCCAGGAATTAATATTGGTTCCCCTTCAAAATATTTGTACCACTTTAGTGTTTTTGTTACAGGGTAAATCTGTCTTTGTATTTAGCTCTATATCCATGCATTTTCAGCTCAAACTTAAATTTTCTGATGAGTTTCCTAAATTATGTTTTAAACAGTTTCTCTATATGTATGTACTTTGCAATGGACCAAAAGTAAAGTAGCACTTAAACCAAGCCCAAATTAATGTTCAGTGGTGGGAACAAATATTTGTCCCCCTGAGGTTACAAATATTGACCAATTATTTGTTCCTGGGGGAAAAAAACATTTCGGGGAAACAATATTTGCTGACACCACGTACTCGTGGACCATGACAGCCTGAATAGGTAATCATGAACAACACTTGTTCCAATGTTCTGTAAAGATAATTGTGGCCTTCTTGTGTGTGTGTGCGCACGTGCGCACATTTAGCCCGGACCCAAGAACCGCCATGACCTGAGCCCCCCGGAGAATTACGTAGCCATGGAGACCAGCAGTCGGTCCCCATCACGCTCCGTCACTATGGAGACCTGTGGGCGATCTGTCACCCTGGATACTAGCAGCCGGTCCTCATCACGCTCTGTCACCATGGAGACTGGCGGGCATTATGTCGAGATCAGCAGTCGCTCCCACTCACGCTCCGTCACCACGGAGATGAGTGGACGCTGGTCTCCGCTGCCTGCCGGATCTGGCTCCGTGTTTGGACCTACATCAACTACTGCTACGAAGCCCGGAACAGAGGTTGGACTAGATGGGGCCGGAGGGGGTCCTGGGGGACGGAGGACAGGGGCCATGCGAGCGAGCAGCGTGGGGACGCGCGGGGCTGCGCTTGGAGGGGTCGTGCCCCCGCCGGCCCACGTTGGGTTTAGAAGCAACCCCAGCACACTGGAGGGCGGGTCGCCACGCACACCGCGCGCCCTCCAATCGCCGCGCACGCCACGTGCCCTCCAATCGCCGCGCTCGCCACACTCGCCCCGCACGCCACGAACTCCACAGACACTCCAGGAGGGACCGCCAGTCAACAGGGAACTAAAGCCCAACCGGTCAGGTGAGGGACTGTGAGAATGTGCTGATCACACCACACTGCACACTGTGGTCGCCTTGAAAGGTGCTTGCTAAAAACATTTCCCCGACAGTCTATAAAGGTTATACTTGGAGTAATTTGAGTGCTTATGTAATTCAATCTTGACTTAAAGCTTTCGTGACTGCAGGAATTCATACTCTTTGGGTCTTTCGGTAAAGTCATGTAGATAGATAATAATAAAAAATCACGACGTTTCGATCGCAACACGAGCAATCGTCTTCAGGTGAAAAAATACAGCAGGTGGACTGCTGAGGCAGGAAGAAATATAGCGAGAGAGCTACTGCAGCCAGAGGTTATATAGGTTTGAGGTGGGCACAACCCAAGGGTAAGTGGGCGGGGCTAGAGATGGAATTTGCAAGTAAATGTAAGATCGCAGAGCCAGATATACCTCGGCCATTGTATTGCTAGAGATTAGCATGTCAATCTGTTAATGTAACCCCACGACTACGGTGCTGAAGAAGTATGCTTATGTAATTGTATAGTATACATCAGAAATGTATCGGCATCAAGTCAGAAATTAAGAAACAAGAGTGGTACCCAGCTTAGACTAGCCTGGACAAGCTGAAAGAAAGTTTACTTATAGAAGAGAGGAAACCCCCCGACGGAAGAAAGGTGATGAACGTGGAAGCACCAGGGCGGACACCAAGAGACAGGCCGAGAAAGAGATGGTTCCAAGTGGGGAATCAGAATACAAAGGACACTGGAGTGGAGATGGAAACGATGGCCCAAGAATGGGTTGAGTGGAGAAAGAGGATCAGGAAAGCAGGCCCCACACGAGTGAAACAATTCCAGGAAGGCGAGTAAGCGTAAAGTGTATACAGTTGGCTACATATGATGCAAAAGAAGTTCAGCATACATACATACATACATGGGCACGTGGGTACATGTGACGTGTATATGCACATGTGCTTATTTGGTGCCCACAGGCCGGAGGCCACCCCCCCTCGCACTCCAATCCGGGATTGGTGCAAATGGAGATCTCCCCCCACCAGAACCCTCCCCCATCACCAAGACTTTCACACGCCCTGGGTAAGTGCGTTCAAACAGGTACACATACTCTAGCAGGGACACACAAATGACATGTACACAATGGGCACACATAGGTATATGCACGTGAATAACAACAACAACCGCCATTCGCCACTAAGTGGCGGTGACGTCACCACGACGCTTGTGCCAGGCCGTGAATAAACACATACATAGATACGCACACAGGTACATTCACATGGACACAAAGACAGACCCCTCGTATAGGCGACACGTCACCTAAGGGGCTGTTGTGGCCAGCACCATGCCAGCACCACAAGGACACACATATACAGACAATCACTCACACATGGGTCATCACAAACCTACTTGCCTAGTTACGTTCCTTTCCCGAAACAATCACTTGCCTGTTGACTTAAACATGTTGGGTGCAATTCACCTTCTTACTTGGCATTAATCAGATATTTATTAAATTATTATAGGTTTTAGTCAAGATTTGTAATATTGAAATATTCTTCAAATATTGTGTACTTAAAAAATCTTGATGTAGTCCAGATCACCTTTGCAAAGAGGCAATGTTTCACGTGGCCTCATGCTTTTTATCATCTGCTGGTTAAATAAAGGAGACTGCCATACACACGTACATGGGGATGCACATTCACAGGTACGCACAAATATGTTCGCTCACATGTGCACACAGACGCTGTTGCACACACTTAGATACACTCACATACACAGGGTTACATTCACACACCAGTGGAAACACACTTGAACAGGTTTCTACCCCGACCCCTCTCGTGTCATTTTCATACACGTACCTGATTATAATAACGTGTGCTTGTCTAGCTCGCTCCGATTGGCTGGGCCGCCGCAGCCACGCCCTCCATCCATACATAGTTCCGCCTCCAGCTCCGACTCTCACGATGATGAAGAGGATGAGAGCTACGTGGCCATGCAACCCCCGGTGAGGCTAGCCCGTGCATCCCGCACTGAACCGCATCGCATACATAATCACAAACATTCACTTACGCTGCATACCACCCACCACAAAGACAATAATCCCCCGGATAGCCTACAGAGTGTTGGGGCAAGTGATGTCAACATGCGCTTAAGGCCTGCAATGCGCACGGAGTGATGCTGTGGCCAGTATCACGCCCAGCCACTCATTTAATCTATGGGAAGCACATAACCGGTTAAGATGTCACCACTAACATATGTCATGGCTGGAAATCGAATCCAGATCCAAGACCGTGGCACCACTCCTGTGCTACCCACCACATAACTACCTCACCTGGTATACAGGAGGTTGTGGGTTTGATTCCGATCCTGACACCTGTATATTTGGAGTTTGCATGTTCTCCCTGTGGTCGTGTGGATTTTTCTCCAGGTCCTCGAGTTTTTCCCTCCACATTTAGAAACATGCTTTTAGAGTTTGGCTGCTATACATTTTCACGTGATAAGCCACTTCGTTGAGTTATTATTTGTGGCCTGGTCGATTTTGAAAAAGAGCTATATAGCTCCGTAAGCCTTATACTTGGTAAAATAAAAATAGTTTAGTTGACATAAACTTCTTAAAATATATAACGTACAATGCATACATCACCTACCTGCCATCTGAAACGCCTCATGCCAGGACTACCTTGCACACAACACTGCAGCGACACTGCCTGTGCCATACCTGACATACCACACATCCTCTCGCGCATTGCATCAAAACTCCACACCCTTTAATACTGACGCCACTTACAATACACATCCTGCGCCTTCTGCACAACACTGCTTTATTTGTACACTTGTTTACAGCTTACTCTCAGCACTGCTCATTGCATGTGCGGTCATATATTTCTGTGGTTGTGTGTGTCACTAGAAGGAACACAACCTGCAATATCTGGATCTCGACCTGGGAAGATCGGATACTGCACCGAGCACGGTACAACGCTAGCCCTGACCTTGACTGTAACACTAACCCTATCTTTGACTCTTCACACGAATTACAATCTTGACCCCCCTACTCTCACCATAATTGAACCTCATCCCTTGTCGTGGCCCTTTATTGGCGCTTGCTAATAGCACCTGCGCAGTCTATGTGTTTTTTATTGGAATTGGTGGCAGTCACCTGTCTCTCGCTTGTAATCCCACGTCCCTCGTGCTCATCCATGTCTGTGTCCACTAACCTACCTCCATGTCATGCCCCTCCCCCTCTATCTCCACTGTGCTTTACTGCACTTTAAAAGTAAGTGAATATACATGAGATTAAGGACACATTACTGTACGTGAAAAAGTCGTATTCATGAACATCTTTAGAATTTTTTTACGCCATGCACGGATATTGCACTGAGTGGGAGCGGTGCGTTAGTCATGGAGGATGCTTGGCGATCTGCCATTAACATGCTAATCTCTCACATTAACATGCTAATCTCTCACATTAACATGCTAATCTCTCACATTAACATGCTAATCTCTCACATTAACATCGCCACCTCGGCGCGCTCGCCGTGGAGGATGATCGGCGATCTCACATTAACATGCAAATTGTTACCTGCCAGCCCTTTGATTGGTGGAAAACCCACCAACCACCGCAGTCGCCGCCCACCACTGACATTAACATTGGCTGCTGACATTTTGGGCTATGCCCATTTCAAACCTTTATAAACAGTTGTCTTTAGAAGCTATAACCCCCCTTTTCCTGATGATGGCCGCTTGTGTTGCGATCGAAACGTCGTAGTTTTTTGTTATTTTGTTATTTTCTTTGAACCTATCTACGTCACTTTACCGAAAGACCCAAATAATGTGGATATGTGTCGTTGTTTTACTGCTCGCTGATGATAGCCACATCTTTTTGAGTAGGAGGTCTAAACAATAATATGGCTACACGTTCAGCTCTTTAGCTGGGGGTTGAACAAAGCCTGAGAGTTATGTACAGCAATGTGGTGGTCACATGATATGCATGCAAACCATGTTGTATGTCATGCTATCCTGCTGTTTATGAGCGCACCTTTGTCCCTTGCCCTTCCTAGTTTGTTCTGTATATTCACGTGCAAGAGCCGAGTTCGAGTACACTCTGGGTAATTGTGTCAATCCCCATGTCCCGTCCCCCTATCTCCACCTGCAGGCGAGTACCCGGGCGCTGGAGGATCGTGTGCACTACGTGGAGCTCGACGATCGCAGAACACGCGCTCTGCAGGACACACAGAGGGCTTGGAGCCACAGCCGGGCCCCAGGACCCACAGGGAACCCCGCCCCCTAACGCGCACACAGGCTCTCTGATCCTCATACACAGAGGTCCACCTTCACAACCCCCCCTCTCCCCCCAAAAATAATACACAGGTCATCCCAATAAACAGCAAGCCCCCTAATACACACATGCCACTGATTCTAATACACACAGCTCCCTGACCCTAACATACATATGTGTCCCAAACACAGAAACCTTTGTACCAAATACACACATGCTCCTGACCTCTAAAATATAGATATCCTCTAAACACATGAGTTACCTGGCATGTTCTGTTTACGTGACAAACCTTATTGGCTGTGTCGGGTGGTGGCGGGTTTAACGACACATTTATACACCACGCTACTGCTCTCCACTGACACACAGGCTGTCTTCCACAAACAAGCCCATGAGCAGAGCACACCCAGATTTGCGCTTTACTGTACTTTCGTAAATATATGCAGGTTAACGCCTATTGTACAGATCTTTTGACTGTAACAGCCTTAAACAGCCACAACCAGCCTTTGTGAAAACTTCACATTAATCTCTAGAATGCGTCTGACTCTTCACACTTTCAAGACTTCTTCTTTGTACGGATACGGTTTGTGTAGCAAACAATTCGAAATCCAAATTTTAAATCCAGTTGATGGCTTTGGGAGATAATGAGTGTATGCCGCTCTGTATTTACTAGAAATGCGTGTAATGGACAGGCATTTACGGCGTGTTTTATTGTTTGGCTCGGACCGCCTCAGTCTCATACCAAGGAATCCAGATACGATTCACTGTCGACCATTGCCTTGTGGGAAAGCGAACCCCCCCTTTGAGGTCTCGTAATACTTTATCGAGATTGATATATTCTCCAGTATTCTGCCTTCGAATACAAATAAAGTATACACACTGCGCGAGGCTGATGATTGCTAAATGCGTTCCATATGACGTAAAAAGTGCTGATTCTAATTGGGCTGAGGGAATTTGTGACCTGTAGAGAGCGTTAATGAAATTATCCATACATCACATGGGCTGTATTTAGCAATCGTCCGATGAATGTAGGGTGTAACTACTTCCATTTGAACTGAGAAGATAGATAAATGTGGAAAGGCTGACCGTGGTGGGTCTCAAAGACTGAGTTTTGAGAAACCCTGCCCTATTCTGTTAGACTGTTGCACACTTAATGTCTATTCCTCACAGGGCAAGTCGGCCACAACACATTTAAGGCCTTATTTTCAATGACATTAATGATTTGTTGTTTTTCGTAACTCATACTTATGTTTTTTAATGCCCAGTTTAGATTTAAATATAGACTGAGTGGGAGTGCTGTTAGTGAGCACATATTAAGAAATGCACTGCAAGTGAGGAGTGATGTTGCCTGAGCCATGCACAGCCGGTGCTGGTGATGACCACACCACACAAGCGACTCGGTTACCACTGAGTTGACTTAGGGCAAGCCCAGACCAAGTTTGGATACCACTTGCCGCTGATGTTGTGCATCGTGGCCAGGAATCAAACTTGGTAGAGAGGATTAATGTGCAGTGCACTTATAAGAATAACTACTAACCCCACTTACACAAACACATGTTTATAGACATGCATGCAGCAGTCGTGCAGATATAGGCATTACTTTGTCGTTATTTAGGTATTCCTATGGTGTTCATAGCGAGCTCGGATACATTTTGTCTAAAACGAGACGAGACGTGACGATAAAGATGATGCTGACTATTGTAGTGATGTTAATACTGGTTATGTTGAGTTGACGCAGTAATGACGGTCAACATTTTTCGAAATAAAAAGTAAAATGTATGCACTGTCGTGTTATTTTACCCTAAATATTTTTCTGGGATGGGGGGGAATGGCGATGCTGAATTTGATGGATTATAATTATTTGCGGTGAAATTCGGATTTTGGACTGCTATTTCCACACGATTCCTGTATTCATCCACAATTAAAAGTCATCTACGCTTGGGGGCAATACTCCCAACGGCCAACTAAATTATCGCCACAACATCCCAAATTAAAACATCCAAATTGTTCATTCCTGGTAAAAACAAAATGCAATGGCTTATTCGCGGCCCAAATCGGAATTTCGTCAGCATGAAGCGTTGTTTCACCAATTGCGACCTGTCAATCAGCACCCGGGGGACCGTGATCACTCGGAACTGAATTTGGCCTGAAACATCGCTTGTTTTGAACTCCCAATAACTACAACAAAGTGCTCAGCCCCGGGTGAAATAACAAGGAGAGGGAATGCTGGTGCAAATGTAAGCACATTGTGTACGTGCATGGTGTACTCTATATAGATGAGCCGTGATGCGAAGACAGCATCAACATCACGATCAATGGGCAGATAGCCCGTATGTGTCCATTGCACATTGTCATTTGTTTCCACTTTGCTCTGTCTTGTGCCAATATGCTCAAGGAGTGCACATCTTTCCAGCACTAATCTCATTCTCTTTTAAGGTCTTCCTGTTCCTTCCATTTTTCCCAACAACACACTTTTAATGTATCTGTTGTTCATCCTACATCTTCTTGGTTCTTTCGGTAAAGTCACGTAGAAGGGAAGTAATAAAATAATAAAAATAAAACATAAAATAATTCTCACGACGTTTCGGCCACAACGCAAGTAGCCGTCCTCAGGTGAAACCAGGACTGTCGAGGCGACTACTTGCGTTGTGGCCGAAACGTCGTGAGAATTATTTTATTATGTTTTATTTTCATTATTTTATTCCCTTCTACGTGACTTTACCGAAAGAACCAAGAAGATGAATCCCTGCAGTCACGAAAGCTTTAAATCGAAATTCATCCTACATCTGTTCAAATAGTGCCAGTTTCATTATCATAACTGCCTGCATCAGGTCTTCTTCTATGTGCAACATTTGTCTTCGATGTTCGTCACTCTTTGGGTCGGGTTTAGATGCAGTGTCCTGTAGCAATACACTTCGATATATCTTATCTCTCATACTTTTTCAAGTCGCTCAAGCATACAAAGCTCCACTGAACACACGCGTTATTAAGATGTTGGGTTTTCTCTTCTAAGTCGTCTCAATCGATAACTAATTTCTTTATAACTGTTTAGTTTGTTGTGCTTCCGAACCCCCACCCCAGTCCGCACCTCCTACTATCGCGGTCGGCTACGTACGGCGCGAAAGAAGTTCGACGACGACATTCACAAATCGCCTTTTTTCTCCAAGCGTTCAAAACAAACCCCTCGCTTCCCGTCCACGGACTGTGTGATACACTCACGCCCTCGGAGCAAAATATAAAGGGGAAATATGGAGTCCCCCTCGCCTTTCCCTATCTAATAGCGCCCTCGGGGCGCTTCTCATTCTTAAATCGTTCCACTCATCTGACCCCCGTGATGGCTGCGCGCGGTTGACTTCGCCGAGGGTTCAAGCGGCACTCCACTTTGTGTCTTTAGTGAAATTTCGCCTTCGTTGTTTCTGTTTTTGTTGTTTTCTTCCGCTTCCTAAGAACGTTTGCGACGATCCGCGAGACATGTCGTCCAAGGCAGCCGAGCGTGAGTTCGTTCTCGCGGGAAATGCGTTCGCGTCGTCGCTCGAGGCCCAGCCGAGGGCCTTCCCTTCGGGTCCCGCAGGCTTCAGTGTTAACGGCGAAGAGCTCGTGGAGCCAGACTAAAGCAGCACTTCTTCTTCTTCCACGCGTTTGACCCACTCGCGTGGGGTCCCGCTGTTCTTGCCAACCTTCTCCACGCTGCCCTGTCCTGCGCCATGTCTCTCTCCGCTGCTCGGGCCACCGTTTCTGATCGAACCACATCGCCCCCCATCTTCTCTTCTGCCTCCCTCTTGAACTCTTCCCTTCCACTTGCATCGCCTTCTAACCCACATCAGACTAAAGCACTTCTAGTTAATAACTGGGGATCGTTGAGTCAGACTCAAGCATTCTTAGGACTCGGTGTGAATGTCCGAGGCTGGTGGAGCCAGACTTAAGGCACCGTTATCGTACGTAGCCTACCGTGCTAATCGGAGGTGCTGGTTAATAATGTTTTTAGTAGACTACATCATTCTTATGGTTCAGTGGTAATGCCTGAGGCTCGTCGAGACAGACAGTTATAGTGTTTCGGTTTTCATGTTCATGCCTGAGACTCAGCCATACTAATGCGCCATTCTCATTATTCAGTATAAAAAAACCTGAGGATCAGGGAGCCGTAATATGGCACTGTTATGTTTTTGTTATGGATCAGTGTTAACGTCCCAAGTCTTCGAGCCAATTGTAACCCGAGGATGTTGATGTGATGCGGACGAGAATTGGACCGGCATCGTGTCAGCGAGATTGGGAGTGGGCAAGAAGTAGCCGACAATTGATGTTCCAATGTGTACGCGCGTGTTTGTATATATTTATGCGTTCATATGTGTGAGCAGTGGTGGTGTAGTGGTTGGCGAACGTGCACTACCAACCCGGTGACCTGCGTTCGATTCCAAGCTACGGTTAACATCAATATCTAATATCTAAACTGACAGTGGGCCTCGCTGAAATCGACTCGACCTTAAAATGAGTCACTGGATGTTTGTGTTGGTGTGCGTGAGCAGACGAGGCTTTCTCAAACCCCCTGGCTCCTGATGGCATTGATGTGGACGACATTGACGATTTCAAGTGAGCAGTCGCAACATCCGACACAATCGCATGCACCCACGTTGATGTTATATCTGCATAACCATACACCTTAAATTATACCTGAAACTACAACATCTCCTACACCTACAGTCATACTAATTGCAACACCTCAACTTCTTACACCTATACTTAACCACAACCCAAACTACAAAGCCATGACAGTATTCCAAAAGACTCCACTTAGACCTACTGCACCCCAACCTACTGCACATAACTTACTACACATCGAACTCCTGCACCACCACCTTTATCTCCTACACCAAAAACTAAACAACTCTAAACTACCACACGCCAACACTTTAGATCTACATTTCAACCATCTACCCATGCCCCTGGTACACCTACACATCAACTATTTATACGAGTACGTCATAAATCTCAACGTTCTACACCTAGAACTACTGTTGGGAATGTTTCAATGCTGTTGCATGCATTACTGTGTATTATGGGGTTTTATTACCATTTCATTGGGATTGTGTTTCCAATGGGAATGGCACTTTAAATTGGGAATGTCTCTGTGTTCTCTCAGTGCGTCTCGACTCACCAATGATGACTTTCGACGACTCCTCATGACCCCGCGGACTGCGCCGTCCTCGGCGCCCCCCACCGCACGGGCACGCACACATGAGTGAGTATACACGTACGCAAGCACATATATACATAAATGTATCTCTATACACCCAGAAGAGTACACCTACATATATGACTGATTACACATACCTGAGTTAACTCACAAACACGAGTGGGTATGCACACAAGGGTGAGTTTTCACACGTGCAAATCAGAACACGCCACTGAGAAGTCAGGTTAGTACACATATACGTGTTAACGCATGTGCCCTGTGGCTCTTGTGTGCGTGTGTACACATACTTGCAGGATGCCCCGTGAGTACAACGAGGATGAAGATCCAGCTGCTCGTAGGAGGAAGAAAAAAAGGTTGGTGCAATGATAATGAGAGTGTTGGTAGATTTTGGTGATGGCCGTGATGATTGTGGGATGTTGTTGAAAATTATGCATCATTAACTGTGATTATGATAATAATGATATTGGTGATGGTAATGGTTATTACATTGATGATGTCAATGCTGCTGAGATTTAAAAAATGGGGCTTTGAGGCCTGTGCTGATGGTGCTGTCATCGATTGTTTTCATGTCTGTGATATTAATTGTGTTGATCTGTTAATGATGGTAGTGGTGCAGATGAACATTTAGTAAACGATACAGATGGTTGTACTGTTTTTGATGTTAAAGTTGTTCGAGTTACTGCTATTTCTGCTGATGCTGATTATGGTGTTTTTGTCCCTGTGCAGTTACTATGCGAAGCTCAAACTGCAGGAGCAGGAGCGTGAGCGGGAGCTTGCGGAGAAATACCGGGACCGCGCGCGCGAGCGCCGCGACGGCCTCAACAAGGACTATGAGGAGACCGACACCATTTCCACGACAGCCAACTACCGTGCTGTGGGACCCAGCGCCGAGGCGTACAGCACGCACGATCACACATGTGCCCCGATATATACACGTACAACCATACATATGCAACAACTGCCATTCGCCACTAATTGACGGCAGCATCACCACAACTCTCTTGTGCAGGCTAGATGTACTTTCAGGCCGTGTGAAGTTTCTTAAGGATTACCGGACAGAGGTCATGAGACATACACGGGTGTTATGGTTTGGCTGATTGAGATAACTAGCAAATGCAAGCTTGTGCTCCCAACTCTGTCAACTTGCTACTCTTTAGCCGCTCGGCACTGCTCGATGTTGAGTGTAATTAACAATTCACAACCACATGCAGACAGACATAGGGTTAACTCCAATTAATAATTATCCATGGTCTGGTTATTCGGTTGGCAGACGGAATACACTGAGCCATGCTTTTTAACTTGCACGCTGGTTTCACCTGAGAGGATATCCACTGTGGAGATGGAGCATTGAGATCGGCTCATGTGCAGGCGCTGGATAGAGTGTGGCAACGCAAGACCGTGAGAGATGGTGATGGCTTGGAGAGGCCTTCATCCAGAATTGGATAGATCATGGCCAATGGTGATATATATACGAATAAATGTTTATACACAACTCCGTATAGCATACACTTGCACACATATGCAAACACTCAGACACCATGATGTAGTGGCATTGGCTCACATGCATGTCACCGGTGTCGCACCTTCTCCAGAGATAAGTCCGCGGCCGAGAAGCGTCGGCAACTCATCCAGGAGTCCAAGTTCTTGGGAGGTGACATGGAGCACACCCACTTGGTGAAGGGGCTCGACTTCGCTCTGCTGCAGAAGGTGGGACCTGCCCCAACCCTTTGAATCTTGGTTTGATTGTTCTGGTCTTTGACTCATGCCCCCCCTGCCCCCCATGTCACATGTGTTCTGATATTTTCACTTTATTTTCTGCCCTACTGGCCTCTGACCTTTTTCCCCCAGTTCCCTGTTCCTTGAGATGAACAAATGATTTACCCTCCCCTGCGATTTGTTCAGTTGTCCTAATTCGGGGTCATGATTGGATGCCAGGATTTGTTATTTTTTTTGTCACATTCAGTCAATTGCATTGTCCATCTTGTTTGTACTCACTCATATATGACTCGTTCACTTTGAGCATATAATTTGCCTAAACCTATTAATTGTTAAATGCGCAGTTGGGTACGTGCATCTTGGGTGAATTTATTTGATGCATCTTTAAGTATCTAATTCTATGCCCTATGACCTCTGCCTTTTATCTTATGCTGTCTGTACTGTGTCCTTTATCTTCCACCCAATGCTGTGTTTTAAAAAAATTGCAGTTCTGTCACAAGTCTATCCAAGCTAACAGCAGGCATTTTTGTGTTTACTTTGCATCTCTTTGGATGCACGGGTTAGTGCTTTCTGGGTGCAGGCGAGTGCATATGTGTTCCTGCGTTTGTGTGTGTGTATATGTGCTCACGTGTGTGTGTCCGCATGTATGCGTCCGTATGGTTGTAAGGTGCGTGCCGAGATTACAAGCAAGGAAAGAGATGACGAGGATGCCTTGGAGAAGATTCCAGAGAGGAAAAGGTGATCATCGCACAACACCGTGTGATTTATACAGTAGTGTGTGAACCTATTACCTGGTAATAGTAGTTCTGATATCTATTGGTAATGGTATGAAATGGTAAAAGTGATTGTCATGTTAATGGCGTTGGTGAATTGTTCACAGGCAGGAGGAAGACCCCGAAAATAAGATTGAATTTCGGACTCGCCTGGGTGAGTTCTTCAGCAAATCAAGATCTCATCAAGATGATAACCCCCCTGTCTCAATGGTAGCCTGTTAACATAACCCATCATAGTACGGGGGCGTGAGACACGGGACTGGATTATGTGAAACAAGGATATATGGGGGCATGTGAGGATGGGGCACTTTAAAATGCCTCGGTTCTTCAATCCATATAAACTTGTAATGATGAACCCCCTTGACTGAGATTATTTACATTCACATATACAGTTATTTTCATAACATTCACATGTACAGTTATTATAACTCAAAAAGTAATACATCCTTACATTATCTATTGTATAGATATGTCATGAGTGCAATGAAAATTATAATAATGCACAACCCTTTTCATTCCAATGCTAGATAAGTGCCTTTCTCCATTGTGCTGGTTAGGCTACGTTCGATGCTCCTGTTGATGATGATGAAGCTGTTTCTACTGATGATGTTGCTGCTGCTGTTAATGTTGCTTAAGACCAAATCACCTGGAATGATCCTGGGCTCATCAGCTCTATAATGCCAAGTCATTGCCATGAAATGTGAAATAGTTAATCGTTTTATTCCACGATTGTGACACCACAACGTTGCTCAGGGCGGAACGTGTTCCGCGTCCTGTTCCGGCACAAGCCGCCCGAGAGGAACGAGCTGTTCCTGCCTGGGCGCATGGCGTACGTAGTGGACCTGGAGGATGACTACGCTGACACGGACATCCCCACCACTCTCATCCGCAGCAAGGCCGACTGTCCCACGCTGGAGGTGAGGAGCGGCCGGGTCGCCCGCTCTCCCGGAGTCCGGAGACTTACTGAGGCGTTCATGCAAAAAATATATAGCATAATTACCATAAAAAAACACTTGTTCATCAGTACGCGGGTGCCGCGGTAATGAGATATTAACTACCTCGCAGGAGGTCGTGGGTTCGATCCCAACCTTGACGCCTTTATATTTGGAGTTTGCCTGTTCGCCCCGTGGTCGTGTGGATTTTTCTCTGGGTCCTCTGGTTTTTCCTGCCATTATTTAGAAACATTAATTAAAGAGTATTTGGCTGCTATGCATTTCCACATGATAAGCCAATTCGTTGGGCTAGTATTTATGGCCAGGTCGCTTCTGAAAAAGACCTATATAGCTCAGTGGGCCTTATCTGGTAAAATAAAAAAATATTGTATAATGTTTATAGTTTTACAAAACACTCGTCTTGTGCAATACAGAACTTTTATCTGGGGCAGAACTCCTGTGAAACACAGCTTTTGCCTAATGCCACTTCAATGTCTTAAGGTTGCCTGCATATTTCCCCTTCTATGCAGTCTCACACGACCCTGACCACCAACGACATCGTCATCAACAAACTCACGCAGATCCTGTCCTACCTGCGTCAAGGCACACGGCCCCGCAAGCTCAAGAAGAAGGAGAGAGGTGGGCACGAGGGGTGTGAGGGTTGGGTACAGGAAGAACAGTGAGACATCAATTAGGCTATTACCGGGAAACTTTTCCTTACCATCTTCTTGGTTCTTTCGGTAAAGTCACGTAGAAGGGAAGTAATAAAATAATAAAAATAAAACATAATAAAACAATTCTCACGACGAGGCAATAAAAATAAAACATAATAAAACAATTCTCACGACGAGGCAAGAGGCAACCTCTGTGGTAGCAGTTACATTGGGGAAACCAAACGACATGTCTCGGACCGCATCCGTGAACATAAAGCTGACCTGAAACACTGTAGGACAAACACCTCAGCCGTGGCAGATCACTGTTACAACTCAGTGGGCTCACATGACATTGACTTCTCCAAGACAGAGGTTCTCTGCAAGCCATCTGGCTATCATGAGAGATTCGTACATGAGGCGATCCACATTTACAAACACAGAGACAATTTTAACCGAGAAGATGGATTCTGGCTTAGCAATCACTGGAAGGACGTAATAAACCATTTTGATACACATTAGGGTGGGTAGAATAATACATAGTGTTATATTAAAAATGTATAAGGTATAGGGTGGTTTATAGCAATACAGTATGTAATTTAATGTTGGTTTTGCCTATGGAAGTATATAGTACGGTATAGACGCGTGTGATGTAAGAGAATAAAGTTTAGATGGAAGCATATTATATAATTTTTTACAACGTAGAATTTTTCATGTATTACTTACTGTTAGTAACTCAGCTTATTGTAGAGTATAGTAAGTTTACTGATGATGCTATGTAGTTTATACTTTAGTTTGTCATGCAGTTTATACTGTAGTTTTTTACGTGGTTGTTTAGTAACTACAGCTACATACTATTAACATTCCTTTCCTTTGTTAATGCTCCCCCCCTTCCCCCCCCCCCCCCTTTGATGCTGCTAATCCTGCATAATGCACGGGCATAGTATTGATTTGGAACCCCCCCCGCCCACCTCCTACGCATTTTCCATATGCTGAATTCCTCTTGATATGCAAATTATTTTGTTTAGGCGCTCTTCTTCCCACCTCCCCCCCCTCTAACCCAGCTTAAATATACGCTCCAAGCTTGGGGTGTTTCATTCTTCGCCTGAGGATGGCTGCTTGCGTTGTGGCCGAAACGTCGTGAGAATTGTTTTATTATGTTTTATTTTTATTATTTTATTACTTCCCTTCTACGTGACTTTACCGAAAGAACCAAGAAGATGAATCCCTGCAGTCACGAAAGCTTTAAATCGAAATTTTTCCTTACCAATGATCAAATATGACATTCAAATGCATTAACACACACAATTTAGTTTACTTGCGACCTTTTCTCAAAGCGCTACAGTTATAAGCTATGTACTAAATTGGTTCAGCTAAGATACTTGCATCTTAGCTATTACGTATATGGCACATGGGGATTCGTAGGGCACGGGGGTATTTGAGCATGGAACACATACGATACAGTACATCTCAAGATGCTGTACTGGTCATTTATCTTATAGACAATCACTCAGTCATTGGTAAAGGAAACTGACCCTGGACTTGAACAGGAATAGGCAGTCAACAGTACAAATGGCTGGGAGCAAGGATGTTCCTAAGTCGGAGTAGCAGAAGACTCAACTGTGCAAAAGGCTGACTGGAGGCTACGACAGGAAATCATTGGTTGTCGTAGCAGAGTCCATGGAGGTAAGTAGAGTGAGAGAGTAGAGGTAGGTAGGAGGGCGCGTGGAGGGAAGTAGAGTGAAATTGGAGTGGAGAGGTAGGAGAGTGCGTGAAGGGAAGTAGAGTGATATTAGAGGGTAGAAGGATGAGAATACGTGAAGGAGAGTAGAGTGATATTTGATGGTAGAGGTAGGAGAGCACGTGAAAGGGAGTAGAGTGAGAGAAGTGGAGTGAGATGAGAAGGGAAAAGTAAGGAGGGGCAAGTCCATGGGTTGTGGGTTGCCCGAAATGCATAGAGTGTTTGTTCCTGCGTCCTGTCCTTGTGTTCCCCTGTGGTGTTTCCGGTGTTCCCTGCTTGTCCCCTTCCCCATCTCATGGTGATTGTGGAATGGCGTGCCCGTGCACAGGCAAGGTGGTCGTGGATGAGAAGAAGCTGCCTGAGGCCGACTTGACGTGAGTGTCGCACGCATGCACATGCACACACAAATGTCCATACACCAATCCACAAAAACAGAATCGGCGATATAACTTTGCTATACTGTTGGGGCGGGAAGTAATAAGAACGCTGTCTTCCCTCATGGCTGCAACGTCTCACCACCAGGATCTTTGATGATGTTGGAGAGTACGTGACCACAGCCGCCAAGCCTGGAGGGAGGGAGCGTGAGCGGGAGCGAGAGAAGGAGAGGGAGAGAGAGCGGGAGAAGAAGGAGAGGGAGATCGAGAATGAACGGAAAGCCGTGGCACGTGCAAGCTACTTCGAGAAGCCATCGCAGGATGAGGAGGTGACTATACTGAAATTCGGCCTGAGGTTGATGAAATTGTCCCGTGCTTGTCAGGCTACGTGACATTATCAAGTCACATCTTGTCACGAGCACAGGCATTACGGCAGCACATGGGTGTAGTGATGTAACTCCTATAAATGGGACCACTGATCTGTACCTTTTGTCCATGATTCTCTCATATCAATCTCTTTTGTATTTCCCTTTCATCTCACCAGTTTAATCTTTGAGGCACACTCCAAAAGATTTCGTGGACCACATTTTTCTTGTGAGCCACGCTTGTTAAAGGATCCCTGTCCTGTGTGTGATGTGTGGAAGTCCTGAAAATGCTGGGCTACAAGGTGGGCAATACAATGTAGAAGAGGAAAAATGGATGTTTGGAGCCATCTTGTGAGGAGCTTTGATAGCTATCTTGTACACATAGGTTTTCTCAGGGTGGTCTGGTTTCTACCCACGTGTCAAATCCTCATGAATGGAATTGGCCAAATATCCCAATGCAGAACCCTCCTGAAAATAGTGACTCAGTGAGGCTCTCCTGCATAATGGACATTATTATTTTTACACAGCACTTTCATCGTTTGGGGTGCACCTGCGTCATTGCTCCTCGGTAAAATTAATGAGCCAGTGAGCGCTTTATTCATTCAATCAATTCGTTAATTATTGTAATAAAATATGATAAAACAATGATAATGATATTTAAGTTGGTTGTGTAATTCTTGTGTGTGTTTGCTTGTGTGCGTGCAGCCTTCAACTTCTGAAAAAGGTGAGCCTGCGTGAGAGTGATTGCCCGTGTGCTGTATGTGTGCACGGGCCATTTTGGTCTGCATGGTGTATACAATCCAATGTATGGATACAATCTGGATTTGTAATTGAGCATTTCCTGTGGACCATTTGAACATTAGCAGTTACGTTTGATTCGTCCACTTTGGTGAAGTTGATACTTTTCATGTGCTTGCATTTTGTTGCATATATTTGATGGTTGCGTGTCCTGGTGCTCATAAGTTTGCTGTGATGCATGCGGGTGGTGTGGGTAAATGGTATAATATCGAGGTTGCCACTGAAATTTTTTGGTTCAAATCCAGGTAACTTGTGATTAAATTGGGTTTTCAAGTTTAGTGAGTTTATGGTCTACATTTAATGTGGAAAAATTTCAGCTGAGAAATATTTTTTTTTCTAAAGTTTACTTGCAGTGAACATTACTTCCTGTCGTAGGGTGGGTGGGAAAGTTCTGCCCCCTACTGTGCATGGACAATAAGTCACTTAAAGGGATCTCAGAGGTAGCTCTGTGATATCCGCTTCTGTGGGCTGCTCTCTAACAAGAAGGGTTGCACTGCTCTACACGAGTTCCAATATTAGACTGTGATAGCACAGTTGGGATAAAATTAGGAGAAACACAAAACAATTGTAACATGGTGTTTTCGTTGATAAATTTTGTTTGGTTAATATGATATCTGCGCTATGTGGTTTATGCTGATGTGTGGAATTCATGAAGCTGATAATATGGTTTAAACGCTGTAGTAGTGCTCATACTGTGCAATGGGGTTCATGTGCCATTTGTTTTTTTTCATGCAGTGATTCTCCCGGCCAAAGAGCTGATCCAGTCGATAAATGAGAAGTTTGCAGGCTCCACCTGGGCACCAGCTGCGGGCACCGAGCCTACAGCATATCCTTTCCTCACCGATTACTCACACAGTTCATACACACGCACAGTTCACACACACTCACCCAGCACTCGCACACATACACACTGTTCACACATACGCGTCACACCACAAGGGAGTGTGCCGAAACTCATCCATGCAACACCAGTGTCACGCATGCATGCGACAGTGCAAGTATGGTTGATGTGAAGGTGTCTGCTTGTGAATGTGTGACGCTCCTGAATGTAAAAGAGTATGGATATTTGTGCAATTTTGCATCTAAGGATCTCTGGCTTGAGAGTATGAATATAATGATGTAATTTAGCGTCCGCTTTTGCTGAGTGAGCCTGATCTGAGTGAACAAGCGTGTGCGAGGCTCCTTAACCCGCAAGCGACCTCACGCCCGACAAGCGACACGATTCCGGGCGCACGGGAGGCGACTTCCTGGGCACCTCGAACAGCTATGCCGAGTGCTACCCCAACTCGTGAGTGCGCTCGTCCGTGTGTGCATATCCTTAATGATCATGAACAGATGATCAGGGACCCTGACAGATCTTAGGTAACACTGGAGAGCACAGGTAACACATCTGGTGAATCTGATAGTCATCTCAGTAAGTTACCAATAACTTCATTAACACCTGGTTCTGTTATGTGACCTGCCAGCGAACCATCGAACACGTCTTGTGACCTCAAAGTGCACCTAACCTGGCACAAGCGCCCTGGCGGTGTCACTGCCACTTCATGATAACTGGCGGTTGTTGTGTGGGCCGAACAATGTTAGAGGCAGCTTGGCCAGATAAGGGGTGGGTAAATAGACATGACATGAGATAGAAGAAAGATGGGCTGATGTGGTACAGGATCATCTGAGTGCGCTTGTCAATGACTGGTACAAGCAGTGTCAAGATTGGCTTTTGAGTGGAGGAGGTTTGTGAAGGATGCATCTTACTGAGCCATTGGCTTTGTCCAACCACAGCAGCACTTTCCCACCCTCTCTTCTTTATAAGAGTACTGTTTGTCGAATGGCAGTGGAATTTAGCTAAAATGAGGGAACAGACAAATTTAAGGTATTTTTTTCAGTCATTGGTGACCAGTTTCTTCACACCATTAACTCATTACCCTTGGGAACCTGTTTTAATTGCAGCCAGCTGCCTGTTTTTGAACCCAGGGATCTCATCAGTGTCAGTTCGGTGGCCTAACCTCTGAGCCACCCCGGTCATCCCCCCTCCATGAGCCTTGACTTAAAGTGGCCTCTTGAGTTAACAACACATGGCAGAGTCAAACTTTTGACACCACCACTGCCTTGCAGTCAATGACGTAGTTATTACATTTCGGTGCATGGACATGTTTGTTGTTGTACTTGTCTGCTGTCAGGTTGATGGAGGATGTTGGGGTGGACAGCGATGATGAGGTCGACTACAGCAAGATGGACCAGGTATACTTTCATACACGCAAACAAGTATTCATTGTCTGCTATAAAATAGATCACAAACATTGACAAAGAAAATTGAACAATAACTGGAAATTGTACAAAAAAGGAGAGGTACATGCTTGGAATTATGCTGAGACAGGACAAGAAAGACCTGGATTATAGAACATATGAAGGTTGGAGACATATTGACTGTTCAGAATAGGTAAGTGAGTATAAGCAGGACAAATTTCTAGATGAGATGATGGTTGGTGGTCGTGAATAATGCCTGTGACAACCAAAGAAAGGAACATGCTTGCTTGAGCGGGTGTCCACCTGGAAGTTGGTGTAATAAAAGCAGGTCCTTTGCAGATGCGGGATGGAACATTACATGGCGGGATTGTGAGAAATGACGATGGCTGGGGATCCCTTCATATAGCAGTGGCTAGATCTTGGTTGATGCTAAGACAAAGCCACTGATGCTCGACACATAAGCCTGTGTGTGTGTGCGTTTCAGGGAAACAAGAAGGGTCCTCTGGGACGCTGGGACTTCGAGACTCAAGAGGAGTACAGCGACTACATGAGCAACAAGGAGGCCCTACCCAAGTATTCACTCGCGCACACTCTGCATCACTTGGACACAATCATTCACACACACGCCTACTCGTTCACAGGATCACACTCGTACACAGATGCGCTTGGACAGACTTACTCGCCCAAGGTTTGGACTTGTACAGATTTATTCTCACGCAAACTAGCACACTTAAAACGTTTCTCAGATTTGTAAAAGTTGACATGTAGTCTCAATCGCACAGATTCATCCAAACACAGACGTGCATGCAAACTCGCACACATACTTGGCCACTCTCACGAACAAAAACTGTGTACACTTTTCAGAAATACTGACTCTCACTCAAAAACACAGACTTTCACAAACTCAACAACCATAAAAAAAAATGTTAAATTATAATATCTTCAAGATGCTTTTCATAATGAAAAACCTACATTTAAGATAGGGGAGAAGAAAACATAGAAGAGAGGAGGCAGTAACACCGCAGCATGGCCCAGGACAATTAAACCAGGGCCAAGCATCAACAACAGAGCCCTTAGGAAGATCTGTGACAGCTGATCCTCAGGCACACTCAGAAATTATAGCTGAACACGCATTTGGCCACACTCACAAAGACTCACATGAGCTCAAACTGGTCCGTTACATTTTCATAAAGTCTGCTCTCACTCATGCAGTCATATGGGACTCGCACATACACCAGTTGGTGTGGACTCACATACAGACACAAATACCCCACTATAGGTTTTTCAGAGACTGTTGGGGACAAGTGCTTTTTGCGAGCACCTATTAAAGTCAGCATAGCACAATAGGGAGTGGTGTGACCAGCACCATGCCCAGCTGCCTTTGACTCTAGTGCTGATGTTTACACCACACAGTACTAGTTTTATGCTGACTTAACCTAGGAGATGCTTGGGACTGATTCTGTATGCTAGCTGCTGTTAGCCGTAGCCAGGAATCAAACTCGGGTCGACACGTTTGTAACGCGATGCACTAATCACTCGGCCACTCGCACGCACACACTTTGACACAATACGTACTCTGTGCACTCCCACCCCCTAGAGCTGCATTCCAGTACGGTATCAAGATGGCGGAGGGGCGCAAAACTCGGCGCCACAAGGAGGGGAATGAAAAGGCAGAGCTTGATCGACAGTGGAAGAAAATCAGTGCTGTGAGTAATTCTGAGTGGACGTGTGTGCATGTATGTGCAAGCAATTGTGTGTGTGTGTATGGGATGCTTTAAGGCCATTGCTAGCCTTGTCTTTGCTTTTGTGTGTGTGTCTGTGGGATATGTTTTGGTAAGGCGAGTGTGTGTAGAACATGGATACTTGTAAGGTGAGTGAATGAGGTGAATGTTGGGTGCGCTTCTTGGCTGGTGGCATAGAATACAGAAGTATATGTGTGTGAGTGAATAAAGATGGAGTGTATTATACACGTGTGTTTTGGCTGGCCAGTGACGTAAATGTCACATGAATCCTTAATGGTTGGAATACGATGATTGTGTGTTGGCATGTGCATTAGCTGCTGGAGGGAGCACTGGCACAGTGAATAAGTGCACTGTGCTGTGAAACCAGAAACCTGAGTTTGAATCGGTGGCGAGTGATATATAAACGGATCCAGGCCTTCTCTGGGTTTACTCAGAACTTAAATGAGTATCTCGTGCTGTGTGAACACGGTAGTGGGAGAGAAAAAGGTTGATGCACATGGTGAAGGCCACATCACCCTCTTGTGCGCACTATTTCGGCCTTAATAGGTGCTTGCTAAATAAAAGCACCTGCCCAAACAGTGTGTTAAAGACTGTACAGGGGATGTTTGTCTTTGTGGCGGCTGGTGTTTGTCGTGTTTGATGTTTGAGTGTATCGTGTGTTGGCGAATACAAGGCGAGTGAATATCAGTGACACAGTGCTGCTTATTTCCATTTCAGATCATCGAGAAACGCAAAAACATGGCTGCTGATGGGTGAGCACCATGCAATCACATATGCAGACACATAAAAAGCATTGACAAAGACACATACACAAACGGGCGCAAATGCACACGTGTCTGCTCATAACACTCATACCTGTGTCCTTGCAGGGTTGACGTCAAGCGACCTAAATACTGAGGACCTCCGACATCGACTGAGGCCCTCTAGTAGCTGCCCGGGGTGTCCGTGCCTGTCTTTGGTTGGTTTGCCTCAGCTCCTGCAGCCCCTGTGGTCCCGTCTGGATTTGATTGACTTGTGCTTTCAAACAGTAATGTGGTTCATAGCTCGTATTGTTTAAATGTGCAGACATTATTTCTTTGTCATTTCATATTCTGGCTTGTATAAACACACGAAGATACATACGCACACACCTGCATACAATCCTGTACAATGACAGTTGTATTTTGACTTAAAGCTTTCGTGACGGCAGGAATTCATGCTCTTGGGTGTTTCGGTAAAGTCACGTAGATAGAAACAAAAATCACGACGTTTCGATCGCAACACGAGCAATCGTCTTCAGGTGAAAAAATACAGCAGGCAAACTGCTGAGGCAGGAGAAATATAGCGGCAGAGCTGCTGCAGCAAGAGGTTATATAGGTTTGAGATGAGTGCAACCCAAAGGTAAGTGGGCGGGGCTAGAGATGGAATTTGCATGTAAATGTAAGATCGGAGAGCCTGATAAACCTAGAGATTAACATGTCAATTTGAGACAGCTCCCACAGCAGCGGCTGTGTTAATGAGAAGATTTGCATGTCAGTGTCAGGGAACCGGGCACAACGCCACCTCGTGGGCAACAAAAGCTGCGGCGTTGGCCACTGCACTATGAGAGACCAGCATGTCAACGCAAAAGAACCACCGCAACGATGGCCGTGCCAGTGAGACATTCAGCCTATTAAACAACGAGAGCCACCGCCACATCGAGTAAAAGGGAGGCTATGTTAGTGAGATATTTAGCTTGTTAATGTAAAGACTTTTAACAAGGTAATGTAACTCAAGAGTCGGAAATAACTGCTAACATCGGCAGGTAGGATGGAAGCATCACAGCCACAGTTATGACTTTACCTGGTTAATAACATCCTTCCAATTATTGCTCAGTTTGTACCCATCTTCTCGGTTGAAATTGTGTGTTTATATATCTGGATGGCTTCATGAACAAATATTTGTTGATAGCCAGTAGGTTTGCAGAGTACCTTCGTCTTGGAGAAATCTATTTCACGTGTGCCCACAGCGTTAAAACAATGATCAGCCCCAGCCGAGGTATTCTTTGTTGATAGCCAGTAGGTTACCGTGGCTGATCATTGTTTCTCTAGGTTTATCAGGCTCTCCGATCTTAAATTTACATGCAAATTCCATCTCTAGCCCCGCCCACTTACCTTTGGGTTGCACCCATCTCAAACCTATATAACCTCTTGCTGCAGCAGCTCTGCCGTTATATTTATCCTGCCTCAGCAGTTCGCCTGCTGTATTTTTCACCTGAAGACGATTGCTTGTATTGCGATCGAAACGTCGTGATTTTTTGTTATTTTTCTATCTACGTGACTTTACCGAAAGACAGTTATATTGTTTGTGGATCCACACTCGCACACATACTTTCACACCTCACACTCACTGGTGTTTATAAATTGATCGCGTATCAGTTCACATAAACACATTCCGCAAAAGAAATGCAGTACACTGTTAACTGCTCATTTTGTAATGTGGCCATCACCAGTCTCCCTTGCATACAGAAAAATATACCAACAGACTCCAACATAAATAAAAACAATAAAAAATGTATAACATCATGAGTCTTGTCTGCAGTGCTGATGTAATGGGTTATTTGGGCATCATGCATTACAATGAGACTGTTCATTGCACTCCCTCATATGACCTTGAGAAATCAGACCTTTAAAGAACGGGGTCCGTGAGGAATGGATTTAGGTGAACGACGGAGCGATGCGATACAATTTGGATTTATATACCGTTGTGACCACATCTTAAAATGCTATAGAAATATTTATAGGAAAGAGAATAGTTTATAGGCTAAGGAAAATAAAGCGTTGAAGGCTGGGTTTGATCCTGAACTTGAGCTTGGAAGGGGCAGAGTGTCGACAGTATGGACGTTTACGAGGGAGTTCCAGAATACTGGGGCAGCAGAGGAGATTGACCTCCCACTGAGTGCGGTTCTTTCGTGTGGCAAATGCTCCCGTTCCACGCAGGATGAAAGCAGGTTATTCCTGCGTCAGCTCTTATCAGTTTTAGATTTGAAGCTTTCGTGACTGCAAGGATTCATATTCTTAGGTTTTTTTCGGTAAAGTCACGTAGGTAAAACATTAAAATTAATGAAAATACAATTTAAAAAATCACGACGTTTCGGAGGCAACACAAGTCTCCGTCATCAGGTGGGACGTTCACAGCCAGATTTGCTGCATCAAGTGAGGCAATGATTCAAGATGTAATCTCTTAAAAGCAAGGAGAGGGGGGCGGAGCTCATCAGAATGTGGTAGCCAATGAATGGAACGTATCGGGAGGGAGGGGGGCGGGGCTCAAAGACGGCACGACGTTCCACGTAGAACGCATCGGGAGGGGGAGGGGGGGCAGGGCCAAAAGAATGAACGACGTGGTACAAGTCGGCGGCGTGGACGTGGTTGTGCGCAAGCAACTACTGCTGCACACGCCAACGCATTGGACAGAGAGGGGGAGGGGAGGCCAAAAGAGTGTGTGGTGCAAGTGTACGTGGACATGTGTGTGTACAAGCACCTGTTGATACACATGATAGAAAAGAACGAAAATGCCCATGTTTATACCAGTGCTGGCTGAACAATGACAGGCACTATTTTACTTTACTTTACCGAGTGTTAACATCCCCAGTGTTTAACAGTACTCTCTTCATTGTTCAGCCAGCACTGGTATAAACATGGGCATTTTCGTTCTTTTCTATCATGTGTATCAACAGGTGCTTGTACACACACATGTCCACGTACACTTGCACCACACTCTCTTTTGGCCTCCCCTCCCCCTCTCTGTCCAATGCGTTGGCGTGTGCAGCAGTAGTTGCTTGCGCACAACCACGTCCACGCCGCCGACTTGTACCACGTCGTGCATTCTTTTGGCCCTGCCCCCCCCCCTCCCCCTCCCGATGCGTTCTACGTGGCACGTCGTGCCGTCTTTGAGCCCCGCCCCCCTCCCTCCCGATACGTTCCATTCATTGGCTACCACATTCTGATGAGCTCCCCACCCCTCTCCTCCCCCCTCAACTTGCTTTTAAGGGATTACATCTTGAATCATTGCCTCACTTGATGCAGCAAATCTGGCTGTGACGGTCCCACCTGATGACGGAGACTTGTGTTGCCTCCGAAACGTCGTGATTTTTATTTTTATTTTACTTTCATTAATTTTAATGTTTTACCTACGTGACTTTACCGAAAAAACCTAAGAATATCTTATCAGTTTGTGGCTGTCACAAGCCATGCAGCTTTCATGCTACCAATCGCTGGTGTCCATTGTGGTCATCAGGAGTGTCTCTGATGTGTAGCACATTTGCCAGAGCAGATGATGTGCTGACCCTTGCTATTGGAGAGTAGGTGGCAGAGCTTTGGTGAATCCCCATGATAGTGGTTACCTGCTCGGCTGTAGTTGTAGCCCCACCAAGTATGGGTGGCTGTTGAAGCATCCAATGTGGACTGGAGTGATGGTGGCAGTGCAGGGCAAGACTTCCATGCTTGGCAGCGTGTAAATATCCACTGGTGTTACTGATCTTGATTGCGATTGTGCACTTGCACAACCTGGGTTTGGATAATTTCAGAAGCATTGGCTCAACACAAGCAAATTGGGCCAGTATTAAAAGTCAGTGTCTCATCAGCAGATTAGCACGATTGGCTAAGTACGTTGCGAAAGAAGTTCAAAATTTATGAAATTCTTATGGAAGTCATGTAAATATTACATATAGGCTAAGATAACTGAGGTACAAGACAACGTGAAGGACAATATATGTGATGATATAAATGAGGCAAGAAAACCAATAGGAAATGAAACAACTGAATTTTTCTAACATTTCTTTCTGACAACTAAGCACCAAGTCAGCGTAAACTATTGGACGTATTGTCAACTTCAATAAACCAATGCTCAAGTTTAACATTCCAAATCAATGGCTTATTTTTCCTTTTTCACTTTTCACGTCTTGAATGTGAGCTTAACTTTAATTTTAAGTATATAGAATTTCAAAGATACATGGTTGTTTGTCCTTATAGAATATTCGAAACAAGCCTTCGTGGAAGTTAAATGCATTTAGCACATTTATAAATTGATAAAAACATCGCCACGTTTTCAATGGCCTCAAAGAGATTTAGTAACTACACCATCGTGGTTGAGACGGTCTGTCCTGTGCGTTGTCCATCGGTCGAGAAGGAGACCTCTCGTGCCAAAACTCATCCCAGGTGCAGCACAGGTGGCCTTCAGAACGTGCGCACACATTTTGAACGTTGACCAGAACCGAGGTTGATGTGGTTGGACGAGTTGTGTGGGGGGGGGGGGCCTTCAACCAGCCTGCTTGGGTTGGGGACCCCTGTTCTAGACAATAAGTCGACCACCCGCTCCCAGACGGGGAGGACGATCCACTCCTGATGACGGTGGTCCAACTTCGGATCCCCACAAGCGGTCCAGAGCCACGCTCTGTGCTGTCACCCCTTTTCCCCGAACTCTCTCACCTCATTTGGCCCTGTCTGTCCCTGTCTCTTCAATTATTATTTACGACCACTTAAGTCCCGTGCTGTCCTTACGTGACCCTGCCTGTTCCCGTCGCTTCAATTATTAAATACTAGCTTTACTACCCGGGACTTGGATTCAACGCGCCCGGCCGCCTTTGTCTCCCCAGTGGCGATGTTCACACAACACACCAGTTACTCGTTTGAGGCTGAGTCGACCTAGGGGAGACCCAGGACCGGTTCAAATAATCGTCACCGGTGGTGGCCATGAGCGGGAATCGAACTCGGGTCGCCGGGTTCGTAGCGCAGCGCGCTCACCGCTACACTACAATGCGTTACGCTTCCACGTGCGCGGGTCACATGACAGATGTGACGTCACAGCTCACTTGCCGTGCCAAAAATCAATGCATTATTGAGCCCCCCCCCCCCCCAAAAGTGTCTTTTTTATAATTTTTGCATGGTGTACAGTCTGGAAAGTACATGCATGGCAAATTTCCAGTTTGTTGCATGTCGGGAAGTACGCTCAACATTTTGAACAGACACATAATCACAACTTTTTACACTTGCATTGAGTCAATGCTGCTGATCTTAGTCTGGCTTACGGGTTGAATGAAAAATATTTGTATATATTTATTTTTTTCAAGTGAAGAGACGGATATAAAAAAAAAACTTTGCGTGTTTATTTAGTTTAAAAAAATATATATATTGTTGTTTACATTTTGGTTTTTCGTTTTCTCCGCAGCGCCTGATTGGTCCACGTGACCCGGAAATGGGATTGGATTTTGGCGGGAAACCTCCGCCCACGTCGTCCATTGTTACTCGCCTTTCCCGCGTAAATCGCAGCTTCACTCTCTACGTTCGCGTTAAAACACGCGGACTATCGTCGTTTCTATCGGCAAGTTAGTAGAAGAAGTTGATCTAGCCATTGTAGTTGCAGGAGTTTTAGTTGTTGATTGTTTAACTGCGATTGGCGATGGACAAAGTGGAGCCGGGACGAGATGACTGCGGGTGAGACGTAAGGGGTTTACCCCATTAAACGTATGTTCGTATATAAAAGTGTACCGTGTCTGTTTTACATGAATGATAATAGTGATAGTTTGGCAATTACGATAGAAAAAAACCATCTAAACAACTTAACAGCAAGCACGCTAAGAGAAACGCGACGATCTACATTAATTCGTGTGGGCCTGGATGATACGTTAAGGATTTAAAGTGTAAAAGTTGTCTAAATTAATAAAAAACGAGAGAGAACATCTCCAGATAATGTCCAGTGTGGAGATGGAGCGGGCGATGAGGTATTGTCACGCTCGGCAGCAGTGGAGATGATAGCTCATTATAACAATATTAACGATTAACAGTAACAACAAAGTTAACGCAACATAACAATAACGCGGTACGAACATCCACATTGCTAAAGGTCGGCTTAACTCATTGGGGCGTGTGAAGTATTTACCGTACACGAACACAGTTTACGGTTTTATTTATTTTAAAATGAAGTAATTACAATCGTAGTCATCGTTCGTCATGTTCAGTCCACTGCTGGATTCCTTAAGTTGTCTACATGAACGGGGGACTGGACAGTTTGCAGTAAAGTTGGCGAGGTGGGGGGCTTTGTATGCATATACAGGAGTACAAGTAACTTCTTTCGCACCGTACGTAGCCAGCCGTGCTAAACGGAGGTGCGGGACAGATTAACGCCTTGGTTATTGAAGCGAAAAGGACACAAGGTGGCGTAATGATATCTGGATAGAGGGGGGGGATAGGCAAGGGCGAGTCCGTGGAGGAATTAGAAGAAGGTAGTACGGGGCCGATCTTTAATTTGAATCTGGGACTGGATGAGGAGCCATCTGTCTGAGATGTTAACTCTGGTATACAGGAGGTCGTGGGTTCCATCCCGACCCTGACGCCTGCTGCTGTATATGTGGAGTTTGCGGTGTCTCTCTATCATCATCATCACGGTGGCTACTAGATGTTAACTACCTCGCCTGATATGCAGGAGGCTGTGGGTTCGATCCCGACCCTAACGCCTGCTGCTGTGTATGTGGAGTTTGCGGTGCCTCTCATCATCATCATCACGGTGGCTAGGAGATGTTAACTTTCTCGCCTGGTATACAAGAGGTCGTGGGTTCGATCCCGACCCTGACGCCTGCTGCTGTGTATGTGGAGTTTGCGTTCCTCTCACCATCATCATCACGGTGGCTAGGAGATGTTAACTCTCTCGCCTGGTATACAGGAGGTCGTGGGTTCAACCCTGACGCCTGCTGCTGTATATGTGGAGTTTGCGGTGTCTCTCTCTCATCATCATCACGGTGGCTAGGAGATGTTAACTCCCTCGCCTGGTATACAGGATGTCGTGGGATCGATCCCGACCCTGACGCCTGCTGTATATGTGGAGTTTGCGGTCTCTCTGCCCGTGGTCCCGTGGATTTTTATCCGAGTTGTCCGTTTTTTTCCCTCTACATTTATAAATACGCTAGGTCTAGGTCTCTAGAACACAATGGTGATGGCAGCAGGTGCAGCAAACGAAGAATTCGCAACGAACACTGGAGTCACTCCTAAATATTCCATTTGAAAGGATTTGATGAGCCGTGTTAGCTGATATTTAATTGTTCTTTAGGATTTTGGTAGTGTCACAGGGTTTGTGTAGTATGGACTTGAGGGTCATGGGGACAGCATTCAAGTGCTTTATTGTTTTGTTTCATATTGTTTATAAATGCCTATCGTTGGTAAATAAGACAGTTATATCACTTTCAAGGTAAGACCAATAACATAACGAGGTTTTTATTAATTAGAACACCATATTTGTAGAGGTCACTCAACAGCCACACCTAGTGTAAATATCACGAGCCGCCACTGATTTTGGTTGCTTTAAATTTTCACTTAAGCCACTCTGTTGAGCTATCATTTGTGGCCGGGTTGCTTCTGAAATGGGGCCATATAGCTCAATGGGCCTTACCTGGTGAAATAAAAAATGGTTTAGTTTAAACTGCTTGTTAACGTTCCCCATCGTCCCGTGTCTCAGGAGTTCTCTGAAGAAGAGGGAAGGGTACCTGGAGTGGCCTGAGTACTTCATGGCAGTTGCCTTCCTGTCAGCACAACGCAGCAAGGACCCCCACTCCCAGGCAAGATCGGTTAGCAAACAGTGGAATACTTATAGAGCGATAATATACACACTAATTTGCTTACTTTTGTCATTCCAAGGTCTCCCAGCACCAAGTCGGTTGCAGGCATTATTTTACCATACTATTTTAACACGTTGGTCATTGCGGCTTGGTGACGTGGCAGCCCAAGGACTTGTTCAGATATCACTGGGAATTGAACTCGGGTTAACAGGTTTGTAACACAGTGCGCTTACCCACTGCACCATCGCTGTGCCGCTAGTACTTGTAATTTGACAGAAATGCTCGCACGTCTTCAGCAACCCACACTGACCAGCACGGTCAAGTATGGTAAAATAATCTATGGTAACTGACACTGCATGGGGAGGCCCTCATCTATCCGTGAATTAACAATAGGGCTGTACATGTGCATTTGTAACTTCATTGTGTGTGCGCGCATGTGCAAGTTTTCACATAAACATATATGACCGTGAATGAAATCTCACTGGAGCCAGGCTGCATTACATGTCCGTGCGTTTGCACATGTGCAGGTGGGGGCGTGCATCGTAAGTCCAGAAAACAAGATTGTTGGCATCGGCTATAACGGGATGCCCAATGGCTGTAGCGACGACTGCCTGCCCTGGGTTCGCACTGCACCTGACTGGATCGACACCAAGTACCCATACGGTGTGTGACTGCCTGCCAAGCCACGCACGAAGACATACACCCAGTCACTCAGGGAAGACCCATGTAGTTGCTGTCCAGGCTTCCACAGTGACAAAGTAGATACATACCCAACCTTTCAACAGACACCAACTCAGTTACTCCCAAGACTCTGTCACTCGGACATCCACCCATAAACTAAGTCCCTTTTCAGACGCCTGCCCACTCGCTAATCACATGCTCAGCCAGACACTTTGTGGTTTGTGCTGTGGTAATCCTCCACTAAAAACAAAACTGAAATCTACGTTGTTCACTAGCGATACAAAACCGTGTCGCCAATCTCAGTCCCTTTGGTTGCCAGTATACTGTGTCCCATACGTGTATATCCCACATGTGTGGCCTCTGCCATCCTGTGTTCACATGTGCCGTGCTTGTCGTGTTCCGTGTGCGTCTGTGCTCATGTATGCGTGTCCCGTCCGCGTCTCTTGCATACCATCGCACGCGTGTGTGGGAGCAGTCTGCCACGCGGAGCTCAACGCCATCTTGAACAAGAACAGTTCAGACGTGCGAGGCTGCATTATATACGTGGCGCTCTTCCCCTGCAACGAGTGCGCCAAGCTCATCATCCAGAGTGGTCAGGCACACACGCCCACGCGTATGCATGTGTGGACACTTACTACGCATGCACGTACGTACATGAACACATATACCCATATGAAGACACACCCGCACAGATGTATGTGCAGACACGCATAAGGCAAATATCTCCCTTATAGTGTAAATAGACTGTTAGGGCAAGTTCTGTTACCGAACACCTATTAAGGCCGGCATTGTACATGAGGGGGGGTGTGGCCAGGACCATGCCCGACCACCTTTGTCTCCCCAGTGGAGATGTTTACACACCGCACCAGGTACTAATTTAAGGCCAAGTCGATCAAGGGGAGGCTCACTCTCAACTGTGATATAGCTGTGACCGAGAATAGAATTTGGGTAGCCTGAGTTCGATTGAGGGGAGGTCTAGGACTGATTTAAATTATCGTCACTGGTGTTGGACTTGAGTAAGAATCGAACTAAGGTCGCCGGGTTTGTAGCACAGCGCACCAACCACTCCCCACATGTATCAGCAGAAACACATAATACATGCGTGCACTGGCACACATACATACATACATTTCTTTTTGTATCTTTCAGACCTTTTGTGGTGAGTTTTGTTGATCCGCAACACAGAAAGATGATTGTGGTGATTAAAGGCATGTTGGGAGGACCCAATCCAATGGGCTAAATCGTGCGTTTTGCTGTGTAATAGGCACTTTTTATGACTTTCATTTGTTCAAAGGCTATATCCAACTTTGTGTGAGTTTTTCCATAATGTACAGATAATTTAAGAATTGGTTACTGAATATCCCCTGAAAAGGCAGATGTTCACACTGTTTGGGAAAGTGCTGTTGAGTATCTGTTAAGGCCAGCAAGGCACATGATGTAGTGGTGTGGCCAACCTTTGTTTCCCCAGTGCTGATGTTTACACATGGCACCTGGCACTCATTTAAAGCCGAGGCGACCTAGGGGAGTCCCAGGACCAGTTCAGATATCGCTCATAACTGGTTTGAGCTTGAGCTGAGAATTAAGCTTGGCTCGCCAGGTTAGTTGGTAGCACAAGGTGCTAACATCAATGCAAGCCATCATCATCCTCATCCCTCTGTTTTTGGCACATGGAGCATTGTTATAAAATGGTGCACATTGAATAATCACAATTTTATTTGTGAAACATTTTTTTGCGTCCTTTCTACATTTGTGTTTGCTCCATTTTATGTATTTGCATAAATCACGTAATCTGTTCTCATGGGACGATTTATTTAACGTATCTTGAGTGTAAGAATCAATAACCGATGCATTACGACATCTGTTTACTTGGGTTATTGTGTGACTGTGCAGGTATCCGTGAGGTCGTGTACCTATCGGACAAGTACCACGACCGTCCAGAGATGAAGGCATCGCGAACGCTGCTCAGCATGGCTGGGGTTAATTACAAGTGAGGACCTCTCTTCACGTTTATCCCCACTGTTCACCTCCAACGTTTTCGAAACTAAACTAAATTTTATTTTACCAGGTAATGCCCACTGAGCTATATAGTTCTTCAAAAGCGACCTGTCCACAAATTATAGCTCAACGAAGTGGCTTAGATCGCGTAAATATATAAATGTGTCGTTAAAACTTGCCACCACCCGACACAGCCAACTAGTAAGGGTTGTCACGTAAACAGAACATGCCAATTCGTCACTAGTACAGCACACCGGTATCAATGATTTAATGCCCTGTTGATTTGTGCATCAATAATGCACTTAAATATTTTATTTCTGGGACACTATTTTTTCCAGGGGTGTACTTAACTCTGTAACTGGGGTATCAAACAATCCTAAATCAGTGCTACTCCGTGATGTTGAAATGCAGCAAGGACGATTGTGCTGAAACCCTGAACGCTCGTACGCACCGTAGTGGTGCATCGTGTACAGCTCGTCGAGATGAGTCGATTGCCGCATCGCCGACCATCAACAGACTAAAAATGACTGCATCACGGACATTATACGAGAGCCGGGGTACTATGGTCCCCTGGGGTACCGCCATCAGGTTCACATTCAGATCAAGGATGGAGATCAATGCAGGCCTTAATCATCTCCATGCCTCATTGTTTCATGAACATCAGTATCACCAATGTGTGGGAAATCAGTATGAATCGTCTCCTTGTTAAATTGTCCCCGGCATAGGAATGAGGGATTCTCAAAAATAACACAGCCCCATTTTCATTTAAACATGGAAAATTTAATTTTGTATTGTAAAATACAGAAGGGTCATGTTTCGGACAAGCCCTGCCTGCGATAAGAAAATTACTTGGAATACACCCCCATCTCATCATATCTTGGAATATAAGCAAGGATGAGCCTAGAGAATGCTTTTATTGGTGACCTCCATGCGGGTGTTTTAGGATGCTGTGGGGCTACGTTGTCAGCGGAGGGTAGTACTGCAATATCCTTTGTTGTACTGCACTATGCGCCAATGTCCATGCTCCACACCTTCACCAGCTCGCACTGACCACCATGGTGAAATATGATCAGGCCTATATAAGACTTTGTTTCAGTAGCTTTCTCTCTCTCACCTGAAGATGGTCCCTTGTGTTGCGATCGAAACGTCATGATCTATTAATAATTTTATATCTACGTGACTTTACCGAAAGAACCAAAGAGTATGGATTCCTGCAATCACTAATGCTTCAAGTCAAGATTGAAATATGATCAAATAACCCCAATGATCCATGTGGCTTAAAAAAAACCCTCATCCTTCAAATGAGCAGTGTGTCGCGCATAAATGTTCTCACACAAACCCATGTCTCCCTCGCAGGCAGCTGTCCCCCAAGATGAAGAAAATCGAGATTGACTTTGACGTGATCAACTCCCCTGGGGGGATTAACAACATCTCGTAGCAACGGTCACCCCCATGATTTGTAGAGAGCAAGGCGAGAGTGGCATCATCCACTGTTCCTGTGCATGCAGCCGTGTATTTGCGAGTTTAGATATGAGCACCTTATGTGGATGTGGTGTTGCTGTTAATCGCCTGGATTTGGGGTGGGGGACAAAGATGGACATGTGTGGTGCTGGACTTCCTGCTGCCATGCACGCACTGTCCCGGCCTCAACTGGCGCTTGCAATATGCTGTGTAATCAGATGTAGTGACAAGGGATTGCTTTAGTGGCAGTCTTGTTTTAAGCTGCACATTTATTTATTGTGGTAGAGTCAGGTCACTATTTGCTGCTTCTGGGATATTAAGACTTTTAACATGCTGTTTTAGGAATAAACATGTCATTTGTGTAGGAATGCTTCACAGAGTCACAAGACGTTTTCAGGGGGTTCTCCATGGAGATGTTTTGCCATTTTTTGGGTGGGAACAAACGCATGCGAGATAAATTCCTACGCCTAAGGAGGTAATGCTCCTAATTCTGTAATGCCGTTAACCTGTTTTATCGTTCTCTGCTCGGTGGGATGTCACATTTTAAGAATTTACGAACCTTTGCTTCCAACTTACTGGTTTGCAATTCCGTGCACTGTTTTAGCTGACGCAAGTCTGAGGTGCGTTAAAACAAGACACTTGTATACGTTAGGGGTGGGAAACATTGTCTTGTACGAGGCCCATTTAGTATTTTAAAATACCTTTGGCAGGCCACACATTAACACAAACCTGTCACTTGTCATTGCAAGAGGCCTGAGTATAATTCAAGTGGAAATACTTTAGTACCAAAATAGTGTGGCTAATATGCAGTGCTCTGGTAGGCCTCATGTGGCCATGTACAATAGCCACTCTTACACAAGTACAATGACTTAAACCTGCTTAGCTTCGAGATCAGGCATTTCTGGTGGTTTGTTGACATTTATTTAACATGAAAGAGTAGACATTAAAAACGCGTGCTTTTCATGTGAAACAAATACATCACTGCCCCCGTGGCACGTTTGAGACTCCAACTTTGAACCTGAAACCATTCCAAGGTACTCCAGTCTAATAAATGCATGAAGGAATTTATCATCTTCCAGTGTTTCAACTGATCCTCATGGTCCACCTTTTCACGACTCCCACTTTTGAAACCAATTCACTGCACACTAAAGTTTGATGGTTGGGAATCGCACTTACATCGAGGTGGGGGGTAAGATCTGTTTTGAAACACTTATCTCATCCGTATGTAAAAAAGTATGAAATATTTTAGCTCCACAATGAAGCCGCTTGCATTTGTTGCAATAATTTGCTTCAGTGGCAGACAAACTTTGCAAGGCAATTCTTGTGGTGACATCTTTACACATGGTTACGCCGCTTCATCTCTCCATTAACTCCAGTTTAATACACTTCGGTTTTTGCTTACATTAGAAGCTCTGAATCGAACTACGGCATGGTGGGGCGCAGAACGGAGAGATCACAAGAAAAGCTTTGGTCAAGCAAGATGCACATGTGTACAACACTTTTAATGGCATCTGCACACGTGAAAACAAATTGATCTGTGAGCATAGGTATGGGTGGATGTGTGCTCTTGTGGAGATGTGTACACTTGTGTACGTACTAGTGGGTGTGCACAATTGGATGTTTTCGCTTCCCCACAATGACTCCTACAGCAGGCCCAGCTGCTTCTCCATCATCACATGCGGCTCCCCCATTGCCTCCGCATATTCTGGGTCTGCATGTACACAAGTACAAACATCATCATAAGCGCACAAGCACAGTTAAACCACCATCACAATATAATTCAACTATATATATAGCATCTAAATGCAACTACATCTTGATGAATAACAGGAACAATGAGAATAATATTTTTGATAAAGGCAATCGCACCTCCGATTAGCACGGTTGCCTATGTACGGTGTGAAAGAAGTGAAACGTAGGTACAGATTTTAAACAGGTTTTAAGCCTGGAATTCTGCAGGCAGTCAACAGTACAGATAGCAGGAGTAAGGAATTTCCAGATGGGACGGCTAAGGAAAATTAAGCTGACTTGGAACTTAAATTGAATGCCTTCCTTAGTTGCTGAGTGGGCAGTGTGGAGGGAAGGGGTCAGGTATTCAGATGGAGAATCTCAATAAGATGAGCGCTATTGTTAAGGATTGCATTATTTGTGATATTCGATCTTTGGGTGCGGGTGAAAAGTCCGGCATCACATACAGCACCATGCGCATATATTTTTTTCCCACATACACATGATAGCTAACATAAAAAAAATCGAAATTACTGCACAAATCAGACGTACACATTTGAGTTTAGGTACAAAGGAGAAACCAAACACAATTTAGTACCAAGTAGACACTCAGGTTTCCTGCATGCAATAATTGTGTTTGCACACACTGCAGCATGGGTTAATATACGTACCATTCAGAACATGCTCAAAGCCCAAATAGTCATCGAAACCCCTGATGGTGTCCAAGGCAACCCGAGAGCTCTGCAGGCAGGGCAATCTTTGCACCTGCATTCACACAAGTTAAATTCATTTTTAAAGCGCTATTATACAAATACCGAGTGTCCATGTGCCAGCCCATGTAACTCAAGTTGGTCATCCCATTAAAAATAGTTAAGTCATCATACCACTGAACTGTACAACTGAGTGACTGATTAAAAATATCACTAACCAGATTACCTGGTAACAAAGCATATGCATGGGCTACTCCACTCAGAACAAAGCAAGTTTCCTCCCTGTCAATGCATCCCATCTGATTTTGCAACTCGACCACCAACATCTGACACAGGCACACACTTCTTCCATTCCATCACCCCATGCTCATATATTTACACGTCTTGTAATTCATGCAGGAAAATGCCAATGGGTTAAGACTTTCTGGAAGGGTACTGTATTGAGATGTTTGAGCAATGTTGCGTGATTTTGCATTCATAAGAAAACCACGTATAGATAAGTGGAGCACACTAAAATGCTATACTGTATATATACTCTTCGGTTCTTTCGGTAAAGTTAATTTCCGCATCCCCAGCGTTCCCAGCCTCCCACTTCCAGCCCCACCCACTCCCCCACCCCCAGCCCCCCCCCCCAGCTTCACGTCCTCTCTCCCCCTAGCGCTCACGCAGAGTCCCCCTACCCCACACCTCTCCCCCCTTGCTCCGCCCCCCTTTCTTACCTATCTAACCTCTTGCCACGGCAGCTCTCTCGCCCACTGCATTGACATTGTTGCTGCATTGGCACTCGTGCACTGCCCATGCTCCTGGTGCTGTTGATACACTTGGGCTACGCCCATCCCCAAACCTTTATAAACGGTTTGCCTTTAGAGGCTGACTCCTTTGCCTGATGACGACCGCTTGTGTTGCGATCGAAACGTGATTTATTTTATTTCTAAGTGACTTTACCGAAAGAACCAAAGAGTATGGATTCCTGCAGTCACGAAAGCTTCAAATCAAGACTATATAATCTTCCCAAACATACTTGCTGTACTGCCACCTTAAGGAAACACTGCATTGCCCTTCTAGTAGGCAGGGTCATGTGTGCATCATCCACAAACTCCACCTCTAGATTGGAATGGAGGCGTCATTGCCAAGACGTCCCTCTCTTCTGTTCGTCACGTAGCTTTTCTCGCCCATAACCCACCTGTGAGGTAGCTCTCATTTCCATTTGCAGACGCAGTGGTGCATGCAGACCCTGAATCCGTCGTAGCGTCTGCAGTGACAGCTGCTGCTGTTGCAAGTCATACTGGGGTGAGAGGACAGGGGTCATGGGGGTATTTAGGGGCATTGACACAAGCGCTGCGATTGGCGAAAAAAAATAACTAAATCTTGACATCCCCCTTGTCCTCCAAAATCAATCTTCACATTCAATTGAGACCTTATAGAAATCCGCAGCGAATTTTACAAATTAGTTGCAAGAGCAAGTGGCATTGATTTCCAGAGTACTTGTTATTTAATGTATTTCAAATGCATTCTTATAAGCATTATTTCACTTTAAGAGAAATTGATTATTTTGAGTGATCACTACTTACGTTAAAATGTGTTCTTGTCAAGTCAATAAAAATGAAACAAGTTTGCATTACAATAAGCACTAAACTTGTAGCTGCATTCCGGGATACTGTGGTTCGTGAATCTTTAGCTCGTTAAAAAAACCCCACTGCTTATGTTGAGCTTTCTTCGTACCGTATTTAGCCAACCGTGCTAATCGGACGTGGGCAGTCAGTGTGGTTGTCATTGGCCCTGGTGCAAGAAATTGTGGCACCTAATATTTACCCCCTCTGTTGGCTGGTGCCTCGGCCCTTCCAGCTTATGGGGTTCAGTTAAATTGCATTGCCCGCTCACTCGATAGCTACGCCGCCAAGGCAGGGTGAGTAGGAGGGTTACGTACTTGCTTTTCGGAGGCTTCTAAGGGATGCGCAGCAGTAATGTTGTTTCGCACGCTCGTAAATCTGAACGAACAAAAGCATAGCCACTATATCAACAATGACACAGCTGCTATTCAAGTATATAGGTTAGCAATTATATAATCGTGTGGCCACCACTCAATCTCGCTTCCAACAGGTAGTTAACACAACCAAGGCATACCATTCGATCAAACCACGACCCACCCAATGAAAGCCACTGCTGTTATTAAACACTCGTAATCACAGCCAGTAAACAGGTGTACGAAACTTCACACGCTACAGCCACTGCACAAGCAATACATCCATAACCCACACCGGCACCACACTATTGCATTTGTATACAATGGTAGATATGTGATTGTGCGACAGGCAGTACGGTTGCGTGCACGGTGATAGTTCTGCAACACTCGTGGCATTGGTTTTGCATTCGGTCAATTTGGGAAATGTGTATTCAATAACGGTGCAAACAAAGTTTCCACCAATAAACTTGTATATCTTTCAGTATCAGGGGCCAAGGCAACGTTATATTGGAAACCAGCAGATGTCCCGTGTCATACTTAAAAGTCTGAATATGTATTTGCCACTCAAGTGATTTAAGCAATGCTACAGCCCACGACGCCCTCGTACCTCGTGAGACGTTCATCACTTCCCACCGTCAACCATCATCACCATCATCCCCACTGTTCTCATGACAGCCCCCCCCCACCCCCCGTGGCGCTGGAAACGTACCCCTGGCGCAGGGTGTCGTGGGCACCGTAGATCCCCGCCTCCACGTGCGCCTCCAACGCCTCAGTATCCCGGGACAAAGCACGAAGGCCCGCGACGTTCTGTTGGGCGACACCACCACCACCCTCATCATCACTCGGCTGAAACCAACACCACTTGTATTGCCAATGCGCTCCAACGTTCACAACGCGTCGTCGTGAGTGACACAATTACGAAGACGTTTCACTGCAACAATCAACATCGGTACCACCATATTAACATCACCACTACTGTCATCGCCACCTCAAGTCACAGCCATCACAATCGCCTCCACGACGACCAACAATAACAACACCGCCACCAGCGCAGCAACGACCACGCCATCTGCGGCCTGCTCCCGCAGGCTCTCGACTGAGCGCCAATGAATCGGCGCTTCTTTCCATCTTATGCCTCCCCTACTATTATCGACCCCTCTGTCATCGCGCCCTTTCCTTCGCCTCCCCGAAAGAAAGCTCACCATTGCTCGCAGGTGACAAACAAGCAACAACAACAAATTTATGAAAGAAGGAAAAACGAAGCGAGTCCAGGTGGCGGAGCGCAGTCCAGTCTGAAGGTGGGAGGGGGAGGATAAACGGGCGGTGATGTCATCACGCACGCGACGACGTCGTCACGCACGCGGTAACGTCATCACGCACGCGGTTACGTCATCACGCACGCGGGAACGTCATCACGCACGGGGCGACATCCCTGTCTTCATGCGTGGTTACGTAATCGCGTGATGACGCAGAATCGACATCCCCGAAACAATTCTGAGCCCAATTTTAGTTTGCAAGCCATCTGTGTTTATTATAAGTTCAGAATCAGACTCGGCGCATGTATTCATACTGGGGGAATCCGATGAGCTATAAAGCAATTGTTTTGTCACCGATGTCCAGTAAGAGCGGGTAAGAACGTTACAACAAATTACAAAAATATGATAGGAGTGCAAAGTACAGGATAGGTCAACAAATCACCCAAACAAATACAAAATAAAACGAAACCATCCCCATCTCGTGTTTCCTGCAGTCCCCATTCCCACTGGGCGTAAAAAAGAATGTGAAATTCTGAAATGTGTTTTTTGTCCTGTGTACAAACAAACGAGTGCACGCGTCAAATACAATGGGCGTATATCGATCGCCAATAAACGGATCATCGGGATGCAAATCGCTTCAATGAAGAAACGACTGAACGAGTGAGTTCGTGATCGATCTCGAAGTTCTTTAATCGATTCTCCCGGTGGGTTGGAGGCCGCCCCAAGAGCGCCCCCTGACGTCCGTCAAAGCGTGGCCCTCCTCCCCCCCCTCCACACATCGACATCGCCACCCTCCTACTCCTCGTCCGCAGCAGCAGCAGCTCTCGGAGAGAAACTCCGAGGAGGCCGGTGAGATTCTTCTCTCTCCGTCGGTGCCGTTCGTGTCCGACGTTTCGAGCCCCTTCCCAGTGGGCGACTTCAATGCGGCGGTGGCAGTGGCCCCATGAGGCCCTCGTGGGCCCTCTGACGCCTAGCCACCACGAGACGAACATACAAACACTGCGAGATTACATTTTGATTTAAAGCTTTCGTGACTGCATTTATCTTCTTGGTTCTTTCGGTAAAGTCACGTAGAAGGGAAGTAATAAAATAATAAAAATATAAACCAATGAAAATATCTATTTTATTATTTCCCTTTTACGTGACTTTGCCGAAATAACCAAGAACACTGCATGGTTATTTAAGCTGTGTAGCGTTGCTTTGTGCGTGCGAGAGATTTATTTGGTCGGTAATCGCCTCCGTCTGGTGAGAGAGAGTTTGTTTTATTAATAATAATTGTGATTGTGTGGTTTGAAGTGAGGGTTTGCAAGTTGCTCGGTCATCCTTCCCCACGGCCACCCCCGTCCACTCGGCCCGAGGCCTGCGGCAGGCCTCCGGTTGCGGTTTCTAGGAAAGACCCCCCCCCCCCCCGTCTCTCTCTGTGTTGGCTTATAAACAAAACATCGTTACAGACACCGCAGAATGGGTTTATATGTAATTCGCATAGTCGCGTGGTTTCTGTTTTGGATGTGTTTAATTGCCAGTGCTGGCTGGTGATGCGATGTTTTTCTTTTTTGGGGCTTTATCCTTTTGAAATCCATTGAATGTGAAGGCCTCGGGAGAACCAGAGCCCACGTCGGGGATTTAAATATCCAGACGGAGCCATGCACAGATGAAGGGACATTACCCGAAACGTCGTCTGTTATACTTTTCTTTTTTTAGGCAGTATTATTGACATGTAGAGGTCTATGGATGCGGTCAATCGCAATGATTTTCGTGTCAAATTGAGACGGTTTACAGCCCTGAGCCGTCGTGAAAGTTCCAGATTGCTATGGCCGGGGCGAGTTTTTATCCTTTAATAGGACAACCACTGCTTACTTACCGAAAACAGTGTTACTCATTTATCGACCCCGGGAGAGATGATGGACTGAGCCATCCTCCAGCCAGGATTTGAACTTTTCAGCCTTGCGATGATTGCGAGCCGCTCACTCGAGATCAAGCCATCTGGTCGGTCATGTATAGATCTCTCATCTTTAATATTGTGAAAGCTATGGTTCTGTGACTTAACAGAAGACTGTAAAAAAAAATTATGCACGTTTAATTCAATGTTACACCCACAACCTTTTTTGTTGTGGATTGGGGCCGCTGGACAGTGCGGGTTGAAGGCAGGAAGCATAGAAATTGGGGCTAAGTACAGTGAAACAATTGAGTATTCTGCACTGCCATCTGCTTCCCACCACTAAACCCTGCAGCCTATTGTCTCAGCTCAACCCTTCTGATCTGAGATATGACGCGGTGTGGTAAATTTGGTTTAACGCCTGTGTGCGGTAGTGTTGTGGTTAGTGCACTGCACTGCAAACTTGCCAGCTGAGTTTGATTCCCGGCCACGACCATCATCAGTGGTGATGATCTGAACTCGTCCTAGACCTCCCAAAGGTCAACTCGGCCTTTAATGCCTAGTACGGTGTGCTCACGAACAACGCTTGCCCCAAGGTTGCATGCAGAATATTTGTCTTCGTGAGTGTGTTGTGTGTGCAGGTGAGCGGTTGAGTAGCGCGCTGCGCTCCAAACCCAGCGAACCAACACCCAGTGACGATTATCTGAACCGGTCCTGGGCCTCCCCTAGGTCGACTCAACCTCAAATAATACCTGGTAGCGGTGTGTAGTAAACATCGCCACTGGGGAGACGAAGGTGGCCGGCGTAGTGCTGGCCACCCACCGCCTCGTGTTCCGTGCCGGCCTTCATAGGTGCTCGCAACAGCACTTGCCCAAACAGTCTGTTAAGGCTATACGGGGGTGGGGGGGGGTTTTGTCTTTTGTGTGCAGGTGAACCAAATTAACATGGCGGAGACAGAAGACACCAGGAACGCCGGGGGCGATCACACCGAGGGCCCTCCTGGTGGAGCAGGAGCAGGTGGAGGAGGAGCAGAAGCAGGTGGAGGAGGAGGAGCAGCAGCAGCGGCACCAACCGTGGCTGTGAGTGTCTCCCCCTCCACGTGTCTATGTCATCCACACGGCGATGGACAACTAGGGGGTAATGGATAATGATTTGTATTTATAGGGATATCATTTGTGGCTAGGTTGCTTCTAGAAAAATAAGTTAATTGCTCAGTGGGCTTTACCTGGTTAGATTTTTAAAAAATTGTTGTTTTATTTGTATACTTTTTTGTGAATTGTTTACTTTACCTATACTTTGCACTCGTATCGTGTTTTTGTATTGTTTGCTGTTGTAACGTTCTGACATGCCCCTACTGGCCTATTGGACATCCGTGAAATAGCTATTTATAGCTCATCAGATTCCTCCAGTATAAATACATATTCTGATTATGATTCTTAAATGCTCAGGACCTCAAAGCATCTTTCATCACATTGAAACTCAACTATTACATTACCCGACAACAGTCAAGCCTAGGGGACCCCAATGTCAACCATCCCTACTCAGCAGTACAGGGTGTATGCAGGACTGTCTTGGTTCCCAGTTGCAGGCATTGATGGGCTATGTGCCAAGATCTATATGCAATGACACTTACACGCATCACACTTACCATGGTAATTACTAGGACCTTCCTTAATAATAATGCCTCACTTGCAATACACCGTTCCACAATGCTGGTGCTTGTTAGGACAATGTTGGTACTGATATTGGTATTGATTCTGGTGATAATGATCGCAATACAATTCAAAATGATGCTACTGATGTAAGTGGTTGCAGTGGTAGTGATGATTGCGGTAACGATGACGGTGGTGGTGATGATGGCAATGTAACTCATGGTGTTCCTGATGGCAGTGCTTGCATTTTAAATATTGGTAATGGTGGTGTTGATGATGATAGTGGTGTGTAATTGAGATTGTAATTAAATGATCGTCCTCTCCTATTTGTCTATGTTCCTCCCTGCCCATCTCTGCCTTCCCAGCAATTCCTACTGGCAAACAAGGTAGAGTCAGCCATGTGGGTATCCAGGTTGTCCACCGTCGTGTCGTCCATCCTCTTCTTCATCCCTCTGCTAGGGTGAGTATGGGAAGCCTGTAAACTTGTAGTTTGGGGGAAGTGTACTCGTATATATATTCAGGTTTGTGTATTCACATTTGGCATATCTTCGTGTTTACTCAAATATGTACTTGCCTCTGAATTTCCATGTTTTCCAGTATGTCTACTCACATGTGCATACCGTTAGGGGAACTCATAAATGCACACCAGTGTGTGTACCCACAAGTGTACCCGAGTGTGCGAGCCCATGTGTCCAGTATGTCTATGTTCAACAACATCGACAAATTAAATGTTCATAGCTTCTAAATGAAATTGCATCTCAAGACGCTTTACGTCAGTAAAAAATTTGATACATTAGGTAGATAGGGAGCTCACAACATAGAAACTTAACAGCTAGAAGAGATTAACACCCCACGGCACAGCCTCGGAAGAAGCATCAGGGGCACAGCAGCAATAAAAAAAAAACCTTAGGACAGCCGTGAAAGCCAGAGCAGAGCCAACGAATCTCAACCATCCCCGGGTGGCTGGGACCGGTTTAGGCATCCACATGTGCATACTCGTGTGTGAACTCAAATGTTCATATCTGTGCGTGTACCGACATGTGTCAATGCATCCATGTACTTGCCTATGTTTCCTTATTGTGTACTCACGTGTGCGTACCTGAATGCGTGCGTTCTCTAGGACGGGCCAGGCGAGTGCATGGTTCCAGCGAGCGCTGCTCTTCTCGGCGCTCACAAGCGCACTGCGCCTACATCAGCGGCTGCCACACCCGTCACTGAGCCGCGTCTTTCTAAGCCAGGCGCTGCTTGAGGATTCGTGCCACTACCTGCTATACTCGCTCATCTTTGTCAACGCCCAGCCCATCACCAGTATCCTTGAGCCAGTCATAGTGCCTAATCTCAATCGTAACCCGAACACTAACATGGCCCATGACAAGTATCCTTGACCTAGTCCCAAATATCTAATCCTAACAGTAACCCGAACATGACCACTAACTCAACCTATCGCCAGTATTCTCAACCCATCGCTGGCCCCAACTCTTAACGCTACCCCCAATGATAACACGACCTCTTAAACTGATGATATGTTTTTCATATAGCGCCCTATAAGCCGCGCCCTATAGGGCACTATATCATATCCTTATGTGAATATTATTGTGTCGCATCACAAATATCCTGAAGCCAAGTCTTGACTCATTAACACTCACTTTAACATCAACATCCACCAAAATCTATTAAAGGTTTTCACGAATCGGCCATACTCCATACCCTGATGCCAACACATAGGCAAACCTTAACACTGACATGGTCTACCTTAGCACTCTAACACTGCACCTATCAACCCACAATCTTTTCCTTGACCTTGCACAAACCATAACCTCAGCTTCACCCTTACAATAAATCTAGTCCAACCCTAGGTCTAGCGGTGGCCATGCATACACTGAAGGGATGTCGGCATGTGGTGCTGGTGATGTTGGCGATGGTGATAGACCTGGTGGTAGTAATTGTGGCTATCTTGACAATGTTGCTGATAATGTTGGTCGTGTTGTTGACGATATTCCTTGACGGCGCTGCAGTGAGTTTGCTTCCCGTATTCCTGTTTTCGCTGCTGCACGCAACGGCGCACAGCTTTAAAGTGCTTAACGTGAGCATTCGCCTAAACCTGGACACGGATGCACATGCCTGTGCACACACCACACGCACCTACGCACACGCATGAATACCTACACACATGCACACACCTGAACACTCGTACACACACACACCTACAAACATCCACATATGTCTAAACTGGTGAATATGTGTATACGCCTCTACATGCACCTGAATCTGATCACACCTTTATGATAACACATCTCCTCCCCCGTGTGTTTGTGTCCTTGTCTCCATTTCCCTGTGTTCCGGTGTTTTGTCATCCCTTGAGTCTGTGATTGACCGTAAATCCTGTGTGTCCCACCTGTATGTCCACACATATCCTTGCATACGTGTCCTCTAATGACCTCGCTTATTCCCGTGTGTCCGCGGGTCCCCACGTGTCTTTCTGTGTCCCCTCACAGATCCTGGGCCCTGGCTCGATGCCGCTTGTTCGCTCCTTCCTGACACGGGTGTCTGCGCAGCAGCAGAACATCCTGAAGCTGGTGGCGTGCAATGAAATCTTCCTCATGCCTGCCACGCTGCTTATGCTCTTCAGGTAGTGGGGAGGGGGGCTGCGGTTATTATTGTAAAAGAGCATCGAACAATGAGAATAGGTTTTCCCCTTTGTTCTGGCAACAAACAGGTGTTAAAACACCAAACTGAAACCTTTTACAAGGAATCATGTCTGCATTAACCACAATACTTGTGGTTAGAATGCAAACATTCTGACCACACCTTTCTTGATATGGGAGAATGCAAACATTCTGACAAGTATTGTGGTTAATGCAGACATACTCTTTGGTTCTTTCGGTAAAGTCACGTAGGTATAAAATAAAATCAATCACGACGTTTCGGGCGCAACATAAGAGTATGGATTCCTGCAGTCACGAAAGCTTCAAATTAAGATTAATGCAAACATGATTCCTTGTAAAAGGTTTCAGTTTGGTGTTTTAACATCTTAACACCTGTTTGTTGCCAGAAAAAAGAGGGAAACCTATTCTCATATTTTGATACTGGCAAAGGAGGTCCCATGATGAAGTATCGAACAATTCACTGCTCTTCCCGCCCCTGCAATTTGATGAATTATGATTTGGGGGTCACGATTTTATTCAATTGTTTTTACCATTGCAGTCCGTTTAGGTTTCTTAGTAGGTGCAGTGTCTTCATGAACAAATTAAATGTAACATATGGGCAGTTCCACAAATTGGGCAAATTCATATTCCAAAATTTCAGAATCATCCTAATTATACATATGGTGATGTAATTCTTCAGGTAGTTATCTATAGTTTTAGAAAATATGGATTATTTGTGGAGTAAAGTAGTGGTTTGACCAAAACACAAAACTGAATGCACCATTACCATTCCATCATGAATGAAAAAGTCAGTTCATCGGAGTACATCTGACAATGCGGTACTTTATAACAATTTCTCCAATATCAAGAAAGGTGGAAAAATTATTTGTGTATGAATTATTGTTGTAATTAGTTGACAAATCCTGCCCAATAATAATCCACTGTGATTATACTAATGTACAATTAAATTTATGTCCGAAATGTTGGTAATGTCCATATGTGAATCCAAATCTTCACGATTTGTTGCATGTATTGTAAGCGTAGGAATCGATTTTAATTAATCAAATGAATTGATACATCATTACATTCCTAAGTAAAAAATATTCACTCTTGAAAATATAGTGTGCTTGGACGGGATATGTCTCTAGAAGGAACAGTGGCTGTTAGTCAAGGCTAATGAGAGAGTGGCAGCGGAAATGGAATGGCGAGATCAGCTCATGCACAAGAGCGAGATGAATAATGGAATCACAAGGTCATGAGGGAATGGGCCATAAATCCATCATTTGCTAGATCATGGCTGATGATGAATTAATGCGTGTTACCCCTCCAGCACTCATGGCACTACATTCACGATCTAAAAATATAAATTATTGAATTTAATTGTGACTCGAAATCATAACACTACATAAAACTGCTGTGGGGGCCTAATACCGGTGCCCTGGCGTGCTATGCTGGGTGATTTTCTGCAGAGTTTGGTGGTATTATTTAAAGCTGAAATATCGTTCAGAAAAACGACTCGTAAAACCATTTGTGCTCCTTATTGAAATAACTCAGATTGACGTCATAAAAGACGACTTAGAAGTTCGCTCAGCCTCATCGTCGGCCACCACGTAATGACTGACAAGAGAATTTAGAGAGAGGTTCTGAGGAATGTGGGTGGTGATTTTCGGCTGACCTGTGTGCATACCTTTTGGCACTTTACCAACATAAAAAAACATCTAGGCAGCTCTGCCGGCGCTGTGTGCTTTATAATGGTGCTGCGCACATTCTAATGGAGCCACATCTTTGTGTTTCCGGGTGCAGCGGCCACTGCAGCCTGTTCCTGCCCTTCTTCTACTACCGCTTCCTGACCCTGCGATACGCTTCCCGGCGCAACCCGTACTGCCGGTATGAGAGGGGGAACGCGAGAGAAAGTGTGACTGTGTGGGGGGAGGGCGGCAGCAGCAGTGAAGAGAGAGGGGTTGTGTGTGTGCAGAGTATGAAGTTACATTGTGCATTGTTTTGCAGTGTGCGTGGTTGTTTGCCCCAGGCCTTGTGCCCCAAGTTACGTGCGTTATGCAGTGTGTGTTGTTGTGTATTGTCTTGTGTGATGCATTACCACGTGCGTAATGGTGTTGTTTTTATTTTGTGTTTGATTATTGTGCATAATGGTTTTTATCACTTGATCAAATATTTGGTGTTAACATGGATGTTGTTGTTTTTTACATGTAGCAATGTGTTTTGTTATTTTGTGTTGTCTCATCATATGGTACTGTGTCATGCTGTGGGGCCACTGGTGTCAACATCTGGTGGCACAGTGGTTAGTGCGCTGCGCAATGAGCCCGTCGATCTTATTTTACTTTCTGGCCACGGCTAACGTCAAAAGGCGAATGAAATATCAATCAGTCTTGGAACCCTTCACATGTATTGTGTTACCGCATGTATTGTATTTCGTGTGTATTGTGTGCTTACCCAGCGTGCAGCGTTACTAAGTGTATCGTGTTACCATGCGTGTGTACCCAACGCCGTGGCGTGACTGTGTTTGCCATGTTTCCGCGCGTGTGTGTGTGTGTATGCAGCGTGTTGTTTTCTGAGCTGCGGATGGCGGTGGAGTCTGCAACAGCGAACCCGTCGTGCCCGGCGGTGCTACGCTCGGCATCTCAGAGAATCATCGGCTTCGTCAGCCGCCTCGCTCCGCCCGTGCAGCCCTAGAACAGCCCCCGCTCTGCACACAAACACACACACACGATATACACACACATACACTTTATACACACACATGCATACACCATATACGTGCAACATATACACACACACACCATATCCACATACATGATACACACGTAACACAGACAATATACACACATACATACAAAGACATACAAAGACAAAGATCCCCTGTGTAACCTTAACAGCACCTATGAAGGCCAGCACAGTACACGAGGGGGTGCGTGGCTAACACCACGCCTGACCGCTTTTGTCTCCCCAGTGGCAATGTTTTTACACACCGCACCAGGTACTCATTTGAGTGATCCACCTAGGGGAGGCCCAGGACCTGTTCAGATCATCATCACTGGTGTTGGCCACGAGCGGGAATCGAACTCGTAGCGCAGTGCGCTAATCACTACACTACCGCTCTCCACATGCATACAAATATCGATTCATGCATTAATACACATACATATACAAACATATCCACACACACTTTATGTACATATGCTGTAGATAGTCCATACCTGTCAACCCCTTATGAGTACCTGCCTTATTTCAGACCAATTCAGACTTGATTGATCACCCCTTGCCCTTATAAGTATCAATGTTCATTCTACAAAGTCTCATCACAAGGGAGAAACACAAACTAATAGACAAAAACATGTTTGCCCATATTGAAACGGCTGCACGCCATATGGGCCTGAAAACGCCCCCTGTACAAGAATTCGGGTAAACCGTATGGGTTGACACGTATGAGATACACATATGCACATACACCAAATTCACACGTTCACACACAGATGTACACGTAGATAAATCATGTACACACCATATAATATAATTACATAAATAGACACTGTATACACGTAGATACACAACAGACAGACGCCATATACAAAGATACATCCTCCAGTAATTCATAATTGTCACGATTCGGGGTGGGATTCGATTCAAGAATCGATTCTATGTTATTTTTACCATCTTATTTTCATTTTTTCTCATTTATTCCATCTTGTCTGTACAGTCTTGCACACTCCATTAGCCTAGCACATAATTTGTCCAAATCGTAAATAATAGATTCTTATATGCACGGTTCGATACATGCAGCGTGAGTTTAAAAATCTTAATATATGAATCATTGCATTTTCAAAATGCCTAACTATATCCATATCCTGCGCGCAGATAAATGCACAAATGCATACACACATGCACCATGAAACTATTCACATTGTTACATCATACTACGTATGTGTGTATTTGTACTATACATGAAAGCCGATGTAGATGCGGAATTAGATAAATTATACAGCGTGCTATGTGCTACAGAAGCATGAACTGCTGGTCTCGGTTGTGCTTATCTATCTTCTTGGTTTTTTCGGTAAAGTCACGTAGAAGGGAAGTAATAAAATAATAAAAATAAAACATAATAAAATGAAACAATTCTCACGACGTTTCGGCCACAACGCAAGCAGCCGTCTTCACCTGAGGACGGCTGCTTGCGTTGTGGCCGAAACGTCGTGAGAATTGTTTCATTTTATTATGTTTTATTTTTATTATTTTATTACTTCCCTTCTACGTGACTTTACCGAAAAAACCAAGAAGATGAATCCCTGCAGTCACGAAAGCTTTAAATCGAAATGTGCTTATCTAGTTTTGCCAGTGGGTTGTAACACCTTACTACACGATACTACCTTCATCAGTCGGAATAAGCAAGTTCAAGGCTCGGCATTGTCTGCTTCTGTATAGCATCCAGAAGTACACGATCAAAATTTCATATTGACATACATATATACAGATATATGCACAAACCACATTCACATGTACCATGTAAGAATTCGGTGCACAAACATGGACACATCATATACACTAGTATACCGCACAGACCATACACCGCTGCACAAACTATATACCAGAGGTTCACCTGGGGGGGGGGAGGGGTGCAAAAGGCAGTTGCCTCGCCTGCTCCCCCCACTGTTCCTTACACATACACATGCATTTACACACTATATATATACACACACATCGCTACACGTATAAACCCATACACATTCATGCACACATGGATACACATACAACCCATATACACACTCGTAAACCCAGAGCCTCACATACCATGCGCCATGACACTTAAAACCATATACCCAGAGACATGCAAAGACTGTACCAGTATAAGCACACTCACACAACACATAGCTAGATGTACATAGATGCTCCACACCACAGTCAATATCCCTACATCCCCCCCATACACTACGTACACCCAAATGCCTAAACCCACACATCGCTCACAAAAGGCCCCTTGGCCGCAGCAACACACCTTGCAGCAGCAGCTCTCTATTGCTCACACCTTGCACATAGACACCAAGATGCTCATCCCGCACAGAAGTCCAGTCATCACCCCCTGCATCCCTTGAACCTCATGCACCCTAGCTCCAGACCCTGCCTTCTGATTAATCACCCAGGACCAAACCCCATTCCCAGCTATTTAAGTCACTGCTACGAACACACTAAGCTATTGTGTGTGTGTGTGTGCATGCTGCACACACTTGTATGTGCACGTGCGATCCGTCAGTGTTCCTGCACATGTACCCCAAGATGTGTACGTGTGTCTGTACTTGTGTGTTCACAAACGCATGTGTCTTTGTGCTTATTAGTTCACTAATGCACGTTCGTTTGTGTTCGTGCATTCACAAATGCACGTGTGTGTCTTTCCAGCGTGCACATTCACAGACGCTCGTGTATTCGTGCCCATGCTTTTCTGCAGCAGCCCGCTGAATCACTGCCGGTGTAGCCATCGAGGTTAAAGTTTTACGTGGGCTGGACCCTTCCCTTGATATTGCTGTACACAGGCCCACGTGTGTGTCCATCACTTTCAAAGTGTGGCCTCTAAAATGCCGAAGCCTATTTTCCTTGACATTAAAATCATACAGAGGTATCCCCAGGCCCATGTGTTCCCACAATCTGGCAGACGGAAGGAAGTAATGGTAAGGTGTGGTGGTGTGGTGGCATCACCGGCATTGTCCATGCATTCTTTATCGAGGCCTAATAGCTGTGATAAGCGTGCGCCTTTGGACCACTCTCTTAAGACAGGGTTGGTGAGGGGAAGCGGATTTTAAAGGCTGCTTGCGCAATGTTACAGATGATGGGCGGTTGGGTAACTCAGGGGTTCTCAGTTTGACGGTTTATGGACCGCTGTGGGAGAACATGCATCCGGGGATCTGTAAAGAGGGTTATGGGTTTGTGAAATGCTAAGGGTTTCATGAAGAAAAAACAAGCTCTGTGCCTGATTCATGTGTTCCCCCTCTACAATTTAATTCATTGGTGTTAGTCTTAAATACGTTTTGTTTTTGCTATACAGTACTGTATGACTATACAAACTTGCTCACTACAATGCAGTTCTGATTGTGGCTGTTTGATCGCGTGACCGAGCGACACCTCAAAACCCAAAGGTAGCGAATTCCCTTCCGTGGTTAATTGGACCCATATATTAACACCTCTGTAGGGTGGAAACAATTAGTGAGTTGCTCTTGAATTGAAGTCGGCTCTGGTTTCCCTATGCAGATACTGGTCCCTGTCAGAGGAATGTGGAATTTCCACCAGCTGGCTCGAGGCTGTCAATGGCGATGAGCATAGGCCAACACTGATTTGAGCAGGAAGACAATTTTAATCTTTGTAAAGTCTCCTCGGTTTGGTTGAGGAGGTTGAAAAACCTATGGTAGCGAGCATTTAATGCAATTCTGTCCGACCAGGACCGTGGTAGGAATTTAACTTAAAACAAGCTTCACGAAATTAGCATGCAGTTGTGTTTTGAGTTTTCTTACTCTTACACTGGAAGAATTGATTTTTGGTGATTATTGTAAGGATTGATGGTAAGAATAAAATGTTGACATTTAAAATTAATGTATGTGTAATAAATGTTCATGGTTTTTTTCAAAGGTATAGAAGTAGAAAGACTCCCATCATTCGGAAAAGTTGGCTTCAATTAAATCTGGTAAAATAACACAGCGTTTACCGAAAAAAAAAACCGCACACTGACGCCTATCTGAATGCAGTCACACCATCGCCCCGCACAGGAATCATTTCATCAAGATGATCATCGTGCTACGAAAGTGTCAGATGGTGATAGTCTGAGAAGTGAAATTAAACATGTTAAAGAAGCGCTGCAATTGAACGGTTGCAATGATACACAAATCAACAGGGCATTTAATGCCGAAGCCAAATCAAATGACACGAGTGTTGAAACTGACCAAGTAATTCAAACTATTAAAATACCATACATTGGGGGAGTAACTGATAAACTAGCCCGATTTTTGGAAAAACAAAACATCCGAGTCAGATTTGGCACAGTACATAAAATAGAGAAACAAATACCTGGTATTCTTTGGGTCTTTCGGTAAAGTTACTTAGAACTATTTTTTTTTACAAAAAACTACGACGTAATTTTTTTTTGTTCTGCGTGACTTTACCGAAATAACTACTAAAGAATATGAACTCCTGCAGTCACGAAAGCTTTGAGTCAAGATTTTATATCTGGTACGAAAGATGTATTACCGAAGCTATCAATAGGTGTGTACCAGATTAATTGCATTTGTGGCAAATGCTATGTTGGGCAGACAGGACGAATGATCAGTATGAGACTAAAGGAACACCAAATGAATATTAAATACTCCCGAATACTGTTGGCAGTGGCAGAACACGCGTGATTTTGATAATATTGAAGTTCTGTGCAAACTACTGGCCAAGAATAATTAGAGATTCTATTGAAATTGAGATAAATAAATTTTGTTTAACCTTTCGGATAGCTACAGGCTTAGTGCTTCTTGTAAGCGAATAATCAAATAAAACATTGTTTAAATGCATGCCTATACGTCAATGGTAGGAGGTCCAAGAACAATGTGCATGCATAATGTGCAATCCAAACGGTAATTTATACGCAGTCATTAATTCCCCCTTTTTGCACGTGAAAGCCTCTCAAGTGTCGTTATCACATCTATCCCTCTAAGGAACGAAGCAGGAGAATTTCTCCACAAAATGCCTGCCCGCCTGATGATTCTAGTTGGAATTACTAGTGAAACGTCGTACTCAGAATGTAAATGTTGTGGATTTTCTCTCCAACAGTGGTGTGCTGTACTAGTGACAAATAAAATTTAGACTGGAAATTTTCGTGACTGCAGGAATTCATATTCTTGGTTCTTTCGGTAAAGTCACGTATATAGAAAACAAAAAAGAAAATATAATACAATACAATTTTTAAATAATAGAAATATAAATTGGAAATTATATAAGCAAAAAACCCACAAGAACAATTTTAACATTTTAAAATAGTAAAATAACATTTACAAAATAAATTTGATTTGATTTATTCTTTAAAATTTAGATTCGAAGCTTTCGTGACTGCAGGAATTAATAATAGAATACGACGTTTCGAATGCAACACAAGCAACCACCATCAGGCACGAATTAATGAAAAAAACATAGTAAATTCAGAAATACAATGCAACACAACCAGACAGTCGGCCAACACAACAGCCAACACCCCACCTGGTTGATCACGTTCTTTCAAAGATTGCTAAATTTGAGAGGACAAAACACAGACACACAAGCAGAGAGAGAACACACACAGAGACATAATCATGCTAATCAACAACTATTGTCCCATGAACTAAAAATCATTCTGGCTCCATTGATATCATATGTGTCAGTATTTGCAATTTTTTTTGAAAAATACCACAAAAAAAGTTTCATAACTAGAAATATTGTTCTTTTCTATTGCCACCATGTGGTGGCACAATGATCCATCTTATTGGAGATGGGGTTGGTGGAATATGATGACTCATTTAATACAGGTCCCCAGCTTGCATAGTTGGGAAATATGTACAGAACAGTGAATGGCAGTACAAACAGCATTAGGAGTGCAGTGAGAGTCACGCCTTCGACTGCAGAGGGGATCGCTACAATGTTGAAGGCAGTGTTTGACGAGATGTGTCAAGGAGGCGGCACCGACCTCTAAAGTTATCATGTGTCTATAACAAGCCCGCCTTAACAGGAAACCTCTCAACAAAGTTTGTTCTCTCAAACATTGCCAATCGCCATAGCGCAATCCTCAAACATTGCACAGAGCAAACAACGTGACCACCCACCCACTTACCTTTTCAAAACGTTGCACTCCATTCGTTTGTTTGGTATTGTTTCCTGTTGTAACTTTCTGACCCGCTCCGACTGGAAATCTGTGAAAAAGAGCTTCATAGCTCATCGGATTTCTGCAGGATGAATAAAGATTATGATTCACCAATCCCGAACCCAGCGTGAACACTGGTGAGGGCGACTTGTTTCCATAAAAATACCAAGTCGCATCACCATTGATTACTGCCATAACGTGAATTGTATGAAACCCATAAATATACAATACCCAGAATATATAATGGAGACCTGTATAATTATTATGTCAGTAACATACCTTAAATTACCCAAACACCATCTTAAAGCCCTGACGATCACACCCCTTGCAGCCAGGGCTGCCAGAGGTTCCTAGAGGCTCAGTGGCACAATTACCCTGTTTTCTCCCCATAAGGACATCTTTGCTTATCTTGGTTCTTTCGGTAAAGTCACGTAGAAGGGAAATAATAAAAGAATAAAAATAAAACATAATAAAATAAAGAATATTTATTTTTCTTATTTTATTATTTCCCTTCTACGTGACTTTACCGAAAGAACCAAGAAGATGAATCCCTGCAGTCACGAAAGCTTTAAATCGAGACATCCTTGCTGCCACTTCATTTGCACAAATACGTTAACATGTGTGTGTGTGACCGTGTGTGTGTGTGACCGTGTGTGAATGGCACTGACGTGTGCTAAAGATCGTATTCCTGAGATAAGAGGATCTCGTGACAGCAGTTACGCCCTGTGGTGACTGCATCTAAGTACAAAGACAAAACATTAAGTGCCACTATCGATTGTGCAAGCGGTGGAACTGCACAGTGGCCCTTGGGACCCAAGCGCCGGGCTACGAACAGGACAGGGTCTCATTTCATTCCCTTCACCCACAGGGATCATGCCAACTTCGCTATGCCATTGTATGAGACGGTTAAATGTCTTTGGGCGGAGGCATTAATTAACATTGTCCAAACCACACCTTCCCTTTTGATACGTCCAAAAACTGTTGCGCAGTCAATCCTGGCTTTAAAACTATTATGTTTTATTTTTTATCTGGTGAGGCCCACTGAGATATATATCTTTTTCAGAAACGGCAGGGCCACAAATAATAGCTCAACGAAGTGGCTGATCATGTGGAAGGCAGAACCGGAGGAACGGAGAAAAATCCAGAGAGAGACACTCAAACTCCAAAATTACATGAGTCAGGGTCTGGACCAAAACCAAATATTATCTTAAAGCCCAGCGAAGGTAGTTAACATCTCGCCACAGCGGTATGAATTTACGCACATATTGCTTCTCAATTTATACACGACATATGATAGAGGACGAATTAAATGGACGGTTTGTGGGTACTGCAGTTTAATTTTCACAAATAAAAATATTCGCTGCGAGCAGGGCTCGAACCTGCGCGGGGAGACCCCATTGGATTTCAAGTCCAACGCCTTAACCACTCGGCCATCGCAGCTACACGGATATCCCCGTGCGCCGAGGTGCTTATAAACACAACGACCCATCATCTCCCTCTGCTCTCTCAGCCCGTTCGGTATCCCAACTGCGAGGCATTCAATCGCGGGCTGAGAAGCGATGCACGAGGAGGAGGAGACGGCGGAGAGAATCGCAGCGTGTAAGGAGAAAGACGTCTGCCGGAAGATGCAGTGGTGATTTTTTTTTTAAACAACAAACACGTTTGCCGGTAGGGGAAGATGTGTTGTAAGTTTCTATTACTGCAGTGATATTTGTGCACATATGACGGTGGGTGTTTGATGAGGCTTATTTTTTTTTGCATTCTTAATCCTTTGTAAGAAGCATCTTCTGCGTGTTTTGTGAGTCGCTCAGCTCTTCGAGCGAGCAATCGTCTCTGCTCTTCCGGAAGAGGAAGACGCTACCAACAAAAACCCACTCGTCCCTTCCAGAAGAAGTCCTCTTCCGGAAGCGGAAGACGCTACCAACAAAACGGAGTCGCCCTTCCAGAAAAAGGCCTCTTCCGGAAGAGGAAGACGAAGACTTGGGGCCACTTGAAGCGAAGGGTAAAGTGACGGAGAAAGTAGAAAGAAAATACATTAAATAATGGAGTACGACGTTTCGATTGCAACACAAGCAACCGTCATCAGGTACAACTCAATTTGAGAGAGAGACAAAACACAGACACGGAGACTCACACAGACAGACACACAAGCAGAGAGAGATTCACACAGACACAGAGAGATTCACACAGAGAGAGTCACACAACACAGACACAGAGAGAGACACAGAGAGACACAGAGAGAGATAAGACAGAGAGAGATAACACAAACACACACAGAGAGACACACAACGTAGACACACATAGAGACAACACAGACACAGAGAGAGACACACAGACAGACACACAAGCAGAGAGAGACACACACACAACAGAGATACAGAGATAGACACAACTCTGTAAACGTGGGCACGTCTCCTGGATCAACCTCGACCAATCATCTTCCGGAAGTGGCGCGCGAGCTGTCAACAACAACAACAAAGTCGGTGGGGGGTGGGGGCTGTTGTTTGTTTGTTCGACTTCTACCGGAATCTTCTTCCGCTTCCGGAAGACATCAGCGCTGCTGGGGGGCGGGGCGGGGTGAGGTTGGGGGGTTGAGCCCGGGGGGACGGGGGGGTTGGGTGGAGGGATGCGGTGGGGGGGCGGGGGGGCCGGGGGGGGTTGGGTGGGGGATGCGGGGGGGCGGGGGAGGACGGGTTGGGTGGGGGGGCGGGGGGTTAGGTGGGGGATGCGGGGGGGCGGGTTGAGTGGGGGAGGCGGGGGGTTGGGTGGAGGGATGCGGGGGAGGGGGAAGGGTTGGGTGGGTGGGGGGATGCGGGGGGAAACGGGTTGGGTGGGGAGATGCGGGGGGGGGGGAAGGGTTGGGGGGGGGTTGGGTGGGGGAATGGTTGGGGGGGGGGTTGGGTGGGGGGGGGATTGGGGGGGGTTGGGTGGGGGGGGATTTGGGGGGGCGTAGCTCCGTCATGAGTGCGGTGACGTCACGCCCAGGTGGGGCCACAGGCCACGTGTATTTTGCTCGCAGTGATCTTGTTTGTTGATCATTCCGTGGTTGTCCAAGGCTCGCGTCGGATTCCGCGTTCCGTGCCGTGGTGTGGATAGGTCGTGCATTTGCTTCGGTTTACATATTTATTTTTTTGGTGTCGTGAAAACTGCTCCGATTAATTTTCGTCAAAGAGTTTTGGTTCAGATATAATTTCGTTTGTTTGGTAATTTTGCTGCTGTGCCCGAGTTGGGATGGATGAGACATGCGGAGCGGCGACTTTGGTGTGCGGCACAGGTGAGATTGTGAGTGAGTGTTTGCTGAGTTTGTAGGTGAGCAGGTTGGTGTGTGAGTGTATAATAGTGTGTGGTTGAGCTGGTACAATGAGTTTGTATGGGGCGTGTGAGTTTGTCTTGGTGTAGGATGTGCGTTAAGCTGTCCCGTTCCTTCCTAGGTGCTCGCTAACAGCACTTGCCCCAAGAGTATGTTAAAGGTCACAGGATGGGATAACGTATAACGTTTGCGGCAGTAAGGTATATGCGAGTTAATGTGTACACTGATATTGTGTGTGTAAGTGTAAATCTACGTGTGTGTAAGTGTAAATCTACGTGTGTGTAAGTGTAAATCTACGTGTGTGTAAGTGTGCGAGTGTATGACGGGTGTGTGAACAGGCGCGTTTCCTAGGTGAGGGCATAATGTATAAGGTAGCTTTATGTACTGTGTGTGTGTGATTAGTGTGTAGGCAGAGATTGCGTGTTTAATTCTAGATTTGAAGTTTTCGTAACTGCAATGATTCATACTCTTTGGTTTTTTCGGTGAAGTCACGTTGGTAAAACATTTCAAATTAAGGACGCTTGTGTTGCGCCCGAAACGTCGTGAATTAATTTATTTTATTTTTTTACCTACGTGACTTTACCAAAAAAAACAGAGTATTGTGTGTTTATTGATGGTATGGATGAGCGGTATTTTATTATTATTTATTTTCATTTTTATTATTATTTATTATTATTATTATTATTTATTTTTCATTTTTACCTACGTGACTTTACCGAAATAACCTAAGAGTATGAATCATTGCAGTCACGAAAGCTTCAAATCTAGAATGGATGAGCGGTGTATTTAGGGGAGGCCCTATAATGAGTGTGCGAGTTACAAACGGACGTGTGTGTGTATATACAAGTAAGGTAATAGAAACGTCCATATTTATACAGGTGTGTTTGTAATTGTCCTGGCGTAGGAGAGCACAGCTGTATCTTAGTAATATTGTGTCGGTGTGTATATAGGTGGGTGTTTTAATTCATTGGCGTGTGTGTAACGAGGTGTATCTTGGTATATAATTACTTATTGTATAGCTATATATGTGTATTGATAAATCGTTGTATGCAGGTGTGTCTTGGTAATGCAGTATTGTATCGGTGTGTCTTCGTGATATTGTATAGGGATGTATATAGATAGTGTTTGTATGTAGGCGTATCGGTTAAAGTTAATAATTACGTAAGTTTGTCTACATGTGCTAAGGTATAGGTGTGCGTGTGTTCGCCTGTTGTGCAACAATATACATACATGTACAGTGGCAAGTATACGTGCTTTATTATATCGTGTTTGAGTGTCGGTGAGAGCAAAGTTCTGAGATAGATGTGACTGTGTGAATGTAGGTGAGTGCTAGCATAGGCGTTTGTGTATTGGTGTGTGCACATGAGTGTTTAAGTTTATCGGCCTAGATGAGTGTTAATACGTATTTGCATGAATGTAGATGAGTGTAATTCCTGTAAATCTGAGTGTAGGTGTGCGTATGAGAGTGTGCATGATTGTAGACAAAGACACGTGGGGAGCGGTGGCGCAGTGGTTAGCACGCTGCACGACGAATTGGGTGACCCGAGTTCGATTCCCACTCACGGCCAACACTAGTGACGATTATCGGAACCAGTCCTGGGCCTCCCCTAAGTTGAATCAAATGAATACCTGGTGTGATGTGTAAACGGGGATACAAAGGTGGCTGGGCGTGGTGCGACTCACCCTCTCCCTGCTGTGCCTAGCCGACCTTCATAGGTGCTCGCTTACATCACTTGCTCTTACAGTCTGTGAAGGCTATCCGTGGGTCTTTGTCGCGTGGCATTCTTTGTGCTTAGGGTTGCACAATAGTAAATAATTGAATCGCCCCCGTTGCCAGCTAAACAAACTGTGTTTGGGTGATAATACTGCCCCTTGACACATGCACACACACCCACGCCCTCATTTAGTTAGTCACTTGCCAAGCTCGGAAAATTGGTGGAAGTATCTAAATATAGAGTGGTTGGTATTTGGGTAGACTTGTGCCACCAAAGGAATATGGAATGTCCACCACCAGTGGTTCAGCGTCACCAAGACAGATGTGTGGTCACCAACATAACATCAATTGAGCTTGGAGATACTTTGACCTTTCTAAAATATTCTTTATATTAATATCGAACTCTCGCAGAATTCTCAGACTGTCAGATTGGTCCTACTTTGGATACTTGTTCAGTTATTTGTTCAACTTTTTGTGTGCCAGAAAAAAAAACTGCACAACTTAAATCTGTACTTGTGGTTAATTTGTGTGCTTGCTGTAGAACTATCCCAAACTAACCACTTTGGCAGTCGTTGAAGGTGGGAGTCTCACAGCCTCAAGATGAGCTTGACACAAACCCCACCTCCTGTGCACTAGATTACCGGCGTGGGACTACGACCACCATCATCACCATTACCACCATCATCACTACCACCACCTATCATCACAAGCATTACTGTCACAACCACAATCATCCAAGCTGATAGAAGCCAAATTTCAGCCACCAGGTAGCTGGAATTTGTCAGCTTTAGCATTGTACTTCACTGTGGAGGCAAATTACAGTACAGTACTTGGTTCTCAGATGTTGGGGATTATGTATTTCAAAGTATTTACCATGGGACTTGAGTGAACCTGATCCGGCCCTATGAGTGAAACCAATCAACCCTCTGGATGGCATTTTTGGGGGTCCAATAATGTATATGTTAATCCATTGCTGGATGAGGGCCTCCCCATTAGCTGTGGGTCATGGGAGTTATATCACCATACTTCTTCACACTGGTCAGCGCGAGATGGCGATAGTGAAAGCGGGGAGCATAGAAGTACACATAACATATTTAGCTTCACCGCCTTATGCTGTCGGCAACATCTCCTCGCAGACTATAAGAACCTGTTTAATACACGGTCACCCATCCAATCACTTTCCAGGCTTAAATTCTGCTTAGCTTCCTTGATATGATGAGATCAGGTGCATTCTGCTTGATTTTGGTGGTCCGATTTATTTTTATCTTTTTATTATTGTCTGTATGTAAGATGAAGAGTGGCAGTGTAGTGGTTAGCGCACCTCGCTACGAGCTAGTGGGCCTCCCCTAGGTCGCCTCAGCCTTAAATGAGTTACCTCGTGCAGTGTGTAAACATCGGCACTGGGGAGACAAAGGTGGCCGGGCATGGGGCCAGCCACCCCCCTCATGTGCCGTGCCAGCCTTCATAGGTGCTCGCGAACAACACTTGCCCAAACAGTCTGTTAAGGGTATACAGAGGAGCTTTGTCTTTGTAAGACTATATATTGCTGCAGAAATGAGCCAGTATTGATAAGTGTAGTGTTATTGGAGCTTAAATGCCCTAAAAACGGACAGAGGACGGTGACCTAAGTTTATGGGCCTTGAGTGCAGCTCATTTTTGTTGGCCCTGAAATGTTGGTGGAAATTTCACATTCTTACGTAGGACATTGGCTCGGTTGACAAGTTTAATCCTCATACAACGTTGTTTTTGAGGGCTGTTGACCATACTTCACCACTCTGGTCAGTGCGAGTTTGTCATGGCAGGGGGCCTGAACTTGTTAAGATATCACTCGCCACTGATGAGAGCAGTTGGCGTCGAGAACATGCTGATTGGAAGCCATATTTTTTTGTATTCATATCAATTTCATAATTGGCGTTTGTCTATGAAGCTGGTAACCCTGAGCTGTATTCCTGGCCATGGCGAACATTGGTGAGCGAAATCTGAATAGTATCTGCATCCCCCAACCGCCACCTTCATCAACCCTTCCTGACCAGCACGGTGAAGTGTGGCCACAATACCCCACGATCAAAAGGCGTGGAAAGATTTCCATTCAGCAGTGGATTGGTAAAGGGCTAATTTGGTTGTCAGATTCAAGGTTTGGCTATGTGTGGGGGGCGATGGTTCACTGGTTAGCGTGCTGTCCTGCACCCGGCAACCCGAGTTCGATTCCCGCACACGACCAACACCAGTGACTGTTAACTCAACCAGTTCTGGGCATCCCCCAGGTCGACTCAGCCTCAAATTACTACCTGGTGCGGTGTACAGACATCGCCACTCGGGAGACAAAGACGACCGGACGTGGTGCTGGCCACCCATCCGCTCCCTTATGTGCCGTGGCCAGCCTTAATAGGTGCTCGCTAACAGCACTTGCCCCAACAGTCTGTTAAAGGCTATATGTAGGATTTTTGTCTTTGTGGAAGTGGTGGTGCAGTGATTAGTCCACTGCACTACAAACGACCTGAGTTTGACCCGCAGACACAGCTAACGTCAGTGACATGTGATATAAACCAGTCCTGGCACTCCCCTCAGTCGACTCAACCTTAATGAGTAATGAGTGCGATGTGGAAACATCAGACAATGGGGAGAGAATTGTGGTCAGGCGGGGTGCTGACGACACCACGCTCTCGCGTACCATGCCGACCGTAATGGGTGTTCATTAGCAGCGCTTGCTCCAACCATCTATCTCATCTCGTCATACTGTGTGTATGTGTGCCTAAATGTGTGAAAGTCGGTGATCAATCTGAGTCTGTATGAATGTTATACGAGTACAATCCTGTGTGTGCCTATACGTGTGAGTGTAAGTGTGAATGTGTGCACATAAGTGATCGTCTGATTGACTGTGTAAGTGTAGATCAGGGGTGGGGAACGTCCGGCCTGTGGGCCGTATGAGGCCCGTGAAATCATTTGGGTCTGGACCTGCCAAGGCAACCGCAGGCGGGACTCGAAATTCGAGGAGCAAACCTGGAAAAGCAGTTGCGAGTAGCAACATCATCAATACCAGCTAACATCACCACGCCTCACCAATGAGAAGCAGTTCCAGCCATCGCATTAGTGGCGAGTTAATTAAATGTTTGACCAAATATAACAGGCGAATTTTTAAGTTGATAATTTTGTATGGCCCGCGAATGATGTTATGAATATCCAAATGGCCCTTGGCAGAAAAAAGGTTCCCCACCCCTGGTGGAGATTATAGGAGTGTATTAGGATTGTGTATCAACCCACATGTGTGTTCTGTACATACATGTGCGTGCTTTTGTGGCCGCATGCGTGGCAGTAGCGTGTGTGCAAGTGCGAGCCTGTGCATGCGTAGATAAGATTGCGTGCAAGTGTGTGCGTGTCAAGCCGGTCCGGTGGCTCAGCCGTAATAATTAGAACTGCTTTTTGTGTTTCGTTTGTTTTCCTTCCCCCGCACCTCCGATTAGCACCATTGGCTAGCACTGTGCGAAATATGTTCAACATACATACAATAACATAATTGGAAAGTAATAATTAATTAACGTGTTCTTGATAATAATGCTCAGTTAAGTAATAATGTACCTGTTTAGCCAGGAGAGGCACACTGGGTTATTATTTTAAGATGTTTTCAGCCAATTAATGTGTGTTTATACGTGTCGAAGAAAACCCACGCTGTGCGAGGGGGCAACACCCAATCCCCGTACAGATGTAAACAGATGGCGACTTGTCCACTTGCTGTACTGCCTTCTCCTGGCGAGCCAGAATAAGGGAGTTTCACAACAATTGTGTGACCCACCAACCCTCGCCTCCACAATTCTAGGTTACAGGCGTCCATAGCCACCACCTCTTTGTACCGTAAATGGTCGACCAAGTCGCTTACAATCGGAAAGTTGCAAGTTCAAATCCTGGTTGCTGGTTGACTCAGCCGATGATCCTTCTGGGGACTAAACACACGAGTGCCACTTTGTGGAGAAGTCGGCAGTGGCTGTCCTAGGGATAGACTGCCATCATAACCCAGCGAGCCGAATTCGATACCCGCTCACGGCAGACACCAGTGACGATTTTCTGAACCAGTCCTGGGCTTCCCCAAGGTCGACTCAACCTTAAATGAGTACCTGGTGTGGTGTGTAAACATCAGCACTGGGGAGACCAAGGTGGCCGGGCGTGGTGCTGGCCACACCACCCGTTCGTGTGCGGTGCCGGCCTTCATAGGTGCTCGCTAACGTCACTTGTCTCTAACGTCTGCTAAGGCTATATGGGGGATGTTGGTGTGAATGTGCGGTGCGTTTGAGTTGATGTCGGTAGTGTGCCTTTGTGCCCTTTCTCTATTTGTGCAATTTATGTGTTTGTTAACACGCGCACTAAATCCCTTTAAACATCTGTGTATATCACAACACTTGCCTGAACGTATACACAGTACAGTATATTGACATGCGTAGGATGCATTTTTGGTGTTATCTACTCACACGTGTCATTGTTTTGTTCCTGGGTACTCAGGTTTCTTTCTACACAGGACACTCATAATCATAGAATTTGCCAAACATCCAAGGCAGCACCTCCTAAAAATGTCTCTGCGGTCTTGACTCATTGAGACGTTGCGAGTGATCTGTGCTGGTGTGTAGTGCGTATTTACTGCACTTCTATCATCCCAGCCACTTAACCTGGCCTGGGCCATAACAAAGGTTAACACAGCCTAAATTGAGTCCCTCTTAAGATTTTGTGGTGGGATATGGCGGCGAGTGTGGTGGGATCGGTAACGTGTGTGTGTGTGGTTCTATAGTGATTGTGTTGAATGGTCAGAATCTTTATTTTTATTCAGACTGATGGAATCCAATGAACTATGGCGCTCTTTTTCTCAGGTGTCCAATCGGGTGGTGTCCATTGCGATTGCCGTGTGCGTGCGCCGTGTTCTTGTGAGAGTGGTAATGTGGTGTGTGGGATTCGGAGTTGCGATAAGTTTGGCTCGATGTGGTGCATGGCCTTGTAGTGATGACTACAGCGATTCCCCATGAGCATATCGCCCAGAATGCACCCGATCTTGTCAGATCTCAATCGCTAAGCAGAACAGAATTGAGCCTGGACAGTGCATGACAAATTATTTGGTGGTGCTGCGTTGGCAGTTGTGTACAAGCACAATGAACAAAGAAACTCATCACAGTCAGAAATAACACGGTCCCAAAAGAAAATGTGCAGTTTTATGTTAACATGCATGATAGGTGTTTTATAGGCTGATGGGGCATGTTGTGGTGGGGTATGTACTGGGCAGCAGAAGGTAGCGAAGGAAGATCCATTGTTGTATCGTACATTTAAGCGGTCACATCTACGTTCCCCGCTCTCACCAACCTGCACTGACCAGAACGGTGAAGTATAGTTGGAAACATCCCATGACCCCACGCTGCGTGTGGGGGCCCTTACCTAGCATTCGATTGACACAGAGCTGCACAGTACACATTGCGGATGAGTTTGGTGACTCAGGTGAGCGTGGTGTGACAAAGTGACGTCGGGCAGGTGTTGGGAAGAGCGGGGGGGGGGGCGTACTTTGGTATTTGCATTTAGCCCATGTGATATCTCTGGGAGGCACGGAGTCCAAGGTCCTTTGTCACGTCATAATGTCACGTGTAAATGTGTGTGTGTGTCTTTGTCTTTGTGCGCTTGTGTATGTTATTGTGCGTGTTGTTCTTTCTGGGGAGCGATAGTGTAGCGCGCTATAAACCCGGCGGAACGGGTTCGATTCCCGCTCACGGCCAACACCAGTGACGATTATTTGTACCGGTTCCGGGCCTCCCCTAGGTTGACTCAGCCTAAAATGAGTACTTGGTGCGGTGTGTAAACATCGCCACTGGGGAGACAAAGGCGGTCGGGCGTGGTGCTGGCCACCCACCCCCTTGTGTACCATTCCGGCCTTCATAGGTGCTTGCTAACAGCACTTTCCCCTACAGTCTGTTAAGGCTATATGGGGGATATTTATCTTTGTCTTTGTTTTTCTTTGTTATTCTTTGTGTGTGTTTGTTATGGTAGGGTACGTGTTAGTGGGTGTCAAGTGTATATCAAGTATGTAATTGTGTGTGTATATTAATGTGTTGCGTGTGTGTCGGTGTATGTCATTCTGTGTATGAGTTTCATTTTGTGTACATGTGGGGCCCGTCTTTGCGTCATTGCCTGTGTATCAATGTATTGTCACGTTGGCTTTCTTCATGTCTCATTGAATGTGTTTATTTGTCAGTGTTCAAACGATGTGCTCTGTTTTATGAGGCTTACAACCTGGGTTGCCTGTATACACACGATATCTGAACCGTAAACAAAAAGGCTGCCGACATAATTTGGAGGAAAATGTCGGAGGGTAATCTTTTTCTAATCTTCTTCCTTACATTGGCTTTTATGCTCATTCCAGTTTCCTCCCACACGCAGAATCAACGTAATAAGCGGCTGCTCTACACGTCTTGTGTATATATGTGTCTAGAAAACCCCTCGATGCAGGGCTGTCCATCGTGGGGGTGCGGGGACCCGGGGCAAATCGCACTGCTGTGGGGGCCCCCCTCCAAAGCGCGGAGTCCGGGGCGGTCGCCCAGATTTGCCGTACACTCAGGAAGGCTCTGCCTCGGTGGCTGAACACATTTAAATGCTATACAATGGATGGGCATGTGCCCTTTGGTAGGGGTGTGCAGGAGTGGAGGAAGCTGGCGGGGGTGGGTTGATGGAGCCTGGCTATCCATTACCGTTGAATCCAGCTTTCCACTGCCGCTTAATTGGTCAAACATCCCACAAGGTCTTCAGATGCTTTCCTGGGTAAATGTCGTTTTAACTGACCGGCTTCCGTTCCTCCCATGAAATCCATCTCTTCTCCCTCGCGCATCGTACAAATTGCTTGATTGAGAATGTTCCACACCCCCCCCCCCCCCCCAGCTATGACCAGGCCTACCCCGAACCCCTCCTTAACCACTCCCACCTGTCCTACTAACTGTCATCATAACTACACCACCACTTTTAAACAGGACCCTGCGGGGTGGGCTGGTAGGAACGAATAACCAAAGAATATAAACATAATGTATTATTACACTTGTTAAGCCAGGAAAGCCCCACTGAGTCAAAAGGTTTTTGTAGGGTCCTGCCAAGTGTTTGCAGTAGGGGTCGATGTTGATACACGGACGGACGGACGGACGGACGGACGATATAATCTATTGGTGGTCTGGTCCACTTCGTTCCTACCAGTATAACCCCACTCTTTAATTCAACCACTGTCATCTTACGTACAATTTTATCATTGTTGTTAAGCATTTTGTAATAGGGTGCTATATAAATGTCATTTTAGATAAGGTGTGTCGTTGCAATTCTCTGTGCGCTTTTTGAATGCTATCGCTTCTCCCAGTGACCCTGTGCTCGACTGCGATGTGCCTCGCTGTGTTGGAGCAGCCAGAGCAGGACCGACGAGTCACAAGGCATCCACCTCAATACAACATAATACAATCTGCTTTCTAATCCAACGACATCTCAAAAATGCCGCACAGAAATTGGTGGGCGTATTTATTTTATCGAAGCGGCTCGGTGAGTCACAGGCAGAAGACAATAAAGGAGGGTCTTGAGCCTGGACTTGAACAGGGGCAGGGGGGTTGATGGTACCGGGTGGCTGGGGGAAGGGAGTTCTAGATCTTTCGGGCAGCAGAGGAGAATGAGTGACCTCTCACTAAGCGAAGGTTGGCTGAGACCTTAAAAAGAAGGCCTTGGTTGCTGGGAGTAGTGTGAAATGAGACGGAGAGGTAAGAGAGCATGCGAAGAGGTGTTGGTGAGAAGAAGATTGGAGCGGTGGGAGATTGCTTGTCGGGGTGTGTAGAGTGAGATGATAAGGAAAAGGTAGAAAAGTGTATGTGCTTGCCTATGCTCGGCTAATGTATTCCCATGTGTATCTCATTTGTATCTTAATTTCCCCCCCACCCCCCATCCTCACCATGTGTCTCTAGGGCCTCCTTTGGCTGTACTATGCTCGTCATCAGGTCTCCAGTTCATCTGCTCCGCCAACAATGGAACCGGCAACTGGAGCTCAACCGCTATCCCTACCATGGCCATGACCCCCGGCCACATGAGGCCCCACAACTCCGCGTTCTTGGGCTTGGGCCTGGCACTCGCCTCCACCATCTTCATCGGTGTCAGCTTCATCCTCAAGAAGAAAGGCCTCATGCGATTGGCTCGTGCTGGCTCTACACGCGCCGGTCAGTAAGGCACTTTGCCATTGGCTGCCACGTGAGATATTGTCAGACTGTGACGTGGTTGTGAATGTCGGACAGTGCTCTCCATTTTTATCAAGGTTACTGTCCTCTCATTTTCCCTTCCTCTCTTACGTTCCTTGTTCTCTTGCCTATTTGTTTTAACTTGTATTCAAAATTTTTTTTATATAGTTTTGTATTTTATTCTTTTCCGAATGTTTTGTCTCTTTACAACTTTTTTTTCCCGATTGCTGTATTGGCGTTGTGTCATAAATTGACAAATCCATCTGGAACTGTCAGAGCTGTGAGACTCTTTGTGTTATTTATTGGCCCCCAGAAGCAGATGTAGCAGAGCTATCTCAGAGATCCTTCCAATTGACACCAGTCCACTCACATGAGTGGGCAGCACTCCACCACCTGACTTGGCACATCGACTAATATTCAATACATCACAGCCAAACTGATATTTTACGATTCTCAGAGATGAATTTAGCCAAATTTAATGTGATCATTATTGTTTGTAGTCATTGGTGGCTGGGCTGAGACTAATCGACTCATGACACTTCACTGTAATAATAATAATTTAAATATATAAAGTGCACTTAAACAATCGTTCTCAGGGTGCTATGCATGAAAAGGCAGAAATAGTTAACATCAACCCAGGAAAGAAGATGCAAGAAAGACTTTGAAAACAACTAAAGAAAAAAAGCCATTTTAAACAGATCTGTTTTTAGTCGAGATTTGCAGTGTCTTGGAAGTCCTGACCTCGAAGGGCAACGAGTTCCAGAGTTTTGGTGCCGCAATTACAAAAGGCACCGCCACCCCCAAGTGTGAAGCCGAGACGTGGGACAGTGAGCAATGGACAATCCGGTGATCTTAATAATCTTGATGGAATATATGGCTGAAGGAGGTCATGAATGTAGGGAGGAGAAAGTCCATTTAACGCCTTGAATACCAGTAAGAGAATCTTAAAATCAATACTGGTACGGACAGGCAGCCAGTGAAGGGACAGGAGCACAGATGTGATGTGCTCCCTCAAGGGTGTATCAGTTGGCACCCTGGTGGCCGCATTTTGAACATACTGCAGCCTGTTTAGGAGCTTTCTTGTGGTTCCAAAAAGCAGGGCATTACAGTCAAAGCGGGAAAAACAAATGCGTGGATCTGTCTTTCAGTGTCCGCGGTGTTTAGGATGTGACGGAGCCAGGATATGATTCTCAGGTGGAAAATAGAGGTTCTCACAGTTCGTTTGACATGGGACTTAAGGGTAAAGTTTGATGTACAAGTACACCAAGATTGTTGGCCCTCATGTGTTTGATAGACGTTCACAGCTCTGTTTAATCAGTGGCAGCTGCCCATGTTCAAACACAGGTGCCGGCTCAACACTCTGACCCTTGAGCCACCTGGCCACTTGGGCATATTGCTCTTCTTTTCATTCCTATTCATCTTATGTGTAACTTACGGCATCTTCCTCATCGCAGGGCTTCCTAAACTCCAGTCCTCGCGATGGGCCATTCTTTCCGTGTTTACCAATCTCTCTGTTGGCATGAAAATTAAGTCGTTAAACACGCTGCACACGTGTCATGGTCGGTAGACGTGTTCCATGGGATATACAACGCACAGAATTGATTTAAGATAGAGATCTTGAGTTTTTGTGTGTGTTGCAATTGACGCATTCTGTCTCCTAGGTGACGGAGGTCATGCCTACCTAAAGGAGTGGCTCTGGTGGGCAGGGCTTATAACAAGTGAGGCCACATCTCAATAAGAATGTGCATTTTCCACCCACTAATAGGAATAAAATCTGCAAATAATAATAACACAAATATGAAGTCGCCGGCTAGTGTTGGTGTTTACACGAACAAGCGTGTACATGCGTGCGTGTGTGTGTCTCTGTGCCTCTGTACTTTATAATGTCTGTGTGCCTGTATGTATCTCTGGATACATCCATGTGTGTGTGTGTCTGCCTCCATGTACCCATGTTTTGATGCATGTGTTTTGTGTGTCTCGTGTGTATCATTGCAATATCACGCGTGTCCGATCTTGGGCCTCTGTCCACGTTCATCTCCTGTGGATGTCTTTGTGTTTCTATCTTTAGCATCGTGTGTGTTCTCGCGTATTCTGTGTGCATCGTTTGTGTGTATGTGAGAGTTCTGATGTGTGTAGTCCGTGCTTGTCTCTTGAGTATGGTATATGTGTTTGTGTTTTCTGGTTTATATATGCGTGGTGTGTTCAGGTGTACGTGTGTTTAGCTGTGTGAGCGTCTAGCGGTTCTCTCTTGTATGTCGCATGTGTGCCTGTGTCTCCGTGAACGTCCCATGTGTAGTTTTGTGTGTGTTCCTAAGCGCATCTCCCCGCATGTCTCTTTGACCCTACATGTGTTTCCGTATCTCCGTGCCCTCGCGTATCCTTGTATTTATCTCTATGGGTGTCCCCGGGTGCCCCTGCATGTTGGGGGAGCGATGGCGCAGTGGTTGATGAGCTGCGCCACGATCCCCGTCCCCCGAATTCGATTCCCAACCAAGGCCGACATCGGTGACGAAATATCTGAACCACTCCTGGGCCCTCCCCTAAGTCGACTCGGCCTTAAATTAGTACATGGTGTGGGTTAAATATTAGCGTTGGGGACACGAAGGCGGTGGGGCATGTTTTTACCGGGCAGACCACCCACCCCATTGTGCGTCATGCTGGCCTTAGAAGCCACTCGCTAGCCGCACTTTCCCCAGCGGAGTGTAACGGCCGCACGTCCTGTGTCTGGCTGCAGTGGCGGTGGGTGAGGCGGCCAACTTCGCCGCCTACGCGTTTGCACCGGCCTCGCTCGTCACTCCGCTGGGCGCCCTGAGCATCCTCGTCACGTGAGAAGCACACCTCGTCACCTCCCGGCACACCTGCCTGCCACCTCATCCAATTCCTCATTTCTATTCGTCTCAACCTTCCACTACCTCATCCACTTGTATGTATGTAGAACTTCTTTCGCACCGTACGTATCCAACAGTGTTAATCGGAGGTGCGAGGCAACACACACACACATCCCTCCATTTCTTCCACTTTGTCCGCTTCTCCTCAACCTCCAACACATCCTCCCATATCTTCACCCACTCCTCCCTACACTACTTGATCTAGCAACTCTCTCCACCACCCCCCCCCTTGCATTCCTCCTCCATGAGGTGGTGTGGTGGTGTCGTGGCAGGTGTGCTGCAGTATGGAGTCTAGTGCTGGTGTGTTGTGCTCTTACATATAATGGTGGCGATTATGGTGGTGGCATGGAGTGGCGTGCAGGGAGATGATTGTTTGATGTGTGCTGGTGTTAGGTTGTTGTTTGTATGGCGGTCTGGCAGAAATGGTGTGGCATGCAGGGCGGTGCTAGTGTCGTGTGTGCTGGCGTTAGGTTGTATGTATGTTGAACTTCTTTTGCAGCTGTTGGTTGTATAGCGGTGTGGCTGTAATGGTGTAATATACAGGGCGTTGCTGGTGTGTTGTGTGCTACTGTTAAGTAGTTGGTTGTATAGCGGTGTAGCTGAAATGGGGTAATATACAGGGCGTTGCTGGTGTGTTGTGTGCTACTATTAAGTAGTTGGTTGTATAGCGTTGTGGCTGAAATGGTGTGGCATGCAGGGTGGTGCTGGTGTGTTGTGTGCTACTGTTAAGTAGTTGGTTGTATAGCAGTGTGGCTGAAATGGTGTAATATACAGGGCGTTGCTGGTGTGTTGTGTGCTACTGTTAAGCGGTTGGTTGTATAGTGGTGTGGCTGAAATAGTGTGGCATGCAGGGCGGTGCTAGTGTCGTGTGTGCTGGCGTTAGGTTGTATTATGTTGAACTTCTTTCGCAGCTGTTGGTTGTATAGTGGTGTGGCTGAAATGGTGTGGCATGCAGGGCGGTGCTGGCTTGGTGTGTGCTGGGGGAGAGGCTGGAGCACCTGGGTCGGCTGGGCTGCCTGCTGAGTGTGCTCGGGGCGGTGGTGATGGTCGTCCACGCGCCACAGGACGTCGAGGTGGCCTCGCTCAATGAGATGTTGATTCACTTGCAGGACCCAGGTACCCGGCTCCCACATTAACACCATCGTTATGATGCTTTCATTTACCCAGGGAAGCTTCACCGAGGGTCCTGCCAAGTTTTCACGATAGGGGGCGATGGTGTGCGTTGTTGCTGTTGCCAGTGATGATTTAGGTCGGTGTTCCCCACAAATATTGTGGAGGGGCCACCACATCAGAAACTGGATTTTATCGGACCACATATAGCTACCCCATCCATTTTTTTTTTAAACGTACCCTTAGTAATTAGAGCTTCGGAAACATCCGTACCAAGAGCCTTACATCGCCTTGTAGCTGTTGAGTCCGATAGTTGCAAGGGACTGATATTTTTTTGTGATCACACGTCTTTTCGGTCTTGTGTAGGTTGAAGGCCTGCGGTCTGCCTCAAACTGCCTTATGAAAGCATTGGAGACTCACTTATATGTTGGCAGGGATCAATCTCGATAACTTCAGTTGAAGGGTGTGCATCCTCCTCAGTTTGAACTATTGTTGGGTTTTTTTACGAATTAAGAAACGTTCCATGTAAAAATGTTTAAGCAGTCTCCTGCTTAATCAGAACTGCAGTCGTTCCAATTAAGAAATAGTAATTCCTCATTTAATGTGGTAGATGCGTTCCTGAAAAGTACTGCATTAAGCGAAAACAGTTTCCCCATAAATGATGAAACGATAAAGTTTGGTGAGATATGATGTACGCACACAGCATAATGGCGGAACAAATCACTGAGTTTATGTCACCGCATACTGTATCATTCCGCGTACTGTACCATATTGCTCAGCCGTGCAGCTCAAGCAAGTGGTTTGTCGTTAACTGCTCAGAAACCGCGCGTCCCGCGTTATAACAGGGTGCGTCCCGCGTTATAACAAGCGTGTTCCACGTTATGACAGTGTGCGTCCCGCGTTATAACAGTGTGCATTCCACGTTATGACAGTGTGCGTCCCGCGTTATAACAAGCGCATTCTGTATTGTGCTAAAAGTGTTCCGAATGAAAGAATGTGTTGTGTGAACATCACGCCTTAAGGACTTGCTGTACTGCATAAACGCTCGACAGCGTCATCTGGGTTGTGACGTACTTCTTATTTGTAAGCACTTCTGCTTACCAATAAGAAGAGTAGGGTTGTAGTTTAGTTTCATTTGATCGGTTGCATTAAGTACAAAAAAATTGCCGACAATAACCACTTGAAGTTGACAGTTGAGCTCGTGAAAAGAGGAATATAAAAAGGGATACTGTATAAATGTTAAATAAATACGAAAGGCATGGTGTATGTGCGAGGCAGCCACTCCTTGGGTCTCCGAGGGACACTTTAAGCCTGCGGTACATGTAACGAGGAACACCGATTTCGATGCTGTTGATATTAATGATGATGCTGTGGTTGATGCTGCGGTGATTAGCGTTCATCACGTACGCGGTGCTGGTGGTGTGCGTCGCCGTGGCCCTCGCCGTCATCGCCGTGCCCCGCTTCGGCAACAGCAGCGTCCTGGTCTACGTCCTCATCTGTTCCACCGTGGGCTCGCTGTCCGTCGCCTCCGTCAAGGGGCTCTCGCTTGTGCTCAAGGGTGAGGGCGGCACCACAAGTGTAGCGCACCAACGTAGCGTTGTAATACACAGACACAGCGTAGTGCAATAACACAGTCGTATATATAATAGGGGCATAAAACTATATATTTGTTTGAACTATTAAACTATTTTTACTAAACCAGCTAAGGGCCCACTAGCTCTTTTTCAAAAGCGACCTGGCCACAAATGATAGTTTAACGAACTGGCTTATGTGGAAATTTATAGCAGGCAATTACTCTAAACGCATGTTTCTGAATGTGGAGGGAAAAACCGGAAGATCCGGAAAAATATCAATGCGACCATGGGGAGAACATGCAAACAGATGTTCTGGTCGGAATCGAACCCACAACTTCCTATATTACTTGGCGAGGTAGTTCACATCTTGCCACCGTGGCGCCCACATTAGAAAAAACATACAGCTGCAGAGTTGTGTAATCACATAGTGGTATGACACGTTGGTAGAACACACAGACACTGCGTAGTAGTGAAGTAACATTGGGTTATGTACAGCGGTATAATAAACGGCCCTTTTGTCAATCCGCTGCTAGGTTAAGGCCTACCCACACCTTGTCGGTTTGGTGAGACGGGGGGTGGGTGGGGTGGGGTGGGGTGGGTGGGGTGGGGTGGGTGGGGTGGGTGGGGGGGGGCATCCGGGACTGGTGCATATATCACCCGTGAATAAAACCTTGAGTCTTTGGGTTAATACCGCAAGGCACTAACCATTGTCCCACTGCTCCACCCCGTTATTATATATATGTGTGTCTGTGTGTAATGTGTGTATGTATGATTGTGTATGGGCATGTGCTGCTGTCTATAGAGCTCTTCATGGGGAAGTCCGTGTTCACACAGCCCCTCACGTGGTGCCTCCTCATCTCTCTGATCGCCTGCATCACCACCCAGATCAACTACCTCAACAAGGTGACAGCACCACCACGATCATCGCTGCCATTACCACCATCACCACAATCCCAACCATCACTGCACCCAGATCGACAATGGTTTTGCTTTTGGTAAAGAGATGATGTTTATGGTGGCGGCGATGGTATTGGTGACGGTGTAGGTGCTAGGTGCTGGACATATTTAATTAGCACATATGTTGGAGTGATCTTTTAATTTAAATTAATTTAATGTTGGTAATGATGGTGATGAAGATGCAGATGTTTGTGCAGGTACTGCATGCATGTTATGATGGTGTTGACGTAGAGATGATGATGATGTTGATTATGGTAATGCTAATGCAGATAATTGTAATGTTGGTGTGAATCAATGGTTCCCGATCTTTCTGGGCCCACAACTACATGTAGTAAAAAGGTATTTTGCGAAAGAAATCTCACTTGCAACAGTTTGGCGAATGACTTCCCACAGTCTTGCAGTGATCCCCACTGGTCCACCAACCAGAGTTTGGAAGCACTATTGTAGATGATATTAAGTTGATAGATAATGCTGTTCATGTTGTTTATGTTGGTGTGCAGGCGCTGGACACATTCAGCACGCATGTCGTGACCCCCGTCTACTATGTCGCCTTCACCTCCTGTGTCGTCATCTGCTCCGCCATCCTCTTCCAGGGTGCGACACCCGGGCACATGTGCCGTGTGTGTGGTGTGTGTGCCACGGGGTGGTGTGTGTACCACGCATATATCGTGTATGCCGTGCGGCACGTGTACCGTGTGTATATATTGCGGTGCACCGTGAGTGTGCCACGTGTGTGCCGTATGAATGACTGCCTGCCACGTGTGCGGCACCTAATTCACGCGTGCCCCACACGTACCGCGTGAATGACGCCCGCATCACATCTCCCGCACGAGTCTCGTGCAATGTGAGCGTGCAACTCCTGTACCTTGCATGGTACCACACGTGCGACACTGCCTGTACCGCGTGCGTCTCGCACATTTGTGACGCGCATGTGTGACACGCATGTCGTATGCAGAGTGGCGCGGCGTTGGGGCCGTGGACGTGCTGGCCATGCTGAGCGGTTTCGGCACGGTCGTCATCGGGATCTTCCTGCTAAATGTGAACAGCGATGCCAGTGGCGGCGGTGGTGGTGCGACGAACCTGGACCTGTCGCAGCACAGCACATCTCGCCACGCACTTCTGAACAACGAGGAGGATGACGAGGATGACGACGTAGAAGCACGGAGCACGCGGGACCCGGTCAGCCCGGGCCGCATGACGCTCGACAGAAATCCCAAGTTTACGAAGAAAGCGCCGTGACCGGCGGCGCTGTTAAGGATGCGTTTGTGACCATCTCCTTTGTGTGTGTGTGTGTGACTGGCTTTGTGTTACTCTGTCTGTCCGTCTACCAGGACATGCGTCTGTCTGCCTGTCCCCACCCCCGTGTGTGCGTCTTACTGTCTGGCCAGGTGTGGTCTTGGCCACACAACTCTCATGTTGGCCTTGCTAGGTGCTTGCTATAACAGCACTTGCCCGTACAGTCTATAATAAGACTGTACGGGATATATTTGTTTATGATGTGAGGGAGCACATGTCTGCATATGTGTGCATGTATACGCACATGTCTCTTAGCTATCTGAACATTTCTCTTACGTGTATGTCTGCCTCTCCCACAGCACTTCGTACTTGTCCATTTACACTGTGCAGTACACACATCTGAGCAATATATTAATCGGGACACAGCCTCAATACAGGCAGCACCTGTAGACAGTGTTTCAGAGCCTGTGGCCAGGTCAGGCGGTGGTAAATACCTATAGTGTGAGCTGGAAGTTAATGCCTCAAGGTCTGTACCAAGCTGGGACTGGTACGGGGATCAGGACTGAGTCCCTGTGGGGTGACTTGGGTGAGGGATCGGGACTGTGGGGTCCCAGGAGTGTTTGGCTTTAAACTTGGGAAGTACTGAGTTCTTGGAAGTTTGAGTAACCAGAGTATGAGCGTCAGGAAACCTGCAAAAAGGGATCTGAACAAAAGGCATCTTTTGAGAAAGAGAGGGTCTGGGTAAACGATCTAGGGTGTGTTCTAATTGAAGGGAGGATGTGGGTCAGGGATCATGGCTATATCGCAGGAGCTGGTTGCATTGAACACTTTGTACATTCATAACCCTTATGTGCTGGATAAGGGCCTCTCCATACCGGGCAGGTTGTGGAGATTATTTGACCATACTTAACAACACTGGTCAGTACAAATTGGTAAAGATGAGGAGCATAGATACACGAGTTTGTCAGTGCAGTGCAACAATGGATGTTGCTGCATTCCCCCTCGTAGCCTGACAAGCCCCGTGACAACACCGTGTGCACATCACAGTGACTCATCCAAGCGCCATCTTCACTGAAGCCTGCTTAGCTTCTGTGACCTTGTGGGACCGGATGATTGGGTCATAGGCAAAGGGTAAGGACCCCTCAAGCAGAATTATCTCTTAACGGTTTGCCACTTTTAAAGTGGTGCAAGGGGCAAAAGTTCACACGGGAATCCCGAGTGTGTGTGAGTGACGCAACGACGATCCCCGAAGGTGTCCGCATGGAGACGGAACCCGTGCTCCCTCCGTCTCGACGCCTTGGGCACACACCTGATCTCGTCTCGCCAGGAAGCCTAATTTGTGTAAAGAAAAAAACCGACTTGTGAAGACGTTTATTTTTACACCGATGAAGGCGAAAGTAATTTATAGTCTTATATTTTTATTTTATAATTATCCGGTCCCTATGGCCAGGATTTTAATGCTGCATTTTTATTTTTGTATTGAGGCTGCGCGAAGCGTGAGCCAAATTGTTGCAAACGATCATGGGAGTCGGGGTAATTGCTGCTAAACCAAACTTTACAATCCTCTCTTCTGGTGGACTATACAATGAGCACTACTTTTTTTGGAAGTCAACGGTGGAAGACTTGTCCACCATCATGGGAATGTGGAATTTCCACCAGTGTGTCGAATCAGATGATCACCGTTCCTATTTGCTTATTTGAGCAGGGAAACGTGGAGAAGTGTTTTACTAACCTAATGGATAATCAAAGGAATTGGGTTTTCTTACAAATTATGGTCACATTAAGCTTGTAAAAAAAAAAAACCCACGTTTACAGTGACCCACTATGGTGTTGAGTCAGAGCATTAACCATCTTCCATCGTCGGCACACAACTACCGTATACGGCTTCTCCTCGCCGTCGGAGCTCACGCCGCAACTAGACGGGACTTGCGAGATGTCTCTCTCTCTCTCCATGGACCGTGTCGCTGTTGACTGCTGTGGGGGGGGGGCTCTGGGTAAAATCACGATGTCCCCATCGGTAATCGTACCGGTGCAATGATGTCACCGCGCTGGCGTGTCTTACCCCATCGCACCATTGTTACCCCACCCCGCTGAGCTTTGCTATGCCAGGGTAGACTTGCACATGTGCTCACGTTACTTCGTTTGCAAGGAATGGCATTGTGGGATTCCCTGCCCCCCCCCCCCCAATAATGCCACAGGGCTAAGATGTAACTTGCGACATGATTGGCTTAGCCTGCACTTGTTATTTATTTTGTTTGCTGCTGATGGGCATTGTTATTCACCTGAAGGTTGTCAGTTGGATTTATTTCAAGTCTTAAAAGAGTCTGTGCCATTCTCTGTGTATAGGCCACTCGGGAACAAAGGGTGTCTGCCTAACAGCCAAAATAAGCCTCATGGATATAGGATAGCAGAGCTGCACTGCACTGATGAGCCATAGTGAGAGAAATATAGCAAAACATTTGCGATGTGTTTAGCGTAAGGGCTCTACTTTTAGAAATGATTCAGAATAATTGTGAAACTTACTGAGCAGTTGTCTTCAAATATTCATAGTACTACATCGCAGAGTATCAGAGTTGTATTAATCACTGATGATCTCTTAATAACGTTACACTTTTGAATAGTTGCCATGAGTATAAACATTATACTGTCATTCATATCCAATAATGGTGACAACGCTGAACAGGTGCAAAATATGAGTTACATTAATCGCTGATCTCTAAAAATAATCTAAACGGCTGCCATATTGAGTATGAGAACTATAACCACCACTGAAGGTCCCTATTAATGATCAAAGCTCTAAATAATTGCCATGGAGAATAGCTGAGCTACCTTACTCAATGAGCTCTAATGAGGGGACTAGCCATGCAGTTGGTGGCGTAGAAAACTGGCTGCCTTATCGTGTGCAGCTGTTATGCGCGCGCATGTGTGTGTGTGGACTCAACAGGGTCGTGTTATGGGGTGGGTTTGTTCAGTGGCTTCAGTCTATACACAATGACAAAGCACACATTTGGTAAAACAAAAGGGGAGGGTCGGCGGGAGAAAAGTTAATGTTTTTTAATTAAAAGTAAAAAATCAGTCTGCGATAATTGGACGTTTATACTGTGTGTCACAAATGGTAAATGTAAAATCAGACATTGATCATGTAATTATTAGTTAAGGATTTTTGTAACGAACCACATATATAAGCGTTTGGTGCGCGTGTGTGTATTCTCAGGTGTATGTCTGTTGACGCATTAAGGTGTGTTTGCGTTCAGATATAGCTGTGTGTGACCTATGATCAAACGCACGTGCAATGCGCTCTGTCTTGTCAGATCTCGGACGCTTAGTAGGATTGAACCTGGATAGTGGTTGGATGAGCGATCGCCAAGCATCAGAGACAGGTGCTGTCGGGTGCTGCAGGGTTATGTCAGCAGCCGGAAGTGCAGCAAAATCCATTGTTCTGCACTACGCTTTAACGTATATACTCCTCGCAGTAATATATTTGTAAATATTTAGTTGAGATTCATTAAAACAACGTAGAATTTTAGGCTGACCCTGGCCGATGAGTTCGTGCAGTGAACTTCCACGTATTTTGGCTTCATATTTATATATCTATAAGCATAGACTTGATTATGTGTGCCAAATTGTAGCTTTCTAGCCCCTATGGAACATCACTCGAATTAAAATCCGTATAATTTGCAAGTTGGATACAGCATGTGACCTGTCAGCAAGACGTCACCGCTGCACCAATAGAGACGAGTCTTGTAACAGATTAATTGATGTTTTCGCGTCATTTTCTAGATTGCTGTGTGAGCATTGTTGGTGTGTGTGTCAGCATGTGTTCTGGACTGGTTTGTACCGGTTTGTGCACTGACGTTTGTGTGTATGTGCGTGCGCCTGTATATGCCAGAGTGGAATGTGCATGGATGGATGTGTGTGAGCGTTGGTGTGTACAGCTGCCAGGCTACATACTTCAAAGTGCACGTAGCCTGGCACAAGCGCTGTTGCAACATCACCATTATATAGTGGTGAATAGTGGCCGTTGTGACCGCTGTGTTGTATGCGTGAGCATGTGTGTGTGTGCTTTGTGTATAACGGTGCGTGCGTGCGCCTAGCGGATTTTGCTTTGAATCCAAGTCACGTAGCGCGACACACGTGTGTACACCCCGGGCTTGTACTGTTGGGCACACCCCTCGCCGAAGCTCACCACGCCGTGCAGCACGTGAATGGGGGGCGCCCCCTCGGCACCCCCAGGGCGCGCACATACCAGTGGGCCCCCCGAATCGCCCTGCACGCACGCCACGAGTCCACACATCGCACCATAGGTTAATCACTCGTACGTCTCACACCACTGCATTTAGTGTTTAGGTTGTTGTCCTTCCCCCCCCCCACCCCCCAATTAGAACGTTTGGCTACGTACGGTGCGAAAAAGCTCAACATACATATACCGCACATTGCATGCACAGCATGTTTCATATGTTCCACATGCACTACGGGTTGCTACATCGCATGCACATCAATGCGTTGCATTGCTTACCTCCCGCCACACACCACTGCGGGTTCATCCATCGAACTCATCGCGTGTTACGCATCTCACACCAACGCAATGCACCCCACGGGTTCGCACGTCGCACGCATCACGCACCGCACGCCACCCGTCGGCTCACCTGGCACGTGTCAACCCCGCCCCGCTCGAAGTTGCCGGCGCACAGCATGTTGGCGGTGATGCCGCCGTTGTAGGCCTGGCGCGTGTTACAGCGCGGGGTGGCGATCACCTTCACCTGCGCCTCCAGCAGCTCCTGCGAGCCCGCTACATACGAAAACCAACAAAAAATGCGCCAAGGCTAGCCAGGTGCACGTTGGGGCCACGCGAAGCGTCGAAGGCCCGCTGGGCCCAGAGCTGGCCACGTTTGCGTTTGTTCCCGTCGTGCGCACGCACCTCCCTTGAAGCTCGTGGCCCCCCAGCCCGAGATGTCGCAGTTGTAGTCGGCGGGCAGCGCCTCCCCCTGTTGAGGGAGGCACGCGGTGCGCACGTAGCGCGACTCCTGCGCGCAGTGACTCCCGACCTTTCGTAGCTTCATCAGCGCTGGCGACACGGGGAGTGGGGGGGAGACGGTACAGGGGTGTGGAGAAACTCAGGTGGATATGAGGAGACGGGGGGGGGGGTGCACAGGAAGATTCGAGAGGGGATATGGGGAGAGGGGGGGGGGGCAAAGAAAGATGTATTACAAATTACAATGCAGTGGGACGTGAGAAGATGCATGATGCTGATGGACTTGGTGATGGTGGAAATACTTATGGAGTGGCTGATGGAGGTAGCGATGTTGATGAATGTGATGGTCATGGAGGTGGTATTTATGTATGTATGTTGAACTTCTTTCGCACTGTACGTAGCAAACCGTGCTTATCAGAGGTGCTGTTAATACAGAAGTTGATGGAGGTTGAATGCATCCATAGCTATCTTGATATAATTCACTATGTTGCTAAACGTGGCAATCGTGTTGCAGTATTCTTGTGGTGATGATGGTGACAGCAGGTTTCGGGATGGGTGTATGATGGTGATTTTATGGTGGTGGTTATGGTGATATAATAATGGTAATGTGGTGATGGGATGATGGTCATGGTGATGTGATAATAATGACGAAAAGATGATGTGATGGTCATAGACATTACCCAAGTCGTTGTCATGCTCGTACTGTCCCTTCCCCCACCCTTCGTGCACAATGATTTGCTCCACATCGAAGCCCTGCTCGGAGCCAGCCGCTTCGCGATCCAAGCGCCCCACACCCAGCTTCACCCGGAAATTCTCTGTCTTGCTGCTCCACCACCACCACAGCATAAATACGAGCACAACAACAACACCACCACCACCATCGTCAACACGATACATTTGTGGATCCCGTGCGTGTGTGCTCGTGGATCTGTGCTTCGCGAGTTACGCACGTGGTGCCGATGCAGTGGGCGGCGGTGGCCACCCAGCACGGTGCGACGAGCGTGCCCCCGCACATGTGCACGGTGGAGACGGCGTTGCTCAGGAAGAATCGCTGCCGTATCTGCAGCGACGCCTGCCAGGGGTGCGAGCCGAGCCGCGCGTTTTGCCCCCCCACGATCCGGCCCATGAACGACTGTTGGGGGTTTGAGTTGATGGGGGGGGGGGGCAGCGTGGTGAAACGTGTGCAGTGGAACGCCGCTCGTCCGACCTGTCGCGTAGCTGCCCTGACCCATTAACCATCACGTCCAGCAGTTTTGGTGCACAATCATTGGTGTAACTGGGATTGTATATTGAAAATAAGCAGTTTTCTAGAGAGGAATTCGCGCAAGGCTTCAGCGCTTTACGTTAAAGCTGGAGTTGTGGAGAAAGCCTGTGAAAACAGTTGAGTTTTAAGAAGTTATTTAAAAGGTGTAATAGACTCAGATTCCATAATGGACCGAATAAGGGAATTCCACAATCGCGGAGCCTGTCTGCAAAAATCTCTTGTCTCCCATAGAACAAAATCTGGTCTTTGGAATAATGAGGACACCAGACTCGGCAGATTAACCGACATCATCACACATCTGCCCATACCTCGGTCCCCAACGAGTCTGATACGTGATCGTGTACTGGACTCGTGCCTCTGGGTACACTTGGTACATGTGTACTTGTTGAGGTGGTTGGACGCCCCAGGAGTAAGGATGCTGAGCTGCCATGGCTTAGATGCTTGGTTTTGACACTCATGCGGTGAACATTACTGTGGTCGAGAAGGTGAGAAAGTGCCGCTCTTTAATAACCTCTCTCTGGCCTATGTGCTATGAAGAAGGGGCATTGCCCAAAACGTCGCCAATTGTATATATATATTTTAGGGCAGTGTTATTTACAAATGTGTCGAGTTTTGTTACGTGTGGATGGGGTTAAGCACAGTTATTTCGGAGGTAACTCTGTGATATGTGCTTCTGCTTGCGATTATCGAAAACAAACAGTTGCACTGCTCCGCCATAGAGATCCGAATGGACATTACATCTTGTGACAAACGCCGATAGCACCATCGGGATGGATTTGAGGATAAAAACACAATTTTTTTTTTTAAACGTACCCTCGTGTTTCTGGGTGCACGATCAATGTCCACACCTGAACTTCAGGCAGTCCACATGTGCTGAACTCTGTTCCAGGCTGAGGCTGTGGTTGAGGTGGTTGTGGTTGTGGTTGTGGTGGTTGAGGCTGTGGTTTAGGCCTGGGTCTCTGTTGCTGTGGCTTTTCCTGGACTGGAAGGAGAGAGCGGCAATATACAGGGAGAGCCGCTACAAACGTGAGTGGCTCACGGCTCGCACGAGCCCAATCCACCCCTCTTCATCAAGCTCTGCCGTAGCCCCCCCCCCCCCCCCATTTTTTTTGTGATCAGTGCTGTGTCCCAGGCCCGCATTGAGTTGGAGTAAAAACATTTTTAAAAACTGCACCGACAATCCCCCATGTGGTGGGTGGGACCGTCGTCATGTGAGACTGGAAAAGAAGAAACGATCCGAACGATCGAAGCATTTGAGATGTGGCCGTTTAGGACATTGAGAATGCTATGGTTGGGGTCGTGTTCACACCTTTATCAGCACACACAGGCAGCTGACAGTATTCCCAGGCCTTGACTCCACGGTCATTGAAGGTGTAGCACCAAGGCTTCGTGTCTCCATCTGGGTTCCTGCACAATCACCACCATTTTAAAACAATGCCAACATCACTCCCGACGTCACTGTCATCCTGACTCATCACTGCCAACGTCACTTTAAATGTCGCAATTGTCAGCAGGCGTTATTATCATCATCACTACCAACATCTATATATCAGCTCAAGCCCCAAAAAATCATGTGATTTGTGTGGCCACCCCATCTCTGAAATCCCTGCCCTCTCCCCAACCCCTGTGGAAGCCCACACTGCATTGTGCAACTGCATTTTATTTTCTGCTCCTCTCTGTCCCTCTCCTTACTTTACCTCCCCTCCCTGACATCTTGAACTGGTCATTCTTCCTCTCCTTCCAATTCCTGTCCACCGGTGCTCCTCCCGGCTGCTCGTCTTTGTCCACCTTGGCGACTTCCGTCCCGGCATCACTTTCTTTTCCCATTCCTTTTTCTTTCCCCATACATTTATTTACTTGACTCTACACCCATTTTTGTGATGGTGGTGGCTGTGGTGTGCCACAGGGACATAGTTTTGTCACTACCAACGATTCGTATAATCAAGTCTAGGTTTTTTTTGGATTAGATCGCGTAAATATTAAAATATTGTTAAACCCGCCGCCACCCGACAGCCAATTAGTAAGGTTTGTCATTCAAACAGAACATGCCAATTCGTTACGAGTAGTGTATTTGCCTCACCGACAGCGGATGTGCATGTGATGGTGCGGTTGTAGAGCGGTTGTAATCGTAGAAGGTGGTGTGATAGTGGTCGCGTTCATGCACCGGCAGTGGTTGTGTAGGTGGTAGTGGTTAGTGCGCTGTGCTCGGAACCCAGTGACCCGAGTTCGATTCCTGCTCACTATTGTCTGAACCAGTCCAGGGCCTCCCCTAGGTCAACTCAGTCTCAAATTAGTACCTGGTGCGATGTGTAAACATCGTCACTTGGGAGACAAAGGCGGCCGAGCGTGGTATTGACCACCCGCTCGGCCCCAAAAGTCCGCTCGGTCTCTCCGCGTGGGACTTGTCCGCATCGCGTGTTAAGTTGGGAAGTGCGCGCGCGGGTTCGTCGCCGCGGTTTTGCGACACCTGCAGTAGTTGTGCTCGCCGACCCCCCACTGCTCGGCCTCTGGGCGGTGGGCACTATACGGCTCCTTGAGCAGCTCCGCCGTGTCCCAGCGCAGGCAGCGGCGGCCGGACAAGGTGAGCGACGCGGGGCCCCGGTAAGACGCGCCGGCTCCCTCCACGCAGTCCCTGTCATCTGCCCCCACAACACGTGGGGAGTTACCGCTCCTTCCACACACACACACTCGCGCGCTCGTCTGTGGCGGGACAGAAGAGTTTCGAGGTGAATTGTTGCAGGCGAGGGTTGTGTTGTGGTTCTGAGCGTATACGTGGGCGAGTGCTGGGGAGTGAGTGGCGTGAGTGAGTGTTGGGCTAAGCGAGTGTTGTGTTTTGGGTGCGAACGAATTTTTTATGTTGGGGTGACTGGACAGGTGAGTTGTGGTGAGTGGTCGTGGCGAGTCGGCGTTTGGGGTGAGCGTACTGATCTGGCACCAGGGTCCGGTGAACCCTGGGGGGCAGCTGCAGGTGAACTTCTGGTCGCTGTCCACCTCTGCCGAGCACTGCCCCCCGTTCTCGCACGGGTTCACGGCGCACACTGGCCCCACTGTCGAACGTGGCATATTAATTAGTATATAATATACATTCAGTATTTCGGTTGCTGAACGAATACATTATAAAGTCACATTCATTACATCACAAAGTGCTTGCCACAAATGAACCACAATACCTTGCTGATCTCGTCAAGGAGCATAAACCATTACGCAAACTCCGGTCATCCTCACAGCAGCGGCTTTTGGCTAGCGATCGAACAAAGACGGTCACTGCATCGCTGCGTGCTTTCAGATGCGCTTCTGCGGCCGTCTGGAACACCCTTCCGATATTAGGAAGGCACTGGGGCTATGCACTGAATCTAGATTGAAAACGAATTTCTTTCCTGCTTTGTGTTTAGTTTGTTGTCCTTCCCTCGCACCTCCGATGAGCACGATTGGCTACGTACGGTGCGAAAGTTCAATATACATAAAAAGCATTGGCTGCTTCAAATCTAGATTTGACGACTCCTGGGTGAGGAAAACAGGGCGACCATTTACCTTAAAAGTTATACTGGTAGGAACGAAGTGGACCAGACACCAATAGATGAATGTGTCCGTCCGTCCGCGTTTGTCCGTCCGTCCGCGTTTGTCCGTCCGTGTATCAACATCGCCCCCTACTGCAAACACTTGGCATAACCCTGTCCGACAAGATGGCCGCCCGCTCCCCCTGCGATCTGTGAATTAAACAAGATGGCCGTCGCTTCCGGCGCATCACGGCAAAACTTTAAACTTCGCTTCAAAATTACTTTACTGAAACGCAGCACGTTTATTTAAAAAATTACTTTACTGAAACGCAGCACGTTTTTTTAACACAGACAAGAAACATTTATTAACACAGAGACGAGATACATTTAATCGCCTTATTTGTGCACGAAAAGCACGGCGCAAGGCCTAGTGCGGCAGGCTTTGCGAGGCCTAGTGCGGCAGGCTTATTAACACAGAGATGAAACGCAGCACGTTTATTTAAAAAAATTTTACTTTACTGAAACGCAGCACGTTTTTATAACACAGAGACAAGAAACATTTATTAACACAGAGACGAGATACATTTAATCGCCTTATTTGTGCACGAAAAGCACGGCGCGAGGCCTAGTGCGGCAGGCTTCGCGAAGCCTAGTGCGGCATGCTTATTAACACAAGAGATGAAACGCAGCACGTTTATTTAAAAAAAAATTACTTTACTGAAACGCAGCACTTTTTTTAACACAGAGACAAGAAACATTTATTAACACAGAGACGAGATACATTTAATCGCCTTATTTGTGCACGAAAAGCACGGCGCGAGGCCTAGTGCGGCAGGCTTCGCGAGGCCTAGTGCGGGAGGCTTATTAACACAGAGATGAAACGCAGCACGTTTATTGTTGTTGTTGTGCATATTGGCAGTGGTGCCTGACTCAGCTGAATCTGCAGCCCGGCAGCAGCAGAGCAGAGGCAGCGAGAGGCTCGTCGCTGCTGCTATTCACTCGCTTATAGTTCTACCGTGTTCACTACATCTCTGTCGTGTTCACTACATCTGCTGTGTTCACTACATCTCTGCCGTGTTCACTATCATCTCTACATCTCTGTCGTGTTCACTATCATCTCTACATCTCTGTCGTGTTCACTACATCTCTGTCGTGTTCACTATCATCTCTACATCTCTGTCGTGTTCACTATATCTCTGTCGTGTTCACTATCATCTCTACATCTCTGTCGTGTTCACTACATCTCTGCCGTGTTCACCACATCTCTGTCGTGTTCACCACATCTCTGCCGTGTTCACTACATCTCTGCCGTGTTCACTACATCTGCTGTGTTCACTACATCTCTGCCGTGTTCACTATCATCTCTACATCTCTGTCGTGTTCACTATATCTCTGTCGTGTTCACTATCATCTCTACATCTCTGTCGTGTTCACTACATCTCTGCCGTGTTCACCACATCTCTGCCGTGTTCACCACATCTCTGCCGTGTTCACCACATCTCTGCCGTGTTCACTACATCTCTGTCGTGTTCACTACATCGTATTCACACGCAAGTATTTCTACTTGTGCTGCAATCTTTGATTATTTAGCTGCTGGCTGCATGTTTGGTGGCGATGCTACCGTTATAGCAGCACCAACTGCGGTTGGTTCTGGGTCCATGGAAACGACGCTTTTCACTGCGAGTTTGTAAAGGGTTCCAGCAGCAAATGCGGTCTCTGTTTCAGCAAGCATCTTTTCAACGTGGGCGTCCAGACAACCATTGGGGTCTTCAAAGTCATGGTTGTTTTCGGTATCCATGTCGTGCACGCGAATAAAAACTCGAAGTGCCAAACAAACACTGCTCAATGTAGTACTGTTATATGAATATGCCAAACGCCCGTTTATTCAACTCTATGTAGACGACATAAAATGCACCAAGGTGCCGTTTATTCCCTCTATTTTATTTCACCTTTATACTAGTAAATGCATTCGAGTTTCCCCATCTAAGGTCAATTAATCTCAGATGTGATCGTTTGGAAATGAAAGACTACGAGTCTTTAAATCTCACAGCGTTTCTTGTCAAAACAAACACTTTTAATTAACGTTACACTAGAATACAGTAATTTTTTCTTTAACTCCTCTATACCCGGTCGATATCCCTGTACCGGTACTAAGTATTATTCCTACCAGCCCACCCCGCAGGGTCCTGTTATCGTCCGTCCGTTTGTCCGTTGTCCGTCTGTCCGTCCGTGTAGCAACATCGCCCCCTACTGCAAACACTTGGCATGACCCTACAAAAACCTTTAGACTCAGTGACGCTATCCTGGCTAAACAAGTGTAACATTCCCTTATAATTCCCTCAGATAGCTTTTAATTAAAACATTTAAATTAATGAGGCTTTCCTGGCTAAACACGTGTAACATTCCCTTATAATTCCCTGAGATAGCTTTTAATTAAAACTTTGAAATTAAATAAAAAAAAACTCACAGCGCCCGAAAGCCTACAGCTAGGTCTAGGCCTGAAACTCTCCCTTCGTATCGTACCCCCGCGTGTGTGAAAGGGAGTTAATGTTTCACAATGTTACATTCCCTGATTTTTTAAAATAGAAACATTTAAATTTAAAGCTTTTACATTAATAATTATAACATTTAAATTATACATTAATAATTAAAACATTTAAATTAAAAATTAACTCACAGCGACCTAAAGCCTACAGCTAGGCCTAAAGCATAGAACTAGGCCACAAACTCTCCCTTCGTATCGTACCCCCGCGTGTGTGAAAGGGAGTTAATGTTTCACAATGTTACATTCCCTGATTTTTTTAAATAGAAATATTTAAATTTCAAGCTTTTACATTAATAATTAAAACATTTAAATTCAATATTAACTCACAGCGACCTAAAGCCTACAGCTAGGCCTAAAGCCTAGAAATAGGCCTCAAAGTCTCCCTTCGTATCGTCCGATTAGGTGTAGCAACATCGGCCCCTACTGCAAACACTTGGCAGGACCCTACAAAAACCTACAATGGGGCTTTCCTGGCTAAACAAGTGTAATAATACATTATGTTTATATTCTTTGGTTATTCGTTCCTACTAGCCCACCCCGCAGGGTCCTGTTTCCGCTCGTTTATCGTTTAGCCAGGAAATTCCTCATCGAGTCTCAATGCCCTTTTCAGGAGGGTCCTGCTATGTGTTTGCAGTCGGGGGCGATGTTGCTACGTGTAATCCCAATTGAGCAATTTCTCAGGTAATTAAGTCGGCATTGGGATGTTTGCCAAAATACCAGTTGTATTGATAGCTATGCGAGAAACCGGAGGAAACCCATGCAGAACAGGGTGAGAACACAGTCCACACAGAAAGGCATCCGAGTTGTGCGTCGAACTCGAGGCCCTCTTTGCTGCGAGGCACGAGTGTTACCACTGCGCGACCCTGCCGCCCCACGATGGGGGAAAGTCGTCACAGAAGCAAGTTTCACTTCCCGTGGCATCGCAGTTTTGGATTAATCCAAGAAATCTGTCTGAAATTTTCGTAGCTATGCCAGTTTTCACATTTTGTAAGATTCACCTAAAAATGGGTGCCATCCCTAGAAAGACAAAGACCCCCCCTTCCATTTAGCTTTATCAGACTTCGGATAAGTACTGTTAGAGAGCACCTACAAAGGCCGGCACGGTACACGATTGGGTGGGTGGCCATCACCCACATCCGACCACGCCAGGTACTCATTTGACCAGTTCAGATAACCGTCACCGGTGTTTTGGTCGTGAGCAGGAATTGAACTCGGGTCATCGGGTTTCGTAGCGCAGCGCGCTAACCGCTACACCCCCCCGCCCCAACCACATCTCTGACGCACACGTGCGCGCACGCCTCGTCGATGCCACGTGTCACCCTCACCTGTCTCACAGCGACGCCCGGAGAAGGGGTGGATGCAGTCGCAGGTGAAGGTGTTCAGGGACGAGGGAGACACGAGACACACTCCACCATTCCGGCACCGTACGTTACGGCAAGGGTCCCAAACTGAGAGGCACGCGGGAGAAACGCAGGGAGGGCAGGGGCATGGGAGGCTCCTTTACTGCCAGAGCGTGTTCCAGGCGTAGGACATGCACCGACAAACACGTGGGACCCGCGGCCTTGTCTCTTGTATCACCGTGTTGTGATTGAACTCGGCTTACATGCGCAGAGGAGTCAAGTACGATGCGTACGTTCACCGTGGCCTGATTTATTCGCCAACGCAGAAGACACATGCAGTCGTAGGGAGCTTGCACTGAGGCACCCATCCCTCGTATCCCCTTCAGGGTCCTCCTCGACCCTTCCTAACCGTTCCCACGTTAACCACCAATTCTATCCCGGTGACCCGAACCGCCCTCGGAACGACACCACTTTTCCCTCTTTTGAGTTTTGGCGGTCCTTTCACTCAAAATCCTCTCCGCCAATTGCCCTGAAGACCACCACCCTTTGTCCCCCCCCCCCCCCTGTGTTTCCCCAATCAGGCGCACGTGCCGCGGCCAGCCAGTCGGTGAGTGAACGGTGGGAGCCCGAGCTCCGGCAGCATTTGCAGCGTGTGTCGATTGGCGCGCGCTTTTTTCTATCCGTATTGCATTTTCATACAACTGTCAACCCCTTGTCAGTTGTCCTCTACCTTATTACAGACCAGTTGAGGCCTTATCGGTCATCCTGTGCCGTTGTAAATCTCAACGTTCATCCTACAAAGTCCCATCACAAGGGAGAAACACAGACACTTTTTTTTTTACCCGTATTAAAACGGTTGTACTGCCGTATGGACCTGAAAACTCAATTTCCCTGTACAAGAATGCAGGTAAACCGTATGGTTTGACCGGTATGCATTTCAAACAATACAGCCGTCAAAGCCGCTTGTTTGGCTGTGGCGTAATTAATAAAATATGATATGCCTTTCAGCGATTGTACACGTGTTAGAAGCACCAGTCTTGACTGGCCTCAGCCTAGGCCCTAGAGGATCCGGTCTCTTTTACCCTTTCCCGTTCCGAGAACGAATCGCATTAATTTGATTTAGAGAGGCGTGGCGCTGCTGTTTTTAAAGACGTTGTTCTGTACTCGCCGCAGATAACTGTAGGGACATAACCGCACTGATATCTGGCGCTAAACTATGCTACACGCCCTCCCACGTGGCCTTTTATGTTCTGATTCCGTTCGGAAATCAGAACGGGAAAGGGTTTTTCTGCCCTTTACGCCTCGGCCAAAAAGTCTCCTCTTGGCTTTTTTGTGGATTGGTGTGGAGTGCGCTTTGTGTGTTACAGATGTGTACGCGTGTGTGTTATGGTCGTGTGAGTGTAAGTTGTGTGGTGTGTTTTGTGTTATGCTATGTGGGTGTGTTGTGGTGCGTGGCCTGGGCATGTTAGGGTGCTGTGTGGGGCGGTGTGTGCGTGTTACGCTGTTGCGGCGTTTTTGTGGATGTGTCGCGGTGTGTGGGGTGGTGTGTTAGGGTTGTTGTGCTGCGCTATGTGGTAGTGTCGTGGTGTGCAGTGCGCTCTGTGGGTGTGCGTGTCACCTTTCTCGCAAAAAGTCCCATGGAACGGTGGGTGACATTTGCACGTGAACCGAGAGCCCACGGCATTGCACTTGGCACCGTTTTGGCATGGGTTCATGTTGCATGGGTCTGCACACACACATACACGGAACATGGAATGTCCACTCACATTATTTCGAGGGCACACATTTCCTTTACATTGGTAGTTGGGCGATGGTGGCGTACGCCCATAATGCAATGCTGTGGAGGCGAGGGTTGGTCAATCATACATATGTTGCGTCGAAGTGCCATACCCTGGCTTGCCACGAGCATATAGTACAGCAAAAATGTGGACTCCACCTGTTATCCTCTGTATGGGATATAGTGTTTCCCCATCGCACACATGGATATTTCTTAGGCGCTCTGGATTTTTTCCACATGTAAACACTAATTAATTGACCGATAACACTGTTGGTGCTTATCTGTGGTTACTCGCACCTCTTAGTCTTTATCTGTGTGTGCATTACAAGTTGAAATTATTACGTTTTAATAGGAGTGTAACCCTATGTGATCTTGTTTTCCCATGACCCATCGTCCTGTGACCCTTTTCCTCGTGATCCCCTGGCCCTATGACCTCACCGATTCGGTCATTGATGTTCCAGTAGTCGTAGTTTTGCTCGGAGTTGGCATCGGATTCATTGGACACAGGCTCCTCTTCATCCAAATTGTACTCGATCACTGCTTGCAACAAAAACACAATAACAACAATCCTCTACAACTACACGACAAAAAAATGACAGACCTCTACACAACCACAGTGACTCATCCATAACAACTCCACCACCAGAACGATCACAGGTCTTTATTCTTCTCTCGTATGGCCTATGAATAACAACCATTCGAGGTTGTAAGTGATGTAGCCAATCAATTGCTTTGTCTGAGAGTCAGTGAACCGCAGTTCCACCGCCTTCAACTTATATTTGGGGCAGTGCGAAGTTCTACAGTCCAGGTTTGCATTTTTAGTCACAGTTGCACACTGTAGACAGAGCCTTTGATTTCCACTTATCCATTAGGTATCCGCATTTTCTTTCGTAGTTTGTGCAGATCCGGTTAAGCGCTGGCCATTGCTTCTGCGGAAGACCGGCAGTTTGGCAGTGGGCGTGCGTTTGTTGGGCACGTTGCTCGAAGCCCACGAGTTGGTCCTCTATGACCACATCAACAACAATCATTACACTGTGACCACCGCTGCCACAACAAATACAGTCCTCCAGCACAGCGGTTTCTCAACCCTTTTTTTGGCGACTTTACCCCTCGTTGAATTTTGTTTCCACCGAGCACCCCCTTGCCTGGCCCAACGTGGTTCTGAGAAATGAATGTAGGAATAATGAACATCAATATTTGAACCAATTGTCCATAACTGCAAGCGAATTAAAACAAAATAAACGGACGCTCTGCATGCATGACGTCATTTGTTCGCACTGGCTGGATAATCTTGGAAACCACATTGTTTAAGATCAATGAGTTTAGGTATTTTACATCGTTTTAATTTACCATCCGGATTTACATTTTATTGGTAGATTCATACTCGATTATTCACCAATGACTCCTCTGCATGATATAATTTCACAATTTTATAAATAACCTCACGTACCCCCTGGGACATTGCCACATACCCACAGGGATCCGCGTACCCCCGGTTGCGGACCACTGCGCTAGCATTACACCAAAAATCACACCACGACACCTCAAAACAGTACCATCAATGAATTCCAGCAACAGGTGAAATTGTGTCGATTGGTTCATGTGGCCTGCATGGCCAGCCACCGAATGCCCAATCAGCTTCTGTTTGGCCAAATAGAGGAGGCTAAACAGGTTTATGACAGGCTAGATAAGAGATTGGCTGATGCACTGATCTATTCGGTGAGGATTTGCAGCTGAGTAGATCTATAATGATCGGTACCAGCAGTGTCAAGATCAGCATCTACGGAGGAGGCTTGTGATGGACGCTACTGGGCAGTTGAAGGTAGTCGCCCTTTAATAACAGTGGAGAGAGGGCAGAGGAGCGACGCTCACAACAATGAGCAGGGCGCTGGGAGGCTAAAACACAGCAAGGTGGCACAGTGGGTAGCATCGGTGGTGCATCTGCCAGTTCTCTCAGTCAGTTGACAAAACCTAGTCTGGCACGAGGGTTCCAGTAGCGTCATCGCCACATAGCAGCACATGGATTTTGTTGTACTTCCATACAACTGTGTTTGTGTGTGACCATGATGATGTTTCATTGTGTGCGTGATTGTGCGCGTGTGCGTTACATTCTTCTGTCGGGCAGTAACCCCATTTCCCATCTTTGTCCAGTTCATGTGTCGTTGCACACCTATACACGCACACGGAAAATGACAAATCCCGCATGTAGATCACACATAATGTTTAAGGCGAACGTTGTTAGCGAGCATCTATTAAAGCCGCTGTGAGCATGGGAGGGTGTGAGTGTGTCACGGAGTGTGTGAGTGAGCGTGTTGGGGTGTGCGTGCTTCGAGGTATGCGTGTGGAGTGTTTGTGAGTGCGTCTGTGTGCGTTAGTCATTTAGTGGCGAATGGCGGTTGTTGTTGTTAGCGAGCATCTATTAAAGTGTTAGCGAGCATCTATTAAAGCCGCTGTGAGCGTGGAAGGGTGTGAGTGTATCACAGAGTGTGTGAGCGTGTCGGGGTGTGAGTGTGTCGGGGTGTGCGTGTGTCCGGGGGTGCGTGTGGAGTGTTTGTGAGTGCGTCTGTGCGAGTTCACACCAGGTTTTTCCCTGCCCGTCTGGCACGCACTCCTGGTAATCGACTCCTTTGTGCGAGAATGGAAAGTGGCAACGAGCGCCATGGCGAGCCGTTCCACCCGACACGAACACTGCAGACGCACACGCCGGCACACTCGCTCACAGACTGACACAACAAGACAGAGATCCCCCGTATAGCCTTCACAGACTTGTGGGGAAAGAGAGGTTAGCGAGCACCCATGAAGCCTGGCACGGTCACATGAGGGGGTGGGAAGCCAGCACCACACCCACCCGCTTTTGTCTCCCAAGTGGTGATGTCTACACACCGCATCAGGTTCTCATTTGAGGCTGAGTCGACCTAGGGAAGGCCCAGGACAAATTTAGATAAGTCACTGTTGTTGGTGGCTGTGAATCGAACTCGGACCACCGGGTTCAAGAGTGCAGCGCACTCACTGCTGCACTACTGTTCCCCACACAGACTGGCACACGAAGACAAAGACACACCCTGACACACATGCACGCACTTACACGCACACACACTTGCACAATTACACACACATGTACACATACACACACTGACACATGCACACTACTTCTTCTGTTGTATGGCTGATGAAGATGCAGAAGCAACAGTAACTCTGACCCTAGGTGTCTGCAGGTGCTCAAATGAATCCAGTGACCCCAGAGTCTCACAGATGACCCCTGCCCCAATGACTTCATGACCCCATGGCACGGGTCTCACCCCTTTGTCTTTGCCGTCTCCTTCCTTCATTCTTGTTCTCCTTGTCCTGTTCACACACACACCCATCCCAGTTAGACTCCGGGTACTGGCTCGCTGCCGCAGTTGGCGAGCACCTATTGTGTTCATGATGCTTCTGCAATGATTATTTACAATTTGCAGTTTGAGTGAAGTTTAAAAATCACAAGTAGAAAAAGTATCATCATTATTACCACCAATCCGCATGATCAGCAACGGGGACTACACATGATGGCCAATGCCAAAACAGTATATAGCTCGGCTGGCCACTGGTACCAGAGGTGCATTACAAATGCGCGAACATGTTCCCGTTCGTTTTGGCTGAATTGATGATAGCACATCAAACCAACTCCATGATGAGACTCTATTATCTCCCAGCCTACTTATTTGTTTTTTTTATAATGATTTTGTTCATCTGGGCTCTTTTGTCAAACCATCACGCCCTGTCAGTCATGGTGGGCGTTTGACCATACTTCACCACGCCGCTCAGTGCGAGTTGCTGAAGTGAATGGACAAAGAACCGGTTTAGATATTGCTCGCGATCGATGCCAGCCATGGCCAGGAAGCGAACTCAGGTCGCTATGTTCATAGTACAATGCGCTAACCGCAGCGCCACCGCTCCACTCCCCACCACTCCACCAAGATATTATTTAAATGCTGACATCTCATAACAGTACTCTAATCAACTCAAGTATAGTATTAAATACGATCACATTTTAAACGGATTGGCTACGGCTACATGACTCGATCTCTAATGAGCGCGACATTGTCTGATTGTGAAAGCCAAACAGTATTGTGCCTGGTGAGTAATTTGATGGGTTACTACCACCAGGGTTTGCCAGGTGATGTCGGCATGGGGCTGGGATGTGGCCAGGTGGTTGGCAGTCCCGAGTACGCAACGTGGCGGGGTTTTCTCCACGTTTCCCCCCTTTTCCTCTCACATGAAGCTACGCACCACTTTATGAACGGAACAGGCCAAAATATCCGCCGATGCAGCAGCGCCATCCGGAAAAAAACAAGTCTCGGTGAAGCTTTCCTGGATAAATATTGCGATGACCATTGCGATGTTCCTGATGTTATTGACGGGGTGCTGCTACGGCCAATAATGGGTCATGCCACTGACGATGATGCCAGTGCTGCTGTTGCTTCTGAAACTCACGAAAAAAATTACGTTTCTGTCACTCATGATGCGATTTCTTCTGATTGATAATGGATATTCGAGATGATTATTGTTATGGATAGTCGAGATAATGATTATAGTTCTGACGATGCTGTTGATCGTAGTATTGCTTATGTCGCTGCTGATGATGGTGATGCCCTTCTGCGGGCCTCTAGAACGCTCTTCCTTCTGATATTCGGATGCCACTGGAGCTATGCACTTTTAAATCATTTAGATTGAAAACGCATTTCTTTAGAATTGCTTTTTGTGTGTTTAGTTTGTTGTCCTCCCCCCGCACCTCCGATTAGCACGGATGGCCACGTCCGGTGCGAAAGATGTTCAACAAAGTCCATACATCCATGTGCAGTGTGTTGATTGTGCTGACGTGTGCACGGTTACCTTCTTTTTTGCCTCGGCGCTATTCCCCAAGGCACACAAGAAAACAACGGCGACGACTGACCACCGCACCACGATGATTGACCACCTCATCACGACGACGGCGGCAGCAGCAGCGGCGGCGGAGACGAGGGCTTCGTTACGCACTCCGGCAGTCTCTCCCACGACCTGTTACACCTCCTCCTCCTCCCCCTACTAAACCTAAACCTCACAAATTCACTAACCAACTCACTCACTCTCTCCCACGACCTGTGACACCTCCCCCTACTAAACCTAAACCTCACAAATTCACTAACCAACTCACTCACTCTATCCCACGACCTGCTACACCTCCTCCCCCCCTACTAAATCTAAACCTCACAAATTCACTAACCGACTCACTCACTCTCTCCCCTGCAGTCTTTCACTCAAGGCAGACTCCGTAACCTTTCAACCCCCCCCCTCCCTTTACCTTCCTTATCTCTCGGTCTATCAATGTTTGTGGTAGTAATTGTGGTGGTTACTGTGGTTGCTTCCCAGTTTCTCCGCGGTGGAAGGGTGGAGTCCTTGGTCTTGTTTGTTCACGCGGCGGCTGGGGTGAGGAATCGTGGTGGTTGGTGAGTTTGCGGGCGGAGGGGTGGTGGATAGGGGAGTTTGAGGGTGGGTGTGGATGACGAGGGACAGGGTGGGTGGTTGTGGCACGGGGTTAGGGTAGGAGAGAGACGCAGACAGAGATAACGAAGGGACAGAGGTTGGCAACGGGGGCCGCGATTCACGTGCATGGCGGCTTTTTCAGAATCAATATTTATACTGTGCTGGAGGAATCCGATGAGCTATAAAGCTCATTTTCACAGGTATCCAATAGGGGCAGGTGAGAACGTTACAGCAACACAGAATACAGAAACACGACAGGGGTGCAAAGTATCGGAAAGGTAACCAAATCACGTAAATATTCAAGTAAAACTAAATTATTAGTTTTATCTTACGCGGTAAAACCCACGGAGCTATTAGCTTCTTTTTCAGAAGCGACCTGGCCACAAATGACAGCTCAACGAAGTGGCCTATCCTGTGGATATTCACATCAGCAAAGTAATCTAAATAATACTTTTTTTCCGTCTGAGGACGACCGCTTGTGTTGCGATCGAAACGTCGTGATATATTTAATTTAATTTAAATTTTCTACCTACGTGACTTTACCGAAAGAACCAAAGAGTATGGATTCCTGCGGTCACGAAAGCTTCAAATCAAGATTAATCTAAATAATCTAAACGCATGTTTCTGGCTGTACCGCCAGATTATTATCTCGCAATTGTCTGGCTCAACCACCTCAATGTGAAGTCAAAGTTGTTCCTCTGCATCACCACCGTCAGCCAGATTCCGCCCACTGTAGGCGGAGATCGCAACTCATGAGAACTCGCTCAGGAGGTGGGATGGACAACCGAGCGTTGTGAATGACCGCTCCACGTGGAGCCAGTGAACCCGAACCCTCCCCCTCCCGAACCACGAATCGAGAGGCCACTGACGGCAACTAATTACCATTTATTCCGCCCAAATCGCAGAGATCTAACGTATTATAGTGTACACCCACGGAGACATCCGAGAGAGAGTAGAGATATGGGAACTCCGGTCATCCTCATAGCAGCGGCTTTTGGCGAGCATTTGAACAAAGACGGTCGCTGACTGCATCGCGCGCTTTCAGTATCGCTTCTGCGGCCGTCTGGAACGCTCTTCCTTTCGATATTCGGAAGCCACTGAAGCTATACGCACTTTTAAATCTAGAGTGAAAACTCCTTTCTTTAGAACTTATTTGTGTTTAGTTTGTTGTCCTTCCCCCGCACCTCCGATTAACACGGTTGGCTACTTACGGTGCGAAGGGAGTTAAACATACAGATAAGAGAACATTTTGGGGTATTGGCAAGGAGAGGAGATGGCAGGGAGATGAAATGGAAAAGGGGAAAATGAGACGAGAGACGAGAGAGATAGATGGCAAAATATATGAATGCGAGTTAAAAGAAAGGGAGATGGAGGAGGGCGCTGTAGATTGTGGGGGTCACAGAGATTAGCCATGTGTCAATGTTGATTCTTGTTTAGGTCAAAGGTTTGGCCGTGGAGCAGGCGGGCGGGGGGTGAAAGTTACAAATTAGACCACATTCCCTTGCGGCTCCGCCCCTCCCTGCACCCACAGCCCAACCCCCGCTGGGCTCTTTCCAGAGCTTGTCCACGTGAAAGCGCTGTTGCGTGCTCATTGGAATAATCACACATTGATCTCATCATCTTCATCAACCATGCTCCATTCACAGGTGGGTGAAGGCCTTCCCAAGGAAGCAAACATCCATCGCGGCCACGCAATGCAACCATCTCGCAACTGCACACGAGCCGACTTAATTTTGCACGATCTCCCGAGTGGACATCCTAGCGGCCTTGTTTTTTCTCCTTGGGTTGCCACTTCGTCGTTAGACTCAATCGCCGGCCACGTGTCCTGCCCAAGCCCACTGACTTTTCTTAACAGTCAACATTATTGGCTGACTCGAAGTTATATGTGATCTAAAATCCACGTGTTCCTGTGTTTGTCTCGTCATTTCCCAGCATCCACTCCTACATGCTCATTTGTGCACATTTTAGCTACTATTCCATTTTCTTTGCCAGTGTCCATGTTTCCCATCAATGTGTCATAAGCAGAAAAATATTGAGTACTACTTTGTGGGAAATTGAAAATACTTGTCCAATGGGATTACTGACCTCCCGGTGTGGGAATGTGGAATTCCCATCGCTGGCACTGGGGCTGACAACTGACATGAGCATGGAGACACTTTTATGTTCATACATTGTGTGGTCGAGTAACCCTAACGTGATTACCACGTGGAGTGTAGGCAGTGGCGATTATACTGGAAGGATCATTGCCCCCCAAATGAACAATAATGTATTATCTCCACCCCCTTCCCCCCCTTTACTCCCCATTCAGGGACAGTTCCTTGAGGTGGAAGCCCTCGGGATAACATCAGGCCTTTTACCAACTCCCTTTGAAACAGAGCTCGTACAGTAATCTAAAAGCAGCCCACGCAGTTATAACCTCTCCAAGCTGAACTCGGCGAGAAAGTGCTGGCATCATCACCAGTACAACCCGTGGAAGACTGGCACAATCGATTAACCCGTGCAATGTTATTCATTCAGATATTTAATATACAAACCATGAGACAGCGCAAGATCACCACGAGCAAAAGGGACACGGTGTTAGAACCGCTGCCCTGAGACGTGTCATACTACCCACCACGTAGTCTGCTCCTATCAATGTTGTGCGCTCTCATTTTTGAACATTGATTTATTTTTTAAATTACAACATTCTATTCGTTCGACATAATTTGAGTCTTAAAATACAGTCCAGCCTCCCGAAAGAATATATTCGCTTATGTGTGGGCAGTAGTGATTAGACAACAGTCTGCGCCCCCCCCTCACCCCCCGGATGGTCACTTTGTCTCATATCATGATGCTGAAAGCACAAACGGAATAAAATTAGGAAAAAGGAAAAAAACTACGAAATCGCTGACAATGCCGTTTAATGACATTACATCTTGTCATCACTTCTTTCCTTCTGCCAAAGTCTGCAGCATTGGGAAAGTCGATACCCAACCTCCAAGGCATTTCTCTAGTGCAGGGGTCGGCAACCTACGGCTCCGGAGCCGCATGCGGCTCTTTACGGGCTGCTTCTTGACGATATGTACGTATGTACATAGATGCATTGCGGCTCTTGAAATACTGAATTTTGTACCGAATTGGAAAGAAATGGCTCTTCTTGTTGTTTTGGTTGCCGACCCCTGCTCTAGTGGTTGCAATTATGTAAAAAAAACTAATTTTTACTCTTGAGGTTATTGTAGCAGCTACTAGTGGCTGGAGGGATCATGTGAAGCCATTCCGTACAAATGTGAATAAAAACATTGATTCTTATCCCATGCAAACCCATGCAAATATATATGTACACACATGTACATACAGGCATATCTGCATGCAAAAAGTACACACATTGACACATCCACATGTGCATACACAATCACTCACATGTACAGACACACAAAAAACATCCTGTAATGTACAGACACGCCCACTCAGCCTCAAATTAGGACCTGGTGCGATGTGTAAACATCGTCACTGGGGAGACAAAGGGGCCGTCCATAAATGACGTCACGCGATTTTGGACGGTTTTTGACCCCCCCCCCTTCGTCACACGGCGTCACAAAAAGTCAGACCCCCTTCAAATATGACGTCACAAAGCTCTGCCCCCCCCTCCAAAATGCTTCAAATCGCTTTAAACTATTGTCATTGTAGTGCGTATTTAATGTGGCACTGCACTCTGATGTTGTAGGAGAAACATTTATTTAAAAGTCTAATTAATTAAGTAGAACGTGTTGTCTATATTTATTTAAAGTTGCGCATAAACCCCCTCCCCCCTCGTCACACATCGTCACAAATGTCTGACCCCCCCCCCCCCTAGGTGCGTGACGTCATTTATGGACAGCCCCTAAGCGTTATTTGCCACTTAGTAACAGTGGCGTCATTGCGGTGCTCGTGCCAGGCTAGGTGCTCATTGAGGCCAAATGAAGTGTCGAAGGCTCGCTGGCAGGTCGTGGGACAGACCCATGTGTTATAGGTTAACTGATATGATTGGCAGTGCCCCTTGCGGTGTTTTATCCGCCCGGTCTGCTCGTTGTAGTGTCCCTGCTCTGTCCCCCGTTGCTGCTGCATGGGGTGCGATTGCCACCAACTGTCCAGCAGCATCCTTCAACACATTCCTGCGGAGGGAGCTGGTAGGAACGTTGGGTTGCTCGGTCAATGGCCAGGGTCAACGGCGGCGTGGTGTATTCCGCAAATATGGCCGACTGTGAGGGCGGGCAGAAGCCGGCGTGAGTAGGTTAAAATTTGAGTTTTATAAGGGCACCACGGGGTGACCAGCCCCTCAACACCCAGCCCCACCCCTCCCACTACCCACCCTCCCCACCCAGCCCCTCCCCACCCTCTCCACCCAGCCCCACCCATTCCATTTTTGGATTCACGACGGACGGACGGACACAATAATCCCCTGCGGTCTGGTGTAACCAGGAGGTTCCTACCAGTATAATCCTCCTCGCGTACCACAGCAATCCATTTCCCCCAGTCCGAACCGCACCCGTCCATACCCCTCTATCCTGCCAAACAAAATCTGCTGGGGCATGCGGTGGCTGGATATGCAGGGCAAACGGATCCACGCCTTCCAGGGGGAGCTCACCGATGGGGCTGTTTCCACATCTTTCAAAGAGGTGTGATCTCAAAACAATCATGTCTGGTTAAACCTTGGATGGACGATAGGCAGGCCAGCCTGAATGTTTCAAGCCGGAGCAAGCGTTCACGTGAATGGGGTCCACAGATCACGATAGACATTAAGAGACGGTGCGATTGTGGCCATACAACACCCGGTGGAGCTCCGTGTGGAATAACACGCCAGACAACTTCCACGCCGCGTTTCTTAGCCGATTTCGTAAAAAAAAATAACCGCTTGACTGATTCGGAGTGTGCCACTGTTCCCTCCACAAAACACACAGATAAGTACACACGTAGCCACACACAAACACTCCAATGTCTATACATACCTACACAAACACATGAACAAATATACACCCACTCCCGCATACACACTCACGTACGCCCACACGCGGCGTACCCCACCAGAGGTGGCCAAGGCACCCCGCGCTCGTTCCGCTACTGGCTGGGGGGTGCCTAGGAGCCGTGCCTTCCGAGACAGAGGCCTGCCTTGCTCGGTTTTACTCCCCGCCTCCCTTCACATCGCTGGGCACAGCCACGGCGCACGCCGTCACTGCGAGGGGAGAAAAAAACAACGCCCCAAATGTGTTTAAATCTGTTTTTTTTTTATGTCTAACCCCTTGATAAATAGTCCCATTTGTGTGTGTAGGGCAAGTCCCTAAAAGCAACACTTTACGATACAATTTAATGTTGGATCATCTTTACAAGCGTTGCCGTGACGCCCCCGCCAGCGATGGATGGACAGCAAATGCAATGACATTTTAACCTTCGCTGAAAGCATTAAAAACTTTGGTTTATGTGACAAACCTTACTAATTGGCTGTATCGCGTAGTGGCGGATTAACGACATTTATATTTACGCGATCTAATAGTCCTCAACTTGGGTTATGTTTAAAATTAGTAATCTAATGTCATAGCCGGTAGTACGCATTGTGTAATGCATTCTATTTAGGTACATAGGCAAGTTACTTTTCATGAAGTTTAGCTTTCCAGATACTATTTTGTATCTGTTTCCTGTTGTATAGAGTACATGCAAGAAGTATCACCATCAGGATGGAGTAATGCTTGAACAATTAACATTTCCACTCAATAATTTTAAAGTGTAAATACTTCCAATGACAAATGCATATGAGAAAGCGTTACAAAATGCATGCTTACCTTAAAATTGTTTTTTAACTAATTATGTTGCCAATGTTTGCTTACTATTCAGACCTAAAAAATTGGATGCGATGATACACTTTGTAATTTATGTACAGTATAAAAATATGGTCAGTATAATCTTTAGTATATGATTTAGAAAATACATGCTTAGCATTTTTTTTCATTGTTCCTGTATTGTATTAGAATTATAGCTATTTAAAACCGCAAATCCACTGCTGGACGAAGGCCTCTCCAATGAGCGTACATATATTATACGTACGCAGTACAAATGGCACGTGCACTTACATGTGATCTACACAGGGACACGTCCACACACCCGCCCATCTCCCTTGCACGTGATAATTGAGAGCGTCCAAGCGTTAATTAGGGACAGACAATTAACGGCCCTGACTCACAGGGGAAGGGGTTGCGGCACGCCCACACAACGGCTTTCATGATAATAATCATCAGAATCTTTATTTGTAATCGCCATCAAAACTTTCGCAATGATCAAAATCTGTTATATTTGTCATTCATCCAAATCATTGCCAGCTGTAATATCAATCATTTTAATGTTCATCATCGTTATCTGTCATGATATCGAATAACCATTATCTATAATCGATATCCATAATTATCACAATGTCCGCTATACATAATCGCCACCATAATTTTCTCAACTGTCCCTCATTACCTTTCCTACTATAATCGTCATTATACCTTTCTCATCTTTTGTACTATCACCACCTATCCCGCTCATCGCCTAATCATCACCTATCATTCACCTCCCACTTCACTCAACCCCATTCCCTATGCTACTCACCATCCACACCACTTCCCTGCCATACTCCACACCCTACATTGCCATCCACCTGGCTCACCACCCAGCCACCCACCACCTGCTTCACGTTCTACGCTATGCACCACCCACTCACGTGGCTCTGGTCTTCCCCGCTTCATATTCATCATCCACCCCATTCACCTCTCAACCTAACCACTCGTCACCCCACCGACCACCAATCCACCCCACTCACCACCCAACCCACTCACCACGCAACCCACTCACCACCACGCTTCCTGTAACACAGGGTCGCTTTGCTGTATAGCCGCTATTTGGTTGCTTCATGAGTCGCATATCGCAAAAACCCGGTTTAAATTCAGCTAGTTGTCGGTACAATGGGTATAATTGTACACCATAATTAAATAATTGGATTAGACTTAATGTCCAATAAGGGACAAAAATCTCAATTTCTAATTTTTGGGCACCCATTCCCCCGCCCAACATTTTGAAGTGGACAGGTTAATTCAACTTTTGTTTTTAAAACCTATGCTTTGGGAAAATGTGTATTCTGTAGGTTTTAAAGAGTGCTAGATACAAATATGACATCACATTGCCAACGACTCCTTTTTTAGTGGATGGTAAAGTGCAGTCCACATCGGACGAGCAAGACACCAAAGCCAAGCGTGAGAGGGCAACATCCGCTACCCAGTTATTATTGTGGTAACAAGTACGGGAGTATTTATATTTTAGATTTGAAGCTTTCGTGACTGCAAGGCCGAATTAGCTGCATCAATTCGGCTGTGACGGTCCCACCTGATGACGGAGACTTGTGTTGCCTCCGAAACGTCGTGATTTTTGTTTTTATTTTATTTTATTTTCATTAATTTTGATGTTTTACCTACGTGACTTTACCGAAAAAACCTAAGAATATTTATATTTTATATAGGTTGAGCAATGTATAGATGCCCCACTGAAATCATGCGAATTATAGCGAACCCTACATTGATTTCAACGCTTCTGCATGTCTCCCATCGAGCTCAATACGCTTTGAAAATAAGCAATACTGTCCTTAAGATATGGATCCATCGTTTTCATCGTGTTCAATCACCTATTGAGAAGATTGATTCATTATAAATCAGTGGGGTATCTTTACATGGATGCCAATGTACATATTATTGTTCTCCAGTAGTTTTAACATTGGTGCTGGGCACATTTATACATTTATTTTCAGTAGTTTACGATTAAGATAAAATAAATTAATTATATGCACTCGCGATTCCTAATGTAAGGAACAAAGCAAACCCCTCCAAATATAAACTCCGCCTGTGGATATACCGCTGACATCAGTGGCGAGTGATATCAGAAATGGTTCAAGGCCAACATATGGATGGATATGCTGAAATGCATTGTGGATTTATGGGGCGATACAGGGATATTAAATTTGCCGATGACTAGGTCACGGGGAATGTGCCTGATCTCGTCTGATCTGGGCAGCTAAGCAGCAGGGTATTGCTTGGTTGGAGGTCCAGCATGCCATGGAAGGTGATACAGGCTACGGTGGGATAATATTGTGGTCAGCAGAGGGCAGTACAGGTGAGGGCAAGTGGTCTGACAGCCGCATTTTAGATAATACGTTATCACTGAAGCTTAAAACCCCAAGGTACCTAAGTCTAGCTCAGAGAGCCTCTGATATGAACACCAAAGCTTAAGAACCCTATAGAAGCACCACTTAGTCTCTTTGAGCCTCAAATATTAACACTGGAGTATACTCTTAAAAAAGCCTTAGTCCGGCTTAATGAGCTTCAGTCATAAATACTGAAGCCTGTGAATCCCGAGATGGGAGAGCCTCAGTGTGAGTCTCAGTCACGAGCTCTGTGAATTATCGAGATGGGAGAGCCTCAGTGTGGCTCTGAGCCTCAGCCACGAACTCTGAAGCCTGTGAATTATCGAGGGGGGAGAGCCTCAGTGTGACTCTGAGTCTCAGTCACGAGCTCTAAAGCCTGTGAATTATCGAGGGGGGGGGGGAGCCTCAGTGTGACTCTGAGTCTCAGCCACGAACTCTGAAGCTTGTGAATTATCGAGATGGGAGAGCCTCAGTGTGGCTCTGAGCCTCAGCCACGAACTCTGAAGCCTGTGAATTATCGAGATGGGAGAGCCTCAGTGTGGCTCTGAGCCTCAGCCACGAACTCTGAAGCCTGTGAATTATAGAGGGGGGAGAGCCTCAGTGTGACTCTGAGTCTCAGTCACGAGCTCTGAAGGCTGTAAATTATCGAGATGGGAGAGCCTCAGTGTGGCTCTGAGTCTCAGTCAAGAACTCTGAAGCCTGTGAATTATCGAGGGGGTGGGGGGGGGGAGCCTCAGTGTGACTCTGAGTCTCAGCCACGAACTCTGAAGCCTGTGAATTATCGAGATGGGAGAGCCTCAGTGTGGCTCTGAGCCTCAGCCACGAACTCTGAAGCCTGTGAATTATCGAGATGGGAGAGCCTCAGTGTGGCTCTGAGCCTCAGCCACGAACTCTGAAGCCTGTGAATTATCGAGGGGGGAGAGCCTCAGTGTGACTCTGAGTCTCAGTCACGAGCTCTGAAGGTGAGGGCAAGTGGTCTGACAGCCGCATTTTAGATAATACGTTATCACTGAAGCTTAAAACCCCAAGGTACCTAAGTCTAGCTCAGAGAGCCTCTGATATGAACACCAAAGCTTAAGAACCCAATAGAAGCACCACTTAGTCTCTTTGAGCCTCAAATATTAACACTGGAGTATACTCTTAAAAAAGCCTTAGTCCGGCTTAATGAGCTTCAGTCATAAATACTGAAGCCTGTGAATCCCGAGATGGGAGAGCCTCAGTGTGAGTCTCAGTCACGAGCTCTGTGAATTATCGAGATGGGAGAGCCTCAGTGTGGCTCTGAGCCTCAGCCACGAACTCTGAAGCCTGTGAATTATCGAGGGGGGAGAGCCTCAGTTTGACTCTGAGTCTCAGTCACGAGCTCTAAAGCCTGTGAATTATCGAGGGGGGGGGGGGGGAGCCTCAGTGTGACTCTGAGTCTCAGCCACGAACTCTGAAGCCTGTGAATTATCGAGATGGGAGAGCCTCAGTGTGGCTCTGAGCCTCAGCCACGAACTTTGAAGCCTGTGAATTATCGAGGGGGGAGAGCCTCAGTGTGACTCTGAGTCTCAGTCACGAGCTCTGAAGGCTGTGAATTATCGAGATGGGAGAGCCTCAGTGTGGCTCTGAGTCTCAGTCAAGAACTCTGAAGCCTGTGAATTATCGAGGGGGTGGGGGGGGAGCCTCAGTGTGACTCTGAGTCTCAGCCACGAACTCTGAAGCCTGTGAATTATCGAGATGGGAGAGCCTCAGTGTGGCTCTGAGCCTCAGTCACGAGCTCTGAAGGCTGTGAATTATCGAGATGGGAGAGCCTCAGTGTGGCTCTGAGCCTCAGTCACGAGCTCTGTAGCCTGTGAATCATCGAGGGGCACCAGGGGAGCCTCAGTGCGGTCGGCTCTGTGAGTCCCCCCCCCGCCCCACACAGGTGCGTGACCCCCCCCCCTCCACTTCCTGCCGCCCGTACGAGTTCTCCTCCCCCCAGCCCCCAACGGAAGTGACGTCACGTCCGTTATTCAATCGACGAGGTGACGTCACCTGGGCGTCGGCAGGTAAAGCGGAGAAGACGAAGGCCCCTTAGATTATCGGCAGCGCCATCAACACCATCAACACCATCACCGCGATCGTCAACAACTACAGCAACAACTACAGCACCAACTACAGCACCAACTCCTGCATCACAGCATTAGCGTGGACCCGCATGGGCCTCCGTGACCGCCAAGGTGAGTTGGGGTGGTGGGGGTTGGTGGGTCGCCTGTCCAGGTGTGTTGACTGAAGACGCGGGTGGGTTTAGAGGTGGATAATGGAGGGGTTCGTTCGGGGGGCTACCTGTGCAGACGTGGGTAGGATTGTGAGAGCGATCAGGGTGGCGCCGAGAGAGAGAGAGAGGAGGGGGTGGTGGTGGTAAGAGCATCATCTTGGTTATCACCTGCAGCTCACCTGGTTCTTGACTACACCCACCCGACCGCTTGTCTCAATAAAGCAAAGGACACACCGGCCGGTGGCGGAGGTGAGAGAGGTGGATTGTGTGGTGGTCAACGGGGTTAGTTGACTTGCTTTGCCCTGCCTGAGTGGAGAAGTTTGGAGTCTTGCCCTTCTTCGTATAAACGTGCTCTATTCGCTTAGATGATCGATCATTGAGGACTTTGCCTTCACGTTTGGAAATACCATCTGGCCTGTGCTGTTGTTGTTGTCGGGAGACTGGGCGAATGGCTTGAGTTTTTTAATATTCAACATCGCTGCCACAAACTTTGGCATCACCACTTCCATTGATACCATTCACAGTCGCCTTCACGATGAGCACCACTACCACCGTCACCTCCACCGTTTCCACCACGAAACCATTCACTCTCGCAACCACCTTCACATACCTCCCCCATCACAGGTCTTCAACCATTTCTACCACTTCCTTCTACCAAACCTCCACTATCAACCCACATCTGCCACCATCACGATCCCCGCTTCCATCGGCTTCACAACCACTAAAGACCGCAACAACCTCGTGTATTAACCGTGATCACCACCACACCACCACCACCATAGCAACAACCTCTGTAAAACCTCACCACAAAACGAAGTCCGTTATCGCCCATAAACGCACATGCGCGCTGTTTCCTCCTGCCCGATTTAGGGGTGATGGACGAGCAAAGTAGAGGAAGATGTGGCGGTGGCAGGGCGGCCCATAGGTTTCAGGGGGGCCCGGGGCAGATTTCCACGAAGGGCCCCCATTATTCATTAGCGACAACAAGAGAGAGAGAGAAAGGAGAGGGAAAAAACCCAGGCCCCATGTGGAGGCTCCCTCTTTTGTGCTATGCCTGGAGCTAATCGTCCCTTTTCCCTTTCATGGGCAGCCCTGCCATGATGGTTACTCACCACCCCCCTCTCTCCCCTAGCTGCTCCTAATGGCTAAATCGGGGTGTGAGAGACCCAGGTGCGTTGTCTCAGCTGTCGGATATAGATCTATGGTAATTATAGGATTGCCACCTGTCCAGGTGTTTAGTACTGTGCCGAGATCTCATGGTTAATGTGTTGAAACTTTATTGCGCTACTACTGCACAGTTTTGATAGACCTCGGCTGACTTTGAGGCTGGTAACCCGAGTTAATTTCCCAGGCCCTGCACTAGTTAACATATTTAACTTGATGTATGCAGTACTGTACATTTTACACTAATCGAATATGTAATGATATTATAAAAAGGTTAGAACGCAGAGTCTCTCCTCTACTACCCATAGCTGTAAAAGTCTGAACAGCCCAAATACCTGTACAGGTATTGTACAGGTATTTGGGCTACACACATTACTGCGCAGATTTTGATTGGGTTTCACTCTTTGTTCAGGATCAGTCTAAAAGTTGCACAGTCTTGTTTATTGCATTTAGTCTCATGCCAATTAGATTAATGGATAAACCAAATAATTGGCCGCTCCTGGTCACAAGTGGATGTACACGCAGAGTCGTAGTTGTTTATGTCACTTACTACACAGCGTGTAGTGTTGATGTTCAAATCTGTAAATGACGAGACACCACATCGCAACAGAAACATTTCTACAGACCGGAAAACAAACATTTAACAACACTCGTAGCATCTTTTGAGGTCGATGTTTTGACTGGTATTGATGGGAACATTGCCGGGTCTAATGATACTCAACATTATGTCCGTACACACACGTGTATAATTATACAGTACACACATGCTGTTGTACATGCATACACGTGTGTGTGTGTAGTGCAGTGCATCATACTTGCACTGTGTAGACACGTGTAGTGCAGTTCATACATAAGTACATATACATATAGAGTACTGTCTATACCACTACAGTTTAGGGCGTGCACACACACACACGTGTGCTTGCAAACGCTGTCCAGTACGTACACTGGCATTGCGTTCGCATATGTGCAGGGCACAGTATGGGTGAGTGATTCAGTGTGGTACTGTAACGTGTCATGCACCTTTGTGAGTAATCGTGCGTAATATAACGCACGTGGCTGTGTGGAATGACTTCGTAGGTGCTTCCCCAACAATTTGTTAAAGGCTATACGGGAAATCTCTTGTGTGTTTTTGAGTCAATAAGCGAGTTATCTTTACGCCTATATAATTGTAGACGCACTTCACGCGCTCACCTCCGCACAAACATACATCAATCTACATACTTAATTCACAAACATCTCTACAAATATGCTGACCTGCACACACGCTACTATAAAGACACGGAAACCTGTACACAGGTTTCTGTACACACACGCACACGGGTGTGGAGGTGTAAACTACCGCAAAGAAAAAGATCCCCCGTATAGACTGTAGGGCCAAGTGCTGTTAGCGAGCACCTATGAAGGCCGGCAGGGCACACAAGGGGGTGGGTGGCCAGCACCACGCCGGACCGCCTTTGTCTCCCCAGTGGCGATGTTCACACATCGCACCAGGTACTCATTTGAGGCTGAGTCGACCTGGGGGAGGCCCAGGACCGGTGCAGATAATCGTCACTAGCGTTGGCCGTGAGCGGGAATCGAACTCGGGTCACGCCGGGTCCGTAGCGCAGTGCGCTAACCGCTGCGCCACCGCTCCCCACACACCTTTATTCACACACATTGTGGTACACGACAATTTTGACTCTCACGCACACACACACGAGTCATCGCGCACACACAGTAATTACAAAAGCGCACGCATGCCCACGTAATTACACACACGTCCACGTGAGAGCCCGCCTCTCGCGTCCCTAATGAGGATCCTGACTCTGCCGCTAATCTCCACGCTCCGATTTCTCTGTTTTGTCGCCATCTCTTCTCTCTTGCCCCTCGACGTTCTCTCGTCCTTCCGGAGTTCGTCTTCGTTGCCGTCTCGGACTCCGACTGTCTGACAGTTTCTGCCCCGATAACCTACACCGGAGGACTAAACTGGTATGTTGTGCCTCCCATACACGTGTACGACAGTGTCTGGGAGTTTTGTATCTGGTTTGCTGTCTGCTTCTGTCAGTTTGTCTCAATTTACCGACACTACATGTATGTGTGCGTCTTTCCCTTACACTTCTGTCTATCAATGTGTCTCCGACATCTACGGTAGTGTATGAACACGTGTATGTGTCTTATTCACATGCTGCAGTGTCTGCTATACATACTCTGCATGTCTCGCTTCATCTGTCTCGCCTCAATTTAATACCGTGAACGTTTGTTTTGTCTTTGCGCAATCGTGTATTTCTCTCTGCTATTTACTGTTGTGTACCTTTCTGCGTGTCTCTGTTTGTTCGTCTCCTCTCATGTTCATCTCGTGAACTTCTTTCGCGCACCGTACGTAGCCAACCGTGCTAATCGGAGGTGCCCTGACTCATGAGACTTGGATAATAGATCAGTCGCTCAAGAGACTGCCACTCTCCATCTCTCTCTCTCACCATCTCTGGCCCTCTCTCTCACCATCTCTGACCATCTCTCACACACTCGAACTCTCTCCATTGCACACTCTACATATCCCCTTCACATTTTGCGTCTCGCCTCCACTCTCTCTCTCTGCCAGGTAAAAGTCCAAGTAACAGCTAAGAAAATGCAGTGTTGTGTACAGTAATAGGGTGTTTGCATGTCTTCGTATGGACAGTATGTGCACCTTGTAGCCTGTGTACAGGGTCTAGGTGTGTATCTACTGTCCAGGTTCGAGGGCTATATTTCATTTACAGGGTGTGGAGGTGCATGCAGGGTGTGTCTTTATGTACAGGGTCTAGGGGTTTATTTTATCTACTACAGAGTGGTCCATGAACAGAGTTTGCAGGATGTTTGTGCAAGTACATGGCGCACTAGTGTGTATGTCGGGTATTTGTATTTACAGGTGGAGTGATGTGTTTTTATTTACAGGGTGTATGTATAGGGGGTTGTTGTGTACAAGATATGGAGAGGGTGGATGTGCAGGGTGTGTGTGTACAGGCTGTAGGGGATGCTTTTTATTTACGTTCTATAGATGTGTGTGTACAGGTTTGGTGTTGAGTGCGCAGGACGTGTGAGTGTTTTATATTCATTGTGTAAGGGGTGCGTGTATTGGGTGTGTGTATGTGTACATGGTGTGTGCGTGTTTACTTGTAAGGGTGTGTGTACGTATGAACATATAAGGTTTAGGTGTGTTAGCGTTATAGGGTATGTGTGTACAATGTAAATGTGCATATTAGTGTTTGTGAATGTGTACACCGTTTTTCCTGAGTGTGGCTAGACGTTAATGTGTGTGGGCATCGGTGTTGAACTTCTTTCCCACCGTACGTAGCCGACCGTGATAATCAAAGCTGCCGTTTGTGTGTTCACGACAGCGTGTGTATTCACACCCGTGCTTGTACACTATAATTGTTTGTGTTTCACACCATTAAAATGTGTGCGAACATCATTATTCAGCACCCCGCCGCATTCCAAGCATCCAATCCCATTATTGGGTGACTGCGTGTGTGCGAAAAGGAGTACATAGGTGTGCTTGTGTAGTGTGTAAGAAGAGACTTGTTGTGTGTGTGTGAGTACATGTGTGCGTAATGTGGGGAGCGGTAGTGTAGCAGGTTAGCGCACTGCGACACGGGTTTCGATTTCCACTCACGGCAACCAACACCAGTGACAATTATCTGAACCGGTCCTGGAATTCTCCTAGGTCGACTCTACCTTAAATGAGTACCTGGTGCGGTGTGTAGACATAGCCACTGGGGAGACAAAGGCGGTTGGGCGTGGTGCTGGCCACACACCCCCTCCTTGTTTGCTGTCAGCCTTCATAGGTGCTCGCTAACAGCACTTGCCCCAACCGTGTTAATGGATATAATAAGGTTTTTTGTCTTTTTTGCATACACATGAACCTGTGTGAGATGGTGTGACTGTCCGTGAACATGGGTGCATGTCTGAGTGGGTGTGAGGTGAGATCGATTTTGAGGGTGTGTATGAACTGGTGTAATTATGGTGCATGTGTGTAGCTGGTGAGGATGTGTGCGGGTGGTAGTGTACTATGCGAGGTGGGTTTAAATGTAAGCGAGGGGTCACTAGTGTGTTGGCATCTGTGTGTGTGTGTTTAGTATGTAGGAGGTTCGCGGGTTCGATCCCGACCCTGACGCCTGTTGTATATTTGGAGTTTGCATATGGTGCCTGTGGTCGCTTAGATTTTTTATTTGGGTCGTCCTGTTTTTCCCTCCACATTTAGAAAACATGCGTTTTGACTATTTAGATATGTTTTTCTGCTATCAGTGTCAAAATGATAAGCCATTTTGTTGAGCTATCATTTGTGGCCAGGCTGCTTTTAAAAAAGAAGTTAATACTTCAGTGGGGTTTTTTCTGGTAGGATGGGGATGGTTTAGTTTTATTTGTAGGTTTGGGTGATTTGTTTACATTTCTTGTACTTTGTACTCTGATCATGTTTTTGTATTGTTTGTTGTAACGTTCTTACCCGCCCCGACTGGAAATCTATGAAAAAGAGCTTTATAGTTCATCGGATTCCTTCAGTATAAATACATATTCTGATTCTCAGGTAGTGTTTGAGCGAATATGTAAGCCTGATCGTATGTATCATCACATGTGTAAGTGTGTGTTGCTGGTGTGTAAGCATGGGTATGCGTGAGGGTGCATGCATGTGTGTGTAACTGTTGTGAAAGCATGCGGTTGTGTATTTATCTAACTGCTGTGGAAGCATGTGTGTGTATGTAACTGGTAGGAGCTCTCTAACAGCCACTTACCCCAACAGTCTGGTAAAGGCTATACGGGGGATCTTTTGTCTTTGTTGGAAAGCATTCGTGTGTGGATGTACGAGTGTCACTCCGAGACTCGTGTTCACTCGCGAGTCCCAACAGGTCTGAGCTTGCGACGCCCAAACAACTGTTTTTCGCCAAACTCGGTGTGACGTGTGTATGTTAATGTGTGTGTGACCGTGTGTTAATGTGTGTGTGTGGAGAGTGGTGGCATAGCGGTTAACGCTGCTCTACGAACATGGCTACCCGAGTTCGATTCCTGTTCACGGCCAACACCAGTGACTGTTATCTGAACTGGGCCTGGGCATTTCCTATTTAAACTCAGGCCAAAACCAGTGACTTATAAAAAAAAAACATCCCTGTTATGTCTAAACATGACTACTCCGGAGACACGCGGCAGGGCATTGTGCCGGGAATGTCTTTTATAAAAGTCTTAATAGGTTCTTGCTAACGGCACGTACCCCAGTTTGTGTAAGGTTTCACAAGAGATATTTGTCTTATGCGCGCGTGTGATTCTGGTTATTTGTATTTGTATGAGTGTGTGTGAGTCTTCTTGGTTCTTTCGGTAAAGTCACGTAGAATGGAAATAATAAAATACTTCTCACGACGTTTCGGCCACAACGCAAGCAGCGTTGTGTTTTATTTTTATTATTTTATTATTTCCATTCTACGTGACTTTACCGAAAGAACCAAGAAGATGAATCCCTGCAGTCACGAAAGCTTCAAATCGAAATTGTGTGTGAGTTATTGTATATGAGTGTTTTTGTGTATGAGAGGTGGTTATTCACGTACCTATTACTTTGTAAGTGTGCCCTGTTTGTCATGTCGTACATTTCTTTTACTCTTGTGCTTCCATCCCAGCGACCTGGCTAGTCAGGCACAACATCCTCAAATAAACCAATTGGACTCTAACCTGGCCTGCATCTCCACAAGATTGCCTTAGCCTTAAACCTGCTGGCCTGTGTGTGGATATACGCTTGAGTACCATTTGTTTTAAATCCACTGTTGAGAAAACATCTGCTAATGTCCCTGGAATAACTTTGAAAGCATGTTACCTAGTATGGGCTCCCCTTCTAATGGACATCTGTGAAAAGTATCTTCATAGCTCATCGGATTTCTCCAGGATAAATAAAGATTCTGATTCTTCTATTGGGGTACTGTTTTCACATCTCGGTGTAACTGTAACATTTTTTAAACATTTTTTTTTTACAACTTCAAAATATATTTTATTTATACCTTTTATTTGTGAGAGCTTTGATAACTGCAACAATTTCCACTGAGCCGAATGCCTTGCCCCAATAGAGATGATAGCACTTGGTACATTCACACACGCACACACCCCCATGCCTCTAACACGAACCCGCATTCTGTCATCCCTTGTATGTCTGTCTCAGGATTCCAGAGGGCCAGATAAAATCTCCACATCTCCGTGCTGTGCCTACCAAGACCTGTCAAGCTACTCAAATCCGGCAGGTCTGCATTTTTTTTCAAGAATAGTTTTTTAATTAAGAAATCTCATAAATTCCCACGAGCGATAAGACAAATCCCATGGGTTATTGCCAGAGGTGGGACAAAGTCATTGTTATGCAAGTCCAAGTCGAGTCGCAAGTCATCAAATTCATGACTCGAGTCTGACTCGAGTCCAAGTCACATGACTCGAGTCCACATCTCATAGGTGGGACAAAGTCATTGTTATGCAAGTCCAAGTCGAGTCGCAAGTCATCAAATTCATGACTCGAGTCTGACTCGAGTCCAAGTCACATGACTCGAGTCCACATCTCAGAGGTGGGACAAAGTCATTGTTATGCAAGTCCAAGTCGAGTCGCAAGTCATCAAATTCATGACTCGAGTCTGACTCGAGTCCAAGTCACATGACTCGAGTCCACATCTCATAGGTGGGACAAAGTCATTGTTATGCAAGTCCAAGTCGAGTCGCAAGTCGTCAAATTCATGACTCGAGTCTGACTCGAGTCCAAGTCACATGACTCGAGTCCACATCTCATAGGTGGGACAAAGTCATTGTTATGCAAGTCCAAGTCGAGTCGCAAGTCATCAAATTCATGACTCGAGTCTGACTCGAGTCCAAGTCACATGACTCGAGTCCACATCTCATAGGTGGGACAAAGTCATTGTTATGCAAGTCCAAGTCGAGTCGCAAGTCATCAAATTCATGACTCGAGTCTGACTCGAGTCCAAGTCACATGACTCGAGTCCACATCTCAGAGGTGGGACAAAGTCATTGTTATGCAAGTCCAAGTCGAGTCGCAAGTCATCAAATTCATGACTCGAGTCTGACTCGAGTCCAAGTCACATGACTCGAGTCCACATCTCATAGGTGGGACAAAGTCATTGTTATGCAAGTCCAAGTCGAGTCGCAAGTCATCAAATTCATGACTCGAGTCTGACTCGAGTCCAAGTCACATGACTCGAGTCCACACCTCTGGTTATTGCTGTATTGTTTTGTGGAGCTAAAGTCTAGAAAAATGTGTTTCCACATCAGTGAAGCAACGCTGTGTAATGAGGTGATCTGATGACACAGCAGTGATCTCAGACTTAAAGTTTCACCTTCCGTTTGAGAGGTCGCAATCGTGGGAAACTCAGTCCTGGTACGTGCAGCGATTAAACATAAAAATGTCTGCTCTAATGTTATCTCAGTCAATGACAGTTACTGAGCGACTCACTTCTGTCTCTGTTTCGATCAGACAACAAAGTTTTGATTTAAAGCTTTCGTGACTGCAGGGATTCATCTTCTTGGTTCTTTCGGTAAAGTCACGTAGAAGGGAAGTAATAAAATAATATTATGTTTTATTTTTATTATTTTATTACTTCCCTTCTACGTGACTTTACCGAAAGAACCAAGAAGAAGACAACAAAGTGTCAATGTCATATTCTTTGGGTCTTTCGGTAAAGCCACGTAGATAGAAAAATAATAATAATACAAATAACAATATCACGACGTTTCGATCGCAACACAAGCAATCGTCATCAGGTGAAAACTATAGCGGGAGAGCTGCTGAGGCAGGAAAAATATATGGTGGGAGAGCTGCTAAGGCAGGATGTTATAAAGGTTTGAGATGCATGTAGGTTTGAGATGCATTTAGCCCAAGGGTGAATGGGTGGGGCTAGAGGTGAAATTTGCATGTAAATGTAAGATCGGCGAGCTGAGCCATACCCACGACAATGAAGCTGTGGGGGAGGCCATTGTATTGTGAGAGATTAGCATGTCAATGTAAGAAATTTGCATGCAAATGTAAAATCGGAGAGCGCTCGGCAAAAGCCACCACCACATCGAGGAAAACGAGCAATGGTGGCTGTGTTAGTGAATGTAACTCGGAGTCGAAAATAACTGCTAACATAGGCAGGTATGAAGAGAACATCACAGCCAGTTATGACCTAAACTGGTTATTAACGTCCTTCCAACAATGATTGCTCAACTTGTACCCATCTTCTCGGTTGAAATTGTCTGTTTATATATCTGGATGGCTTCATGAACGAATCTTTGCTGATAGCCAGTGGGTTTGCAGAGTACTTTCGTCTTGGCAAAATCAAATTCGTGTGTCCACAGCGTTAAAACAATGATCAGTTATCTACAATTGATTCTTATCCGATTATTAGGTGTCCAGTGATGCAACAGCTAATTGCATACTCATTAAATCCTACACTTTATGCGACAATCATTTACAGCCCTTTAAATATCCTATTTTTGGATGAAGATCCGCCCACACTTTTCATGGGGGTTGCTTGACCATAATTGACCACGCTGGTCAATGCAGGTTGGTGAAAAGGGTGTCCAAGACTGATCTGGATAGCACTCACCACTGATGTTAACCCAGGGCAAGGAATCAAACTCAGGTGGCCGGGCTCATAGCGAAATGTGCTAACCACTGCGCCTCGGCCCCATCCCACGGGTACCAGACAAGAAATGGATTGATTATAACTCACTTTTTTTTCAAGGGATACCCTGGCCCCTATAAAACAAAACTGTAAACGTGTGAACATCTATTCAAATGTACAAAAATACATTGTTAACCCTCGGTTATTTTCATCTGGTATATTTTGCATATACATCGTCATACCGGTGAAACGTAATATTTTTGTAAATGCTTTTTACTATTTAAACAAATATTTATACTTTGGGTTGTGAGAGCTTGGATAACTGCTACATTTTCCACAGTCAAATGATTTTTCACCCGCTAGAGGTGCTATACACACCGCAGCAGCAAAAATAAGAATTTATTCGTGAATCAAACGTGCACCCTGAATTGTGGAGATTCATTGGTTCCTATAGGAGAGCAGGGTGACATTGTTACAAGACTGCTGGTTATAAATAACAGCCACTGATCCATCTTTCTCAGGGATCAGCAACTGAAATAACACGAAGAGACATTTTTTTATTCTGTAAAACACTCAATATTTCAACAGCATGTGAATACAAGATGGTGGTCCTTGACGACCCCTGATCTAACTGGTGGTTTCACACAATGTGTTTTTATAATTTTTACATTTCCCCATATTTTAATTGCACACTCCGTTATTTAATATAATTAATTGTGTCAATTGACATCCATTTGATAATTTTTTGCCCCTTTCGGGCTTTGCATCTTGTTAAGAGTTGGTCTTAAATCATCTCCTTGTTTGCTTAGATGATTTCTGCTATTTCCTAACTTGATTTTGGTCTCAAATTAAATATGCTCCCCTCGCTATGTCTCTTCATTTCGGTTTTTGTCTTCACCAATCTGATTGTATTTGACACATAACCACTTAAATTGGCATTTTAACCGAGAAGATTGGTAAACGTGGAAAGGCGCTAACAATACTTGTTTTTTTCTGTCCAGGCGGCTCTGGCAGCGCCGTCGTGGTGTGCCATGCCTCCTGCGGTGATGGGGTTGCCAATGGCATCACTTTTCCTGCTGCTACTGGTCTCCACGACACCGCTGGTGCAGGGGGCCCTGCTGTATGAGGTGGACGAGGAGGTTCAAGTGGGATACCTCATCGGGGATCTCAGGCAAAGCAAGGAAGTAGCTGATATGGGACCTAACCTGGAGTTTAAGGTCATGTATTCGGCAGAGGCCAAGCATCTCATTAAAGGTAAGCACTCTACACGGGTTTAAGTTCTATGACCAATTGCATAACGCTTTCTAAGTGAAAATCTCTCTTTACTGACACTGATTCAGATCGGGGTATCTAAGATATTGTATTTTAAGTTGTGATTATTTACATTATTTTGCTGCTATAAATGTCCAAATAATGGGCCACTTTATTGAACTTGTATTTGTGACCAGGTCGCTTGTGAAAAATAACTTAATACCTCGGTGGGCTTTGCTTGGTAGGATGGGGATGGATTATTTGTATTTGTATGTGTTTGGGTTATTTGTTTACATTTCTTGTACCTTGCACTCTGATCATGTTTTTGTATTGTTTGTTGTTATAACGTTCTTACCTGCCCCGACTGGACATCTTGAACAAAGAGCTTTATAGCTCATTGGATTTTTCCAGTATAAATATATTCTGATTCTTATCATTTACAGCCCTATGTCGATCCATTGCTGGATGAAAGGCCTCCCGATACCGGCATAAACCACACTGCACAACCACTACACACCTACTTTTATCTGTGCCTTGGAAATAATACGTTGTCTCTGTTAATGTGACATTTAATATATTTTCATGAAGACTACAACACCCCCAAAACCAATCTCTGCAAAATGTACTCCACCACTCGATAACATTGGTCAGATTCACGTAGCATTTGAAAAAGATTGGCAACAACAAAATGCATTATTTTTAAATGCAAATATTTTTGTGTACCAGCACGATGAGCATGCACGTTTGTTAAAGCCTATGCCCTACTTGTACGTCTACTTGTGTTTTTATGCAAAAACTTCTTTCCATGGTAAAATCCCTGACAATATGCAGCCTCCCTCAGTGGATTGAGTTGCTAGTTTTTAATAATATCAATAATTCACAGCCCCTTGTCAACACTGTTGCAAGTGACATTCGCTGCCCTCATGGGTCCTGTCCCCATTTCTCATTTGCCCGTGTTTCTTTTCTGTCTCATCCCCATGTGTTTTTTCCCTTCCATGTCTTTGGTCCTCCTGTGCCCCATCCCCGTGTCTCTTGTCCTAACCCTGTGCCTTTTTTCTTTTTGTCTCCTCTGGGTGTGTTTCTTACACCCTGCACCCCATGTGTCTTCTCTCCCCCTCTGCACCCCCTCCCCGTGTGTAGTGAACGAATTGTCGGGCGAGCTTTCCGTGGCCTTACGCCTTGACCGTGAGGCTCTGTGCATGGAGGAGCCCGACGCGTGCAGGAGCACCGGCTTCATGCACACCGTGCAGGTTGCCGCCATGGCCAAGGGCGAAGGCTCCAGTAATCTCCGTCTCCTCGACGTGCAGCTTCTGGTGCGCGACATCAACGACCACGCACCAGCCTTCCGTGCGCCGCATCTCAATGTCTCCATCTCTGAGAGCGAGGCCGTGGGGCGCCGCGTGCCGCTGCCCCGTGCCATTGACCCCGACGCTGGCGACAACGGCATACAGCGTTACCGAATCTCGGCGGCCAGCGGAGATGGGCTCCAGCTCGGGCCCTTCAGCCTCTACGAAAGCGATGATGATGATGATGGCGGCGGGGTTGGTGTTGATGGGGATGGTGGCACGGGCCATCGGGCCCTGCTGGAGCTGCGCGAGCAGTTGGACCGCGAAGCGGTGCCCTCGTACGAGTTGCTGCTGTGGGGTGAGGATGGCGGCAACCCAAAGCTCTCGGGCTCGGTGCTGCTTACCATTGTTGTCGTCGATGCCAATGACAATGCGCCAGTGTTCGTTGACCCGCCGACGCGGCCCGTCCGCATCACCGAGCACTCAAAGGTCGGCACAAGTGTTGTGCAGCTACGTGCGGCCGACGCTGACGCTGGCCCCAATGGTGCCATCACCTACTCCTTCCACACGAAGCTCACGTCGCTCGCGACGCAGGCGGCATTGCTTGTGGACGGCACGACGGGCCTCGTCACGGTAGGGAATGCGGAAAAGCTGGATCGTGAGACGATGCCCGTACACCGGCTAGTTGTGGTGGCGCGTGATGGTGGGCACTTTTCTCGTTCCGCCTCGGTCACCGTGACAGTGGAGCTAAATGATGACAACGACAACGCGCCGGTATTTGAGGTGATCGCGCTGCAAGGCGAGTACCTCCCGGATGGCGGTGTAAAGATCGTCGAGAACCTGCCATCGGGCACGCCTGTGGTGCTCATTTCCGTGTCTGACCCAGACCTGGGGTCCAGCGGCACTGTCGATGTGCGCCTCGAGTTTCCCTCTGGTCCCAGCGCCGCCTTCGAGCTCACCAGTGTGGGCGGGTCTGGCGGGGGCGGTGGAGCCGGATCGACTTCGTCGACGGGAGCAGAGCTCGGCAGCCCCAACAAGGTGCAGTTCCTGCTGAAGACGACGCGTCTTCTGGATTACGAGGAGGCGCAACAGTACAATGTGAGCGTGTTGGCAGCGGACAGGGGTACCCCCAAGCTCTCCAAACTATTGAACCTCGTCATCTCCGTGGTGGACGTCAATGACAATACGCCGGTCTTCATGAACCCCGCATCGATCGAGGGCGATGTGGCCGTGTACGAGGTGTCGTTGCGTGAGAATGGTCAGGCTGGCACTGTCGTACTGAACCTCTTGGCTACAGACGCTGACAGCGGCGCGAACGGGGCCATCACATTCACGCTAAGCGAGTTTGCGGGTGGGGGTCCTGGGGCAGAGCAGTTCTCGCTGAACAAGCGCACGGGACAGCTGACGTTGGCGACGCCGCTGGACCGCGAGACGCGCATGCTCTACGAGCTGTCGGTGGAGGCGTCTGACGGGGGCTCGCCCCAGCGCAAGGCCCGTGCCATGGTGCGCGTCACCGTGCTCGACGAAAATGACAATGCCCCCACGTTCGTGGGCGTCTCCAATTCCACCAACTGCATGTACCAGTTCTTCGTGGAGGAAGAGACGTCGGTAGGCACGTATGTAGGCACCGTCTCAACGAGCGACCTGGACGAGGGCGACAACGCCCGCGTTGCCCTCAACCTCGTACGGGAGGCTGGGCCTGACTGGATTGGTGGCGCAGGCGATGCGGGTGGGAATAACCGGTACTTCTCGATGACACCGGGTGGGGTGGTGCGCACACTCGTGGTGCTGGACCGCGAGGTTCGCGTTCAGTATGAACTTAGCGTGAGGGCTGTCGACTCGGGCCGCCCCGCCCTGTCAGCGTCATGCCGTGTAAGCATCACAGTCAGCGACACCAATGACAATGCGCCGGTGATCACGTCACCCAATACCAACGACACTTGGAAACACGTGCGCACCTTCTCGCCGGCCGGCATGCTGGTAGGGGTTAGCGTGACGGCGAACGACATCGATGCTGGCGACAATGGGCGACTGCTGTACGAGATCGCCGGAGGAAACCCCAAAGGTATCTTCCTGCTGAACGCCGACTCGGGTGCCCTGTCGCTGGCACGCACGGTCAGCGGCTCGGACGAGGGGCTGCACCGGCTAGTGGTACGTGTGCGTGATCGTGGAGGTAGTGGGTCACGACGAGTCCGGGCGGTCTCCGGGTTGCTGGAGGCAGCGGCGCCGGTGCTGCTCCATGTGTTTGTGAATGAAACGGTGGAGAACGTGACGCTCATCGAGCAACTCGTGGCTGAGAGCCTGATGCGACCGCTGAGTGAGGATGTGGTGAATTTGGGCCGGCGCACGGGGTCCGATCTGCCCACGTGGGCCATCGTTGCACTGGTGGCGGCCGTGGGCGTTATCCTCCTCGCTGTCACCATCGGACTTATTGCCTTCTTTTGCCGGCGCCGCCGAAGGCAGAGTGGGGGGAGGGGCGGAAAGAAGGGCGCGTCCAGTGGCGGTGCAGGCATTATAATGTCGTCGTCGTCATCATCGTCATCCGGGCAGCACTTGCAGTCACAGCAGGCGGGCGATTTCCTCATCGCGGGCAGCAAAAAGGGGCGCAGGAAGCAGAGGACGAACAAGGGCGCCGTTGCTGGGATCCAGATGCAGTCACGCGGTGAGATGCTCGCTCTTTCACTCCCCCAGTCATCTACTTGCTCGCTGTCTTACTGTTGTGTTTTCTTGTCCAATTTTTTGCCTGCTTAACTGGTTTGCATGAGCACATTTGGTAACGTACAGGATCACTCGCCTATGCTATTTCATCGCTTCACTATCTTGCTTATGGCGCCCATTTATGCGATTGCTAAAATCACTCTAGTGCCTACCGCTCTCGCATTGTTTTATTGTTCACTGAGCATTTTTCCTGTATGCCTGCCCATCTACCTGCACACTTGAATCATCCAAGCAGTGGCTTTGCTTCCATGTATTTACCTGCTTGCATGACTACGAGTTTCCTGTTTTTAGCCCACATTATTGTTCGCTCACTCATCCGTTCGCTCATTTTGCCACCTGCTCTCTTCGCTCTTTCACCTGCTGCCTTGTCCATCTGCTCGCTTGATCGGCTCTCACTTTTTATGCCAGCCAAAGTTTTACCTGTATGTGTCTGTGTCCGCCTGTTCCCTTCTATTCAGGCTCTGTGGGTGAGCGTCTGGCCGGGAGCCCCGAGTCTCAGCCGTTCATGAAGAGGTTCCGCTTCAGCTCTTCCTCATCGCACGGTGGGGGCACCAGCGTCTACCGCCCAGCCTTTCTCGCCGGTGAGACGCTCCTGCCCCCGCTCACCTGCTTGTGTCCCCAATGTGTCCCTCTGTGTATCTCTCGCCTGTTTCTGTGTCTCAACGTGTGTAATGTTCACCAAAATCTGACTGCATGTCTCTGTCACGTGTGGGTTTCTGCGCTCATTTTGTGTTCCCTACTTATGTCCACATTCACCATGTGTCCAAGTGTCGTCTTGCGTCTGCCAAATGTGTCCCATCTCAATGTGTTCTTCACATGTCCCTCAAAGTGTGCCCATATTTCTCCATTTGTTCCCCATAGTTGTCTGTTGCCCATGTGTCGTCATTATTTACGTGCCATTGCGTGTCGTCCACAGTGCTACTTGAGAGCCTTTTTTTCAGGGCAAAAACCTACGTAGTTTAATAATTGTTGCAGCAAAACTCAAAATAGATACTTATTAAATGAGGTGTGATTACAACCAAAATACAAACCAAACGGCCAATTACCTACTTATCGGCCAACTAACCAAGCAGTTGTGCAACCAATTAACCAACCAACAACAAATTTGTATGGGCAGGGAAATATGGGAGAGCTGAGACGGCAACACTGCGACAGCCCGGTAGGAAGCGGCACCAATAATAACAAGCCCCATTAACAGCCGGGCCAGCTTAGGCAGTGCCAATTAGCACCCAGGGCTTCAAATTAGAGGTCCGGTCCATTCACGCACCAACAACCAAACAAAATACTCAACCAACCGACCAACGAAACTATCAAAGACACCGATGGCCTCCTGGCCCGTCTGATGATGCCGGCTCCCTGATGGTTGCTCGTTAATGCCCTCTTCTCATTGCAGGGCCAGACGGGGATCCAAGCCCCCCGCCAGCGTCAACATTCAAGCCGGATACTCCATCGTTCAGCACCTTCGTGGAGGCGCCAGTCGGCCGGGTCACGGGATCTGGGGGCCGTGGTGGTGGTGGTTCTAGCAGAGGCAGTTATGCCAACGACGCCCCTCGGAGCAACCACAGACAGGTGACGGCGGGGACATGGGGCCACCACACTGTGCGGTGACGAGTTTTCTACAGTGCACCGGCACCGCCGGCATTAACGCCACTTGTGGCGTGTTGAGTGTGTTGCGTAATTCAGGGTGATTTGTTAATAGATAGCTCACCAATTTCCAAAGATCCTTTACTTTTGAAATAGGTTATTGATTATTGTGACTCCCTATCTTACACAGGGACATTAAACGATTTAACATTTGTATTTAGATTCCTCGGATCTAGAGAGGCATGGAATAAAAATTGAGTTTTCTCCTAACTTCTCTTATTTTAGTGACATATCTGTAAAGAGATCACCCTGTCTAATAATGGAGCCGTGGGGGTCCAGTGGTAAGCGCAGTCTGCTGGGAACCTGGCCACCTGAGTTTGATTCCCTACCATGGATAACATCAGTGGCGAGTGATATCCTGAACCCATCCTGAGCCTCCTATAAATCGAGACATCTTTAAATGATCAGTTGATGTGGTGTGTAAACATCAGCACTGGAGAGACAGAGGTGGCCAGGTGTGGTGCTGGTTGCACGCCTTGTGCACTTTGCTAGCCTTCATCGTGGTTGCCAAATAAGAACATAACAAAGGTTACAAATGCGAGAGGCCAATTCGGTTGTTAGTAGCATATTGATAAATCTGTCCGAGTCCAACAGCATTTGCCCAAACGGTATGTTAAGGGCTGTACAGTGGATGTTTGTTTTTCATCATGGTTGCCGCATTATACAGAATGTTTCCGGTGATTGTATACTGTATGTATTATATATGCCTTTCTTGCTCTGGTGTGTAAAGTCTCAATTGTTTGTGTGCTCTTGTGTACACGTGTATGTCCTTTATGTTCTGTTATATATGCTGCATGTGCTGTACGTGATGTGTACTAGAGTTTGTGGCGTACATTCTGTTGTCATGTCTGTTTATGGTTTTGTGTGCTGTGTGTTTCATAGGCTGCTTTACGCTCCTTGTGTCATGATGTAAATTGTGTTGCGTGTGTTATGTTGCTTTGTGTGTAACATGTATGTCGGAAATTTACAAAGGAATTTTATTTTTGTGCAGCATGGGGGACCAGACCGATATGATGACGGCTACGAGCATCACATGAGCGGCCGCCCCCCTTTGCCCACAACGCATCACCTGAACCGTACCCACGACCGCAGCACCCCCGAGGGCAGCGTTGGTGGGCGCGACGACCCCGAGACTGGCGGTAATCACCTCTAACCTGTCCCCGTCTGACCTGACCTTTACCCGTTAACCTCTGATTTTTAATCATCCTTTTGCCTTTTCTGTGTGATTTCTTCACCTGTTGGAACTGTTACTCTCTGAAATAACCCTACGATTTCGACCTCGCTCACCTGTAACATGTATAAAATGTGACCTTTCCTGAAGCATAACCTCCTCACCTTTGACCCTCAACCAGTGACCCCATGAACCTGATGAGGTGAGGTGGAATCCTGTGGTTCTTTTAACCGAGGGGTTGGAGTTTGTTAATGACACCCGAATGTTGGCCATTGAGAGGACAGACTAATGGAGAAAATGTACTAATTAATGATGAATGAACTTTGCTCGTTAATTGTGAAACCAGGTTTTGTAATGAGGTAGCATTGGTTGCTAACAACAGGACTTGCCTTATTGAATGAATGCACACATACTATTAAATGAGATTCTGCACTTAATTTGGCTAACTTCCAGCTCTCCGAAATTAAAACCATCAGTTTGGCCATTACATGAAGAACATTGCACTGGCAGGGTAGGAAACTGCTGCCCCCTACTGCGTGGAACATAGGTCACTTGAATGTATTTCAGAGATAGCTCTGATAACCACTTCTATGAGCTCTACTCGAACACAAACGTGAAGGGTTGCATTGTTCTGCGAGACTTCCAATGGTTTCTTCATCTCATGACGTGATGCCAATAGCACAATCAGATTAAAGTTTGAGGAAAAGACGCCAACAAATAAAGAGACGTTACTCACAAATGATGGCGAAATGTTCAATTGCACTACGCCACTTTTTCTCCTCCCTCCCCTGCCTTAAAAAAATCCTCAATTTGTGATGTTTTATCTCATCATAGGGTGGTTCGTTAGGGATCTCGCCTTCGGCAGTGCAGCTCCACGTGATAATTAATCATTAATTGGTGTCACTCGCGACTTGGGAGTTATATTTGGCTGCGGCGTGGGCCGTGCGTCCGCTCTCGGAACTGGAGGTTTTCGAGTCTACGCAGATGCCTGCTAATTAATATTCATCGTTATATATAGAATTATTACCACTCGGGCGACCGACACCCTCTCCCAACCACTCACGGGGTATCCTCATACACTGCCGAGAGATTGGAAAAGCAATGCATGAATTAGAAAACGTGCCCAAGTTCGATCAATTGCATTGGTTGTTAAAAAAAGCAAATTGGTCTTTTGCAAGACCTGTTGCTAGAAGGGATGATGGCCAAATGGTCTTGAATAATAGTGGAGTAGCAGCCAAAGGCAGGGAACTCGCCCGAAAGCATATCCACCGTGGGCGATGAAATCGGCCCATGTGCAGGAGCTATATGGATTTTTGGATGACGAGAAAACGTGATAAATTGGAGGATTTATAATTATAATCGCACGAATCCTACAACCACAGTTAAATTCCAGAATTGGCTATGCTCCGTGGCGAGTGATGTCTGAATCGGTCGTGCCCTGCCCACCTGCCCCAAATTCACCGTTTAGCACTGACCAGGCTGGTTGAATATGGTCAGATAACCCACAAGACTGACGGTGTACATAGGCTTTAATCCAGCAGTTGACTGACACATGGGTATAACCTATACGTGTAATTATTACCAAACATGTGCCATTGACTGAAACAAAGTTTACAGAGTCTGTGATGTCACTTACAAGAGATTGGGGGACCATGACCGAGGACTTGAGGTTGAATTTGACATTAGTTCATAGTGACAGAATATGTAACAAACTATACATGAATGCTTTTGGGCAAACATCTGTATACAGAAGCTTTCAACAAGTGTTTTGAGACTCGGTAATGCTTTCCTGGGTGAATGAAATGGTGTTTTTTTAACAGGTCTCTGAAGCATCTTTTAATGTGATCTAAATTATATTTAAAATATCTAATAGGTCTCTATGATAGCAAATGTTGATCACTTTTATTACTACAGCTCTATCAAATTTAATGGAGGGCTATAAAGTCCAGCTCTTACGTCCATTCCCTTGGGGTGTGAGATTACGTTTGCGAGTGACGCCGCTCATCACGTTCCTCTTTCACCTACACCCCATACTGCATCTACATCCCGCACACTACACCCCACACTTGCACATACTCGATGCGTGCAATCTACACCACATCCGTAACCCCCACACTGCACAATCTCCACGCACACTATGCTCTCCACCAATCCCAAAACCCACACCCGACACACCATTTATACACACTGCTCTCACCACTTCCCCTCCCTGTCTCGTGCTACAGGCCGCCTGCCTGACATTGCACGCTACCCTCCTCCTCAATTCCAAGACTACGCAGACCCGGTGGATGCCGATGTCGTCTACGACCCACGCGGCTTCGACCCCCATGACTACAGCCAGGACTATGATGACCAGCACGACTACATCAACCAGCACGACTACAGCGACCCACCCGACTTCAACAACCAGCACAACTACGACAACCAGGGGCACCAACACTATGGCGAGCAGCTGTACAGTAACCCAGACCGTGACTACGAGCAGGAAGCGTACGGCTATCCGGATTACGACCGGCCACACGAACGCACGGCGAGGCATGTGCCCACCACCGAGTTGTGAGCTTGTACACGAGCGAGTGTGTGTGTGTGCGCATGTGCTTGCGGGCGTATGCACGTGCATGCACACACACACACTCGCGCACATGTACATGTCTGTGGGTATGTACGTGTTTGTGTGTATACACACGGCCATGTGTACACGCACAGCATGGTTAAGCACACCATCGAGTTGTAAGCTTGCGATCATGTACCTGCAGGTATGCATGTGTGCACTTCACATGTACATTAGTGCATGCCAGGTGCGCAATCTTGCACGTGTACCATACGCGTGCGTGTACATCCGTACAACTACCATGTACACCTGTGCCTGTATATGCGTGTGGGTGGGCTCATGGGTGTGTACACTTACCTACAAGCACACAGTGTACATGCGTATTAACACAATGAATTTGTTTACACCTGTGTATCTGACCACCTGTATATACACACAGTTGTGTACCTGTGTGTGCATACAAATTGTATATAAAGTTGATCTTGTATGTCACATTCAAGCAAAAATTCACATCGTGCATACAGACACATACGTGTGAATGTACGCACGCGCATGTACACATATGCGTACACACATAGTACACATATACACGTTCAAGAACGTACACTTGCAAACACAACCATATGCAGCATTCATGTACGTGAACCCTCCCACAAACATCCCGTGTATAGCCTGAGCAGACTGGTGGCGAAAATTCTGTTGAAGATCGCCTATTAAGGCCACCATGGCACGTGAGGGGGTGCGTGGCCAACACCATGCCCGGCCACCTTTGTCTCCCCAGTGGTGATGTTACACACCACACCAGGTACTCATTTGAGGCTGAGTTGACCTACGAGAGGCCCATGACTGGTTCAGATACTCGTCACTGGTGTTGCAGCGCACTAACCGCTACACTACCGCTTCCCATGAATCAACCCCCACCCCACACACATGCGCGTGGTATGCGGTGTCATGTCAAATTAATTAAGGAGATTAAAAATAAGAATAAGCCATTTCGCTAACTAACTGCTTGTTGCTATGGTGACATTAACGTTAGTCATAGAGTAATTGGGGTGATGGTCTGTGTGCTCGTGCATCTCGTTTGTAAAAAAAAAATGCGTCTGGGTCTTTAGGCACTTTAAAACGGGGACATTCAAAATGTTGGGTTCAGTGATGGGGGTGGTGTTACGTTGTCTACCGGCGTTTGAAAATCTCAATTACAGATATTCATAACCTGGGATAAACATGTTAACTTTGTGAATAAAAGCTCATTAACTCAAGATTAACACACCTTCAAACTGAACTGAACCTTATTATCTTGGGCTAAAATGTATCAAGTTGAGCGTGTACCTGAGTGCTAACCAGATCTTGTTAACGTGGGATGAAGTAACTGACACGTCAGCCTTGTCAACAAGAACTTGTTATGCCAGGCATAATTACATTTGCGGGCTTTCATTAACCTGCACTAACCTCCGTTAGCAAGAGCTAATTAACCCAAGATAACCTTGGTAACCCAGGCTAGCCTTGGCAATGGGAGCCCTTACACGGGGTTACCTAACTGTAACCCAATCCAACTTTATCCGAGGGCCATCTCTGCAGATAACGGTTTTACAAGTGAGGTGCGATTGTGATTTCATTTTTGTAAAGACGGTGTTATGATGTTTATTTTTGTTAACGTGCAAATAGATAATTGCTTACGGTATTTTTTAAAATAAATTTGTTTTATATTTAATATCTCGCCAATGCCAGGAAAGGATGTGTGCGAGGTGGCGTCATTACAAGTGTCGATCGGCGTTCACTTGCACAAAACAAATTAGGTGATTTTATTTTGCTTCCCTTATTACAGCTTTCAAAGACAAACAAGATGGAAATAGTTTCCGCTTGGGGGTTTTGTGCAACCATTTGCGGATTGTTGTCATGACAGGATGTGTGTGTAATATTAGTTTGCGAGTGAAACGCTTCGTCCATAGACAATATTGACTTGAAGTTTTTGTTAAAACATCGCGATGTCTGTTGCGAGGATGCCGCTGTACTGGGCGGTGATCGTCCATTTTGCTTACGCTGGCATCATTAATAGCGTGTAATAGTTTGATATCATCATCATCATCCTTGATAGCTGCTTGGTTACAACAGCAAGTTGTCAAACGGACGTCTCGTCACTACATTTGTAATTATTATTGCCTTGAAAGTATAAAAAGCCAACACAATAGGACAAACTCTTTGGTTTTTTTGGTAAAGTCACGTAGGTAAAACAATCAATAAAAGAAAATAAATGAACTAAATTGAATCATTAATTTTATTTTATTGATTGTTTTACCTACGTGACTTTACCTAAAAAACCAAAGAGTATGAATCCTTGCAGTCACGAAAGCTTCAAATCTAGAAACCGTAAGACAATTTTGACCAATTACCCTCTGAGAAAAAGAGGGAGCAGCCTGACCGTTGTGACTTAGAGTTGGAGCATACAAAGGTTGTTAATGGTTAACCTGCACTGTAGTTTTTAAAAAACCAAATCAAACTTGCCTGATTTTTCTAGGTATTCCACTCTTACACATGATTTGCTCCCATTGTTGTCATGCCTTCATGATAAAAGTGTATATTTCTCTCGGGCAATTATGCAGCAAAGTCAGGACATGATTTCACATCCTCATCAGTTTTAGACTCTCTCCTGAAACACTGAACTATACTACTGTGTCAGAGACGCGTATTACCAAACTTTAATTTAAGCTGTTTTGGCATCTTCCTTCATGATGAACTTAACACAACACCGTCACGCAGTACATAACGCACCGTTTGCCACCGTATGGAAATGCCATGACTGATTTGCGCAGCCATATGATGTAGCTTCACACAGGAGTTGCTAGATACTGCCACGACCAGCTCCACCGAATTTGAGAAGCGATTTGTCACAATTTATGTAAAGCAGAGAGTGCAGGTTAACTGTAAATGACCCTCATATATTCTGCAGTATGGTGCCTTGTAAACATTCAGACATTGGGAATGTAGTAGTATTAATGTGGAGACTATTTAAGAAAGGGTTTATATGAACAGATAGTGTGGCAAACACTTTAATGGCAAAACAATTACAAGTTTATGAGACCCTTTAATGGGAAAACTGTAGTATAAATAATAAAATGGAGTTTTGAGTTACGGTAATGCACGAATCCAAAACTGCAAAATGTGATTAATAATGAGAAACTAATAAAATGCCACATGGCATCGCAAGTGTGTGACGATATCTGTGTGGGCGCACCACTGCCAACGCGCAGTCCCTCAAGTCTTTTTTGACGCAGGTTACCGGCGTCGGTTTGAGTGAGCGACACGCGTCGCCGAGGGACACTCACTGTCCCTACGGCCGGGAAATCTGCGCTTCGCTTCCAAGTACAAAGGCGCCGCTTTGCTCATTTTAAAATATACGTTGTAAATGTTTTCTTTTTACGGTGCGAGTGAGTGTTCGAGAGCGAGGTTTTTTTTGTCATGTTCAAAATGAAAATGGAATGGATGCGGTTTGAATAAAATAAAAAACGATTAATTGTTTTTAGACCTGGCTGGCCATGTGTGCTGCTTTTTAGGGCTCTTTGGTCAGGTACAAGCGTCGATCAAATGACCAATCGGCCTGAATACATCAGATCTCGGAAGCTCGGAGTTTGAGACTGGATGGTGCTTGGATCTGCGTACCCCCCCCCATGCATGTAACAGGTATTGTCAGCTGCTGCAAGGGCAGTGCAGAACAATCCATTGTACACTACTGTACTGTTTCCCATATCTGCTCCCTTGCCTTCAACAACCCAGACTGACCAGCATGGTGAAATATGGTTTAAAAAACCCAGAGTATAGTATGGTCCAATACCATCGCAAAACGTGTGACCGCCTATGGGTGGTCGCCAAAATGAAAAGCCCCGGGAAATCGTGACTTGTGATGATGCAAGGCTTTGCTTCCCCGGGGGAGATCTGGAGGGACGTCTCTGCCTCGTTACTTGACTGAATTTTGCACTAATTTGAATATAATTGGTGCCATGCTGTTTTTTTTATACATTTTTTTCTAACAGTCCAGCATTAAGGTCCTCCTTGCAATGGTCCCTTGATTTTGTGGGTATAATTATATATTTTTTAACCAGCACATAAACTCATACGCAAGCACAAATACAATAGATATCTAAACCGAACACTAAACATAGAAAAATTCAGATTCCTCTGACTTTAACAGATGTGGGGCAAATGCTTTTAGCAGGCACCTAATTAAGGCCAGTATTGTACACGAGGGGTGGTATGGCCAACATGTCTCCCCAGTGCTAAGGTTGACACACGGCATCAGCTTCTCAAGGGTTGGTTGATTTTAGGATAGCACCAATAACGGTTTGGAAATCGAGTGCCACTTATGTGAGTCATAGCCGGAACTTGAACCCAGGTGGCCAGGTTCATAACTCGGCACCACTGTTTCCCGCACATGTAGACACATACACACAAATTTAAAAAAACATACATATTCTTGGTTCTTTCGGTAAAGTCATGTAGATCTAAAAAAAAGCAAAAAACTCACGATGTTTCGATTGTAACACAAGCGGTCTTCATCAGGCGGAGAGAAGAAATGTCACTACATCACCCCCCCCCCCTTCGTAGCATTCATCCGTCCTGGCTGTCAACTCCCCCTCCAAACGAACGAATTATTGAAATGCAAGAAAAACATAGTGTGCCTCGACATAACAGAAATAAATACCCTAACCCGCCTGTACAAAAATTACACTATCCACAAATGTACAAACCAACAGTGAGAAGGGTGTAAACCAACGAACCCATAATAACAACACCACATCAACAAGCAATATATAAATAAGTAATATTTAAAAAAAAACTTTTTTAAAAACACGCTTTAATGAAATGTACCGAACTAGTAATGTAAGAACTCCACGACTCCAGGAAGTGGCCCCGAAACTTGCCATAACGTAAGGGACCGTGGGGATTTGCAGGCAACGTCAGTTGTGCTTGGACAATAAGACCCAAGCCGAAACATACCATAAAAAATGATTTTTTAAAAATATATATTTTTTTATTTTTAATGATATGATATAGTATTTTCATCAGTATGACATAAGTATACCAAGTTTGCAGTCGATACCACATTAAGAAGTGGGTAAAAATTGAGTTACAAGATTTGAGGATACAACAGACGGAGTTAACAAAAAGCGTGTAAAAAACGCACAAACCCTTGGGATCCCCCCCTTCCATCACCTTTACCGTGTAACAACTCTCGTGGGCTCAATGGCGGGCAGGATCAGCCAATAACCGCCACGCCTCAGCGAGTGCGACAAGCAACTGACAGCGGGATCACGAAAAACGAGTCTTTGGCCGAGTGCGTGATGCCGGGCCCCCAGGGGAGGCGGGCTCGCTCACCCTGGAGGTCCCGGGGGGAATGTATAAATGTTCCACCGAACCCAGCTCCTCACGGAGAGCAGTAGGCCAGGTCGACGGATCCTCCGCGCTTGAAGCCTGCGAAGCCAGCATGCGCGGCCGTGCAGGGACATCAGTCGTGCAGCACCTGGGGGCTGAACAGAATCGTTCCGCTGAGGACCAACCTCAGCGGGCATATACCTCGGCTCGTCGGACACATTCGGCACTTGACCCCTGTGATGTGGAGATAAAATGAATTCGCTGGTGCGATAAACGGTTTCAGGCGAGAGGGATGCACGAACCAACTCCGCCGGCCCAAGTTGATCTGGACACAATGTGGTCGAACAACCGGAACAACATAAACCGGCCCCCGCCAGGTTTGGAGTAACTTATGCGATGTACCCACCGGCACCTGCGGACATTGCAACCAGGCCTTGTCCCCAGGTGTCTATACAGAGAAACACGCACTCCCTTAAGCCGTTCATTGGCCAATTGTCGCGACTCTGAATTAACGCTGGAGGCTTCCCGTGCCTCGGAAATCTTCTGAAGAGTGAAACGAACGGAGTCAGAAATCTTGGATTTATACTTTGTTGGCGTGGCCTGTAACTGTACATTGATGGAGGGGTCGTATTCCCTTCCATACATTAAAAAAAACGGTGATTAGCCGGTGGACGCATGCAGAGCCATCCTGTAAGCGGTGAGGAACGCAGGGATATGCAAATCCCAATCGAGTTGTGACTCATTGACCTGGTGGCTCAACATGGAGGTCAGAGTCCTATGTAGCCGTTCGACCATGCCATCCGTCTGCGGGTGGTACGGAGACGTGCGCACCTTCTTTGTTCCCAACAAAGTGCAGACCTCATGCAACAATTTAGAAGAAAAATTCTTGCCCTGATCGGTCAAAAAGTGTCTAGGAGCGCCTTTGTCCATAACATAACCATTAAGGGATGCCTCCGTAAAAGTCACAGCCGATTGGTTAGGGAGCGGCCAAGCAACAGGCCATCAAGTAAAATACTCAACCCCCACAAGCAGGTATTTGTTCCCTCGAGCGGTAGTGGGAAACGGGCCAAGTATGTCCAGAGCAACAAGTTCGTTGACACGCGATACCTGACTCGATTGCAAGGGGGGTCGGCAGGGTTTCGATGGTGGCTTCCGCCGAGCACACTGCACACACACATCTGCAGACGTGGTCGGTCAATAGAAATCCCGTTTGAGCGTGGCCAGCATCTTCTGCACGCCCAGGTGCAAGAGGCGTTCAGGCACCGCCCAAACAACCTCGCCTCGCAGGGTAGTGGGGACAACTATGGTATAACGGCACAGCCCCCCGTCCCAATGCATGAGTAAGCCACCCCGCAGAACCACCGAGGCGACGCCCTGTCGATCATCGCCCCCACCAGCTTCCCTCACACGACGCCGCAATTTGAGTAGCGTCCCCATTCCACGTAATCCAGACCGAGGATCGCATCCCGTGCGCCCGGACCGGCGCCCGTCCCACCTGTCGCCGCATCGGCAGATGTTGGGAGAGGAGGGGGCAAGGTCATATCGGTTGGTTTACATCGCCCGGAACCCGAAAAACATGCAACAGGGCATCGGTGTTCATATGGCAAGAACCCTTGCGGTACGTAACGTGGAACGAGAAGTCCTGCAGGATCTCCAGCCAGCGTGATAATTGGCCTGACGGCTGATCCACATGCAGCACATATTGGAGCGCTGCATGATCGGAGCGCACCTCAAATCGTCTACCGTACAAGTAGGGGCGATATTGCTGCACGAAAACCACAATGGCTAGCAATTCACGGCGCATAACGCAGTAACGCTGTTCGGCCGGAGACAGCAGCCTACTGCCGTACGCAACAACTCTCTCCACCCCGTCAACAACCTGCGCAAGACGGCACCAATACCGGTATTGCTAGCAATGAAAAATCCGGATAACGCAGGGGAGGGGCGTTCACCAATCCATCGCGGATGGCATGAAATGCCGCCTCCTCCTCCCCCCAATGAAACGTATGACCCTTAGCCATTAACGCGTGGAGAGGTTTTGCAATTGACGTGAACCCGGAAACAAAACGGCGATAGTAGGACGCAAAGCCGATGAAACTGCGCACCTCAGTCACCGAGGTGGGGGTCGGCCAAGTTCGAATGCACGCAGTCTTCTCCGGGTCGTTCGCAATACCCAATTCATTAACAATGTGGCCAAGATACCGAACCGATTTCTTGAAAAGGTGACATTTCTGAGGTTTAAATTTAAGGTTAGCCGCACGCATTTTGAGAAAGACAGCACATAGACGAAAGCCTGCGTGAGGGTGGACCTTTGCGGCGGCGGGATGGTGAGAAATGCTGCAAGGGCGTCGTCGTCGAGGGCGGCAGGCAACGCCCGCAGCGCCTCCGCCTCCGTCCATCCTGCCAAGTCGGCATTCGTGAGGAATCGCCACTTGAAAGCCACCCAGTCACCACTGGTAGCCGTGAACTCCTTAATGAAAGGAAGCCGATGTCGGAGAGCCGGGATGTCCATCGGCGCCGACGGCACGTCTTCAATTTTGGCGGGCTGCGAGCTCCGCGCCGGCGACAAAATGGCGGCCGAAAGCGCGGGCTGCGCCGGCAAGTTTCCTGCCTGCTGCGAAATGGCGGCATCGGCGCTCCTTCCTTCACCGGGGAGACCACTGGACTGATCTCCGTGAGGAGCGAAGCCGCAGCGAGGAGGAGCTCTGCGAGGCGACCGTGCGCCTCCCGGAGGGATGCCTCCGCCAACGGCGAAGTGTTGCGCGGCCGCCTGGCGCCCTGCTCCGCCAGCAGCGTCTCTACCGCATCCTCCGAAGCTGTAGGCGGCACAAGGTCCTCGTCCTCACTGTTCTTCGTGTAGACATAGTCTACTGCTAGCTGCATAGACTAGTGTGTTGGCCACTTCCGACACCAGTTGTAGTGAGTCCAACTGAGTCGCAGACGTTTCTCTTTAGATGCAACACATTTATTGCAACATCAACAAGTTAACACAAAGGGGAAACTGCCCCTTCACCAGATACAGCCTAGGGTGGTGACCACCCAGCTAACTACACTATACGTAGGAGTTATTGCTACGAAGGGTCAGACCCTCACTCGGGTCCCCGACCACGTGTTGATGGCTCGTAGGACGTAGAGCTTCCAGCTTGTAGACGTAGAGCTTCCAGCTGTCGGACGAAGAACCCCGGTCCCTCTCAGGAACCCACCTTATATCCTCCCGGGTCGGGGCCGCTCCGCCCTCGGCCCCACCCGCCTTCTCGAGCATTCTAGCTCCCTCTCGACCCCCCTCGAGAGCTCTCCCTGGACACGTGATCACTCCCTAGCCCCCCCCCCCACCTGGGGCCTTCTCTGTGGACACTCCAGATCACGTGTCTACGGGGTCAACCAGAGTGACATGGCCCGGAGCAACCCTGTCCCTGGGCTGACACTCTCCCGCTCCCTCCTGTGGGAGCCCGCACTGCACGCCATGCGTGGTGCCCACGTCATCCCAGCGCTCATCAAGCCCCGCTAGGGCTGGTACTACACCCGCCTACGGGGTGTACGCGATGACGGTGCATTGCACGCCGTGCTGTGCTAGAGCTGGCCTCACACAGCAACCCACCCAGTGCTGTCCGCGACGTAGGAACATCGCACGCTACGGCCCTCCCGGGCCGGCACCATACAGTAACAATGTTGCGTGTGAAATGTTGATATTGGGTTTGTTTATCATTCAATTATGTTGTGGAGCTGGGCAGATGGTTCAGGTCAGAGCGCTGAACAGATACTGGGTTCGAATCTGGGCAGCCACCCATCACCAAACCGGCTTCTCCAGTGTAAGGAGTTTATGATCTCTGCTCAATCATTCATGACGACACAAACATGCACCATGTTAAATGTAGTTTTTCACTTTATAAATCACAAGTGTAAAAAAAAAAACCTGTAGTATTGTGGATAAACCACTTGGAAGGGGTTTTTAAAAACAGTTCCGTGAAAATATCCTTGCTCAGTCTTGATAGACCACGTGGTGTCGCATCGCTGCGATTTTCCAAATGGTTTGTCTTGAATGATGCCGACGGTGCACCGGAAATAAAATTGGGGGAATAGGCAAACAATGTTTCAAATCGCTTAAAACTATTGTCACTGTAGTGCGTATTTAATGTGGCGCTGCACTCTGATTTTGTAGGAGAAAACATTTATTAAAACGTCCATTTAATTAAGTAGACCGTGTTGTGTATATTTATTTAAAGTTGCGCATTTTGATGTGAACATCACATTTCTCAACCCCCCCCCCCTCGTCACACATCGTCACAAATGTCTGACCCCCCCCCCTAGGTGCGTGACGTCATTTATGGACGGCCCCATAGATATCCCACTAAAAAACCATGGAAAAATTACGGAGAACTTCATAGTATTTCAAAGCTTTAACCTGTCCCCCACCAATCTCAATATCACATCAAATATGTCAACACTTCTCTAAAAATAGAGCCATCACTTCCACGATATTCATTCACCGATCGAGGACGAGGGTAATCATGTTTAATATGTGAAGTATCTGTACATGGATCACGTGCGCATGATGTAAGGTTAAAGGGGCAATTATTGTACAGTACATGTGTTGGAGTTTGTGCAATGGTGCTAATAGCGGTTGTTAGACGAGTTGCGATGCAACCCCCAGGGACTCCATGGATTGGTCATGATTCGTGGTCAGGATGCTTTTAGCAATTTAGCCGAATGTGTGTGTTCGTCTGACGTTTTTTGGATTATTTCTCACCCGTTCTGTATCGTTCCCTGTTTCGTCCGCTCCTTTCGCCTGAATGTAACCCCACGCCTACACTTCGATGCACGTATCCGTGAGTATTAAAATACATTTTAATTAACTGATGTGTCGTTACCCTAGTGGTTGTGCTATGAACCCCGCCGGAGGAATGTGGAATTTCCACCAAACGACCAATGGGGATGATCACTGTCCAACGAGCGGGGTGGGGGGGGCACGTTGTATTGTTATAGATGTATAGCCCTTGTCAATCCACTGTTGGATGAGGGCTATATATACAGCACACCGCGCTGTTAGTGACTACCTATTAAGGCCGGAAAGCCACACGCAGCGGTGGTGTGGCCAGAACCGCGCCCGGGCCACCTTTGTCTCGATCTTCACGCTGCTGAGTGCGGGTGGGTGAAGTCGCGGAGCGGCTGTGTGGAAGCATAGAAGTACTGCTCTACTTGCATGTTTGGCCGCACTGCCCTCTGCTGCCCGCCACGTAGTCCCACAGTCAAACTATATAACCCGGGTTTGCCTGCAAAGTGCTTTGATTCACGTTGTTTCGATATTCGTCGCGCCTTTCAGGAACGCATCCCCGACGTAAACCGGAATGTCACTCTACTTTTGTATTATCGTGGCTCAAACCCTGCTTGACTTTTCAGATCTGGGGTGAGATCCGAGTGATTTTTATGTTATTACAATATTGTTGCCTGGATAATACACTGAGATGGAACGTCGCGTTTGCGGGGGGGGGGGTGTTCATGAATTGGTCCGAGTCTCGTGTGAACGTGACTGTCATCTAAATTAACGCTAACTTTAGTCGCAGCTATCAATCGTGTCAAAGTATATTGACGTCCTCTCCATCTTTGTAAATAACACTGCGAGCTGACATGGAGAAGGGGCCGAGTGGTGACAGGTTTAAACAGAAAGTGCTGATCTCAGCGGATTAGACCGCCTTGGGTCTAATCCAGCTTTTCTGGGATTAATCCCTCCACTCACAGACACTCCTCGCATGCCCCGTGCAGGTGGCAGCGACAGGCAGGGAAGAGAGGTGAGTGTTTGCACCCTGTCTTTTTTCTTGAATCATCATTAGCATCGTTAGTACTGCCAGGCTATGTTCATTGTCATCGGTGTGTTACGAAGTCGCTGCATGGGTTAATATATAGCAATTACACTATGGGAACCTCATTTGCCAGTAAAAATATGATAATTGGTTATTTACCCTTCTATCTGGCAACAAAACTGACACCTTTTTACAAGGAGTCATGTTTGCATAGACCGCAATACCTGCAGTCATAATACAAACAAAAGAACATAACTCTGATAATGTGCAGTGCAGTGCACATTATCAGAGTTATGTTCTTTTGTTTGTATTATGACTGCAGGTATTGCGGTCTATGCAAACATGACTCCTTGTAAAAAGGTGTCAGTTTTGTTGCCAGATAGAAGGGTAAAGAACCAATTATTATATAGCAATTATTTAAAATCACAGCCCTTTGGTGGGTGTTGGCGTTGGCCACACCGTGTCAGTCGTGACGATTGTTTCGACCATACTTCACCACGTTGGGTCAGTGCAGCTTGGTTAAGACGTGGGGATTGGGTCCAGAAACCAGTCCATATATCACTCCCTACTGATATTAGCCGTAGCCAGGAGTCGAACTTGGGTGGTCCGGTTCACAACACAGCGAACTGTGCCGTGAACCTTATCAAGGTAAGCCTCGCTGGGTCTCGACATGTTTTTGGAGGGATCTGCATTGGAATATTTGACCAATAATAATCATAAGTAGCACTTACGCCTGAAAAATGCGTACGATGAATAACATGTTAATTTAAAATAACAGCATTTTTTCTCACTGCCTGTGAAAGGAAGGGTATATTTTGCCCAACGGGCCTTCAAATATATTCACTGGGTTTCCAAATGAAATTACATTTCTGTAATCCATTTCTAATACATAAAGTGACTGATTCATAATTTATGTATTTGTCTGGCCGTGTGACTTGAGGCAAATCCTAAATACTGTAATTCTAGAAGGCCTAGCAAAGTCGAATATCTGCTTATATCTAGGGAAATTACAAATCTAATATTTTGCATTGATGGAAAAAGTATGATCCGGGGATTGATCGTGTTGACTCATAGGGCAAGTTTGCCCAAAAATGATGCGTTACTTTCTTATGCTGATCATCAATTAACCAAGTAAGTTGCCTTTTGTGGAGCGTGACGCTCAAAGCAATACGTATCAAGATAATCCCACTACCAGTTGAGAATAATAATGTATATCACCTACTGAGTACTACTGTACATGCATTCAAATTGTTTTAATGTGTGCTTATTTTGGGGTACATTTTTAAAGGAGGTATGGTTTGTTTATCTGCCTATATATTTCACAAGCACTTGTTATTTTAGTTCACTGTTACAAGGTGGCCAGGAGATGGATGCACGTAGCACAGATTCCAGCTTGACTTGCCCGAGCTCGACTTGAGCTGACATTCTGCCCTGACTTTTACTTGACCCAAAACCGACTTTCAATCGGACCTCTCCAGGTCTTAACTCAATGACCCGACTTCATCTGATCTAAAACAAGAATAACCTGAATTTATCTTGACCCGTTCCATATTGGCCTGAGCTAACGTGATCCCATGACGTGACCAGATTTCGCTCAACCGGACCTGACCTCAATTGACCCCCACTGTGACCTCACCTGCTTTCATTCTGACCCAGCCTAAATCAACCCTAACCTTACCTGACCTTGACCAGACCTGGCCCCTTATGAGAAATCCTCAGCGAACTCTAAAACATGTCCCTCTGTGTATCCCCCACTCACGACGCATGCGTGGGACAACAGGGACATGGGACGCAGCAGCAACAACAAACATATAGGTGACAGCAGCAGCAACAACAATAACAACAACAACAAAGGCGGCGACGACAACGACAAGGTCAATAAGGATGGGTGAGTCTGATGTGGGGGCGTGGCTGGCCAGTCTCAGTACAATGGTGTCTCTTCCCAGGTGTGGCCAGGTGCGCGTGTGTGTGCGCGCACGCGCGTGTGCTCAGGGGTGGGGAGCGGTGGTGTAGTGGTTAGCGCGCTGCGCTACAAACCCCTACGACCCGAGTTCGATTCCTGGTCACGGCCAACACACCAGTGAAGATTTTCTGAATCGGTCCCGGGCCTCCCCTGGGTCGACTCAGCCTCAAATGAATACATGTTGCGGAGTTTAAACATCCCCACTGGGGGGAGACACCTGCTCGTGTGCCGTACCGGCCTTCATAGGTGCTTGCTAACGACACTTGTCCCAAGTCTGTTGTGGCTATGGGTGGGTGTGGGGGTATTCGATCTTTGTCTTGTATCTGTCAGTCATTTCAGTCAAACCCATAGCACCTGGGTCTGTCCCGTGACCTGTCATTGGGCGTTCGACGTGGTGTAAAAGCGCACATAGCCTGGCACACGCTCCGCGGTGACTTCACCGCCACTTAGTAGCAAACGGCAGTGTTGCGTGTGCAACAGCTATCTCTGTTTAGTGAGTTCACCTAAGTCGTAGACGTAGACTTGGAGGCAACACATTTATTTAACTCCAACACACGGGGTAACTTCCCCTTAACAGAATAACAACCTGTGGTGGTGACCAGCAGGCTAACTGCACTAATTACAACGTAACGAGCTACTACGGAGCGGGACCAACAGCTCGGGTCCAGGTCCACGTGTTGGAGACTCGAAGAACGTAGAACGTTGACGAAGGTATCTTCCAGAATAAACAACCACCCTGGCCCCTCTCGGGACCCGGCTTATATGCTATGCGGCGTGGCTGGCTCCGCCCTTGGCCACGACCGACCACCTTCCAGAATCCTCGGGAAGGATCTGGATCCCCACCACGTGACCCCCTAGCCCCCACTTGGGGACCTTTTGTAGACTTAACCGGTCACGTGTCCTCTCGGGTCAACCAGAATGGCGTTTAGTAACCTCGTCCACGGCCGGCACTCCCACACCCTGTTCTGTAGGGGCTGGCACTGCACACCAAGCGTGGTGCCATCGAGCGCTATCGATCAGCGCTCACCGGCCCCTCTAGGGCTGGTACTATACACACACCACAGTGGTATCCGCGATGTCGCTACACCGCACGCCGTGCCTCTCTCGGGCCGGCGCGATGTTACTACATCTCTACACAGTTGTGTGTTTCAGGTGTGAGCTTCCAGGTGTGTAAGCAAGTGTCCACAAGTGTCTACAAATGACCAGATTTGAGAATCCAGATATCGGCTCGTCCACGTGAGCCCAGATGTAGTTGTGTGTCTGACCTTGATCGGAGTTCGCTGACAGCACTTGTCCCAAGGATATCTGTTGATATTTGCTTTGTGCCTACTCTTATGGCCAGGTTCAAGAGCTCAGATGTGAGTCTATGTCATAATATATATACACACACGTAGACTCAGGTGTTAAAGCGTGGATGTGTGATATCAGCTGTGAATCCAGGTTTTTCTAGCCCAAGTTGACTCTAGCCCACGACTGACCACTGCTTATGATGATGATGATGTGCGGTGCCCACGCCACACTCAGGGCTCCGGAGAAAGAAGAGGAACCCAAACACCCACCTCCACCGCCCCCTCCGCCACCTCCGCCCCCCAAAGAGACCCCCAGGTGAGTGCACGTACGCGTGTGTGTGCAGATGTGACTAAGCCTCAGCTGACTACTTGTACCTGGTGCTATGTGTCATCATTACCACCAGGAAGACAAAGGCGGCCGAGTGTGGTGCTGGCCAACCATTCCCTCGTGTACTGTGCCGGCCTTCGTAGGTGCTCGCGAACAGCACTTGCCCCCAAAAGTCTGTGAAGGCTGTAATGGTTGATGGTCTTGGTATGTCCGTGTTGTTGTTTTGTATTCACATACGTTCGTGTGTGGTGCAGTGGTTAGCGCGCTGCGCTGCAAACCCGGAGTCCCGAGTTCGGTTCCCGCTCAGGGCCAGCATGGCCAGTGACGATTTTCTGAAATGGTACTGGGCCTCCCATAAGTAGACTCAGCCTTAAGTGAGTAGAGTAGCCAGTGCTGTCTGCTGTATATACCTAAGAACTGTGGAGACAAAGGCGACCGGGCGCGGTGCTATCCACACCAACCCCTCATATCCCTTTCCGGATTCAATAGGTGATCGCTAAAAACATTTTCCCCAGCTCCGGTTGCCTGTGCAGGATATTTGGATGGGTCTTTGTATATTCGAGTGTATGTGTGGTGTGGTGCGCAAGTATTTATATGTGTCACGTGTTCATCCCTCCCTTGAACACTAATGGAAATGTGTTCATGCGTATGGCCCCATGAATCCCAAGTGACCCCCATCATGATCCCAAGTGTGTCCCCCGTGCCCTCCCGTGTTAACCCCATGCGAATCCATTTGACCCCACGTGACACATCATGTGTCAACCATGTGACCCCCCCCCCCCCATAAGACGCCACGTAATTTCACGTGAGCCCATTGTGGGCTCAGGCAGGACGCGTCGATTAGAAGGGGCGATGGTCGGAGGTCGAGACTACGGAGTGGCAGCCAAATGAGGGAATGCACCCGAGAGGGCGTCCACCACGAAGATGGGGAGATACAATAAGCTCCTGTTCTGGCGCTCGGTCGAATTAACATCGCAAGGGACCGTAAAATGAATGGGCGACGGTTTTGGGCAGCTCTTCATCCAGCAGTGGATTGTTCATGGCTGACGATGACACATCACATGACCACGTGATGTGTCATCATTAGTGTGTCATCATCAGTGCCCCCCAAACGACATCGCGTGACCCTCTCCCCCTCCCCACGCGCTCATGTATATTGCCGAACAAATTATCATGATTCCATGTGCACTTAATGTGACCCCCCCCCCTCATTGCCCCTGCGGGGGTCCCTTGTGCGCCCCCCTACCCTATAGTCCCCCGAAGGAGGCGTTTGTGCTGGACCCCTCGAGCACCCTCTACTACCACTGGCTGTGCGTGGTCTCCGTGCCGATCATGTACAACCTCCTCATGCTCGTGTGCCGGTAGGGTTGGTGGTGGTGGTGGTAACGATAATAATGACGACTGTTTGTGGTGGTCTTGGTGTTTTTGTTGTATTGGACGGTGGTGGTAGTCAAGGTGGTGGTTGTATTTGCAAAGGTTGAAGATGATGGTTTGTTGTGTTGATTGTGGTTATGTTTGTGGTTTTGGTGGTGGTGATGCTGGTGGTGGTCATGGCGGTAAAAGTGGTGATGATGTATTTGTCAGTGGTGACCATTGGAGGTGATGATGCTGGTAGTTATAGTAGCGGTGCATGCTGTGTTTTGTCAGTATGGGGTTTCAATGAAGAGCTGAATATATGTTTCACAGAATATGTGTTGGCATCAACATGACAGACAACATCTCCATACAATTATCTTCGACTACAACGCGCTCGTCCCAATGGCGCACATGCTTCTTCGTTCCAGCACCATACAAGTCACCGGTTGTTGCTTAAGCCATGACTGCACCACCGCTCTTACGGCCTCATGACTGTAGAACCAACTTCGGCGTAGCACTTATTTCAAAGGCCCGCACAGATGGGGAGTCAAAAGGGGCCTTGGTCTGGACTGTGTGCTGGATCAACCCATTTAAGTTTCCCACCAATTCCATCAATTGCACACACAGCATTGTAAGATTGCATTTGCTGTGCCGAAACACCACTCCCTTTTTCAAGGGTCCATGGCGTTTCTGATGAATATCAGTCTTTAATTTGTTATCCAACTTGTTACAATCGGAAGCACTGGTGACAGTGTCCATTGTCCCGTAATGCAGTTGTTATTGGACCCTGCATATCACAAACATCGTCATCATAACCTTTCTAGCAAAGGGTTGATATATTTTTTTCTTGACTGGAGAAACTGGCTGTGTCCTTTCAGTGGTCTGACACTCCCTGGCTCATAATGGATTCCAGTTTCATCGCCGTTTCAGGTTTAACGTGGGAATCTCAACCAATAAGATGTGACAAATGCAAAGCCTGTTTGCTTTATGGTTGTCCACAACGCATGGGGGCACACTTTAGAAATTCAACTTTGCTTTGAATTATTGAATGAAGTGTTCCCACACTTATCCCTGTGACCGCCAATGTGTGCTTGATTCCTACTCCACCTGTCAACCTCCAAACAACATTGTTTGGAAGTTAAAGTGCCCACTGGCACCATGCTGCTGTAGTCACAAACACACTCGCGTATTCACTGCAGCCGTTCCAACCCACACGTTTCTACGGTAAAATGCCTGCCATCTTGCAAGCAAAATCTGGAGAGAGAAAAAATGTCAACCCAGTACCAGGGGTCATGCCTCAATGACTATGCAGCTGTTAAAATAATCGCACTGACATAGGGAATCATTAAAAGTGTATTTATCCATTACCGTGTTGGTTGCTGTTGGTGGTGCAGGGCATGTTTCGATGAGATGCAGACTGAACACACCTACACCTGGATGACCCTGGATCTGCTGTCAGACCTGGTGTACCTCCTCGACACCTGGGTTCGCATCCGCACAGGTTATAGATGCCTCATCACGCCTCCTCACACTTCCTCAGCAACGCATCTCTTATCTCATTGTGCATTGTTACCCTCAACGCATCCATCACACTGCTTTACACCACACCTCATCATTCCTGATCACACCGCATTGTTACCCTCAACTCATTGCACCTCCTCACACCACCTCATACCCGTTCACACCTCACACGTGACTTTTGTTTTACGCGTACTTATCTTGAGCCCAACGTTGCAGCAGCCTTTTTTTTCATTAAGTTTTTCTTACACTTTCTGTACAGTTGCTCATTCCTGTTGACCATCACGATGACTTTGTGATCGCCAACTGTGAGTTGAATGTTTCCTTCATTTATATATTATGCCTTTGTTTATTCGATCCAGTTATCAGAAAACACCGGCCAGTGTTGCTGTAACACAAAAAGAAGGCCTCAATAATAATAAAAAACATTTAAATAATATATAAAAATAACGCATTACACGAGGTACTGGCATACTTATTAGGAGTGGAGTCACTCAAGGAGACACACTTTTGCCAACGTTATGCTCGTAAATGACTGCACTATAAATTCTACGTTTACAATGACTACCACTAAAAGGAACAACTACTCGAACAATCGCAACAACCACCACGCTGACATATATAACTACAAGAATGACACTAAACACCTCACACCTCCTAACACCTCATTCACGACCCACCGACACATTCAAACCCCATTGTACCTCCTGACTGATACATGACAGTGGTGGTGGTGGTGGCGAGATGTGATGATGGAGATACGGTATGTATGTACGGACGTGCAAGGGAAGGATAACAAACTACACACACACACAAGTGAGATCATGACGAGGTGTGGCGGTGATGGAGAGGTGTGGTGTTGTGCAGGGTTCCTGGACCAAGGTCTCCTCGTGCACGACTTGAAGCGCCTTCGACAAAACTACATGAAGACGCGGCTCTTCAAACTCGATATTATCTCCATCCTTCCCACCGACATCGCTTATATATGGGTACTCAACGGGGAGCGTAGGAGCAGTGGAGCGTGTGAGTTGAGTGCTGGGAGGGAGGATGCAGAGCTTTGAGTGACAAAGGGCATGTGGGATGATAGTGACTGATGGGGTGTTCGTAATGTGGAGTGTGACTGACTGAGAGTGATGTACAATTCTGGAGAGTTGCTAAAAGTTCGTAAATTTCTGGAGAGGTCCATGAAAGTGTCCAGAGCACTGGAAAGTGTGTCGATTTATGGAGGGTGCTGTATAGTTCTGGAGAGTTTGATAGTTTTTGAGGGCACTGGAGAGAATGTCGAGTATTTGAGAGTGCTGGAGAGTTTTGGGGTGAATGTAGAGTACTTGAGAGTGTTGGAGAGTTCTGGAGAGTGCCCGTGAAAATCTGTGCTGTCCCAGCTCGGCCCCAACTTCCCGGAGCTGCGCTATAACCGCGTGGTTCGCATCTACCGCATGTCCGAGTTCTTCCAGCGCACGGAGACGCGCACCAACTTCCCCAACCTCTTCCGCATTTCCAACCTCGTGCTCTACATCGTGGTGATCATCCACTGGAACGCGTGCATCTACTTCGCCATCTCCAAGGTCTCTCCGCGGTGGCGGTGTAGCTGTCAAATGATTGGTGTGCAGGCAGTGCAACTGCACTGGGGCCCCACTGGCTGGAGGGGCTTCGGTGCTGAGCTATCAAGAGAGTGGGGTGGGAAATTGCAACAGGGGGCCCCATTTAATTCCTTACACCAGGCCACACACCAACCACGCTACTCCGTTGGTCCCTGCAGCCCTGGAACTGGAGAGACAGGGGCACCTTTTACAGATGAGGGCGCCTGGGAGAGATGACGGAACGTGGGAGATAACGGGATTTCAGAAGAGGGGAACCTAGGAAATACATGGGGATCTTGGGGAGACTTGAAGGTCTGGGTGTCCCTGCAGAATTGAGAGAGAAAGGGATCTGAGATTGAGGGGATGTGGGAGACCAGGGGACAAGAGACTCGAGGACAAGTTGACCTACGAGGTTAGTGAGGGGATTTAGAAAATATGGTGCTCTGAGAGGCAGGGTTACCTGGATATCTGTGCCGCTCGGAGACCTGGGGAGTGAGGCAGCATTTGGAACAAGGGAACCTGAAGCTAAGCCTCTTCTACGTAGACTGTCCACTCCAGGACACTCGTCAATGACGATGATGACCATTATAGCGATGTTATCAATGATAATGATGAATATGATATTATTGACACCGATGATGAAGGGGATGTTGATGATGATGTTGTCATCTCTCGTGTGCAGGTTATCGGGTTTGGCTCTGATCAGTGGGTTTATCCAGATGTCAACATCCCTGAGTACTCTCATCTCATGCGCAAGTACGTACACAGCACACAAATGCAGATAGTTTACACACGTACATGCAACCTTATACTTACACATCATTCAGTTAAGACAGGAATGCAGGTATAGTGAGTTCAACTGAGTCGCATACGCACTTCTTGGAGGCAACACGTGTTAAACATTTATTATACCAACACACGGGGTTAACATGATAACAACCTATGGTGGTGAACCACCAGGCTAATTGCGCTAATTACTCTGTAACTAGCTACAACGGACCGGACCACAGCATGGGTCCGGGTCCACGTGTTGGTGACTCTTCAGGACGTAGAACGTAGACTTCTTCAGGATAACAACAGCAACGCCGAACCCCGGTCCCTCTGGGGACTCGGCTTATATCCGCTCTGGCCGTGGCTGGCTCCGCCCTTGGCCACGACCACCTTCCAGAATCCTCGAGCAGGATCTCGACCCGACACGTGACCACCCCTAGCCCCCACTTGAGGCCCCTGTGTAGACTTTACCAGTCACGTGTCCTCTGGGGTCAACCAGAGTGCCACGGCCTTTAGTAACCCCATTCCGTGACCGGCACCCTCACACCCGATCCTGTAGGGGTCGGCACTGCATGCTGAGCGTGGTGCCACTCAGCACTATCATTCAGCGCTCACCGAGCCCCTCTAGGGCCGGTACTACACCCACATATACGGGGTGTCCGCGATGTCAATACACCGCACGCCGTGCCCCTCTCGGGCCGGCATTACACAGTGACACCCACGATGTCACTACACAGGTATTATCAGCGCAGATTGAATATTTACCTGGGTTATGGCAACTAGAGTCACAACGATGCATCGATTGATATAATTGAACCAAACCATACGTGCATCGATTTGCTGACCAAATAATTGATTATTTAGCATGCGTAATTCATGCTAAAGCCAATAATATTGGACTGTTGTGTCAGTTCCCGAACTGGTACGGCACAGGGAGGAAAGCAATGCGCTGGAGACAGGACAATGTGGATAAAAAGTACGTGTTTCCCATGGTTACCCCTTCACCACGGTTACCCCGTTGCCATGGCGCAGGTACGTATTCAGCCAGTAGCAGTGTTACACATGTTACCCATGGTTACCTTATCACCACAGTAACCCCGTTGGCATGGCGCAGGTACGTGTTCAGCCTGTACTGGTCGACGCTAACGCTGACGACGATCGGGGAGACCCCGCCGCCGGCGCGCGACGAGGAGTTTGTGTTTGTGGTGTGCGACTTCCTCGTCGGGGTCCTCATCTTCGCCACCATCGTCGGCAACGTGGGCGCCATGATCTCCAACATGAACGCGGCACGCGCAGATTTCCAGGTCAGGGTTCCCACCCCCCCGCGTGGTTGTTCCTCGGTCAAGCGGCGGTGGAGGTGGTTGCTGGCCACGGGGTTGACGAGGCTACGGAAGTCCGCCTCGGATTGAAAGACGCACGGAGACACTCACAGAGACGGACACACGCACACACACAGAGACGTGGGACACAAATAGGCACGCGTGGAGTCACGTAAACATACGGATACACAAAAGACACGCAGTGAAGTACAGACATGTGCAGATGGGCAGAGACACATGGAGCAGTCGCGGTTCATGGCTCCATGGTTGAGGAGGCTGCAAAGTCCACCTCAGTGTGCGACATTAGACCCACGTCGATGGGGTGAAGCGCTGTATCTTCCCGTGTGCCGTTGTGTCTCCCCCGACGTGTGCCCCACCGGTCTGTTCATCAGACCCGCGTGGACGGGGTGAAGCGCTACATGCGTCTGCGGGGGGTGACGCGGTCCCTGCAGGAGCGCGTCGTCGCTTACTTCGACCACGTGTGGGCGTACGGCAAGGCGGGCGACGAGGCGGCCGTGCTCGCCTCTCTGCCCGTTCGGCTCCGCGCGGAGGTGGCCTCAAACGTGCACATGGAGACCATCAAGAAGGTGGGAAGGGGGGGGGGCAGGTGTCCACCTTAGCATGCCCACACTTATTTTCACGTGTATCTCTGTCAACACGCCCCAAGTGGTGCATCTTCGCATGTCCCCATGGGTGTGTCAACCCGCTCGTTCCCCCGTCTCTCCCCTTCGTGCCTCCGCGTGTCCGTAGGTGCGAATATTCGCGGACTGCGAGGCAGGGCTGCTCATTGAACTCGTTCTAAAGCTGAAGCCGCAGGTGTTTGGCCCCGGGGAGTACATCTGTCGCAAGGGAGACGTGGGGCGAGAGATGTACATCGTCAAAGGTGGGGGCTGGCTGACGGGGGTGGTCCATTATCACGTGTGTGTTCACACGTGCCTTGTGTGTATACACGTCTGTGGCGGTGGGGAAGTGGTTGGCGCACTGCGCTACGGGCCAGAGTTCGATTCCTGGCCATGGCTCACGTCAATGGTGAGTGAAATCTGAACTGGTCGTCCCCTGGGTCGACTCAGTCTTGAATGAGTACCTGGCGGCCAGGTGTGGAGCTGGCCGCACTGTCACCGCATGCCCCATGCCGGCCTGAATGGGGGCACACGAACAATGTTTGCCCCAACAGTCAGCTATACAGGCTACAAGGAGACCTTCATCTTTGTAGGCATGTTTGTTTACATTTTATTTGTTTAACCAGGTGGGTACTCGAGAGACCAGGACAGTCTAATTTGCAAGGGTTACCTGATATGTATGTGCTCATGTACATGTGCACGAGTGTGCGTTTAGTATGTGTACGCGTTTGTGTGTGCGTGCACATCAGTACACAAGTGTAGTGACATCGCAGGATGTCACTCCACCACTTTAACTTGGGTGTAGTACCGGCTCTAGAGGGGCTCGGTGAGCACTGATTGATAGCGCTGAGTGGCACCACGCTTGGCGTGCAGTGCCAGCCCTACAGGATAGGGTGTGGAAGTGCCGGCCGTAAGAAAGGGGTTACGAAAGGCCATGGCACTCTGGTTGATCCGAGAGGGCACGTGACCAGTAAAGTCTACACAGGGGCCCCAAGTGGGAGCTAGGGGTGGTCACGTGGTCCGGGTCGAGATCCTGCTCGAGGGTTCTGGAAGGTGGTCGTGGCTAAGGGTGGAGCCGGCCACGCCGCAGAGGATATAAGCCGGGTCCCCCAGAGGGGACGGCGTTGTTGTTCATCCTGAAGGAACCTTCGTCTACGTTCTACCGAGTCTGCAACACGTGGACCTGGACCCGAGCTCTGGTCCGATCCGTAGTAGCTCGTTACGGTGTAATTAGTGTAGTTAGCCTGGTGGTCACCACCATAGGTTGTTATTCTGTTAAGGGACAGTTACCCCGTGTGTTGGTGTTAATTAAATGTGTTGCCTCCAAGAGGCGACTCAGTTGAACCTACTACACAAGTATAATGCACAGACACACTATGTGCACGTTTGTGTGTATGTGTGTGTGCACAGACGGCCGTCTGGCTGTGGTATCAGATGATGGGCTCAAGCAGTTCGTGGTTCTGTCTTCAGGAAGCTACTTTGGAGAAATCAGCATCCTCAACATCAAGGGTGGATCTATCACTGCCATCATAGCATCAATACCATCATCGCCAACACCATCACTACTGTCACACCGCTACCATCACTACCAACAATCACTAACATCGCCATGAGCAGCGCCAGCATCACATCACCACCAGCAGGTCACTACCACTGTTATCGCCCTCAGGGACCATCGCTACCACCATCACCATCAGCAATGGGGGGACGCAAATGCAACTCGTGTGTGGTGCTGGCTAAGCCATCCCCCTTTAATTGTCGTGTCAGCCTTAATATGTGCTCGCGAACAGAACTTGCCCCAACGGCCTATACTGGCTATGCGGGGACCTTTGTCTATTTTGTTTATACGTATCAATGTATCCTCCTATGTCTAACAACATGTCAGGCATAACATTTGCATATATTTCATCTTACAGGGTCAAATTAGGGCTCATTCTTGCCGGAGGAAACCAAGGAACTGTGGTGATGATGATGATGAACTATGCATGACCTGTGCGATCTGTGCTCGTTTAAAAAAAACAGCTGAGATGCTGCGCTAAGAACACGATTACCCGAGTCTTGCCACAGCTAACATCAATGGCGACTGATATCTGAATCGGTTCTTTGTCTATCCACCCCATTCACCAACGCACATGGACAAGCATGTTGAAGTATGGTCACACAACCGCCATGAGCGACATGGCACGGAGAGGCTTTGACATCCGGCAGTGGATTTACGAATCATTGTTTTAATTAATCATACCGCCACCAGAGAGCAGCAGTGACCGGGCATGAGTGGGTAAATCCGACACGAACAGGCTCAGCTGGTGAGCGCATTGAGCTCAAACTGCCCTTTTGCCAGGACGACCACATCCCGAGACCGTCAGTAGTGGCAGCAGTTACAGGCAGAGGTCGCAAACGGGTTTTGATTCCTTACCCGTACCCGTACCCAGCCGCACCATGGTCGCAAACGGGTAGGGTACGGGTATTGGGTACCTGATTGCGACCTCTGGGATGAAGCCATGAAGCCATGTTGCAGGCGCGGGTGGGTTGATTCTAGGAACTTGAATTGTGAGAAGAGACAAGACGTTGGGAAATGAGTGACAAACAGTTATTCACCAGTGACTCACGGTCTACCCGTACCCGGCCGCACCAGGGTCGCAAACGAGTACCCGTACTCGGCCGGGTACGGGTAGCCGGGTATCGGGTAGGGTACGGGTATCGGGTACCCGATTGCTACCTCTGGTTACAGGACAACATTGCAGGGTGGGAATGTTCAAGCCAAGGTCACCCATGTGCATTTGCAATGCAGTCTTCATTTATTTGGAACTCCTGATGAGGTCAACAGTGGCAGGGTGGTGGAGGGCAACGTCTATGAAGGCTTCACATCACTCAAACAATGCAGCTTATTTTATGATTGCACACTATGAAACAAATCATTCTCACCGGGTTTGTGTGCTACCAACTTGTGTATGTTTGTGTAAGTACGAGTGGTGGAGCGGTGATTAGTGCACCTCGCTACGAACCCCCGTCACCAGAGTTCGATTCTCAACCATGGCTAATATCAGTGGTGATTATATCTAACCGGCCCTGGGCCTCCTCTTGGTCAACTCAGCCTTAAATGATTACTTTGTGCAGTGCGTACACAACAGGGAGATACAGGTGACTGGGTGTGGGGCTGGCCACACAGCCGTTCCGGCCTTCACAGTTGCTCACAAACAGCACTTGTCCCAACAGTATATTAAAGCTATACGGGTGGTCTTTGTCTTTTGTATGTATGTATATATTGAGACTGAGGCTTTTAGGGAGATCTATGTCTCTGTAGATGTATCAATGTTATGTTATTATTATCCCTGTTTACCCGGGAAAGCCTCGCTGAGTCTCGCAACTCTTTCTCAGGAGGGCCCTGTCACGTGTTCGCGGTTGGGGAAGAGGGGGGTCGATGATTGCTGCTGCGTGTTCCAATTGAGTCATTGGATGCGTGTGTGTGCGTGTGTGAATGTGTGTGTGCGCGTGTGTGCGTGCGTGTGTGTGTGCGCGTGTGTGTGAATTTGTGTGTGCATGTGTGTGTGTGCGTGTGTGTGCGTGTGTGCGCGTGTGTGTGTGCGTGTGTGAATGTGTGTGTGTGTGCGTGTGTGTGTGTTTCTGGGGAGCGGTAGTGCAATGGTTCGCGCGCTGCGCTACGGAACCGGCGACCCGAGTTTGATTCCTGCTCACGGCCAACAACACCGGTGACGATTATCTGAACCGGTCCTGGGCCTCCCCTAGGTCGACTCAGCCTCAATGAGTACCTGGTGTGGTGTGTAAGAACATCGCCACTGGGGAGACAAAGGCTGCCCGGACGTGGTGCTGGCCACCCACCCCCTCGTGTGCCGTGCCGGCCTTCATAGGTGCTCGCTAACAGCACTTGCCCCCAACAGTCAGCTCAGTCTCTCTGGGGGATCTTTGTCTTTGTAGGGAGTAAGTCTGGTAACCGGCGCACAGCAAACATCGTGAGCATTGGGTACTCGGACCTCTACTGCCTGTCCAAGGACGACCTCATGGAGGTGCTCACAGAGTACCCAGACGCCAAGCAGGTACTCACACACTCACACTCAGGGGCCGGCCATAAATGACGTCACGCACCTAGGGGGGGGGGGTCAGACATTTGTGACGATGTGTGACGAGGGGGGGGGGGGGGTGAAAAATGTGACGTCACATCAAAATGCGCAACTTTAAATAAATATAGACAACACGTTTTGCTTTATTAAATAGACTTTTTAATAAATGGTTTCTCCTACAACGTCAGAGTGCAGCGCCACATTAAATACGCACTACAATGACAATAGTTTAAAGCGATTTGAAGCATGTTTTTTTTTGGGGGGGGGGCAGAGCTTTGTGACGTCATATTTGAGGGGGGGGTCTGACTTTTTGTGACACCGTGTGACTAGGGGGGGGGGGGGGTCAAAAAGCGTCCAAACTCGCGTGACGTCATTTATGGACGGCCCCTTACAGGTATTTACACAGCTACTCTCACAGTGATGCTACCAGGTACCCTGTGCCGTGTGTGTGTGTGTACTGTGTCAGTGTGTACTTTGTGCAAGTACCGTGCGTTCCGTGTGCGTCTATTGCATGCGAGTGTGTGCGAGTACTTTCTTGTCGACTCAGCCTCAATAAAGTACCTGGTTCGGTGTGTAAACATCGCCACTGGGGAGACAAAGGCGGCTGGGCGTGGCGCTGGCCACCCACCCCTTCGTGTGCCGTGTTGGCATTCTAAAATGCTCGCTTACAGTACTTGCCCAAACAATCTGTTTAGGCTATACGGGGGATCTTTGTCTTTGTGCTCCCATGTACGTTCTGTGTATGTCATGATTGCACTGCGTGTGTGTATGTATGTCTGGTGGTGTGTATGTACACCTTTAATTCGCACGGTTGGCAACATACAGTGCGAAAAAAGTTAAAAATACACATGTGTAGTGACTGTGATTGTCACTGTGTGGTGCCGGGCTTACGAAGCCACAGCGGATAATGTGTTGGCATTATGTGTAGCCCGGTTACTGGGCGTAGTACCAGCCCTAGCGGGGCTTGGGTGAGCGCTGGTCAGCACCGCAAGCAGTGTGCGGCGCGGGCTCCCGTTACGTTGGGGCATGATGCGCTGGTTGACCTGCCGACACGTGACCGGATTATATTGGAGGGGGGCCACCGGTGGACGGGGGCCGCTGGGCGGTCACGTGGTATAAAAGAGCTCTCGGGAGCCTTGGGAAAGAGCTCGAGAGATCTAGAAGGTGGGCGGGGCGAGGGGCGGAGCCAGCCCCAGCCCAGGCCGATATAACGGAGGCCCCGTTATGGGCACGGGGTTCTTCGGGTTGCTGGTGATGAAGATCCACGTCGGGTTGAAGAAACCTCTAGCCACGCGGTCCGGGACCCAGTTTGTGGTCCGGACCGGGATAGCGAAATGTGTCTCGTTCTTAAGTGTAGGTTGTGTTATGTTATGTTGAGTTGGTGAAATAAATAGTGTTGCTCCCAAGACAACGTCTGCGACTCAGTTGGACTCGCTACATATGTACTGTGCGTGTACTTCGTATATCGACTGTGTAATTAGTGCACCGCAGAATGAACCGTGTCCTGTCTGTGTGTCCCGTGCAGGCCCTGGAGGAGAAGGGCAAAGCCATCCTCATGAAGGACGGCCTAATCGACGAGGAGTGCACCAATGTGGGGCCCGACCCCAAGACACTCGACCAGAAGGTACAGGATCGGGCGCGTTTGGGGGACGTGGAACACGGGGAGCACACGGTGGGCTATGGTAGGGTGGAGAGGGACACAAGGACATCATGATGAAAGGAGAAACGGGAAAAGCAAACCGAGGTACCATAGAGAGGAAATGGAGAACATAGGATGAGGACACCGTGCAGCCGGTCCTGGACAGTGCGTCTCTGTGTGTCTCCGCGTGTGTCTCCCGCTCGTCCCTCCCTCGCATGTGTGTCCCCTGTCCTGTCTGTCCCCCCATCGCATGTCTCGTGACAGGTGTCCCGCCTGGAGACGCTGCTGGACGGGGTGCACACGCGACTGGCACGCCTCCTGGCGCAGCAGGGCTCGAGTGTGGCATCGACGCGCGCCCGCCTCACCTCGCTGGAGACGGCCGTGTACGGGATCGTCTCCTCCCTGGGCAGCGCGACTCCCACGATCCTCACCATCACCGCACCGCCCGAGGAGTGACGGACCTCGCCATCGGAGTCGCTGACCTTATCCCGGGCGGCGATGTCGACGAATTATCCTCAGTGGTGGCAGGGACGGTGGCAACGGCGGCAGCGGCGGCAGGAGCGTCAGTAACAGCAACATCATTAGCGCGTGCAACATCACGGACGGCAGCATCACCAGTTGAAGCATTACTATCAACATCAGAGGCAACGTCATCAGCAAGCGGCATCACGGCAGAATGGCCGGCAACATCTGACATCACCAGCATCACCAGCAAGCATCGGCAGCAGCATCAGCAGTAGCAGCACTAGCAAATGAAAGTGCGACATCACAAACATCACCAAAAATACCGGCAACTTCACCTATATTATTGTCAATATCACTAACATCACAATTAGCATCGTCGCTCGTGAAATTATAAGTGCTATCATCGGCAACATCTCTAGGAGTATCGCCGTTAGCATTTAATAAGGAACGTGACAAATATATCCGGCATCAATGATATCAGCAACAACATCACAAACATAATTGGTGGCATAATCATCATCGTCATAATCATCTCATCTCCTACAAATTCAACTGCTTAAGCACCAGCATTCAGGGCTGGATTCAGGGATGGGGGTGAATTTTGGACATTTGCCCAGGGCCCAAAACTCAAGAGTGGTCCACACACGCAAAAAAAACCCATTAATGTTATCATTAAAAAAGTAGGACAGCTTACTCACATTATCATGTTAATTGAATTAAAATGAAGAATATGAAATGAATTAATTGCTGTGCTTAATATTTTTTTCTACCTTCAGTTTTCTCCATCTGACCTGAATTCACCCCATTTGACCTAGATTCACCATTGTAAGGGTAGGGTGCGAGGGGGTAGGCGGTAGATTTTTTTACTCTGGTGTCCCAAGAGCAAAGGTACCTCGATCTAGCTCTGTCAGCACCAATATCACCTTAGCCACCAGTATCCACATCATCATCATTAACATTACAAACATCACCAGCGTCATCACCGACAAAACAACCAAAATTGCTGAAAAATCACAATAAATCATTCGCCACCACCTCCACCATCATCACCATCCTTGGCATCCTCCCCATGTGTCCGTGGTGTCGCTAAGTGTGTGTAACAGATAACGTTAACTCCGCACCTTCCTCCCTGCGCCTCTTCACTCCCCAGATCCTCCACGCTCCTCCTTAGAGCCCAAGCCTATAAACGTACGGGGATAATTATGGGTATTATAAAATACATTGACCTTTCTTTTGTATCTCCGGGGTGGAGCGGTGACACAGTGATTGACGAGCTACTGCTATGACCCCGGCGGCAACCTGGGTTTAATTCTCAGCCATGCTTAAGCATCGGTGGGGGGTAATATCTGACCCGCTCCTGGTCTCCCCCTCCCTTCATCAGCTCGCACTGACCAATGTGGTGAAATATGACCAAACAATCTGGACGATGAACACGGCGTGGGGAGGAGGCCTTCATCCAGCAGTGGATTGACAAAGGACCGCGAATGAACACAATTCTCTATCCACGTTAAACATGTTTTCATCCAGAAGCATGTGTTTCAGCAAACTGGACCGATTTAGAGCTTCTGGGTCTCAACTAGCAGCAGTCAGGCTTGCGAAACAAGCACTCTTCGTTTAAACTTTATTGGCAAGAGCACTCCCTGTAAACAACAACACAAACAATCCTGTGCTGCGTCAATAAAATAACATTTACGTGCTGTTGTGGACCATTGTACGTGCACGGCCTTGTTACTCCACTCGTGCAGGAAGGCCCTCGGCCACACTGCTGGATCACATATGTGGCACCATAAAAGTAAAGTACAACAATTTATTTTTTTCGACGCCGCACTCTGCTGCCTACTTCATAACTCTGGAGCCTATTGCACCTGCTATGCATGGCAATCGCCCATCCAGGCACTATCCAGGATGAACAACCATGCTCACCTTCTGAGACCTGGTGAGGTTGTGCACACTCAGGGAGGCTGGTCGTCGATAGTGGAGCATGATGGGTAATGAATAACGAAACAACTTCAAGCCCTCATTGTCAGATGAACAGAAATGGTCCATGAGCCCGGCGGCCTTGCGCGCTAACACTATCCAGCAGCGTCTATCGAAGCACCCAAACTCATTTTTCATTGAGCTGTGCATACGGATGGAGCTGGAGTACCCAGAGTAAACCCACATATAGATTCATTGCATCAGGCTTCCATCGATTAGATGCCCCTGTAGTATAGATGCGTCTATACATAGAACACTGTGTACTTTAAATAACCTTAATGCTGCTTCGGTAAGGCATTACGGTGCCTTATTACTACCCGAGCTGAAGGAACATTGACAATGTATGACCGTTCTCTATGTCGGTACGGCTGGGGCACAGTTCCCTGATGAGCCCATTAGAGCAACGATATCCAGAAGAGGGGGGGGAGGGGGCGGCAGACATGGCGTCGTGGTCACGGCTAACATTAGTGGCAAGTGATATCCGAACCGCTCCTAGACACGTCCCTTCATCAACCCGGACTGACCAGCTTGGTGAAGTATGTTCAAACAACCCCCATCGCTGGGGGAGGCTTTTTTGCCCTGGTTATTTGATTAATGACTAAGGGCTGCAAGCGTGCAGCGATACTCTGGGTTTTAATTGACGGTCTGTAGCCAGGCATGGTTCACTAATGAGCTCCTGCGAGAGCCAAATGTATCCGTTTCTCCCAACGCTGCTGCTCATTGTCTTTTGAAAATTTGATTGCCTAAAAGTTTTACTGATATTTGCCATCGCTCCGTGTACACGGCACAACGGACTTCTCGGTGGGCCGACGTTGTGCCTGTTCAAGTTCACGTGGGGCAGTGCTCAATTCCGGGGCCATTGGGGACAAATGTCACATTCCCGTGGCATCTGCCAGTATAGCCGTAGGAAAACAATCACTGTCGGTATCCCAAAAAAGTGGCGCTCATATTATCGACCCTAACGGGCTGATAGGGTGCGGTGACCCACGACTGGCATTTGAGTTTGCGATATTCTGGTTGAGAGCCGAGTGCTCTATGGTTGCCAGCAATCAGTAAATTGAGTCTTGGACAGCTGGGTTTGTTGTATTGATCCGCGATGACCTCTGCCTATGACCACATCCCAAGCCTCTTACAGCAGCAGCAGGCTCCGGAGTAATTGGCTATTTGATGGATCCCAGGGTATGCAAGGGTAACCACGAGTCCTCCACCAGGTCGGTGAGGACAATCTGCCCGATCTGACCTCAGTGGTGAGCCTTAAGTCTTTATGATGTCAATGGTGAGCATGATGGTTTTATGAGCAAAACGTTGTGACGCGTGTGATGAACGCGAGTTGGTGATGTCCAATCGCGTCGTGAATGACGTCCATGTTGCTTAAAAAGTCGATCCACTTTCTACCAAGCGAACGTGTACGTTGAACTTCGTACATAGCCAACCGTGCTAATCGGAGTTCATTGACAACCCATGTAGAATTGTTCCAGTCTCCTCAGTATCGCCCGTGATTTCTGATCAAACACAATAGCATCGGTAGGACAAAGGCCTCATTGGTACTGATTTTCATGCCAGGTCACCGCTTTCCTTGTCACCATGGATGAAGGCCTCCCCATGCCAGTGTTGGTCATGGGGGGTTACTTGATCATACTTCACCACGCCGGTTCAGCTGTGCAGGTTGGTGAGATGAAGGGCTCAGGAGCGGTGAAATATATCATCACTGACATTAGAATGGGTGCCAATTGAACTCGGGTAACTGGGTTCAAAATCACCACGGTCCCCAAGTCCTTTGTGTAAATGTGCAACAAATAAATAAACACAACACGTGCTTTAAGAAAGCAATACTTTATTCCAGTTAATAATTCATGTTAACGTCATTGTTAATTAATAATAACGATAATCAATGGTGATGATGATGTCAGTGATGGTGGTGATGTCAGCGTGAGGCAGATTATTTACAGCAAGGACTACGACTGCACACCCTTCACGTATCCCGGCCTCCCGTACTCCTGACTAGCGCTGCAACCTCGGGTTCCAAAATGTTAAATACAATTTAGCTCAATTAGTATTATTAGCTTTAGTTAATTTAATTGAGAAAATATATCAAGTTAAAATTCTACATGGTGGATTTAATTATCCAAGTAGTTTTTTTTTATTGTCGCTATTTAATAAAACTGAGAGTTTAAATGGATATGAATTGTGGATTATACAGTGTATTGATTAATTGTGTCAGCTATTTGCCCTTCTGTGTGAGGGGTGGGGAATGTGTGCCCCCCCCACCCCCTTAACCTTGACCCCCACCCCTCCCCCATCAATGGGAAGTGCTGTAATGCAACCAAAGAACTCGCTTTCCCATAACCCTAATAATACTATTCAGAGTGGTACGGGATTCAAACTCAGACTAGTATTGGTCTGAAACCTTATCTTGCATAGGATGGATGCAGACTTGTATGGAATTACCTGGTGTCGGCTTTGAAATGTGTCATAAAAGTAATACTCTGCAAGGGGATTCATACTGCAACAGTATTTTCCCTTCAGTTAGGATCAGGATTAGGGGTTAGAATCCGGGTTAAATCACTACACTCCAAACGAGACCGTACTAAACCCAAATGCCAGGTAACTTTTGCTCTGCATCTCAATCCACCAATGGTCGGTTTGTTTGAGTCACTCGGGTTTATTTTCTCAGAGGAAATCGTTACAGCGCCCAAAAGGCGCTTTGCCCTCATACGAGTCAGCACTTGGAGATTCCACGGAACCTGGGGGAAGAGTTTGCATGGCAGGAGCAGCACCACCACGAGTGGCAGAAGGCACGAGGGCCATACTAGATTTGTAAGTACAGTATGAATACCCATGCAGAGTATGAATTTATAAACAAAGTATATGTTTTTAGTTACTTTCGTAAAATATATATTTTTTATCGTAAGGGGGTGTCTGCAAACCTGGATGGTGATGGCAGCAAAATCTAAAAGATGCCTGCTGGTGCAGAAGCCAAGCTCTGGGGCCTTCGGCAAATGTGGAGCTCTTTAATTGTGGGAATCTAGAGGCTAATTGTGAGGCCTGATGCCAGGGCCTGTAGGTCTGGAGGGCTGAATATCGAGACATTTGGTTATGGGTCTGGATGTCTTGGATCCTAGAGGTATGGAAGTGAGGCCTGGAGGACTAGACTCAGGGGGGCAAGAGACCTGGAAGTTTAGGTGTGTATTAACCTAGAGAACTGGAGGTCTTGATTTAGAGGAAGGTGGGGGCATAGAAATCTCGATGTGGAAGGGCCGATAAGCCTTAAGAAGGCCTCTGGTGGGGTCTAGAGGCTTGGAGATCTAAATATTTAGGAACATAGATGCCTGGAGGTCAAGACATGGAAGAGCCAAGAGGCCCTAGACATATATATATATATAGACGTGGTCATCAATACAAATCCCAAGGTCCGTGCAGATCTAAATGCAGAGAGTCCTGTGGTTTCAGATGTGTAGGAACCTAGATGCCTGGAGATCTTTACATTAGGGACTTCTAGACACCTAGAGATATAAGTCTGCAGTCACCCGCTTGAGTCAGTTCAGTCACCACCTCCAAGGCTGTGGTCACACGAGACTCGGCAGCGCAGGGATCCGAACACTCGCGTCACCCGAGAGACGAAAAATAAAGTCATATCGTGAGTGTTAAAACCTTCAAACGCATGGCAGCTGAGGGGGGGGGGGGGTCCAGCCAGAGTGAGGGTGCGAGTGTCCAATCAGCATTACGAAATCCAAGCACCACTTACAAGCACTGTGAGATCTGAAGAGTGAAGTCATCTCAATACGGAATCGCAGCAATAATCATAACAATACTGTTATTGATAACACCGTTATAATGCTTGTTAAACATTTCTCTCTCAAATAATGCACATCTTGGGGTGTGAGATGGATGCTTAAACTTAACACTTAAGTTTTCTTCACAGTAATAGCTATCAGTAGTATAATTATTTTGAAAGAAAATTAGTCTCAAATGATACCTTTTACCTCCAATAACTCAACAAAAGAATCACCCGCAACGAATCCTAAGAAGCCTTTTTCACCATTGTTATAAATTTTACAAGTCACAAAAGCACCAATAAAGCAGATAAAAGAGCAAAGAAGACTGACTGCACCACAATTCTCACCCCTCATGATTACCCCACCCCATCACTGGCCATTATGAACGTAGCTCCTAGTCTGTAAGGTCTGTAAAGCGAGCCCTGTTTGTCAGGGACCAGTTGGCCAGACTAGACTGGATACGCAGGCCATGGAACCAGGGGGATCGGGAATGAGGCGAGCCCAGGGATTCAGGAGCCACACAACATGGGTTTGGGGATCCACAAATATCGTTCTGGCTTTTTCTCAGGCCTTCAGGCCAGGGTTAATCATGATCACCCCCTCCCGTTTGTCCTAAGGAGACTGAAGAAAGAGTGCCATAGGATATTGAGCAACATCCTGTAAGATATTAATATTGTTTTAGTTACCCAGAAAGCCTCACTGGGTCTCATTACTATTTTAAGAGTGCTGCATTTTAGGATGTTTGGCAAATTCCTTTTTTTGTACTTATGGGAGGACACCAAACAGCTCAGAACATACCCATGCACAGCTCCCAATGCATGTGCAGGAGCAACCACACACAATGTGGGGCCCAGAAACACCAGAACTTCAATGGTAAACGGCGAATGCTAAATATTCTTTGTTGTTAGATCACTGGACAGCAGTCACCTTCGTGAAGTTACAAACTTTAGTAGGTGACCCGTTAAATAATCCCATGGGCTCTTTTTGCTGTACAGTCGACAAAATTCAAACAACGAAAATAGAACAAATATCCATTTCATAGTTATAATTTTGTTCCAAAGTAATGAAAGCCACGAGAGTGCTTTAACGTGGTAAACGTTTGCCCATTTAAAACTTCCAAGTAAAAGTTCATGCAAGCATCGTAAATGGGAGTGTGAGATGGGTGTGAGAGTGCGTTCGTGTCGGTACCTTTATATAATTATTCCAAAAACTAAACACTTTTAACTAGTATTTTTGGAAATAATGTTCTATATTTTTTTGTTAGTTTTCTTTTTTTTTAAAGTTTTAAAAAAATGTACAGTATATTGTTATTACTCCTGCCCCAGAAAGGCATCCCTTAGCAGTGGGTCCCATGTCCACCTTTTTTAAAGGTACCCTCTCAATATCACCAAGACCTGTCGCAGGCTTCGCCCAGGTTTTGTTAGTTTTGACGGTGCAACCTTGCTCTTCGACTGGCCTAGAAAAGCATTTTTTTTTAATTAGCAGATGTTCAGGCCCGTTTCAAAAACGCTGGACCAGTTACTGTTTTGTACTTTAGTGACACACACACATTTCACTAGGCTTATCACGAGTGTGATATTTGCCATTTTCAAAATGTTAATGGTACAGAGGCACAATTCCTGTACCTGTGTTTGAGGCCAGTGTGGTGCAACCGCAAGGGTGCGTATGAACATCCCACAGTGGATTAATGTGATCGTTCACTATTCTCATACAATAGATATTACCGTTTGGGCTGTTCAACACCCCCTAAAGTAACTTGCGGTGCCATAACCATGAGGTCCTATGAATTAACCGATGTTACTAGAAGGGCCTCTTGAGACGATGATGCTAGGTAAACTTGGGATAGATTTTTTGTCCATGCTAAAGGGGACATTCCCCGGATCTCCTGACCCTCGCCTCAAAGACCCAACCTAAATAAGATAACCGTCCCACAGCCGCTAACCGCCCCACTCACCCATCCAAACAAATTCACGAATCTGCCACACTTTTGTCTCTCAAGGCGAGCACATTTTTGTACAATCGTGTTTTGTTTTCTCGATGCACATTTGTTTTCAAAGGCGGACGCTTTTGTGAGGACTATCGAAGGCATGAAAAAAGGTGTTTCTTTTTAGTTGTAGTGTTTGTCTTTGAAGCCTTTCCCCGGGTTGGTCTTTTAACGGTGGTGCAGTGTGCAGGCTCGCGATCCTTTCAGGCGGCCAGGCAGTGTCGAAACCTGCGGAGAAGCACACCGAGCAATCAGCATTAACAAATTATAACAATTTTCCATCGTTTATCAATCCGTTATTCGTGGAGGCCTCCCCATGCCATATCAGTCGTGGGGTTGTTTGACCATACTTTACCACACTGGTTTGTACGGGTTGATGAAGGGAGTGTGAAAAACCAGTGTCACCCACCACTAATGTTAGCCATGGCCGGGAATGAGTCGGATCGCTGGGTTCATTATGCACAAATGTATCCATTTTCTCAGGTCGTGTTTTCTCCACACGCTCAAATGGCATGGGTATTAGGTGGCAATGCAGTGAGGGCCCAATGGGGGAATTCCACATGCCGATGTCTGTAGGACAGCCACTGCTATTCTCCAGGGTAGTCCAGATATCTTGTGACCCGCCAATTAATCGACCCTGAACATTTTCTTTCCTTTGCATATTCATTTTTGTTTTAAATAGACCATACTTTAAAAATATTATGGTTTAGAGAATTAAATGGGGGTCGTAAGACATCTGGACCACCCTTTAGAAAGTGAAGAGGGATCAAGTCAATGTCGAAAGAATCCAGACTACCAATAGAAAACCCACACATACATGGGGATAACATTGAAACATTTCACACACAACATTTAAGGAACCCACTTGCTTTACTGCCATATCGTGTCAAGTTGTAAGTTCTCATCAACTATGAAGCATGGTTGTCATGGGCCCTGTTGCAAATATTAAAATGGGTCCCCACCTGTCCATTTTCCACCCTATCCGTAGCCCGGCGGCTGGGACTCTTCAGCCTGCGGGCCTTGGTACAGTTTCACCGCCTGTAAATCCAATAGCTAAACCACTGGCTCTCAGACACACGATCAAACCTGCGCAATCCATAAATCTACGGCTCCACGGTGCTAGGTTATAGGTGTGCGCCACTGTGGCTATTCAACAAGGCCCTGCATAGTGGGACATTACGACTGTGTACGTTAGGGTTACGACCTGTTTTGGTTTCTCAGGACCCGTTCTCTTTTTTGAGATAACCATCCTGTGAAATCGAAGTCTTTCTGGAAGCCTAAACATGAAAAGTTAATTTGCCGTTTACATGCAGTTGTGCCCTTCTTCCCAAGATACGTTTTTTTGTTCATACTTCAGCGGCGGCGACCATCGTGTTGCGCGTGTGCCCATCGTCTTTCACGGTGGTCTGTGGCAGTACCAGCGGTGGGGGCCTAGGAGAGGTCGGTGACGCTGTGCCCGTGCCGCATGACGGGCAGCGCGTGAAGCGCGCGGGGGAAGTCGGCGCCCAACATCCGCCCATTCTCGCCCAGGCTGCCCGTCAGAGACAGCCGCCCCTCACTACGCAGCGCCTCGCCAAACGCCAGCTGTACGCGGGCACACACGCGGGCACAGCACCAGCGATTAACTCAACTTAGCCTTATACTGAAGAAGTGTGGTTCCCACGCTTGAACTTCTTTGGCACCGTACGTAGCCACCCATGATAATTGGAGGTGCAGGGGGAGGGTCTCCTAGACGTTCGCAGGCCACTGGTGGTCTGCGAGGTTGTGGGAAATGATCCGTGGAAATGTTCCAGATATGACGATTTTGAGTCGTTTTTAACTCTCGTTTATCTCACTTTCATTTCACTAATCTGTATCGATGTCCCCGCGGGCAATAGCTCAATGGGCCACTCCAAGAGCCTTCCACGGTCAGATGTGGCCTGCAGGCCACGCTTGCTGTAGCCCATAGTGAGCAAGTGTTGCTGACAGGTACCTGTTAATGGTTTAAACAATATATATCTCATCCTCAGTTTAACACGTAGGCTTTTGAGACCAATATTCATAATACAGTTTTTTAAACAGATTGTAAATGTTGTGAATTTACTCTCCAACACTGGTGTGCTGTACGAGTAACGAATTGGCATGTTCTGTTTACGTGACAAACCATTCTAATTGGCTGTGTCGGGTGGTGGCGGGTTTAACGTCAAATGTATATTTACGCGATCTAACCCAAAAAAAACCCCCGTATTATGGATATCTCATCCTGTCAAAACTCACCTAGGTTGCATGTATGACCCATTCTAGACTCGCTTTGTGATTGGGAAAAAAAATCTTAAAATATAAACTTCATGATCGGACTCGAATTACGTCAGTGTAACATTATACCTAACTGACCAAAATAGTTGTATTTGTATATCTGTATTTTCCAAGTTATGAATACACATGTGCCAATAGGCAAACTTGAAGGCAGATTTGGTAAAGATATATGACCCAGATATAGTAAGGACATAATGATTGTTCAGAGGCTGCCATGTTGAACGAGATTATGGTGCAACAATGCAGGTGTTTGCTCTGTTGCAAAGTTGTTGCGCGCCTGCAAAACAGCTGGACTCAGAAACACACAGGTACAAAGACAAAGATCCCCCATATAGCTTTTAACAGACCCCTTTGGGGCAAGTGCTGTTAGCGCCTATAATGGGCCGGGATCGCACAAGGGGGTGGGGTGTGCCAGCACCACGCCCGGCTGCCTTTGTCTCCTAGTAGTGATGTTTACATATGGCACTAGGTGCCAATTTGAGGCTAAGTCGACCTAAGGGAGGCCCAGGACCAGTTCAAATATTCGCCACTGTTATTAGTTGTGAGCGGGAATTGAACTCGGGTCGCCAGGTTCATAGCGTAGCGCACTAACCACTACACTACCATACCTCACAGGTACACAAAATAAAACATCTCCTGTTTAGCCTTTAACAGACTGTTGGGGCAAGTGCTGTTAGCAAGCACCTATGAAGGCCTAAACGATAGGCATGGGGTTGGGTGGCCAGCACCACGCTCGACCGCCTTTGTATCCCCAATGGCGATGTTTACACACCGCACTAGGCACTCATTTGAGGAGGCCGAGTCGACCGAGGGGAAGCCCAGATATTCGTCACCGATGTTGGCCATGATCGGAAATCGAACTCGGGTGGCCAGGGTTCATAGCGCAGCGCGCTAGCCGTAACACTACCGCTCGCACACAGGTGCGCACACACATAGACACACAGGTGCGCACACACACACAGGTGCGCGCGCACACAAACATACACAGGCACCCCACCTTGAGGCGCTTGGCTTCGGCGCGGGATTTGCAGCAGAACTCCACGAGCGCCACGAGCATGGCGAGACCGAGTCCACCCACGAGGATGTAGAAGACGCCGGCCACATTACTGAGGCTCAGAGCGCTCGTCTTATCCTGCTCGCACGGGCACGCACGCACGTCACCACCCACCACGGATCGCTCTACCAGTTGGCGCACCTCCCCGACCCCCAGACCCAACAAGGACGCTCGCATGGGGACACTCTCAGGGATCCAGCAGCAGGGTCGTGGGTTTCAGCCTGCTCACATACCCTTGTGTAGCAGCACTAATGGGGCGGGCAGGTGAGCGGACGAGTGGGAGTTGAAACAGTGGCGGCTGGTGGCTCCAGTTTGAGCGAGGTGCCAAATTCCAACTCGGATTTCGCAGCCTCGGTTGACGCGTGCAGGTTTTTTAGTTGTCGAAAAATCGAAATGCAAAGATTGGAGAATTCGAATGTAAAGAATTGGAAATGCGATGAAGATCAGATGAAGTGGCTTCATTAGAGGTTACTCATCGGATGGTTTCCCAAGAGACCTGGCCAGTTTGGGAGATGAATTAAAAAGGTCGGCGTCTTCGTTATCAACTTAGCGATGGGCGGTATGTTGGCGGTCCTGGGTCGGTGGCGAAAATTACAAATTCACTTGGCGTGGGGCCAGTCTCTACAGAAACAACTGTTGAGATTCCACAACAATTGTGTCCTATAATTATCTACAACCAGAGTATGATGATAATGGGTTGAGTCAACCTCAACCTTAATTAGAATTTGCAACCTTCTGGTTTTGAGTCAAGTGCTCAACCTGACCAGGTGAGAGCCCCACAGAGGGCCTTTTCACGTGAGTGGGATTTACGCCGACTTAGTCGTGTCGACACGAGTTAAGTCAATTTAAGCTCCATTTGAAGTGGTACGGCGTCAACTAAAGTTGCCACCTCCAAGAGGTGGAGATTGATTTACCTGCCGACTTAAACTGCACTGGCACGAGTAAATCCGACACACACAAAAAAAAATCGCAAGTGAGAAAATACCCACTGTGAAATTATAATTACAACACGCTGCTTCCGCATTCTAGTTAAGCATTGCCTGCACGCGTCACCTACGGCTGGGAGAAGCGAGATGGAGGCCGTTACCTCCTCTACTTCAGAGCCGCTGGAGGCAACAGGGCATTGTTACCATCATCAGAAGAAGCGCGTGGGCTGTTGCGGAGAGGATGTTAACATCCAAGAGCCTGTGACACTGCTTGCAAAGGGTAAGCCATAGTGTGCCTGAAATCCTGGCCCAAAAATGTTGACCTCTGCACTGGTTTAAGTCCAAGTTACTTGAATTATGGTGCAACTTAAGCAACTGGGATAATTGAGGAGCTATGCCAGTAACATCACAATCATCATTATTATCAGCCATGATCTATCCACTGCTGGATGAAAGCCACCTCAAGCCATCGTCATTATGGTCTCGCAATGCAACCAGCTCCATCTAGCTTCTGCACTCGCGGTGAATTCATTGTTGCATATCTACGGTGGACGTCCTCTCGGGCACGTTCCCTCTTTTGGCTCCCACTCTGTCATTGTCTCAACCACAGCCATCATCCCGTCATCCCTTCCACAGCCGTCGCCTCCCCCCCTGCCCCCCACATTAAAAAAGAAACAAAGCAGTGGCGTTTGGTGGGGCGGTACTGGAAACTTATCCCGAGGCCCAAAATGTCGTCGTGCTCCTGCTGGGAGCATGTCCCCTAAGTTCTCAGTAATTGTGGGCACACCGGCCCTTTGTCCGACATGCTGTGACTGCAGCAAGGAGATTGTAGTCAGTAGTCTTAAATGTCTTCACCAGTGGTCACAGCACCTGGACACTTACGTACTATTAATACGTGATAATCGACCCTTTGTCAATCCACTGCTGGATGAAGGCCTCCCCATGTTGTTGTTCATTGGGGTTGTTAGATTCTACTTAACAGCACTGGTTCGTGCGGGTCGGTGAAGGAGATGCCCAGGACTGGTTTGGATATCACTCGCCATTTTTGGCCCGCACCGAGGGCATGGAGCGGTGGCGTAGTGGTTAGCGCACTGCACAGTTATGTACAGTACTGCATATATAACAATGTATCATCTGACCCATTGAGCCGTATACACTATCCACTCTGTGCCAGTCTCACCACCACCTCGTCTCAATGCGCTCTCTGCAAACTCAACCCCATGGCTACGATGGGGAAATATCAGACTGATGGTGACTACGATCTCTTTGCTGAACTCGACACGTCTCCCTCGTTAAATATATATTTTTTAAAAAGGGCTGCTTACGGTCCAATTTGTCATGAGGTTTCACATTTTTCATCCACCCTTCACTGTGTATTGATGTCCCTTGAGATATTCCCAAGCAAGCGTATCCCAAGGCAGAGAACCACATGCTGAAGCCAATTAAAAACGTCTATACGCAGTGTGCCCCCCAAGCCCTACTTAGGCCCGTGAGGGAATCGACAACATTGCAAACTACGATGCCGCCGGAGGTTGCTGGTGCTTATTTGAGGCTGTAATCTCAGTGAGCTTGGATGTGGGATTGGTCGGTCACGGGAAGAAGGTTATTTAACGGTGGTCATTACGGAGACGACGAACTGCGCGAGATGCGCCCCAACCCCCCGGGGTTTTGAGGTTGGCGAGGAACACGGCAGGACGCAGCACGATGAGTGTCGCCCCTTTTCCACACGCAAGGGATTCCTCCGGGCACTCTGGTTTCATTCCCTCCATGTGTAAACACACTCGGCGATTAAGACATTGACTCAGCATCTCAAGTAAGGGCCTCGCTGAACGCTGAAAAAAATATTCTTGCGACTCGGTGAGGCTTTCTTGCATCAATAACACCAGTGTAATATAATCCTGAATCGTCACATAACCCGTAACTCGCACGGCTTGTGGAGGTCCTCCTCAAGCAGTGGATAGATTTGTTTTAAAGGCTGTTTAAATATGAACATGTGTTGTTGTTGAACCCAGGCCCAAAGCACCAAGCGGCCAAGCAGCACTATGTACGTTTCCTTCATAACCCGAGTCGAATTTGGGCACACGACCACTTTTGCGAACGTTGTCACAGGAACCTTTGGCTGTCGCCATCCCCTCAAGAGGCAGCGGCGCTGTTTAAACGATGATTTTCAAACCGCCGAACCATTTATCCTCCAGCGAACCCCATAGCAGGTCTACCTCTCTCGAGTTATGGGAGAGGAGGGGGGTGGCGGTCTGGGTCTCCACTTTCCAGACGTGTCCCAGGTCTCCCTTGGCTCAGTCTCAAGGCACCGCGACTCATCCAGGCGTCAATATCAATACGTGCTGTATTTGGGATTGTTGCTGTTGTTGTCCTGAGCTGTAGTTTTTTTTATTTGCAGGTAATGATGGTGGTGGCGTAATTCACGGCCTGGGATAGGATCGCAGCATTTTTGTCGCCTGTAATGAGGGGTTAAACAGAAGCCACCGGATTCTGTCTGATTCGAAGCCATTGCATCTCATCCAGGCCGTGTCTTCGTTTCTGATTTCATCCTGAGAATTTAAAACTTTAAAACGTGCCCTCTTCGGTCTTGCTAATTGTTACAAATATCCCCTTTGGAGGTTGTCTTGTTTTCTGTGGTGGATAGTACAGAAATAAGATTCCTCACTCAATATAAGGCTAATTCTGACAGAATTCAGTACAGCAAGCAGGTGGGTAGGAGGCAGTGGAAGATGGTCGGCGTCTGACCCACCCAGAAGTTAACTGTGATAAGAGGATAGATAGTACAGCGAGTGAGCTCCTCACATGTTGTCCGTACAATGGAGTGTCCTCCCTTTTACGTGCGTGGCTTTTCTCTGGGAACTCTGGTTTCCTCCGGCAACGCTAAACTACGTTGACAATGTTGAAGTAGCCAAACGTCCAAAACCCGGTCAAGTGTCAAAGTGAGAGGTGGCCTGGTGAAAGCTTGATTCAACTCAAAATCTCAACGGTGGCTCAGGGGTCAGAGACACTGAGCCACAACAGAGATTCTGAGTTGAATCAGGATTTCTGCTGCCCGCGATTTAACTGGGTCTCCAAGTATAGCAAGATGGCACTCGGCCCAGTGACCAAAGATTGTGTAAAAAAATACTGTAACTTTATTTTCCTTATTCTAGCGTTGGTAAGGAGAAACTCAAATTGCATTGATATGCAATTCATTCTCTTTGCAGGGCGTGTAAAAAGTATGCCCCCAGTGTGGATAAAATCACTGCAGTGACTTCCGAAGTAGTTCCTGTGACATTATCTTATGGGGCAATTTTCTGACGCAGGGTGATCCACTGCTCGCTGAAGAGTTCTGAATGGACATTTTCTTGCCTCATTATATTATAACTATAGCACAATTGGAACATCATTGGGTGGTTTACAAGCATTAAATAACGCTACAAATAGAGTCAAATGTTTCAGCAGTGCCCATCTCCTATGGCAATTCCGAAGTGTCAGTGGAAGTACCACATTTAAATGAAATGGCCAATCTCTCCATAGGAGAACCAATGTTTCCCACAAAGTGGTAGCTATTTTATCAGCCCTGCAGAGTTGATGAAGACGGGCTCATCCGACCATGAACCTGAAGTTAAACTCACAAACTTGTGCTTGTGAGTCAAGTGCCCTGCTCACAGCACCACATTGGCCACCTAGAGGTCAGCAACCCAAGCCAATGTGTTGATGAGACAAGAGGAGATCTGCGATGCATTTGTCGACAGTGCATTCTTCTTCTTTAATTGACTGAGTGGAGCGGAGGCTGTGCTGACTGAGCCAGGGTGACCCGGGGGAATCTGGCAAGGGAGCATCCTTCAGGGGTCCATAACCCCCCTCACAGGGGCCCACTTTTGGAGTCCTACTCACTCCCACTGGGATTCTAGGGGGGACTCGACTGAGGCTGGACCAGATCCCTCTGTGCGTCCCCATACTCACGGCGAAGCTAAACCTCCAGCGTCCAACACCCATAGGAGACAATGCGGTCAGGGGTCAAAGGATGGAAGTCTGGATCAGCATCTCCAGATTCGGTTTCAGTTCCTGGTTGCACTCGTTCACCGTGATCGTGTAAACTTAATTTAAGTTTAAAGTTGTTCACAAAATCACCCGGTAATTGGATTACCAGCAGTTAGACAAACCAAATGTTAAAAGTCACAGTGCTTCTATGCTTAAAATTAACATTGCAAAGTGATAACTGTTGACAGCCCTGAGCCAGAGGTAAAAATTCCACATTTCTTTGGTGGGGGCCAATGTGGATAGAATGACTGCTAAAATTTCTTAAAACCATGCTTCAAAAAGCACCTGTTTGGCCATTTTGTTATTTTGATATTAGGTTCTGTAATAAATAGTCTGTTTTACTTATGACCGGCATTGTGATAACAGGTGTTGAACTTGAAGAGGTTTTGCCAATGGAACATCATAACAGGTAATCCGTTTTAAATGAAAAAAAAAGAAACCTGCGACTACCAAACCTTCTTTGGCAATTAACAGTCCTCTTAACAAGGTGTAACCTTTTAAGTCGTCAGGCAGCTGGGTAAAATGTTGCCTTTCTCAATGTCGTCGTGGTTAACAGGTGTTTGGCCATGACCTTATGACCTTGTGACCCCAGGAAGGCGTGGCAGTCGCGGTATGAGATCATCTGCTACCGAGGTGAGAGGTCACCACACGTTGAACGGACCGTACCACTCATGCACGGAGGGGAGTGGGATATGAGAGACTGTACTACATTAAGATCATGGGAAGCTGCAGAGTGGGGGAGGGACAGGTGATCAAATTATCCAGTGTAGGGAAGACAGGTCATGCAAACAGCGACACTATGACGGGGGAAAGCAGTGGGTTCCATCCAATACGCAGCAACATCCGCCCCCTCCATGTCAGAATGGTACGATCCTATAATGGTGATATCACAAATTGATTTTACCAAATGGTGATATGTTTGGCTTAATGTGTTTTTTAAAGTAATGTATTGTCAAAATTTTGAAAAAATATATCGACCTCATTATACCAAGAGGTAGCAGTGATCGTTAACATTTCAGTTACTGACATTTAAAACAACGTTAAAATATTTTGTTGGTGGAAAGGCAGTTTCTACCGATTTGGCTCTTGCTTTTCCACCAAACATCGGTAGAAAAGCAGTTTCTCCCAACACTTGAATGAGAAGTCAATTTCGTACTTGTATCGATATAAATTGTATCTTTTTACAATGTCACCGTCAATCCGCATTATTACACAATTTAAAGTATAATTGTACAATACACGTTGAATAGTTATTGTGAGATGGCAAGTTACGAAATTAACCTCTCAAAATATCTTATCTCGTTTTCTCAAACGAGCGTACAGAACTTTGGCGTGGGTCCCTGGCTCTACTCAACGCCCCTCAGTTCAGTTTGCTGGGTTCAAATCCCGCTTGTCTACAGTGCTGACCGCTCTACCGCCAATGACAAATGCGTGTATTGTCAGTAACGCAAGTTGCAGCAGACAGCACTGTATTCCCAAATATGTAACTGAAACGGTCGCTGTTACTTTAGGTCTGGTGCTGAGGTCACCTTTCCCATCACCACTCCTCACTGCCCCCCCTCCCCACTATCGCCAATCCTTATTGGGTAATCCTCGTTCTTTTCATTGGTGCAGCTTGGGCTGTACCAAATATATCAGGTGGGTACTGTGGTGGTGGTGATGGCGGTGAAGATTACGGTGATGGTGACAGCAGTAGTGGTGGTGTTGATGGTAATGATTGAGGTGGTAATGGTGACGATTTTTATGGTGGTGGTAGTAATGATGATATTGCTGGTTATGTAACATTGGGGAATGTGTGATAATGCTGGAGGTGATAATGGTCACCAATGGTAACGTTGCAATAGTCTCGGTGGAAATGTTGACGATAGTGGTAACGATGTTGCCAAATGTAGTGAAGGCAGCAGTGCTTGTGATGGTAAAAAAATAAGTCATGGCGAGTATGGTGGCGATGTTAGTGATGGGCGTAATTGTAGGGGTTATGACAATGATGATGGTAATTGCAGCAATAGTTGGTGGCTGGTGGTGGTGTTAACGATATGGTAATGGTAACATTGATGGGAATGGCCAACAACCCAGCCTCATTTGGACCGTTTCACTACACTGTGCGGGGTGGGTATAACGAGCCACTGTGCAATCAGGATTTATCATTTCACATTTCACACAGAGGTGACATCAAGACCACTGCAATGTGACCCCATCACAGCAGACAATTTAATGTTCTTTGACGGGCCCCATCTCTTGAATAATAGAGCCTCGGATCTCTCTGTCGCCAATGATACGAGATCACAACCATTGTCCTAAATGAATTGTTTGATGTTGTTGTCTGCAGTGATGACCTGCACAGAACCTCACATTTCACTGGGTCATGGATCAAGCACGGTTTACATAGCATCATCATCACCATCATCATCACATCACCACCAACATCATCACCATCGTCCTCGGTGCTTACAGCAAGGTGTTGATGTTGCCGGTGATGGTCATGGTGGCGTCACTTGTTGGTAATGGTAATTTTTGACATTTACATTTATTTGATGCATTCACTGATTTTAGGTACAAATGCTGGACCCACGCGCCAGTGTAAAGGTGATGTTAAAGACCCACGCCTCGTTCTCCCAATGACGGACCAGCACAGTGAAGACGCACGGCAGGTGGCGTGGACAGGTGAGTGCGCAAGTGATTGCGAGAGTGCGTGTGTGTCGCTCGCTCCTTCACACGCGCACACATATTCCCAGGTGCACCCACCCACGCACCGTGTGTACACGAAGACGTAAACACATACATCCACATAGAACACTAATACACGCACGCACGCACACACACACAAACATACGTGCGCACACACAACGCACGCATACACATAGATTCTCGTGCACACGTAGACGCGCGCACACGTAAAGCACATTGAGACATGGACACACACACACACAGCCGCATATATATTAAACACGTAAATGAGCACTAACCTGACACAGGAACATGCATACACACACATTGGTGCCTCGTGTGCACATATGCACACGTACACGCGCGCGCACACACGGGAACGTTGCGCACGCGTGTACATGTATGTACGGGCACGCACGCACGTATGTGTCTCTTGCACGCGTGCGAGCACGGGGATTGTACACGCAGGCGTGCACACGTACGTGCACGTATGCATGTGTAACGCGCACACTCATACATACACACATATATAAAGAACATCTATATTGCATGTACAATACTTTGCATACAAATAAACATCTGCATAATACACGTGTAAACATAAAATATACGCATCAGACTTTGCAATTTATTTAGTAACATTATTCTGACTTTAATTGCAATTATAATAATGCAAGTGTTATTAATTATTATTGAATCTCAAGACTTTTTCAAGAGGGTTGTGCTGCATTGGGATGTTTGGTTAATTACGGTTAATTAATGTTTGGATCCATGATGGAAGAAACCAGAGAATCCGGAGAAAATCCGTCACACATAAGAAGGGGATAACCCTCAGCACTGCCATCCCATGGGCAAATCGTGTGGCCCCATGTCTTAGGTAGTTATGACCGAGTTATGGCTCACAAATAACTAAACGTTCAAGGAAAATCCAAATATCTTCCGTGACGATGTATAATTACTAGGCCAAATGCGTGAAGTTCATTTAAAAACAAGAGCAAAAGACACGACACCCACCAATATAATGGGAAACTTAAACTGCATTGGCTCAACAATCCTAATATAGCAGGACCTCGTAATAACGAGTCTTGAGACTTGGTGACATGAAAATTACTGTATGTTAAAAAAAAGAATAAATTATGATTCCACATTTTCATTGAATTCTACTTTTTGGTCACTATAAACTGGTCTAATATTTACAAATGATCTTAGAGTACATATGACATACAGTATGTACACATACATTACAGTGTATCGTATATAAGGTTACTGTAAACACTATTCAAACTGGATGTACATTACATTAAATACAAATATTTCTCTTGATACTAACCATTTCGTATAATCTCTTAAGACAGTCGCTTACCTAATTGTTTTCATCAATTGGAAGATTTCTTAAGTTAAGCCCATATATTGTATGCAGATGAATGTATACAACGCAAATATAACCAAATTAACTTAACGAGTCGGGTCAAGGGCTGTTTGCGAGCACCTATTATGGACGACGGGGCATATCTGTTCGACACGCCCCGGCTAGCACCACGCCCAGCCACCTTTATCGGTCTCGGTACCCATGTGCATCGGCAGGTGACATTCCAAGTTAACCTAGGAGAGTCCCAATCTATGTTCATGTACCAATCGATGCATGTACTGTATGTTGAACTTCTTTCACACCGTACGTAGCCAACCGTGCTAATCGGAGGTGCGAGGGAAGGACAACAAACTAAACACAAAAAGCAGCTCTAAAGAAATTAGTTTCCTAACACACATATACTGTGTTATCTTGTCTCGCTTTCCCAAGGAGATGTTTTTCTCGGGAAAAATATAATAGTGTACACACACAGAGATACGAAGTGTACAAGTACACATAGACAAGCAATACGAACACACGCACAAATACGTGTAGACAAAAAACTACCTTTCAGAAACACTAGTGTGCACACACAGTGTACAAACATACATACACACACTCTACTACACTATGGACCCAAGTCACATCTTGGCTGAAAGGCATTTTTCACCAATTTTCTAGCAGCGGGTGGGGGGACCCCAACAAAATAATGGTGAGCGAATGCGTCATTTCTCCACCATCTCATTGAATGTTGGCGGAAACTGCTTTTCTGCCAACGCATGAATTGGGCCCGTGGTCTTGTGTCGGTATATGAATAACGTGCAGTCGCTATACAATAGGGGTGCACTGCTGCTGGGGTTGCCAACCGTCTGCTTTTCGACCGGACTGTCCAGTTATTTTTTTATCCCCCTCGACCTTGCCGTTCCATGCCTCCAACCCGACGGACGTGAAGTCCGTCTGCCCGTGGGAGGCGTGCGCCGTGCAAGACAAGCTCACCTCCACCCCAATATGGCATGGAGCGCGCTTGGTGGAACCCACTGGGTCGAGAGCCTGACTATGGTAATACAACAATCCCGTTAAACATTGGTCCTGAAGGCCATTTCCATTTCTCACCTCAAATGTTTTTGAGGTGAGAAATGGAAACTTTGTCTGTCCAATGTTTGGTCATTTATTGATGTTTTAGTCATGATCAGGGTTTATTTTTTTACTGAATGTGTTGTTATGAGTAGCCACATCCAGAGCCACAGCAAGAGGTTTCCTGGATGTGGTTGTGCCGGGTCATCAAAATTAAGCACCAAAAATGAAGTTCTACCCATGATCCTATACAACGGTGCATAATGAGTTATCTACAAATCGTAGACCAACATTCCATCAAGAGGTCGCCGCCCCCTCCTCCAACTGCTCCTGTCCCCTACTCTCTCCAAACCAATGAACCATGAACACGCCCCTCTGTCCGTTCCTTGAAAATGGGAAAGTTGGCAACCCCAGTCGGTGGTTGGGCATGTGCGCGTGTGGGGGGGGGGGGGGGCACGCGGGGGGCACAGAGGAGCACGCGCAGGGGGGCACGCACTGACCTTGCTGCCCGACTCCTTGCTGCCACACTCCCCCTTGTCGTACCACCACTTATTTTTGAGTTTGTCTAGAATGCCCTGCTCGCTGAGCTTTAGCACGGCCAGGTTCACCTGCGGGCTGCCCTCGCCCCAGGGCCGCCCGCCACCCACCCACCCATTCCGCCACCCGGACAACCGGACAACCAAAGGACGAATGGATAAAGGGACGAATGGACAAATGAACAATCGGACAGGACAAAAGGACACCCGAACGATCAGATGACCAGACAAAGGGTCAAGCGGACAAATGAAAAACCAGATAGAATGACATATGGACAAAAGGACAACCAAACAAAAGCAAGACGACATGAAAGCACAACCAGAGAAAAAAATATATAGACAATAACACTACCAGACACAGGGATAACAGGACAAAATGACACATGAGCAAATGGACAACAAGACACAAAGATTTCATGGCGCAGACATAGGATACCGATATATATATGGGACACATTGGAGATGCACAGAAGCATACGAAATGTGGAATACACGTGGGAGACATGGGGCTCACACGAGACGCAAGCACAGAAGGGGATAGGTGGGACACACACACAGGAGCACACGCAAGACAAACAGAAGACAATACACTTTTTGTAAATTAAAATGATTGCACCAGGAATGTAGGACCCATGGAGAAATAAAGGATCGGGGGGAGCACATTGGGAAAGACATCATGGACACACACCAAACACATGGGAAACATGGACACGTGGCCACGGAGACACGAAACGATGGGTACATGGAGACAAGAGGTTTAGTGGTTGCCGTGGCCCGGGGGGTGGGGGTAGGGGGGGTGGCGGAGACGGTACCACAATTGGCGGAAGCAGCACGCGTGTGAACGAGGTGGTGGTGGTGGTGATGATAACGGTGGTGATAGTGGTGGAGATGCAGGTGGTGGTGTTGACGGTCATCACGGTGGTGATGATGGTGAATTAATAGTGGTAGAGAATTTATATGAGAGGAATTTTAAGTTAATAAATTAGCAATGGTCCGTGGTGATTTGGGATATATCTTAGTAATAATTAAAATAACATTGACATGCATATTAATTGTACAGTAGTCATTGCATTGATAGCAACCCATATTTAGCGATTGTGAGAAATGTGGAGTCATAGTAGTTATAGAATGATGGTGCTAAGAGTAATTTGCAAACATTGTTATACAAATTGTCAATATTTTTGTAATATATAAAAGAAATCAAACAAGAAAAAATTATCAATGTATGTAGTGACGATGACGATGGTGATATTTTGCAATGGTGATGACGATGGTGGTGATATTGATGTTGGTGATGATGACGTGCCACCCTTAACACCCAATGTGACGTCATTATTCCGTGTTCAGCGTTTGCATAGGGGTGAGGAGACAAGGCACGCACACACGTGTACACACACACGCACATAGACACGCACACGCGCACACACAAATACACACACAGAGAAATTTCATAAATAATATCACATTTCTTGGTTATATTATGTTATGATTTCTCAAAAACGACTTTATACGAAAGCGATATCCACGCCGCCTTAAATAAAATTTCAATGCAATTTTTTTTCAAGGGGAAAAAAATGCAACATTGCAAAAACAAATTTCCCTCCTCAAACAAATTGTAAATGTTTGATTTTCCACGGTCTTCCGTTTGTTACCTTTATTTGCGTTCGCAGTATCGCTTTCAGTAATCGGCAGCGGAGAGACGCGCAAGAGGGTCAAGTTGTAAACCGAGTAATATAATCTTATCACTTGCCTTAAGTCAAAACTCCTCTCGTCCACAATGTAGCGGATTAGAAGAGAATCGCGTATGCATATGAAAATGCACAGCGTCAAGCGCCCTTCAAGATGTCGAAATTGTTGTTGTTGTGAAACGAACATGGCTGAACCAAGTGTGTTTTGGAATTGTTAGAAATGCGTTTCTCTGATTTGTTGCCTAACGTTAGTCAAAATTGATAACAGTGATGATGATGATGGTAATTTATGATCAGCGGTGACATTATACATTAGGTTTTAAGAGTCGTGCCGATTACTGTTGGGGGAACTGGGGACTGGGGAGACAAAACGATTTTTAAAACATCTGTCATCTATGACCCAACCTGGGACACACGGACGAAACTGACAGACAGACATGCCCTCACGTGGACAGACATACCCTGACAGACACATACGGGGACAGACGGACATACACGCATACAGACATGGACACAGACGCACGTGGACAGACAGGCAGACAGACGCCACTCACTCACACGGGACGGTCACGCGGATGGACGGACACTCACGGAGACGGGCACACTCGCACACAACACGGATACGCACTGACATGGGGGGGGGGCACACAGACTCGCACGGCTACTCCAGCACACGTACTAACACACTCGGGCACACTCGCTTCACTCGCTTCACTCTCTCGCCCTGTCTGTCTAGGTAACTTCTCTGGGTGTGCGATTCTCGCGAGGGACATCAAGCCAGGTCGCAGTGACCCGGCGCATGAAGCCACAGGGCTCAGCGCGGAACCCGTGCAGAATTCTCTTTGTCAGCCTCTTTGTCTGTTTTAGCTCTCTCTGTCTCTCCGTATTTCTGTTTGTCAATCTACTTGTGTATCTGTCTATCAATATGTCTGCCTGTCTGTTTCTCTGTCTCTCTGTCTGTCAAGTTGTCAATCTGGTCGGCTGTCTGCCTGTCTGCCTGCCTGTATGTTAATCAGTGGGTCCCACCACTTATCACTTTGTCTGTACGTCAGCGTACCTGACTCTCGTCAACTTGTCCACCTATCAGCCTGTCTCTCTGTGACTGAACGTGTACATGAGTCCGTTTGGATGTCTGCCGAGTTTTTTTCACGCAGTGGCTGTGAGTTTCACTGTCAATTCAATGAGCAGCTACACACTATTGGCTCCCACTCAAGTCTGGATCACGCACCATCAGGGGCCACAGACGAATGTGACATTCGTGATGATGGTGGTGAGCAAGTGAAACATACATGGACTAAATAATTATCCAGCACTGCGCTAAACAAATTGACGGAGTCCGAGAGAGAGATAGGCACATAGACAACGACACTCTGAGACAGATAGATGCATGAAAAAAGACTTGGATAGAAACGCAAAGAGTCAACGGCAGAGAGACACCTGTGGAGATAAAGCCAGCAGTAGACAGGACAGAGAGATAGCGTTTGAGACAAACGGGACTGATTTGTGGACAATAACTGACATACAGACATTGAGATAGAAGGTGAGAAAGACAGACAGAAAGCGAGACAGACAGAGAGACAATCCAACCTTGGGACTGAGATCAGCAAATATTCGAAGACAGAAACTAAAAAACACAGCCAGGCTGACTTGGAGAGAGAGTCAGAATGTGAGACAGACACCGAGAGAAGACAACGAGAGAGACAGACAGATGTAAACATCAGTGGCTACACAAGACAGAGAGACAGAAATAGCTTCCCAAGACTGACAGAGAGAGTGGGTGTCTGCACGGGTTATGCGCTGGAGCCAAATAGGGTTAGGGGTTAGGACTGGGGGTAATTGATTAGGGTTTAGGGGTAAGATGGGGGAGGGTTGATGGTTCGGGGTAGGGAAAGTGGTAGTGGCGCCACTACCTTTGAGTCTCCCGTGTTGCTGCCGCACTCCCCCTTGTCATACCACCACTTATTTTTGAGCTTGTCTAACAGCCCCTGCTCGTTGAGCTTAAGAACGGCCAGGTTTACGGAGTTTCTTCACAGCGAGGGCAGGCGCGGCACAACAACAGCAACACACACGCGGTTAACGCAATTTGGCTCGCCATCGCCACAGCACCGCCGACGACATCACCGCACACTGGCGTCACTCGGCTCCCCATCACCACACCAGCATCACTCACAGCAACATCACTCCGCTCCCCATCACCACACCAGCATCACTCACAGTAACATCACTCCGCTCCCCATCACCACACCAGCATCACTCACAGCAACATCACTCGGCTCCCCATCACCACACCAGCATCACTCACAGCAACATCACTCCGCTCCCCATCACCACACCAGCATCACTCACAGTAACATCACTCCGCTCCCCATCACCACACCAGCATCACTCACAGCAACATCACTCCGCTCCCCATCACCACACCAGCATCACTCACAGCAACATCACTCGGCTCCTCATCACCACACCAGCATCACTCACAGCAACATCACTCCGCTCCCCATCACCACACCAGCATCACTCACAGTAACATCACTCCGCTCCCCATCACCACACCAGCATCACTCACAGCAACATCACTCCGCTCCCCATCACCACACCAGCATCACTCACAGCAACATCACTCCGCTCCCCATCACCACACCAGCATCACTCACAGTAACATCACTCCGCTCCCCATCACCACACCAGCATCACTCACAGCAACATCACTCCGCTCCCCATCACCACACCAGCATCACTCACAGTAACATCACTCCGCTCTCCATCACCACACCAGCATCACTCACAGCAACATCACTCGGCTCCCCATCACCACACCAGCATCACTCACAGCAACATCACTCCGCTCCCCATCACCACACCAGCATCACTCACAGTAACATCACTCCGCTCCCCATCACCACACCAGCATCACTCACAGCAACATCACTCCGCTCCCCATCACCACACCAGCATCACTCACAGCAACATCACTCCGCTCCCCATCACCACACCAGCATCACTCACAGCAACATCACTCCGCTCCCCATCACCACACCAGCATCACTCACAGCAACATCACTCCGCTCCCCATCACCACACCAGCATCACTCACAGTAACATCACTCGGCTCCCCATCACCACACCAGCATCACTCACAGCAACATCACTCTGTTCCCCATCACTACACCAGCATCACTCACAGTAACATCACTCCGCTCCCCATCACCACATCAGCATCACTCACAGTAACATCACTCCGCTCCCCATCACCACACCAGCATCACTCACAGCAACATCACTCCGCTCCCCATCACCACACCAGCATCACTCACAGCAACATCACTCCGCTCCCCATCACCACACCAGCATCACTCACAGTAACATCACTCCGCTCCCCATCACCACACCAGCATCACTCACAGCAACATCACTCCGCTCCCCATCACCACACCAGCATCACTCACAGTAACATCACTCCGCTCTCCATCACCACACCAGCATCACTCACAGCAACATCACTCGGCTCCCCATCACCACACCAGCATCACTCACAGCAACATCACTCCGCTCCCCATCACCACACCAGCATCACTCACAGTAACATCACTCCGCTCCCCATCACCACACCAGCATCACTCACAGCAACATCACTCCGCTCCCCATCACCACACCAGCATCACTCACAGCAACATCACTCCGCTCCCCATCACCACACCAGCATCACTCACAGCAACATCACTCCGCTCCCCATCACCACACCAGCATCACTCACAGCAACATCACTCCGCTCCCCATCACCACACCAGCATCACTCACAGTAACATCACTCGGCTCCCCATCACCACACCAGCATCACTCACAGCAACATCACTCTGTTCCCCATCACTACACCAGCATCACTCACAGTAACATCACTCCGCTCCCCATCACCACATCAGCATCACTCACAGTAACATCACTCCGCACCCCATCACCACACCAGCATCACTCACAGCAACATCACTCGGCTCCTCATCACAACACCAGCATCATTCACAGCACCGCAGTGGCACAATGATAGCGGCTACGATGATGATTTTGGTTATGGATCGGGGTGGAACAACGCGCCAGTTAACACAGATGAATATCAATTTCATCTTATGCTCATGAGACATGCATCAAATCGGTTGTGTTAAAACAATTTAAATCTCTATTGGAATAGGGGATGGATAAGTGCTGCAGTGGTTCACGAATTGCACTGATGATGAATGCAGTGATCGGAGTTTGATTCCCGGCCCCCACAGCTTGACAAGCGACATCTGAATCGGCCTTGGGCCAGCGGTGCTAAATTCCACACACTTCCACAGCAGGGGGAAGCTGTGCGTCCTCAGAATGACGACTGTTTGACTTCCCACAAATTTGTATTAACTTTAACGACCCGAAAAGGAAAGATGATGGAGATTGGCTGAATCGATCACCGATCGTAATTCCGTATTTGTCAAATTGACGCGTTACGGTGGACAAGTCAGTGTGTGGGTTGTAAGTGACTGGATGTGCCCTGCACACTTCCCGGTGGGAAGGCATTCACTCACGTTCTCCCTGATTTCAGAGTGATGCACGCTCACTGCCACGCTCACTCGCATTAGTTCACACAAACACAAAGATCCCCCGAATAGCTTTCACGAATTTGGGGGCAAGTGCTATTAGCGAGCACCCATGAAGGCCGGCACGGCCCACGAGGAGGCGGGTGGCCCACACCATGCCCGGCCACTTTTGTCTCCCCAGTGCTGATATTTACACACTGCATCAGGTACTCATCTGGGGCTGAGTCGACCTCCAGAAGGTTCAGAAGCTGGACTGGTTCATACATTTGCCATCATTATTCTTTGTTAGCGGGAATCGAACATTTTCATCCCCACGGTCACACTGCACTAAATCACACTTTCACACTCACACACATGATTACATACACATTCTTTTGATTTCACTGTCATATTCTCAATATTCTCTCTTACATTCACTCTCACACCCTCTCTCACATCTTTTCACTCTCACCCACACTCCCGTGCTCACAGGATGCTTCCCTAGGTGGTGATGGTATTTAGTTATCTGGCTTCATGCGTGGATGGTTGACAAGATATGTCATTGTTATCTGGAGGGTTAGCGTGTTAGAAGGATGCATATATTTCTACGTGTTGTCATGGTTTATCTCTGTAGACATCTATTTGACAATGGTTATTTCATAATATAGATTTTTTTTTGGGTTAGATCGCGTAAATATTAAATGTGTTGTTAAACCTGCCACCACCCAACAGCTATTTAGTAAGGTCTGTCACGTAAACAGAACATGCCAATTCGTCACTAGTACAGCACACTGGTATGTTGGAGAGCAAAGCCACAACATTAACAATCTGAGTACGACGTTTCACCAGTAATTACAACTAGCTTCATCAGGCGACAGCCAGATATGTGGAGGAACGAAATAGGAGGATTTCTCCACAAATCTGGCTGTCGCCTGATGAAGATAGTTGTAATTACTGACAATCTGAGTACGACGTAGATTGTAAATGTTGTAGCTTTGCTCTCCGACACACCGGTGTGCTGTACTAGTAATGAATTGGCATGTTCTGTTTACGTGAAAAACCTTAATAGTTGGCTGTGTCGGGTGGTGGAAGCTTTAACGACACATTTATATATTTATGCGATCTAACCCAAAAAAACCTGTATTTTGGATATTGGTCGCGAAAGCCTACGTGTTAAACTTAAATGGCTATTTCATCTGTGATTGGCTGCTCAATCGTATATCTGGTAAGTTGTCTGGTTGGTTAAATGTACCACTGGTTTTAAAGTGATTTAACTCGCTGGTAAGCAATCTGGATATCTGGTTAGTTATCTGATTGATTAGATATCTGGCTGTCTGATTAGTTGCTGTATGGGTATCTGTGAATTATTTGTGTGGTTGGCTACATATCGAGTATAGCTATCCCATGTCCAATGGTTAGATATCTGGTTAACTGCCTGCTTTGCCACTATATATGATGTATTATCTGTCTCATTATCTACGTATCTTATATGTTATCTGAACAGTTGGCTTGACTGTTATTAGTTATCTGATCAGTTAGTTATCTCATGACCTGTTCTTTTTTACTGCCTGGTTTTCCATACATTTTGTTCGCTGTTCCTCTGTAAAGCCGTCTGGTTACCTTGCTAGCTCTTAGCAAAACGGTGTGTACATTTATAAGATGCGCGTTCGTGTGGATGTACGTGAGGCGAGATGCTCACTCAATGGATTGCCTCGATTGTAAATTTACCACGATTGCATTGGAACTCCTTGTTTGAATAAGCACCTCACGGTAGACTTCACAGTGCTCAGAGGCACAGGCCAAATAAGGGTTCGCATTAACGACCCCAAGCAAGGGCCATTAGATTCACACTTCTGATGAGCGTGCAAATTAAGGCATTTCGACGTTCGTTACATTTCAGGGTGGTTATTAGCAGAGTCCCATTGCAGTTGGTAGTCCACAAGCATAGGACGTGTGATACAGTGTCGACAGGTGTGGCAAGGGGGATGAGGGGGGGGGGGGTCTTACCTTGAGAAGGGACAGTCTGGGGGGCCTGGATTCGTCGAGGGTCCATGTTTAAAAGGGTAGCGTATGACTTTGCCTCTAAAGATAGCCCGGTCATGCCTAGTGGCTCATGAAGAAGCCTCCTCAAAGCTATTAAACAACATTTTTTTAAATCAGATCTTAATTCACATAAATTGTGGATATGAATCTACGCAACATTATGTAAATGAAGCGTTTAGACGGTTTTCTGCAATCTACCAGTGCTCTACTCGGGTTAGAAAATATGCATTGAGAATATAAAAGGCATGGGTCAATGCAGATATTGAAGATCACCAATGAGAATAAGACAGTAATGACTATGATAGTTTGCGTGCAATATAACGACAACTTTTGAGAAAACATTTTAAGTCATTGAAAAAAGGAGCTGCGAGTAAACATTTGCAAATACTTTTTCCCTCAGTGACAGGAAAAGCATTTTTAACTGCAAAATGTGCCTGTGTTTTTCATCGTTAAAGGGAGTTTGCCTCAATCTCTTGATTGAAAGCCGCAATGAATCATCGTCCTTCAGGCTTTCCTCAGGATGAACATTTCGCAGTGGCGGTTTATTTATCCACTTGTGCCACAAACGGATTAGTTTCCGTTTCACTTCGGCTCATTAGAAGGGTAGTGCCTCATAAGTTATGCCACTGAGTTTTCCTCATGTTATGAAACTGTGGCCCTAAAGTTGTGCCACCTTTACTAAGACTCATCAACAAGGTTTTGCCTCATAATCCTGTTTTAATGTTCAAGACCGGAATCTCAAACTTTACCGAGTCTCATGAGCAACACGTAGCCACATATGACGAAGCTAGTTGTTGGCTTGATGCTATTTGTTCTCTGGATTATAAGAGGCACTTCCTCCCCCTGTATTTTAGAGCATAAGTTATGAAGATGTCTTATAATCCAGTAGGTGCATGTGTGTGAGAGACCAGATCTGTATAACTTGGTTAACACTGGGCACAACTTTTGGGTTGGTTTGTACTTTCCAGAACGTCTTTGCAATCCGGAGAATCGGATACTTATTTACAGACTGATTATGCGATTAATAAACTGATGCTTTTTTTGTTTTACTCTCCTGTACTGTCATTTATTTGTCTAGGCGAGACCGGGACTTGCTGGCAAACTCCTACGCCACCCCTTTAAAGATGCCCCCCCCGCTACCTGTCTAAATTGACTCAAGTCCAAGGTGGGGGAGACCCCACGGCCGGAGGCGGGATGGGCACGGAGGAGCGAGTGTGTGGGTTCGTGTACGTGTGTTTGTGCGTGTGTAAGGATGTGTGTTCGTTTGTATCTTTGCGTGCGTGTGCACATGTGCATGTTTAGTAGTGTGTTGTTGGTCTATGTTGGTGCACATGTATGTATTGGACTCTTGGTGGGCATGCGTGTTTATTTTTTTTGCGATTGTTTTGGTGCGCGTTTTGTTAACGTGCATTAGTTAGTAGTTAGCTAACACACCTGTCTTGTGTATATGTCTGTTCACCTTGGGGTGCAACAGGGATGTCTTCTGGTAGCCTACACTATTTCACATCTTTTTTGACCACAAAGTGCAAAATGCTTTCCATAACTCTATTGGAATAATTTCCATTTGGTACAGATTCAATGAGAGGCTGATTGATGCTCGGGTGTGGTCAAGGGATGACCAACTATTGGTTAACCATATTACCTATGCTGCTGATCTGGTAATGGCTGCTCACTCTGAGGAGTTGGAGACAACTGCTGATGAAACGTGGTACTAAGAGACGGGACCTTAGCATTAGCCCTACAAAAACAAAACAATTTCCTGGGTAGTTTATGTCATCAAATACTCCACTGTCTCAACTCCCCACGAGTGATCGGGCAGTTGTGGAGTGAGTGTAAAGGTTTCTGCTCCTGGGCAGCATGCTTAGGACTCGCTCCAGTTTCGCACCAGAGGTTTCACTCCAAATCAGTTGAATGGGATCTTATCATCAGCTGTGTAACGCTGTGTGGAAGCTACCTGAACTATCACTCCATACGAAGTTTTGGGTCTTCTCGACCACAGTCGTGCCCTCCCTTTATGCTTGTGAAATACAGACCCCTTTGAAGGAGCATTTGTGCCAGATTGAAACATTCAGGCTGACGTCTCTGTGATCCTTCCTGGATATAACTAAACTGCATTTGTGTGAGCTCCCAGATCCTTGAAAGATATGGACACAGTCCCATCAGTGACCTCCAGCAGGTGGCCCACATGCCCAGCCACCACACGCCTAATCAGCTTCTGTTAGGCCAGATAGAGGGGGCTAAACGGGTGCAGCACGGACTAGAGGAGAGACGGACTTATGTGGTACAAAAGGATCTGGAGCTAATTGGACTTGCTCATGACTGGTACCAGCTATGTAAAGATCGGTCTCTGTGGAGGAAGCTTATGAAAGATGCTACTGGGAAGTTGCAGACAGGTGCTCTCCAGCAATAATGAAGGACAAAGCAGGTAAGCTAACAGCGTGTGGAACACTGGGCAGCTAAAATGCAGCAAGTTCGCAGTGGGGGGCACAGATGGCGCATCTCATTCAATCAACCAACCAACTCATAACACATGGGTCTGTCCCGTTACCTCCACTCAGCGAGGCTTCCTAACTTCACGTGGTCTCAAGGTGCATCTAGCCTGGCGCAAGCACCATGGTGACGTCACCACCACTTAGTGGAAAATGGCAGTTGTTATGTATTGGTGTGTGTATTGTGCATTGGTCTTTATTGGTTTTGTGTGTGGGTATTGCGGTGTATTGGTCTCCATTTACATTGGTGTATATTGCTGAGTATTGGCGTGTGTATTGTCTTTCTTGGAGTGTGAGTGTATATTGCAGAATAATGGTATGCGTGTATATATTATTTGTATTTGTGCGTGTCTATATATTGCTGTGTATTAGTATTGCTGTGTATTCCAATTCATTGTTTGTATGTATGTGTATATTGCTGCATCACAGTGTATATTGATCTTGGTATTGGTGTATTGTTGTGTATTTGCATTTGTGTGTGTATGTATTGGTATGTGAAGTATCTGCAGAAGCATTTGTATTGGTGTGAATATATATTGCACCTTTGTGTGCATGTATTTATTCTTCTGTATATGCATGCATGTGTACATTCATGGGTGTTTGTGTTGGTGTGCATGTTTGTATTTGTATTTGCGTGCGGCTGTATTGGTGTGCATGTGCGTGAGTGTTAGAATGTGACCGTTCCTCCTGCCCTTCCCAAGGCCACACGAAGACCCCACCACAACCCCACACCTCCAGCCCGAAAACCCCAAGCCCAACACAGCCTCACAGGTGCCACCTCCTCCCTCGAGCCTCCTCCACTGCATTTATCTTCAACTCACATTGGCCTCAATTTCACTTTCACTTCATGGACACGGGTTCAAACTATGTGTTGAAAAACTCCGGGCTTCCATTACATCCCAATTTCATAATGTATAAATGGTCGAATGGCACTGTGGGTACAGGGGTCAACTAGGTTATCAAATGAAGTGTCCCATTCTGCAATCAGTTAGAAGTGGTTGCCATGTGAACAGACTGTCCCCTGTTTACCGGCTCAAGGCCATGATCATACGTTAATGCTGCCTAACATTCTAGATTGGAAGTTTTCGTGACTGCAGGGATCCATACTCTTTGGTTCTTTCGGTAAAGTCACGTAGGTATAAAATAAATTAAATCACGACGTTTCGGGCGCAACACAAGCGTTCGTCATCAGGTGGGACAACCACAGCAAGAAATAATTGTTGAAGTGCTGTGGTTGTCCCACCTGATGACGGACGCTTGTGTTTCGCCCGAAACGTCGTGATTTAATTTATTTTATTTTATACCTACGTGACTTTACCGAAAGAACCAAAGAGTATGCCTAACATTCGTTTTGGCGGACAAATTGATTGGCTTTTAAACTATTTCAAGTAATCAATTTGGTGTCTTTTATTTAACCACCTGAGAAACCTATAACAGAGGTTTTTGAGTGAGATTGCGTAAATAGAAATGCGTCGTTTAACCCACCACCACCCGACAGCCAATTAGTAAGGTTTGTCACGTAAACAGAACATGCCAATGCGTTACTAGTATTGCACACTGGTGTGTTGGAGAGTAATTCCACAACATTTACAATTCGCGCATGACATTTTTGCCAGTAATTACAGCTAGCACCATCAGGCAACAGCCATATTTGTGGAGAAATACTCCTGTTTCGTCCTTAAATAGACGGATACATATGATGTCGTCACTTGTGAGCCAATCAGGTGCGAAGGCCAAAGGGGGGTGCATACAAATTATAATGGGCATCCACTGTAGTTCCCTGTCTGTTTTGCTTTTAAGATCTCACAGCCTGTCGTTAAGTAGATGTCATGCTTTTCAATTACTTGCAGGGAACGTTTAAACTTAGAAAATGTGTGCATTATGCCAGAGGCTCCCAACAGTCTACGTTTGTGCGCTTCATCACAACGGTCTTTGAACTCTGCTTTACAACAGATTAAGCACTTTGGTTTGAACATTTTTTAGAACTCTAATGGGGCTCCTCAAAGCCTACAGGGAAGTAAATGAGGTGCATAGAGGTTTGGGAAAGTTCACTGAGGCTCCTGAATGCATGTAGGTGCTCAGGAAGGTGCATTGAGATGGGCCACAGGGGGTCTTTAAGGATTATAAATACGCGAAAAGCCTCTTGAGGTTAACGAGGGGTCGTGAAGCCTTGTAGAGTTTTGAGGAGGCTTGTGAAAGCACACTGGGGGTGGAGCAGTGACGCAGTGGTTTATCGCACCAACCTGCTCATCTGAGTTTGATTCTTGGCCATGGCTAACATCTGAACAAGCTTTGGGAACCTCCTTTACCAACCCACATTGACTGACATGGTGATATGTTCAAATAACCTCTGTAACTATAATGCTCATAAGAGACTCATGAAAGCCAACGGGTGCCCATTATGACTAATTAACAGTTATTGAGCATGCAAGCAATGCAACTATGAAGAGGGGGGAATTCGGATAAGGGGCTCCATTTCATTTATTGCAACCTGTATCCATGCCAACCACACCACGCTACTGGCAAGACATTTTAGATAATGTCACATGAAGCCTACGGAGGTTTGAGGCTTTCTTTTTTACAAGGCCTATGAAGACGCACGGAGGCTTGTGGCAACCTGTGGGGGTCTGAGTGGGCCCCCTTTCAAAACGGGAAGTGGGGTTAGCGGCAGGAGGCTTCTGGGATGCAACTGGGGTTGTGGTGGGGTGATCTCAGCCGCGGGGACCCACGCACCTAAAACTGGAGCCCTTGGGTGTTGCGATGCCGTAGCCCTTGGAGTCGAGGTTGCCGCCGACTTTCATGGTGTCACATGGCTTGCGCTGCTCGATGTACTCGTTCATCGTGGACTCGAGCAGGTACGCGTACTTGCCCTTGGACTTGCGCACGCGCGCCACCCCCTCCGCCGTTGTCTTAACGAACACAGATGGCTCCGCTGACTTCATGTACGACCACATCTTGTCATACACCGCAATCTTGGAGCGCTTGAGAGGTCAAGATGGTTATAAAGAGGTCGCAGGGGTTACAGGGAGAGAAAGGAGATTGTTATTGAGTGAAAGTTGGACATGAAAAAACTTAGGTATATCCCTGTTCAAACGAGCATGGGGCTGCACTCATCTCTGCTTGTGGCCATGACCCAGTGGTGGAAATTCTACATTCCTATGGTGGGAACTAGTTAACCATTGGGGCAACACCTCTTGAAATCCTACAAAATGGTACCCATTTAATTGATCCTGGAGGAATGATAATGATGGGCTAAAGTCAATCCCTGAACGATATTTGAACCTGTGAGCTTCTGAGAACGTGGCCAAAACAACACCCGGCCAAGAAATAAACCACAACTGTTCACACTAATCCTATCGTTCTATACTTTACTCAGTTCACTGGCTCCTGTCATAGGAATGTGGCACTTCCACTGCTATCCATGTCATTGGGAGATACTCATACATTTGACCTTTGTCTTGTGATTTTTACCCAATTTTGTTGAAACAGTTTAAATTGAAATATAGTATAATGCAACTTACAGCCCTTATGTCAGTCTACTGTTGGATGAAGGCATCATCCCCATGCAGGGTTCGAGGTCGTTTGGCAATTCTTCATTACACTGGTCTGCGTGGGTTGGTGAAGTGGGGCCCAGGGCCAGTTCAGACATCACTCGCCACCGATGTTAACGGCGGCCAGGAATCAAACTCTGGTGGCTGGGTTTATAACGCAGCGTGCGAACCGCTGCGCCATCACCCCACCCCAATACAGTACAATACAGCGTGTATTTATATAACATTTAAAGCAATGCCTTAATTTTACAGAGTACATAAAATGGAATGGATAATCGTGGGTTGCTCTAACCCACATTTAATACAGGATATCAGCAGCTCTAGTATTACTATTATGAGCCCAAATATAGAGACAGATGACCAGGCCAAGGACTAGAACTAAGAGGGTCACCAAAATACCAAAACCTCTGCCTCAATTTGAGTAACCAAGCCCATGCTATCTTGTCTCCCCACAACTCCATATGTCTCTCCATATCTCCACATGCCTCCCCGCTTCTCTCTGGTTTTTTCTGTTTCCCCCCACATCTCTTGCGTCTCTCCATGTTTCCCTGTTAGTCCTCTCATCTCTCCATTTCTTCCTGTTTCAATCTACATCTCGCCGTCTCCCCATGTCTCCACCCCCCCCCACGACCCCTGGATCTCACCCGGAAGAACTCCTTGGTGGAGCCAGCTTCAAGGGTTCCGTACGCAATCTCTGTCTGCTTAGCCAGGTCCTCGGCGCTCTCGATGGGCGACACCATGCGCTCGACCGTGAGGAAAGCAGCCAGGTTGGCCGTGTAGGACGAGATGATGATGAGGGTGAAGAACCACCAGACCCCGCCAACGATACGGCCAGACAGGGACCTAGTACCGCACAAACACGCGTATACAAAATAGACATACGCACGAACACAGGAGTCGAAGTGCTGGAATATGTGAGGCATAAAATGGTTAATCTCACTCCCCTACAATTGGATGAATTGTCACGATTCAAGGTTATGATGAATTCGGGAATAACCATGCACCCCCCACCCCCTCATCTCACCTCCCAGTATTTCTGGGCGCACTATAGGAAAGCGCATGCAACGCACCTAGGGGAGATGTCGCAGCCCTGGCGCATGAAGGCACCCAGGGAGAACCAGAGACTGTTGAAAATGCCGAACTCGTTGGGCTGCTCGGTGGAGACGGTTCCCACGAGGGCGGTTCCAGCCATACCGGCACCGCCGCCCCCACCGTACACCGAGCCCACCAGGCTGAGGCCACCTCCGTTGGCGATGCTGGCGCCCAGGTCCCTTCCCCCGAGACCTGGGGGCACACGGGTATGCCGGTTGTGTGGGCTTGTCGGCAAACAGGTACACAGGTATTTGGGTATATGGGTACACAAATATGTGGGTATTGTGGGTTCATGGGTATGTGATGTATGTTATGTGGATACATGGGTAGAGGATGTGATTGTACGGGTATCGAGGTTTTTAGATACATGGTTGCATGAGTAAACGAGTACTTGAGTACACAGATATACAGCTAAGGAGGTGAATGAGGAGACAGAGGAGGTGGAGTAGGAGATCAAAGAGGAAGAGGGAATGGAGAGTAAATCATCCCCCTAACTTGTGAAAAACTGGCATCCACCCATTGGTGTTGGTGATATGGTGATGGAGGACATGGATGACAATGATGACGGTGATGATGATGATGAACAGGAGGCAGTACTGCAGGACTCTCACCTCCTCCGTCGTCAAAGGTGGCGGCACTGTCGTCGGGTCGCCACTCGTAGGGGCTGAAGCGGCTGACAAGGAAGAGCACGACGCTCACGCCGATGTAGGCAAACACGATGCACATCCAGATCTCATAGGCGAGCGGGTCGAGGAACGAAAATACCCCAGGTTTGGACTTCTGCGGCTTTTTGATCATGATGGAGATGCCCAGACTCATGAATGGCTTGGAGAAGTCGATGACCTCCTCGCGCACCAGCGTGATCGTCAGCGGAGCCACGGCCAGGTCAGCTTTCTACGTTGCCACAAACACAGGAGGGTCAGGAGTCAGGGGTCAAGTCAGGCAGTGGTGTAGCTATCGGGTATGCGGCACACCGGAGAGCAGCAGAAATGGGACAGGGGGACCCCGTTGCATTCCATGCATCAGGGACTGTACACACCACATAACACCACGAGGGTTATGGGTCACGTTTGGGTTAAGGTTTTGGTTTTCAAAGATGGCCGGGTGGCTCAGGGATCAGAGCACTGCGCCGAATGTAGGGCTTTAATCCGGGGTTCAGCCGGTCCATGATTAATCCGCGTTTTCTCAAGTGTAGTGAGATGATAGTCTCAGTTCGATCACTTATAACAGTCCATTTATACCATACCAGGTGGCGTGCCGTGACCAGACACTTTTTACTGTATCAAGCGGTGCGGTCGGAAAAAAAAGACATCGCGACTTTTATCAGTCGCAGGCCGACAATGATTTCCACTACACCAGGCAGTTGCGGCTCGCACAGATATTCATATCATACAGAGGCAGCGTGGGAGGGATCAGAGACCAATGCGTCGTACATGCGCTGGGGACGGTGCAACCGACGGCGGTTTGCATCTCACCCCATAGATGAGTTCCCCCACGATGCCGTTCCAGGTGCCTGACTCGGAGTTCTTCTCGCCGTACTTGGAATCGGGCACGATGGCGAGGTGGTATTTGATGTTCACGTGGCGCGCGATCTCCAATGCCAAGTCCACACAGTAGCCCTCGTAGCGCTCGTTCCCCTCCAGTAATTCCGAGTTCTTGCGCAACATCACGTACGGGGCCTCCTGTCGGTGGTGGGGGAGGGAAGAGGGCCGGGGGGGTGGTAGGGAGAGGTGAGGTTCAGGGAGATGGGTGAGGACATCGCTGCGTGAGTGAGCGCGAGTCGGTGCGAGTCCGAGTTCTTGTGCATCATCACGTACAGCGCCTCCTACCGGAGTTGATGGGCAAGATGGGGTGAGAATGTGGGTTTGTTTGTGTGCGGTTTTGAGTGTGGGGAGCGGTAGTGTGGAGAGCGGTAGTGTAGCGGTTAGTGCACTGTGCTACGATCCTGGCGACCCAGGTTTGATTCCCGCTCACGGCCAACACCAGTGATGATTATCTGAATCGGTGCTGGGTCTCCCCTTGGTCGACTCAGCCTCAAATGAGTTCCTGGTGCAATGTGTAAAATTTCGCCATAAGTTAGACAAAAACGGCCGGGCGTGGTGTTGACCACCCACCCCCTCATGTGCTGTGCCGGCCTTCATAGGTGCTCGCTAACATCACTTGAATTTCGATTTAAAGCTTTCGTGACTGCAGAGATTCATCTTCTTGGTTCTTTCGGTAAAGTCACTTAGAAGGGAAGTAATAAAATAATAAAAATAAAACATAATAAAATAATTCTCACGACGTTTCGGCCACAACGCAAGCAGCCGTCCTCAGGTGAAAACCAGGTATGTCGAGGCGACAGCATCTGAATGAAACAGCACCATGCTTGGTGCTGCTATACGGGGGATCTTTGTCTTTCAGAAAAATGGGGTTACATTCCTGGTACGAGTGAACTAAGGGGGGAAATGGTACATTTTTGAAAACAGTAACTTCAATAAATAGTAAATAATACAGAACAATGTGTTTTTTTAATTACTGATGATGATTTGATGACGACGGAGGTGGGGCTGATGGTGAGGGATTCAGGAGGATGACTCCTCGCGAGATGCACGTGTTTGATCAACAACGCACAGTTGTTATCCTTTTGGCACTCTGGGGAGCACTAACCGCATTCGCTTCCTTTAGAATGGACCTCAGTTAACTCGTTTATACCCAAATGTGTCAACGTAAAAGGGCACAATAGCAAGTTCAGAGTGGGATTACTGCGAGACTGAGGACAAAGCGGGCAGCCGAGGGGGCATGCCTAATCTTCGCAGACCGTTTCAAATGTAAAATTCTGCGCGCGCCTCTCCGGTGTCGGTGGCCTGGCACGACGTACACTGGTCAATCCACTGCTGTCCGGCAGGTCGCGAATAGGAAATTAGTATACATTTAGTAATTCGCAAATGTGTGAAACTCGAAAATCCAAAATTCACGCATAGCAAGGGTTTAATGTAGTTTATTCTTTGTGGGCCTCTAGAGTTTTTGGTCCTGGATCAATGTCCTGTTCCCCCCCCCCCTCCCCAAGACGCACTGACAGAACAGACACAGGTGCGCACGCCCTCGTACCATGATGGTCGACACCACATACGTGTGATTGTTGGATTCAGTCAACTCCTTCTCCACGACGTTGTCCGTTGGCATCTTCAGCCCCATGGACTCAGTGTAGAACCCGGTCTGGGACACGAGCACACGGGGACACAAGGGGACATAGGGATTCATGAGAACACGTGAACGAGATGAGGACACGGGGCAGCACGTGGGAATATGTGCAAACACGGGAATGCAAATACTTGGAGAGAGGATGCAGGGATGCCAAAGAACATGTGAAGAAGCATGCAGCATACGACAAAATCAGGTACGCGCAGGAATGTATAAGGACAAGAACAGACGCATGCAGACAAATGGAAGGACATTGGGAAGCCATAGGATGTGAATAAAATTGAAGGACAAGAGAGGCTCAAAGATGGGGGTGATACAAGGATGTAGGGCAGAAAGGTGAACACGGCGATACACGGAGACACATGGGGACATGGAGGAGATAGGAAGGAAACATGGAGATTACGGTGAGATGTGGACAAATGTAGGTCTCTCTCTATATACTGTATCAGTGCATGAGACAATTATGGCCTCTTTATTCTTATTGGCTGATGGGGCGAGTGTTGTTAGCAAATACCAAGTAAGGGTGAATTGGGAAAAGCCTCACACCTGGCCGCTTTTGTCTTCCAGTGCTGATACCACACCACTGCAGCAATATTTATGATTTTATTTTAGACTGTGTTGATCTAGGGAAGGCCCAAGCCAGGCTAGGGTACCTTGCCACGAGTAACAATGATGATGATGATGATGCAAAAACGCAGGTCTCTGGGATTATAACAAAAGAGCACTCACAGTCAACTACACCACCACTCCTCAATATATTGCGGTGACATCACCTAGGTTCACTTTGGGTTATGTGAAGTGTTGGAGGTTCGCTGGCAGTTCATATAACAAACTCAGGTGTTAAGGGTTGACTGACTGAGATGACTGGCAAATGCACCATCTACGCTTCCCACTGTGCCATGGCCGGCGTTCAGCTCATTGTTGTGTCTCTGATTCTATTGTTGGAGGATGGCCACTGTAAACTACCACATCGCTCACACGTTCGTACACATGTCCACATGCTAAGACAAATAAACCGTAGGTAGCCTTTACCAGACTGTAAGGGCAATGGCGGTGAGCAGGCTGTTACACACACACAAACATCCACACGAATACACGTGCTCGCACGTGCATGCTCCCTTACACACACAGTTGCTCATGCAGCACACGTGACCTCACCTGCTTTGGGCCAGTCTCCTTCATCTCCATGACCAGGATGGAGTAGTTCGTCCGTCTCCCAAAGTCATCAAACTGAATGTTCTGCGTGAGTCCTGACACACGCACCTGCACAGGTGTGTGTGTGCGTACACGCGCACATATACATGCATGCATTCATAAATACATACGAAAATATAATAGTTTACAACCACTTGTCAATCCACTGCTAGATGAAGGCCTCCCCATAGTGCCAGTGCGGTGTACTTTTGAGGCCACATGAGAGAGAGGATGAGGGAGGCCTAGGACTGCTTCAAATATTGAGAAACGTTGATGTTTGCCATGGCCGGGTATCGAACTCCAGTTGCCGGGTTATTAGCATAGGTTGCAAACTACTGCTAACATATATATACACACATGTCCATGTGTCCCCTCATCTCCTCGTCCCATGTGTACCCATGTGTGCCCCTGTGTCCCCCTGTCACATGTTTGAGAGCTCGCTCGATCTCGATGCCCTGGTTCCAGGGCACGGCTGGATTGGCGAGGCAGTCCCCGGCCACGCCGCGCCTCAGGATGTCCGTGCGCTGCGTCCGCAGGTAACGGAACGCTTCGGCCAGCACCAGCACTGCGTCGTATGACAGAGCAGATGTGTACTGCACGCGCACAGGGACACACACGGACAAGTGCAGGAACACGTGTGGTCATGTGGGGGACATGCACAGGGAGAAGAGGATTTGGAGCCACACATGGGGATAAAGAGATAAGGGGGCGGAACTGGGAGATATAGGACTTGAGATAAAGGAGACAGCACACACAAAGAGAAATGCACAGAGATGAGGCGGCCAAGAATAAGGGGATAAGGGGACATGCAAAGACAAGGGACGTGGGGACACTCACAGATTGAATGGAGACACACAAAAAAACTTGCGTATCACTGCATGTCCCCTCCTGTCCCTCCATCCCCCATAAAGGCCCTGTGATATCTCCATGTGTCCCATCATGATCCCGTGGATACCTTGAAGGGGCCATCATGTGATCCTCGGAACTCTCTCCCATCCAACTGTTTCCAGCGCTGCATGAATTTCTGGACCATGGGCTCATTGTAGTCGACGATCTGGAAGCCGGTGACATTTGCGCCGCCGCGTTGCAGGGTCTCGAGACTCATGTCCGAGAAACCCTGTGGGGAGATGAGAGAGACATCGGCATTCAGGGCATAGCGGGAGACACGAGGGGATATAGGGATGCAAGGAGACATGAGGACATGGGGGTGGACGTGGATACATTAGGATGACATGGGGACGTGAGGAAAAGGGATAGACACAAAGAGAAACAGAGGAGACGTGGGGAGAGACAGGGATACAGGGAGGCATTCGGAGCAGGGAATGACAGGGGGATGTAAGAACACTTAATTGTAGTGGGTATGGGAGGAGATGACATATGGAACACAGAATGGGGAGATGTATTGCCCCGTGGTCTTGCTACTCACCAGATTGGCGAGGATGTAGTGATATCCCTTGACATTCTTGCCGATATTGATAATCTGGGTGATGGTCTTCTGCGTGACGGCTGGCTCGCAATCCAGCACCACATAGCGGGGGTCGTGCGCCGAGTCGATCGACGTGAAGGCCGTACGGAGAGCTTCCTCGGCGCCATTCTCCTCCACGTTCACCGCGCTCACCTGGGACACGAACAAGGGACCGCGCGGATACAGGCCAGAGATGCACACACTCGCGATCCTCCGTGTTTACAGTGTCACCTGGGACAACACGAGACCACGTGGACACAGTGGGACACACCCAGACACACAGGGGTGCATGGGACTGGGAAACACACAACAAGCCTCCTTGATGTTCGTAAGAGACACGGGGACACACAAAGACATCCGGGACGCACAGAGACACAATTGGTGCACGTGCCTCCACCATGCTCAGCTGACAGCCGGGGACATGGGGACATGGGGAAACACAGTGACAAATGGGAGAGACCTGAGGATCCAGATTACGAAAAGGGAACAAGGGACAGGTACATCTTGGAAGATGTGGCAGGACACACTGATGCAGGAGGTTATTGAGAAAAATTACATACACAGGTAAATACGTACATGCATGGACATAAACGTACACTTGCATGTGTTCATGTGGACAAGTGCATGTGCACGCAGACTTGTGTACATACACGTGTGTGCGTACCTGCCAGCCGTTATGAGCAGCGGCTTCCAACACCGTCTGTAGGACAGAGAGACCTGCACACACATAACCACCATCAGCACCACCCATCAACATCATCAGCACTATCAACACTATCAACATCATCATGACCATCAATATGTCCATTGAGATGGACCACGTGTGCAGGAGCCAAATGTTTTATTACATCGCAAGAACGTGAGAGATAGTGACAGCTCGGGAAGGCCGTCATCCAGCAGTGGATTGACCAGGGCCAACGTTGACAATGATGAACAATGCGGTTATCGCGGCGGTAGCGGCCCTCGCCTCTGTGCGTGTCGAAGAAGTAGAGGAGGCGGGAGGCGTTGGCGCGGCCCAGCACCCCGAGCAGTGCCCCACTGACCGGTGGTCTCAGCTGCAGCACGAATTGCATGGGGCCATCGGCCGGATGCGACGGCGTCAGCAAGGAGACGTGAAGTGCCCCGCAGAATGACGTCAGCGTGTGCACCGAGTGCTTGTCGTAGAAGCCGAAGATAGCGTACACGCCGCGCGTGAACTGTGAGCAGACTGCAGGCACCGTACACAAATGTCTCCCGTGTAGCCTATACCAGCTGCTGGAGTAAGTGCTGTTAGCAAGCACCTATTAAGGCTGGAACGACGCACGAGGAGATGGTGTGCTAACACCACGTTCGTCCGCCTTTGTCTCCCAAGCAGGGATGTTTACACACCTTGCCAGGTATGTATTTAAGGCTGAGTCAACCTAGTGCATATGCACTTGGGTTTCGACCTGTCCTGGTTTTCCCAAGGTCAGCCACTTGTTGGAGTAGCCATCTTGGGAAGTTTGTAACTCTTCCCGGGATATTAAACGTAGCGGTTTTTGTCAGTTGTGAAACAATAATAATATATCCCTCAACACCATGGATTTACATGCAGTATTGGGAGATATTCTTCCCATGATAAAATCCGTTTGTACCTCAGAAGAGGCAACTCTAACATGCGTGAACACGTGCAGGAAACACATGGCAATGTGTACGTACAAATAGGAGTGGTGGACACATTTTCCTTGCTAAGGGGTCAACAAGACTTTCAAATTCTTAGGTTTTTTCGGTAAAGTCACGTAGGTAAAACATTAAAATTAATGAAAGTAAAATAAAATAATATAATAAATTAAAATAATATAATAAATATAATGTTTTACCTACGTGACTTTACCGAAAAAACCTAAGAATATGAATCCTTGCAGTCACGAAAGCTTCAAATCTAGAATTAAGACTTTCAAATATCAATGGTAGGCCACATGTTAGCACACATTGCTCAAATAAAAGAGGCCCTTGCAGTGGCAAGTGACGGAGCGAGCTAAAATTAGAAACAGTGGTACAGGCATCAAACATTCCCATCCAGTACCTTATTAGTGCAGCTAGGTTTGTTGTGAAACTACAACTATGGATCATATTGTAAACCAACGTAGTCTGCACTCCTTCAACAGAGGAACAGTAAATCTACATAAACTCTGTCCTGAAGCCCTTTCGTGGCAAGCAGACCTCGACATCGGTATTAAGCTCCTGAACATGTTGCCATATGCAAGAATAGTCCGGCTAAGATTCTTGATGTTATGGATAAATATTGGTAGGCCGTATGCAATTAAGTCACAGCCCAGATACGATCAACCTACAATAGCTTCCCTACTCCTGATGTATAGATACATACATTTACACTAAGCCAATGACCAAATCATCCAGATTATGAAGCATTGAGCCTGGGTAGTGCTTAGATTGGTAATCACCACACAGACAAGGTGTTATAGGCTGTGGGGCCTCAATATGGACTGCAGAGGGCAGTGCAGCAAAATCCATGCTTGTACTATGTTTCCACGTCTTTGCTAACTGACCTCACCGCCCCCACTGACCAACGTCGTGAGGTATGGTCAAATTTCCTCCACACCTCGCACTGTATGGGAAAACGCTCGTTAAGCAGTGGATTGACAAAAGGGCTGCACAAGTACCGTACACACATAGGGCAAAATAATGATGAGTCGGTTCATCAATTAAAATCCATTCCTGAGTTCACGATGCATGCACGGAAATGCGCATGGCCTGCAATAATTGATTATTCTTTGCGCAATTGACATGCCAATGTTATGCTGTTATATACAGGCTAAGGGAGTAAATATAATTGTACAAATGAGACAAAACAATTAATGAAAATGAGATGGTAAAAACATTTTGCTCATTGCCAATAATCTTGAGCAGAAGCTGGTGGACCCCAAAAGCAAGAATAGCAACCCAAAGCTCTGAGATCTTGATGGGGGTTTTTTCCCTCTTTCGTTTTGTAAAGCGTCTTGAGATGTTGTATTTCAAATTTGTAAGCATTCAAATTATCGTTGTTGTATCGTAGCTTTGACCATTTTAATAAACATATACATAGGTCCTTTTTTAAATTCCCTACCCCTCTGCTGGAGCAGACGGACGAAGGGTATGGCATCAGTGCAGGATCGACTATAACTGAACCCACATTGCGGCTCCACAAGCTTGTCAGGATGCCTGGCAAAACAATGAATTATCCTTGCCAGGACCTTTTTTTTCAAGCTAAGGGAGATGCTCCAGTAGTTGTTACAACCAATGCCCATCTCCCTTCTTCCAAAGAGGGACACCGTGGCTTCCTTACAATTCTGCAAAAAACATTCAGTGGTCTAAACGGTTTTTACGATGTCATATAAGGCAGCCTCCACACAATCGGCACCCTCCCTTGGAAATTCGCTTAAGTGGTTATCCCTGCTTGACCCTTTACCTGGTCTCAGGCTACGGATTGCTCTGTGCACCTCCACAGCAGAAGGGATACCAGCCAGCCGCTCACATGAAACATTTTATTCCTCCAACCTTTGGGGCTTCACATCCTTTGCAGAGTAATTTTTTCTTGGGCTGTGGGAGTCCGTGCCTCCCAAACCTCACAAATATTCTAAGAAAATCTACAGACTTGGTCGTCGGGTTCAGATATATAATTACCATTTTCTCATTTAAGGATGGTAATTGGGGTAGTGCTGTGAACTTATGTATAGATGGCATTAACAAATTCTTTGTGATCATGAACTGCTGAGACAGATTCCAGCTCAGCATTCCTTGACCACCATTCATCCTTACAGCACCAAATGACTCTTTAAACCTCCGAATGAAGGTTGTGATGTCTCCTCATTCCCTGGGTATGAGATGTTGTATATGGTGAACATAGGCCTGCCACCTCCTCCACCAACCGGCGTTTCTGGGGAGGTCTGGATTCAGTATCCAGTGCAGCCATAGCGGCTGCATAAGCCAAAGTTCTAAACCTCACCCCTTTCTGCTCTGCGTTAGGGGGATTGGGATCAATAAGGCAGTATGCAATCGTTGATCAAATTCTCACTTGAGATGTAATGCAGTTGGATGAGACCAGGCTACTGTTGGGTTGAATGGGGTCCGAGTTGATTGCTCTCGACCCCCCCGCCCCCCCCATGGTGGAAAAACAGTAGGCACATCTTACAGATGGCAAGCCAATGATCAGTGGACTGATTAGCGGACTGATCAGTTTCAACGGTATGCACTTACTCTAACTGTTCTGCCACCGTATAGTCCAACAGAAATTCACGATTTACCCAGCAAGCACCCAAGATGTTTTTTGTTGTGGATTCCACAGCCTTCCCCTGTTTTTATTGAACTGATCATGCCTTATAATCACTTCCACCCAAGCGCTAGGCGTCCACAACCCACTCGACTATTAAAGTCACCCCAAAAAAGATGTCTGCCCCAAGAGGGCACTTTAGCCAACAACTCAGACAGAAGGTTTTAGAAAGCATCTTGACAGCTTTGCCTGCATCCATCCACAGATGTTCACCTTCAGTGGGAGTGTAGGCAACCCCACCACCATCATTGTTTGCCTTCTGTTGATGGAGGGATACTCCTATAACAGACTTGAGTATAACCTCACACACATCACCGGCACGCTGCCACACACCCTTAATGTTTTTTTGTTCAATAGAAAGAACCACACTCCCTTTCGTTTGCTGTTACTCTGGCCTGAGATGAATGTCCACCACTCACGATGACTGGAGACAGAACCCAGTCAACTGGGCCTCCTGTATTCCACAGACGTCCAAGTAGTAGTAGTTTATGGGTTTTAATCCCTAGGCATTGCCAAAAGTGATTTGGCCAGAGGATATGCTAGAATAGATGTCTGCCCCCAGGGGACCTCAAGTGTATACTTATTTTAGATTTTCTCATGTGGTTCTCCGGTAATGAAATTTAAGAGGTGGAAAGGTTACCAACCGCTCGCACCTGACCACAGCATAGACGCACACACAGACACATAATGCGTTCACACACGTACACATGGTTACACACACACAATGTTGTGAGGTGACAGTGGCAGTGATGGTTAGAGAAATGTTTGATGGTGTTAGTGGTGGTGGCTGTGTTTATAGTGATATTGGTGGTGTCATGCACTATTCTGTAGATGTTATTCATATTGATGCTATTGATGATGACAATAATGGCCTACAGGGTTGGCAATGGCTATAATATTGATGTTATTGTTTACAATGTTGTTCATTATGACGTTATTAATGATGATATTGGTGATGATATTATCAATGTCACCCAAGACTGTTGGTGATGGCTATATCAGTGGTATTTTGCTAATGCTAATGATATTAAGAGTCTGTTATATTATTCTTGATGTTGGTGATATTGCCACATTAATGTTTTTTAAATCATTATTTTATTGATGATGATGCTGATGTGGGTAATGTCGCCTACATAATATTGGGGAATGCTATGACAGTATTGTCAGTATCATGTTTTTTTATGATGTTTACGATGATATGTTATTGATGATATTGATGTTCGTGATGCAAGTGATGATGAGGCCTACATGCATTGGTGATGTCGAAGCTGTTGGCCGAATGCAGGTGGTCGACGCGAGACTGCAGCTGGAAGGGCGCCATGGTCATGTTGGGGTCGCTGTTGTGCAGATAAATCCCGAAGCGGAACGCCTCGTACTCCTGTTCCATGTGCGGGATGAAGAGGGCTCCTGGAGACACGCGAGGACACACGAGGGCGTGGTGAATGGGACATCAGGACACGCTGAGATAGGTAACACGCAGAGACACGTGGGGGAATGCCCAGACACATGACAAACTGAGACAGGGACGCACAGATACATGGGATACATTTAGACAAGAAGGGGACAAGGGAAACATGAACAGAGGTACATCCGATAGTGAGATCTGGGTAACACGTGAGGACATCATTAGAGATATGCGAGGATGTAGATGGACACATCGAGAGACAAGGGAAACACAGAAATTAGTAGGGACATGGAGACGAATATAGGATCGTTGAGTGAGGTTCGGGAGACACGGATACATAATGGGAGACTCACAGGTTTGTGAGGATACATTGAGACACATGGGGAGATAACAAGTGTTGAGATTCACACATCGATACAAAAGACAACACAGACAAGGGGACACGAAGTGATAACAAATGCACTGACTCGGAAATGAAGGGGACATATGACAGATCCATTAGGGACACAAAGACAGGGATATGCAGGGCATACGAGAGGAACACGGTGAAACAAAAAAATGCAATGACTCACACGCATAGTTACAGGGTCACACAGTGAGACAGAGATTAGAGGGAGATACTTGAGCAACAAGAACATAATATACGAGTTGAAGACAGGAGAAACACAGGTCCACTATGGGATAAAAGGACGTCAAGAGGACATGGAAGACATAGACAATAAATACAATTACATGCTGGGACACAGGGACATACACATTTGAGGGAGACATAGGAGACACGAGGACGTGAGAGTGTCTATCTTATATTTATATATCTGTTCAGACACATGGGGACATGAGAGGGAATATGATGGGACACGTAGATATGTGAGGACATGGAAACATGAGGGAGACAATCCAATGAATTTTGAGGTGGGTGATTTGTAACCACCGCCACAATTTAAATGTTTTCTTTACAATCTTTTACCAACCTGCATGGTGAAGTATGGTTAAAGGAATAAAGAAGGCTAATGGGCATCACACCCTTCCTTCCTGTAAACTAAAGGAGTCACGCCGCCTTCTTGGAGCAGTAGGCAATAGAGGAGGAGGCTGTGTGCTCCGTGACAGAAAATGGGGCTCTTATAATAATAATCATTGAGCCTCTGAGCTACCCGAACTCTCACTCAAACCCTAACTCTAGTCCCTAGACTAAAACATTGTCCCCTCCACTGTAAATATTTCATATAGTGAGGTATATTATTGTTAAGTGACAAATTGGATATCACATTTTGGATATTTAATGGTGCAACATATAAAGAAAATGCTGATATGAAAGAACCAACGTTTTGTATGATCAGCAAAAAAGGCCTTCATTCAGCACTAGATTGATCAAAGTGCTGACCATTTCTTTTTTTTCCTTCCCCAACCAGTGTGGAGCAAAGATGTGGCGGTATTCGCACTGCGCTATAAACCCAGCCTCCTCGGTGGGATTCCTGGCTATGGCTAAGATCCTTGACGAGTGACATCTTCTCCGGTCTTAGGCCCCTTGCTGAGCCAAACCGCACTGACCAGCGTGGTGAAGCAAAATCAAACAGCCCCCATGCCCGACACAGCATGGAGAGGCCTTCATCCAATATTGGATTGATTAATGGCAATGTGCTGTTGCCCGGTTGTAAATAAAATAATAATTTACAACCGGGAGATGGCATATTGATGCAAAAAAAAAATTCAATGGAGACTGGGGGTTGAAAACAAATAGGACAAAATAGTTAAAATATAAAAGCCACAAAACAAAAAAGAGTGGAGCCATGGGAACGTTTAAAAACACATTATTTTAAATTTATGTACACAACATTTTAAAAAATTATAATAAACGGTCAGAAAAGTCGAAATGGTTTCCTCCTCAATTGAGATTAGGCCAGTGGTCATCTTATGTTTACAGCCCTCAACCACTAGTGTAAATTCCACGCTTCTATGCCCAGGACTTGTATGTCCAAAGGACAACCACTGTTGACTTCCCCCACAAACTGGTACTCGTTTTAATGACCCCAGAGGGATGATGGGATGAATTAACCGCTGTCCTTCTGACTTTAAGTCAAGCGCTATTCCGACATGCCATGCAGATGGAAAATTACACTTTCAACTAAGGTTGAAAGCGTTATAAAAGGGTCTCCTTTGCAGTATTTCAAGTGCCATTCACCCTGTTTGTAACGTGGGGGAAGGGTGAGGCATCCATCATGACTCATGCAAATATGGCTTCAGTACTGTTAATTAAATTCAACCGAAAACAAACGCATGCTGGAATGCATTACATAATCCATGCATATGCGTATATTTTCCGATTGCATACATTTGTTGCAATCTATTTCTTGCTTTTTAAAATGTTTATCTCAATCGGTGCTAACTAATTCAAAGGCATGATGGCTGGTGGTTAAGAGGAGAAGGCAGACATGGAGACATGCACAAATACACTTGTAGACAGTTTAACACGTAGGCTTTCGCGACCAATAGTATCCATAATAGAGGTTATTTGGATTAGATCACGTAAATATAAATGTGTCGTTAAACCCGCCACCACCCGATACAGCCAATTAGTTAGGACACTCGGAGACAAATATAGATACGGGCACAAACGCATGGAGACATAGAAGCACATGAGAGACATATAAAGGCAAGGGGACACGTGGCAACACAGGGACACCAAAAATAACAGGAGCACATTGAAACAGAGACATTGGGACACAGAGACAAAGAGACACGAGGACACATAAAGACATGGATAAATTGATACACGGGGAGAAAAAAGGATATTCCACGAAGCTCATGGTCCTCCCAAAACCGCATGAGCACAAACCATGGCAAATGTGGATACCTGATGCACATACGGAAAAAATGTAATTGTCCAGTGTGCAGCTGTGGTCATCCAGAACGGACCGTACAACATATAACGACGCAATGCCTGATCCACAAATACGAAGGAGACATCACAGCGATACACTCCGCTGCTCCTGACACGGTTATCTGGCTTGACCACCTGAATGTGAAATTGTCGTTGTTGCTCTGCATCTACATCAGCAGCCATACGAAAGAAGACAACACAGAGACAGACCCACGGCGACATGCATGCGTTGTCCACAGGAAGCACCCCTCCCCCCACCCTGTCAATGGGTGAGAGGAGGGGTTGTGCCCCCGGGGCATCTCCATCGCTTAATTGAACCATCGACCCAGCTTTAGATAATCACACACTCATACACACACACACAGTCATATACATAACAAAGACAAAAATCCTCCGTATAGCTTCAACAGACTGTAGGAGCAAGTACAGTTAGTGAGCACCTATGAAGGCCGGCACAACACATGAGGGGGTGGGTGGCCAGCACCATGTCTGGCCGCCTTTGTTTCCCGAGTCGATCTAGGGAATGCCCAGAACTGGTTCAGATCATCGTCACTGGAGGCCACCGTGAGCGGGAATCTAACTCGGGTGGTCAGGTTCGTAGCGCAACGCGCTAACCACTACACTACGGCTGCCCACTCACTACCGCTCTCCATTCATACCCACACTCATATATATACACACAGTCACAAACAAATAATTTACTTTTATATGCAACCTTATACATAGAACACCCCTAGAGTACTGGCTTATTGATGATATCATAAGCCTTGACCAGGTCAAATAAAGCAGAGCTATAGGACCTATTGCAATTGCCTACACCTCTGCTGTAACAGATCGACAGGGAATATGGCGTCTGCTGGGGCACCCCTACCTGTAATCAAATTGGGCCTTCGCAAGCTTCTCAGCGTGCTTGGCAACACAATGAATAAGCCTTGCCAGGACCATTCTTGGCAAACTAAGGAGGGAAATGCCCTGGTGGCTTTTACAATGAATGTGATCCCCTTTCTTAAAAAAGGGGGCAACCAGTGCATCCTTCCAATCCTGTGGAACCTGTCCTGTGGTTCAATTAGATTGAACGATTTAAGTGAGGCATCTTGCACACATTCACCACCCTGCTTCAGAAGTTCACTTTGGAGGTCATCCCTGTCCAACACTTTACCTGGTCTCAGGCTTCGGATTGCAGATGTCACATAAGCCAGACACTCACCAGGGGTAACTATTTTCTCCAACATTTGATGCTCAAAAACTCTCTAAGAATCAGTCCTCCTTCCTCCCCCTTTGTCCCATGGTGCTGTATGGCTTGAGGAGTTATCCATATCTCTAGAACTCACAGGAATGTTCAGCAAATCTACATACCTGATCTTGGGAGTTGATCAGATTGTTATTGTTTCCTTTCAGGATGGTAATAGGGGTGATGTTGAAAATAACTTTATAGATGATATTAAAGAGTATGTATGTTGAACTTCTTTTGCACCGTTCGTAACCAACCATGCTAATCTGAGGTGTGGGGCAAGGACAACAGACTAAGTACAAAAAGCAGTTTTAAAGAAATTAGTTTTCAAAGAATGATTTGTGGTTATGGGCCATTGAGGCAGTTTCCATCTCCTCAGGAATCGGCAACCACCAGTTTTTTTTGTGAGAAAAGACTCTAAACTTCTGAACGTAAGCATCTTCATTCTTGGACATGGGATATTGTACATGGTGAGAATGCACCTGCCACTTTCAGCTAGCTGGAACACATCAGTCAGTTATTATGAGGAGGGCTTATTAGGCATCCAAGGCAACCCATATCAATTGCATCAGCCAGAGTCCTCAATCTCATCCATTTCCCCTCAACATCGTAAGGAAAGGAAGATGCCAATCCCTACTGCAAACAGTCCTTAACTTCTCAATTCCAAGAGCTAGCTGATACCAGGCTATTGTGGGTTTAAATGAAGTCCAAGGTGGACACCTATCCCCCACAGTGGAAGTGCTGTACAGCACAAGCATCTTAAATATGACAAGCTAATGGTCAGCGGACAGATCAGCTCGTCCAAACAGCCCCTACCTCATCGTGGTGCTAAATGGTGAAACTGTGGTGTGTTTTGAAAAATGCTATTGGCTGATTATCGTTGTGTGGCATCTAATGCCTCCACCACCATGGCTTCCACCTCGCTTCCTCCATCCTAGTCACTACCCGATCCCCATCCCTAATCTTGCCATTTTGTACCGTAGTCGGTAAGCATTGTCAAGCACCTTAGTGAAAGGCGCTTTATAAAATCCAAAATATAATAGGAAAAAACATTGACTTTGGTCTGGTGTGAGCGGCTGATAGCCTCTCCTCCTCACCAACGAGAGATGAGGAATGGTGGTGGTGGCTGTCTATGCCCCCACTAAAAAATGAACATCCATAGAGGAATGAAGGCAAGGCTCATTAGTCAGACGCCAGGTGTTGGTTAAAGTGGCCCCGTGAGACAAAGTCATCTTAATAGGTAAAGTAAATGCCCAAATGGGTCATAAAGCTAGCACCTGGGTGGGAGGGAATAGGAAGCATAGGTAAAATAAGCTCAATGATACCGGCAGGAGGCTACTAGGTTTCAGTGCGGCTCATGGACTTATAATTACCGACATGCTGTTCTGTCATCGGCACATCCACACAACACATTTAATGTATGCCAGGCCCAAGAGAGAACATCTGCTGGAATATGTAAGGGGTGGAACAGCAAATGTGAGTTTATGTCCTTGACATCATGACCTACCGTAGACCTGATCTGCTCAAACATAGAGATATGTATACATGTGCTCATATTTACATACAAAGACAAATATCCCCGTTTTAGCTTTAAAAGGCTGTTGAAGCAAGTGCCGTTAGTGAGCACCTATGAAGGCCGGCATGGCACACGAGGGTGAGTGGCCAGCACCACGCCCAGACGCCTTTGTCTCCCTAGTGGCAATGTTTGCACATCACACCAAGTACACATTTGAGGCTTCATTCGACCAAGGAGGGGCCAAAGATTGGTTCAGATAATCGTCAATAGTGTTGGCGATGAGCAGGAAAAAAGACAAATGTCCACTGGTTTAGCCATACAGCGTGTTGGTGGAAATGTTGTAAGCGAGCACCTATTAAGACCAATGCAACACACAATTGGTGGGTGCGGTCAGCATCACCATTGGCCACATTTTCCTCCCGTGTTTACACTCTAGTAGCTACTCATTTGAGGCTGAGTTGACCGAGGGGTGGTCCAGGACCGGTTCAGATATCAATTGCCACTTGTTGATTAGGGCCTGGAATAAAACAGGTCGTTATAATTGGATTTCAGGACACTTACCACTACGCAAACACTCTCCAGACTTGAATACACACTAGGGACGAATTTTTAAAATAAAATCAGATTTAGAATTTTCTGCTTTTTAAGGAGAATTCGACTCAGCCTTATTTTTGGGGGAAGGTGGGGGTGGATTTCAGATAACTTGCATTGTAAATGTATTAGTGCTAACAAAAGTGATGTCATGCCATGTCAAAACATTTTTGTGGGAACAGTGTGGACATGCCACGATGAAAGTGAATTCGCTTTCCATTTTTTATTTCCAAAATAGGAAATTTTCGGATCACCTGAAATTTGATGTCTAGGCCCCATTTTGGGATTTTTCAGGATTACTTTAACATTCCGAAGACATCCCCGATACTCATACACATATGTATGCACACGCGGACATACATAGACACAACACAACTACGCGTGTATGTACACATGCACATTTGTGTTGTGACTTTTAAGCATGCGTGTTGTACGTATGTATGCCGTGCACTTATGTGCATATGTATAATTACTTTTATCTGCATACATTACATGTGCACACATATAAGGTACATTTTGAACCGATACTGGGCCCCAAACTCTTCACGATTTCACACTGAAAAGCGTGAGTTATGATCAAACAACTCCCATGGCCATCACGGTGGAAGGAGACTTTCTTTCAAAGAGCAATGGATTGCCAATGAGATGCAAATTATTTTCCATTTTATATATTATATCTAGGAAAGCCTCGCTGAGTCAAGATACTTTTTCACAAGAGAGTCCTGCAACATGGGGATGCACGACCATTTCCATTCATTTTTGGTTTCATGTCAGAGAAAACCCACTGCGCGTACGCGTTACATAACGTTCAAAAGGTGCGCTATATGGACAGGATCATGCACATTCTTGCAGTATTGCCATCTCCTCTGCAAATCTGCATAGTCCCCTTCGTATCCCAGCTTGTTTGGAAGGTTTACTCATCTCTATGTGATCTGCCAACCCTTGCCCACAAAGATCCACGAGTGCATTTCCCCCACCAATGGGTAAGGGTTAGTTAAATAAATGTCAGCTTAATTTAATTGTCCCATTTCTGTCAAATATATTCGTACTGGATTAATATTACTCTATATTTAATGCAATAAACAATGCGGAATTATGTAGGGTATAAATATGGCTGTATTGCAAGACGATGTACGGAAAACACTTACGTTTATTTTATAGACAGAGGCAATCAGTCAAGCAGAGGAAATATTGAAGGTATTGGGCCCGGACTTGAACGAGGGCAGGGAGTCGACAGCACCGATTGCTCGGGGAATGGCGTTAAGACTATGAATGCAGCATATGGATACAGCAGGGGAGAATGATTGACATTCCACCGAGCTAAGATTGACTGGGGGGCTTCAACAGAAAGCTTTGGTTGCAGGAGGGAAGAGTTCGTGGCAGGGAGTAGAGTGAGATGAAAGGGGAAAGGTGGGAGAGCACAGGGAGGGGAGTAGAGCGAGATGAGAGATGAGACGTAGGAGAGCACGGGGAGGGGGATAGCGTGAGATGAGATGGAAGAAAACATGGGGAGGGGACTCGAAGTGAGAGGTAAGCGGGCACATGGAGGAGAGTACAATGGCAATTAGAGGGTAGAGAGGTAGGCCGAATGAGTGATATCTGAGCTGCTTCTAAGGCTTCCCAAGATCAACTCGGCCTTAACTGAATACCTGGTGCGGTCTGTAAAAACATTAGCATTTGGGAGGCAGGCGGATGGGCATGGTCCTGGCCACACCACTTCCGTGCGTGGCGCCAGGCCTTAACAGCACCTGACACTATAGCCCATATGGATACACGGGGATCTATCCCCTATGTGCTCGTGTGTGACGAGATTGTGGTCAATCTGTCTCACATGTGGTGCCTATTTTTTTTACTTTAATCGTTTAACCAAACACTCCGGAGACCCACACAATGCACCTGACACTCACAAGACACTCACAACTCATCAGATACTACTGACCTGACACCCCTCCAGACAATCACCACTCACACTGTGCTGGTGGGTGTTGTAGTGGTTCCTGACGATATTTCGATTCAATTCACCATCAGTGGGCACGTGGTGTCTGCCCCTGCCTCGGGCTTACTCTCGGTCGGCTCTGCCCAAAGAAATTTGCACAACTGGTGCAGTGATGGTGTGTTTACCAAGTTCAGCAATGGAGAGACAAAGGCGGCCGGGCATGTATAGTCCTGTGCAATTAATTTAAAGGAATAAATTAATTTTCTTTTCACATTGCGTCGATGGTGTGGCGCTTCCAGTGGGTTGAAGGGGCCACGTGCACCCATTACATGCAGCATCTAGGTCTCGAATTCCCTTATTACACACGCGATTTGACGCACGTATCGCTCGGTTAATAATACTCGACATCTTTAATTAATATAAATCTGTGCCAAATCCAGTATTTGTTCTAAATGATTGTGCACATGACAGCGTATGATTTACAACCATCATTCAACTACTCTACTTCTGCATCATCAACAATCCACATGTTTGCTTACTCGAATCAATTAATAACCCGCATTTGTATTCCACACGTCCCCATCACCGCCCCCATCATCATCATCAATTAACAACTCGAATTTGTTTAATCACTCATTATCATGACCACCACCGTCATCATCATTAATATTGCACTGCCCAGTTCTGTGGTTCGTTTGCATTGTCTGTCTGGATGTGATTGTCTTAAATGTTCTGTCTTAGTTGTGCTGTCCCTCTTGTATGTTCTCCATTTAGTTTGTAATTGTCTCGTGTTGTTCTGACTGGTTCTGACTGGTTTGTAACTGTTCTCTCTCATTGTTCCATCTCGTTCTGTCACATTCATCCCATTAGCATGCACTCATAAAGGTTACGTTTGCATATTATTTGTATAAATCGTAAATACTGTAATAGAGTTGTGTTCATGATGGTGGTGACCGCGGTGGTGATGCGGGTTGTTAGTTAATTAAGATTGATATTGGGACGTGTCATACATATGCGGGTTGTTCATTAATTTGAGTAATTCACAAATGCGGTTTGTTAATTGATGATGGTGATGATGATGATGTCGAGTATGATGGTACAACAACCTCCCGTTGCCTAGCAACGCGACCTTGAAGCGCTCGCTCTAGGACCCATATATTCAAGAGACGGTCCTTGTCCTATAACATCTGGCAGTTCACCAGCATTGATTCAAATAAAACTGACTGCTGATGAGACACTTTGTCAAAAACGGTCAATGCTGCTGAAATTATTCACTCCCAGAAGGCTGTGGTGCCGATGGGTTGTGTAAATATTTGTTTATGTATAGGGACAGATGTGATGAAGGAGATATGATCTGCTTATCTATTCTGGACTGTTACGAGCATGCGCAGTCATCGTGTGACTGGGCAAGACTGGCAGTCACTGATGAATATTGACCGCGAAGAAAAGCCAGTGGGATTGGCCAAGACACATCGCTCGGTGGGCAGATGGACGAGACTGGTGACAGAATGACAGCCAATGGTCGGAATCCAAGAGAGGCCAACCACTGTTAAAATGGAGCGATGAGATCCACTCATGTGCAGGAGTAAGAAGGATCGTGGTATCACGGGATTGTGAGAGATGACAGCAATGTCTGAAGTTCGTCATCCATCAGTGGATAGACCGTGGCTGAAAATGTATCCATTGTTGTACTCTACTATTTACACACTTATTTGCTCCCTACCTTCGCAAAGCATTACTGACCATTGTGGTAAAATGTATTGAAATAACCAAGACGACACGCACGGAGTGGTGAATACTTAAACCAGCTGTGAATAGACTACAAAGGTTGAACATATATCCAGGGTGTCTTTAGGGTGTATGGAATTCGGTGTTTATGTGTACTACACAGCCGGTTCCAAACGCAGGGAAACCAGAGACCCAGACCAGACCAGGACTCAACCAGTCCCAAACTCAGACCTGGAATCCGTCCAGCACAAACCGAGGACCCAACCACACCAGAACTGGAGATTAAACGAGGCCAGATCTGAACACAAACCAGACCATCAATTGCCATCTCAGACCCGACCCAACTGCATTGTAAGTGCTGCTTATGTCTCCACATGCGTTAACTACAGCAGCAGCGTGGGAGTGAAGCACTGTGTACGACTGTTCACGTACACAGGTGTCCATGTGTATGTGGAGGTGTGATGTGACACAAGGCATCTACTACATGGGATGAGACGAGGATATCAAGGATCAACTCGCACGTCACAGATCCCTTGTCTCGTCAAATGTATCTGCCCTGACACGTACTTGCCATCTCAAAAAGAACCCTTGCCTCATCCTACATTAAAGCCTTGCATCATCTGATACAAAACACTTGTCTCTTCCAATACTATTAAACTTTTTTTTATTTCACCAGGTAGGGCCCACTGAGCCATCCACCTCTTTTTCAGAAGCGACCTGGCCACAAATGATAGCTCAACGAAGTAGCTTATCATGTGGAAATTTATAGCAGTCAAATACTCTAAACGCATATTTATAAATGAGAAAAATCCACGCAACCACGAGGATAACATGCAAACTCCAAATTTACAGGCATCAGGGTCGGGATCGAACCCACGATCTCCTGCATACCAGGCGAGGTAGTTATCATCTCGCCACCATTGTATCATATTATCTTATTTAATACAGAACCCTCGGCTTACTTGACACAATATCCTTGTCATCACAAACATTGTGTCCACCACATGTGTATACATATATTCAATTGTCTGTGACATTGAATTGCTCGTAGAATGTTTATATTGAACCCAACGTTGCACTCTTCCCACCTAGGTTTTTGAGTAAATTCCTGTAGCTCGTTTGGCATGACATCAGCCAATCTGAGATGGGGAGGGGGGTAATATACTTTCCATTCTATATTTATAACTTTTTTTTATCCCCTTCCAATGTTTCTAAGAAATCTACTATCAAGCTGAATATCTTGCCGAAAACTTGTCTTCTTTGTCTGCTGCTTATTTTAAATGTATTTTCTTAATTTCTTCATACAATCCCCGCGAAGCACTTCCATTTATGTAAATGTTTTTAAGTTGCATGTCTAAATTATATTCCGTTTACTCCTCGGGTTTGTGAGAGCTTGGAAGACTTGCACCATTTCCACTGTGACAAATGCCCTTTTTAAAGTCTTACAATAGCCAGGCACTATGGTATTTGATTTTCATCTTTTTGTATTTTTTCTTACAGAATCTGATTGATAGTATGCATTGTTATTCATGATAGAGAAACCTTTCGTACGCCTGTCTTGCTCATGTTGTAGCTTGGTCTCAAAAATTGTATTTCTTCATTTCCCCAGTGATTTTTGTGAGCAATATTTGCACGTGTTAATATGAGTCCGATGGAAATGTAAAAACATAAGTGGGGGTTGATTGTCCTTTTTTAATATAAGAATAATTTATCCATCCATTAGCCAGATATTTCATTACTGTGTAAACATTTAGCAAATGTCTGATAATTTATGATGTACTTCTTTGGTGTCCATGTTGTCCACAGTTGAATAATTTAAGGCCGGGATTTTTTCCCTCTGTTGGTTATTGAAGGGCAGAGTTCACTTCTTCAAATATAACATCTGAAACTTCCTCCCCTTCATCCGAAAAAACAGCTCGATTCCCATTCGATAATTTTGATAAAGAGATATGCATACAATCATTCCATAGACGTTAAGATGCTATCGTGTGTTATGATTCAATCTTTCTCCCCAATAGCTTTCATTTTGTCAATTGCCAACCATCAACCTCCTTTTTGCTCTTATCGTGCTACCATTGTTTGCAATGTCTTCTGTGTGTTCATTGTTTGGTGCTGCTATTATCAGTTTCTTGGTATATCTCTCCTTCTTCCACGGAGTGTCTATTGTGGTTTTCAGACTGCTCCTTCCCTGAATATTATCATTGGCCCTCACTATGAATGCAAAGCTAATTGCAAGCAAACAAACAAGATAGTTAACGTCAAAAATCTAGGTCAGCAGGGAATAGATTTTAGGCAAAATCTAAATAACAGATTCAAATGCCCAAAGGAGCAAGATTATAAAATGGATGTCACCACCTTATTATATACTGCATGCATTGGCTAGCATAGTAATATAGAGTAGATATGTGTGTGTGTTTAATCGTGTATATGTGTCACTGTGGTTCGGGAAACAGCGAGGATAACCGGCGTACTGCGTTCAATTCCCAGCCGCGGCTGACCTAAGTGGGCAAGTGATATCTAAACCGGACCCTCGACATCCCGTCGGTCGACTCAGCCTTAAATTAGTATCAGGAGCAATGTGTACACATTAGCACTGGGGAGACGAAGGCAGCCAGGTGTTGTGCTAGCTAGCCACACCAACATTTCGTGCGCCATCACAGCGTTGGGTAGGTGCTTGCTCACAGGACTTGCCCCACCAATATGTTAACGCTTTAGGGGAGGATCTTTGTCCTTGTGTGAATATGTATATGATTGTATGGGTAAATGCGTGTACTGTATATATATATTTGAGTATATGTGTATGTATGTGTAAATGCCTTGAGTGAAGGCGCTCTATAAATATAAAGTGTGTATGAGTGTATATGCGTGTGAATGTCTGCGTGTGTCTATTCCTACGTGTGCGTGTGTTTACGAATGTGCCCGTGTGTATGGGTGTGTATGGGGAGCGGTGGCGCAGTGGTTAGCGTAATGCGCTACGAACCCGGCAACCCGAGTTCAATTCCCGTTCACGGCTAACAATCGGTGACGATTACCTATACCGGTCCTGAGCATCCCCTATAGGTCGACTCAGCCTTAAATGACTACCTAGTGCGTTGAGTAAACATCAGCACTGGGGAGACAAAGGCGGCCGGGCGTGGTGCTAGCCATCCAACTCCCACGTGTGCCATGCCGGCCTTCATATGTGCTCGCAAATAGCGCTCCAGCAGTCTTGTTAAAGGCTATACGGGTGGTGGCATGGTGGGTGCTGAGAGGGCATCATCTGTGTAGGTCTGTGTGTCGCTCTCTTCCTGTGTGTGTGTGCACGCCTGCGTCTTCTCGTCTGCATTCCGCGCACGTTCCGTGCCGCTCGTCGCATTGTGAGGTTTTTTTTTCTCTTCATCAATTTTTAATTCATCCCCTTCTTATTGCAGCCCCTCTTTATATTCATTTCCTGTCGCTCCACGCCGCTCCATCCCCGCAATGCATACAACCGTGCACACGCTCAAAAAAAAAATCACAATTCACGCTCGTTACATGCAAATATTCTGTGGGCCCGAACGCGAACGAAAACCCAACCCAGCCTGGACTAGACCCAGGACCGCAAAACGATCTCGAACCAGACTCAGAGGATCTTAACCTATTTACAATCTGCGGTTCCCCAGATCATTAAACTCCCAACACAGACCATACCAGACCGGGAACGCAAGCCGAACCAGACCCAGACTCAAAACCGTGTCCATGACCCGGCCTAGAACTTAAAGCCACTAGGGGGCCCCGAGCCGAACCCCTAACCAATAACGCATCATACAGTGATGATCAGGGGTTCCCAGATCTTTAAACCCAACGCAGATCAGACTAAGAACGCAACCCGGACTCTAAACAGACCACGACTCAGAACCTTATCCCAGATCCTGCCAGTTACTCAAACCCAGACACACACTCGAACCCCGAAACCTACCGATGATTCTAACCCTACATGATATTATCATTTCCAGATCCTTAAACTCAATCGAACCGAGAACTATGATCTGCCCACAATTCAACCCAACCCCGAGTCATACAACGGTCCCCATACAGAACCTTGAATCAGGAATCTTCTTACATTTACCCTCACCCTGACTGAAATCCTAACCCCTTCCTAGACCCGAACCTGTGCTCTTAAACCAGGCAGAGGTCGCTCAACCAGGACTCGAACCCAAGCCCCAACATGAACCAGGGATCAGAACCCCGGACAAGAAAATCTCCAAAGGCTAATTCGGATCCGATCCCATTCACCAAAACGCACAATCCGGATTCTGAAAGCCATCACAGGAACCGCGCATCCGGACTCGATCCTTCACCACGAACTCACCGATATGGACATAGGATGGAAAAGCGCTGCCGGTTGCTCTGGCCATCACCAGCATCATCACCAACATCACCTTCAACCACAGCGCCGTTGTCACCTTCGCCATCACCGCTGGCCGTCTTCCCATCACCATCGTCATCTCCCTCCTCATCAGCCCCGTGCCCATCCTCACCGGTGCCATCACCCCCTCCCTCCTCCTCATCACCATCCCCATCATCATCCTCATCGTTTCCATCATCATCCTCATCACCATCGTCTTGGTCGTTGTCATGGACTCTGAGACATCGGCGTCCCCCACCACCACCACCTCCTCCTCCTCTTGAATCACGGCTCCTCCCGTCTCCACAACGACAATGTAGCAATGAGAAAGGAGAGAGAGAGGCAACAAAAAAATGTGAAAATAACAAAAAACCCACACCGAGAGGGGGGAACACCGCCAAATATTAACCAACCGCCTCGCTCGACGCTTTACGTTGCAACATTTATGTTGGATGGAATACGAGGGGTCTATATAAATGTCTATTATTTAATTTTTGCGCAGACGGGAGAGGGGGTTTAGCGGGGGGGGGGGAGAATCTTCGCTTCAGCTCGCGCGCCCGGGCGCACGGAGCGAGGGGTCCATGGCTGCTGCTGCTGCTTCCTCGCGAGAGAGGAGAGACGGTGGTGAGAGGGGTGGGGGGCGAGTGGTGGGGGGCAGTGGGGGAGTGGTGGGGGGGGGAGAGTGGTGGGGGGGGAGTGGTGGTGGGGGGGGGGGGCGTGGGAGAGTGGTGGGGGGAGTGGTGGGGGGGGAGTGGTGGGGGGGGGAGAGTGGTGGGGGGGGGGCGTGGGAGAGTGGTGGGGGGAGTGGTGGGGGGGGAGTGGTGGGGGGAGAGTGGTGGGGGGGGGGGAGTGGTGGGGGGCGAGTGATGGGGGGCAGTGGGGGAGTGGTCGGGGGGGGGGAGTGGTGGGGGGGGGGAGTGGTGGGGGAGCGTGGGGGAGTGGTGGGGGGAGTGGTGAGAGTGGTGGGGGGGGAGTGGTGAGAGCGGTGAGGGGGGAGTGGTGAGAGTGGTCGGGGTGGAGAGTGGGGGAGTGATGAGAGTGGTGGGCGGAGGGGAAAGTGGGGGAGTGGTGAAAGTGGTGGGGGGGATAGTGGGGAGGGAGTGGTGAGAGTGGGGGGGAGAGTGGGGAGTGGTGAGGTGGGCGGAGTGGTGAGAGTGGGGGGGGGAGAGTGGGGGAGTGGTGAGAGTGGTGGGTGGGTGATGAGAGTGGTGGGTGGGGGGAGTGGTAAGGGGAGGATTGGTGAGGCGAGATTGAGATTCGGTGATGAGAGATGAAGATTTTGTAAGGCAATATTGGGATTTTATGATTCGGTTTATGATTGATTCGACGAAAAATATCGGTTCATGAGGAGTAAGACGAGATGTTTTTGTATGATTAGTGAAAAGAGATTTAGATTGGTGAGGCGAGATTGAGATTGTACTCATTAAGATCATGGTTGTTGAGGCGAAAATGTCATTGGTGATGTGATATTCATAATTGTGAGGTGACATTGAGACTGGTGAGGTGAGACTTGGAATGGTGAGGCGACATTTAGATTTAATAATTAAGATTATGATTGATGAGACGAGATTTTAGATTGGTGATGAAATTGAGATTTGTCAGGCGTAATTGAGATTTGTAAGGTGAGGTTGAGATTTACTGATTAGGTTTATGATTATCGGGATGATATTGAGATTATATGATTACATTTATGATTAGTGAAATTATTTTTTTTTATTACTAAAGCCAGATTTAGAATTGTGAGACGAGGTTGAGATGCATGAATTAAGATTGATTGTTGATGTGAGATTGACATTTGTGATGAGAGTTACAGATTTGTGAGTGCATTTTTAGATTTATTAAAATTATTATTGATGTGTTTTGAGCTGGGAATGTGTGAGGGAAGATCTATATGAGTGAGAGACTTGGATTGCACTAAATTGAGATTAACAAATCACGTTTATGATTTGTGAAGCAATACTTAGATTGATTTATGAAGCGAGATTGGCACTGTTGGAGTTAGAATTTAATTGGAGATGTGAGGATGTGAAAGGGACCAGAGCACTGAGCTTGCACTGCTCACCAGTGACTGCAAAGAAAAAGAATTGTATTATTTTTTTCCCTTAGTATGGATACATTCCAACTCGGAGCCTTACACGTTTTAGTTTGATTGACAGCAAAGAAAAACTAGTAGCAGCGCAGATAAAAGTCGTTCCCCTAGTGTGGAAAAATAATTCAATGAAATATCTTGTAGTTTTGTGTGCCGTCAGCCTTCAGTGTTGTTCTATGATGACACAGGGTGGTGCACTGCTGACTGCTGACTTCCAAGTGGAAGCGCATTCGTATAAATGACTTAACGATTCTAACATATTTAAAATATATGGGGGGGGGGGGTTATTTATTTTTTATTTTAAACATTAGTGAGGCGAGAAGAAATTTGATAGGAGGAGATTGAGATTTTAGACCATCTTGCAATAGGTGAAGTCATGTTGAGATAGGTTGAGGCTTGGGTGATTTGGTTAGGTGATTTTTATATTGTTGAAAGGGGTGCATTGTAATTGTCAAACAAGATTGCGATTAGTGAGGCTAGATTAAGATTTAAGATGGGAGAGATTGAGTTTGGTGAGGTGATACTCGGATTTAACAATTCAGGTTCTGATTGGTGAGGTGTTGTGGAGCAAATATACCAATAGCTGAGTAGGCCGAGGTTTTTTTTAAGTGTGTGATCCGGAAATTTGAGATTTAGATTCGAGACTCGAGGTATAAATCAGTTTGTCAACATTTCTAATGGATTACTGAAGTGAGATTCACGTAGCTCAAGAGGAGATTTGGAATGGATAATTGATAGTTATTTTATCGAACGGATATTTAAATCGTGTAAAGAACATTATGCACCACCATAGAGGAGTCGGCAGGGTAACACATACAATCAATGAAGAGGCAAGAGTATCGTCTCCACATTCAAAATTAAAAAATAAACAGACTTTAGCTTCATCATCCCATGGGGTATTGTTTGCTTAAGCAGCAAATCTCGCACTGGTTTAGATTTCTGCAAGTCTCATCAGCAGGGTTGTGGCCACTTAATCAAGCGTTTATTATTGACTAGCGGATATATTTATTTGCTGATTATTGCTCAAGATTTAAATATGTGCATCAATATTTTTGATGTGTGATGCAAGAGTCATATTCTTTTACCATCGTTTGACATTCGATAATTAATCCAAATGTGCTCATCTTATTGATTAATACGATTTACGGACATTTAGACTTGAGCATTAGGGTTGTAATTTGTGGACTTGAAGATTTAAAAAAAATGATATTGTGATTAGATTTAGACCCATGTATGTTTGAAAATCTGCTGTAGGTCCATAAATGAAGGTTGAAATGTCGATATGTTTGCTACGTTCGTTGTTATTCAGGCTTCGACGGAATAATTGTTTTACAGCAAATTAATACAAAATAAATATGAAGCCTCATCGCCATATCTGTCCCTTCACATAAAATATGAACATCGTTTTTTTTACATCTCTTCAGCTATACGGCCTCCTGGGGAGTGATCTTTAAAAAAAAACAGCATTGGTTTAATGCAGGCAAACACTGGACCGGCTTCATCAGCACAGCTCTCAGCTTGTTTGAACCAATTCTGATGAACCGTTAAACCACAACAATTTACCACGTATACATTTTTTTTTGCATTTTATATAAACAAGATGCTCACTGTGAATTCACCATCCCTCCTCTCTTGACAACCAGCAAATTGTTTATTTTCGTGGGAGGCAAACACAATCTCTGCAGACGTTATTTACATTATTTTCTCTCAAACATTAACCAATCGCATTCAGCATTCACTTCAGAGTCGGCCGTGTAAAAAGAGCTCTTATATAAGGTAATAAGGGGTGTGGTGGTGATGCCACATTAATACGTGAATATTTTGAGGCATTTCTGCTAAAATTGTCTCATATTTTATGGAAACCCCGGCTCGCAGTTTCACATATTTAACTTAAGTTGGGTCTCTCTGTGGTCGTGGGATGTTCATGTACAATATTTTTGTGTTCGTGCCACAGCTACACCGGCACCACCGCGCCTGTGGCGGGGGGAGGGGACCGGCTTCTGAAATGGAGCCGCCGCGCGCCGCCATTTTATATCGCAGTTCACTTCGGCGCGTCCTCGGCTCCCATTGGACAGCGGGGCTCGCGCGCGGGGAGGGGCGGGACCCCACGGGCAAAGCGGGGCGTGGTTTACGGCGGTGACGTCACAAGCGTATCTTATCTCGTTTGTTTTGGAACTTCGGGTTCGATATACGGATTTTCGCTTTGCGGACAACTGTTTTCAGAAAGGCGTCCGCCCCGTATATCTGGAGATGCACATATTGCTCAAGACTTTAATTCAGCTGGTGAGGCTCATTGAGCTAAGACCACTCTTTTTACAACTCGACGCATTCGTCAATAACACTGACGCTGTAAAAGGGAATAACATGACGCTTCGTGCACTGGCCCTAAATAGCACATACAGATAATTTATGTGTGAGAGTTGAACGTGTTTTAAATGTAATTCTTATCAGAAACCGGTTCAGAGTTTGCTTTTTCAGAATCAATGGTGCTCCCAGAAGGCAGTTGGGTTGTAAAATAAATACTTTAATATTTTTACGTAGAAATACAGTTATATGAAATTGACATTACCTAATCATCTAGTTTATCAAGTTAGTGGCTAGGGTTCTTAAAAATCGGGGTTTTTGTATTACCGATACATCACGACAAAAAGGGTTACAACCCAGTATTTTCTTTTTAGCAATCAACATTTAATGTTTACATTTTTAACTCAGACATGAAGGGAGCTGCAGTGAGGTAATTGTTAGCACACTGAACTTGCAATACAGAAGCTACTGGTTCGTTTTGATTTCCAGGCGTGGCAGTTGCAATCATTGGGCAAGTTTTTTACATCCATCAGCGTATCATGCAACGTCGCGTGTGGTGGGCTACCCTGTGGGTACGATTATCTTTTCTAAAGCGTCTGGCAAGAGTGGGAGAGTAGACCAGCTACTCTCTAGAGCTCTTTCTAGTAGAGGCTGTTCTGTCAGCAGCAGCATGAGCAAGCAATGCAGGACTGTACCCTTACAATTTAAATTAGAAACGAGGGCAAATATACCATGCGGTGACTTAGGCCGCCGTGCCGTTTGTAACTTTACACGTGCTAATTAGTAAAAACAAAGCAGTGTATGCATAACAAAAATGTCACTGATTGGGATGCCATAGCAGTAATTATATTTCCATCAATAGAATTCGAGTATTTGGGATTTGTTTTATTAAATAAGGTACGTGGTGTAGTTCAGGGGTCGGCAACCTGCTGCTCAGGGGCCACATGCGGCTCTTTAAGGAGTGCTTTGTGACGTTATTCACATGAAAAACATGTATCTTCTTGTTGGTTGGTTGCCGACCCCTGCTGTGACGGCACTACCCTCTGAAATGTGATTGTCTTCGGTGACTTGGACCGACGCGATTATGAAGTCATTCCAGTGTAATGGACATTTCTATTTGTGACGTCATTACTATTATTTCATAGCCTATGAGAGAGCGACGTTAATCCCAGCATGCCAGCATGCCAGTCATAGCGGTGTTGTTTATTGTTGTGACGTCACTCCGGTTGTTTTATACAACCAATACGTCAATCTGATTGTGGTTGTGACGTCAGATGCATTTTAAACTTCCTTGTTCCACGTGCGCTTTTGGGTTATCGTCAGAAAAAATGCGGTTTTTTTACATATAATTTTTTATATATATCTCAGAAACGAAGCAGGGTTGAGCTTGGATCGTGCTTGGATGGGCGACCACCACACAGCTGTTTCAGCTGCAGGGTTACGTTGTGGGCAGTGTAGCAAATCCATTGTTGTGCTCCACCATGTGTGCTCGTCAACCGGTACTGATCAGTGTGGATAGGAATGGTGAAGCAACCCCCATGAGAAACATGGCATGGGGAGGCCATCATCCAGCAGTGAACTGACAGAAGAGTTGCAAATGGGCAATGTATTGAGAGCCTAAGGGGCCGTCCATAAATGACGTCACGCGATTTTGGACGATTTTTGACCTCCCCCCCCCCCCCATAGTCACACGGCGTCACAAAAAATCAGACCCTCCCCCCCTCAAATATGACGTCACAAAACTCTGCCCCCCCCCAAAAAAAATAAAACATGCTTCAAATCGCTTTAAACTATTGTAGAACGTGTTGTCTATATTTATTTAAAGTTGCGCATTTTGATGTGACGTCACATTTCTCAACCCCCCCCCCCCTTCGTCACAAATGTCTGATCCCCCCCCCACCCAGGTGCGTGACGTCATTTATGGACGGCCACTAAATCCATATTACAGCCCGTCGATGTTCGATAACTCGCGTGTCTCACGTGACACTTTTACAAATAGTTAAGCAAAACAAACTAAAAACTTCTGGAGCCCCTCGACACCACCATGCCGACCGACCGTTACACGTCAATCACATTGTACCAGACCACGCCCCCCCATTCACCATTAGAAGCTCCGCCCTCCCTACCTCAGCGCCACGCCCCTTAGGGCTGTCAACCAATCGCGAGGCTGCGCGACACCTATCCGCGCTACAGATTTCAGCAGCGGCGCTCACCCGCCCACTCCCCCCTCGCCACAGGCGCCCCACTACGCATGCGCGCGGGGGCATAAGGCGACTGTTTAAAATGTGCGTGATGTAATCCTGCGGAGTGACGTCACCGCACGTTGTGACGTCATCGCGCTCTGTGACGTTTTCGCGCGTGAAAATGTCACACCGTCCCCCCCCACACCCCCCATTTCATCTCCGACCCAATTATTATAATTACACATAATTGATTATAATGATCACCTGCGTTATTTGCACGCCCTGACCCCCTTAAACGCGCCCATTTGGCAGCCACGAGTCGACAAGAGTCCCCGCGGCTGGGCCTTATAGATATACTTTGTCCCGCCATGGGAACGTGGAATTCACTACGCTTGTATTGGCGGGACTCTTCTCATAGTTTGTTTTCGTGTCCTGAAGAGTATTTCACTTATATTTGAGATGTAAAGTCAAAGTGGCCAAAAAAAATATGTTGAAATCTCCACATTCCCATGGCGGATCGGGTGGGGGTCAGAATGATAAATGTGACCGGTGCTGTTAATTTCTCACAAAACAATGCCGATTTTATTTGGCCTCAAGATGATCTCAGTCCGTTAAAACCAAAAATAAATATCGTTTTCAAGGATGAGTTGTCACAAAATTGTACCCTATGGGGAGAAATAAACACGGACTCTTTTTTATGTACAAAACATAAAAGTCAATTTAAATAAATTTAAAATTTATATCAGTCGTATTGTTGTCAAGGTGATGCTAACATTCGTAGGGTAATGTTATTCTTTGACAGGCCTGTTATACAATGCACTGCTTGATGAAGGCCTCCTGAAGCCACGTTTGCCATGGGTATTGTTTGGCCATCCTTTTCCCACGCTGATGAGTATGGATGGGTGAAGCGTGGGGTGGGAGACCGGTTTAGAGATCATTCGTTGCTGATATTAGCCGTGGCCAGGAATGTATCACAGCCTGCCAGGTTAATATTTTTCAGTTCACTAACCACTTCCTCCACTGCAGACCTTTAAAAATCTGAAAATAATTGCGTTGCAAATGTTCACAATCACATCACAACCGCATCGAAATCACAACTAAGCTATATCGCAAGCACACAACAAACACAAATGCCACAATCAAGCATCCGTACATGACAATCATAACCGCATTAATAACTACAACCACCAATTTTACAATTGCGGAATAATTTCACTGAAAATAATGACACCAATCACAACCCAACATGCACTGGCATGTATGCATATTGATGATTACTTCAATCACAACTAACATAATTGTCAGCCGTGATCAAATTAATTGTTGGATGAAGACCTCCCACAAGTGTTGCCATCTTTCATGGTCCTGGGATGAAGTGATCCGCCTAGGAACTGTCCTCTGTACTGATGTAGCCGCTCCATTTCTACAGAGCACGCTACTGCCTTTTGCTGCCACTCCGATGTTAGTTTGACCACCGGCTATCATACCTTCAAGCCACGTGTCATTTTCTTAACAGATGGGTCAGGTGTAGTTTCATAAGCACACCTCTCCCTTCACCGCAGAAGGCTAATTTTAACTGATTTGTCTTAATCGTTGTTTTGTTTCTGATTTAATTCTATTTAGCTACAATCATACAGCGATAATCACCATCTCAGCCACGTAATCAATCACACAAGTATTCTTAACAACACCGCCACGTCTCGGGTGAGACAGAGAGAGGGAGGGAGGGAAGGGAGAGAGGTATGGTGAGAGATGAAGAGCGATGGAGATGGTTGGAGACAGGGAGAGTGAAAATGAGGGGGTGAGAGAGTGAGAGTGAGTGTTAGGGGTGAAGGTGAATCTGCTTTCCTGTGTAATGAAGAAGCGGCGGGGCTTGTGAGACACATCACAAATCTCAGTACATCTCGTGTGTGCAGTGTGTGTGTGCATTAGTGTGTGTACGCTGTGTGCTTTAGTGGGTGCACTGTGCGTGTGTGTGCATAAGTGTGTGGGGAGCGGTGGTGTAGTGGTTAGCGCGCTGCGCTACGAGGTTGATTCCCGCTCACGGCCAACACCAATTACAGATTATCTGAACCGGTCATGGGCCTCCCCTAGGTCGACTCAGCCTCAAATGAGTACCTGGTGCGGTGTGTAGTAAACATCGTCACGAGGGAGATGAAGGCGGCCGGGCGTGGCGTTGGCCACCCACACCCTCGTGTGTCGTTCCGGCCTTGATAGGTGCTCGCTAACAGCACTTGCCCCAACAGTCTGTTGCAGGCTATACGGGGGATCTTTGTCTTTGTGTGTGCCTGAGTGGGGAGTGCATTGGTTAGCTACGAACCTGAGTTCAGTTCCCACTCATGGACATCAGCGGCGAATATTTGAACCGGACCTGAGCCTCCCCTAGGTTGACTCAGCCTTACATGAGTACACGTACTTGATGCAGTGTGTGAATATCACCACTGGGGAGACGAATGCGACCGGGTGTGGTCCTGTCCACCCACCCCAGCGTGTGCCATTCCGGCCCTTCATGGGTGATCGCCAACGGCATTTTTCTCCAAAAATCTTTTCAACGAGATTCGGAGGATCTTTGACAGTGTGATGTGCTGTTAGCCAGAACCCGTGATCTGGTAAACCATCCACCTTAAATTCACATACCGAGGAACCATATGAAGAAATCTAAGTTGTCATGTACCAGTTCCCGTCGTGGCTGGAGACGATGTAGCCTGGGCTATCCCCTTTCGGCGGAGTCGAGGGACTCAAACTCAACTATTGGAGATAATTCCAGAAACAGCAGGCAATGTCCATGGCTGGCCATGTGAAATGTCTATAATGTATGCCTTTTGGGGGAAGAGAGGCTACCATTCTTCTGGTGGCAATTTGGCCTATACAGGAGATCAAGTGGACTAGTACCGGCTCCTGCCAAAACGAGAGATTGACAAGCCTTCTACTCTGGGTGGGATAACGTCAAACGATGTGGAGTGACATTTATTCTGAATGAAATGATCGAGGTATGAGTCCCAGGCAGTTGTGGGCTCACCATCAAACACGAGGCAAGGAATGGTGGTGGTTGCAAATCTTGTGTTCGATTATCTGGCCACGGCCAACATCGGTGTTGAATATCTGAACCGGTCAGGGCTTCTCTAGGTCGACTGAGCCTGAAATGATTACCTTGTGTGGGGCGTAAGCATCTCAGCACTGGGGAGACAAAAGCGACTGGAAATGGTAAAGGTCACACCAACTCCCTTGCCTCGGCCTTCATTTGCTAACACTACTTTCCGAAAAGGTTTGGTAAAGGATATACAGTGAGGGAAAAAACGTATTTGATCCCCTGCTGATTTTGTACGTTTGCCCACTGACAGAGAAATGATCAGTCTATAATTTTAATGGTAGGTTTATTTGAACAGTGAGTAACAGAATAACAACAGAAAAACCCATTAAAACGCATGTCAAAAATGTTATAAATTGATTTGCATTTTAATGAGGGAAATAAGCATTTGACCCCCTCTCAATCAGAAAGATTTCTGGCTCCCAGGTGTCTTTTATACAGGTAACGAGCTGAGATTAGGAGCACACTCTTAAAGGGAGTGATCCTAACCTCAGCTTGTTACCTGTATAAAAGACACCTGTTCACAGAAGCAATAAATCAATCAGATTCCAAACTCTCCACCATGGCCAAGACCAAAGAGCTCTCCAAGGATGTCAGGGACAAGATTGTAGACCTACACAAGGCTGGAATGGGCTCCAAGCAGCTTGGTGAGAAGGTGACAACAGTTGGTGCGATTATTCGCAAATGGAAGAAACACACAAAAACTGTCAATCTCCCTAGGATCTTGTCAATGATCTCAAGGCAGCTGGGACCATAGTCACCAAGAAAACAGTTGGTAAACACACTACGCCGTGAAGGACTGAAATCCTACAGCGCCCGCAAGATCCCCCTGCTCAAGAAAGTGCATATACATGCCCGTCTGAAGTTTGCCAATGAACATCTGAATGATTCAAAGGACAACTGGGTGAAAGTGTTGTGGTCAGATGAGACCAAAATGGAGCTCTTTGGCATCAACTCAACTCGCCGTGTTTGGAGGAGGAGGAATGCTGCCTATGACCCCAAGAACACCATCCCCACCGTCAAACATGGAATTGGAAACATTATGCTTTGGGGGTGTTTTTCTGCTAAGGGGACAGGACAACTTCACCGCATCAAAAGGACGATGGACGGGGCCATGTATCGTCAAATCTTGGGTGAGAACCTCCTTCCCTCAGCCAGGGCATTGAAAATGGGTCGTGGATGGGTATTTCAGCATGACAATGACCCAAAACACACGGCCAAGGCAACAAAGGAGTCGCTCAAGAAGAAGCACATTAAGGTCCTGGAGTGGCCTAGCCAGTCTCCAGACCTTAATCTCATAGAAAATCTGTGGAGGGAGCTGAAGGTTCGAGTTGCCAAACGTCAGCCTCGTAACCTTGATGACTTGGAGAATATCTGCAAAGAGGAGTGGGACAAAATCCCTCCTGAGATGTGTGCAAACCTGATGGCCAACTACAAAAACGTCTGACCTCTGTGATTGCCAACATGGGTTTTGCCACAAAGTACTAAGTCATGTTTTGCAGAGGGGTCAAATACTTATTTCCCTCATTAAAATGCAAATCAATTTATAACATTCTTGACATGCGTTTTTCTGGATTTTTGTTGTTGTTATTCTGTCTCTCACTGTTCAAATAAACCTACCATTAACATTATAGACTGATACTTTCTTTGTCAGTGGGCAAACGTACAAAATCAGCAGGGGATCAAATACTTTTTTCCCTCACTGTATATATGGGCATCGTTGTCTGGAGAAATGCGATGAGCTATGAAGCTCTTTTTCCAAGACGTACGTACAGTGTATATGTGTGTAGTGTACGTTGAATGTGTGAATGTATTACGTATATAGATGTTGTTTCAGAATATGAGTGTATGCGTATGTAAAATGTATACAGTGCACGACGTGTAGTGTATCTTAGCGTGGCGTGTGTTCGCGGTGTATGTGTGTGTAATGGGAGTAGTAACGACCCTCGTAAACTGCCTATCAATTAAGGCATTGATTGCCGCTTCTCTAATTAAACACGACCGGGAGCCCCGGGGCCGTGTGATCCACGCAGACCTGTGCGTCTTCCCACATACATCTCTGCACATCTCCCAACACAAGGTAGGTCTCTCACCCAGGGAAAGACACAACTGAGTAAGTCTTAAGACTAATTTTTTTCAGGTGGGGGGGGGGTTTGTGCTAAACTGGGGTGTTTGTCCACATTTCTTTCAAAGTGTAGGAGGAAACTGAACTCGTAATAATCATCATTTTCATCGGCGATCTCTCCACTGCTGGATGAAGGTCTCCCAAAGCCGTCGCCATCTCGCACAGTCTTGCAATGCAGTAATGCGTCGAGCTCAGTGATCGGCAACCTGCCGCTTCGCAGCCGCGTGCGGCTCTTTGGGGACTGCTTCGTGACGTTTACTTACTAAGGAGACCACCACCACCTCGTGTTCACGGACATCGGCGGCTCTTGAAATATCGAGGGGTGTTTTTTTTATTTTAACGAATTTGAAAAAATAAATATGGCTTTGATTTTGATTTTGGTTGCCGTACCCTGGTCGACCTCGTGTACACGAACCGGTTTCACGGCTCCATCTCTGTAGGGGACGTCCTCTTGGATGTGTTCCATGAGAAAGCCAAGGACAGACGAGGAGCGAACGCTCACACCACTATATGCCTCTGCAGACAGGATCGCATTTTGCTTATCACTCCCTGAATGCATATCGAGTATATCGCAAACACAATCCTGTGCGGTCCCATGTTTTTCACTGCATAACTCATAGCAGGTAATGTGCAATATACACTGACTAAAAACGTTCTTGCAATGTGCCTAATGAAGAAAGTTTTCAGCCGTGCGGATTGGGAGCATGTGTGCTGCTGGAGGAAATTGAACCAACGCTGAAAAGTGAGAGGAGCAGCAGCATGCGGAGTGGTGCACGCCGAGAATTACAATGAGACACGCGGAGGGCAACGGGTGGAATTAAGAAGGGATATCCGAGACATCGTTTGGATTATAAAGCAAGGTCAGTGCAGGTCTTTGGCAAGACACCCCTCGTGGCTAGAGGGGATGGTGGCCAACGGACAAGACTGGTAGCGGAATGGCAGTCAACGCAGAAAAACACCCAAAAGGATCACCGCTGCGTAAATGTCGCGATGAGATCGGCTCATGTCCAGCAGCGAGACGGACTCTGGTATTGCGGGGCCGTGCGAGACAGGGACTGGACATCTGTGAGATAGAACTTCATAGCTCATCGGATTTCTCCAGGATAATATAAATATTCTGATTCTGGAGAGGTCTTCATCCAGAAGTGGATAGATAAAAGCTGATGATGTCATGATGATGACATCTCTGAGTATCATGACATTCATGCACCTCTCTAGTTCTATAAACATCTCTAAAACTCTTATATATCTCCCTATCTCCTTATCTCGTTACCCGTCTCTATCCTTTCAACACATCACTCTCTCCGTCATTCTCTCTGTACATCTCTTACAAACCATTTACGCTATCTCACGACTCTCTCATTACACGTCTTGCCGTCTCTTTATCTCTCTCTCTGTCTGCTTGTTCAAGAATATGCGTGTCATTAATTCTAGATTTGAAGCTTTCGTGACTGCAAGGATTCATACTCTTTGTTTTTTTTCGGTAAAGTCACGTAGGGGAAAATAAATAAATAAAGCTACTAAATTAAATCACGACGCTTCGGAGGCAACACAAGCTTCCGTCTTCAGGTGGAACCGTTGCAGCCAAATTTACTGTAATATTTTTACCTACGTGACTTTACCGAAAAGACCAAAGAGTAAGCGTGTCATCTCAGTGAATAGATTCCCTTATATATATCCTCTATATCGCCCAGGAGGGATGTAGCTTTGTTGACATGCATGGGTCGTGGTGCAAAGGAATGCAATGGGGCCACCCCCTGGTTTGATCCCCCCCCCTCCTCTCTGTCGGCCTGCATCTCGGCCTCTCAGGCCAGTGAGCTCCGGTGCAATTGCACCGCCTGCACACTTGATAGCAACGTCAAGGAGCATACATCATAAGGTGAACTCCGGTCACACTCCCAGCAGCGGCTTTTGGCCAGCTTCCAGATGCGCTTCTGCGGCCGTCTGGTACGCTCTTCCTTCCCATATTAAGCCACTGGGGAGTTGTGCACTTTTAAATCATCCAGATTAAAAACTCATTTCTGTAGAACTGCTTTTGGGTTTAGTTTGTTGTCCTTCGTCCGCACTTCTGATTAGCATGGTGGGCTATGTATGGTGCGAAATAAGTTTTACATAGATACATCTAAGCAAGGCTGAGCCTGGATATTGTTCGGATTGGAGACCACCACGCATGCCGCAGGGCTTTAACGGCTGCTGCTGCTGCTGCGGTACTACGTGGTCAGCGGAGTGCATTGCCGCAAACCCCATTGTTGTACTGTGCCTCTATGCCCCCCACATCCACACTCGCCGCCCTCACCAGCGCGGTGACGGATACTCTTATGGTCAATAAACCCCCCCCACCACGACCCGAACGGCGTGCTCCTCATCCAGCAATGGGTTGACTAAAGGGCTGTACGAGTATAATCTCAATCTTATCCCCCCCCCCATCTCTCTCCATCCGCTTGTATCTGTTCTTGTCATGCACCTCCCATCCCCCTCATCCTCCGTCGCCTTCTTGGCTCTCCTCTCACGCTTCTCTCTCTCCCCGTCTCTATCGGGGTTTCTCTTAATTCTCCCTTCCCCTCTTTATCTCCCCTCTCCCCTCTATGAATCTTTCTCCTTTCAATTTCCCAATGCACCCTCTCTCTCTCTCCCTCCCCTTTTCTCATTACATCTCTCCCCCCTCACCCTCACCCCACCCTCTCTCGGACACGACTCTCTCTCTCCATGCCTTTCTCTATCCATCGATCTTCATCTCATCCCTATCTTCGAACTCTCCCTTTTCTCCCTGCACACAAAAACACACCTCTCTCCATATTTAAACACAACTCTCCCTCCCGCTCTCAATGTATCTCCCCATAAATCTCTATCTATTCCCCACCCTGACTCGCTCTCCCCTCAATCTGTCTCTCAAGAGCACATGTCTCTTCCCTCCCTCCTCCTCCTCTCCCTCGCATAACGATTTCATCTCATACACACCTTGCACACTATGCACACACATACACACGCGCTAACATACACGTGCACAAAAAAAGACAGAGATCCCCCGTATAGCCTTGACAGACTCTTGGGGCAAGTGCTGTTAGCGAGCACCTATGAATGCAGGGACGGCACATGAACGGGTGGCTGGCCAGCACCACGCCCGACCGCCTTTGTCTCCCCAATAACGATCTTTACACAGCGCACCAGATACTCATTTGAAGCTGAGTCGACCTAGGGGAGACCCAGGAATGGTTCAAATAATCATCAGGTACTTATCCAAGTCGATATAGGACCGGAACACATGCATGTTATCAATGTTTTGGGTGTGTGTGTACATGTGGTGTCTGCATGTATGTATGTTTCTACATTGTGTGCGTGTGTTTTTCTTCTTCTGTGCGTGTGTTACGGTGTGTGTTTTTGTGCGTTTGTGTGTTTCCATGCACATGTGTGTGTGTGTGTTTGTGTGTTTCCATGCACATGTGTGTGTGTTGGTATATTGTGCATGTGTGTGTATTGTATGTATGCATGATCTGTGTGTGTGTTTTTGTGTTTGTGCTTCCATGCACATGTGTGTGTGTGTCGGTATATTGTGCATGTGTGTCTGTATTGTATGTATGCATGATCTTTGTGTGTATTTTTGTGTTTGTGTGTTTCCATGCACATGTGTGTGTGTGTTGGTATATTGTTCATGTGTGTCTGTATTGTATGTATGCATGATCTGTGTGTGTGTGTTCCCTGTTGTGTTCTGCTGTGTGCGTGGATGCACATTTTCTTATTAAACAATGATGCTGTTGCTGCGATAGCATTGGTGCACAAGCTAAAATAAAATAAAATTGTAACACATTCGCCAATACAACCGTGGCCTTAAAAGGAAATATATCTAGGAGGTGACGCATTTGTCCGAAACGTCACATTATATATAAACTAAATTATGTTAAGGCCGTGTTATTGACGTAGGTGTTTTCATATTTGTGTATGTGCGGTGTGCTTCGTGTAGCGTACGAATCCAGCCACCCGGGTTCGATCCCCCTAGGTCGACTCAGCCTCAAACGAGTACCTGGTACGGTGCGTTAAACATCCCTACTCGCTAACAGCACTTGCCCCTAGCAGCCTGTTGAGGCTACACGGGGGATCTTTGTCTTTGTTGCACGCTGAGTGCTCGTGTATCTCAGATCGTCTGTGGCCACGTGTCTCGTGCTCGCCTGGTTTCCACATCCCCGTTCACTCGTCTCCATGGAAACGCTTAGGAATAGAGAAGTGGGAAGAGTCCAAACAAAGCGTCGTGCCACATCCACTCCTGGGACCAACACACACACACAACATACACACCCTACACACACACACAACATACACACCCTACACACACAACGTACACCCTACACGCATAACACACACATAACATACACACCAACACACACATAACACACACACAGACACCCTACACACATAACACACACAACATATACACCAGACACACACATAACACACACACAACATACACACAACATACACACCCAACACACACATACACCCTACACATATAACACACACATAACATACAAACCCTACACACACAACATATACACACACACAGACACCCCGCACACACACACAACATACACACCCTACACACACAACGTACACCCTACACGCATAACACACACATAACATACACACCCTACATACACAACATACACACACAACACACACACACATACACCCTACACACATAACACACACATAACATACACACTAAACACACGCATAACACACACACAGACACCCTACACACATAACACACACATAACATACAAACCCTACACACACAACATATATGTAACGTAGTAACTCGGCGGGAGACGACTTCACGGGTAACACACTCTTTATTTTATCAAACTCGTTCACAGGTGACTAACACCTACTTTGTATCTCGGGTGACAAACACCCACTTAGTATCTCGGGTGACAAACACCCACTTAGCTACTTGGCGACTAACGCCCACTGAGCTACTCGGATGACCAACATCCACTTAGTATCTCGGGTGACAAACACCCACTTAGCTACTCGGCGACTAACGCCACTGAGCTACTCGGATGACCAACATCCACTTAGCTACTCGGCGACTAACGCCACTGAGCTACTCGGGACACTCCCTGCCCGGGGTATCCGTCTCGACTGTGGGTCCCCAGCCCGACCCACGGGGGCGTCGGACCCCGGGTCCCACAGCCTCGCCTCCGAGCCACACAGGGCCCCGGTCCCCACAAGGACGGCGGGACTAGGGGTCTCGGGGCACTAGGTCTTCAGCTCCGTCTTCGGGTCTTCAACTGGGTAACTCTCCCCGAGTGCTCTCGCGCGTCCCCCTTTATACCCCACCTGCGGACGTCGCTGCGAGCACCCACTTATTCGACCAATCGCTGGGCGCTGGCTACGATCCTGTTTTCCCACATCTCATCGTGCCTCACCACCCACGCCGCGCCGCCCCGTCATCTGTCACTCCCGGCGCGCGCGTCCACACCACGCCCACAACGCGTGCCCAACCCCGCACCCCGCGCCGCCCCGTGATCCATCACTGTCACAGTCGGCGCACGTCAATACCACCACTACATCACCCCCTACCACATAGCTCGCAGCCGACCCGGCTGCTATAAAAATATACAAAACCCCTGTGTGCCCCGTAACACAACACAACAACAAGAACAACAACTAACGTAACAACCCAACACGACGCGAACACTACCATCCGCAACCATCAACCAATGCCACCGCGACAATAGAACAATATATACAAACCGGCGAGTGACAATAGCAATGTGTATGCAGAAAGGAAAATAAATGGAAATTTTTTTTTTTCTTTCGACTCGTGCAGTGTCCCCTTCTTTCCGAGCGTCCCTACAACGGGACATTACCCCGGCAGAGGGGAACACCGGGCGAGCTCGGTGTTGAGAAAAAAACGTCTTCATGAAAATTGTTGTGCCCTAGCCCGAGTCCGCCTTGCCGGTCCGTCGTACGGCACCAGACGCGGTTGAACGTCCGGTGGTGCCGGCGGTTCAGAAAGACATCGGCCAGGCACCGAGGACCCGTGCGTGCCGCGGGGTTCAGGCTCCCGACGGTCAGCAGCCGTCAAGCCCGAGGCACCTGGGGGTGGGTCAGGTGGAAACACGTGAGGAGCAGCCTGCGACACCTCCCTCCCCGAGTCGACGGTTACATCACACGCCCGGTCGTTACGGCACAGAACGGGGTCACACGGTGCCGTATAGGGCTTCAGTCGGGAGGGGTGCACGTACCAACGGCGTTTTTCCCATTTAATCTGTATACTCTGGGGTCGTGCAACCCGCACAATTTCCACCGGTCCCCTCCAAGGTCTCAACAACTTGGGGGACGTAGCCAACGGTGCATGTGGACAATGCAGCCAGGCCTTATCGCCTGGTTTCCAATCATGCGTATGCACCCTCCGCTCATGCAATCTCTCGTTCGCAATTTGCCGCGACCGAGAATTCAACCTCGCCGCCTCCCGTGCTTCAGTCAATTTGGCGATATTAAATTTGATGGGGTCTGCCAATTTAGATTTTGCACGTGGCTGGGAAATCCCCAGTTGGACGTCCATGGCCGGATCGGCCTCCCGCCCATACATAAGAAAAAATGGGGAAAACCCCGTCGCCGCATGAGGGGCCATTCGATAGGCCGCGAGTACCCCCGGCACCTGTAAGTCCCAATCAACCTGATCGTCGCAGACCTGTTGGCACAACATAGACGTAATCGTCCTGTTCAGACGCTCAACCATCCCGTCAGTCTGCGGGTGGTAGGGGGAAGTACGCACTTTCATTGTACCCAACAGGTCGCACACCTCGCGCAACAAACCGCTCGAAAAATTATTTCCTTGATCCGTCAGCAAGCGTTCGGGGGCGCCCTTGTCCAAAACATAACCCTGGACGAAGGCGTCCGCCACCGCTGCAGCCGACTGGTTGGCGAGTGGCCATGCCATGGGCCATCGGGTGAAGTATTCTACGCCAACCAGCAGGAACCTATTTCCCCTCGGTGTAGCAGGAAAGGGCCCCAAGATGTCCAACGCAACCAATTCGTTTGTGCGCGAAACTTGAATGGATTGCAGCGGTGGATTAGCTGCCAATGGTGGCGGTTTTCTTTCGGCGCACCCTACGCATCCCTTAAGAATGTTCGCCACGTCGTTACCCATCCCCGGCCAATAATAGTCTCGCTGGATTAGGGCGAGCGTTTTGTGAAAACCCAGATGCATGAGCCGTTCACGAGCTGCCAGAACGACCTTACCCCGCATAGCAACAGGCACAACGAGCACGTGACCCCGGGACATGTTGTCCCACTTCATCAAAACGCCCTGTCTGCACACCCAGGAACCGACCCGCGCATCCCCTACCTCGGGAGCACCAACTTTTCGACGTAGCGTAAGTAGGGAGCTGTCGGACATTTGGAGACGGCCCCACTCAATGAGGGGCAATGACAACAGCGAATCCCTCCCCGTGGGAGCGTCGACTCCCAATTGCACTTTGGACAAGTTAGCAGAACCGGCACACAACGAGTCCAACCACTCTGTCCCCTCATCACTTGGAGGATGCGACTCGACAGTGAAATCCGCTTGAGACACGAGCGGTTCCTCAACGGGTAGCGGCGCGGCGTGAGCCAGCACCGTTCCCTGCGCAATTTCGGGCGGCCGCGACCCCGTATTCAGGACCCTTACGAACGGCTCACTGTCCCCTCTCACCATGGTTTGAGCAACCGCTAAGTCGAGGCCCCTTCTGGCCCTGTTAGACAGCCCCAACGGCACCCCCTGTGCCACCGCGCCCACCTCGAGTGGCTTCCTCAACCGACGGGGTACCAACATTTTCGATCCCGGGGGCACCCTTACAGTCTGAGTTGCCAGCGCCTGCACCGTCGCACAAACCGTGCGCATTTTGGTAGGGCTCGTCAAGAACGCAACCCGCCGACCTGACGGAAGCTCTATGCAGGCCTGATCTATAAGAATTTTGATGGGCATTTTGGACAAAAAGTCCGTACCTAGCAAACAGGGAACGGCCAGCGATGATGATACAAAAATAGGGCCCGCCAATTTGATGTCACCAATGCAAATAGTCGCCCGAATCTGGCCGATGATCCCCAGGGATACCCCATTCGCCGCATTAAATGGCACGTCTACTGGCAGAAGGGGTCTACTTTGGACGGGAAGAATGTTATAAATAAGGTCCGAGATGATGGTGGCCGACGCACCCGTGTCAACAAGCACCCGGACCTCAACCCCGTCAATGAACCCCGTTACCACGGACGACCCGGCCGACGCAGCCACGATCCTGTGGGCCAATTCGGACCACTCGACTGCTTGCGGGCCGCGTACGGACCCCCCTCGCCGAAATGAACCCCCGGCACCCAGCCGCGAACCCCCCACCGCCAAGCGGCGACCCGAATGTGCCGTGTTTGTGGACCGAACGTGTGAGGTGCCGCGACTTGCCGGGTTTTGTTGGGATGACTTGTGGCCCTGGTCGTCGTCCCGACGTGGTCCTGTGGCGCGCTGACGCGGGGCCCGGCACCCGGCTGCGACGTGACCCCGAAGGCCGCAGTTGTAGCAGACGACGGACGTCGTAGGTTTCGGTTGCTCCAGCTTGCGGGGTGAACGTGTGGGCGAACGACCTCCCGTTCTCCACTCCCCCGGACGCGATGCAGCGAAGGCCTGCTCCTGATCCGCAGCTGGCTGAGGTTCGGCGATCGTGGCTGCCAGTACCGCGTTCCCCGCCAAATTGCAGACGACCCCCGGCCTGCGTTTGAGGACCTCGTACGCGTGAATGCTCGTGGCGATCGCCAGGGAGCAGATATCCATCTCGTCCGCCACATTGATGGGGACCCCCAACTCGTGGGCCAACGCCAGCAGCTGCTCCGTCACCATGGCGTCCTTCCCCTCCTTATCCATGCGGGGAAAAGCTGCGTCCACCAAGGCGAGTAGTGCCGTGCGATAGGCGAGCGTCGTTTCTCCAGCCACCTTCCGCCGATCGTAGAACTGGTGGCGACACGTGGAGGGCGGCCCGAACACCTTCGCCATCAGGTGTAGTGCGGCCTGGAGCGTCGAGCGGGACGACCTTGCAGCAGATGTGAAGGCTGCAAGCGCGTCGTCGTCAAGCATCGCTGGCAACGCACGCAGGGCAGTGGTGTCGGACCACCCCGACATCTCCTGATGAGCGAGGAACCTTCGTTGGAAGGCTCCCCAGTCGCCCCCATCCGCCTTGAACGCCGACAGCGCGGGCAATCTTTGCTGGAGGACCCGATCGTCGTCGACGTCGGAGAGATTTTCCCGCGCTCCGCTGTAGTTGTGTAAAATGTCGGCTCGGTTGTCAGGCGCAAAATGGAGAGCTCCGGCGCGCGCTGATGACGTGGGCTGCGCTGAGCGGAGGTGTCCGGCCACGTGGCGTCCGTGTTTCCCGCCAATCAATGCCGGCCCCTCAAAAACGGCGGGAACTTCCAGACTTTTGGCGCGAAGCGCCTTTTGGCGGGATCCCGCCAGCCTCGCTCCTTCCTCCAACCCCGCAGCCGTTTTCTCGCCCGCTGGAACGGAGATCTCCGCCAAGATTGCAGCGGCGGCGAGCAGCAACTCCGCCAACCGGGAGTGTGCGTCTTGGAGGCTGGTGTCGGAGGCAAGCGGAGCGTCGGCCATCACCGCGAAGTGCTGCATCGGCGGCCACTCCTCGTCCTCTCCTCCCGAGGTTGGTGTCCCCGGTACGCCGTCGTCGTCCCGACCTCGCTCGTGGGTACGGGTAGTCTTCCTCGTGTCCATTCTTCTTGAAGACAGGTTCACTTCTGACGCCAGTTGTAACGTAGTAACTCGGCGGGAGACGACTTCACGGGTAACACACTCTTTATTTTATCAAACTCGTTCACAGGTGACTAACACCTACTTTGTATCTCGGGTGACAAACACCCACTTAGTATCTCGGGTGACAAACACCCACTTAGCTACTTGGCGACTAACGCCCACTGAGCTACTCGGATGACCAACATCCACTTAGTATCTCGGGTGACAAACACCCACTTAGCTACTCGGCGACTAACGCCACTGAGCTACTCGGATGACCAACATCCACTTAGCTACTCGGCGACTAACGCCACTGAGCTACTCGGGACACTCCCTGCCCGGGGTATCCGTCTCGACTGTGGGTCCCCAGCCCGACCCACGGGGGCGTCGGACCCTGGGTCCCACAGCCTCGCCTCCGAGCCACACAGGGCCCCGGTCCCCACAAGGACGGCGGGACTAGGGGTCTCGGGGCACTAGGTCTTCAGCTCCGTCTTCGGGTCTTCAACTGGGTAACTCTCCCCGAGTGCTCTCGCGCGTCCCCCTTTATACCCCACCTGCGGACGTCGCTGCGAGCACCCACTTATTCGACCAATCGCTGGGCGCTGGCTACGATCCTGTTTTCCCACATCTCATCGTGCCTCACCACCCACGCCGCGCCGCCCCGTCATCTGTCACTCCCGGCGCGCGCGTCCACACCACGCCCACAACGCGTGCCCAACCCCGCACCCCGCGCCGCCCCGTGATCCATCACTGTCACAGTCGGCGCACGTCAATACCACCACTACATCTACACACACAGACACCCCACACACATAACACACACAACACACACTCCCAACACACACACAACACACACATAACACACACACAGACACCCCACACACAACACACACAACATACACACCCAACACACACTCAACACACACACACAGACACCCTACACACTTAACATATACATAACACACACCCAACATACTTAACACCCACCACACACAACACATATAACACTCACACACAACACATGACACACACAGTACGCACCCAACACACACGACACACACGGCCAACACACATAACACACAGACAATACACACATCACACACCCAACACACGTAACACACAATACATTATAATCACACAGATACACACCAAATGCATAACAGACACTCAACACACACTACCTACACAACACACACATACACGGATACATACAGAATGCATAATAAAAACACACAAAGATCCCCTGTATAGCCTTAACAGACTGCAGGGGCAAGTGCTGTTAGCGAGCACCTATGAAGGCCGGCACGACACACAGGGGGGGGGGGGGTGGCCAATACCACGCCCGGCCACATTTGTCTCCCTAGTGGCGATGCTCACACATCACACAAAGTACGCATTTGAGGCTGAGTCGACCTAGGGGAGGCCCAGGACCGGTTCAGATAATCGTCACTGCAGGTGTTAGCCGTGAGAGGGAATCGAACCCGGGTCGCAAGGTTCGTAGCGCAGCGCGCTAACCGCGACACCACCGCTCCCCTGGTACACACACACACACCCACAACCTCATCATCGCCACGCCGTTCATCATTCTATTCAGAAGAAGCGCCACGGTCCTGTCGAGGAGGACTGTTCGGAACTCCTGTGCAATCCACAGCGGTCCAGGTGGTACCGGTCTAGCTCCTCACAGAGATAGATCCGTCTTCATCCCCAGCGGGCAGTCAGAATCATCGACGTGACCAGATGGAGTATTTGTCGTGGAGTTCCTGATGGCTTCCTCGGGGGAAGTGGGGGGGGGTATCACTCCGCTGGTTCCCCCAGATGGGGTTTGGCGAGGGTGCCCATTGATGCATGTCTTCTCGGCGGGCCTCAGGCAACATGCTTATTTTTGATGAATTATCGGCGATCCCTTGGTAATTTGAAGTGGGGCGGATTCACCAGCCCTTTGCACTGGTTCTTACATGGTTTTTGGTTTGTTTGTTCAGGTCGCCGAGATGAAATGTCTTGTAAACCCTCCTCCACCCGACACAGCCAATTCACTAATAAAGTTGCCACGTGGACAGAACGTGCAAAATTGTTGAACAATGTTGGAGAGCAATCCACACGCATTAACAAAAAGCCCCTTTCACTAAGCTAAGCCAAAAGCCCCCGTTTGCCACTGTGATAGATGCGAGCATAGCATTAGTGAGTTAATTAGTCAAGTAGCTTCAGACTTTTCCGCAACGACACTGTTGCTCACAACGAGCGCGCCACGGAATCGACATCTGGACGTGGATATTGCTTTTGGCAAAGACGCAGCAGGTACACACGCCCGTACACACCCCGGATAGACTTAGCGAGTACCTATGATGGTCGGCACGGCACACGAAGGGGTGGGTAGCCAGCACCACGCCAGACCACATTTGTCTCTCCAATGCTGATGTTTACGCAACGCACCGGGTGCTCATTTGAGGCTGAGTCGTCCTAGGGGAGGCCAAGGTACCGGTAAAGACAATCGTCACCGGGTGTTGGCCGTGAGCGGGAATCGAGCTCGGGTCGCCAGGTTCGTAGCGCAGCGCGCTAACCGCTACACTACCGCTCCCCACGTATACACACACACATTGCAACACACACGTACACACACATTGCAACACATACACACACACGTGTACTCTGCACGCAGGCAAGCACACTAACGCACAAGCGCGCTTATGTATGCACGCCAGAGCGGGTTGGTATTCCTCCGCGGCTTCAACAAATACAACTCATTACTAACGAGACAGCTCGGCACGTGTATGCGTGTGTGTATGTGCGTGTGTGTATGTGCGTGTGTGTATGTGCGTGCGTGTGTCCGTCCGTGGAGCGGTGGTCCGGTGGTTATCGCACGTACGCACGCGTATGTGTGTGCGTTAGCAGCCGGCTATCCGGGTTCAAATCTCGATCACTGTTGACATGTGTGACGAATGATCTGAATCTGTCCGGAGCCAGCCCTAGGTCGACTCAGCCTCAAAACGAGCATCTGGTGCTTTATAAACGTCAGAACTCGCGGCCCGGGGTGGTGCTGGCCCCCCACCTCCTCGTGTGTGCCACGGTGCCGCCCTTCACAGGTGCTCGCGAAAACAGCACTTGCCCCAACAGCCTGCGAAGGCTATACGATGGGGCATCTTTGCCTTTGCACGTGCGTGAATGTTTAGAGATTGAGTGTTTGCACGTATCGCTGCAGAAATGTGTGTGCGCGTTTGTGTAATTGTATTGCGGGATGTATTGTGTGCATATTTGTTTTGGTATTTGTGAATGCATACGCATGTACACGTGATTTTGTGTGGAATGTGTGTGTGTCTGCGTGGGTGGCTGTATAGAATGTGCGATGTGTGTTCGCGTGAATGTATATCTCTACACCTATTTAAACAGGTATGCTACATGTGTATACATCACAGTGCACACACAACATGTTATTCGTGTTGTGTGTATTTGTACCTTGTGCATGAATGCGAGTGCATAGTTAGCGCGCTGCGCTACGAACCTGGCACCCGGGTTCGATTCCCGCTCACGGCCAACACCAGTGACGATTATCTGAACCGGTCCTGGGCCTCCCCTAGGTCGACTCAGCCTTAAATGAGTACCTGGTGCGGTGTGTAAACATCGCCACTGGGGAGACAAAGGCCGCCGGGCGTGGTTGTTGGCCACCCACCCCCTCGTGTGCCGTGCCGGCCTTCATAGGTGCTCGCTAACAGCACTTGCCCCTCCAGTCTGTTAAGGCTATACGGGGGGATCTTTGTATTTTGTGTGCACATGCGCGCACGTGTGTGTGCACGTCTTTGCATGTTTGTACACGTGCGTGTGTGCACATGAGTGCATGTGTGTGCACGTTTGCACGTGTGTGTGTGTGTGCACCGTGCATCACAAATCTGGGTTTACTTCGAGGCGTCAAAATCAAACACCCCTCGAGGTCGTATGGCCGTGACAAAAATGCGTAATGGTAAAATGGTAACGAGCTGAACGCGCACAAAGACAAAGGTCCCCCCGATAGCCCTTTTTTCAGGCTGTTGGCGGGGTGAAAGCCTCGTTAACGAGCCCCTATGAGCTTGGGTGACATGCTGGAGCACAGCGACGATTGCGATCCAACGGAGAGATCCAATCGCCGGTTCGATTTCAATATCTCCCGGCGCGGCATTTGAAACAAAGGGGTTAGTTTCATATGCATCCACCCGTGCCCCCCCTCCCCTCCCCCTGCGTCTTTGTTCACCAAACAGGAGAGAATATTAAAGGGTAACCACCACGGTCAGTTGGTTGATCGGCACGTGTGGCGTGTGGTGGGGTAAAGCGTGGGTTGAAATGCCCGTCTCTTTCGCGATGTCTGGCGAGTGTGGAAAAGTAGACCAAATATAAGTCGCGTCGTGAGAAAGCGAGCAAGCAGTGGCAGGGCTCGCAACTTTACCCGTTCACTAAAACGGTTACCGGTTTCGTGACTGTCGCAATCGGCAATCTGTGCTGAAAACGGTTTCCGTTTGTTTTGGTTGTTTCATAACAACCTGAATACAAAATCACGAAGACGCACAAATGGACAAAGACCCCCCCCCCGTGTAGCCTTAACAGACTGTTGGGGCAAGTGCTGTTAGCGAGTAGCACCTATGAAGGCTGGCACGGCACACAGAAGCGGTGTGTGGCCAGAACCACGCCCGGCCGCCTTTGTCTCCCCAGGGGCGATGTTTACATACCGCACCAGGTACTTATTTTGAGGCCGAGTCGACCTAGGGGATGCCCAGGACGGGTTCAGGTAATCGAGACTGGTTTTGATTGCTTCTGATTGATTACCTGAACCGGTCTTGGGCCTCCCCTAGGTCGACTCAGCCTCAAAATGAGTATCTGGTGCGGTGTGTAAACATCGTCACTGGGGAGACAAAGGCGGCTGGGCGTGGTTCTGGCCACCCACTCTGCCTTCATAGGTGCTACTCGGCAGAGGTGTGGACTCGAGTCATGCGACTTGGACTCGAGTCAGACTCGAGTCATGATTTTGATGACTTCAGACTCGACTTGGACTTGCCTCATCTTTGACTCGACTTGACTCGGGACTCGAGAGCAAAGACTTGAGACTTACTTGTGACTTGCATAACAATGACTTTGTCCCACCTCTGCTACTCGCTAACAGCACTTGCCCCCAACGTTCTGTTTCAAGGCTATACGGTGGATCTTGGCGTTTTTTGTGGTTTTATGCTGGCGCGTGTGCACATGTGTTTTGGATGTAAATCCGTGTGCGTGAGGCGTTCCTGGGTCAACAGCAATGCCTAGGAGCGTGTGGTTGTGTGTGTGTGGATGTATCGGCGTGTGTTGGTTTTGTTACGTGGGGAACGGTCCACCTGAGTTCGATTCCCGCTCACTTATATCTGAACCGCACTTGGGTAACGAATATCTCTGAACCGGTCCTGGACCTCACGGAGGCCGACTCGGCCCTTGATAATGAATGAGCACCTGTCGCGGTGTGTAAACATCAGCATTGGGGAGACAAAGACGTCCGGGCGTGGTTCTCGTCACAGACACCCCGTCCGTCGTGCGCGCGTGTGGATGTGGAATCTCTGGATTTGGCCGAATGCTTGAGCATGCGGAGCCGCATAAACAAGCGTCACATTTATTCACGCCCACACTCTCACTCACGGCAGTGTACACAAACTTATATATATAGACAAATGCAAAGGTCCCCCGTATAGCTTGAGCAGACTGTTGGGGCAAGTGCTGTTAGCGAGCACCCATGAAGGCCGGAACGGCACACGAGGGGGTGGGTGGCCAACACCACGCCCGGCCGCCTTTGTCTCCCCAGTGGCGATGTTTACTACACACCGCACCAGGTGCTCATTTGAGGCTGAGTCGACCTAGGGGAAGCCCAGGACCGATTCAGATAATCGTCACCGATGGTGGCCGTGAATGGGGATCGAACCTGGGTTAGCCGTAGCGCTAAACACGACACCACCGCTCTAATGATCCACGTCTCTACTCAAATCCTGACCGCACCAGGTACTCATTTGAGGCTGAGTCGACCTAGGGGAGGCCCAGGACCGATTCAGATAATCGTCACTGGTGGTGACCGCGTGCGGGAATCGCACACTCTCACAACACACAAATGCACCGTACCACTCACACGCACGCGAGCACATATACCTCTTACACACCCACGAAAACACATACACAAACGCTCCGACAATGCAAGTGCACTCACACACACACAACAAAACAACAACAACCGCCATTCACCACCAAAAGTGGAGGTTGTATCACTATGAGCTTGTGCCAGGCTAGGTGCACGCGAGATAATGAAGGCTTACTGACAGGGGATTACGGGCCAGACCCAGGTGTTAGGAATTAAGTGACTGAGCTGGCTGGCAAGCCCCTATTTATCCGCCCGGCGCCGTGATCGTTATGAGCGTCACTTTACCGCCCTCCGTTGTTGCTGGAGGGTAACTTGCCTCCATATGTCCCGTGGCGGACCTTCACGAACATCCCCTCAAAGAGGTCAATCTTGACGCCGCTAGTTCCAGTCATCGGCAAGTCTGCTCAGCTCCACATCATCATCCTGTTACCACATCAGCCCATCTTTTCTCTCGCCCGGGCCGCGCCCGTTTAGCCCCCCCAGGCAAACGGTAGCTACTTGGCTGGGGCATGCGGGCGCTACGTGACCCAGCCAACAACGCACCCTGTGACCTGCCGGAAGAGCTCCATGATGGGAAAGACATCCAGATATTCTGGTGGAACCCGCACAGACATGCTCTCGTTCAGACAGAGAGCTCCTTTAACATGGACCCATCTTCGAGCCACACTCGAATGTGCCCGCCAGTTCGACGCTTATTTAAATCTTTGATTAAATCCGTTACAGCCGGAGAACGGTCATCGTGAAGGGGCGGTGTGCACTGTTTATACGTGTCACTGCGGCTTGAAGTTAATTCGCACTACATAGGCCGCCTCCTTGCTGTCCTTGACACTGTATACATGTCTTTGGTATCGTATATAAAATGTATACCGCACCCCCATGAGTGGAAGATGCTTAAATATGTGTGTTTGTATGTATATATATACGTGCCATTGCTTTGTTTGCAACGTGTGCGTGTCGCTTCACGCCTCGCCCACCCTTGGCTACAAGATGCTCCATCAATCTGAAGAGATGTACTGGTCACATATGTTTTCATACTGTGATGATGGAAATAAAAGGTTCATGCATGGTTAAACACCAGATGGATCGTATGTAGGCCAGCCGCAATGTTTCAAGCCGGAAGAGGTGTTCCTGTAGAACAGGGGTGGGGAACCTTTTTTATGCCAAGGGCCATTTGGATATTTATAACATCATTCGCGGGCCATACACAATTATCAACTTAAAAATTAGCCTGCTATATTTGGTCAAACATTTAATTAACTCACCCCTAATGTGATGGCTGGAACTGCTTCACTTTGGGCGAGGCGTGTGATGATGTTTTGCTGGTATTGATGATGTTGCTACTCGCAACTGCTTTTCCAGGTTTGCTCCTAGATTCATTGAATTTCGAGTCCCGCCTGCGGTTGCCTTGTGGCAGGGCCAGACCAAATTATTTCGTGGGCCTTATACGGCCCGCGGGTCGGACGTTCCCCACCCCTGCTGTAGAAGGATCCACCTTTTTTCACGCACACAGAGGGCGCATGTTCGCATCATCAACGGCGCTTTTTTACCCAGCAAACCCTTGACTGAGCCTCATCACTCCCGTAGAGTTCTCCTCAGTAGGGGGCGAACTCGACGGGAGTGATGATTACGGGTGAAATGTAAACCAAGGCAATTTTGGACAATGACACTGGCAAACATGCGAATGACACCACGGGGTGTTTACCATCAAAATTGTGAAACAGTCGGGCACGGTGGAGAGATGTTAATTACCTCGCCTGGTATACAGGAGATTGTGGGTTCGATCCCGACCCTGACGTCTGCTGTAAATTTGGAGTTTGCGTGTCTCTCCCCGTGGTCGCGTTGATTTTTCTCCGGTTCCTCCGGGGTTTCCCTCCACATTTAGAATCAACACGCATTTAGAGTATTTGGCTGCTGTAAATTCCCACGTGATAAGCCACTTCGTTGAGCTATTATGTGTGGTCAGGTCGCTTCTGAAAGAGAGCTGTATAGCTCCAGTGGGCCTGACCTGGTAAAATTAAATAAAAACAGATAAAAAAATATAGTTTTTAGTTTAATAACCAGGGCGGCACGCTGGATTCGAACCGTCAAGCTCTGCAAAGAGCGGCGTACGGGCTACCGCGAGGCAGATATCATCACCCCAGTAATTATGGCCCGGCAGCTTTCCATCCAGCGTTACTCAGCTGATGTAAAGATAACGTCGTTTGACCGATTCCGAATGAGACCATCTCTGCTAAAACGGCGCTGATCACGAGCACATTTCCCCGGGGACCCCTCTACCCTCTCTCCAACCACTCCATTACTCATGCAGAGGTGAGGGGGTGGAGTAGTGTTCGATGACACAGAGTACCCAGACAGGTGCTTTGGTTTGATGGGGCTGATGGTAAGGACCCCCCCTCCACCCCGCCCCACTTCTTACTGGCAAGCTTCAGGTTGAGCAGGAGAGTTTATCGCTCTCAGAAGCAGCTATTATCAGGCCATCAGCATGCATAACATGGGTGGTGACCAGTAGGGAGCCATCCCTTGTCCGCAGCCGGGCATCGATCACCCTCCAACTGCACACAAATATTCACCCTCACACATACAAAGATGTCTTTGGAATATAGCCTTAACAGACTGCTGGAGCAAGTGGCTGTAAGACACCTATGAAGGCTGGAACGGCACACGAAGGGTTGGGTGGCCAGCACCACGCCCGGCCGCCTTTGTGTCCCCAGTAGTAATGTTTACAGCCGTACCCTTTTCTCATTTAAGGCCGAGTCTCAAGCGGTCTTGGGCCTCCAAAACCGATTCAGATATTCTTATTCTTTGGTTCTTTCGGTAAAGTCACGTAGGTGAAAAAATAAATAAAAATCAATACATTTAATCACGACGTTTCGATTGCAGCACAAACGTCGTGATTAAATTAGTATTAGTTTTGTTATGTTTTATATTATTTTATTTTTTCACCTACGTGACTTTACCGAAAGAACCAAAGAATATGGATCCTTGCAGTCACGAAAACTTCAAATTCAGATATTCTTCATTAATGTTGGTCCTGAGCGGGAATAGAACTGGAATCGCCGAGTTCGCTAACCAGTGCGATATCACTTCCATGACACGCGTACGCATACAACAACCACCGTTCGCCGCTAAGTGGCAGTGAAGTCACCACGGCGCATGTGCCAGGCTAGGTGCACTACGAGACCACGCGAAGTGGCAGAGGCTGGCTGGCAGGAAGGAGGTCACGGGGGAGACCCAGGTGTCATGGGTTGACTGACTGAGATGACTGGCAGATCTACCATCTATGCTCCACCACTGTGCCACTTCGCTGCGTTTTATCCGCCCGGCGCTCCGCTCGTTGTTGTGAGCGTCGCTCCTCTTCCCTCCGTTGCTTCCCTCAGCTGCCCAGTAGCCAAAGATGTACACACACGTGTACAAAAGACGAATATTCCCCGTATAGCCTCAACAGACGTTTACTCACATAAATGCACTGAGTTGGGTATGCACACACAAATTGCGGGCTCATAATCACACACTCCGACGTGTACTCACGTCTGCACACTTGTGTCTTCGCCCTAACTTATCAAGAAGCACCTGTAAACGAACCCACATCGTAAACGTGTCCACACACCTATGCACACGGACATCTGCTCTCCCACGGTATACTTGTACGTGCACACACGCCACAAATACGTGAAAACTCACGTGCACACAAAGACCACCCGTATGGCCTTAACACGCACGCGCGCACATACACAGACGTACAACCGCCCACGCACACACCCACGCGTGCACACTCACGCACGAACACACACGCGCGCACACGTGTGTATGTGCTCACCCACGCACTAACACACACGTTAACACACCCACACCTCCACCCTCTCCCTCTCGCACGCTCCTGGACGCTATTATTTCTGCGCGATGACATTGATTAAATATCGTCCTACAAATCCTCCTCTCCCCATATCCATAACCCTGACCCACATTCACAATGCAGGGCAGCACACCACACCACACAGAATACAACACCACACAGCACAGGACACCACACAGCATATCACACCACAACACACCACAACACACACCACACCCAACGATACCAAACAGAATTCAACACCACACAGCGTCCCACACGGCACACCACACGGCATACCAAACATACAACATAGCACAGCACAGTGTAAAACATAAAACACAGAGTACACCACAACACAGCATACCACGATACACAGCACACAACACAAGCCACAGCACAAGCCACAGCCCGCAACACACAGTGCGACATAACACAGTACACCACACAGTACACCACACAGTCAAAGGCAAAGACAAAGATCCCCCGTATAGCCTGAGCAGACTGTTGGTGCAAGTGCTGTTAGCGAGCACCTATGAAGGACGTCACGGCACACGCGGGGGTGGGTGGCCAGTAACACGCCCGGCCACCTTTGTCTCCCCAGTGACGATGTTTACACGCCGCACCAGATACTAATTTGTGGCTGAGTCGACCTAGGCGAGGCGCAGGACCGGTTCGTATAATCTCACCCCACACTCCAGAATCGACCACTCTCCCAGAGCATTCCACGCCAACCATGACCGACACTGCACAGCACCCCCCGTACCATGCAGGACTGCAACGATGCAGCAGCCACCCACACAGGGGGCACTTTCACACCACTCACACCTCACCACGCTAGGGTTCATTTGCAATCGAAACTAAAACACAAACATACACCACACACACCATACAAACCACACACACCACCCACACCACACTCCCCATTGCAGTCCGTATGCGTATCATGATGAATCAATGTGCTTGCGCGGTGTGCAAATACTGTGCACACATTCACACAGCGAAGATTCCCCGTGTAGCCTTGGACAGGCTGTTGGGATGGAGGCAAGTGTTGTTTGCGAGCGCCTATTAATGTCGACACGGGGGGGGGGGGGTGGTTGTTGTTGTGTGCCCGTCGGTGCTGGCGTTGCAAACTTTCTAGCAGTCACAGCTCCACACTCCACAGGAGGCAAATCACTTGGTTCACTGATAATGGGCATCTTGTGTTTGTAAGTGTTAATTATTCGTGCAATGCACATGCGTGCATACTCAAGAGGACAAAGATCCCCCGTATAGCGTTAAACAGCCTGTTGGAGCAAGTGCTGTTAGCGAACACACGGCACACGAAGGGGTGCGTGGCCAACACCTTTCCCGGCCGCCTTTGTCTTCCCAGTGCTCATGTTTTTAAAAAAACCGCACCAGGTACTCATTTAGCACTGAGTCGAGCAAGGGGAGGGGCCATGACTGGTTTAGATATTCATCAACGATGTTGGCCGTGAGCGCCAATTACTCCCACCGTGCATTTTAACATCAATTAATAGACTTATGGAATCAGGAAGATTGCATCATTACATAAAAAAGGCAAAGCTACACCGGTATTGCCTTAACAGACTATTGGGGAAAGTGCTGTTCGCGAGCACCTATGAAGGCCGGGACGGCTCACGATGGGGGGGTGGGTGGCCAGCACCACGCCCGGCCGCCTTTGTCTCCCCAGTGGCGATGTTTATAACACCACACCAGTTACTCTCATTTGTAGCTGATGCCACCGAGGGGAGGCCCATGACCATTTCAAATAATCATCACTGGTGTTGGGCGTGAGCGGGAATCGAACTCGGGTCATCGGTTTCGTAGCGTGGTGCGCTAACCACGACACTACCGCCGCTTCTCCATAGCACTTACACACTGACACAAGACACGCGTACACACAAAGGCACATTCACACTGAAATGCCCTCGCACACACGCACACATCGACGCATGATGAATATTTCGTGCAGGATGTATGTCAATATCAGTCTCCGTGTGCTTCACGTCAGTTAATGGAGGGTTGTGAAAGAATGGGGCGAGGAGGTGGGGGCTGGGGTCCCTGAAGAGGAGACGGAACAATGTCAGGGGCGGGGCTACGGCGAGAAGATATAACAGGAGGGGGGGGGGCAGAGGGGGGTAGAATTATAACATAATATGTCTTCATCATGGGACCTCCTTTGCCAGTACCAAAATATGAGAATAGGTTTTCCCCTTTTTTCTGGCAACAAAACAGGTGTTTAGATGTTAAAACACCAAACTGAAACCTTTTACAAGGAATAATGTCTGCATTATCCACAATACTTGTGGTCAGAATGCAAACAAAAACACATGCCCTGATAATATATGCATTGTCTTTGCATATATTATCAGTCTTTTTTTTTACGTCAAACTAAAAGAGAATTTGCGAAAAACATTATTTCTGCTCGACCTTCTGCGTGTGTGTAAAAATCCACCCGCTCATAAATATTAATGACGGGGGGGGAGGGGTTGCGGCATGTGGAGTGACGTCACGCGCGTTTATTTTGTTTTAACGATAATTGGCTCTGTTGGGTGGTGGAGGGTTATAGTAAAATAAAATCCAATTAAACCTACACGATCCAACACTAAATAAATTAATTATGTATAATGTGTTAGTCTGAGCAATACTGGAGACAAAACTCACTCCCTGTTGCTGCGCAGTATTATGGGTTATATATATAAAAGCCTAACTCCAGTCTTTGTCTCCACTCTCTCCACACGTGAAAATAAAAAAAATAGTTTTCAGGCCATTTGCCAGACCAAATAGAGTAGTGAGTATGTGTTGTATATTAGCAGTGATAGAGCCTGCCCGGATTAGGCCCCGTGGGTTCGGCTCAAGGAGAGTGAGCTACATTATATATTCTAATGAATTTAATGTGCATTATATCCCTCGTAACATATTCTAATGCTTTAATGGAATTTAAATACTGCTTTACGTTATTCTGTGGAGAATTATGGGTAACAACAAAATATCAGCAGAAATCTGTCTCTACGCATAAATGACACGCAAATGAATCCAGCTTTCCAGACAAATATTACCAACAAGCAGAATTGTTTTCAAGCAAGCAAACTCGGGACAGGGTTTCGACTTTCTGGGTCTCATCAGCGGAATCAGGGCTCGCTAAACAGATGGTGCTGGGTTAACCATGCCACAGCTCTGATTGCAGTCGTGATATTTAACATGTGTATGAAAGATATCGTGCTCCACGAACGTGGGGTCCATTCCTAAAACTTAGCCCAGACTGAAATACCTGAGTCCAGAACGGCAATGACCGCCCCCCTCCCCCAAATACCCCCCCCCCCCCCGCCTGCTCTGATGAGTCTGGTGTGCCTAATACCGTCGATGCCCTGCTAATACCGCCCGGAACGTCAGGATGTTGCAATGTATGATGTGAGGGAGGATGGTGGAATAAATGTTTTTATACGTATAAAAATAAATATATCGTGCTTATCTTCACGGATATTATTAACACGCGTGCCCCCTTTCCCGGATTGTGTTTACAAGATGTGGTCGTTGTGATCAAACGCATTCTTCTCTGAAATTAAAAGTGTGCGGCTCGGGTTGTTTTTTTTTGCATTAGTATACGCGTAGATATTACTTCCGGTTTTTCTCACTTTTGCCCAGTGTCTACCCGTTTGTTTTGTTCCCCTATCGTTTATGTACGCCAGCGCTGTGATTGAAGTGGGGAGGGGGGGGGTGCACACGAGAGATGAGGGCTCATGTTAATGAGCGAATCCGTTGTGAACGCGACTCGTAATGAGCGTAATTCTGAATGAGCACACGCGGATCAGCCGGGGGGTGGGGGGAAGGAGGAACGGGGGAGTGGATGGGGGTCGCTGTGGAGGGGTTACGGTGAGAGTGGGAGACTACACGTTGACATCGTGTATCAAAGAATACACAGAGACAAAGTTAAACCAGAATTACTGGGCACACATCACGAATAACTGGATCGAGAGCGCGCCACGGTGGCGAGATGTTAACTACCTCGCCTGGTATGCAGGAGGTCGTGGGTTCGATCCCAATCCTGACGCCTGTATCTTTGAAGATTGCGTTGTCTCTCTCCCCGTGGTCACGTGGATTTTTCTCCGGATCCTCTGGTTTTTTTCTCCACCTTTAGAAACATGCGTTTAGAGTATTTGGCTACTATAAATGTTCAACTAAGCCGCTCCTTTGGGCTATCACTTGTGGGCAGGTCGCTTCTGAAATAGAGCTATATAGCTCAGTAAGTCTTACCTGGTAAAATAAAATGATAACTTAAAGCTTTCGTGACTGCAGGCATTCATATTCTTGGGTCTTTCGGTAAAGTGAAGTAAATAGGTTCAAAGAAAATAACATAGTTTTTGTTATTTTTTGTTATTTTCTTTGAACCTATCTTCGTGACTTTACCGAAAGACCCAAGAATATAAAAATAATAGTAAATAGCCCTTTGTCAATCCGCTGCTGGACGAAAGCCTCCCCAAGCCAGGTCATGCATGCGGGGTTAAAAACTCTCACCACGATGTTCAGTCACTCACAATTCCCCACGACCCCCCCACGATCAATCAATTAATCCGCTCAATCGATAATATTAATTCATCATGTGGCACTGAGTGGACTTTCCACAGTGCACGCAAGGAGACGGATGTAACAGCAAACCCTCCATCATCATCGTGGATCGATATTCCCCTCTGTCCACTCGTGTCGTCCTCCTCCTAACTGACCACTGATGTCCGTCCGCATTTAGGGCTACACTTCTCACTCGATATTCTCCGGAACGCTGCAGCTGGGCTGGCTTCGAGTAAGGATTATTGACGTAAGGCACTACCACTAGAGCAGGGGTCGGCAATCAAAATAACAAGAAGAGCGATTTTTTTTTTATCCGGTAAAAAAAAAGAAGCCGCATTGCACGTGAATAAGAGACGGTCCCTTAATAAACAGCACCACGAAGCAGTCATTTAAAGAGCCGCGGGTTGCCGACCCCTGCAACTAGAGCTAACAAGGTACGCCTGTCCATAATAATGCCCTATTATTGCGCGCATTATTCCGATATATCAAATGAGGACAACATAAGGAGAGATGGATGTGGCGTGTCAAACTTAATTCCCGGAACGGCATTCCGCGCTGGGTTTTCCGGCTCACGAGAAGGGCCGGACGCTTTCCGTCGTTCGCGACCTTCAGCGTCTCTCGCCAAGGGCCCCCCACCCCTCCATCTGCTCACCCGACTCAGTGTCCCCATCAGCCAGCCGCTTCATCCCTTTCTCTCTCTCTCTCTCGCTCTTCCGTCGCTTTTCTCGCACTTCCCCGTTGCCAAAATGATGTTCAAGAAGCGCTAGAAAGGGTGATATGTGGGCACACTAACACGCGTGTCGGTACATGCACATACCTCGATGTACGTCTCCCCCTCTTATGTCGTTTCGCTAAATACGTCGTCATTTGATGAATGCCACTACCCTGATTTGCGTCGCCTCAACCCGCACTTGCGTCGCTGACAGCATCATCAATCCGTCCTTTCTCGTATCCGTCGCCTCAGACTTTCGCCTCCAACCTACCCTGTAAATTGTTTTGATGTACGTCGTTTCGATATTCGTATAACCTTTTTTCAGAAATGCATCCCCGCCGTAAACTGCACCTGCTTATATAACTCTGCAAATGCAAAAAAAAATCCCCACAATTTTTGCATTTGGGCCACAAAAAAAATACGCGGTGCTGGAATATGTATCGCTTTCACTAATCATAGTGGCAGGGTCAACTCACGGTTCCACATTGCTTTGAGTCTCGTGGCGAATCACTTTTAAATTATACGATCCTCATCATCAGTGAACCCAGTGATTTGGCTCCCGTCGAGTGTGACGCTCAAGTCGATATGAAGTAAGAGATGCAGGCGACGAGTTACTCATATAAAGACAAAACTCTCCCGTATAGCCTAAACATAATTTTGGGGCAAGTGCTGATAGCGAGCACCTATGGAGGCCGGCATGTCACGCGAGAGGGTGGGTAACATGCACCACGCCCGAGCGCCTTTGTCTCCCGAGTGGTGATGTTTAAACACCGCACAAAACGCTCATTTGAGGCTGAGTCGAACTTGGGGAGGCCCAGGACCGGTTCAGATAATCGTCACTTGCATTGACCAAAAGCACGGTTGGCTACGTACGGTGCGAAAGAAGTTCAACATGCATACAAACGCGGGAATTGAATTCTATTAGTCAGATTCAAAGCGCTGCACGATAACCGCTGCACTACCGCAAACAGAGACACTTCCCTGCACACACACACACACGTGTGCATGCAGGGAGCTGCCACGGAGTAACGGCGCCGCGGGGTCGAGATATAAACTCGATCGCTAGGTATGTAGGAGGGCCTGGGTTACAGTCCTACTCTGACGCCTGTTTATTTGGAGTTGGCATGCTCTCCGCATGGTCGCGTGGATTTTTCTCCGGGTCATCCGGTGTTTCCCTCCACATTTAGAAGCATGCATTTAGAGTATTTGGCTGCTATAAATGTCCGTATGATAAGCCACTTCGATGAACTATCATTTGTGGCCAGGTCGCTTCTGAAAAATGGCTCAGTGGGCCATACCTGGTGACATCAAAATAATTTAGTTTTGTTTTAGAGTCATGGTTAGGCACTCCAATCCAATTGAAAGTTCGCTGGCTCCATTCCATCTCCCGGCACGGCAGTCGGGGGTAAATATGTTCAACCGTGTCCATTCCATTTCTAAATTTTCCCCAGAAAACAATTACCCGCCTCTGACTTTGAAAACGGGGGTTGTCTCCCTAGTGGCGATGTTTACACACCGCACCAGGTGCTCAATTGATGCTGAGTCGACCTAGAGGAGGCCCCGAACCGATTCAGATAATTGTTACTGGTGTTGTTGGCTGTGAGCGGGAATCGAACTCAGGTCGCTGGGTTTGAACACACAGGCACACGTAGACACAGACGGGGTGGGGGGGGGGCTACACTTTTATTAGACATTTGTATCATCATCAGCCATGGTCAATCCACTGCTGGATGAAGGACTCCTCCAGCTGCTGCCATCTCTCAAGATGGTTGGTGAAGGGATTGGAGCAAGACCGGTTCAGATGATATCACTCGCCATTGAAGTCAGCTGCGTCATCCTCCCCAATCCCAAAAAAAATCCGAATATTTTAGCCACCAGCTACCACTGGTATGTGTGCAGTATGTATGTGTAAACGCGTGTGTGTGTATATATATAGCCGAGTGCATATGTACCCTCGCTCAATAGCCGTGCTTAATCAACGTCACGGTCCACAGCCTCCGTTATATATTTTATTATTTTGTGAAAATTATAATTGGGCTGCTAATTCGATCTGGGAAATGCACACGAGGGGCACCGTCACGCTGCCCAATGCGTGGTGGGAATTCCAGCCGTGACTGCGCTGTGCCAATGTGAGCTACGGAATGTAAACGCACGTCGGGGGGTGGGGGGGGTCCAATCCTGTCTACGAAATCTGAACCATGCAACCCTACATTTAAACCATTATGCATGCTAAACATAAATTGGTTAGGGGTATAACAATCCGACCCCCCCTTTCCCGATTCGGTGAATTCCTGCAAATGTAACGACCTCTTTGGGGTCGGAGTAAGAACTAGCGGCGAGGGGTTAGGCTCTGGGTTTTGGGTTGCAATCGAGCTCAGTGCGTTGTTACCTTGAGGGTTGGTGGGTCACACAAATGCTACGAAACTCCCTTCCCGTGCGTGGAGGAGCCATGCCCTGGCTCGCCAGGATGCGACGGTACAGCCAAGCGGGGACTAATCCAGCTCCATCTTAGATTATTCGTTGAAGCTGCTGCTGCTGCGTTGGCAGTATTTGCGCAATTAACAACATCGGCACATTCGTCAATAACACGTCTGTGGCTTTAACAAAAATATATCTAAAATAGGCGACTTTTCAAGCAATGGCCCTTCTTCATAGCACAAACATCAATCCGTTTGATCTGTATCTGTTCGAGTGTTGCCCCCTCGCACGCATGGATTTTATCCTGGTGCTCCGATTTCCTTCCACGTGTAATAAACACGAATTCATCGGCTGAAAAACATCTTCATCTATATGCGCCTCCGTGTGTTGCGGATTGTGCAGCGATGCGAGATGCAATTTGCATAAATGTCGCCCATCTGAAAGCGCTCGTTATTATTAATAGGGTTTGGGGGTTAGGGGAGAGAAGGCCGTGGGGGTGGGTGGAGCGTGCGGAAAGGGAGTAGAGGCGAGATGAGATGGGAGAGGCAGCTTGCTGTGGGGGAGAGTCGGTGGCGAGTCTTGAATACGCAGTGAGTGTGATCTTGGAGCTGGGAGGTCTAAAGAGTAGGGTGATGCGATTTCATTTGTGGCGGCGTTCTGTGTGGATCGTCTATAGATTTTGGAGCTTAAAGGAGAGAGTTCAGTACAGGCTGGTTTGGAGAAGGTATTACCAGCGTAAGGCACTACCACTAGAGTACACATCATCATATGTCACTGGCGATATGGATGTGTGGCGTGTCCAATTCCCGTAAATGGGTTCCAGACTGTTCCAGTTGAAATGCAATATTATATATACACACAGATATACATTTTGGTGGGGGAATACAAACATTTGAAGGATTTGTACGAGGGAAAGGGAGCCTTGCTGGTGGTATGTTATTGGAACGCTGGAGATGAGCTCAACGGTAGTTGTGACAACAAGAGGAACAGAATCCATGACTCCTTGACCTCAGAACTCGAGAGCTGATACAAGAACATAAGGAAACACATTCCTGCGGAGGGAGCTGGTAGGAACGTTGGGTTGCTCGGTCAATGGCCAGGTTCAACGGCGGCGTGGTGTATTCCGCATATATGCCCGGCTGTGAGGGCGGGCACAAGCCGACGTGTGTCGGTTAAACGTTGAGTTTTATAAGGGCACCACGGGGTGACCAGCCCCTCCCCACTCAGCCCCACTCCTCCCACCCCTCCCACCCCCCCACCCAGCCCCTCCCCACCCTCCCCTCACCACCCAGCCCCACCCTCCCCACCCAGCCCCTCCCTGCACGACGGACACAATAATCCCCTGTGGCTGGTGTAACCAGGAGGTTCCTACCAGTATTAACGAGTCTTAGTGACCTCTCAGTGCTCTCCAACCTCGTTAAATAAAGCCTGTAAGGCACAACATGTCACGATTATATATCCCCATCGTGACGTGGTAGGCAGTTTTAAAGTGTACGTATGCTTGTGCACGTTAGCTTACAGCTGATACCCACTGCTTAATTTCAGCCGCAAGTCTGGAACGCTGTTCCGGGAATTAAGTTTTACTCTCTAATGGCAGTGCCTTGCGCCAATAATGCCGACTCCAAGCCAAGCCTAGCAACGTTACGGGAAATATATAATTAGAAAAATCAAGCCTTGGGAGATAGCATATCATTGGAAGAAAGGCTTTTGAGACCAATATCATCCGTAGGAGGTTATTATTGGAAGATATGTTTAACAAGTGTAATACAATGCTATTGATTGTTCAGAGGCACAGATATTGGTGTTTCTGTAGTGCCCCCTGCCGTCAGGATGTGAGTAGACGTGGATCATGAGTGGTGGCGTCGTGTTTAGCGCTACGGTTAACCCAGGTTCGATCCCCACTCACGGCCACCATCGGTGACGATTATCTAAAACGGTTCTGGGCCTCCCCTAGATCGGCTCAGCCTCAAATGAGTAACCTGATGCGGTGTGTAAACATCGCCACTGGGGAGACAAAGGCGGCCGGGCGTGGTGCTGGCCGCCCACCCCCTCGTGTGCCGTGCCGGCCTTCATAGGTGCTCGCTAACAGCACTTGCCCCAACATTCTGTTCAGGTTATACGGGGTATCTTTGTCTTTGATTATCACGTAAACTACTTATATACTGGATGTTAGATTTGTTCAAAATTGACCAACATTTCCTCGCTGAATTATAAAAGAAGAGTGAATTGCTTACATTGTTTGTGAGCTTAGTTTGCTCTACGTGAAATTAAGTGTGGACATTCTAACAAAAAATCTTCGCATGAAAAAAAAACGACATTCTAACCTCCTGGTGGCCAATACGAGTCAGAATCCGAATCTTTATTCACACTGGAGGAATCCGATGAGCCACAAAGCTATTTTTCGCAGATGCCAAAGTTAAGCGCAGGGTCATAAAGTTATGACTGGGTGATCGAATGGATTCCGGGTGATGTCACAATTCGCCACCATACACCGCACACATTTAACTTTATAGGAAAGGTAAGCCAATCAAACGTTTAAGGAGGGGGGGGGCGCGAAAAATGTGTTGCGCGGATCTCAGGAACGTAAAAAGAAAAGGAAATCAGAACGCCGACGACCGCCGCATCGGAGTGGCGTGCAGAGCGCGATGGGTGGTGCTTTAGACCCCGTCCCTTCCGCTGCTCACGTGACTCGCACCTTGGAGTCACGTGGCGAGCGCAGGCGAGGTGAGGTGGGCGGGGCGAAGCAGGAATCGAACTTGGGTGGACCGGGTTCGTATCGCAGTGCGCAGACCACTGCTGCTCCCCACTGATACGATGGCACAGACAAATCCACACGTAGGCGACATCTGTTTATCACCAGAACCTTTATTTCAGCCCTCGTGTTTACATAATTCTATTCTATATATAGCTTTATATGTTGTAGAGTTAATAATTTCATTACATTCCAAGCACATTCAAGACAAATTCGTGTATGGCGTTTGTGTTAGTGGTATTGTGAATGTTTTGTATTAAAGGCAACATCGGGTTTTTTTGTGTATATGGCTATTTGTGATACACGGTACATGTGTGTTGAGTCTAAAAGTGTTGAATAGCCGCGTGTAGGTAGGTTTTTTTTGAAATGTATCTGTTTTAGGGGTGGCGCAGTGGTTAGCGCGTAGTGCTACGAACCCGGCTACCCGAATTCGATTCCCATTCACGGCCACTACCAGTGACTTATCTGAACTGGTCCTGGGCCACCCCTAGGTCGACTCAGCCTGAAATGAGTACCCGGTGCGATGTAAATATTAGCAACGGGGAGATAAAGGCGGCGTGGTGTTGCCCACCCACCCCCTCGGGTGCCGGGTCCAAATTGGTGCTCGCTTACGGCACTATCCCAGTCTGTTAAGGCTATGTGGTGACCAACGTTTGATTCCCAGCCACGGCTTACAGCGGTTGCGAGTGATAATCCTGCCAGGGTCTCACCTAGGTGCAAAGTCTTAAGTTAGTATGTGCGTAGATGTGCACACATCAGAACTGGGGAGACACAGGCAGCCGACCATGGTTGTGGCCTCGCTGTGCGGAACAAGAGCAGCTGTTCACAGTTGTAGCACTTGCCCCAACTAATCTAAGGCTTTATGGCATACCCGTGTGTTTGTATTAAAAGGTGTGCATAGCTATACAGATGACAAAATGTGCAATGGACATCTGCGGGATATTTCCCCGACGGATTGTGATGATATCCATACACAAAATATTGAGTTATATATAGGTTGTCTTATTTAAGTCAGTTGTGTGTAATGGTGCGTTGCAAGGCTGTTGTGTGTAAAGACATGTTTAAGGCTGTTATTTGTACACGTATCTTGTGTGTGTAAGGGTGTTGACATGTGTGTTTCATGGCATAGTTCATCCACACGATCCTGTGCGCATGCGTACCCATGCATTTGGCATAATAATTCGGGCACTTACCTAATTTAACGTGTGATTACAGTACTGCAATACCAGTGATAAGTTACAATGGCCAAACGGTATCATCACAAAGAGACAGCTTCCTCGTTCCGTAGGCACAGTAAGCAGCAGGCAAGCTCCCCCCGTCCTACTCGAGGCAGTGGCACCTCTCGTGTGCAAAGCACACCCTGGCACGAGTGTGCACTATCATGGGATGATGAAGTGTGAGGGAAAGCGCAGAGTGAGAGGTGAAAAGGAGAAGTGAGAGGTATGGAGAGGTGGAAAGAAGTGGGTTGGAAGATGAAGGTTGGTAGCTGGAGTGTTTGGAGATGAGACGGTTTCAGAAGCTTTGAGAAAACAGACTGGGTTGGGATAGGGAGGGACACGTTGGCAGATAGAGAGATATGTTTGGATAGACATGCAGGGAGATGGAAGCTGGATTGTCATAAGATGTATTTGGAGATAGATTGGGTTGGAAATGTGGGGAAAGGAGAGGTTGAACATCTAATCTTCTCCGCCGCATAGGCTGAGCAGGATCTTCTTGTAGTCTCCGGACGTGTCCCCCTGGAGACAGAGGCAAAAGGGAAAACTCTTACACAGCTTGATAGTCTCTGATTTCCACAAACTGTAAACCCAGGAATGATAAAATAATGACCCCAGCAAATAGACTCCAAAGATAAAACTTGCATTCAATTGAACCTTGACCTCTGGAGACCTTTAACCTTGATTACCCATGAACCTTGGGAGTGGCCTCGAATCTCCAACTGTGAACCCACGAGTGCCAACTTATCTTGGCGAACAATTGCTGGCTTATGACCCCCAGCAGTGGATGTTGTTACTTCTGAACTCAAGTGAACTGTGACCTCTGATCTCAATGACCACAGGTGGCACTCACGGCGATGAAGGAGTACAGCGACTTTCCATAGAGCTGCTTGAACTCGCGGCGGATGTCAAAGAGGTCGACCTCACAGCGTGACACCATGATGCGTATGAGCGTGCTGTCCTTGGTGCCTAAGCCCTGAGGACGATCAGAGAACCACAATCACAACCATTACTGTACAGTCACAAACACAACCCAACTGTACAATCACAAACACAACCGAACTGTACAGTTAAGACAATGACACCCGCACACAACCTCAATTACAAATACACAACTACAACGGCACCTCTTTGAAGTGTGTGAAATGCACGTCCAATATAGTGGCTGTACCTTCATGGACTTGTAGAGTCTCTCCGCGAAAAACCCTTGGGTGTTCCGTAAGCATTTTACTAGGGGGAAGGAATGGGGGGGGGGCAGAAAGGGGGGTATTGGTATATTAATGACAGTGATTCTGGAAAATACTGGGATCTAGGACTGGGTTAGTGAGTATGGTTGTAAAACTTGTTTTATTTGCATTTATGGGGAGAAATGAAGGGAGCTGCAGCAGTGTTATGGTTAGCATACTGGATCTCCATTTCTGAGGTCAATGGTTAAATTCCATCTCTAGATAGTTGAAACAATATAAAATAATTACTTAACTCATCCTACCGCCTTTGTTCACCAGCAGGATAAATGAATACAACAGTCAAATTGTCAAGTCGCACGTGGTGGGGTCAATGTGAACAAAAATCTGCACGTGTATAGTTCAACTGATGGGATAAACAATGTTATTAACCTGACAGATTCAATCTATTGCTATGAACTTTGGTAACCCCCCCTCCCATAATAAAATGTACTAAAGACTCACCCTTGAAGTACCACTCTTTGTGTGTGGCCATGGTTGTTTTGATTAGCTCTCACAATACAGGTTACCCTCGATTAAAAAAAAGATACTCAAACGAAATTTCATTAAACGGAATGGCTTTTGCCATTAATGTAATACTAAAAATTAGCGATGTGTTCTGGAGTCATTCCAACTACTCCTAACCTGAAACTATTCACCTGGATCACTTTTTACAATCCAAAAATAATAAAGAGCAAATATTAAAGCGATTGAATAATTATTCATAAAAAAAAATTAACATTTTCAGGGAACTCGCGCAAAGATATGCATGTTGGAATGACTGTAAAGATGGTGGAGGCGTTCCTGTTGCACTGCAGGGATACCGTGACACAGTCGTGGATTAACGAGGAAGACTTCCGTGAAATTTCGTAAATGCGGAAATTCGATTTTGTGAATCTAAGTGTCCATAAATTGTCAATTGCATAAACGCGAAATTTCGAACATTCGTAAATCCGAGGATACCTGTATGCATTGGTGTGTTCATAGTAGTTTTTGGCAATATGAGTATATGTTAATGAATGTTAGCATTTCACGTGTTTTGTCGAACCAGGTAAGAACTTAAAAGATCATCAGTCTCTCATTTTCAAGAGTGAACTGGGTCACCAGAATGACAAGCATTAGCATAAAACAAGTACAGCAATCAAGCAAAAAAAAAATCCATGCAAAAACAACCACATGAATAAAGAAACCGACAAATGGACAAACATATATCAACATTACAGGTATCCCTTCATTAATGAAGCTTCGGTTCACGTAATTGACATTATGGACACTTTAAGATGAACAAAATCGTATTTCCGCATAATTGAAAGGTCACACGGCACACACCGGAGGCTGTGTCACGGTATCCCTCCAGTGTAACAGGAACACCTTCACATCACCTCTCCGGTAATTCCAATATGCAGATCTTTTGGCGATTTCCCCCGAAAAGGTTAATCTTATTTTTAATGAATAATTCTTCAATCATTTTTATATTTGTTCTTTATTATTATTTTTGTATTGTGATATTGGTGTATATTTTTAAGTTAGGTGTTGAAATGACTGGTCTGAAACATCCATTATTTTTAGAATCAAATTAATGGGGAAAGCCATTCCTATTTTACGAAATAGTTTTATGCGTGTTTTATTAAGAACACCGCTTTCGTAAAGATATCTGTATTTTAAATTAATTTCCTGTCATGAATTTCGGCTTTGACAAATAACCTTTGAAAACCATTCCAAGTTAAATGAGTATATGGTAGTGTATGCATGTACATGATGGTGTAGGTGAGTATATAGAAGTGTGAATGTATTTAAGTGAGTAATACTGTTAATTGTATGAATGTATATGGTAGTGTGCCATTCCGTGTTGTGGTGAGCCCATCTTACCCACGGCCACCATTCCATCCTCCACACTGCCCGACATCTCCCTCTTAATGCTCTTCTCGATGTCGTGTTTGCTGATTCTGCCATACTCCTCAAACACTGCAGAGACAGAGAAGCCAAGTACAAAGGGCAGAAGAACGGAGCGGTCACGGGGTGTGACGACAGTTGGGAGCCACGCATCCCTACACTGGATGATTCTGTGCACTATTTACATGGACATATGTGCCAATCTGTTTCTTATGGGTGCGTGAACATTCCTCAACATATCCACATGCATCTTAGCACACTCTGCTTGTATTAAATAAACAATATAAACAGTGCAGTCTTGAAATCGCTATGGTTCCCAACTTTTGCCACACCCTGTACAACATTTTAAGACTCAACTGCAGGCAACATCGATGCCCTCATTACATATATCAGAGACAGGAATCCCCCATGTCTTTCACCGACTGTTGGGGCTAGTACTGTCAGCGAGCTCATAGGCCGGCACAGCACATGTGTCGGTAGTGTCGCCAACATTGACTTTGCTTTTCCATTACGGATGTTTTTACACCGCATCAGGTGCCCATTTGAAGCAAAGTCCATTGACGACAGGCTCCAGACCAGATCAGATATCACTCACTATTTTAGCCGTGGCTGGGAATCGGACCCAGGTTGCTGGGTTTGTATCAAAGTGCACTAACCGCTGCACAACTACTCCATCCTCGTACATCAAACATGGAAAAGCATTCCACAAGGGGTCTCTTTTCCTCACACCATATTCACAGTACCACGTGTGAAATCCATCATTGGTTTACGTCGTTTTGTTAAATACTTGGGTTTATAGCAGGGGGTGGGGAAACCTGAGCGCCAAATCGCGATGGAGATGCGTTACGACGACCCCATCGTAACTCGGGGACTACCTGTACATATTTTATTTTAGCTGGAAGAACCTCATCAGCTATGAAGCTGGTCGGCAATGGTGAACATTCACATATACATATCTGTAGGCCTTTCAAAGAGCTTTGGCAGGCAACTACACATTAAATACTAACAAAGGGAACAGCGCTCATGTCGATAATACAAAGGGGGCCGTTGCAGTGATGGAATTGACTGTGCTCAACTTAGAAACAAGGTGTTGTCAGGTCCCAAAGTCCCTTCTAGTATCTGAGTAGCACAGCTAATATGCTTGCAGTGATGTATAAATATCATTTGCAGGCCCTTCCTCCAGCAGTGGCTACCTTGAAATAAAAGCTGAAGAGTTAGCCGTGAAGGGTCACAAATGTATGGGTTAGGAGGAAGGTTTTAATGCTCAGGGTTGAGGTTCAGGGGGTTAGGTTTAACGTTAAGAGGTCAGTGTTCATGGTGTGTGTTCTGGGGCAGCAATGTGGTGAGCGGTCAGGAGGGTGAGAGAGGTGAGAGGTGAGAGAGGTGAGAGAGGTGAGAGAGGTGATAGAGGTGAGGTTACCCCTGAGAAGGTGAGCCTGGCTGCGTCCACACAGGATGCTGTTGAACCGTGATTCGTCTGTCCCTATGCGATTCTCCCCTGCGGCCAGGAGGTCCTGTGAGGTTTTAACACGAGTTATCAAGTGCAGACACTGACGCTTTCATACGAGAACATCAATACACTTATCCTGAAACCTGGTCTCTTTGAGCCAAGTCTCAAGACACTGCTCGTGAAATATGGAGTTGAGTCACGACCAACCCTGACATCCAATCCCCTGGAGCAGAATCTCAAGATACTGGTCCCAAACCCTGGCCTTCTTCCTGAGCTCGAGGTTTTGAGGCTCGAGGTTTGCGTAGATACGCACCTGTGCATCCTTCTGCACGCGAGCCATGTCCACCGTGGTGCTCTCATCTCTGCCTCCCTGACAAACGGACGCACAGGGATACAGAGAGGTGGGGACACACAGGGACACCATCATTAAACATGACAGGCAAACTTGATTTGATACAAAGGGGACCGGCATTGTGCTATAAACCATGCGTTTGATTCCCAGCTATAGCTAACATCCTGGGCCTTCCCTGGGTAAACTCAGCCTCAAACAAGTTAGTTGGTACCATGTTAAAATGTCAGCCCTAGGGACACAAAGATAAGCAGGCATGGTGCTGGCCATACCAGCAGCTCTTGCGCCATGTCCGCCTTAATAGGGTCTCCCGAACAGCATTTTCCCAAAACACTGTCTTAGTTTTTGTATGAATAGTGTTTTTCCCCTTTTTTCCGGCAACAAAACTGAAACCTTTTGACAAGGAATCATGTCTACATTAACCACAATACTTGTGGCCAAAATGCAAACCAAAAAATACACTCTGATAATATATGCATTGTCCTTGAAACTGATTGGTCCACACCAGAGACGGCTTTCTTTTGAGCCTGGTCTCAATTGGTGCTAGACCAGATGACACAAAAAGGCGTACAGCTCAAAGACAATGCACTATCAAAGTAATGAGGGCTCGGGGTAAGCATCTACATCATTAGACCTCCTTTGCCAGTACCAAAATATAAGAATGGGGTTTTTCCCCAGATGACGTCTCTGGTGTGGACCAATCAGTTTCAAGGACAATGCATATATTATCAGTGTGTTTTTTGCTTGCATTTTGACGACAAGTTTCGTGGTTAATGCAGACATAATTCCTCGTCAAAAGGTTTCAGTTTTGTTGCCGGAAAAAAGGGGAAAAACCTTATTATATTTTGGTACTGGCAAAGGAGATCTAATGATGTAGAGTTTTTGTATGTTTACATGCGTTTTGGCGTTCAGGTGTACACACATTTGCTGGTGTGTACGTCTGCACATTTCCAAGCAGCACCTACGAATATTTAAAAGCGTGTACATACTGGCACGTGTGTGTATGTATGAAGTGTGGGGGAGTGGTAGTGTAGTGGTTAACACACTGCGCTATGCACCCGGCGACCCGTGTTTGATTCCTGCTCATGGCCACCACCAGTGACGATTATCTGAACCGGCCTGGGCCTCCCCTAGGTCAACTCAGCCTCAAATGAGCACCTGGTGCGTTGTGTAAAAATCGTAACTAGAGTGACGAAGGCGGCTGGGCATGGTGCTGGCCACCCACCCCCTCTCGTGTGCCGTGCCGGCCTTCACAGGGGCTCGCTAATAGCACTTGCCCCTACAGTCTGTTACAGGCTACACGGGGGATCTTTGTGTAGTAAAGTACGTGTGGGAAGTGTGCACGTGCGTCTCACCTGACACAGCGCCACCAGGAGACGCTTGAAGTTGGCGGACGTGTCTGACATGATGTCCTGCTCCAGCGTCCGTTTAGTCACTACCGCCCAGTGCACACGGTCATAGGCATTGCTCGTTAGTTCACTATTCACCACTCCTTAAGAATCATGTGCACCGTGTGGCGTATGTTTTGTGAGTGGTGTGTGTGTGTTATGTGCTTTATATGCTTGTGTTATTTCCTTTGTGGTGTATTTAGATGTGGTGTGTTATATTGTGTTAAGTGGTGTGTGGTGTAATCAGCGAGGTATGTGTGTGTGGTACCTGACTTGTAGTGTTTGTTGATTTCATGTATCTCCTTGTTGGATCTTGATGCCAGAATCTCAATCAAACACTCCTCATCTGTGCCGGCACCCTGCAAGCACATCACACACGTATACCCATTTCTTTACAACTGCTTTTTGTGTTTATTTGCCTTTTCCCCGCACCCCCGATTAGCACGGTTGGCTATGTACAGTGCGAAAAAGTTCAATATACATAACACACCCGATACCTTTAGCATACACCATTATATATACACACACAGACCACATGTATTATACCATACACCATTATACACATACACCACACCCACTTCACATATAATTAGAATAAGTTTCAGCCTTTTGACACTCTGCCGGATGAAAGCATCCCTATAGGGGTGTTTAACCAAACTTCCCCGTGCTATAATGAAGAAAAATAACAAAAACCATACATACCACACAAATTATGGGACCTCCTTTGCCAGTACCAAAATATAAGAATAGGTTTTCCCCCATTTTACACGCTTTCTTTTAACTCACTCCGTCTGTTGTTGTTGTCGTTGTTGTATCCTCAAATCTTGTAAGTCCATTTTAACCCACTTCCCAATGTGGTATCGACTGAAAACTTGGTATACATGTCATACTAATGACAATACTATATTCTATCATAAAACATAAAAAATAAATTTTTAAACGTTCTTTTTTATATGTTATGTTTCGGCTTGGGTCTAATTGTCCACGGTCAACTGACGTTGGCTGTAATTGGCCACGGTCCCTTACGTTGTGGCAAGCTTCGGGTCCACTTCCTGGAGTCGTGGAGTTCTGCCATTACTAATACATTTTATAAAAGCGTGTTTTTAAAAAAGTTTTTTTTGCGCCAAAAAAAGGGTAAAACCTATTCTCATACCACACAAATCTCCTTTGCCCTCTCTCCGTTCTACTATGGCTTGTGACTTAACTTCATGCCGCCTATGGCCACCACTATGAAACGGTTCGTACACAACATTCACTGTTACTGCAAGCATCTTAGTCGTAATAATTGGGTATTTTAGGGTGATCATTTTGACCTGGTATCAACACTTAAAATGTTAGCATGCTCGGCCACTTCTGTCACTGCAAGAGGCCCTGTCACTGCAAGGGTCTCTTATCAGTGACAGAAGTGACTTAGGTTGTGTGTGTGTTAATGTAGCCGTTAAAGGTATTGTCGTGGTTAGTGCACTGCGTTACAAACCCTGCAACCCGGGTTTGATTTCCGCTCATACTTAACATCGGTCCGGGGTCTCCCATAGGTCGACTCCGCCTCAAATGAGTATCTGGTGTGGTGTGTAATCAGCCTCTAGGGAGACAGAGGCGGTCTGGCGTGGTGCTGGCCACCTATCCTGTCGTGTGTGCCGTGCTGGCCTTTATAGGTGCTCGCGAACAGCACTTGCCCCAACAGTCTGTTAAGCCTGCATCGGCGATCTTTGTCTTGTTTGGTCAAAGGAATTGGGAAATCCTATATTTGGCCCTCAGTAAAAATAGGGTCCCCAGAAGGGCTCCCCATCCTCTTAATCCCTCCACCTTCTCTTCCTCCATCACACCCCCTCTCCCGATCCTCTCAATCCCTCCCAACCCCTTCTTTCTCCCCCGTTCCACCCCCACATGCCGCCATGCTGTCACCTTGATGGCCGCCTGAATCTGGCTCACGTCGTACTGCGTGGGCGTCTCCAAGAGTGCCACCACCACCGACTCGAAGTTGCCCGACAGCTCCGACTTGAGCTCCTTCACCAGGTCCTGTAGGCAAAGCAGGAGCCTTCAATTCTCCAGCAGCCTTCACTTAGCAGCAGCCTTCACTTACCAGTTACCTTCACGCACCAGGGACCTTAACTCACCATGCACCTTAACTCACTCAGCCTCCAACTACATTCATAATGGTGGTGTCTAACCCACTGAGCCAGCGGTCTACGTATTTTTCAATTTTTTGGGCGAATTTCATAATGGCTCTATCAGAGCCACAGAGCCAGCTCTGTTAAAGTTGTGGGATCAAGTCCAGGCACGGGGTGTATACTAGTCAATAGAGAGATGAAGATGAGAACAGACAGAATGGGGTGAAGGATGATGGTAAGAGTTGGTTGATATGGTTAAAATATGAAGACAGAGGCATGGAGACATGGGATGTGATTTGAAGGGGAGACGTAGGCAGTGAGAAATGGGGGAAAGGAGAGAATTGGGAGGGTATGGTGGGGAGAAGGCGAGAAAGCTGTACCTTGCCATAAGCTGTCTTGAACGAGAGTGCGATCTCCTGCCGCTGTTTGTTGCTGCGCGCTGTGAGAACGTCGATGATGGCTTTCTCATCCGTGCCTGAGCACGCACGCATACAGCCACGCACATTCACAACACAAACATTCATACGTGCGCACACACATGCTCATTTACACTTGCAGAAAAACGTGCGTAAAATTGTATATAAAGACAAAGATCCCCCGTATAGCCTTAACAGACTGTTGGGGCAAGTGCTGTTAGCAATGAGGGGGTAGGTGGCCAGCACTACGCCCGGCCGCCTTTGTCTCCTTAGTGCCGATGTTTTTACGCACCACACCAGGTACTAATTTGAGGCTGAGTCGACCGAGGGGAGGCCCAGGACCGGTTCAGATAATCGTCACTCATGTTGACCGTGAGCGGGAATCGAACTCAGGTCGCCAGGTTCATATCGCGGCGCGCTAACCGCTACACTACCGCTCCCCATTATTGAATATACTATTATAGTATATACTATTATAATATATACTATTATAGTAGTATATACTATTATAGTATATACTATTATAGTATATATACTATTATAGTATATATACTATTATAGTATATACTAAAGTGTACACAAACGTCCCCCATTTAATCTTACACTCTCGGGGATACTAATTTTAAAAAGAGCCGATTATAACCGGCACAGCACATGGAGTGGTGTGGCCGGTAAGGATATAACAATGCACTGATTAATAAATTCAAATCTAATTGAATGCACATGATCAAATATTGGCACTTGCGCCAAGCTAGGTAAATAATCAGAATGATTATTTAGACTGGAGGAAGCCTTTGTCACTAGCCTGGAACAAGTGCTGAAGGCTCACTGGCAGGAGGTCACGGGATAGATCCTGGTGTTATCTGTTAATAGACCAGTCTGACTGGCAGATCCATCACTTGCACTCACCACTGTTTAGACAAGGTGAAAACAGTTGAGGCAAGTGCTGTGAGTGCTTATTAAGGCTGGCATAACACATGCGGGAGTGGCATATTCTGCACCATGTCTAGCTGAATTTATCTCCCTCGTGCTGATGGTTACACAATGCACCAGATATTAATGTTAGGGTGAACCGATCCAGGCTCGGATATCACTCGCCACTGATGTCCATGGCTGAGAATTGAACCCACGTTATCAGGATTGAAGTACAGTGGGTGAGCCACTATTATTACTTCCCCCACTAAAATACAAAGATCCCCATGCAGCCTTTCAGAAGCTGTTGGGGAAAGTGTTATTCGCGCTAATGAAGGCCAGCGCGGAAGTCGAGGGGGTATGTTTACACACCACACCAGGTACTCTACTAAGGCTGAGTCGACCTTGGGTAGGCCTAGGATCAGATCAGACATTTACCACTGATGTTTGAATATGAACTCGGGCACACACACGTGTACATTTACACAGCTCTCGTACAAACACAAACCTCGGGCACTTCTCCCATACATGCACACACGCACTCATCTCAAACACGAATGGCTGTTAAACACCCACAAACAAACAAAGACACAGACTTATACACACACACCCACAAATCCCTCACCACTACCATATACTCAATCACCTCGTACGCACATGTCTTTCAGACAAAGATCCCCATTTAGCCTTAACAGACTGTTGGGGCAAGTACGGTACACGAGGGGGTGAGTGCCCAGCACCATGCCCAACCACCTTTGTCTCCTTAGTGGTGATGTTTACACACCGCACCAGGTACTCATTTGAGGCTGAGCCGACCTAGGGGAGGCCCTGGACCGGTTCAGGCCATGAGCGGCAATTGAACTCGGTCGCCGGGTTCGTAGCGCAGAACGCTAACCGCTGCGCCACCGCTCCCCTATACACACGTCCACACAAGCATCTCCTATACACACACACCAACTCACCAAATCCCTTCATTGCTTTTCTTAGCGTCTCCGCGTCCTTTAGACCATTGAACCCCGACTGTTCCTTAACCGTGCCCCGTCCTTTCTTCTGCAAAATGAAAGGCAAAAAGATGTATTTCAGTATTTCACCTGTTTGAGAAATGTGAATTTGTCAAAATGAGTCTGTCTTACTGCTCTAGTGAGCATTGGGTAGTGGTCATTTCTATTTGTGGCCTTGAGTGAGTGGCGAGAATTCCACAGTCCACTGATGTTGCCACTGATGTTAGCTGTAGCCAGGAATGTAACTCAGGTGGCCGTGTTAATAGTGCAGTGTGCTAACCACTGTGCCACTGCTCCGCCCTATAGTCTTGTTAAAATATGTGAAATTATCAACTTTAATATAATTGTGTGCAAATCACAACACAGCTCTCAATGTCAATCTACAACCAGTGGCAGAATATTAAATTATGCTTCCTTTAAAACCACTAGGAGCAGTTAAAATACTGAGATGCAAAGAGTAAGAATGGGTAATGTAATAGATGAAAAACATAAAATAATAAGCATTTTTGTACGATCCCTTCATTGGAAATCTAATCACTATTGTGGCTATTAGGAATGCCATAAAGGTCTATTTACATATTCCTGGAGGTGACCAGGTGGCTTGTCAGACTAATGCGCAGTCAAAGCAATGAGCTGACCCCAGTGAAATCCTGAGTTTAATCCACATAAGAGCCACCTTCCATTAAGCTGGCTTCTCAAGCCTTTCGTTTCCTACTCTGCCTTTTACTCTACGATGTTACTCTCGAGAAGGACACGTTTCTTTACAATGTTGTGAAATGTGGTTGCATTTAGACACTTAAATCAATGTAGTATTGTGTTCTATAGCCACAACAGACCCACCGACTAACAGAGACCCTCAGACGTACATAAAAACCCACAGACTTGCAGACTCGTGGATTCCTTTCCCCTGTTCAAATTCAGGCTCAACTTTACTTAATGACCTGTTAAATATGCCCACCATTCCTTGAGATGCATTTGCATTTAGACAAGACAGAATTCCACTTTGTAATGTATAAAAGCTGCAGTGCATCAGCAAACACTGGAAAAATGCTCACCGATGGACACTTTGGTGCTGGAAATTAATGTAGGTAAACAACCCGAAAGCTTTGTACAGGCAGACCAAGCTTCGAGCTACCCCAAAGAATGCTGATTCCTTATAGCGCTCTTTGTCCAGGATACATTTTTTGAGTGAAAAAAAATTAAGAAAATCCAAAAAGCGTTTATGACTGAGAAGACGCAGCGCCAAGAAAACGCACCCGCCGCCATCTTTGTTTACATTTTCTCAGCCAATGAAAGCGCCGTACGCTGTGAGCCAAGCAGCGCAGTCCAGTTAAAAAAAAACACTCCACCTTAGTCTCTCTCTGCCTTGTGTGTTTTTTATAAGCATTTTAGACCAATAATGTATGAAAAAAGGCCATAAATTTGGATGTTAAATGCAAGTGATAAGGCTCGTCAGGACACGTGACCATCAGGTGGATGTGAGTCATGAGTACAGTACATAATAATCACTGATATAATACAAAAAATGTTATAACCCCAATGAAGCCCCCTCATGTATTTCTCATACGTAAGAAATAACGCTGTCGGGAATGCATCCCCATATACACAATGGTGTAATGACCCCTTCTAGCGCCGATTAGTTTAGTGGTTCCCCTTGAATTCATCTTCAGCGCTAAGCAAGGTCTAAGTGTATTGCAATCAATATTGTGGGTGAAGTGCCGCTCAAGATGTCTTGGCACTCATTGATGCTGCCCTGGCTGTTCTGGCTGACCCTGGGGCTTGTGGTTGTGCACAATATCTGCTGTATTACCAATGCCCCCTCTGTTATTGGCCACTTTGTGTTCGGGGCTGTGCTAAGAAAACTGTGATTAAAAATTGAAATCCCAATGTTCTCGTTGCCAGCAGCCTGGGTGGTGTGACCGGTTGTTCCACATAGGCCTCACCACAGGGGCTGCGGTAATGGTGGACGGAGTAGGTGCTGGCTGGGCACCCTGGCTTCCTGCACACACACACAAATACACATGTTTATCAAAACCATGTACAAGTAGACATGCACACAAATATCCCATGTTTGGCCTGAGAGACAGAAGGTGCAAGTGCTATAAATGAGCACATATTTAGGAGAGTGTGGCATGTAAGGAATTGGTGTGGCCAACACCACTCCCTTCCACATATGACTTCCCAGTGCTGATGTTTACACACTGCAACAGGGACTTTTTAAAGGGCAAGTATACTCCTAGGAGTGGCCCAAAATCGGTCCAGATATCACTTGTCACTGGAGTTAACCATTAGCCACTGCAAACTTGCTCCCCAAGCACAATAAACATAAGCATATAACATGCACGGCACAGAGACTGACACACGCAACACAAAAGACAGATGTGACCATATAGCCTTTAGACTGTTGGGGCAAGTTCTCACCGCACAGGCACACGGGCGCATACAGATGTGCACGTACACACTGTGGTGCCAGTGTGCACCTACACTCACTCGAGATGACGCAAATGTCAACTGCGGTCACTCCGTTAAGCGAGCGACATGATCACATGCGTCATCACTACGGAGCAATTTCCCCCCCCACCTCCTTTTGTGTTAGCGGTACAAAAGGTATGAAACAAAGAGTAAATTTTTTATTCTCATATAGCACAGAGCTATATCTGAGATGTCGTCAGGTGACCTATGGGCCACACCATAGTGAGTCACACTTGCTCGTCTGCTCTGCCCACTGTCAGTAATAGTCATATGACAGTCAAACCGATACTTCTAATTCTCAGAGCTGGAAATAAGCTACATTATGCATAAAATCACATTTAACACAATGATTTGATTGTATCGTCGTTGGTGATCGGGCTGAAACCAGAAACTTGCTACACTTGAAAACCCAGTTTAACCACAGGTCTAAAATAATCTTGCTGGCTCTGCATTCCGACCTCTGGGTCACCCAGCCACCTCAACAAGGAACGGCGTGAAAGTAGTCAACTTTGCCACGGGTGATCGTTCGGTACCAGTCAGCGGGAGTCTCAGTTGAATTTTCCTGGTTTTACCCTGCACGACTAGCCAGGACCGGAGCGAACCACAAAAAGGATTCAGAGGAGAGGGCCAACCTTTGCGTCATCACACAGGCATCGGTAATGTATCTGCTTTGCGTCATCTTAGCTCAGTAGTTTCCGCTCCTCCCAAGCTCACCCCATCCCCCCCTCGTAACCACTACCGCGCGCTCCTGCTCCCTCTTTATAATCTCATTACATGGCCACCACTCATTCTCCATTCACCATCATTTGCTTTAATAAATGTTGCTTTTGCCTAATTCACGCATCACAGATTTGCCCATTACTTCCTCTCATCTATTTTATTCACCTCATCTCCATCATTGCATGCATATGTACACTTCTTATTTCTTTGTACGTAAAGATAAGACTATTAAACCATCACAGATAGTTTTTAATGCGCAATTGGATTCATGACAAAGAAAATCGAACACAAGCTGACAAAGTAGCACAGGAAGAGGTAGATGCTTGGAATTACAGAGACAGAAACAGCAATGCATGGATCAGAGAACAAATAAGGATTATGCTTAGTTTAAAGAGCGATATGTAGGCATTCACATCAAAGCATGGGCTTGAGAATTCTTTACAATTCATGCTAATTATAATTATATGCAAATGTGAATTACTCAACTATGAAACCCTATTTGGAGTGCTGGACATACACATGCACCTGTGTAATGAGTGAGGATGGAAAAAGTGGCATGTGGGGATGGTAAGGGTGTGTGGATCTAACAATGAGTCATTCTTGCCACTCATTGCCACGGGGCTTAACACCATGCCAAATATAACTTGAAATCGTCACTCTGATGTGTTTGCAGACATGTCGGATGCCTCTACATTTTGTAGCACAGATAGGTAAGTGATATACACTTTCTAGCCCGATAAGCTTTATCTTCTAATTTCCAAATACTGCTCAACCAATGTTTGTGCTTTATAATCTTACAGGGACCACACTGTGGCTTCAATAAAAGTACATGTCAAAAGCCATCCATTCGGGTATGGGTAGATGCTTGACTTAAGAAAAATAGGCTGGCTTGGACAGGACACGTTGCTGGAAGGAATTAACAGCAGTGGTCGAGACTAGTGAGTGCGAGCAGGCAAAGGAGAAAACAAGAGAAGGTCCACCTCGGAGGTGGAGTGATTACATTAGCTCGGGTTGAGAAGCGAGATGGATCATTGTTTCGCAAAACAGCGAGAGATGGCAATGGCATGGGGAGGACTTTATCAAGCAGTGGATGGATCATGGCTGGTGATGATGATGAGATGCTGGTGGGGTGGCACTGAACCCAGCGACCCGAGTTCAATTCCCAGTCATGGCCTAACGTTCGTGGGGAGTGATAACGCAATCGGTTCTTGATGCGCCCCCTTCACAAGCTCGTACTGACCAACATTGTGAAATATGGTCAAATAACCCGCACGACCGAAACAGCATGGGAAGGCCTTCATCCGGCTGTGGATAAGCAAAGAGCTGTTTATTATTATACATGTATGCCCACAGAGAGAAGGACAGACCTGCAGACAAATCAAGAAACAGAAAGGTACAAAAACAGACATTACAAAACTTAAAATCACAGCCACCACATATACAAAAATTAAGATCTAGTCTGCAAGATTGGTGCAGAAAATGAATGGATACATTGAAGATGCTTTGGTCTCACCATCTACAATTAAACCACCGCCAAACTACTTTCAAATTACCGCACCTCCGATTAGCACAGTTGGCTACTTGCGGTGAAAAAGAAGTTCAACATACATACGTTAAGCCACGACGAAAATCACCCATTAAACCATCAGACTACCATCATACCACTAACAAACCCGTCGCCATTACTATTTAGAGCGGTAACAGCCCCTCCTGCCAACACACCCACCTGCAGAAGATCCGTATGGTTGTTGGGCTGGTGGAGCTCCGTATGGTTGTTGGGCTGGTGGAGCTCCGTAAGGCTGCTGGCCTTGTGGAGCCCCATAGGGTTGTTGGGCTGGAGGAGCGCCATACGGCTGCTGGCCTGGTGGAGCCCCATAGGGTTGTTGGGCTGGTGGAGCGCCGTATGGCTGTTGAGCGGGTGGAGCCCCATATGGCTGGGCAGGTGGAGCCCCATATGGCTGTTGGGCCGGTGGAGCCCCATAGGGCTGAGTGGGTAGAGCGCCGTAGGGCTGAGCACCGTACGGCTGAGCAGCTGGAGCGCCGTACGGCTGAGCTGGTGGAGCGCCGTACGGGAGTTGTCCGGGAGGGGCCCCGTAGCCCATCCCGGCAGGACCACCAGGAGGGTACATTGCAGGATTCGGGCCGAACATCCCACTCTGGGCCAGGTTCCCGGCCTGGAGAGAAGAGCAACGCGGTAGTCATGATAGTTGTATTATTTGCGGTGGTCATGGTTATGATGGCAGTGATGACGATGGTAGTGGTGATTTTAGTGGTAGTGGTAGTGGCGGGGGTAGCAGTGATGATGGTGGTGGTGGCGATGAAGGCGGTAGTAGTCATGGAAGCGAGAGTGATATATATTTTAATGATGACGGTGATCCTAGTGGTGGTGATAATTATCGTTAAGTGGTATTACTCGTGGTGGTTTTTGTGGTGTTACGAGTGATGGAGGTAAAAACACTTGGAAGCCAGAAGTCATAATAATCATTAAACGATTACAATCGAGAGTTCTAGTGGCGAACAGCCTGCTGCCTTGGTCTGCTCTGTGTAGAGCACACCACATTGCAGCATACCATGCCATACCAGAGAGTACTGTTATACATTGTCATACCACAATAAGCCACACCATGAATCACATTATCCCACATCACAGATCATACAATTCCACACCACACCAAGGCACAGCATGTTTCTCAGACCATTCCAAGTGACACCACCCCATGCGATTGCATGTGGTGTTGCGTATAGCATGATATATGGTGATGTGGAAGTGATGTAGAGTCACGTGGTATGGTTACAGAATAGGCATGGTGCGGAATGGGGTGGTATTGTGTGGTGTGTCATGGGGTGGTGTGCGATGTGGCAGTGTGTTGTGCGATGTAGCATTGTGCCATGGTTATGAGTGGTATGGTATGGCATATGCTTGGTATGCTATGGTGCGGCATTGGGGTGATTTGGTATGAGGTGGTGAGCCACAGTGTGGTGTGTGATTGTGTGGTAAGGTGGTGTGTTGTAGTACAGCATGGAGTGGTGTGGCCACTGCTTGGTACCATGTTGGTGATTGCCGGATTGAATCCAGCTGGGATGGTAAAATTCCCCATATCTGGGAATCCCATGGGAGGCTGGGAAGGGGCTCCCCACCCTGCTCACTCGGACCACACCACGCAACATATGAAACATGCCAACATGTAGCAAGCACACGCCACATACAAACAACACAATCCATAATGCAAATCACTACACATAACACATAAATGAAACACACTTCACTATGTAACAAGCACATAACCAAATAAAACTCACACCACTCCACGATGACACAACAAGGTTACGTAAATCACTTGGGCTCGACATCTGACCACCTCCAATGTTGGTGAAATTTGGCACAATTGTAAGTACCGTAGAGACGTCATAAAATTCCATATTGGAGGTCAGTTGGTCACACAGCTACCAAATCATGGGTTGTTGAAAGCGTGACCTTTTTCAGATGCCCGAGGTCAATACGAGTCATAGCTCCATTATATTTGGAGCTGCATAGAATACGAAGACACCAATGGAAATGTAGGTCAACCTTTTCCAACCATCTAAATAAACAAAGGTCAGAACTCTGTTCGGATTCTCAAGCTAACGTACACTGAGCGACGCTCCCTACAATCTACAGAAAATATTTGTCTCGAGCAGCCATTCATTGATTATTAATATTTATTATTATTACTATTTATTAATAATTGGTTGTTTAAACAATGTTGATGTACATTAAGTATCCAGCTTATTTTTTGTATAGCCATGTTGCCCAGGCACTGGGGAATCTATGCCCACATAGTAGTTTTTTTGAAAATCCAAGCTGGTTATTTTTATCAGTTATGGTCACAAAACCATTCACTTTTAAAGAAAATATCTTGCATTTCTTTAATTGATTGGAAAGGGCTGAAACAGGCTATTTCCAATATTTTCATTTTAGCTCGTCACTTCATGAATCAGACTTGTAATGTATGTATGTATGTTGAACTTATTTTGCACTTATGTAGCCAGCTGTGCTAATCGGAGGTGTGGAGAAGGACAACAAACTAAACACTAAAGGAAGTTTGAACGAAATGCGTTTTCTGTCTAGATTTAAAAGTGCATAGCTCCAATGGATTGCTAATATCGGAAGGAAGAGTATTCCAAACGAATCGTCGGGCACCTGAAAAAGGTCAATCTTGACCCACTGACCTCCCACGTGGGAGTTTGCCCCATCCGTATTATACCTACAACCGTGCTATATTAGACGTGGTAAAACAAATCATATTATGAGTGCTCTGCTGTGAGATTACCCTAACCAAATAGCGATAATTACCCATTAACCATGCTTGTGTTCTTGCATCAAAACTAAACAATTTAAAATGATTGTATTATTTATGGTGTAACTGGCAGCATATGCATTAAAATAATAATATATTGTCAAGTTGCGATGATTAGAAGACATGTAGAGGGCTAATGTGTGAATTGCGTTTGAGAAACTTTAAAGTAATCTTTATTCATACTGCAAGGAGAGCAAAGCATACAAAAACAATAAAAGATGTTAAATATCATTACAAACTTATGGGAAACTGGTATCCCTATAATCATATGGTGAAATGTATATTGTAACATCGTGTTAGAATGTCGACAGTAAATCCTTAATATATGCGGGTATTTTTTGTTATAATCTTGGTTTTGCGTATTCGCGACATTTATTCGAGTGGCATTTGATTTTTGCTGGGTTGTATTTTAGATATTCATGGTCGTAGCACGCCACTACCCAACAAGAATCCGCGAGGCATGGGAGCAGCGTACATCGTGAGAGCACGGAAGTGCGATGCTCTCCTCAGTCTGCCTTTGTCTGCCGCACCGTTTACACGCGAATGCTTTCCTTTGCCATTTTTTTTAAATTACTGTATAATATTTATTTATGTATTCATTTCGTGATATTTGTACCTTAAAATATTTACTTTCATCATTATTAAAGGCAAGTTAAATAACACAATACTGTACAATAAATATGGTGAAAATGTTTATGTTTAATCGTTATCTATGTTTTTGCACCATTACCCCTATTTTCCTCAAGTTTTAAGTATTAATAGTCGCACTGTTCTCCAGGAACATATCCCTCGCAAATATTAAGGATGTACTGTACAAAGTAACAACCCTTATTACAACACCACCACATGTGTCAGTGGTTGCATGATGGCGATGACTCCATTCAGTGGCACAGAGCTCATTTACTGGGCAGCTCTGTGGATCGAATAACCTTCATCGTGAAGCTCTATTAATTATTATAGGAGGATCAGTACTCACCGCCTGGGTAACCTGGGTAGCTCATGTCCCCTGCAAACACACACAAAATACATGAACTCATGTGCATCAAATACACACAAACAAGCATTGACACACACCATCAAACACACATCGAATAATCAAATAATGTTGATCATCGATTATCCAGCGCGCGTTTATCCGCCTTTCAACATTTTCCTGCGGTCTCGGGCCGATCAGGCAAAACTGCTCCAAAGGCTGGACCAGTCTGGTGATTGGCACCATGTGCATGACAAAAAAAGTAGCGATGCTTGATTTGAGTATCAAATATTATATACATTACATTATACAATACATACAATAATTTAAACAATGAAAATACTGCACGTGTATACATTGTATACATTTTGCATGAATAATGGTACAGTAATAAAAACAAAATATACAGTGCGATCCGTCGAAAAGTGCGTTGTATAATTCGGCATTCGCATCAGTCCGGCGATTGTCAAACACAAGTAGTTGCAACAAGAACGTAGTAGTACTATGTCCATCACCCCATGCAGAGTCTTAGAGATTAGAGTGGTAAGTACGGTACAGTAAATACATTTGAATTTTTTTTCTATGTATAAGTTTATGCCAATTTCATATCGCTAACAAATGCAAAACACAAAAAAACATCTACACAACACCTAAAAACAAGGTGATGCGAGAATGTGCAAAAATAAGCTATTTTAAATCATGATGCGATTATCCGGCATTTTTGAAAATCCGGCATTCCCTTCCCCTCGAAGCCGCCGGATAATTATAATCGATCGACTGTACATAAACAAATACACACGCACAAAGGAAGAAACACAAATCAAATGCACATACGAGTTAAATGGATTTTCTACAGGCAGTTCTGTTTCCTCCCACAAGAAAAAAAATGCAAAATATTGCAATGCATGACTCTTACAAGAGAGCGCATTTGAGGAAGTTGCCCTCCAACTTTGGCATGGCAGGTGTAAATCTACAGATTTTCCACTGGCGGATTATCCGTGCTCATGGTTTAACGTTCATTGGGGTTTGACTATTGGATGCTCCTCACCCATGTGACCGAAAGCAAGTCGGCAAGAAGACCAATAAGATTAACAATAATATTCCATGCCTCCACTGCTATCCTACATCGATCAACAATATGTAACTTGCTGAACCCGCCATACTGAATATCTGTGAAAAAGAGCTTCATAGCTCATCGGATTCCTCCAGTCTAAATAAAGATTCTGATTCTGAATATGTAGGTTTGAAAGCACAATTTACATGTTTTTTTCATTATCTGCCTTTTATATTTAATCAGGGCCACCCGAAGGGAGTACTCGGCAGCATCGGCTTGAAGTCATGAGTAATTTATGGGTTATGCATTAAGTAGAGCCTCACATTTTAACTGCTAAATTATGTTTAAGTGCTGGACAAAAACCTGGTACTGCAAACTCCAGAAAGTTTCCCAATACGAATCGTAAAAAATGGTATTCTTTAAAAACGCACATTATTTATTTCCAAAACAAATTGAAACTACAAACTGAACTTTAGCGGAAACATGGGTCCAACGATTCTCAGCACATGCAAAAACGTTACTGGGTAAACGTTACCTAATTGCCCACGGACTTGGCCCGGAGGATTACATGAATACTCCTTCACCGCACATGCATCATGGTTTTTTTCTTCTCTGTGATGCAAACTCAAGCCGTGCAGCAACATTGCAATGTGTATTACACATATTTAATTTAAATGTCAATCAAATGTCGTCACACTAGAACAGACGAGGAAAAAGGCCAGAGCAGTTACACATCTAAGACGAGCTGAATGCAAGTCGACTCAGACGGCCAGGATGTGTTGTAAGATGAGGAAACCCATGGCAGGTGATGAAAATGGAAGCACTTAAGGCGGAGGAGCGCAAGAGGTAGGCCTATGCATTGGTGGTTGTATGTGGTGAACTAGGATATGTAGGACACGTGAATGGATGTGGGGATGGGCCAGGACAGAAATAATTGGAGAAGAGGACCAGGAAGGCAGACCCCCACCATTAAGGGAATAATACCATAAGAAGACGTATAAACGTCAAATGCAATTCAAACGTTTTTAAATTTGTAAAATGTGCAAGAAGCAGCTTATTTGGAGTTCTACCCGCGATACTTGGTGACGCTTGCCTGTGAATGGACCACATTGTTGTTGCCATTATTGAAATGTGCCACACCTTTTGTGGGTAAACCTGCCCCAGGGTCCATGGGGAGTTGTGCGCATCTGTGACGTGAAACCATGTGCCTAACCTATGTGTCACCGAGCACATTAAACAAGGCAGCGCACAATCCAGCTTGGGACGTTTCTCCCATTACTCTTTGACATCTCAAAATATTATTCCTTACTTTGGCGGCTTGAATATCGATATATTATTAATCGCCCAATTAGTGTTGAGCTATTGTATTGAACTCTACGAATACTAAATATGGCTCAGTTTGCCCATTTGAGTCGTGGTTGTTTCTGCTGTATCCAGACCAATGAATGTTGTGCGGATTTAGCGGATGCTCTGCATACGGACACAATAACCAAGCGTGTGATTTTTTATTGGTGGGGCTGATGTCGAGGCTCCACCTCTTCGTGGCAAGCTCCAGTTTCAGCAATATGAGCAAGTCAAGTTTCAAGTGTATTTTGTTTAATCAGGTGAGAACTCAAGAGATCAGGATACAATACTCTCATTTGCAAGAGTGATCTGGGCCACCAAAATGACACAAGTAAAACATATAAAATACTGTATAGCAATGAAGGATATAGAAACCACAGCAAAAACAACCGTGTCATATGAGACATCGAAAATATTGCACGAACATAAATGAATGCTCGATAATACATTCCCTGCAGTGTACGTTGGATTGGTCATCTCACTCTTGACCAATAGGGAACCATCTCTTAGTCGCCTCCCATTATATCTGCACCAGATGGAAATACCACTTGTACAGCCAGAGAAGATTTATCGAACTATGTATTGTATACAGTATGCAACAGTGCAGGTGCCAAGAGAATAACTCCTCTCACACCCCCTAAGTACACAGGGGATGGCTCCGACTCCTAGCCACACAATTTTAACATGGGCCCACCCACATCAACAATGTCCTCAACGATCATGAAGGGAGAGTCAATGACCCTGAAAACACAAAACAAGTTAAAATCCTGCTCGATTGAGTATGGCCTTGTATAGGCAATGATCAGGTCAATAAAGCAAAGGTGTAGTAAGTAGGTCCTGAAGAAATGCCCTAGAAACCTCTGCTGTAGCAGGCGGGCACAGATAATGTATGGTCCCCATCTCTGCAGGACTGCCCTGGTCTTAAAGCTCCCACACGCTCAGGCTCTGCAAACCCACGTACCCTAGAGGAGGAGTGGGGAACCTTTTTCTACCAAGGGCCATTTGGATATTTATAACATCATTCGCGGGCCACACAAAATTATCGACTTAAAGATTAGACTGTTATATTTGCTCAAACATTTCATTAACTCACCCCTAATGTGATGGCTGAAACTGCTTCTCTTTGGGTGAGGTGTGTGATGTTAGCTGGTATTGATGATGTTGCTGCTACTCACAACTGCTTTTCCAGGTTTGCTCCTAGACTGATTGAATTTCGAGTCCCGCCTGCGGTTGCCTTGGCAGGGCCACACCAAATGATATCGCGGGCCTTATACGGCCCGCGGGCCGGACGTTCCCCACCCCTGCCCAAGAGGTACGGTGGACACGATGGTGTTGCATAACCCATCCTCCCGGAACACAGAGGAGCAAGATTGCACCCGGTAGTGGTCACAATCAGTACGCAGTCCTCTTAAGGAAACCGAAACATGTTCACTAATGTACACGCATAAATACATACAAAAACAAATGCACACAAACATAGGATGTGCATTTACACGTGTGCTTCGTATGCATGATTGTATAGTTTAATGTGTATAGCAAACACAGTATGTGCTTTTTGCCTAAATGTACACGGGTTTCACTCCAAAGTACACATCGTGCTGGAGTAATGGTTTTGTGTATAAAGTACATGCACACGTGTACACGCAATGTACAATGTGTGTACGAATATCTTACGCTACAGTAACCCACTTAAACGCACGGCATGTCAATTGTATACACACAAAAACAGTGCAGACGTGCATATAAAGTGTACTTACAGTATCGACCACAGTACATATACAGTAATATATTGGTTTATATAGTGGTACATTGATATGTACTGTAGCGTATACTGTCAGTACACCACACTGTTTATGTATGTATATTCATATACATCTTCACCAACCTGCTTCCGTTCATCCCGTAAGATCAATCTCTCTCTCTTCTTCCCTAGCTTTAAGGACCGCTTAGTGAGGTTATACGCTTGAATTCCGCCTCTTGAAACGTCGAGTGGAATTTTTTCCCCTTTCTATGTACCGAATTCGAAAAATATATCTCTTGTGAAAAAATAGGAATGTTTTACCCTTTCTCACAATAGAAAAACTGTTTGGGCGGACCACAAAAAACACCAATTGTATTGCCAAAAAGGGTAAAAACTAAAAACCTATACTTATTTTTCATACTTTGATACTGGCAAAAAGATCCCATGCTAAATCGTGTGTCTCTTGTTGTTACAGTATTTTGGTTTCCAAGCACCATGCTAGCTCATCCTGCAAACTGCTTATTCTACTTGCTCCCAGATACGACGACCAAAGCCTAACCCCATCCACCTCTCCCCACCTGTTCCCCGAACTGTCACCACCATCATACACAGCCAACTTTAACCACCACCCTGTATACACAGTGCTTTATAGACTTTGTGCTGTTGATACACACGCGCTAAGGAAAACGCGAACACACGTATGTACACACACACACACAACTGCTTCTTAATCATCAGCCATGCCGTGTCCACTGCTGGATGAAGGCTTCCTCCACACTGGGAATGGGCGGACCACCATGCCCAACAGGTTGATTATCAGGCTGCCACGTGGTGGGCAGTGGGCCAAACGACGTTATTGTACCGTACTTCTACACTCCAGAGCCTTCAACTACCACGCTACTAACGAGACCAGCATGGTGAAGTATGGTCATGAAGCCTGCCACGACCTGAATTAAATTCACAGCGAGGTGGAGGCCCCGTCATCCGGGGCAGTGGGATATCAAAAGGGCCCGTACATACACATATCGGTGCAGTACATCACATTTCACGATGATATTCCAAAACCATGAATCTGCTTGGCACAGCAAATCTCATCCGACCTGCCATGGAATGGGCTGTGTGTGTTACTAATTTGGCTAAGTCAGGAATCTCTAAGATAATTGTGTTACCCTCCCTGTGCCAAAGCGTTTCGTCTTCAAATCTGAACAATTGTGTACTTCTGCTTGCTATACGAACACAATTCCTGTCGTGCAAACCACAAATTTCAGCTGTGCCTCACTGCAGGACTTAATGTCAAATTTTAACAGGCAGATTGTTTCGTGATCCACCGTTCAAATCACTCACCCGGCGGTCACTCGCCTCCCTGTCACTCTTCTACAGCTGCTACTACCACCATGGTTGGTTCATATTCCACGTGAACTTTACTCGTCGATTCCCCTGAACCACGTTGAGGACTCGGGTCCTCCAGACTGGTTCATCTCATCCATACTGTGCTTAACCAACAGAGGCCACAACACCCTCCACTCATCCACTCACTCGCCCGCACACTCACCTAGTCACCAACTTCGCGACCAATATTATCCAGAGGTGTTTGGGTTAGAGAGCGTAAATATAAATGTGTCGTGAAACCCGCCACCACCCGACACGGCCAATTGGTAAGCTGTCACCTAAAGCAAAACGCGCCAATTCATCGATAGTACAGCACACCGGTTGTGTGTTGGGTGAGTAAACCCACGACAACATTCACAAGTTGAGTACCGTGACGCTTCGCCTGTAACAACAACACCACCACCACCAGCAGCATCATCATCAGATACGCGTGGAGAAGCCCTCCCGTCACCCACTCAATCCCACACACCGCAGGCCACGGCACTCCTCCACTGTCTCCCTCTCTCTGCTCCTTCCCTCGCACTTGCTCCACTTTGCGATCCACTCCATCATCGTCTCGTCGTCGTCCCCCCCCCACGCCCCACGAAACATCTCGCAATAAAAACACGAATCTTGCTTAATTGTAAACACAAAATAAACGTACGAACTCATTACCTCCTGCAACTCTGAAACGGCGATGATTGCCGCTCGCCGTTTCGGGGATTCTAACCCCGTGTATGTCACGAAACGCCGCAGGACCGGCGGGGTAAATCAATAACACAACAAACATATAAGACTCAAGATGTCCACGGAGCTCACCTCGAACGACGTCCACACGATCCCTCGAGACTCGTTCGCCCGGGGCGGGAGGTCGGAGAATAAGCCTCGTGGAGGTAGGGAAGATGACCACGCTCTTCTCTCCGTGTGTAGCAACAACAACAACAACAGCAGCCAGCAGCAAGACAACTTCACGAGACCAAAACGACTGCACAAGACAAACAACAACCTCCACGTATCCGCGTACACCCACGAATCGATTCCTTAAAACCTAAACCCCTTTAATCGACGCGTCGATTCCTCCGCTAAACTCGGATTAAAGAATCGATTCGATGAGACTCGCGACACTTCGTAGATTCCGATTCCGCGACCCTGGTAGCCCGTTCATAATGGATGTGGCATCAATGAGGCTCCTTTGTGAGGCTGCGCTGTTGAACAAATTGCCTCGGTGTGAACGCTTTGCGGGGCAGCGGTTCCATTTACACGACCCCGTGGTTTAATCATTCACAGTGGGTAACCAGAGCCCAGCTTGGGGCTTGGGCAATCTCACCCATGAACGTAAACCCAAACATCGCTTGTCCGATGACATTGGTAGCAGGATCATACCACGCTGGATGATAATACTAAACTGGGGTTATTCATCACACATCAGCACTACTCGTTACTCACCGGATAATAAGAGTACTCACCACCAACACATCAATCACCTGATAATACCACAAATTCTTATCAATCACCTGACATAACTCACCTGATAACCCACCACACACACCTCACTGAACATTCACCTTTCATTACTCGGCTTATAATACCACCGACAAACGCCAACAAATGTCTCTATAGCTCCACCTAAGTTCACTCTCCTTAGTGGTTAATCACTCTCATGATGCCCCCCCCCTACACAACATATTCACCTGACCCTCACCACAGTACTCTCACCAGCCAGTACCACTCACCACTCTCCTGACATACTCACCAGACACCCACCACTCACCAAACACTCGCCTCATGGCACTCACCACACACACACAGACATTACGCAGTGCACATGACCATTAATGAGCAGTGACTCGTGAACTAATGAGCGATGTGTGTGGCCGTGTGGGCTGGGTGCCATTGACCTAGGAGCTCTCTGGAAAGGCAGGGCCTCGTATCAGAAACGTCGGCCAACTTTCAAGGGTCTCCTCGTGCGGTCAAACGAAGCCGCGCGACCAGCGTGCCACGCGGGGAGGCTTTTTCATCCAGCAGAGGACTGCACAAAAAAAATCGGTACGGTTCGAATTACTCTTTTAGATGCAGACAAATAGGACCATAAACATTTAGAAGGATTCGACCTACAATGGCTGCCCCCACCATCTGGAACGCCATCATCTCGCTGCACATTCGCAGCAATCAATCTATGCCGACCCTTAAGACGCCGTACGCTTAAAAAGGCCCCCACCTATTTCTTGCAGATCCCACCCTCTTTCGCCTGGCTTTCGAGGGACAGCGAGCTTGGCTCCACGCCTCTGAGCCATGGTCATTGATGTCTGTGACTTGTTGTGCGCATTACAAATTGCAGTATTATTTTTTGTATCTACAAAACATCTGCTCTACTTTCATGATTGCAAATGCGTGATTCCTCGTGTGGGATGAAGCTTGACAGGTGTTTCAGGGATGATTAACGTAGGGCACACATGTCAACTCCCAAATACTCATTAATGGCATTCGGTGAATTGGCCAAACAATCCCAATGCAGGACAAACATGAGAGCTTGACCTTGTTTCAAGGGGGACATACAAAGGAGGAGGGGTGCATGTAGAGCCTAATTAAACACAACATCCACCAGACAAGACCTCAGAACTGTCATAAAATGTAAATACATAATTTAAACCTACAGTATTTGGGGGGGGGGGTAAAACACTGATACCAATGATTGAAAATAAAAAATGAGATTATATAAGCACGGATTGAAGTACCAATGCACGCCCGTGTCCCTGGGCACTTTTTATTTGGCTCTGGGGCAAAACACAGCTCATATTGAACAAACCTGATATGACTGTTAAACACTTAACCGAACGAGTAACCCATATACTGTATGATGTTTTTGTCCCTCGTGCATTCTGTTCTGGCGCTCATACCCGGTGTATATGAGGAAAGGCTGCGACGCCCGTCACATGTGGTCATGTTTATGACTCAACGATAACATTTCTAGCTGGGGGGTGGGGGGCTGAGCCTTTAGAAAGGAAGGTGGGGGTCAGCCCCCCAATACGCTCGGGGGCTGTGCAGGACTCTCCTGAAAATAGCGCTGAGATACAGTGAGGCTTTGTTGGGAGAAATAAAAGGCATTTCATTTGCAGGAATATGGCTGGCTCTGGGTTGCCATCTGAAACAAGCGTCATCCCAATGCTTGTGTGAGTAAGGAGATACGTTTAAACTTTGTAAATACCACAGGTAAAACAAATTATAAATGAGTATAATTAACCTGCCGTGACATGGTACAGAACCATATACCCCTTCAATTAATATGGAACAAAGATATGAAAAGTGCATAAAGAAAGATTACAGAAAGAGGAACATATGCATCAAAGAAGACATAAAAGTTAACATCATGTTGAGTTAAGAAAAACATGTGGACTGGGGCAGGACACGTCACCATATGGTATGATGTAAAGTGGTCAAGACTCATGACGCCGTGACAGCCAAAATAGGGAACACATCCCAAAAGTACGTCCAACACAGAGATGGAGCAATGGAATATAATCAAATTTTATATTTATAGTGCATCTTCACTTATCTTCACTCAATGCGCTTAAAATACATCTTCACTCAATCAGCTTAAAAGAACGGTGAGAGAATATAATTATTTAGATGGCAGGGGAGTGCAAGGATTGAGGAATGAGTGACCGCGAAAGAGGATGCTTCGTCATCACGAAAGGGTAGGGGAAAGATGAAAAAGAGTGAATGGCGAGACGAGGGAAGAGAATTGGCAACAGCGAATAGGTGAGCTTAAAAAGAGAAACGGAAGGAGGTTCAGGAGCGGGGCTGCTAAATGTCCAGCGAAATCAGCTGATGTGCAGGATCTAGATCAGTGGTTCTTAACGTTTACTGCAGCCTTGCACCCTTGGTTCTCAATCGCAAAAAAAGTATGTTAATAAAACACGTAGGTTTAATGAAACAAAGTAGTTGTACTTACGTGCCCGTGCTTGATTTGTGTTGCGATGATTTACCTTAAAAAAAATCTGGCATGTCTTGCACCCCCAGAAAAGGCATCTCGCAGGGGGTGCGTGCACCCTAGGTGAAGAACCACTGATCTCGATGGACTGTTGCAATGCAGGTCCATGAGGGATGGCAATGGCTTGTGGCGACCTTCACCCAGCAGTGGATAGACCATGGCTGATTATGCGAATTTGTATGAACTCTCACCAGGTTCCAATGTAAGGTGTCTGACCCACGTGCCCAATTGCTTGACCGTTGACCTTGAAAAACTGGAACACGGGGTGAGCCCAGGGAAAAAATGTATACATTGCGTAATTTTCCAAATGCAGTTACATTTGTGGTCTCTTTTGGAAAGTACTTCCTTATTTAAAATATTATCCGGGATTAGAGCTGACGGCAGTGGGTGGCTCATAAAGCCAGATAACATCACAGTCTGCGTGATCACACGGATTAACACCACAGCCGTGGTCACATGGCAGGATTTTACATTTGAGACTACCCGGTTAGTCATTATCTGCCTTGATCTATTCACTGTTAGATTATGGGGTTCCCATGCCGTCGCCATCTGTCATGGTCTTGCAATGCTACTCCGTTGTTATTCTCGACCAACAGAAAATCCCATCAAGTGACACACCCTGCCCTAGCCCACTTTTTTAAGTCACTACGATGCCTTTACCCTGCGTATGTGTCCTAATCCAAGACACTGAGTCAGCACTGTTGAGATCCTGGGTTCAACCTTCGAGTCTGTGTCTTACCTTTGGTACGGTTCATTATGGATTTGTCAACAAAATAAACTTTTCAATCAGCGCACATTTGCAGCTATGACGCATGGATTGAAAATATGGAAACATAAAACTGAATACATAAAGCATGGAGAAATGTATACTTATATTCAAACTAAAATACAGAAAATGAACAAATGGATCAGAGAACTTACGCATGTGGAGACATGACTTTTGAGAAAATTAAGTGGGCTTGGACTAGACACATCATGGCTAGAAGGTCAGATGGCCAGCGAGCAAGACGTTTGCACTTTGTTTACTGGGCCATGTCTTTCCAGGCCAATATTATCCGGCAGCATTTGTTGAAACAAACTCTGTACAGTACTGGCTTTCGACTTTCTGGGATTATTCAGCAGAGTCGAGCTTTCTTGAACCAATGCCTCTGTCACCAGGCGTTATTGGCAAGATAGCTCCATCTAAACTATGGGGTCCTGTTAAAGCAAAAAATGCAGTCAGGACAGAAACTCATTGCGTATTCCTGTGGGAAACTATACATACAATAAAATATAAGCAACCCTCTATTCTGTCTCCACACATACAAATAAAATGATAGTCTATCTGCGTATTTGCTTTCTAAACCAATAATAATACATTTGCTTTGTGTGTGATGCTGCTACTGCGTTGGTGTACAAGCGCAAATAACAACAACAAACATGAACAGCACGCGTCAATAAACACCGTGGCCTTAAAAAGGAACAAAATATATGACAGCGGGCCATTCGTCCTTTCTTCATTAGCAACGGTCCTCTTATCGCGAGGCAAATGTGCAACACGACGGCGGATCGATTCGAACAATCGGACGACTATCGAATCCGCCGATGAGTAAGGAGTCGATTAAGTGGCAAATACCAATTCGATTCCGATTCACACGAGCGAATCGATTCTTGGCGGTGACGGCTCACGCGGGGCGCGGTCGATGTTTTTGCTTTTGGCTCCGTTTCTTTGGCTTCGTTGAGTCAATTTGGCAATCTTCAGGACGTAGTTATTTAACCTGGGAGGCCACGCTGAGTGGTAAGGACTTGGTTTTTTTTAGGACGGGTTGTTGTTGCCACATTGTTTTTATTTTGGGATGTTTTCAGCCAATTTAGGAGATCTTACCTGTCATTGTTTTTATTTTGGAATGTTTTCAGCCAATTTATGAGATCTTACCTGTCAACCCCTTATCAGTGCCACCTGCCGTATCACAGCCCAATTCAGACCTTATTGGTCACCCCGTGCCCCTTATACATCTCAACGTTCATCCTACAACGTTCATCCTACAAAGTCCCATCACAACAAGGGAGAAACTCAAACAAATGGACACGACACTTTCCCCCCCCCCGTATTGAAAAGGCTTGTACGCCGTATGGACCTGAAAACCGCAATTTCCCTGCACAAGAACACGTGGTAAACCGCATGGGTTGACGGCTGAGTAAACACGTGGAGGGAGCAGTGCGCTGCTCTCTATGAACCCGGCTAAGTTCGACTCCCGGACGCGACTATCGGTGCCAAGTGAGATCTGAACCGAACTGACCAACGTGGCGACGCATCTTCACTCATCACACAGACAACTGCGTGGGTATAGGGAGCCCTTCGTTGTTGCCCAGCGAGCAGATTGGCAGGCGACTGATAGAATGTTGGCGCGTCTGCGAGTGTCTATGGGAGCGGTTGGGCAAAGCCACCAAGCACTTATTCTTGGTTCTTTCGGTAAAGTCACGTAGAAGAGAAATAATAAAACAATAAAAGTATTGTTTTATTTTTATTATTTTATTATTTCCCTTCTACGTGACTTTACCGAAAGAACCAAGAATATGAATCCCTGCAGTCACGAAAGCTTTAAATATTTTTTTTACCAAGCACTTGTTAATCTGAAACTTGCAAGCGAAAAGCAGACCGCGACTTGATGTTCATTGCATCAATTCGTGTGCAATTTGTAAGGGCGCGGTGACACAGACCTATTTAATGTAAAGGTTATAATCCCTTGTTCATCATGACGTCCTTTTTACTTTGATGTCTCAACAGCGTTACGGAGACCGCGTGACGTGAGGGTTCTGCCTTTGTAGTGAGGGTTGTGAGTTGACGCCGAGGAGGGGGGAGGAGGCGCCTCGCCCCCCCCATGTGGAGTGACGTCACCCGCTAATTATTATTATTATTAATGAGGGAGGCTGGCCGATGTGGAGTGACGTCACCTGCTCGATTATTAATGAGGGGGGGGGGTCCATGCGGAGGACGTCACCTGTTCATGATTATTAATTAGGGGGGCTGGCCGACGTGGAGTGACGCCACGCGCAGGACACACATTCTTGGCTCATTATAATAGTAAATGGGCAACACATGAAATCATCAAATCAAGAGGTATTCAACACGCTCAATTCTCAAACCCGTTCAAGCGTTACAAATACCCTGCATCGATACAAGCTGTCGACTTTCCCACTGCGTGTGCCTGTGAAATCGGCGGCGTAAAACTGCGCACCTTTCGTCACGTTTCCTGAATGTTCAATTCTGGTGGAGCGGTGGCCCATCGATTACTCCGTCCTGGTAGGGCAGAGCGCACGTGCATCGAAACATCTCACGCGGCTCGAAACGATGTCATCGTGTGACAGTCGTTTGATTTCCGACAATAAACGATGCGTATTCAAAACGTGCCAAATGATCGACAGCGTGGCGAGTCGTTTCTTTCATTTGTTCCCGGTAATTGGAGGATTGACTAAAATACGTTCATTGAAATACATTGCCGAAGATCAAACGTGTAAAAAAAACCCAAGGTAAATAATTAATAAAACGTCGTAACACATTCATATCATAACTAGCGCCATCTATAGGTAGCAGGGTTTTTTTTACTTAACGAATGAACTCTTACATTTAGACTTAAAACTTTCGTGACTGCAGGAATGAATAGTCTTCTCCACCTGTAGAAGAGCGCTTGTGTCGCGAACGAAACGTCGTGGGTTTTTTGCTTTTAATTTAGATTTTTGTTTTCTGTCTACGTGACTTTACCGAAAGAACTAAGAATATGAATTAACTCTTAGTCGGGGATTTATTTATTTATTTACCATCACCCGCGGAACTTTAACCGGAATTAACCGATTGATCGAGGCAGCGTCCCTCCACGAATCCACTTGTCAACACATACACACGCACGACATCTCACAAACTCACACGCGCGCGCATAATCAAGTACACGCTGTACTTTGGAGCGTTCTTACAGCAGCAAAGGCGATCCCGACAGCGCTTCGTGATCTCGACAGTCGATGTCTCGCCCGTACCCCGACACATGATCCAAATGGTCTCTGCACGAACCCACATTCGCTTACGGTACACACCAATAGAGCTGCACATCTGCACAACAAAGATCCCATCTCCAATCTCCGCCGCCCCTTCCGTAGCCTGAACAGACTGTTGGGGAAAGTGCTGCAATCGAGCAGCTATGAAGACTCGACGGTGTGGAGTGGCCAGCACCACGCCCGGTCGCCTTTGTCTCTTCTAGTTGCGATCGAGTGCTCTCAACCACGTCCACGTGGCACATGGGATGCGATCGCACGCACAGAGACATCAACAACAACAACAGCAGCAGCAGCACTCGCATACAATCGCGGATTTAAACATATTCTCACACTTCAGGACACGTGCAATGAAGTGTGCGCGTCAGTGAATAGATGTTTTCAGATTAATGCATACTAATATATGACATGCTCGTGCAAATGTTACATTTGCATATACATTGCCGAAAAGGAACGCGGTAAAGACGAGACAGAACCAAGAGCCGATTATTGATTGAATGGATGTCGCCACCCCAAGTCGTGATAAGTCACGAGGCTGGGTGAATGGGTTTCGGAAATAAATATATTTTTTAATTATCCACATCCATCTCAAATTAATTTGTCTTTTTACGTAACCCCCCCCCCCTCCCATATGACCATGTGAATATAGGGTGAAATTATACGTAGGATTATGGAGATGCATCCTTTGTACTCGGCGGTAGGAGTGCCTTACGCCAATTAGCCCGACTGCAAGCCGACCGAGCAGCGTTCCTGAATAAAATATCGAGTGTGAGAAATGAAACCTTGGTTACACGGCGAGTTCGCACAACGAATGAAGGCGCACACAACAACCGCCTGTGACGTCACCACGGCGCCTGTGACGTCACCACGGCGCCTGTGCCAGGCTAGGTGTACTTTGAGGCCACGTGAAGTGTCGGAATGTTCGCCGGCAGGAGGCCACGGGACAAACTCGTGTGCGATGCGTGGGTTGACTGACTGAATTGACTGGCACACACAAAGATAAAGATCCCCCGTATAGCCCTCAACAGAACGTTGGAGCAAGTGATGTTCAGGGAGGCGCGGCGCACGACGGGGTGGGCGACTAAAACCACCCCTGGCCGCCTTTGTCTCCCACCGGGGTTTATTTTTACACACCGCACCAGGTACTCATTTAAGGCCGAGTAAATCGAGGGGAGGCCCAGCACTGGTTTGGTCATGAGCGGGAATTTGAATTGGAGTCGCTGGTTTTGTAGCGTATCGCATTGCCCACTACACTATCGCTCCCCCCCACACACACACACGCACACAAATACGCACACGCATGCAGAGAAACGCATACATGCAATGCACACGAACACATGCTAAATACACAGGCACGCACAAAATAAAGAGAAGAGACATACAGTACACACAGACGGACGCATAAACACATGCACGCACATCCAGCGAGCACAAACGCGCGCACACAAACAAAGACCCCCGTATGACCTACAACACATCATGTTGGACAAATGCTGTGAGCGAGGAATTATTGTCGGCCAGCAACAGCACAGCGAGCTGTTGGTGTGGGCAAGAACCACGCCGCATTTTGTTTGCCGCAATGGATACTCATTTGAGGCCGAGCCGACATAACGGAGGATCCAAGGACTTTGTCCAGATATTCGTCACTGATTTGGGCCGCGAGGACGGGAATCGATCTCGGGTCGCTGGGTTCGCCGTGCAGTGCGCTGCTGACTAACCACTGCGCCACCGCTCCCCCCAACCGCACGCGCGCGTGCAAATGAATAGTCAAGGATCTTCCACTCGACAATGCGCACGTGCGCTGAGAGACAGACAGAGAGCGGGGAGAGAGACAAGCACAGCCACCAATTACTCGCCCGTGCCAATTAGAGGCACAGAGAGAGGAGCGAGCTGGCATTCAATTCGAGAGGTGGGCACCAGGGAGATAGAAATAAGGGAGACGGGCAAGGAGACACCGAGGCGAGGAGACGGGAAGAGACAGGTGAGTGGCAGAGAGACTCAATGATACAGCTCTAGATACGTGGAGAGAGAGAGGCGTCGTGATTTAATTGAGTTGTTTTCATTTTATTTTATACCTACGTGACTTTACCGGAAAAAAACCCAAAAGTATGGATCCTTGCAGTCACGAAAACGTCAAATCTAGAAAGGAGGGTTTTTCTACCGTGCTTTGTTGTTCTATACTTGTATGCGTTGGTATATTTATTTTAAAAATGTACCACCATAAAAAAAAGAGAGAGGGAAGGAAGGAAGGACAATGAGATATTATGGAACGCAGAGAGAGTGAGACACAGCGACGCGCAGTTCGGGAAAGTGGGACAAGCGGGAGACGTGGAGTGTGGCAGCCACAGTGGAGAACAGAGGGACGAGAGGGAGAGAGATGAGGCAGAGATGGGAGGAGATATAAAGGAGACAAGAGTGATGGGAAAGAGAGAAGGACAGAGGCAGGGAGAGAGGACAGGGCGGGAGAGGCAGGGGAGAGGTCGGGGGAGAGGCAGGCAGAGAGACAGAGAGGCAGTGAAAGCAGCAGAGGGAGGGAGAAGCGAGTCAGGGAGAGGAGTGGGGAGGCGAAAAAAAAGAGGAGCGGGAGGGGAGAGGAGAGGGGGAGGGAGGGAGGGAGAGGGGAGGAGAGGCACGGAACGAGAGGCATCGAGGGGAGGAAGGGGAGAGGGATTCAGAGAAGAGGGAGAGAGGGTGGCGAGCAGAGAATCCTCCCACGCGATATTTTATTCCGAGGCGGCCATCGCCAGGTCAGGTGAGTGAGTGTTGATGATGGTGATGGCGATATTGTCGACGATGTTAATGATGATGATGGTGGTGGTGTCGATGTGATGGTGCACGTTGACGACAATAACGGTGAAGATGGTGACGTACAGTAGTGATATTGTAATGATGGTGGTCCTGGCCGTGGTGGCTGGGGTGGTGATGTTGCTGCTGGAGCTGATGATGATGATGACGACGGTGTTGGTAATGATTTATGTTGTTGGTGGTGATGATGGTTGGTTGGCGATGGTTGACCCTCGGACTGCACAGCGTGCAGTGTACGGGAATATATACGGGGGATTCTGCGCAGGGAATTTGCAAGCACACAAATCATCTGCGCAAGTCTTCACATCATCATGAGCAGCAGCAACATCAGCAGTAGCATCATCGGTCGCATTGCTAGCATCATCGTCTCTCGTATTAAATCACCATGATCGTTATCTTCATCATCTTTCTAATCTTACCTATCCGTCATCGTAATCATCTCCACTATCCATAAGAATATCACGGCGTTATCGCTGCTGCTGGTAATGACCACGACCATCAGCATAAGCAATATCATGATCACAGTCATCATAAATTATAATTTACAACACCCGCTAATCATCTGTACACACTTCCATGATTATCAACACTTTTGTTATCATCAATCGTTATCATTACCATAATTAAAATAATAAGCATGCCTCTCCTGGTGCATCTCCAAATAGATGCTTACTGTCAGGGCATCATATCAGCCTTCTATTATTACATCTCTGTAAATCTCCGACTTCACGCATCCATTGTCTCTCCTGATAAATCGAACTCCAATCTCTCAACGCATCTCCCACCCTCCTCCTCCTCTTCCATTCCACTCAGCCCACATTCATCTCAGTGCGTATGTCCCAATCTATCGAAACGTTGAAGCCACGGGTTCATTGCCGACGCGTTACTTTCCGGAACTATGCAAGGCCGACTTGGAGTCGGGATTATCGCCGTAAGGCACCACCACTCGAGGAGAGCGTTCAGGTCAGATATGATTGTACCATACATCCCTGTAATCACATGCACAAGTTTATGAATAAATAAGGAGAGCTGGATATCGCGTGCAAAGATCAATTCCCAGAACAGCTGTCCAGATTGTTGCGGCTGAAATAAAGCAATGCAGGTTATATCAAACAGCAGGACTGTTTTGTATCTCCACTATATAAATGAGTATTATTGTTCATGAGTCTATTGACTTTCCAGAGCAATATCAAACGTTTCCATGAATTATAATAATCAGCTCTGTTTATCTCGAAGAGCAGTTAATGTATGTTTATCTCTGGGTGCTTTTAGTGCTCATCTCTGTGACACTAAATGAGTATCTCTATGGATATTAATGTATGAGAGCATCTATGGGCGTCTATCCCAGTGAATCTCGATGTGTAGAGGCTTGTTCAGGGTTAGGAACAGGGGTTTCAATCATCGACTTTCATATATACCACGGGGGTGAGATGCTAACTACATCGCTTGGTACACTGGAGGTCGTGGGTTCGATCCTCAACCCTGACGCCTGCTGCTGTATATTTGAAGTTCGCATGTTCTCTCCGTAGTCACGTTGCTTTGTCTTCGGGTCCTCCGGTTTTTCCCTCCACATTTAGAAACATGCGTTTAGAGTATTTGGCTGCTACAAATTTCCACGCGATAAGCCACTTCATTGGGCTATCATTTGTGGACAAATCACTTTAGAAAAAAGAGCGATATAGCTCAGTGGCCTTTACCTGTTAAAATTAAAAAATTGTTTAGTTTAGACTTTGGAAAAGTGGAGTTGAAAACCAAATATCATACTGCTTTGGTCTTTATAGACTATGAAAAGGCATTGGCATCATTAGTCATCTTAACCCAGGCACCAAGATAAACGTGTTTATTCTGGTTGTGATTTTTAACATACACATTCACACTGATGTAGCAGAGGCATTGAGACTGCATCGAGCATCAAAGATCGTAGGAGAAGAGGAGTCCGCCATGGAGAAACGCTATCGCTAAAATTATCCAACGGTAACATTTGAATAACTTTACAAAAAAAAGTGGACTGGAGAAATAAAGGCATACACATCAACGGTGAAAATACCAAGCGTCTCAGAGTTTCTGATACCAGCCTTTATAACAAACAAAATAGGATACAGTCTTAATTTTAGAACTTTCGTGACTGCAGGAATTATTATTTGGTTCTTTCGGTTAAGTCACGTCTAAAGATAAAATAATAAATTAAATTAAATAATAGAATACGACGTTTCGATTGCAACACAAGAAATCATCATCAGGTACAATGAAATAGTGACATAAAATCTAACCAGAAAACTATAGACAGACACATTAGCAGACAGACATCACCAAGATACATAGAGAGAGCAACACAGGCAACAGAGAGAGGTGATCGTCTCTGTGGGGTGGCCTTAAATAGACAGAGGAGGGCGGACGCAGAGAGAGGTAGGGGGGTTAGAGAAAAAATCAGCATATCAATGAGTGGACAACAAAACGTGGTGCTGCAAGTGCGATGACACGGCAAGCAAGCCTGAAAATCAGGAGAAGGACACACCAAAATTAAATAACCTAGTAAAATATCGAAATGTAATGTAATACAACACAGAGGGTCGGTCAACACACAATTAACGCATAGCCTGGTTGATTAACTTAGCAATCTTTGAAATACGTAATCAACCAGGCTCTGCGTTAATTGTGTGTTGACCGACCCTCTGTGTTGTATTACATTACATTTCGATATTTTACTAGGTTATTTAATTTTGGTGTGTCCTTCTCCTGATTTTCAGGCTTGCTTGCCGTGTCATCGCACTTGCAGCACCACGTTTTGTTGTCCACTCATTGATATGCTGATTTTTTCTCTAACCCCCCTACCTCTCTCTGCGTCCGCCCTCCTCTGTCTATTTAAGGCCACCCCACAGAGACGATCACCTCTCTCTGTTGCCTGTGTTGCTCTCTCTATGTATCTTGGTGATGTCTGTCTGCTAATGTGTCTGTCTATAGTTTTCTGGTTAGATTTTATGTCGCTTTTTCATTGTACCTGATGATGCTTGCTTGTGTTGCAATCGAAACGTCGTATTCTATTATATAATTTAATTTATTATTTTATCTTTAGACGTGACTTAACCGAAAGAACCAAATAATAGGATACAGGTTTTTTTTTACATTTAGTATGGCAGACAATGAGAGACCTTGAGTGTTCATACAAGTTATTGTCTTTGGTTTTCTCGAAAAGGACATAGTGATCCTCCCGGTCTGAGTGGTTACCTCTGAGTGACTGTGTTTTGAGTTATCTCTCGGAATGTTTGAGTAGTTAGCTCTGCAAATGTTACTTCTTGAGTGTTGAACGGTTAGCTACATCTGTTTTTTAATCCTCATCAGGCATTAGCTATCCACTGCTGGATGGAGGCCTTCCTGACATCATCCCCCGTGGTCTTGCAATGCTCTAATTAATCTCACTTCTGGAGCGATGTAATCATCTCTGCAGAGGTCATCATCCCATGTGTGATTTCCCTCCTTTGGGTGTCATTCTGTCACCAGCCCCATTTAAAACTTATCATCATCCCTTGTCGTGAACTGCCCTCCCAAGTTGAATTACCCTTCTTAACATTCACGAAAGTGTCTCTTATTTGCACTTTATTCTCTGTTCCACGTGTTCCTCTTTTTTCTCGATATTATTCGCAACATGCCTCCCTCTTCTTTGCACACTTTTCGGCTTTTGTTCCATTTCGCTTGTAAAGGTCTTCATCTGTCTGGCCCATAGCACACTGTGAATTAACTTTTAATTCTCGCATTGTGTTCTCCAAACAGAACTCCATTCTGCGCTTGTTCGCACCTCATTCCTCATTTTGGACCCCATTCTCCCTTCATTCGTCGCTCTCGTCAGTGAATACATTCTGATGTTTTTCCACGTCTGTTTCTCCGACAGTTATCTTCTTATGTTCAGAAAACTTGTTTTCTGTGACTTGTGTTTTGCTTGTATCGTATTTATCGTACGCCCAACCTTGAAGCTTTCTTTACATTTTATGCAATTAGTTTGGTACGTTCATTTTTTGCATAGTTCGATTACTCTTATATCGATTGATATATTTTGCTGCTTTCTTCATTTTAACCCAATTATAATTCGTCCATCTTTCTAAATGGCTTTTATATATGTTTGCATTAAAGCCACGGTTTGTTAGAACCTGGATGACTGGATTAAATTCCTTCATTATATGCCAGATCATGGTGTTTCAGATTCATTTGTCTTTTATAGGATTTGACTGATGCATGTATGTATGTATGCGATCAATGGTAGATAACCATTTTATAAACACAGCTAGACTTATGTAGCTGTTTAGCCTCTGAAATGTCCCTTATTCGGTTCTCTATGATCTTCATGAACATTGTGAGCACGGGAGAGCGAATGGGTCGTTTTTTCTTCAAATCAAGTGCTGCCTTCCTTTTTATTGAAAACAAAATGAGTATCGATGCATCATTCCACCATTGAGGTATTTCCTTTCCCTTTGAGACAATGAGTAAATAGGATGTTTCTTGTTGTTCCAACAGCAGGCAGCTAATGCCATCATATCTGGAACCTTTTTCTTTTTTCCCAAACTGCAAAGGGCAGTGGTGATTTAATCTGGAAAATTCTCCCCGTGTCAAAGTGGTTTCGCTACTGGAGTAGATGATTGTTCTTAAAAGTGATCTGGATTAAATCCTTCCAAGCGTTAACTGATTCTATCACATGTTACAGTTCCAATCCTGTCATCTTAACGCGACCACCACATGTGACTTACCAGTTATCAATCTCATATTTGCTGCTCCCATGCTCCCACCGTTTATTGTTTGACATCTTCAGTCACTGTTACTGCTGTATTATCTGTTTCCCTTCTCATCCTTTTCCACGTGGGTTATACAGAGTTATATGTACTATGAGATCTCTTTTACCAGTGGCAAAATATAATGGTAGGTTTTTACCCTTTTAACTGGTACAAAACTGACACCTTTATTCAAGGCATCATGTTTGCAATGACCACAGCACAAGTAGTCAATAAAGCAAAGAAAAAGAAGCAACTCTGATAAGGATAATAATATCCTGGTGTCATCTGGCCCTACACCAATGGGGACTAGGCTCTAAAGAAAGCCGTCTCGGGTGTGGGCCAATCAACTTCAAGGACAGTGCATATTATTATCCTTATCAGAGTTGCTTCTTTTTGTTTGCTTTATTGACTACTTGTGTTGTGGTCATTGCAAACATGATGCCTTGAATAAAGGTGTCAGTTTTGTACCAGTTAAAAGGGTAAAAACCTACCATTAGAGTTATATGTAGTTGAGTATCTTGCTTGGGATTCTAATCATCTGCGTCACTCCTTTTCTTCATCTCATCATCTGATGCTGCCACGCAGATAACTAAAACAACAAAACACTCAAACACGTTCCTTGTCAATAACGCTGTGGCCTTGAAAAGGATAAGTACACGATAGGTGACGTTTCGGCCAATGGCCCTTCTCTATCACACGTGGGGCCATGACGATGGTTTGTCGATCGGTGATTTGCCACTTGTTCCCTGGGGTTTTACTATGCTCGCCACTTTCAGTGCGCTATACATTACAATACGGCTTACTTAATTATTTACAGTGGTGACATCCACTTAATCATTTTGCTTCTCTGGGGACTGGAATATAAAATCAGTCTAAATCCTCCTCCCTCCTGAGCTATTCTTGTACGTTCACTGTCTTGCTGTTGCCTCTCATGAATTATGTCCTAGTTTTTTGGAATTTCCAAGTGTAACTGCTATTGCATATTAGCCTGTGTTCACTACTTGTCTTGATTTTTCCGAGGACAAGGATATCCCTGCCATTCCGGGGATTGTTTGTAATGTCTGTAATAATCAAGATATATTCTTCTCTCTGGTTCCTCACTCCGATGCTAAATTTATCGAGCATCTTATCATCACTGTTCCATTCAACCTACCGTTGCATTCCCCTTTTGATTCTTCACATGAATGTGAATTGAGTAGCAGCTGTGCAAGTCGATGTCTGTTGTGAATCCAGCTGCTGTATTTCTGGGCACGAAATGAGTGAATCCCAATCAACCCCCGTGGCCTCGGCGAGCGCTCGCAGTGGACACGAGTTCACCCCACGTGATCCATCTGAGCTCCATCCAGGCCAAAAACCTGCTTGGCTTCGGATATGTAACGAGACCGGGCACATTACGGGTGGTCCGGTCACAAAACTCGATAGCAATGATAGCGTGGAGCAGCGACACGACAGCTGTTAACGAATTGTATTGTGAACTGAACCAGTAAACATGGAACATCGGGCCAACGTTCGCACGTGGTTGGGAACCGTTCGCCCCAACAATGGCCCAACGATCCACGTTAACCGGGGTCACGATCTTTGCATTACGCTGTTGCACGAGTACGTTTGTCCTCATTTAAAATCAGGTCAATTTCCTCGTACACTCGGTGCACTTTTACATTTTCGTAGTTTTTTTGTCGCTTGGTAAATCTCACGCCTGCACAGGTACGTAAATATCCACACAGTCCACCATGCACCCACGCACACATCGCAGGCTGGGTCAACCTGGGAGCGGCTGAGCCCCACTGCATTGTGGATCCCGGTGAAGTTGCACCACTTGTGCACTCGATAGCTTCACCATTAAAAAGAATAATAAATCTGTTCATCTCTTGAGAGTGTATGAGAATCTACGAGTGTTTTTCTCGTGAGATGCGCATGCGTGCTCACCTCTCCGTGTCTCACGCTGTCCCCCAGGATGACTTTGCTGGCCTTCCTCCTGTGCCTTGCACTCGCGCTGCGGGCACACGCAAGGTGAGTTGACGGTGTCGATGATCGACACTCTGATTCTCAAACTCTTTAGGATGACAGCCCCCCTTTCCCTCCCCCCTCCTCTCCCTCCCTCACTCCCCACCAACTTCCCACTCTCTACCAAGTCCACAATACACAGGGAGATCGCATGTTGGGCACGCCGCTGTTAGCAAGGCCCTTGTTTCACTGTATTAGAGTGTTGTTTCACTAGCAACACGGTGCTGACGTCTCCTCCTGCGCACAACTGAAATTTTGCTTGCATTTATCCACGTCACAGAATGTGTCCCCATGCAAGGTTTTCACAGGGAGGGAGCACGACCCATTGGTTCAAGGCCACTGGTGTACACTTTGGTTATGAGTGATGTTCCGTGCGTGATGGTCAGTGATGTTCCGTGTGTAATGTTTGCTGAGTGATGTTCGGTGTGATGTTGGGTGTGCGATGTTTGCTGCATGATGATTGGTGTGATGTTGGATGATGATGGTGTTATGTACTCTGTGTGATGATTGGTGATGGTGATGTCAGTGATGGAGGGGATGCCCAGGACAAAATCACAGTTTTCACAAAAATCCTCGATGGACTCCTCAAAGGATACGACAACCGTCTGAGACCCGGCCTCGGCGGTAAACAAAACCACCACCAACCACAACCACCAATGGCACAACCAAAACAACAACCACCACACCCAACTACAACCACCAATATGAACCATAGCGACAAATACCACGACAACCCCAATCACCAATAACCACAGCCACCAATGCTAGCCACACCACAATCAACAATCCTGGCCACAACTATATCCATTACGACCTTCAATTTCATAAACATAACCACAATAGCTACGATCACCGTGACCCCTGACCGTGTCTCCCCTGTTCCGGCAGATGGGGTCACGGAGGTAAAGACGAACGTCTACGTAACGAGTTTCGGACCGGTGTCCGACACGGACATGGTGAGCACCATCAACACCATCAATGCCAGGCACCACCATTACCATTATCACTATTACCATCAACACCAGCATCACTGTCAGCACTATCATCACTGTCACCAGCACCAGCACCACCATCAGTATCACCACGCCCCAGTATTTTCACCGTATCCCCATGTGCACACAGGAGTATACGGTGGACGTATTCTTCAGACAGACCTGGAAAGATGAGCGCCTCAAGTTCACCGGTGAGAGGTCACGCATGGCTTCGGACGCCCAGTTGTGTGCGTGCTTACATGCGTGTGCATGGCATGCGGGAATGTACGTGGGTGTGTGTATACGTGTGTGTGTGAACATGTGTGGGGAACGTGGTGCTGGCCAGCCTCAAATTACTACCTGGTTCGATACACAATCATTGCCCCTGGGGAGGCGAAAGCAGCCAAGTTGTGGTGCTGGCCACCCACCCCCCTCACGTGCCATGCCGACATTTATACGTGCTCGCTAACAGCACTTGCCCCAAAAGTCTGTTAAATGCCATGGGAGAGGGCGGGGGGGGAGTGAATGTGGAATTTATTCCATTGTACTTTTGTGTACATGCACCCAGGCCCCATGAAAATGCTGCCCGTGAACAACATGATGGCGTCGCGCATCTGGACGCCCGACACGTTCTTCCACAATGGCAAGAAGTCGGTGGCTCACAACATCACGACGCCCAACAAGCTGGTCCGCATCATGGAAGACGGCACACTGCTCTACACCATGAGGCACGCGCGCGCTCTCCCTCGTGCTCGGACGCACGCCCACACCGCACGCTCGTTGCACATCGTCGTCTGCGCCGAGGGTAGAACGTGCACACGAATCTGAGTGTACTACCCGCCGCGATGCATTGGTTCAGAAACAGCGCAGTCATGAACGACAACGGTTTAAAATAAGGTGAAAAGCGCGCAAACATAAGTGTGGAGAAAGACGTGCGCTCGGAAGCGCACCGAGAGATGGAGTGAGGAAACACGTGGATTAAAGAGAATGCATGCAGGTGAATGACATTATCCGACCTATTAAGAAGAGTGCGGGGCTTGGGCAGAATGCGTAATGGCAGGAAGGGATGAAGAGCGATGGCCAAGAATAAAAACGGAGCACGGAGCCTAGAAATGGAACCACACACGACATACACATTCCTATATCACACATACACACCTTCATTCCAAACACACTTGCACTACGTGCATTCCATTCACATTACACACGCACATACAGGTAACAAATAAAAAGACAAACACACACACACACACCCTCATAACTACCACACAAATGCCACCACCACGTCCACACATCCATTACGATGCTACGATGTTGCAATGATCTTGCCATGTTACTGTTGAGGCACTGGTGCTGTGATGGCAATGCTACTGTGGTAAGGTTGGTGCTTCGGTGGTCTTGTGATTGCAATGGTTCCGTTGATGTAATGGCGACGTCAATCGTCCAGTGATAGTGACGGTCATGCGATGGTGGTGCAATATTTACGTGATGGGGATGGCGCAGTGATGTTGATGTGATTGTGGTGTAATGGTGCTGTGATGGTCATGTGGTGATGTTTAGGCTCACCGTTCACGCCGAGTGTCCCATGTCCCTCACCGACTTCCCGATGGACATGCACGTGTGCCCACTCAAGTTTGGGAGCTGTGAGCTACAACAACCACAACCACCACAACAACAACCACCACCGCAACCACGACAACCACAACCGAGAGAATTACATACACCACAACCAGAACTACCAAAACTACTACAACTATAAAAATAACCACAAGCACCACAACTACAACAACAAAACACGATAACCACAACCACCACAACAATAACCAGAACCACCACAATCCCCACGACATTAACCACAACCGCCACAACAACCGCATGCACCAAAACAACAACCACAATAAAATAAACATAACCTTTACCATCACAACAAACACAACAACAATGACCACAATCAAAAAACCCTTACCATCAAAAACATAACCATGCCCATTATAACCACCACACCCTAATCACTGTAACCATCACATGCACAACAACCCATCGCTTACCATAACCACCACCATCTTCCACAACCACAACAATTATTACAATGACACTATCACCAAGCACGATCACCACTTATATCTGTGTGTTAAACTTATTCCGCACCGTACGTAGCCAATCGTAGCTAAACGGAGGCTGCGAATACCAACGCTGCTGTGGTGCAGTTTGTCACGGTGTGTGGCGTGGTGCAGCAGGGTGGTCTGTCACGGTGTGGCGAGGTGTGGGGGAGGTTGATCGCGGTGCGGTCTGGCTTGACGTGGTTCTGCCGAGGTGGCGGTCTCGTGCAGTTTGTCAAGGTGCACTGGTGCGATTGCGGACTCTCATGGCGTCGTGCGGTGTGGTGCGGTGTGGTGTGGTGCGGTGCGGTGTGGTGCGGTGCGGTAGATGCATACCCAATCTCGGAGGTGCGCTACGAGTGGACCAATGGCAGCAACAACTCGGTGAACGTGGCGTCCGATGGCTCCCGGCTCAACCAGTACCACCTCTACAAGCAGACGGTCGGCAACGAGACCAAGAGGACGAGCACAGGTCCGCATTACGGAGACGGCACTGGAGGGGGGGGGGGGGGGGGACACGAGGCAGACAGGGGTACTAGGGATCACACCGGGGTACTTGGGCCGGGGGACAAGCAGTTTGTTTGTGTACATTGTCCACACTGCATTGTTTTTGCACCTTGTATTTAGTCTGCAATCAATTCCCGACTGCGCTATTCTCTTGTTCTGGAACCTTGGGGATGCGCTGCATGGGAGGTGCGGTATAAATAAGAGCGATAATTACGGAACAGAGGGGACACACTGGTGCAATGGAGCACAAATGACACTTGAGGCAACACACAAGGGAAAAAGAAGATACGCAGTGATTCACAGGCACACACACAAAGACTCCCTGCGACATGGGGAGACACATGGTGACGCTGGTGGGTGTGGGGGCGTGCAATAATTTGTAGCATCTCGTTTAGATTCTCTCTTCATTTGTTGTTTCGTTTCTAAAATTGCATCTCCTCTGTTAGCCTGAGCGTAACACGAGCGTATAATTTGTACACGTAACAACCAAGAAAACCACATAAGATCCTCATGCACGCGATGCACATATACGTGCACCCGCGGGCCTTAGGAATCGATATTGCATTGATAAAACGGTGCAACGTTAGACGCCGAGTGTGTGCGGTGTCTGTGCGCAGGTGAGTACACGGTCATGGTCATCGACTTCCACCTGCAGCGGAAGATTGGGTACTTTGTGATCCAGACCTACCTGCCCTGCATCATGACAGTCATTCTGTCGCAGGTACGGTCCACACCGCGCCACGACGGTTCACCCAATGCACTGAGCACACCATGGGTTCCCCCAGGGCTTCATTTCTCACCGGTTATTTTTTCCGGGTCGCTAGGACATTTGAGCAGGCACGCGACTAGTATCCACAGCCATAACAGGAATTACATTGTGGGTCATCAATTCAAACAGACCTGGCTGAGATGAAGCACTGGGTGTAGCCCTGATATTGGCGACAACACGGTATCCACCGTCTAGATTATGGTACATGCCACGCCAAGGGACGCACATCTACAGCTCATGCAACACCAAACATACCATGGTACACATCACAAAAAGCATGCCACAATAGCCATGTCAGGCCACCTACTCTGTGGGTCTGGCAGCCCCCCCCCTCAATATATTATTGTATTCATCCAATGTTGTTTTCATCCACATTACTTCTGTATGAACAATTTATTGAATACTTAGCCAAATGAGGCTCTTAAATATCACAATCTACAATAGATGCATTTAACAGGTCTACAAGGCGGCAACGACAGTTTGTGTAGGCAGTCCGGTAACACGGATGTTGCAGTCTGAATATCGCAACCTAAATTTAGAAGAAAAAAAACAACAGGGCCTTGTTATCACGGCCAACAGTGCAACCCGTTGGGGATTTATCACAGCGTAGCTCAAAGTGAAAAGAAAAAAACTCACGTCCTGGGGAGCAGCAGCCGGCAGAGCGGGGAATGAGTGGAGCAGTGGCTCCAGCGAGCGGCGCTGAGCCCCACTCGCTCGCCTGCTGCTCCGACCCGCCGTCTTATATATCACCCAACAATTTATCTTCTTATCTCGAGTGTACGGCAATAGCCTTCTCCGCAGCGGCACCACCCATTACGTGCATTCGAGCGACCTTAAAACGCAACGAATACCGCCACCATCATCCAGGCGAAATGGAACGGCGTTAACCCCCAACGATGATGCCCACCCTTTGATGCGCCCAATCTGCGGCCGATTTTTTTTTATTCCTCACATTTCCAGCCTCGCCCACGGCTCCCTTCCTCCGCGAGTGAGTTAGTGAGGATGCTACATGTACCGGGTGGGTGGCAATCGCCCAGCCAATTTTACTTTCCGTGGCCCAGTCCACCTCTTACCGCTCCTCACTTTCACCGTCGCGACGTTGGGTCCCTGCCGCCGAGCAAAGTCAATGCCAATTTGACGTTCAGACAAAAAAAACACCCGGGGTTAGAAATGTGATAACGGAACGAGCTTTTGGCGTGGCTTCGTGGTTATTAACAGCGGCTAAAGTAGTCGGTGCCAAGCCTTTTGTGCCCTTGATGGCCCAAGTGGAAAATCGATGTTGCTACAGTGCAAATTCCCCGATGCGTTATTCAGTCATTCTCAATTTGAAACTGATTAAGGTAGACGAGTTGAACGATGGTCCCCTTCTGAACCCTTCCCCCCCCCCCTAGCCATATGAAAGCAAAAGTAAATTGCCGAGCTGCTCACACAAAGCATTAACCCCTCTCACTCAAAGGTCGGGTAGTGGCACTCACGTGGAAGTAGTTTGCGGGATTTGCATACGTGACGGGAAAGTTTTTACCCCATCATATTCTTGCATAAGACCGTTTGAGATACATCAGTCGCGAGGATGAAACCCTCATTTAAAAACACGCTCCTGCACAATTCTGCTTTTCAACTCTTCAAACACACAATTTGCTTCCTCGGCCAAAATGGCATGACATATCTAAGTGTATTTTCTCTATCTACAAAATGCAAAATAAATTTACGGCTGTACTTCAATTCTATCTTGGTTGTGAGTGCTCTTTTGCACGTAGGGTTTGAGACATCTTGTTGCGACCTAAATCTGCCCCTGTCCTAGCACGTGACCCAAAAACTCAGTCTTAGTGAAACCTATCTGGTATTCTGTCGGCCTTGTTAAATTGTATTGCCTGAGTCGTCAGAGAACCTGAGTAAGAACCGTCAAACGTTTCTCCCACGTGTCTGTGTGGACACGCGGGAGGATGCGCTCCGAGATGTCCTGGTGGGAAGGGCACTCTATCAAAAACAACATTCTAATTACTTTTACTATATGTTATTGTAATCAGCGGTATGTGGTATGTCCCCGATGAGCATCATCACCATCCTTCGACTAAAGTCAGCTGGAGCTTTCAGCCTTTCACCATTCCAAACGGCATCATTTGTGAGTTGGTAGCGAACGCAGTTTGTCGTGAAGGCTTCCTTTGGCAACATGGCTTTCCTGAGATCTGCAATCACCCAGACAATGCCCACGACACCAGACACACTGCGGTGTCCACCAGGCTCCAGACATCATCACACATCACTCCTCGCTCCACAGCACACTACTTTAGGCATTACACGATATCCCACCATGCATTGCACATCAAAGACAAAGATCCCCTGTGCAGCCTTAACAGACTGTTGGGACGAGTGCTGTTAGCGAGCACCTATAAAGGTCAGCACAGTACATAAGAGGGTGGGTGGCCAGCACCACGCCTGACCGCCTTTGTCTCCCTAGTGGTGATGTTTACACACCGTGCCAGGTATACATTTGAGGCTGAGTCCACCTAGGGGAGGACCAGGAGAATCGTTTAAAATAATCGTCATTGGTGGTGGTGGCCATGAGCGGGAATCTAACTCGGGTCTCCGAGTTTGTAGCGCAGCGTGCTACCCACTACACTACAGCTCCCCACATTGCACACCACACATTACACCACACACCATGCTACTCTCAACACACTACACAGATCTACACTACACCTTACACTACGCACGTGGTTTGTGCCCTGAACAGGGTAGGGTTATTACGAGGCTTCAGTTGTGTATATGTGTGTGCACGTGTACCTGTTTGCATGTGCATGTGTCTGCATGCATGTATTTGTGTTCATATTTCTCTCTGTATATATTTGCCTGTGTGTATATGTCTGTGCATACATATGTAGTGAGTCAAACTGAGTCGCAGACGTTGTTCTTTAGAGGCAACACTTTTATTGTAACATCAACCCGTTAACACAAAGGGGTAACTGCCCCTTCACCAGATACAGCCTAGGGTGGTGACCACCCAGCTGACTACTCTATACGTAGGAGTTACAGCTACGAAGGGTCAGACCCTCACTCGGGTCCCCGACCACGTGTTGATGCCTCGTAGAGCTTCCAGCTTGTAGACGTGGAGCTTCCAGCTTGTAAAACGAAGAACCCCGGTCCCTCCCAGGGACCCACCTTATATCCCCCTGGGTCGGGGCGCTCCGCCCTTGGCCCCGCCCGCCTTTTCGAGCATTCTGGCTCCCTCTCGATCCCTAGCACCCCAACCTGGGGGCCTCTCTGTGGACACTCCAGATCACGTGTTTACGGGGTCAACCAGAGTGCCATGGCCCGGGGCAACCCTGTCCCTGGGCTGACATTCTCCCGCTCCCCCTTGTGGGAGCCCGCACTGCACGCCATGCGTGGTGCCCGCGCTATCCCAGCGCTCACCAAGCCATGCTCAGGCTGGTACTACACCCGCCCACGGAGTGTACGCGATGACGGTGCATCGCACGCCGTGCTGTGCTAGAGCCGGCCTCACATAGCAACCCACTCAGTGCTGTCCGCGACGTAGGAACATCGCACGCCATGGCCCTCTCGGGCGGCACCATACAGTGACATCCCCGATGTCACTACACATACATGCATGTAACTGAATGTATATTTATATCTGTTTGTGTGTGTTGTGCCTGAAGGTGTCATTTTGGCTCAACCGAGAATCCGTCCCAGCCAGAACGGTCTTTGGTGAGAATTCTTTAACACACACATACACACACAGATCCCCCATGTAGCTTACATCAGCTGTTGAGGAAAGTGCGGAAAGTGCTGTTAGTGAGCACCTAATGAAGGTCGCCTTCATCTTCCCAGTGCTGATGTTAACACACCGCACCAGGTACTCATTTAGGCCTGAGTTGACCTAGGGGATGCTCCGTGCCAATTCAGATATCACTTGCCTCTGATGTTTGTTTTGGCCGGGAATCAAATCAAGGTCGTCAGGTTCATAGCGAATCGTATGAACCAGTGCCCTAACGCTCCTCAAACAGAGATACAGACATGCATGGTCGCATGTACACAATCACATCCCTGTGTCCCTCCAGTGCTTCTGTCTCCACGTTTCTATCTCCGTATCCTCATCTTGCCTCTGTGTCTCCACTCCCCATGCATCACTGCATCCCCTACATCCATTCCCATATCTCGATTTTCCTTTCGTGCCCCATGTCTCCCCCATCTTCCCCATATCTGTGTCTCCCCATGCCCCTGTATCTCCCCATCTCCCGATATCCTCCCTGTGTCCCCACGATCCTCCGTATGCCTCCTTGTCTCCCTGCCCCTGTGTCTCCACATCTTCCCGTGTCATTCCTTTGTCTCTCCGTGTACCTCCGTCTCCCCCTACCCCCGTGTCTCCATGTCTTCCCATGTCCTTCCCGCGTCTCTCGGTGTGCCTCTGTATCCCCCTGCCCGTGTCCCCGTGTCATCCCATGTCCTTCCTGCGTGTCCCCGTGTCCAGGCGTGACGACGGTGCTAACGATGACGACGCTGAGCATCAGCGCGCGCTCGTCGCTGCCTAAGGTGGCGTACGCCACGGCCATGGATTGGTTCATCGCCGTGTGTTACGCCTTCGTCTTCTCAGCGCTCATCGAGTTCGCCACCGTCAACTACTTTACCAAGCGGGCCTGGGCCTGGGATGGAAAGCACGCGCCACCTGCTAAGGTGATGCACACCCACGACAACTGCCATAACTCAAAACAAGTCGTCAAAAAAAATCACGCATACACTTGGACTTAGTAACGTTTTACAAACATTCGTTTGTATGGAAACCGATGATGGGTTTCTGTCAGTGCAAACACATGCCTGCAAATAGTCCTATTTGCTAAAGTTTGTGTTTCAAGTCTTGGGCATTCCCTTGATCAATTTGGCTGGTTTTCTATAAGCCCATAAGTCCATAATAGCAACACAACTTGGTGTTAAAGTTGTTGGTTCACTTTGCATCACCTTTAAGAGAGTCAAAGTGACACCACTATAACACACACATGTGACGGAAAGAACAAATGCATAAATGCTATTAATCTTAGTTTGAAAGCGTTTATTGCTGAAATGCTCAACCACATAACCTAGTAGAAATGCAGTGACCTTTTAGCCATGTTCTATAAATAAAACTAAAAATTTTAATTTTACCAGGTAAGGCCTCTTACCCATATAGCTCTTTTTTCAGAAGCAACTTGGCCACAAATGATAGCTCAACGAAGTGGCTTATCACGTAGAAATTTCTAGAAGCCAATTACTCTAAACGCATGTTGATTCGACTATAAAACAACCTCGCACACACTGTCCTCACCTCCCACCAACCACGTCAGACCTCCGACTTCGCTTTCCGGGCCCTCCACTGGCTCCCAATCTCCATCAGAATCACCTTCAAATTCGCCTGCCTCTGTTACACTGCCTGCAGTACCGGTTGCCCTCCACACCTCTCAGACCTCCTGACGCCCTGCTCCCAAACCACCACCAGAACTCTCCGCAGCTCTACCCAGGAGTAATTCTCGACACCGAGAGTCAGGACCACGATCGCCATGCGTCGTTTCTCTGTTGTCGGCCTCTCCACCCGGAGCGCCATTCTCCTACCTACCTTTAAGCGCCTTCTCACAAAACATCTTTTTATTGTCACTTTTACTGAGCGGATCTCTGAGCTGGGCTCTGCGCCCCAGGTTCGCTGCCTTTGGACAAGTGAAAACTGTGCGCGTTACAAATTAGCATTATTACTATTATTCGAAATGTGGAGGGAAAAAACGGAGGATCTGGAGAAAAATCCACGCGATCACGGACAGAACATGCAAACTCCAAAAATACAGGCGTCAGGGTCAGGATCGAACCCTTGACCTCCTGTATACCAGGCGAGGTAGTTAAAATCTTGCCACCATGGCACCCAGTAACAGAACTTGCATAGCATGTTCGTACTGTATTGCATAGTCACAACAGTAATCCCAACCCCAGCTCGGTCATAACCCCTAAATCACCCCTAATCTGCTAATCCCATACCTGATCCCAAGTTAATTTTCCCGAATGTGCCCAATCTTTTCGGAAGTCAAATGCTAAGCAGACATATGTCTGGCTAGCCCTGGCATAGGAGACTACCCAGAAATACCAGGTGTGGGAGGATTGAGATACGAGATGGTTAGGAGATGGCACACAGCAATGGATACTTGAATACATCAGTGTTCTCCGGTTTCCTCCCGCATGCCAAAGACTCACGGATGATATTGCCCAAATTTCCCAATGCCGGAGCCAAAAAAAGTGTTGAGTCTCAGTGAAGCTCTTCTAGACAAACATATATATTTCTACATGTGTAATGGGCTCAGATAGGCGCACACAACTTCTTGGGAGGCAACACTATTTATTAACACCAACACATTACACTTAACATAGGGTGGTAACCACCGACCTGTTTTAACTAACACGCACCATCATTCTCTACCACGGACTCTCGGATACACGAGCGTGACCCAGCCAGGTGGGCTACTGGCGACTCCGCTGACTGGAGGCTTGACTCTTCTCAGGAGGCGTCTTCACGATGCATCTTCATTCTTGACACGGCAGCCTCGAGCCCCGTGAGAAGGCCACCTATATCGGCCTCGGCGTGTCCGGGCCCTTCCAGAACCCTCTCGAAGCTGCTCGGCTGTCCACGTGGCCCCTCAAGGTGCCCCCTGATCCGATCACGTGTCCAGCCAGGTTCACTCAGAGTGCCACGGCCTTACACAACCTCCGTGGCCTCACCCACGGCCTCCAGATCCCTGAACCGGCCCTGACGTCATTCCCACCTCCAGACGGGATGACGTGATGTGTCTGTGTTTAGACCCGCGGGGTAGTGACGTCACACGTGTGTGTGTGTGTAGACAGTAGTGACACTGCAAGTCACTACAAATGTGTAGGACTCGTACTCTCGTTGTCTTTCTCGTCTCGTTTATTCACGCGTAGAGTTCACACCTCCTCATCATCGCTCCGTGCCTCTCCGTTCGCTCCGATGCACAACTCGCCATTAACAACACTCCATGTCTCCCCGTTTCTACCGTACACTGTATTCTCTCTATTCACTACTACCGTACACTGTGTTCTCTCTATCCACTGCTACCGTACACTGTGTTCTCTCTATCCACTGCTAACCGTACACTGTGTTCTCTCTATCCACTGCTACCGTACACTGTGTTCTCTCTATCCACTGCTAACCGTACACTGTGTTCTCTCTATTCACTACTACCGTACACTGTGTTCTCTCTATCCACTGCTAACCGTACACTGTGTTCTCTCTATCCACTGCTACCGTACACTGTGTTCTCTCTATCCACTGCTAACCGTACACTGTGTTCTCTCTATCCACTCTACCGTACACTGTGTTCTCTCTATCCTTATCGTACCTATCGCTGCTCACTGCTGCTCCGTCTCTCTCCCGGGCACCAACCGCTCCAACTCCAATCCCAACCAAGACTCCCGTCTCTCCGTTACGCTGTGCCCTATATCCCCGCACCAATCAGTCCCAATCAATTACTCCATCCCCCGCTTTGCTACTCGCCCCCAGGCCCCCATCCTCACGTGACCATGTTATTGCCGCCAGGCCGGCGTCGGTCATTAATCACTCACCCTCCTGACCAATCACCGGCCTGCGTCCTCAGTCACCCCTAACACCTGTCGTGTCTCTTAACGACCCCCCCCCCCCTTAATGCCACGACAACAACAACCGTGTCCTCAGATGCTCCCACTGTACTCTGCTCGCTTGCCTAGCATCAGAACGCGTGGCGCGTGATTTCAAGTCCTACACATGTACAGCTCTTTTGTCAATCTACTGCTGGATGAAGACCTATGCCACACTGTGCGGGTCATAGGAGTTATTTGACTAGTGCGAGTTGAAGGTGGGGAGAATAGATGTACAATACAAGAATGGATTTTTCTGCACTTAAGTCTGCCACCCACCACGTAACCCCGTAACCTACAACACCTATTATGCATGGTGATTGCCCATCCAAGCACAATCCAGGCTCAAGGCCTGCTTGGCTTCTGAGATCTGACGAGCTCGGGCGCATTCCACGTGAATTGGTCACTGACGATTTTGGTCACTTGGACATTATTTACAATGTACTATTATTTTAACCATAACATGATCGCCGGCTTTGACATTCACCGTGCAGAAGAAGGAGCGCCCCCTGCCATTGTCCATGGGACGCAAGCGTCACCACGCCATGATGCGTGCCCTCGAGGGGGGAGCCCCCCTCTACCCGCGCACCACTACGCTGGGTCACCAGTCCCGCGGCTCGCACTACCCGCACACCACAGCCCTTGGTGCCGTACTCACGGGCAAGGCGGCTATGCAGGTATGGCACACACCACTATACATCATACCACAGCATACGACATGTTATGCCGCATGCTACGGCGCATCGTACGCCATCGAACCACATATCTCGCACGGTCGTAGTACACCACAAGCCCGCTCGCTCAACGTTCCCCCCCCCCGCTTTCCCCTTTGCCGTTCAGGGGGTCACGGGGGGCTTCTCATCAGGGGTTTACGGCCCCCCCCGCGAGGGCCAGGCCGTGCTCCGAGGCGTGGGCGGTGCGGTACCCCTGCACCTGGGCGGGGGGTGCGTGGCCGCTGAAGGTGGTGCCCACCCCCCCGTGATGCCGGCGTGCTCGACGCCGCGGCCCCTGCGCACCTACAACAGCGTGAGCCGCATCGACAAGCTGTCTCGCGTCGTCTTTCCCATCCTCTTCGCCATCTTTAACCTCGTCTACTGGGCCACCTACCTCAACCGCAAGAAGCAGCCCGGGTAGGGAGTGTAAAGGGGGCGTACGGAACCCCGCGGCGAGGGGGCGGAGGGACGTAGTGCACGCTGCCACACACGTCACAGATACAAAGTTTAGGATCATCCGAGGGAAAAAATGGATTTGGGTTGATAACAAAAATGACTTTTGGCGGCACAAGAAGTGACATTACCTCCCGTGAGGCCACTGACATCCTTTTCCCACGTGACTTTATTTTTTATCATATGTGATGTTGCTTAACTTATGAACATATACAAATGTTTGAACTCAAATTATCATTCTGATGGAACTTTATGTTGAAAATTTGTATTTCACTATAAATATTGAATATTATTTTAGAATATCTTCAGTGCATAAACAATTAGTTATTTAAACCCAAAATTATAAAAAAAAAAATCTGATACACGAATAAATTAAATCCAAAACTCACCCCTAATAATCCATCAAGGGTTGGGAACTTTCTGCTGAGGGCCAGATAGACATTTCAATACCGTTTAGCGGCCGCTCGTTAACACACGCCTTCCCTAATAACAAAGAGACAAATGATACGTGTGTCGCCGAGTCTGAACGTGCTAAAGTGACTGAACGTGCTAAAATGATAAACACTGTGTTGCCAAGGCTAAAACATTCCCCGCTAGTGGCTCATTAGTTTGGCTAAGATTCTTGCATTGACTGATAAATATCGTTTGCTCGTCGTTTCGAAGTGGTGGGCCTCATGTGACCATGGCCCAAATGAAATGGAGTCGAGGCCCGTGCGTGGCCTGCGTGCCATAGGTTCCCCAACTTTGTATATGCATATGGTATGTACAGGATAACTTTATAGGACCTACCTAGTTTTAACAACCTAGATTTTGGAAACTAATGCCCGTATATTTACATCAAAAAGCTGCTGCCAAGCGCAAACAAAAGCAGGAGACAAATTGGAGGTTGTATATTTCTCACAATGTGTTTCAACTGCCGGACTGCAGTACACACAGCCTCTGCAGTCTGCGTTACGAGTTATTAGTTTCCTGCACAGTGCACTGACTGCAATTTAAATGTAATTTAAACTCTGTACCCGTGGTACACCATGAGAAAGGGAGTAGAGCCAAGGATAAAATGTTTGGAATCAGAAAAAGGAACGGGAAAGGGAAGAGATGCTGGGACGGAAGTCCTCAAGACGGACAAAGATGGGCACAGCTCGAGATGAGCAGCAGGAAGAAATGAGGAGCGCCGTGCCAGAAGTGGAGAAGGCATGAGCGAGCCAAGATTTCAGGAATGAAAAGGGGAAGGAACAGAGGGAGAGAAAAGACGAATCAGAAGTGAGCTGCACGGAGTAGCGTCTGTTTTCACAGGGGGCGGTGGAGGGGAGGGATTCAGTGGGGGTTGCCACACACAAGTCACGTGGTTTACGGGAGGCTTGAGCTGATTGAAATATTTAGTGGCCGATCACAGGGTGTAGCAATTGTCATGTGACAAGACAAAAAAGAAGGCACCCTCCATTTCCCCCGTTTTTGGCCAATTGGAGAAAGTGACATCACTTGCCTCTGCCGTGAATGTCAAAAAGCAGGGGGTGATCTAATGTCAAACGTCAGCCGTCATTTATGCACTTCTGTTTCTGAAATGTTAATATCTGAGATGCATATGTTCTGTCCTTTTGAGCTTAGCAGCAACTTTTGAACACAAACTTAAAGCCACGCCTGAAACTATTATCTTATATTTATGTTGTAACAATGCAAATGTTCAATTACATTCGAACATTTATTGGGGTTTTTGTTGTTGTTGGGAATGTTTTGTTAGCTCGGGTGGGCAGCACTGAATTTGGTGCATTCTGAAATGATGAGTATGGCAGAAAGCTCCGTGTGCGCTTTGGTTTTAGCTGCAACCTCAGTGAGTGACGAGCACGAAAAGACAGTGTGGGCGAGAGTCTGGGGATAGGTAAGAAGGCAACAATAGAATACAGGGACGCAGGGACAGGGGAAGGGCAGGGGGATCACACAAGTGCAGCACAGGGTCTGTGGAGGTGAGGCATCGTTCGAGAAGATTTTGAGCAAAGTGCGACCAAGTTTAAGGAGACCGGCGGTGTTTGTGATGCTTAAGCGCTCTGCTAGGCCTCTGACATTGCAAAACATTTGGTGAATTTTCTTTAATGTGACTACGAAATTGCAATCAATATGTACACCAAGTTAAAGTGTAGAGGTAACGAATGAGTGTTAAAAAACGTGTTTGTTATACCACAACTTACGTAATATTTCACACGGGGCAACATTATTCGTTGTAAAGATACAGTACTTTAAAACGCCATCGGGATTTTATGATCAACCTATATTATACAGGGCACACAATACGAGAGCTGGAATGTCCGATTCTCTAAGTAACCGATTACTATACTGATTATCGGTTCGATTATACGACTAATCGGATGACACGAAAAATAGTTGGGGGGGGGGGGGGGGAAGTCTCACCTTTGTTCCCCCATGTGTGACGATGGACGGGAGGTGTTGGGCGGAGTTTTATGACAATTCAGCATCCTCCTCGTCATGCTGGGCCAGAGTAATCAACCACAAAAAAGTAGCAGTTCACCCGCATGGACTTTTCAATCTCACGATTTGGCTGTCAAAATATGCACCGGGATCAAAATACTACGGTTGGAGAAGCATCTTCTTGGTGAGATCTTTCCTTTCCCATAATTGATGAGATACTAAGCCTAAATGACAACGGCCACAATGAATGTTCACACAAAAGCCACAATGAATGTTCACACAAAAGTTGGCGATTTGTTCGACCAATTGTCCTAGCATCATAGACATACATCACACACACACACATCCTGTATGCTTTGACATTATGGTGGGGCCAAGCAGCTGATGTCATGGGCCCTGGCCACCCACCCACAGATGACTGCAATTGGCCATTGATGCCTTTAGCATGTCAGTCATTGTACTAGCCTGGAACCAGAGGAACCCTGATGAAGATTTGCACAGGCGTTGCGTACTGCAGACTGGCAGGTGGAACATTTAATGTGTGCGTTTAATGTATGAGGGCACATTCCGCTTTTTTTGTATACACATACGTTTTACACATTCGTACAGATATTACACATGCTGTAACGCAGGATCATGGGAGGCTGATGCTATCTATGCTCTCGAGGACAAACGCACACATCGTCCACATATACACGTGTATATGCACACGCGTTACAGAATATTTCCAAAATACTTTCAGACTTGTACATAATCCATGAACATTCATATATGTGCACGTGTATATACATGTATACATGTATATATGTATATATGTGCACGTGTACATCGATACATATTTACACACATACGTAATTCAGTGCGTAGTACCCACTAACAGAGGAGGCGTTGACCAAATGTAACATAATGTTGATAAAACAATAAAGTGTGGCGCATGCTTGGAATTGGACTGACAGAAAGAACAACGCGTGGATCAGGGAACAAAATGCAAATTTTAGAGTCATGTCGACTGTTAATATAGAGTATATACACGTGCAAAAAATACACGTGACACTTGAATACAAATATACCCCCTTGCACCTATATCTGTGTATGAGCACTATATCATAGTATTCATAACTTTTTATAGTTATACATTTACATGATTTACATACAATAGATACACACGTGTAATATGCAGACGGGCCGAATGCCCCACACATGCACGTCCATAGACATACATGCAGACACGCGTTAACACAAAGATCCCCCGTATAACCTTAACAGACTGTTGGGGCAAGTGCTGTTCGCGAGCATCGATGAAGGCCGGCACGGCATACAAGGGGGTAGGTGGGTCAGCACCACGCCCGGCCGCCTTTGTCTCCCTAGTGGCGATGTTTACACATCGCATATTATTTGAGGCCGACTCGACCCAGAGGAGGCCCAGATTATTGTCACTGGTGTTGGCCGTGAGTGGGAACTGAACTCAGGTCGCTAGGTTTGCAGCGCAGTGCGCTAACCGCTACACTACCGCTCCCCCACATGCACACGCACTTGCACAGACACATACAACACCACTGCCACTCCTCGCCATTAAGTGACGGTGACGTCACCACGGCGCCTGTGCCAGGCCAGGTGCACTTTGAGGCCGCCACGTGAAGTGCCGAAGGTTCGCTGCTGATAGGTCACGGGACAGACCCAGCAGGTGCCATGGGTTGGATGACTGAGATAACCGGTAGATGCACCCAGCTGTACCCTCTACTGTGCCAACTTGCTTTTTAGCCGCCTGGCGCTCTGCTCGTTGTTGTGAGCGTCGCTCCGCTGTCCTCCATTGCTGCCTCCAACTGCCCAGTAGCGTCCTTCACGAGCCTCCTCAATAGAGGCCGATCTTGATACCGCTGGTACCGGTCATCGGCAATTCCACTCAGCTCCACATCCTCCCATCCCGCATCAGTCCATCTCATCTCCAGCACGTGTCGTGCCCGTTTAACCCCCTCTATGCGGCCAAACAGAAGCTGCTTGGGCATGCAGTGGCTGGGCAAGCGGGATACATGACCCAGCCAACGCACCCTTGCCTGCCGGAGGAGCTCACTTATGGGAACGTGTCTAGATCTGTCAAGGACTTGTGAGCTCCTCACACAATTCAGTCTAGTTAAATCCAGGATGGATCGAAGGCAGGCCAGCCTGAATATTTCTAACCTGCGCAGATGTTTCATTAGAGGGGTCTACGTGTCACAAGCATAGAGAAGGGAGGGTATGACTTTGGCCGAGAAGACCCAAAGCTTAATGTGAAGCAAAAGACCAGGTAGCTTCCACACAGCATTACACAGCTGATGAAAAGATGCCGCCCAACGGATTCGGAGACCTCTGCTATCAAACCCGAGCTGGTCATAAGCACACTGTCCAGGCATGGGAAACTCTCCACTCCATCAAAATCTGCTGCATCATCAATGGGGAGTTGAAGGGGTGGTGGAATGTTTGATGGCACAAAATACCCAGGCAGGTGCTTAGTTTTGGCGGGGCTGATGGTAAGACCCCACCTCTTAGCAGCAGCACCTCCAACTCCTCGTCTGAGTGAGCAGCAATCACCAGATCATCGGCATACAGAACATAGATGACTAATAGGGAGCAATCCCTCGACCGCACTCGGGCATCGATCAGCCTCCCATTGTATTTGTACCAGAATTCCTCCGGTACAGTCATGGAAAGTTTCTTGAACTACGTGCTCAAAGATGATGTGAAATGTGGGAGCCAGAGGACATCCCTGTCGCACCCCAAGGTGAACAGGGAATGGCTGTGACGCCTGCCCACCATCCTGACGGCCCTTAATGATTGTGAGCAGATAGTCAGGAACTCCAAAAGCACACAAAACAGCCCAGGGTCCTGGCCTGTTGATGGTATCATAGGTCCTGACCAGGTCAATAAAGCAGAGATGTAGGTCTTGTTCGAATATACACACACATACTTGCACAAACACGTGCGTATCTGTTTGAAGCAGGGGACCCGAGTGTGGCGACTTTAGTTAGGTGTGGGAGACCTTGATTGGGGTTGGGATATACAGATAGGTGTATAGCGCCTGAGGTTAGGTGTGGCAGACCTTCCACACCCACTGCTAGGGTGTGCGTTAGATGTGCGAGACCTGGGTGTGTGGCATGGGGGCATGGGTTAGGTGTTGGAGACCTGGATTAGGTGTGGGACACTTAGGTTATGGGTGAAAGACCTTAGGTTGATATTGGGGGGGGGGGGGGGGAGACCATCTATGGCGTTGGGACGACACCCCAGTTCCCAGTTCGGTGCGGTGGACCGTTGGCTGTCAGGAAGCTGGAATTTGTATAGCCTGGATATTGTCTGCATCACTCCTGGCTACATCTACATCAATGTCTACTACACTAACAATCTGAACTGAAATCTCGAAAAAATACATCTCATTGTGAACTACTTCGTATAAACTCCCAATCTTAATATGCACGACCATCTCAGTCCAGGTGACAAAATCTCAAGCTGAATCACAACACCACAATAACCTCAGTTGCATCTCCCACCTCCACTGCGCCCTCAATCACATTTACTACTGTTGTTATTCTTGAAAATTGCGTTGGTATTAATAGTCATAAAAGTATTACTTAAATAGTCGTATCCGTGACAAAAAAAATATATAAGTTAAGTTTGCAACTGAAAATACGCCATAGTGTGCGAGGCTGTGTGCGTGCGACTGTGTGGCATAGTTGATTGAAATTGTGTGCGCGCGCGAGCGTGATTGTGCGTGTGACCACGTGTGCAAATCCACACGCAATTGCGCGTGTGCAAGACTGTGTGCGACCGAGCGCGTGTGCGAATGTCTTTGGGTACAGGGTGGCCCAAAAGTAAATTTGCCGGCAAGAGTGCGTCCCTATGTACGGAGAACTTATTTTGCACCGTATATAGCCAACCGTGCTCTCGGTAAACTTTCGGGTCACCCTATATTGTGCAACCATGCTTGCATGATGCGACTGTGCGTTTGTGCGCGTGCGCACGACCGTGCATTTTCCTGCATGAAAAGCACGTGCCGAACGGGCTACCATCAACTCCTCTGTCAATTTGTCATCGTGTTGAATGCTGTCGAAAATAAACGACATGGATTAACAATAAAGCGACTCCATATTTGTCATATTTTATATCGACAGCAGTTTCTCCCACGGCCCTCCACGGTACAGCTTTCTGTGATCACCATCAGGTGTAGTGGCCTAATTTGCATATTATGAAACAAATATTGGTAATCATGAAAATGCAGTGTGGACATGGGGGAGGTAGTTGCACAAGGGCAGACAATTTGTGAAACACTCAAGTCGACAGGACATGTGGGTGTCAGAAACAAGTGTCTTGCAAACCACTGCGTGTACCCAGGTATAGTCATCCACAATATCAGTCATCTGCATCCAGGAACCACACCTGTCAGTCACCGACACCCATGGGGTCCTGGTGTAAAGAACGTGTTGTGTATCACCGTCCCCTTTCACCTCACGTCTCCGCGTGCCGATGGCCTGCTGCACACGTGCGTCTCCAACGATGTAGCCTGGGCATCTTGGTTTCTTGCAAGTTTAAATGCACTCCCACCAAATCACAGCCAACCCACTGCAGAGCTCAACATACCCGCCCTTCACGAGTCCCAGCAATCTGCACTGCCAGAGCCCCCCATCCAAACCGCAGTGCTCGACCACAACTTCCATCCACCCGCCTTCGTAGCCCAGCACCTAGACTCTTCCAGCCCGTGGGCCCAAGGTGCAGTTGCAATGCCTGCACACTCGATAGCTGTGTCAATGCAAGATATCAAGAACTCTGATCGAATTATCATTGCAAGTTGTGCCTCTGCTTCACCTAGGCTGGCGTGCACTGCCAGTGTACGCCATCACGCAGCCCACGAGCGTTGCCAACTTCAAGACATATTAACAGTGGTGTTTTCACACTAGACTTCCTTATTGCGGGTGAAATTGTTTCATTGCGTTATATGCTTCTACGCACATCAGTATATTGTAATTTTCTGTCCTTCAATGTGCCCCGAGATCTGGTTCAAATCTAGTCATCCACAATTCATCGCGCACACCCAGTTACTCATCCATACTCAGGCACCCACACCCAACTGCTCAGCTATAACTTGACACTGGAATCCTACCACTTACACCTTATCACTTACACGCTACTACCCACAGCTATCCACGCATATTTCCTATGAACAAATCACCATATATATACCCATCATCAAAGCTAAACATACTTTCATCCTGGTTAGTACACATATTATGTGCTTGTACTTAGTGGTCAGGAGATGGCAGACAGCAATGGATTCTTGAATGTATCTGTGCCGGGGCCTTTAGGGTTACCACCTCGTAAGTGTGGGATTTCTCTGGGCACTGCGATATCCTTCCACGTGAAGCCAAATACTTGTGAACAGATTTGAACAATCGTTCACAAACCTCCTCAAGAATACTGACACAATGAAGATTTCCTGGGCCAAAAAGAAAGCATTATTATTTATCTGGCACTCACCTAAACCCAGCCACTCATACCCAGCTATTGTTATCCACAGCTAACAAAGATTGCAGTTAATATCATGAAAGATTTAGTTTTAAGTTTGAACAGACATCGTGCAGGTTCAGTGTTAACATCAGGCAATTCCATATCCTGTTTAAAATGCATTTCCCTCATACAAACCATGGGTTTAAATGTTTACTCCGGAGAGCACCGATGTCTCTCTCACTTGCTTCTACCACCACTGCACACACAGGCTGTGATGAACATGCATCTCCATGACATTTAATTAGTAAATGTGGTCTAAATCCAAGGTGATGGAGCACATTCACCACTTCCTTTTACAGCTTTCTAGCCAGCTCTTAAAATATTAATAATAAAAAATACTGCACTTAAAAAACACAAAAAGCACCAAAAATCCAAAGAAATCAACCAATTAAATTAATAAACATCAATAAGTACCGCAACTGAGGACTATGATGATGACGATGGTGGTGATGGATAACACTAAGATAGTATACCTTTATCAACCACACTCACACCGAGCCATTGGAGAATGTAAATTATCACATTAAGTAGCTAATATACAAAATAACATCGACATCACCAGCATTATCGTCACAATCATAATTCGCATTACTATTAGTATCACCACCATTATCATTATCACCACTGATAACAACAACTCTATCATCCATGGGCATGTTTGTCATCACCATAACACAAATATCATAAATATACTCGTCACCATTGATATCATGAACACCACCGTCATTATTACCCTTACTCTCACCATTACAATCATCACTATCATCATGAACAATCAACCATCAACATTATCAAGACCGATCATCACTGTCACAATGTTCATCACTCACACTATTATTATCATCACCGTCATCAGTAACACAACTATCATCAAACATACAAATTTTTGACCTATGTTTTCTGGCCATTCCAGTGTTTCTCCCACATGTAAAAAAACAATTACTCAAAAGGAACAGTCTAAACATCCCAAAGTAGTACTTGATTTGAGACTTACTGAGGTTTATCTGGGTAAAGACAAAAGTCAATTGAAATCGCCATTTGTTAGTGCTGCCACGTTAAGAGTGCCCGGGTAGGTCTCGGCAATATGGTCTGTCACGGCGTTACAATAATTGTTTGTCAAAACTCAAGGAGCGTGGTTCACCATGCGTCAATCATCCAACATATGTTTTACTTAACCTGGGAAAGAAAATTTCCGAATTATATGAAATCCCATTCCGATGGAGGTTTTTGTACGGTCAGTGATGACCAGGCAGGCTGAGACCATCAACTCATTGCACACAAGGACCTTGTTAAACCGTGGGTATCTGGAGCCTGAATTTGAATGCAGGAATCACAACACTGCTGGCTCATTGTCGTCACATGACCACTGGAAGATACACGGCCCTCGAGCTCAAACTGGGGATCTCCACATTGCTGACTAGGCCTCGGCAAGGTAAGGTAAAAGGTAAAAACGAGCCTACCCTTTACCTTACCCCTTGGCATGTCGACACCTTTACTCTTTACCCGGTAAAAAGGGTAAATGACCGTACCTTGCCGAGGCCTAGTGCTGACCCAGCTCTCTGACATGACTCTTATGAGCCTCTCTGGGTCAGGTAGCCTGCTCATTGTACCCATAGTTATGGGTATAATAATTATGGGTACACCTATTAAATTACCTCATGGCCATGTCGATATAAGTTTCAATGTAGAGAAACCTAATCAGTGTGCAAATGGACATACCTGTATATATGGATACATAAAAAAAATGTGCAGTTTGGCTGTACCTGTATTCTCCTGACTACGGCTTGTAAAAGTGTGACTAACCTTAGCTCGTCGCGACACACGCTTGACTTTACGTCAGATCGCGACTGCAAGTCTCGGGGCAACATTTCCCGTTGCCTCCAGGTGTAAATGGTACGCCGCAAAACTCTACAGCCATTGCAGACTGCAGCTCATCAAAATGCAACGCAGGACACAGTATAGTAAGCGTGTAACGATTCAACCCCACCACAACGTGATTCATTTTAACAATTCAGTTTCATGGTTTGATACAAGAGTCGATTAATCTTGTTTGTGATATAATCTAGTTTGTATTGTGTCTCATAAGTACGATTTTTGTTTGTTCTGTCTCATTGGTTCCATTAGAAAAAGGTAACATTTGAATATAAATGGATATTATTTGCATGAAATACAAATTATTGAATCTTACAATCACGGATTGAAACAATACATTTTAGATTTATGTAGCATCTAAATGTGACCGCTAGTCGCGATGCTGTAATGCATGCATTGTGAGCACAATAATTCGATTTGAATTGATAAATCGTTAAATGTGGAATGGTGAGGCCAGCAAAAAATATATATAAATAGATGAAATGACACTCAGAATTATAAATCAGCGAGAAAGTTTGTGCAGCAGTGGTGAAGGTAAAGGGAAGGGTTAGAGGGAACAGGACTACACGGCACACAAAAAAAACAACACAACATACACGCACAGATTTTAAAATAACGACAGTACCATTGCCAGGACATTTGGCACCCCTATGTAGGTGTGCCTGCAGCCCTCAGAGCATTAAGCTACACATGCAACCAGAAGTAGGTTTCTCTGCAGCACGCTGCAATTTGTCAGCTCGCAAATTGCAATTCACACTTCAAATTAGCGAGAGAGGTTTCTTTTAAGATCTAGGTGTTTCTAATCCAGGCTTCAATTGAGGCCAGAGAGCAGATTCATATTTGCATGACTGTTTTTGAAACATTGCTACGCAGAAGGGAAGCGCTTTTACAGAAGCAAATGCAGTCGTGCTCTGCTCCTCAAAGTACGAGTGGATGTGGCCACGATAGGGAACATGAAATGCTCATGGGAGCAGATGGGCCCACGCGGCACTCTCATACAAAGTGTGCGTACGCACTTTCCGACTAATCCCACACTGACGTGTGAATAAACACGGAGAGATCTTAAGTGGCGTGAGGGAGAGAATAGGTGTTGAGTGAGCATTGCGGAGGTGTTGAGAGGGTGTTGAGAGAATGGTGAAGTGGGAAGGGGTGGTGAGGCGGTGTAAAGGAAGTGTTCGGAAAAGGCTGGGATTGGACACATGGAAGTGTTGGTGACATACTGTTTCTATAGTAATGAGGAATTGTTGGCGAGTTGATGGTTAGGCATTTGTGATGTAATGGTGAGGTGTTCGTGAGGTGTATGGTTCTAAATTGTGTTGGCGAGCAAGTCATGAATAAGTTACTGGTGCTTGTTTGTGAGGTATTAATGAGGCATTGGGTGCCGGTGAGGTTAATTGGTCTTGAGGTTGATTGGTGGTGTTCGTGTGGTTCTAGTGAGGCATCAGTGAGTTTTAAGTGGAGTATGAGGTGCTAGTGAGGTTCTCGCAAGGTTCAAGATAGCACTGGCAGACGACTGACGGCGGATGGGTGACCAGCACTGTTAACGAGGTGCGCGTGAGTTGCTCATGAGGTGTTAGATGGTGCTGGCGAGCGACTGGTGGATAGGTGGCTGGAAGCAGCGCACGTGTTCGGCGGGAAGCCCGTCACTGTGCCCGTGTGGCGGTGGCGCCGTGTGGGCCGGGTCCCACTCGGAGCCGCGTAGATACTTGTTGAGGACGGCGAAGATGCTGTTGTTTAGGATCTGGTATCGCCGGATCCGCTCCACCATCTTTTTCAATGGCTGGGGCGTGGGCACAGTGGGAGAGCGAGAGGGAAACACCGTGCAGTTACAGCGCAATGATAAAACAATGTGGCTAACGTGCAGTTATTGATCGACAGATGACCTTTTAACATTGTCAGCCATGATCAATCTTCTGCTAGATTAAGGCTTTCCCCAAGTCGTTGCCATCTCTCACAGTCCTGTGACATAACAATGCATCCAGCACATGCACTCAAGCTGAACTCATTGCTTCATCTCTCAACTGTGAACCTCTTCTTGGGCGCGTTATTTACTTTGGCTGCCAGAGCGGCCTGGTGGTGGTGTGGTTGCGTTTGCAGTGCAATTTTGGTTGTGTAATGAAGTAGTATTTGCTGTGGCTGATGTTTGTTTGAATCGCGGTTGCCGTTGTGGTGTGGTTGTGGCTGGCGTACCACGTTCTTGATCACGTCGTCCTTGCCGTCCTGCCTCTGCACCTTGAGCAGGTGGTAGCAGAAGTCGAGGAGGTCAAACCTCCTCTGCTGCCCGAGCAGCGTCATCACCGCACAACCCGCCCAGTTGAGCCCGTCTCCAAAGCACTGCCTACACCCACAAAAACATCAACAACAAGAACCATATCCATAATAACTTCGATCAAAATCAAAGCCATTAACATGTCTGCAGTGTCATCACCGCACAGCCCACCCAATGCAGCCCGTCTCTTGAGCACTGCCTACACTGAACAACCACCATAACCAAACAACTGTATGTGTACATCCTCCCTCTAATAGTTCCTGTGTGCATGTACCCTCCAATGTATATGTGCACCCATGCGTATGTGCATACATGTACCTCTGTGTATGTGAGGGTAACCATCAATGCATGCACTGGGCATATAAAAATTCATCCCCTCAACTCGGGGTCGCGTTTAGACTCAACAATCAAAAATTTTTAGCCACAAATTGATTATTTTAAATATAGCACTCCTAGTGGCTAAAAGGGTCAATTAAACCAATCAAATATAACAAATTACCATAAAAAAACTGGTTCTTACGCACACAATTAATAATAATAATGTATATATCATGTCGTTCATGTAAAATTGCATCCCACATTTCCGTACCAGAGACAAGCAATAAAATAAATAAATGTAATTGAAATTTCGCAAGCCATATAGCACACCGAAACTATTTAATATTCCGCATGTACGGTGGGCAAAAGATGAGATTATTCACCGATTAATCATCGCAAGCTTATCAGTTCTATGCGTGCGCGTACTCCACGAGTGTATGCGTGCGCGTGCGTACTCTGCAGTGAATTCGTGCGTGCCCACGGGGATGCAGTAGACAAACTGCATGGCGCTCCACAGGCGGTGGAACTGCACGCACTCGTCCACGTGCATCACGCCGTTGGCCGGCGGTGGTCCTCGCCACACGGGGTCGTCCAGGCACGTGCCCGCTCGCTGCAGGATCACCTACACGCAAAGCATCAAACGCGACACTCCCTGATTAACCATGACCCGTCGGTAGCGACAACGACGAAGGGAAGAGGCCCACAAAAAGGCAAAAATTCTTATCTTCGCAGATAGATTTTTGGGTTGCACAGCAAGAGTTTGAAACTTTGTTAATGAGCATAAGACTTCAACAGGTAAGGTCAAACACATCATTATGTGATTCAAGGAAGTTGTATAGCACCTCTAGTGGCTGCAGGTTTAACTTATCCAATTCCCTACAAAATACACAATTACAAAATGTCATGCACACAATTCGATGCAGGTGACATGAACAAATACAAATGTATATTTTAATTAAATAATTTAGTTATCTTTATATACCTAATGATTAAATACACCCCCCCATGGGCTGCTGGAAACTGTAAAAATGTATCTAAGCAAGTCACAGTTAATTAAATGCTCTAATTACAGCCATTTATGCTTTAATCAGCAAGTCTTCAATGAATGCCCAGTCCATTCAAATTTGCTAACTCCATGGCACTCAGTGCCTCAGCCGCCATTAACTGGCGGTTAATCTCAACTTAATTAATCGAACGCGAGGCAACTGGGTGGCTCAGAGTTCAGGGAACTGAGTTGGCACTGCTTAGATCTTTGGGTCAAATTCAAGCAGCCACCTGTGATTAAACTGTGTTCTCAAGTATAGTGAGTTGATGGGCTCAAGTGACTGCACAACATTTGATCCTTATGGCGGTACCCCGGGGTACCAAATAATACAAAATGGCCGAGGCAATTAAATATTTTATTTCTGGGACACTATTTTTTCCAGGGGTGTACATAACTCCGCGACTGGGGTACCAATCAATCCGAAATCAGTGCTACTCAGCGATGTCGAAACGCAGCGAGGACGATTGTGCTGAAACCCTGAACGCTCGCAGTATGCACCATAGTGCATCGTGTACAGCTCGTCGAGATGAGTCGATTGCCGCATCGCCGACCATCAACAGACTAAAAATTGCTGCATCACGGACATTATGCGAGAGCCGGGGTAATATGGTACCCCGGGGTACCGCCATAAGGTTCATTTATTGATTTCAATTCCAATTCTCAGAACTATAAAATATCAGCGTGACCATCATGAAACAAATATTACTCTCATATGGCAGAGTGGGTGGACCAGGTTACTTGAAGGCATCTCAGAGGTAGCTATTTGATATTTGTTTCTGTGTGACATTCTCTGGTACAAAGGGTAGAAATATTCTCTGAGCAACCCAAATTGATACAATGCCTCATTACATGACACCGATAGCATATTTGGCATAAGATTTGAGCAATAAAGATTTTAAAAACAATATATCGATGGAAAAATGCACCTCGAACATGGATAGGCCACAGCAGAGGCGCTCCTTGGTGAGCAGGTCTCCCTCTCGGGCGATGGCGATTTGCTGAGGAAGACAGAATTCAAAATGAGTCATTTATTTGACCAGGTGAGGGCCCACTGAGATTCAATGTTTAGTGTTGAGAGAACGAGACATTATAACACTTGTCCTTTATTTCACCAGGAGAGACTCAATGTATGCTGAATGAGTTATGGGATTTTAAGAACACAGGTGTGGTAAGTGGTGGTAAGTGGCAGAATATGTGGTAATGTATGGCAATGTATGGTGTGTGGCGTTGTGGCGTGCGGAAAACGTGAGATGGTGTGATGTGTCGTAAGGTAAGAAAGGTTTGTGGTGTGTGAAAGCATAAAGGTGTGTGGAGTATGGTGTGCTGTATAGTCTAGGATATTGTAACATGTTTTATGGTAAAGTATGGTCAAGCACGATGCGGTGTGGTGCGTCATTGTTGTACCTGTGCAGTTCCTAGCCGTTCTATGAGCGGCACCAGGTGCAGGGATGAGTATTTCTGCTCCAAACGACGCATCTTAGTTTCCAAACGTTCCCCCTCTGCAACCAGTAACACACACAATAATAAAAACACAAGTAGAAAAGACAATAATCCCCTCTTTAGTCACAAAGCCAGTAGGTGCAAATGCTGGTAGCGAGCACATATTAAGGCTGGTATAGCACAAAAGTGTTGGTGATGGAATCATCACCATGCATGTCTGGCCACCTTCGTCTCCCAAATGACCCGCTGCCAATATATCAAGCCCTTCTTATTTTGAGATGAGTCAGCTAAGAGGAGGTCAAAGCTAGCATCGAATAAAGGATGAGCACTGCTAAAAATCGTGAATATATGGGCGAGTGTACGTGTGTACAAGCATGTAATTTGCATTTTCTTGATTTTTGTATGTGTACGTATAAGAGTGGCGTCATGATTAGTGCACTGCGATATGAACCTGGAAACGTTTCATATCTACCCACAGCTAACATCAGTGGGAGTGATATTTGAACTGATCATGGGCCTCACCTCATTCGACTCTGCCTATAATGGCTGCCTGCTGCATTGTGTATATTTCTGAAGGTGGGAGATAAAGGCAGTCTATTTAAACTAAACTAAATCAGACATGGCCTTGACCACACCACCCCCATTATGCACGATGCCGGTCTTAATTATATTCTTGCTAAGAGCAAGGCTATACTGAGGAGCTTTGTCGTTTTGCATGTATATCTGTGTGCGTATCTGTGCATGCCCATGCACATACACGCGTGTGGGTGGACGCGAGAGTGTGTGCCTCCACGCACCCTTGACGTAGACTCGAGGGAGGATATTCTGGAAGGGCGCGGCGTGGAGTAGATCGCACACCTCCTCCTGGGACTGAGACATGGGGGCAACGTGAGGACATGGGGTGATAGCAACAGCGGGACATAGAAAAAACATTGATGAGGGAATATGGGGACACAAGGACATGAGTAAGCAAGTAAATTTGTTACATGGGCAACAGAGTGAAAAGAGATTAAGTGGAATGTTCGGAACACAGAGACACGTATATGGAGACAGAAACACGGGGTCATAGAGAGGAAGAATGCAAATCACAGGCCACAGTGACACACGACATGCGGACATGAGAGTAAACAGCATGCAGAGGGACACCACGACACAGAGACAAACAGGGGATAAAAACAAGCAGGGGACAATAGTGAACAGGAGACAAAGGCATCGTATGCTTACATACATGACCCTACCATCTCTTCCCCCTGTGACGCTTTATCCTAATGCCACAATGTGTGACCTGGTGACTTGTAATCCAGCGACACGTACCAGGCTCTGCTCGGTAAGTAGGCAGAAGACGACAGCGTTGCCGACCTCCCTGAGGCTCTGGAAGACGTCAGTCTTGAGCTCTGCGTACTCCACGATGTCCTTCAGCTGGTGATGGAAGAACTCCAAGATGCCTGCACATGACAGCAACAACCACAACCGCTACAGCAGATACTGCTAAACAAATCAACGTTTTATTACCACGTGAAATGTAGTCAACCACAGCCATGTTGTGCATATATGGAGTTGTATAAGTGTCTATGTGAGGCCTGTGTGCTGCTCACAATATGTATGTGTCTACCACGCGTGCACGGTATATTTTGCGCGTCAGGTGCAGGGTGTGCGGGGTATATGTGCGCACATGCGACTTGCATGTGTATGTGTGCGTATATGCATACTTACCAGGAGAGCCGTATTCGTGTCGCGGCAGGCGACAGATCGTCGGCATCACCTCCATCAGGGTCTTCACGTACTGCAGGATTGTTCCCTGCAACTGGGGTTCGAGCAAAGACATGGAGATGAGACACATCGCAACTCAACAGCATGAATACTCGCATAATGCATAATGTACGTTGCCTCAGTAATCCCCCCCCCCCACGTGGCGCAAGAGCACAGAAGCGTGGTCACCACATCTACGCCTCTATATAAGGAACGAAACAGTTAGACCTCTCCACAAATCTGACTGTCGCCTGATGAAGCCAGTTGTAATTACTAGCGAAGCGTCATACTAAGATTGTAAATGTTGTGGCTTGCCTCTCCAACACACCGGTGTGCCGTACTAGTGACGAATTGGCATGTTCTGCTTACGTGACAACCCTTACTAGTTGGCTGTGTCGGGTGGTGGCGGGTTTTAACGACACATTTATATATTTACGCGATCTAACCCAAAAAAACTCTATTATGGATTATATTGGTCGCGAAAGCCTAAGTTTTAAGCATGGATACTGTTTTTGTTTAAAGTGGCTCCTGCACATATAAGGCCACTGTTCACCTTTCAATTATAGCCCTGAGCCAGAGGTAAATATTCCACAAAACCAATGAAACCAGAGGGGAGGGAGGTGAGTGGAGCAACACCCTCAGCACCCACCAGGCTCTTGATGATCTTGAGCAGCTCCTCCATCACCACGGCGATGCCCTGGTAGCCAAGGAGGCGGCACATGGTACGCAGGTGCGGCGCACCCACAAAGTTGCGGTACGTGGCGAACACGTGCGTGTATGCGATGTTGAGGGGCTGCGCACACACCAAAGACACAGAGGGGAAGAGGCAGGCATACAGAGGGACATGAGAGGAGACAAGGGAACACCCACGAGGAGACACACAGACACATGCAGACATGGCCACAGAGAGGCAAGAGGTGACAAAACAATGTGTGCTGGTGAGAACTGATACCTTCACACATAAACACTCATATAATCTTATACATGCAACCACATTCTTACATTCACATTTTTCCATGATCTCCAAGACTCACACTTTAACACATGCGCATGTCTCAGCAATCTTGTAAGCGCATGACCACCCTCCCATACACTTGCCCATTTTACCAGTTTTCTACACGCATACCCACAACCTCCTAAACACTACCACACAATATCACAAACAACCACATACACCCATTTTATCACACACTTGCAGCCGACCACAAGCCTCTCTCACACATGATACCATGCACACCATGTGATGCCTCTGTACCCCTCCAACAAATAAACTTACACTCTCCCACGTGTACATCTGTCCCCCCCACTTCCCTCTATACCCTTACAAATACCTCTAAACTCTATCATACACATCCACAAACCCATAAAAACAAGTGTCACACTCCCTCACCAACCTTTTCACCACATCCACCATCAGCCAGGTCATGCACTTACCTTGGAGCCGAAGAGGTAGTGTGGTTGCACGTTGGGAGGTTTGTCTCTCTGCAGGTCCTGCGTGAAGGGGTACGGCGTGCGTACAAACCTGGGGCGGAATGGGTGTGCACTCGTGTTAATGGTTTGCACACTTTCAGTCATGTTGTGCCACTTAGGGCTGTCGGATAAGGTGTCCACTGGTGTTGTTGATCAGCACACGGGCTCTCAACCTGTGAAGTTTCCCTTAAGAGATTCACAATTGACTGCCAAAGCCTTCCTCTAATTAACAGTCTTGTGTGTGTGCTGTTACTGATGCGTAACTAGGAGTCTACCGACCATTGGTTGAGAACATCTGGGTTACAGAATAGTTCGACATAGCCTCCCTCCAGACCAAACACTGCAGCAGCCACTTTCTCTCCCACACTCTCAACCCAAACACTGTCACCTCCTCTCTGCCACACCCCCAACCCAGCCTCCAAAACAAACCCTACTGATCCTCTTTCTTCCTCTACCACCTTTACCGCAGCCTCACCTCCCAGTGGAGCCGTTGTAGCAGTAGTTGGGCAGAAAGTCATAGTTGAGCTCCCAGAAGACGTGCAGAGTGATACGCCCGTACGGCGCCGACACGTTGTGGTTCGCCTCACGGAACATTGCGTCAAAGTTGTCCAAGGTGAGTCTCTTGCTGAGGAACTTGTGAGTTAGGCGGTTCACCTCCACCAGGGCCTCCAGCTCCTGCACGGGTACACACGGTTGAACAATAGATCACTCACTCGCCCAACCGCTCTTCTCACTTGCTCGTTCACCCAGCTGATCGCTCACTTGCTCTCTCGCCCGCTCTCTCGCTCACTTAGCAGGGTTGGCTACGTGCGGTGCAAAAAGAAGAATTTCAACATTATATGTTCAGCCGACTAGCTGTCCTATTCACGGCAATACCCCCAATTACATGGAATCAGTAATCACTACTACTTAATTTTTACCTCCTCCTCTAATTATTTCATCACATGCAATGCCCCACTTCATGATCTCCACCTACTAGGTATGATCTTTTTTTTTAAACATAGACAAATTTAACATTATGGGTTTTGTGTGCACTCAGTGATGACCGGGGTTCAGGAAATTAACTCACTACCTTTGAGGGTAAGGTTTAATCACATGCAGCAGCTGCCTTTGATTTGAACCCATGCCATACAACAGCACTAGCTCAGCGTTCTGATCTGGAAGCCACCTGGCCAGCATTTTAAAATTCCTCCTGATTAATTATAAAAATATATATTGATCTTTTTTTTCAAGGATTAGTACTGAACTAGTTTTGTGATGTCATTGCAGAAACTTTCATTGTTTATATCGCTGCGGATATAGTGGCTGGTGCAGATATTAACACCGATATATTCAGTGTGGCGACAGCAGTCAGTGCGGTCAGTATGGGCATGCAGTCAGTGCAATCGGGTGCAGTCAGTGTGGGCAGTCTGTGCGATGTAGCCAGTGTGGCGGGTGCGGTGCTCTACCACGATGGAGGTAAGGTTCTCGCTGTCGAAGCGGGAGATGGCAAGCTCCAGGGACTTGTACATGGCGGCCGTCACACGTTGCGTTACCAGGCGATTCAGGTCAATCGAGCGGCCGAGGAGCTAGAGAGAAACAATTGTGCAGTGTAGAGCATACATAATGGTTAAGGACACATGTGGAAGAACACACAAGGGTATGTGGGTGAATACGTGAGGCCACATGCAGAGCATCACACCTTGTGATGCGGAGGAACACACCTGCACGTGGCGCTGCTTGAGCAGTGTTTCGTAGCGGTTTGAAGGTGGGTAGGGGATAACCACGCCATGGTTCTTGCACTCTGTTCGGAAACGCTTGTCCAGCAGCACACTGGCAAAGCGGGGCGTGCACATACAGACAAATACAGATCCCCTATGTAGCCTACATACGTTGGGTCAAGTGCTGTTAGTGAGCACCTATGAAGGCCGGAATGGCACACAGGGGTTGACATGGCCAGCCCCACACCCGGCCACACTTGTTCCCCCCAATTATGTTTACACACTGCACCAGGTACTCATTTAAGTCTGAGTCAACAAAGGGGACATCCACTTCAGATATCGCTTGCCACTAATGTTATCCATGGTTGGGAATCCAACTCATGTTGTTGGGTTTGTTGGGTAGCAAATTAACCACTGCAGCTCGCCACGCATGACTATACACACACAAAAACAAATATTTCCTTTTGAACTACAAAGAGTCTATCTGAGCATTTGCTTTTAGCGAGACACAAGAGGGAGTGGTGTGGTCATTACCAAGCCTGCCTGTCTTGTCTCCCCAGTGGTGATGTTTAAAAACTGCACCAAGTACTCATTTAAGGCTGAACTCACCTAGTGACAAATAACCACTTGTCATAGTTATCCATGACAAGGTATTGGGCTGCTTTTCAGAATCGCATGGCAGTTTGGAAATTATAGCGCCACCATCCTCCACATACATATATACACACCCACACATTGCATCTGCTGTGCAGCATCACAGACCTGTATTCATATGTAAATAAGCCACACTCATACCACAATCCAAAGGAGTGAAAAGGATACCTTCCAGCCAGCGCCTTGTAGTAAGCGAAGATTTGGTCCGAAAGCTTGTAAACAAACTGGTCAAAGCAGAGGTTCACCTACGAGCACAAGAGAAAGCACATACATACACACATGTAATGACACAACCACATATAGCAACACAAAGTGACATGGTCCGTGTGTGTCTCGTGTAAGAATATTGAGTTGGCAAGTTGGTGAATGTGGGACTCGTAATCTGTAGATTGAAACTGGTGATTTGGTGTGAGACCATTACGTTTGTGAGTGGGAGACTGGTGAGTCTTTTAATGTTTAGACTGGTGAGCTGGTGAGCATGCGTGAGTCACCTCAGCCTCAATCTCATCATACAGGAACTGTTTCTTGAACTTGGTGAGGGCGTAGTGAGCACTGTCATTGTACAGGTCCAGTGGGTACAGCACATACCTGCATGTGGAGAAAAACACACAGTAAAAAGACAGCCTATCAGCCAAAGTAGGAGTATTTGGCTGCTGTAAATTTCCACGTGAAAAGCCACTTCATTGGGCTATCATTTGTGGCCAGCTCACTTGTAAAAAAGAGCTATATAGCTCAGTGGGTCTTACCTGGTAAATTATTAATCATTTAGTTTAGGACTCGCTGAAGATGATTCTTGAGACTCAGTTCGGTTTCAATTGGTAAATAAACTTGTGTTAATCATGCTTTAAAAAAAAATACTACACATGTCATTTAGACTGCCTTATAATAAACTACGTATAATGTGCTCATGTTTTGTACAATGGTCCCACAGAATAGATATAGCAAAGACTTTGACTGACATACAGTTGGAGATTGTGCATTACACTAAAGTTCCATGAGGTTGACAATTTTATCATTTTGAATTAAAATATGTACAGTTTTTCAATTTGTAATAAAATTATTCCAATATAGGGATGGTGCGTTAAAGATGTGCATATGTTGAGTTATTATTCAGCAACTGAGGTGGTCATGTGGAGATGGTTTATGGTTATGTGACAATTAACTGAGTCAATCGCTTTAAAACTGCTCCAGTGTATCATGGCCTTTGGTATTTGCGAGTGCCAAAGGAAGGACGTGGGACCCACTCCATCATGCTGGGCTCCTTCGTCTCCAAGATATGGTCCGTGAGGATCCAGGGCATGGACATCTCGATAGGGAACTGGATCCGTCGCCCCATTGTCAGCTCCAGGAAAAACTCCCGAAACCACAGCTGTGAGAGGTCGCAGCATGCCTGCAGGGCCTCTGCAATCCCACACACCCGCGGCACGACACACACACCTCGCATTACTGACGAAACAAGCGCACCTCACGGCGGCAACTATGGGTGGAAGAACGATAAGGTGGAGGAGATGCCAGAATAGGAGGAATTACCGCTGAAGTTAAGGAGGTGGGTGTAGAAGAAGGACGAGCGGTGGATCTCCTCGATGGCGGTGATGGTTGGGCCCTCAAGGCATGAGCGCAGAGTCTTGCGCGAGCCGCTTTTGTCAGCGATCAGAGACTCTAGCATGGTGCGAACCATGTACAGCTGCCGCGGCACACATCGACCCATAACCTCATCACACATCTTGTCAGATACCCCAGCATAATGTGCACCATGTAAAAAGTGTGCGGTGTTTGATGTGCAGTGGTGTGGCGTGAACATCTATGTACATTCTGTCTTGTTCCCTTACTCCACAGTGTGTGGTGTGACATGCTGTAGCATGCACCTGTGTGCTAGACGGCCCCACTGTGCGCCTGGGCACGTGCAGCTCGAAGCCACCCTTGGGGTCCTTCTCTCCACGCAGGCAGGGGTCAGAGGCCGGCTCTGCGCCGCCCTCCCAGTCCCCGCACGTCTTGCGGATCGCCTGCAAGATGCTGCAACCACGTGCCACCCCACAGACAACAACCGCATGCCAACCCACAAGAATTTGCAATCATTTGGGGCGGCAAGCAGTGGTGCAGTGGTTAATGCTTCGTGCTATGACTCTGGCAACATCAAATTCATTCCAGATCAGGGCATTAGTAGCGAGCAATATTAAAACTGGTCCTGGGGCTCCTCCCTTCCCCAACCTGCATTGACCAGCATGATCAAACAACGCCTATGAGCGATACAGCCTGGGGAGGCCTTTATTTCGCACTGGATTAATAAATCCGTGTGCAAGGTACAATGCACAACACATAAACCAAGGGGTATCTACACAAGCCTTGAGACTACAAGAACTAGTGTTGTTGGCGAGGACCCATATAAAGGCAGGCATGATGCACAAGGGGGTGCTGTAGCCAGCAACACGCCTGGCCGCCTTTTTTTCTCCAGTGTTGATGTTTAAAGAAAGGACCAGGTAATTATTTAAGGCTGAGACATCCTAAGAGAGGCCCAGGACCAGCTTTGATATCATTCGCCAGTGATGTTAGCTGTGGCCAGGAATCAAAACTCACGACGCCGGATTCATAGCGCAGGGTGCTATCCCACTATGCAACCACTCCACCCATATACGCACACCACGCACACTCTCTCACACATACACGCCCACCCACCAAACGCACAACCATTCTCCCGTACCTGATGATGAGGTTCTTTTTGCGCTTGACCGCTTGGCGGAGCGGTTCTCGGAGCGTGATCTGTGCAAAGTCCTGCAGCGCGGCGTACACGGTGTGCCGGATTGCCTGGTTGAAAACACTCTCCATGCGCCCCATGAGCACCTGCAGCCCCTTGATCATTGCAATCACCTGCACGCCACCATCATCGATTTGCGAATCAATCCGTGTGCATAAGAGCATTTATTCATTTATGTGTGTGTATATGGTAGTACAGTGGACAGCATCCTGTGCATGTGTGTATATGGATGGGTACGTGTACATATAGTGTATTTGTGTGTCTCTATCAGTATTACAGCAGACTATGCTATGCAATAAGAGGACCCTAGTTCAATACCTGACTACAAGGCACACATCAGTGGCAAGCAGTAAATGATCCTGTCCTGGGCCTCCTCAAGTTTGACTTGGATAAATTACCTTGTACTAGTGTGCATGCGAACACATATATGAAAATATCTGCAAATTTAATGTGCTAATAACCACTCTTTACAGAATATAAGGGTTATCTGGTGTGGGGCAAGAGGCTTAGGGAAATGCTTCGAGGAACAGTTCACTATCATCTTCTGTATCATTTGCCAGAAGTAGAAGTATGCACCTGTAGCTCAGTGTTTTGAAGAGGGAGATCAATCCAAACCTGCAGGGCTGCTAAGTGCCCATAGGATTGGGCCGTGTCTGTGCAAATTATATATCGGTACTCCAGTTTCCTTCAAAGATCGTGGTCATAACACACACATTCATCACCACGCACGCCTACACGAATTTCACCCACTTTCCCACCCTCACATACCTCAACCAGTGCACACTTCTCCTCGCTGGAGTAGTTGTAGCGTGTCGCACGCTCATATTCCTCTGCATTGTCTGGGCAGTCCTTGTTAGAGAATTTGTCCGTAGGGTGCACCAGCTTCCATGAGTACTGAGGCACGTACGGTAGGCGAGCAAGGGGGACAAACAGGGATACACAAAGATAAAATATGAAGCGTAGCGAGACACAGAACACATGGGATGTAATGGTATATGTGGGAAAGAAGAGAATGCAAAGTTAAGAGTGTGAACATTTTGGCATGTACGTGAATATACAGTGAAGCAATGGGACAAGTGGGAATGGACAGAGGGTCACGGGACGTTCAGTGCAGCAAGAAAACGTGTGGTGAGGTGGGGTGACACACAGGGTTGCACAGGAATGCAGGGGCCAGAGTAGACACACCGGGACACTATGCAAGGCAACACATGAAGATACAAGGAAATATATCAGTGAATGCAAATAAGTACAGAGGCACACGATGACCCAATGGGATGCACAGGACCACACTAATGTACTTACTGGGATGAACACATGAAGGCAATTATCGATAAATGTTGCTTGTGTTGCTCACTCAGGATGTGATGCCGCTCGTACAGGAAGTGATGTCACTTACCACCTCCATGACATGTGCGCTCCAGCGAGACAGCAGCTGCAGTCCACGCAGCGCCAGATCACACAGCTCCTTGTGCTGCTCATCTGACTTGTGTCCATCCTGGCCTGAGCCGGTCACCACCTGGAGACATGACAGTGGGGACAAAGAGACATAAGGACACTAACAAGCAGACATAGTGAGATGGAGACATTGAGATACGGACTGAGACAAGGAGAAATGGGAAAAATGAGATGAGATAAGGGGACACTGGGACGCAATGATGCTCAAACAAGGAGATACTGAGACACAAAGGACATTCAGACAAGTGAACACTGAGACACGGGGATGCTGAGACGCAGCAACACTCAAACACAGGAAAAACTCATTACTCGATGAACACTTGTGAAAAACAGAAATGGGTGTGGTCGTCGGTTATTGATGTGACAAGAATGTGGTGGATGCTGTGGTTGCATTTGTATTGGTGTATGTAGACGTTGTGGAAATTGTGGTTATATTTGCTGTGGCAAGTGTTGTGGAAGTGGTTGTTGTGGTTAGTATGGCTATTATTGTTGTTTAGGCGTAGCTTGGCGGGATTGCCTCGCTGTTGCTGTGTCGGCTCAGCTCAGAGGTGAAACGGATGTGGTCATCACGGATCTGCACCATCTGCTCACAGATGTACTGCGGGCTGAGCGTGCTGCAAGTACACGTCCACCTGCAGACACACACACATATGTCCATGAATATGCACAAATATGTACACGTGTGCACATACACAACAACAAGAATGTGGTGGTGTTCTTTATTACTGCAGTTGTGCAGTGTGCTTGTGAGATGTCTAATGCATTGGTATGGTTTATTTCCACAATGATATGGTGGTGTGGCTCATGACCAAATCAACCGAAATACATCCGACCTCATCAGATTTTGGAATCCAAACAGGGCCAAGGCTGAAAAGTGCTAGGATGGATGACCACCGTGCATAAAACGGATTGTTGCTGATGCAGGACTACGTTGTGATCAACAGAGGGCAGTACAGCAAGATACATTGTTATCGTGTAGTTTTGTCTTGGGTTCCTGCCTTCACCAACCCGCACTATCCAGAGTGATTTAGTTGTGTCAAATAACGGTCACACGGCGTGGGGTGGACCCAATCCACCACAGGATTGATAAAAGGGCCGTACACGTGGTGGTGCGATGTGGTTCGGTGCTATGTTGTGGTGGCAAGGCTCACTTGGAGCGGTTGTCCTCGTAATGGGCACTGGTCTCTATGTACCGCGCCAGCTCTATCTGCATGTCTCCAAACAACGGCACCACCTGCAGCTGCTGCTCACAGACACGAGGACACAAGGACACATTAACATGTGACAAGGTAACACAAGGGGACACAGAGAAGCTCAGAAAAAACGAAACAGGCAGCACAGAGATATAATAATGCAAGCGTACTGCATTACGAACCCAGCACTCAGAGTTAAATACATGGCCATGGCCGACATCAGTCATGAACATCTGAGCTGATTCTGGGCCTCCCCTGAGTCAAGTCAGGGCATACATGAGTACCTGGCATGGTGTGTAAATCTCAGCACTGTCAGCCAAAGGCAATCAGGTGTGGTGCTGGCCACACAACCTCCTTGTGCTCCGTATAAGCTTTAATAAGTGCTCTCTAGCAGTACTTTTATGTCTGACTGTATATGCGTATATGGGTGTTTTGTGTTCGCATTTTCATGTCTGCGTGTACATACTGTATGTATGTGTGTGCTGTACCCGGAAGTAGCGGTCTATGCGTCCGAGGTTGATTCTCTTCTTGGCATCGAGACGGTAGATGTTGCTGACGGAACCGTCCATCAGGAACAGCCCAAACCCCATCACCTGGACACACATGCATGCAGATTCATAAGAATATACACACAAGTCTGTGTTATAGATTATTTTTTTACAATTATTATACTCAGACATATATTATCAGACTCATCCAAGACTCCAACAGAAACACTCCACTACTTGCATATCAATGTGTGTTACTGATCAAATGAGCAATGAGATGGCATTCATCTCTACTGAAAGCTTCATGTAATTTAGACATAAAATAAAAAGGGGTGGTGTGGCCAGGACCAAGCCAGGCCACCATTGTCTCCCCAGTGCCGATATGGGTCGACTTAGGGGAGGCCCAAAACTAGTTCGTATGATCCTTATGGCGGTACCCCGGGGTACCAAATAACACAAAATGGCCGAGGCAATTAAATATTTTATTTCTGGGACACTATTTTTCCAGGGGTGTACATAACTCCGCGACTGGGGTACCAATCAATCTGAAATTCGTGCTACTCCGCGATGTCGAAACGCAGCGAGGACGATTGCGCTGAAACCCTGAATGCTCGTATGCACCATAGTGCATCGTGTACAGCTCGTCGAGATGAGTCAACTGCCGCATCGCCGACCATCAACAGACTAAAAATGACTGCATCACAGACATTATGCGGTTCCCCGGGGTACCATACTACCATAGTACCCCGGGGTACCGCCATAAGGTTCATATATTACTTTCCACTCAGGTCACCATGTTTGTACCGCAGTGCGCTAATCACCAAACCACTGCTCTCCACTTGTAGCCACGTCCACACATATGCGCACACCCCCACACACCTTGAGCAGGGTGTGCTTCTCGCCGGGCGTGAGGTACATGCGCCCCTCGTAGTAATCCATGCACAAGTTCACAATGTCGGCCAGCAGCTCCTCGTACCCAGGGATCACCTCCAACTGCTGCTGTAAAGACTGCACACATGCACAAATAAAAAGACCCCCATACAAACTTTAACAAACTGTTGGGGCAAACGCTGTTAGAGAGCACCTAATTAAGGCCGGGTGGTTGACCAGCACCACGCCCGGCCTTTACACTATGCACCAGCTACTCATATAAGGCTAATTCGACTTAGGGGAGGCCCAGGACCGGTTCAGATATTCTTCAGATGTTGGCTACGAGTGGAAATCGAACACATCACGCCGGGTTCCGATTGCAGCGTGCTAACTTCTTTACTCCTGCTCCCCACACACATGCACGCAAGCAGCTACAGCACGTACGGGTGTAGGCGTGTAGGTTTGGGTCCACATACACCACCACGTGAGAGGGGATGCATACATGTGTAGAGGTATAGCGCTGGTTGCTGGCGGAAAAGGGTAACTGCGGCGTATGTCAGTACTCGCTTCAGCAGGCCGCAGTATATACGAGAGGGGGACATCGAGGGGAAAGGTCATAGAAGGGGCCCATCGGGAAGTCCCGGGAACCAGCTAGTAGGTTCCAGAAGGGGGGCGTGGCCGGGGCGGAGCAAGGGCATGCTGGGAGCATAAGAGGGGGCCCTGAGCGGGAGCTCGGGGCTTTTGCTGGAAGTGGATTCCCCGTCGTGGCTGTTCAAGATAATCGTAGTCACCATCTCGTCGAAGTCACCATCTCCTCGTCGTCGTCTCCGTCTTCACCATCCTGGCGTGCTGTTAGTCAGACAGCCTACCAACTGTTCTAACTAAGTAGTACCGCCGACAATATACGGTCTTAATTATAATAGTGTGCACCCACGTAGGGTGTGTATATATCCTGATGGTGCTTGTTAAAAAAAGAAGTGCCTCCAAGTATTACTGTCTCTGATCTATGTCACTACACATGCACATGAACAGTTGTGGATACCAAGTTGATCTAGTTGTGGTTACCTGGGTGCTGCAGTTGTGGTTATGTGGTTGTATCGATTTTATTGTATTAAGTTGTAAATGTGGTTGTGATTTTCAGGATATTGTGAAAGTGGTTTTGATGTTGGGGTTATGTGGTAGTGGTTATGTGGTTTTGGTTATCTAAATGTTGTGGTAAGGGTTATTTTGTTGAGTTTAACTGGGGATTGTGATAGCAATTATGAGGTAATGCTTGTGGTTATGTGGTAGTAGTTACCTGGGTGATGCGGTTGTGATTGGCCAGGAACATGGACAGGTTCTGAGACTCCTGGATGGATTGTGGATCAGACATCTTCCTCAAAAACTGGGCAGCCCTGAACACATAATCAGCATCATCACATCACTGTCATGAACACCACAGTCATCATGACATCATGATGTATGTATGTTGAACTTCTTTCGCACAGTACGATCACCAGACAATACCCCACACCTAACCAGCACTCACCTCAAGACATCACCTCTTCACAGCTCACCAACACCACCTCAGTTCCCACTACATCACACCAGACACCTTCACTCCACACCTCTGTAGCATTTATCTGTAATCTCCACTGCTTGTCATGTCATAAATTAGCACAATTTACCACTTAACAAAACAAGTTGGCACCCAACTTCATTAACCATCACTAGGCATGAAAAAGCATTGATTCGATTAATACAAGTTAAAATTTCTAAGATACATGCATCTTGTATGTCAGCATAATTTTTTTTTATAAGCTGTATGCACTGTAATTGGTTCATATAATCCGAGAATCCACTCATCATCATTATCAGCCATTATCTATCCATTGTTGGATGAAGGCCTCCCCAAGCCACTGCCACATTTTATGGTCTTGCAATGCAACAATCCATTTAGCTTCTGCACACGAGCTGAGTTTATCGCTCCATCTATGTGGTGGACGTCATCTCGGGCATGTTTCCTCCTTTGGTTGCCACCCCGTTGTTGGGGGGGCGAATCATTACATGCCTTACCATCACCCGACACATCACCTCTCACTACCTCACAACCCTCCCGTCATAGTGCAGGTGTGATATGCTCTTGACTGGCACACCTCTTGTAAGCGCTGTAGTCGTTCTTCACGCTGCATTTCATGTTCTTGAGTTCGTCAAGTACGGCGAACATGTTGATGAATTTTCCCAGCGTGAGGAGGTATGCCTCCGACACAAAGTCCTTCCTGCGCTCAGCGTGGCACAGACGCTTCACCTCGCCACAGAACCGTTCAATGGCCTTGCGCTGCGACCGCACACACCAGACCGTTATAACATCACACACACTACAGCATTATAACCAACACTATGTGACACCACCACAAGCTTTGTCATTATCGCATCACACACAGCACACCATTATAACACTACGTGATTATAACACACACCACCCTGCACACACGAGCAGACATCACACACATTATGATGTAAATAACCTCATTATAGAAAACCGTATACCCCACACCACGTCACAAACACTGTACACCATACAAGGCAACATACAACACAAAACACGCTGTACACTCCACAAACCTCGTATAACACCATACAACTACATTATACATAAAATCACCTGATACATATCACGCATGCTAATGCACACTCCAAAATACATTACACAGGACATGACAACCATCGACTTCACCACACACCCTGAACGTAGTAAATATTACCCGCAATAGACGACACACCAGACACCGCACATATGTACATACGTATGGACCACCATACACAACACAGCACCAACATACACAACACAGCACGACCACACCCAATACAGTACTATCTTGTGGTTCAGAGCTTTAAGGTTCGGGTTTCGGCTAAAGCCTTTTGGGTAGCTCACACCGTACCTGGAAATACATGAAGCGCATGAGCTTGGTGACCTCTGGCTCCAGCACTTCCACCGTCTTCTCGTAGATCTCTACGCGGTTTGGTTGCTCGTTACACTTCACCTGCCGCCACAGTTTACACATTGACATATGCGTGTTGCAGTTCTACGACCTCGTACATGCAAAATACTGTGATCATAATTGGCTACGAATGTTTATTATTAAATAGCAATATGCCTTATTGTTTATTCAGCGTCATGATATAATGTGAATGAATCGTCACAAAATAAAACAGCCACACAATAACAGCTGCAGTGTCATCAGAAACGACGTCCACACCAACAGTAGCAGCATCATCAAAATTATTGTAGAAACATTATTAACAGCAACAGTAGAGCATCTACATCTCAAAGGGCAGGCAGTGCCTGTCCCTGTGCATATATCCACGTATTTCAAAACATGTCCCAATGCCACCATGTCTTCCTGTATTGCCAAGAGTATGTCCCTATGTTTCCAAGTCTCACTGTATCCTTGTATCCCCATGTGTGTATTGGTATTGCAGCATTTCATGTACCGTGCCAAAATCCCAGCAACTATAATTTTAGTCCAGACATTAATTCAAGATAACAGTGGCAAGTGGTATTTGAGCCCAGCCTGGGCCTCCCCTAGGTAGACTCAGTGTACAATTAGTATCGGCTGTAGTGTGGTTAACATCAACACTGAAGAGAAACATATGCCCAGACAAGGTGATGGTTCCATCCACTCCCTAATATGCTACGCTGGCTATAATAGGCACTTACTAAAATAATTGTAAGGCTGATTTGAGATCTGCATCAATGCACCTTTGTCCCCATGTACCTGTGTTTCTGTGTCTTCCTGTGTGCACCACGAACCTGGGGAATTGCGCGTGAACAACTTCTCCAGGTGTACAACATCACAGCATACTCCTGTCCTTCCTCCAGCATCTCGTTCTACACAAATCACCGTCATAATCATCATCTCCACAATCATGTTCAGCTATACTGTCGACTACATGCATTCTAATGCATTACCATGTACATCCCAATCAGCATAAACACATTTACTGTTATGGTATTATTATGGTCGACATTAACATCAAGGTCATCATAGAAACAACCACCATTACATACTCCACCATCAGTAACAGTCATTAGATCCTCGAACATTCCAACTTCAACCACATCACCACCATCACGTGACCATTTACAAAACCACTCAACCATTTACAAAACCACTTGCACCAACAACCATACCAGTCACCAATTTTACCATCAGGACCACTGATATCACCTATCTTACCATCACCACCATTCCCACCACTACCAAATCATCAACATTACTGTTATTAACAATTCCACCAGAACCACTAATTTCAACATCTGCACCATCAACATTAATTCCATCGTCACAAACTTCACCATCATCACCAACTCTACAATCACTACCACTACATCACCCAACCCACCTCAATCACCAACAGCACCAACACAATCACAACCTTTGCCACCCCCATCTCCACAAGCGCTGTGACCGCCATATGAATGTATGTTGAACTTTTTTCGCACCATACGTAGCCAACCATGGTAATCGGAGGTGCGGGAAGACAACAAACTAAACACAAAATGCATGGACCCACCATGCCTGAGTGCACGGTTGCCTGCTCGATGTAGCGCGCAATCCCCGTCACAAACGCATTGCGGTCTTCAAAGTTGGTGTCGAAGTTCGCCTGTGGTAAGTGGAGACACAACAGGTTCATTCTCAAACAGCTTGTTCACCGTTCCCCACCACATCAGTTAATTGCCCCCATTATCCCGTTACAGCAGCACCCGGTTACCAAATTACCTGGTAGAGGATGGAGGAGGGTGGAGGCTCGATGCACGGCTGCTGGTCAGGCAGGGGCAGCTCCTCAAGCAGGTCCACGTTGGACAAGGCGTCCTCCAGGCTCACCTGGGCCTGCGCCATGTTCATCTGGTTTGTCTGGACTCGCCTGGTTCACGGAAGTCACTTGAGTAGACCTGGAATCACATATTAATGGTCCGGTGTATGATAAGAGAATGCAATATCAAATTTCATCTCTTGCCACGTAAATTATTAAATCGATCTATTTACAATTTTTTTTTTTGCTGGAGACGAATTCCTTTTTTGGTGTAAAAATATATACACAATAAACATGAAACGTAACCAGCAAGTCATATCGCCTTGTATTTGCAGATTACTGGGCATGTGGCGATTCAATTAACTTTCTTTCGGTAAAGTCACGTAGATAGGTTCAAATAAAATAACAAAAAGTAACAAAAAACTCCGACGTTTCGATTGCACTATGACGTTTCGATCGCAACACAAGCGGTCGTCTTATTCCTGAAGACGACCGCTTGTGTTGCGATCGAAACGTCGTAGTTTTTTGTTATTTTTTGTAATTTTCTTTGAACCTATCTACGTGACTTTACCGAAAGACCCAAGAATATACATTATGTTGTTGGTTCCATTTCTCGTAATTTTACGTAGTTATATTCACTCAATTAGCCAAAATTTGCATAAATACATATACCATTTGCTTATAATTTGCAAACATTAATACATAATCAGTTCTCACATACATAATTTGATGCATATATATTGTAGGATAATACATAATTTTATTAGAACAATCGATATATGTCTCAAAGTTACATGTTTCTGAAGGTAAAAATATAACATATACGATGCAAAGATATTAACAGTTATAGATGTGGCATGGTCGTATGCCTCCATGTGTGAAAATGTTTCAACCTCACGTAATAAACCTTTAACCATTCATAAAAAATTATGATTATTCTACTGTTTGAAAAGGGGCACTTCCCGCATTTGAGTGAATCACGTTTCCCTGCATTGAGATGCACGGACACAGCCCACGACACTGAAAACGAATCATCAATCTTACGTAGGTAATGATGTTTTCCTGAAGAAATTGGTTTCTTGGATTTCTAACTATGCTCTTTGAACCAGACTAAATCAGTTGATAATTTTCTCCAGGCTGTATGGATTCTTCTCACCCATAACAACATACAATACACAAAACCAGTCCTAAATGTACAATAGATTTTTAGATTGTCCTAATGATGAGAATGGTACAGGAATTGTATGAATATTCGTACAACAGGTCCACACCCATATGACTTTAACTAGTCCGCAAAGCAATGTGGTTCCGGTGTGGCGTCAGTACCACCACAGCTTCCCCTCACACCCACGCACACAACCCACCACAGGCACACATACAGCCACCAAGGGGTACATGAACACGCACACACTCAAAACACCATCCACCAGTGACACACTCGTATACTCAACACTTCATAAATCCACCGGGAGGCATACATACTCATGACACACATACACACTGCACACATCACACAACCACCACCAGTGGCACACAAACAGGCACATATACACACGTAAATCCTCAAATGACCACACAGCCACCAGTGGCACGCACAATGAACACTCCACGAAGCTACTGGTGGCACACTCGTACACTCAACACACTATATAGGCAACAGTGGCACAATCACACACATGCCCGACAACGAATACACCACACTCCATAGCCATGCGTGGAACATTAATGTTGTTTTTTGCTGGTCGCTTGACGTTGTGGGCCTTTGGGCTTGTGCTCAGCAATTGTGTTAAAAAAAAAAAGCACACGCGCAACAAATCCCACAGCCTTCCGGTGGCATGCGCACACAAAATACAGTATATGTACACTGTAATTAATCAGGATAGCGGGGAGAGCCATTTTAAAGAACAAGCTCAATAATCCGGGCTTAAAAACCCCAGAATACCAAGAAACCAACTCCTTCAGGATGACTCCAGCAGCAATTATCATCACGTAATTAATGCGTTTGATGTAAATGTATTTTATGTTACAGATTAAATGTTAGTATTAATTGACTGTACAACAAATACGTTTAATACTGCGTTTTATTTTATCATTTAATATGGCTATGCTACCTGTGTTGAGGGGGAATGTGGGGCAAGTGACACAGAGGTTTGCGCACTACGCAATTATCCCGGCCACCTTTAGTTTAATTCCTGGCAATTTCTAAACCATTGGTGAGTGTTATCTAAACCAGTCCCAAACGACTATATTACCGATCCATAATGACCAGCATAGTAAGGTATGGTAAACCAACCACCATGACCAACACGATGTGGGGAGGCATGCATCCAGCAGTGTATTGACAAAGCATTGTAAATTAGGAATATTTGAACGCTACATGTATTCGTGGCTCAACACGGTTTATATTACCTATATAATTATAAACATCCAATACACATGTACAATAAACTATGTATATGCATTCTGTATACTATAATAATTCGCTTTGTGTATGTATGCACTATATTATACAATTCAAAAGTGTAACTAAATAAATACTTCAATTAGTCTCTCCACGCCCAAATATAAACATAGTTTGAGCCTTCCGTACTTCCGATCAATATTTAACTGTAGCACGTCAGTACCTTCTTCATCATAACATATTATATAGTATAAGTACATATGCGGCCATTTTTAAAATCCACTGCCGGATAAGGGCCCCCCATGCCGTGAGGGTGATGTGCGGTATATTATCATACTTCACTGCATTAAGCAGTGTGGATTTTTGAAAGTGGGGCGCATCAAGGTGAGAGCAGAGTACAGCACAACAGTGGATTATGCTGCATTGCCCACAACATAGCTACCACAGCATCACATTACACCTGTTTTATGCATGGTCACTCATCCAAGCACAATCTGTGCTCAACCTGTCCAGCTTTTGAGACGCTACAAAATCGGTTTCTGACAAGATTGGAAGCTTTGGTCATAGGCTATTATATACAGTACAGTAGAATCTGGATATAGGCACATCGTATGAGTACAGCTCATAACAGGAACACATCCTTACTGGTGGGTGAGAGGAAACGGGCAACTCTAACACAAGCACATTTCGCATATAAGTAACACCTCCCCTTGCTCCAAAAGTGCGTGCTTATATCCAGCTTCTCCTGTCGATGCAATGGTTAAGTTTGTATTATATATATCAATGGTTTAGATTATTATCTGTAATATCTGTGCCATATTGTTCCGTGCTACTTGTCTCCCTCTATTCGCCAGTATGCCCAACAGAGGAACTATCTATTTTGGCGTTGCTGAACTTCTCTACATCCCACAGGCACGCGAGGCATTCAAATAAGAAACATATTTTGCACGTGTTTTTTAGCTTTACGCTCGCTGGTAGAATGCTCGTCCCTTTGAATTTATAAAAGTTGACTCCTTTCCTGCATTTACAATTAAGGGACCGTCCTTAAATGACGTCACGCGATTTTTGACGATTTTTGACCCCCCCCCCTCGTCACACGGCGTCACAAAAAGTCAGACCCCCCCTCAAATATGACGTCACATAGCTCTGCCCCCCCCCCCCCCAAATAAAACATGCTTCAAATCGCTTTAAACTATTGTCATTGTAGTGCGTATTTAATGTAGCGCTGCACTCTGATACTGTAGGAGTGTTGCTATAACAATTAGTGTCAGTTTTACTCCTTGTAAAAAGGTGTCAGTTTTGTTGCCAGATAAAAGGGTAAAAAAACTATTATCACAATTAGTGTTGTTATAACAATTCCATATTTATTTAAAGTAGCGCATATTAATGTGACGTCACATTTCTCAAACCCCCCCCCCCCCTCGTCACACATCGTCACAAATGTCTCCCCCCCCCCCAGGTGCGTGACGTCTTTTATGGACGCCCCCCAAGCTGAAAACATTTAGCGAAAGGTTTATGGGGAATCTCTTATGCATTTCCTATTTTTATGTCTTCAATTCAAGCGAAATATTATGGATTTACACTGATTGAGTGATTTTTAATACGAATTATGTTTTATCTTCGTTTTGCATTATTGCAGTATTTCAGGATGCTGACATGGTGTACTGGAACGGTTCAGGTACAGGAATCGCTCGCCACTGATTTTAGCCTTTGCAGGGTCTCAAACTCATGTTATCCGAGCTTATAGTTCCGTGCAAACAATTGTGCGCACCCCTTCCCCACTACACACAGTTTAACTATTGTGCAGCCATCCTACTGAATGTATTTAGTAGTAAGCATAGTGGACATGCAACCAGGGATTCAAGAACCGAATGGCTCACAGGGCTATACCTTATAAATGAACTTGAACTTGAAACTTGGTTACCAGATCGTTGATCTAGCATGGCAATGGAAACAATGGGCAGGATATTTAACACCCCCCCCCCCCCGCTTCTGTCCACTAAGCACCATAAACGGATTCACCAATCAGTCGACTGCCAGGAGGTATATGACAGGGTAAAGTGTGGATACCCCCAGCTATTTTTAAATCCTTTATATTAAGTTCACTTGCTTGCTTGCTTGCGCGCTTGCTTGCTTGCGCGCTTACAACCGTGCAAATCTTTCAGTCGTTTTTTTACCCACTTCCCGTGATCCAATCGAGCTGACATTTTGCACATAGACTCGTTGTGCATGACAATTAATTTTCGTGAAATTTTTTTCTCCAAAATGTTACACTTTTTAGGAAAAAAAAATTATATGTCATTACCAATTGCTTAATGGTGGCAAGCAATCATCTGACCCATAGGTGACAGCCATCTCAAGCCAGAGGACAAGAGGACTCTAGCCGCCACGCATATAAAGGATTTATAGTGAAAAACTTTGTTTTTATGAGTTAATTTTTAAATCCTTTATATTAAGTTCGCTTGCTTGCTTGCGTGCTTGCTTGCTTACGACCGTGCAAATCTTTCGGTCGTTTTGTAACCCACTTCCCGTAATTCAATCGAGCTGACATTTTCCACAGACTCGTTGTGCGTGACAATTAATTTTCGTGAAAAAATTTTTCCAAAATTTTACACTGTTTAGGGAATTTTTTTAAAATGTTTAATTACCAATTGCTTAATGCTGGCAGACAATCATCTGACCCATAGGTGGCAGCCATCTCAAGCCAGAGGACGAGAGGACTCTAGCCGCCACGCATCTTGCCAGCTTGGAAGAGTAGGCGAAATACCTCACTAGAGGACCTCTCTGGAGCTCCCTGCAATGGCGGTCCTTCCACCAGCAGTGCCACAGGAGCATGAATTGCAGGCCTGTACCTTAACATTTTATTACCGTATTTTCAATGGTTTTATATTCATTGCATTGATTCTCTTGTAAACTAGTGTTTTATAACGAATACATTGCATTTGTGTTTCATGGCTGCACGCTAAAAAATGTGTCATGAATTGCTTGTATATTATATGTAGGTCATGACTGACCTACATATACTATTCTAACAATGTTTGTTTAGAGTGGTGAGAAAGCTCATTTGGCACAACAAATATCCCGTCTATGGTTATAAACACAATAGTCCGAAAACCCAAATTATTATAGGCAAAAAAATCACATTATAACAATTTTAAGATCAAAAGTACATTTTGGGAGCCCCAAAAAGTGGGTGGCAAAATGTTTGAACATTTTTTATTTTAACCCAAGCTGACACACGTTTGCATCTGAGGGTTTTTGAGGATGCTGAATCCCAATATCTTCATTTAAAAATCCGAAAACAATTCTGATATTGAGCTCCTATTCCCCTATATTGAGGGACTGCTTTTTTACTAACACATTCAAAAGTTATCATCTAAATTATATCCACGGTGCCGACACAAATATACCATCACTTTTCTGCTCTATAATCGTAAACCTGTTTATGGAGGCTGAAACCTGTGTTGTGAATTGCGATGAAAAATAAAGGTTGTGAAAACGATGATAAATAATCGTGCCATCCCATCACAGACAAACACGACACTGTACAAATTAATACATTCAGTAGTATGCCTGCACAAATAGTGAAACTGTGTGTAGTGGAGAAGCGGTGCGCACAATTGTTTGCAGAGAGCTATAAACTCAGCTAACATGAGTTTGAGTCCCTGGGAAGGCTAAATCAGTGGCGAGCGATTACTGTACCTGAACCGGTCCTGCCACCCCCACTCACCCTTCACCAGCCCGCATTGACCAGTGTGGGGAAGTATGGTGAAATAACCCCCATGAATCTCACGGCGTTGGAGAGAACTCCATCCAGTAGTGGATTGGCATAGACATGATTAAAAATTCTGTACGGTTAATATAAAAATGTGTCGACGATAAAACACTGGTGGAAGTGGTAGAGTACATTAGTATGGCTCAATGAGCTCGCACAATAGCCCAAGACAACGTCTCCCTCATAGAAACTCTCATGCTCTATATAATACAACACGAAACACCAAATAGATGGAACCAATGGTGGGTAATCACACAATACTCTTTGGTTCTCTCGGTAAAGTCACGTAGGTAGAAAAATATAGATCACGTCGTTTCGATCGCAACACAAGCAATCGTCATCTGGTGGGACAACCACAGCAAGAAAAAACTGCTAAAGTAGGCGCTCTTTCAACCTACGTGACTTTACCGAAATAACCAAAGAGTATGGATTCCTGCAGTCAGGAAAGCTTCAAATCAAGATTTAATCACACAATGATTGCGTGCATTATAAATAATTATGAGCGTAATGGTCAGAGTTAACACTGTGACTTCGTCGGGGTTAAATGAGCACGCGATTAGAAACCATCAGAGGTGTGGACTCGAGTCATGTGACTTGGACTCGAGTCAGACTCGAGTCATGAATTTGATGACTTGCGACTCGACTTGGACTTGCATAACAATGACTTTGTCCCACCTATGAGATGTGGACTCGAGTCATGTGACTTGGACTCGAGTCAGACTCGAGTCATGAATTTGATGACTTGCGACTCGACTTGGACTTGCATAACAATGACTTTGTCCCACCTCTGGAAACCATAACATCGGCCGATTCCAGAAGACGAAATAAACACTGTAATGCAAAAATACACCACGCATAAATACGATTGACACCGATATATAACATCATAAGGCTACATATATGATTAACACCGTCAAAGAAAACAACAACACGAAACCAGTGCCAATATATTTAGTCTGACCCACCAAATCATCCACAACATGCACCCCGGCGTCCGAAGATATCGCAAGCTCGGCAGATTGAAGCCGACACGGCGCCTTAGGTGTCACAGGCTGCCACTGAGCTACGCGATGGTCAGCAGAAGGCATTATATATACATATATTTAAAACAAAACATGTATTAAATTTCGATTTAAAGCTTTCGTGACTGCAGGGATTCATCTTGGTTCTTTCGGTAAAGTCACGTAGAAGGGAAATAATAAAAATAAAACATAATAAAATAAAATTCTCACGACGTTTCGGCCACAACACAAGCAGCCGTCCTCAGGTGGCAGCGTATTTAAAGCTGGGTGGGAGAAGAGCGCCTTGACAAAGGAGTTTACATATCAACAGAACAATTTAGCATTCAATAAGCTGTGTTAATGTGAGAGAATTAGCATGCAACTGGGAGATTAGCATGTTAATGTGAGGATTTACCATGTAACTGAGAGATTAGCATGATGTTAATGTGAGGAATTTGCATGTAACTGGGAGATTAGCACAATGTTAAAGTCAGAAATTAGCATGTAACTGGGAGATTAGCATGATGTTAATGTGAGGAATTAGCAAGTAACTTGGAGATTACCATGATGTTAATGTGAGGAATTAGCATGCAACTGGGAGATTAGCATGATGTTAATGTGAGGAATTAGCATGTTACTTGGAGATTAGCTTACTGTTAATGTGAGGAATTGGCATGTGACTGGGAGATTAGCATGTTAATGTGAGGAATTAGCATGTGACTGGGAGATTAGCTTACTGTTAATGTGAGGAATTTGCATGTAACTGGGAGATTAGCATGATGTTAATGTGAGGAATTAGCATGCAACTTGGATATTAGCATGTTAATGTGAGGAATTAGCATGTAACTTGGAGATTAGCATGATGTTAATGTGAGGAATTAGCATGTAACTGGGAGATTAGCATGATGTTAAAGTGAGGAATTAGCATGTAACTGGGAGATTAGCATGATGTTAATGTGAGGAATTAGCATGTAACTGTGAGATTAGCATGATGTTAACGTGAGGAATTAGCATGTAACTGGGAGATTAGCATGATGTTAATGTGAGGAATTAGCATGTAACTGGGAGATTAGCATGATGTTAATGTGAGGAATTAGCATGTAACTGGGAGATTATCATGATGTTAATGTGAGGAATTTGCATGATGTTATGCTTCCAACGTGAGCAGCGCAGGTCAAATGACCGACCCGGGGCACGGCGGCGGCGTGTGGGAGACTCATCCAGCAGTGGACAAGTACCTGCGTGGGTGCCCCAACTTAGAGTCTGGCTCAAAGACCCCCCCCCCCCTACTACCCCGACATGCAAACCCAACAAACCCCCCCCATCTCTCTCCATCTCTCCGCAATGTGTTTGAACAGCGGCTAAAATTGAACGATTTTTACGTTAAAACAAAAGACGCCACAAAAAAACCCGTGTTTGTTTGTTTGTTACGTCGGCAGCGGCAGCTTCAACGCCGCACTGACAGAAGGGGACCTCAAATAAACGCGTCGAGTTTTTGTTGATGTTAACATCTTTATAACGCGACACGAAAACACTGAATTCGCCACACGGAACGGGGATGAGGAGGATTACAAAATCGTCGAGCAAAGCCGGCGAGAGCCTCACGGGAAAAAATTAAATTCCCGCTCCCCTAAAAACGTAGAACGACAAATGCAATCAACATCTCAACAGGCGATTACAATGAGTACGGTATGTTAAATTCTACAATCATTCTTATTATTTATTCCTCAATGGTTTATTGCAAATTGACAGCGGCCCTCACCGTTACACCGGGAGCGCGGCAGCGGCGACTCGCCCCTCCGTCGACGGGCCCCTGTTCATTGGAGCGGACGCGGTCACGTGAGCCGCTCGCGACCAATGGGGGCTCGCGTCTCGTGGGGGGATTTCGGACCCCCGCCACCCACCCCTGTCCTCCGCCACCCACCCCTGACCCCCCACCCCTGTCCCCCCCCACCCCTGACCCCCACCCCTGTCCCCCCCACCCACCCCTGCCCCCACCCACCCCTGACCCCCCGCCAGCTGGTGCACCGTGGCGTTTTTTTGGTGGGAAGCGAGGTTTGTGTGAGGCTGGTGAAGTGAGAGTGCACCGACCTCCACCGACCTACACCAGCGTGCACCGGCGTGCACCGAACTACACCGGGGTGCACCGACCTGCCTGTGTTGCACTATGCTCGGTTGCGCTGGGTTTTACAAGAGGTTGCCTCAGGTGAACTAGGATGGGCTGTACTGGGTTGCACTACCTTGCACTAGCATGCATTGGGTTGCACTGGGTTGCACTGGGTTGCACGAGGTTGCACTGGGTTGCACTAGCATGCACTGGGTTGCACTAGCATGCACTGGGTTGCACTAGCATGCACTGGGTTGCACTGGCATGCACTGGGTTGCACTAGTATGCACTAGGGTTGCACTAGCATGCACTGGGTTGCACTAGTATGCACTGGGTTGCACTAGCATGCACTGGGTTGCACTAGTATGCACTGGGTTGCACTAAGATGCACTGCACTGCATCAGTATGCATTCGATTGCACTGAGTTGCACCTAGTTGCACCGAGTCAAAATTCTGTACCCAGGAATACCTCAATCGAGTATCAAGATTCTTTTCAGGAGGTTCATTTATCGGGATGCTTGACCCTTTGCCTTGTACGGAGTGTTTCGCTTCACGTGGGAGGAAACTGGTGCATCCAGAATGAAAGCACAACACTCATGAATCTGCGCTGACGAGCGCACGAATCCACTTGCTGTACTGCCATCTCCTGGTTCAGCTCGCAGGCTCAACGTGCCAGGCGTGATCCACCAAACCCCACCGAGGTGGAGATGGATCTCGGGTGTGCGATACTACTGCTCTGCATTCCCGTGAATGGGAGAGCAGTGTTTAACGAGAACCAGGAATGAGTGTAATAAGACCCTGCGTGCCTTAATCTGTCCCATTTAGCCTCTGGGATTTACATTGAACACTGTGACTACCAAGGGAGCCTTGGTCTGGTTCTAAGAATCCCAGGTTTGTCTTGGTGTGGTTCTAGGAGCCTCAAGCCCTACCCTAATGGCTGCTATACATTTCCACATAAGCCACTCTGTGGAGCTGTCATTTGTGGCCAGGTCTCTTCTGAAGAAGAGCTGTATCGCTGTGGGCCTTACCTGGTCAAATAAATAAAAAATAGTTTAGTTTTATTGATGGACATTATTTGAAGTCTGTGAGGCTCTGCCATTATCATCGAGCCCTAAGAATTCAAAAGGGGCCTTAGTCTGACTTTGATTCTCAGACACGAACCCTGCATCCCTAAGACACCAAAGGGAGCCTTAGCTTTGCCTTCACCGTGGGCATTGACACTGAACCCTCGGAAAGCCTTAGTCTGGGTCTATGAGCATCAGATATTAACTCTGAACCTTTACAATCATAAGGATGCCTTTAGTCTTGTTTTCATACTGTACATTAACTTTTAACTAAAACAATAGTAACGGTGCCTTAATCTAGCTATGTTATCCCCAGGTATTAACATTACTGAACCCCAACAATCCCACTGATGTTGTCCTATGGCTCTATGAGCTTCAGACCTTAACAATGAACCGAAATAATCTTGGAAATGCCTTTATGTGATGCTATGAACCTAGGGATTAATGTTGATCCCTGATGACCCTAAGGGTGCCTTCATTTACGCTTAATATTGGGCAAAAACGCTCAACTCAAAATAATAATTTCAACTTGTAACGACCCTGCACAGGATTCTCAGATGCGCGAGGAACCCAAGGACTCGGTCCTCGATATATGATAGTCTTATCGGCCGTTAATAAACTAAACTAAACTATTTAATTTTACCAGGTAAGATCCACTGAACTACGCAGCTCTTTTCGCAAGCGACCTGGCCACAAATGATAGCTCAACGAAGTGGCTGATCATGTGGAAATGTATAGCAGCCAAATACTCTAAATGCGTGTTTCTAAATGTTGAGGGGAAAACCGAAGGACCTGGGAGAACTTGCAAACTCCAAATATACAAGAGTCGTCAGGGTTGGGATCAAACCCACGCGAGGTAGTGAACATCTCGCCACCGTTGCCAGGGTATTTACATGGAGGAAACCAGAATGCCCTGAAAAAACTCACACATGAAGGGGGGCAACACGATCCCTTACATTTGCTGCATCACCTTCTCCTGGCAAACCAGGTTATGAGGTTATGACACCTCAATGCCCAAAGGGAGTTACACATTTGTGTCATTCACCAAACCTCACCTTTGGCTCAGAATTTATTGGTAGCTTTCGTCTGACGATGTGCCTCAGTCATGAACAATAAACCTTGAAGATCTTGACACCTGGTTCTGGGTTATTTTCATTCGGGGGGAGGGGGGGGGCTGCTGATTCTCTCAGGGAGTTTATAAATGGCCATATCGGGGCTATTGGGCAACACTTCAAGGTTCAAGGACCGGGTCTTAGGGTCACTGGCCATGGATAGGCCATTGATTCAGCGCCTCGGTGGTAAAAAGTAAAGGCACAGGTCCAGCCCTGCATTTACTTGCTCAAGCCACTGCTGGGTTTTGGGCCTGCACGAGATGACGCTTTAGGGAGTCAATCTGGACTGTATTTGACCTACTGTTCTACGCTGGTCAGACCTTTTGGAAGTGGAGGTACCTACACTTTACCCCAACACACAGGACCTGGCAATCAACTGGTTCACCCGTTTATACTACCTGGTGAACAGAGGAGGCGAGATTCAACTGCGGTACCGGGAGATCGAATCAAACGGACAACCTCTTGATTACAAGTCCAGTGAGCTCAGCATTACATCCCAACAACACCGTGGTGGTGAGAACTTATAAATAGCATCTCCGATCAGCGCGGTTGGTTACATACGGTGCAAAAGAAGTTCAACATACATACGTACAACATAGGCTTTGGATGCAAGAAACACACGACACAACTGGGCATAGTTAAAATATACACATATTTATAAATCAATCAGGAGCAGACCGATTCTTACAACACGAACGCCCCTAAGTTAATATACCGACGACACAGACGCGGTACAACTGTTGACACAAACATGGCCACCAAGGGGAGATGAGCAAGATAATGACAGAAAGACTGAAATGAGAGACTGATGTGGGTGAGAGACAGAAAGATGAGAGATAAGGAAAGGGGGGGACAAAACACATAATAATAAAGTTAATTTCTAAAGCATCTCAATGCCACTAAACCTCAAGACACTGTACAAAAATACTAAGAGAAAAGGTAACTCGGGCAAAGGGGGAAATGACGTGGCAAGCTGGCGAGAGAGAAACGTGACGGTGAGAGATGGATAAAGATTATCAAGGGAGAAATAAAAGAGAGATGAAGACACAAGCGAGAGACGGGTAGAGAGTCGAGGCATAGCTGTCGAGTGTGTAGGCAGTGCAACTGCGACAGGGGCCCAGACACCGGGCTATGAAGAGTGCGGAGGAAAATTGGAAAGGGGAGCCACGGTATTATTTGTACCAGGGCCGATGCCAACTACACTACACCACTGGGAGAGAGAGAGAGCGAGGAGAGAGACGGATTGATAATGGAGAGTCATCATGATGAGAGACACAATAAGGACATGATAAAAGATGAGATGAGTGAAGGGAAATTCATCACACAGTGATAAGTGAACTGAGATGAGAGAGAAATAAGAGAGGCAGGGAGAGAGATAGGAGGTGGAGGCAATGAATGGGGAGAAATAATCAGTAGAGGGTGGCATCTTAGGTGACACTATGCACACTGCCATCCCGCCTTGAGTGTCCAGCTGGCCCATTGTTTCAACGCCGTGGCTCGCAGTTTCTCACAGTGTCTCTCTGTGTGTCCTGCAGTGTGCCGTCATGTTTTAACATATATCTCAGCGTCTCTTCATTGCATTTCCCCATGTATCTCCCCACGTGTCTCCATCTCTCCCAGTGTCTCTCTCCGTGCGTCTCCCCGCATGTTGCTACTCGCTGTAGTCCTGCACGCACAGCGCCCGGATGCGGGGCAGCAGCTCAATGAAGGAGCAGCGCGACTCCGGCTTCTATGGGGTGGGGAAAACGGACAGCACACGCAGGTGAGCACAGCAGTGTGCGCAGGTGAGCACAAGGGTGTACGCAGATCATCACAGGGGTGTACACAGATCAGCACAGGGGTGTACGCAGGCGAGGACAGTTGTACACACACGTGTGGATATTTATGAGTGCATGGGTGTGTGTGGACGAGGGCATAGGTGTGCACCTGTGTGCACGTGGATTTGCATGGCAGTGCATGGGCATGCACATTTGTGCACATGTGCGTTTGTTTTGCAAACCTCTTGCCAGCAGTCCAGCATGATGCTGTAGGCGGTGGGGGGGGACAGCGCCGGCTGGTACAGGCGGCAGCCACGCAGAATCTCATCCACCACCTGCTGGTTTGACCATCCCTCGAAGGGCATGTGTCCCTCCGTGTATACCTCCCACATCAACACGCCTGCACACCAACGTCATAACCATCACCGCCATCACCATCGTCATCATAATCATCACCACTGACATCTCTGCGTGCAGCCATGTGTGCAGCCGTGTGTGCTTTGTGTCCGTACCAAAAGACCACACGTCAGACTTGGTGCTGAAGCGTGTGTACTGGAACACCTCCGGCGGGGACCACTTGACGGGGAACTTGGCGCCCATCGAGCAGGTGTACTGATCATCCAGCACGTACCTGTGCCGGGATGCACACGCACACATGGGGACAGGCACACAAGCACGGACTCCCACAGGAGCGAACACACACACAGACATTCATAGGGGCACGCACGCACGCAGGAGCACACACACACACGAGTACGGACACGGATGGCTGTGTGATGAAATATGATGGGTCGTAGTGAGATGTGATGAGATATGATGAGACTGTGTGATGAGCGATGGGTTGTGGCTACAATGAGTTATGACTCTGGGATTGAAGTGCGATGGATTGTAATGAGATGAGACGACGTGAGATAACACATGTTGAGGTGTAATTGCATGAAGGTGAGACTGATGAAATATCACTGTTAATTGGGTGTGATTGCGTGATGAGGTGTGACTCTTGTGTTATGAGGGAGTGAGTAAGGAGGTGTTGGGTGTGTGAAATGGTATGATATAGCAATGAGGTGTGTTGTGAATGAGGCATGATAGGATTGAGGTATGATGAGGTGTACGAGGAGGTAGGTGTACACGTGTCTCACCTCGTCATTCCAAAATCCGAAACTTTCACAATGTTACCCTCTCCCACCAGACAGTTCCGTGCGGCCTGACACACAAACACACGCCAGGTTATTGTCACCGTGGTCAGCCATGACCAATCCACTGCTGGATAAAGGCCTCTCCCCAAGCTGCCACCCATCCTGATATTAAACAATCCATATTAGCCACTGCACACGAGTAGAGTTCGTCGCTCCATCTCCGCAATGCTTTCTCCTTGGTTGCCACCCCATCGTTATTCTCAGCCACCAGCCATCGTCCCTGAGTGACATGTTCTGCCCAATCTCACTTTTCTTAACAGTTAATATGATGCTCTCAGATCCACAAGTGCCTCATTGTGTCTCTCCGCATCATACTTGGCATTCACCTCTCCATCCTTCTTTGTGCACTCTTCAGTTTTTTTTATTCCACGTATTCTTTGTCAATTTCCACGTAACCGATCCATATCTCCTGACCCGTATGCACTTAAAACAAGAGGGAAAAGTACTGTACCGCACACTAGGAGGTGAGTGGCCAGCACCACGCCTGACCACCTTTGTCTTTCTAGTAGTAATGTTTACACAGTGCACCAGATACTCATTTGAGGCCGAGTCGACCTAGGGGAGGCCAATGACCAGTTCAGATAATCGTCACTTGTGTTGGCCGTGAGTGGAAATCGAACTCGGGTAGCCGGGTTCGTATCGCAGCGCACCAATCGCTCCACTACCGGTCACCACTTTCACAAACACACACACGCAATTCACACACAACAATGTCACCCCACTCAGTGCCAGGCCAGGTGCACTGAGGTCACGTGAAGTTGTGGAAGGCTCATTGACAAGTGGTCACGAGACAGACCCTGGTGCTATGGGTTGACGGAGATGACTGGCAAATGCACCAGCTGTGCCCCCTATTGTGCCAACTTGCTGCAGTTTAACTGCACAGGGGGTCACACACACACATATCATTCTCTTACACACACACAAGCGCAGGGGTCGCACCAGGTCGCGGTGCAGGAACATCTTCGCCTCCAGGTAGCTCATTGCTTCGCACACGTCTAAGCAGATCTCGGCCATGAGCTCGGGCACTGTGGAGCCACGCTGAGCCTTCAGGAAAAGTTGCAGCGACCCCCCCGCCATGTACTCCGTCACGATGCACAGCGGCCGCTGCTGCGTGCACACCCCGTACAGCTGCACCAGCCGCGGGTGCGACAACTGCCTGTGGCGCATGCACACGCGCACGAGCAACAGCAAGGGGCGGCGCAACGACCATCAGCTTTGGCGTTGAGACCGTCGACGAGGCTGCCATCCCCCGGTGTGCCAGGGTATGAAGGCAGTACAGCAGCGGGTTAATTTCCACCCACATTTTTTGTTTTGTGAAGCAGCAGCAGCAGCGACGACAGTGGCAACAGCAAGAACCTGAGAGCAGCCGCGACAACAGCGGTAGCGTCATCAGCAGAAGGAGCAGTGATGACAGCGTCATCAGCAGCAGTAGTGGCAGCAGTAGCAGCGGCAGACGCAGAAAAAGCAGCGGTAGGGCACTGTTGCCTGCGATTATCGCACAGGGTTGCGTGCAGTTGTGTGAAGTTACATACGGTTGTGTGCTGTTGTTCGTGTGTGGTTGCACGTGGTTTTGTGCGGACAGGCATGTGATCATATGTGCAACGATCTGCGTGCGGTTGCACAAGAGCAATTGCGTATAATTGCGCGTGGCCACGCGTGATTACATATCGTGACACGTGGTTGCTTATGGTTGCGTGTGTGGTTTACTCACATCATGACCTTGGCCTCTTCGATGAAGTCCTCCTCGGACATGGCTCCCTCCTGGATCATCTTGACAGCAACTAACTTTCGTCTTTTCCACTGCCCTAACAATTCATTAGATCCAGCAACGACGAATCAGGATCTATACCGATTCATCAGCATCAATGCGGATGAATCACGCACAGTAATGATGATCAATAGCAATTAATCAGCAATTAGTCAGCAATTAATCAGGATCAACAACCTCCTATTATCACAGCTCGCTACGTATGGCGCGAAATAATTTCAACAAAGTCAGTTCTGCTTTTACGCGGTTTTCATCACGCGAATTTGATAAAACGCGATGAATGCATCAGGGAACACATTTCTTAGAACGCGGATGCGAATTGGATATAACGTGACTGAGTGAACAGAACTCCGTCGTGCGAGTAGGAATAAGCGCTTGTGCGGCTGCCTCGGTCGTAGCATCACCAAGGCGGGATGCTGTTGGATGCTTTTAGATGCTATTGACATGCCTCAGTCTTTGTTCAGCCTGCGTATGCATCTCACGTGTTATCGAGGACTGTCCTTTACCCTATGTTATTCATTCTAACGCGATTTTTCCATAACGCGGTGTTCTTCAGGAACGCAACTATCGCGTTACAGGAGAACAGACTGTACATCTATGACAGGTTTTTTTTATACAAACAATGATGTTTGTATAATGAATCAGGATCAATTGTGATTAATTAGGATCAGTAACTATTCATCAGTGGCCCGTTGCATAAAACACCTGAAGTGAAAATCTCTTCTAATTGGCACTCGTTTTATTTAGGTGGCACCAAAGGAATTTTGCACGAAACTTAATCACGCAGACCCCAAAATGACAGGCAGACCTCGCTTAACGCTCAAGATGCGTTCCTGGAGAAGTAAGCACGAACCGAATCAGCGCTAAAATAGTTCTTTTATACCACTGGATATATGGGGATGCGTTTCGGACGGTGTTATTTCTTTCATATCAGCAATATACGAGCGCTTCATTAGGGTGATGGAAGTAGCACTAATCTTCATCTTTCATATGGGTGATGTAGATGCAGAGCAACAACTACAATTTAGTATTCAGGTGGTCAAGCCAGACAACCGTGTGAGGAGCAACCGCGTGTATCGCTGTTACGTCTGTGGCCTTATAAAGCGAAGTATAGAATTCCCGACATTTCGGGCAATGGCCCTTCTTCAGCACACATGGAGAGGCCAGAGAGGTAGCGTGGGTCAGCCATCCAAAGACCATCAGGCTCAAACCAGCTTAGCTTAGGAGATCTGACGGGCTCAAACGCATTCCGGATGATTTGGTCAAAGGCTTGCGATTGCACGCAAATGGTGAAAAAGGTCAAAGTGCAGCCTTGCAATTGGTTGCTTCCGCTACTGCTGGCAGGAGGGCCTCTCCACTAGAGGGAGCCGGTGTAGCACACGAAATATAACGAGGTCGGGCACATTCTTCGTGATTTGGTTCCGGGTGAAGATCATGTAACTACCAATTAACCATAGGGCTGACGAATTGTTCTTGATGAACTGACGCAGGGTGCTGTGATGACGAATCCTCATCGATGAATGAGGGAGGGAGAGCAGGGGGTGACCTCACCGAGCCTCACGACCCCGTACTGTCCACTGCCGAGCTCGTGCATGAACGTCAACTCCTGGGGGTCGATCTCCCACTTCTCTACTCGCAGACACAGACACGCCGCGGTCATGCACACACACACACATACTCATGGCCACAACAACAACCGCCATTCGCCACGAAGTGGCGGTGACGTCACCACGGCACTTGTGCCAGGCTATGTGCACGTTAAGGCCACACACATGTGGTCACACACACAGTCACAAAGATGAACAAGCATACAGTGGACACATGTACAGTCACATACATACACTTAAGGTGATGATGCCAATGCTCTTGCAGATTCGACGAAGTGTTGGTGACAACTATGACGGTGGTAGTAATAATGATGGTGGTGGTGGTGATAATGATGACAGTGGTGATGATGGTGATAGTAATGATGTGATCAGTGATGGTGGTGATGTCTCACGGTAGCTGAATCCAACGGTTGTAGGAGCCTCGATACTCTGATGATTCACAGGATGTCTTAACCTCACGACGAGACCTGCACATATGCATAAAGACAAAGATCCCCCTTTAGCCATATAGACTGCTGGGGCACGTGCTATTAGCGAGCACCTACTCAGGCCGGCTCACCACTACCTCATGCACTGTGCTGGCCTGAATAGGTGGTCGCAGCTACACCACCTCTGAAGCCAGCACAGTGCACAAGGTGGTAGTGTAGCCTGTACCATTCTCAGCCGCCTTTGTCTCCCCATTGCTTGGTTCATATATTCACCACTGATGTTGGCATTGAGCGGGAACCGAACTTTGCTTGCTGGGTTCGTAGCGTATTGTGCTAACCACTACACTTTTTCTCCGACAAAAGACAAAAACAAAGATTCCCCATATAACCTGAATAGACTGGTGGGGCAAGTGCTATTATTGAGCACCTATAAGGGCCGGCACAGTACATGAGGGGTGGGTGACCAGCAGCGCCACGTCCGACCGCCTTTGTCTCCCTTGTGGCGACATTTACATACCGCACCAGGTACTCATTTGAGGCGGAGGCACCCTAGGGGAGGCCCAGGACCGGTTCAGATAATCGTCACTGGTGTTGGCCATGAGCGAGAATCAAACACAAGTAGCTGTGTTCAGAGTGCAGCGTGCTAACCAGCGTGCTAACCGCTGCACTACCGCTCCAACAGATATTTACACACACACTTACAATACTTGTGTAGAGGTGTAATTGTGTATGGGAGCGGATGGCAAACAAACACAAGGGGCGTGGTTAGGGCCGTACACATAGGAGGTGGCCACACCGACGTCCGCACCTGCATCCCCCACGGGCCCCTCCCGGGGGGGCCGCGGACTATAAGAGGGGGTGAGCCGGAGGGCTCGAGGTCGAGGTATCAGCTTTAACCAGCGAAGACGGAAGACCAGCTAGAATAGGCCCCGGAGCTCCCCTGGCTCGCTGTCCTTATCAGGGCCGACCAGGGCAAGCCGGTGGCGTGGCCCCGAGAGCCCAGACTGACGAGCAGGTCTGGGAACTCAGGGGGTCGGATCCCAGCTTGACCAGGGCTGGGACAGGTAGCCTCCCCTAGCTCCCTAGTGGAGGACTTGGGCTTAGGTTAGCGGGGCTTAGATGTTGTGTCTCCCTGTTAGCCGAGTAAGGGGACGTTACCCCTTAGGTCCTGTGTATACTCGCTAACTGTATACAAGTTGTGTTAATAAATAAGTGTGCCTCCGATCCCGTCGTCAAGCCTCCTGAGTAATTACTACACTTGTGCAAGTCTCTATGTGTCCCGATATGTATCTCCATGTCTTCGTATGTCCTAGTGTCCTGCATCCCAATGAATCCCCTTGTGCCCCCGTAGCCCCTAGTTGATGCCATCTTGTCTCTGTGTGCCTCCCATGTTGCTGTGTATCCATGCATGTCCCTGTGACTCCCCGTATGTCCCCGCCATGTCACCGTTTGTGTCTCCGTGTGTTCCTGTGTGTTCCCGTGAGTTCCCCCATGGCCCCGTATGTTCCCTTATATCCCTGTGTCTCTGTGTGTTCCTATGTGTGTGTGTGTCCCAATATGTGCCCGTGTCCTTGTGCTTTCCCCATGTGTTCACCCGAGTCCCCATGTTCCCATGTGTTCCCCCGTACCCGCGGCATTGTGTTGGTGGTACATGATGAGTTCTGGGATGCTGGAGAACACGTGCTTCTCTGCCAGGAAGAACTGACCCTGGACGTTCTCCTTGATGTGGTAATGCTTAATCGTCTCCCTGGAGACACACGGGGATGACAGGAGACAGAGAGGAGACACGGGCTCAACGTGGGGACATGGTGACACCAAGATCCAGGGACAGAGACAAGGGAAAACATGGCGTCACACGGATAGATATGCTGAGATACAGAGAGACGCGGGAACACGGAGTACAGGGAGACTGGGACACGGAGACAAGAGACACAAAAGAACAGGGGGGACACGGAGACAGAAAGACACGGGGACATTGGGACCCATGGACACCGAGACACGTACGTGGGCTTGGTGGTGAACACGGACACGGTGAACTTGCCCGGTTGACTCGAGTCTCTCACCATGTAGCCCCCGTCCTTACCCTGCACAACACCACCGCAGCCACGGCACGGTCACCGACACATGGCATGTGGTTCAAACGACGGTCACAAACGATTCATAAACCATAATCGGATCAGTCCTAGAACCATCGGAAAATGATCGCATTGTCATGTGACGAGGTTGGGATGGTTTGGTGGAATGTGGTTGACCCAGTGCGGTGCTAATAGTGTGAAGCGGTGTGGTGTGACGACGTGTTGTGGGCGTGGTGTGTGCTGTTACCTGTTGTTTTAAAAGCTGTTCAGCGCGGACTCTCGTGACGTCTTTACAAAACCACCTGTTACACACACACACCGTGCACACCTATATAGTACCTGTTGGCTATGTACGGTGCAAAAGAAGTTCAACATACATACGCTACACACCATGAACACCTATAGAATTGATTAGACACACACCACACTGTTATAATACCTGTTACACACATACCACACACACACCTATAATACCTATTCCACACTCACCACACACACCTACAACATGTTAGACACACACCACACACCCCGACAATACTTGTTACACACAGCACACGGGTGTGTGTGTCCTTATCGGTATGTGTCGGTTTGTGTTTTGGTATATCTGAGATGGGCTTATATGGTACAGGAAGACTTGGAGCCGATTGGAGTTGCCGCTGACTGGTATTAGCGGTATCAAGATTGGGCTCTGTGGAGGATGCTCGTGATGGACGCTACTGGGCAGCTGGAAGTAGTCGCCCTTCAACAACAACGGGCGGCAGAGGAGCGATGCTCACAACAACAGATGAACAGCCGGGTGGATAAGATATAGCAAGCTGGTATCGTAGGGGTGCACACGTGATACATCTGCCAATCGTCTCAGTCAGTCAACCCAAAGCACCTGGGTCTGTCTCGTGACTTCCTGCCAGCAGTGAACCATCCGCAATTCACGTGGCCTCCACGTGCACCTAGCCTGGCACAAGTTCCATTGTAATGTCACCGCTACTTAGAAAACGCTGGCTGTTGTTGTATATCTGAGTGTGTATATGTTTTGGTGAGCTTTTTTGTCAGGGTGTGTGGTTGGCAACCTGCGGCTCCTGAGCCGCATGTGGCTCTTTAATGACTACTGCGTGACGTTATTTATGAAGGACCGTATGTACCTTAATCTTATGTTGCACCATATGAAGCCAACCGTGCTAATTGGAGGTGCGGGTGGGAAGGACTGTCTCATATTCACATGCATTGCGGCCCTTGAAATGTTGAATTTCTTTACCGAATTCGAAACATGGCTGTTCTTGTTATTTTGGTTGCTGACCGCTGGGGTAGCGTGTGAAGGAGTATTTTTAAAGGGGCAGCGACTCACTCAGATTCCTGCACGATGTTCCCGATCACGATGCTTACGTAGCTGCTCGGTACGTACCCCTCCTGCCTGCATGCATGCACACACACACAAATGTGCACACAAAGATAAATATCTCCCGTATAGTCTTTATCAGACTGTTGGGGCAAATGCTGTTAGGGAGCACCAATGAAGGCCAGCACGGCACATGAGGTGGGTGGCCATCACCACGCCTGGCCGCCTTCGTCTCCCCAGTGATGATGTTTACACACCGTACCACATAGCTCAATGAAGTGGCTTATCATGTGGAATTTCATAGCAGCCAAATACTATAGGGAATTAAAAAGGAGGACTCGGAGAAAAATCCGCACGACCACAAGGAGGGAGAACACGCAAACTCCAAATATACAGACGTCAGGGTCTGGATCGAACCCACGACCTCCTGCATACCAGGAAAGGTATTTAACATCTCACCACCATGGCAATCTATCAGTCATCTATCAGGGTTAGGGTTTGAGCTGGGGTTAGAGCGAGCATTAAGGTTAGGAGTGAGTTGTTTCTGTTCATCCGCGAGAGCAATACCTGTGTGTTATCTTTCTGTCCCTGTACCCATACTGGTCACACACATGCTATCAGTGTATATCTCCCCATGTCCACCTATGTCCCCATTATTCCGCTCCGTGTCTCCCTACGAGTCTCCGTGACCCCTGTGTGTTCCCATCCTCATGCTGGTCACAATCGTGCCACCACCTGACATCTCTCGTGCATTTCTGCATCTCCCCGTGTTGCCTCTACACCCATCGTGGCTCCCAGTGTCTCCTCGCATCTCCCTCTTTCTCTCCTTGCCTCCTCCACATCCCACCGTGCCCCCCCCCCCACCCCCCACCCCCCGTATATGCCCCCGTACCCGTGTTCGTTGCGTGCCTTCCACCAGTGGGGATCGTGGTTGTCCACGAGTTCATAGAACGAACCCCGCATAAGCGGGAGGTCGTGCGGCTCCAGCCCTCCAAAGTCAAAAAGCGCCACAAGCTGGTGGGAGGGCTCCTCCACTGCGGGTGGCGGGGGCGGGAGGCGGCGCATGGGGGACGCCCAGCAGACATCCTGTGCCGACAGAGACACGGGGAGACAAGGGAAGATGTGGAGAGACATGGGGAGATTTGGGCAAAATTTGTATCCCCACCACAACCAAAGTTCGTGGATTTTTACACATTTTACCAAAACTACGGTAAGCCCTCGCTTAACGCGTGTTGAAACAACGCATCTTCGCTATAACGCGGTTCTTCCACCAGGGAACACTTTTGGCAAGACGCAGAATGCACCCATTGTAACGCGGAACATGCCCGTTATCACGCAGTTTCTCAGTGGTTGACGACAAACTACTTTCTTGAGCTGCGTGGCTGAGCGGTATGATACAGTAAGGCAGTAATTTGTCCCGCCATATTACTGTGTGTGCGTACATCGTATCTCACCAAACATTATCGTTACATTATTTATGGGCATACTGTTTTCGCTTAAAGTGTTTTTCTCTTCACGCGGCACTATACAGGAACGCATCAACAGCGTTAAACGATTACTGTAATCCCAAATCTCGAGTGGAAACATTAGAGGAATGGGAAGAGAGTTTACAAATGACAAAACCGCTACAAGATTTCTACAGTGAACATTCTACTTCATTTGTTCATGAACGAGGTAGCCATTAATTTAAAAACTGGATTGTTCTTATTTGAACACTGCCGTGCATACATCCCCCTCGTGTGTACATTTTATGCATGGTCGTTTAAAGATATACAGACAGTCCCGTTGGTGAGATCCTCCGGCAGGTGAAGCTCCTCTGGCAGGTGCTGGCTGGGTCATGTAGCTCCCGAATACCCATCCACCTCATGCTCAAGCTGCTTATATTTGGCCGGGGACTAAATGGACGCAGCACGGGCTGGAGAAGAGATGGACCAATGTGGTATAGAAGGATTTGGAGCAAATTGGACTTGCCGCTGTCTGGTATCAACAGTGTCAACATCGGCCCCTGTGGAGGAGGCTTGTGAAGGACGTGACTGGGCAGTTGGGGTCCAGCAGCAACGGAGGGCGTAGAAGCGACAGTCGCGGCATAGAACGGAGTGCCGGGCGGCCAAAACGCAACAAGCTGGCAAAGGGCATAGCACAGGTGGTATATCTGCCAGTCATCTCGGTCAGTCAACCCATGGCACCTAGGTCTGTCCTGTGACCTGCCAGCACCGAGCCTTCTGCAATTCACGTGGCCTTAAAGTACACCTAGCCTGGCACAAGCACTCCGGTGGCATCACTACCACTTAGTGGGGATTAGTGGCTGTTGTTGTTGATGGTCAAATGCATATGTGTAAATGAATGTACGTGTTTTTGTATGTGTACCGGTCCAGTGTTTTGCTCTTCGTCCGGAATTGGTGGCAGGGGTTTCTGGTATATCAAAGATTTGACTGCACAAAGAGAGACAGCAGGAAGGACAAACGTAACATAGTAATTACGACAACCACACAGTAACCACTGCAATCACGACAACCACACCACCACTACCAGCACAACCACACATCATCGCCCACGATCCACTACCACCATACAACCAAACATTGCCCACATGGTGATGTGTACACCACACACCAAAAGAAAGAGACAAATCCCTCATATAGCCTTCAACAAACTGTTGTGGCAAATGCTGTAAGCGAGCGCTAATGAAAGCTGGCACAGCACACGAGGGGGTGGGTGACCAGCATCACGCCTGGCCACCTTTGTCTCCCTCGTAGCGATGTTTACATGCTGCACCAGGTACTCATTTGAGGCCGAGTCGACCTAGGGGAGGCCCAGGACCAGTTCAGATAATTGTCACTGGTGTTGGTGGGCGTGAGCTGGAATCGAACTCGCGTTACTAGGTTCATAGCACAGCACGCCAATCACCGGGCCACCACTCCCCACTATATACATAATCTAACCAGAACCTGCACCATGCACCACCACGCACCGTCAGAGTGGTGTGTGTACACCACGCAGCCGATGGCCTTCTTGTCGGGTTGGCCACAGCAGGGCCACTTTGTGTTGCCCCACAGGCTGGGGTGGAACTTGGACAGCAGGCACTGGTTCTGTCTCGTAACTGCGTGGGAGCAGGTGGGGGATAGATACGGCGGCTTTTGTTGAAGAGTTCAAGTTAATGAGACTGGGTCCCATCGTGGGAATGTGGAATTTGCACCACTGGCACAGGTCCAAAAACTAAGGCGAGTGCCACCCAGTGCCCAATATATGCCCCAATGTGACCTTTTGTGTGCTATTGTATCTCCCATGTGTTCCTGTGTCTTCTCCTACTCCCATTATCCTGCTATACCTCCCAGTGTCTCCCTGTACCTATATTCCACTCATCATGCCTCCACGTGTCTCCCCACTTCACCAAACAACTCCCCTTGGTGGTACCCTGCGTATCCCCAAATGTCCATGTTAGTCTCATGCCTCCATGTCTCGCTATGTTTTTTTAAAATGTATGTATGAATGTTGAACTTCTTTTCCACTGTATGAAACCAACAGTGCTCATCGAAGGTGCAGGATATCAACTCTCCATGCCTCCTTCTGTCTTCCCATTTCTCCGATCAACTCCCCATTGCTCCATGTGGTTCCATGCGTCTCCCCGTACCGTCCCGAGCCCCCACCACAGCCCCCACCAGTATTTCCCTGTGCCCCCCTCACCATCCTTGAGCGTGTTGACCCACTTGTTCCGCACCGACTCCTGAAGAGTGAAGATGTAGAGAGTCGCCTCCTCGTGCACGACCTGCGCCAGGAGTCACAGAAGTAGGACATGGTACACGTGTGTGCGTGTGTATGTGTCTGGGGAGCACTACGAACCCATCGACCCGAGTTCGATTCCCGCTCACAGCCAACACCACTGACGATTATCTGAAACGCTCCTGAGTACCTAGTCCGGCGTGCAAACATCGCTACTAGGGAGACAAAGGCGGCCGGGCGTGGTGCTAGACACCAACCCACTCGTGTTTCATGCCATGTGCCATGCAAGCCTTCATAGGTGCTTGCTAACAGCACTTGCCCCAATAGTCTGTTAAGGCTATACGGGGATCTTTGTCTTTGTGCTGCATGCGGTACACGTGTGTGCACTGCACACAGTACACCTGCATGTGTGTGCTGCACATGGTACATGTGTGTGTGTGCTGCACATGGTACACGTGTGTGTGTGTGGAAGGGTTACCTGGAAGGGGTACCAGCCATTCCCGGGTGTGCCCCCCTCGGAGCACGTGGTGATGCTCGCTACGCACTGCACCTTATTCAACTCCACCACACCTTTCCGTGAGCCCAGTCTCTGTGCGCACACCACACCAATGCACCACATCACTCACCACACCAACACATACTACAGCACTCGGCAAACCAAACACACGCCCAGTCATCCACCATGACACACCAGACGACTCATCACATCACTAACCACACCACTCGCCAGAATACTCACCACACCACATCAATAACTACCCCACACCACATAATATATCACAACCTAATACATCACCGACTAACACACACCTCAATCACCACAGCACCCCATCCTACGCTTACGAACCACACCACACTATATCATCTATCCCAACAAGCCACATCACCCCACAATACATCAACCACACCACATTACAGATAACATTATGTCGAATACTACATGAACAACAAATACCATATTCTACCAAATAGCAGTGACAGGCTAGGGACACTGACAGGAAGTCACAGGCCAAGCTCAAACTGCCCAGTCGCATCCTTTATGAGCCTGTTCCACAGAGACCGATCTTGACATTACTGGTACTAATCATTGGCAGGTCCACTCACCTCCAAATTCTTCTGTGCCAAAGCCTATGTCTTCTCGAGCCTGTGCTGTGCCCGTTTAGCCCCCCTATCGCTACTTGGGTATGTGGTGGCTGGCCATGTGGGATACACGACCCAGCCAATGCAGCCTTGTCTGGCGGAGGAACTCACGGGTGGTACTGTGTCCATATCGTTCAATGATCTGTGAGGTCCTCACAATGATCTGTGCGCTCCTTATACGCAGGGTGACTCGTAGAAAGGCCAGCCTGTATGTTTAAAGTGGGGGCAGGTGTTCCTGAAAAGACTGCCCATGTTTTGCAAGCATACAGAAGGGAGGGCATAACTATGGATGAGAAGATCTGGAGCTTCTTGTGGAGCAAGAGGTGAGGGCGCTTCCTGACAGCGTTGAGCAGGCGATGAAACGATAAAGCCGCTCGACTGATCCAGGGCAACAACTCTGCTGCCAAACCCGTCTCAGACATCTGCGCATGTGCATTGCCCTATGAATCAAAGTGTTTATCTGCAGCACGAAATACCTACATGGAGGTGTATCTGCCTGTCCATCTGGCACCGTGAATACCTGCATGCTCACGTGCCTGCATGCCTTGTCGCACGACTACCACCCACCCCCCCACCGAGTGTCAAGGTTCTACGGTCTGCATGCACATTCTTTAGTGAGCGAAGACGATAACAGCCCTTGATCCCAGGTGGACAATGCATCCTTCCTCCCACACAAATTTGAGATGTGTGTGGAAATTCCCCTCCCCAACCTTACTTTGCTTAAATCCACAAAGATAAAGACAAAGATCCCCCCTGTATTGTATTTAACAGACTGTCGGGACAAGTGCTGTTAGCGAGTACCTATAGGTTGGAACGGCACATGAGGGAGTGAGTGGCTAGCACCATAGCCGGCCACCTTTGTCTCCCAGTACTGATGTTTTATACACTCCACACCAGGGACTTATTTAAGGCCGAGTCGACCTCGTGGAAGCAGAGCAACAGTTTAGATATTCGCCACTGATACTGGTCGCAATTGGGAATCGTTCTTGGATTGCCGGGTTTGTAGCACGGTGCCCTAACCACGACGCTACCGCTCTCCGCACATCACACACACCCACCGAGCCATTGCGATGGGTGCGAGTGAGCTTGTTTGTTGCGCGTGTGAGTAGGAAGTGGTGGCATAGTGCAGTAGTTAGCACAGTGTGCGCTACAAAACCCGGTGAACTAAGTTTGATTTGCAGATACTCTAACATCATTGGAAACTATCTGAACAGGTCATGGGCCTCGCCTGGGTCGAATCAGCAACAAAAAATTGTACCTGGTGTAGTGTGTGTAACAAAAAAATCAGCACTGGGGAAACAAACGCGGCCAAGCGCAGTGCTGACCACACAACCCCGATGTGTACCACACAGGCCTTTATCGGTGATCACGAGCAGAAATCGCCCCAACAGTAATCTAACGCTACATGGGGGATAATTGTCTTTGTTACATGTAAGTTTCTTAGTGTGGAAAGTGTTCGTGCTGTTGAGCGAGTGTCAGTGTTAAAAGTGTTTTTGAGTGCTGGAGTGTTGTTGCATTTTATTCCGTGTGTTTTTTATTCCACGCACGTGTTGGTGAGTTTTGAGGCGGTGGTTGTTGGTAAGTGGTGGCAATCTTTTTCAAGTGTCAGTGAGTGCTGGCGAGTGGTGGCGGGTGCTGGGGTGAGCGGGGCGCGGAGCGGCACCTCCAGCGTGCCCTCGTAGTAGGAGATCCGATCGCTGGTGAGAATGAACACGCGCTCCTTGAAGTTGCAGGGACTCGTGATTTTCCGCTGCTGGGACCTCTTCATGAGCAGATCCTGCAGCAACACCTCCCTACTCATGCTGCCAGGAGAAACGGGGACCATGGGAAACACCGGACATGAGACGCAGGGCGCGAAGGACACGGAAAACACACGTGACAAGGAGATGTACGGGAGATGCAGAGAACGTGGGAGATCTGCAGGGATACGGGACAGGGGATACAGGGGACGTTGGGACACGAGACACCCAACACACGGGACATGGGGCCGCGCAGGACACGCACACGCAGACACTCGGGTCACAAGCGCACATAGACGGAACACACGGGGAGCAATGGGGCACTCGGGGGACACACGTGTGCACACAACATGGGATACGGGCACACACAGAGACGGGCATGGAGTGACACGAGGAAAGGGGCCATCCATTTAGTAGGTACGCAAAATCTGTCAAAACTTGACCCCTCCCCCCTCCCTGTACGCACGCGGACTTTTTACACCCCCCGCCCCTACCTGCGTACGTACGCCTGACGCACCCCCCGAATCCTATAGAACGGGCGATATTTAATCCAAGCAGAAACAATCAAGGATTAATAACATTAACGTGTTTAAGCAAACAGATAGTCCACCGCCGGACTATCAAACTCATTTGAAGGCCAATGAAGACAAATTATTATCGAGGCTTCACTCCCCTCCCCCGTTTCCTATGCGTACATTGTCAGTAGACCCCCCCATACGCAAGCGTACGCATTTGGGTTAACCCCCTCCCCCTGCATGCGTACGTACTAAATGGATGTCCCCAAGAGGGACCAAGCAACAGGGAGATCCAGGGAAAGAGGACATATGAAAGTGACACAGGCCACATAAGGGTCACATATAAGAACCTGAAAGTGTGCATTGCGTCTAATTTCAGCTACCGCTGTATAGGTGTACATGTTCAACCCCAAGTCAAGACGCGCAGTTTCAATGACAAGTGGTGTCGACTCAGCCTTACATAAGTATATAGTGTTGTATGTCAACATCAGTACAAGGAAGACAAAGGTGATTGGTTGTGGTTCTGGCCACGCCAAAACCTACTGTACTCAGCCAGACTTGATAGGTGCTCACTAACAGCACTTGTCCATATGACCAATAAGGCTAAATGGGACATTTATGTCTTTGTGTATAAGTGACTGTGTGGTGTATAATTAAGGTGTGTGTGAACTAGGGCTGAACGATTAATCGATTTCCAATCGAAATCGCAATTTGAAACAATGCGATTAGGAAATCGCAAAGGCTGCGATTTTTTTGCGATTTGAAAAGTCCGATTACTTTCTGATTGGAATTATTTTATTTTTTATTATTACTTTATTTATTTAACTTAATAATTGTTCTATGTTTGATTGTTCTATTTCAATTAAAACATTTTAATAAATACATGTTGGAAGAAATTCATATATTTTAAGTTCTCATCCTTGCATTGTAATACATAGAGCAGTGCATATGTTGATGGTATCGTGTGGTAATGCTCCATCACGTGTTTTAAATCTATCACGCAGTGAATATTGAACTGAAGCTTGACTTCAAAAAATGTAATCGCAAATCAAATCGCAATATCTGTCAGAAAAATCGCAATTAGATATGTTCCCCAAATCGTTCAGCCCTACTGTGAACCATGTGTATGTGGTACATGTGTGTATGTGTATTCTGAGCTGTGTACGTGTGTGGGGGGAGGTAGTGTAGCAGTTAGCACCCTGCACTATGAACCTGGCGATTCCTGCTCATGGCCAACACCAGTGACGATTATCTAAAGCAGTTCTGGGCTTCCCCGAGGTCGACTCAGTCCTAAATGACTACCGGGTGTGGTGTGTAAAGATCGCCACTGAGGAAACAAAGACGGTCGGGCGTGGTGCTGCCCATCCACCCCCTCGTGTAGCATGCCAGCCTTCATAGGTGCTCGCTTACATCACTTGCCCCAAAAGTCTGTAAATGCTATAAGAGGGATTTTCGTCATTGTGCTAGTGTGTGTACAGGTATGAGTGTGCAAGATTTTTGCACGACAGGGGGGGGGGAGCAGGCACGCATCGTGCTCCCCCACAACTGAGGCTACCCACATTTAGCTGCACACGGAAGTTAACAATCGTGGCTGCACTGTACCAAACAAGTGTGTACACAGTACACACACACACACGCTCTTGAACACACATTTACACGTACAATAACAAGTCGCCATTCACGACTAAGTGGCGGTAACGTCACCACCGCGGCTGTGCCAGGGCCGGTGCATTTTCAAGCCACGTGAAGTGTGTCGTGAGGCTTGCCGGCGGGGAGGTCACTGGACAAACCCACGTGTTATGGTTTTGACCGACTGAGATGACTGCCAGCTGCACCACCTGTGCTGCCCACTGTTGCTGCCTTTCTCCATGTTGGCCACCCGAGACTCCATTCGTGTTGAGGGTCACTCCTCCTTCTGTTGCTGCAGGAGGGCTACTGTCGCCAACTGCCCAATAACCTCAAAGTACACCTCGCCTATCACTGCCCAGAGCAGCATCCTTCATGAGCCTCCTCCACAGAGGTCGATCCTGACACCGCTGGCACCAGTCATTGGCAGGTCTACTCAGCTCCAATTCTTACCCATACCACACCAATCCATGGCCTCTCGAGCCAGTATCGTGACGATTTGGCTGCTGGGGCATACAGTGGTTGGGCAGGAAAGTTACATGACCCAGCCAACGCAACTTTGCCTGTAAAATTAGCCGACTCATCAGACTATATCCGGACATTCCAAGGATCTGAGATGCTCACACAATTCAGTCTAGTTAAACCATGGATGGATCGTAGGCAAACCATCATACATTTTTCAAGCCAGTGCAGTGGTCCTTCGGTTTACGATGCCATCAATAAACGATATTTCGATTAATGATCCGCCTCCCATAGGGTCCCATTGTTTCCATTAACGAGACATTTTCGATTAACGATTTTTACGATATCACGCGGCTGCCAATTTCTGCCAATTAGAGTGCTCCTAAGTGGACTCAGCAGACCTCAGCCAATCAATGACGCCCTTTTAGGAGCGTTTTGAGGACAAATGGCTCGCTTAAGCCATCTATATTCTTAGCTCAAGGTAATAATTTAAATGTTATGCTCTGTTTATTCATTATTTATCCATGTTTCTGTTCATATTCATGCTTTAATATGCTCCTTTAACGTTTATTTCTTAAAATTTCATGTTTAAAATTTATAAACCATGTTTTTAATAGTGAAAAAGGTCAACTTCCGATCGTCTTCGAACAGACAGCCTTTAACATGCGTTTCCTTTTTTCGATATTAACAATAACTTCAATGAACGATGGTTTTCATAGATTAATATCGTTAACCAAGGGACAACTGTTCAGGTTTTCCTGTAAAACGGTCCGCATTTCGCAAACAAAGAGAACAGTGGGCATAACTGTAGCTGAACAGAACCGGAACTACATGTGGAACTACAAAGCTGGCAGCATTCATGCAGCGTTAAGCAGACAATAAATATATAATAATTGCTCAATCGATTTGAAGCGAAACCTCTGCTGCCGCCAAACAGGAGCTTGAGCATGACCACACTCTGCCCAAGTATGGGGTACTTCACACTATCCACAACTTTCCCATTGCTCATGGGGAGCTGAGGTAGTGGAGGATCGATGACACGAATTATCCAGACAGGTGCCTTGCTTTAGTAGGGCTGATGGTAAGGCAACCAGCTATTAGCGGAAACTCCTTCTGAGAGTAAGCGACAATTACCATATTATTGGCACGCGTAACAAGGTTGATCAGTAAGGAGCCATTCCTTCACAAAGTTCTAAGTTCCTGTGGTACAGTCATGGGAAACTTCTCAAGCTACGGGTAAAAAAAAGGCAAGTCTCGGGGACAAAGAGGACATCCCTGCTCCACCCCCAAGGTGAACAGGAAAAGGTTCCTACTCCAGGCCATGCAGCTTTACCCGACCTACCCACCCATCTTGAAAGTTCTTTAGGTTTGTGAACAGAGGGTCAAGAATCCCAAAAACAAGGATAACCGAAGGCCCTGGCCTCTTGATGGCATCATAGGAATTTACCAGGTCAAACAAGCAAGAGGTGTAGGTGCTGTTGAAATTCCCTAAACCCTGCCTGCAGCAGATCGATAGAGAATATGGCATCCATGCAAGACTACACCGGCCTGAAGCCACATTGGAATTCCTCCAATTTCTAAGTGTGCCTGGTAAAACGATGTTAAATAGTCCTTGCCAGGACCTTTCTCAGCACATTAAGGAGAGGTGCCCTGATAGTTGTTGTAGTCGGTGCAGTCTACCTTCTTAAAACAGGGGACCACCAGCGCATCATTCCACTCATGCAGAGCCTCACACACGGCACAAACGAATATATAGATACAAATTCAAATATCCCCCGTATAGCCTGAACAGACTGTTGTGGCAAGTGCAGTTAGCAAGCACCTATGAAGGCTGCGACGGCACACAAGGGGGTGAGTGACCAATATCACGCCCGGCCGCCTTTGTCTCCCTAGTGGCGACGTTTACATTTTGCTCCAGGTACTTATTTGAGGCTGAGCCGACCTAGGGAAGGCCCAGGACCGTTTCAGATAATTGTCACTGGTGTTAGTCGTGTGCGGGAATCGAACTCGGGTCGCCAGGTACAAAGCACTACAATACTGATTCCTACACGCACACACACAGGTACACGCATGCGCACACAAGGGAGGTGACCTGCCTGCATGTTCCAATTTCACCGGATTAATAATTACTGTATCGCCATCATAAATAGCCTGGAAATACCCACTCATACTGGTGGAGGCCGTTCATTAATTTGAATTGTGATCATTAGAATTAACCATTTAGTGGCAAACTGCATCTCGACTATGTGCACATCAGGGTGGTAATACACTCACACACATGCACCCGTATACACTGGACACACGGGCACAATAACAAGTAGCATCCACTTGCCACTAAGTGACATCACCAAAGTGTTTGTGCCAGGCTAGGTGCACTTTGAGGCTATCCTGTGAAGTATGGAAGGCTCACTGCTGCCAGGTAACGGGACATACCCAGGTGTTGTGTGTAGGGGTGACTTGAGATAACTGTCAGATGCACCAACTATGCTCCCAACACGGGCACAACAAAGACACAGATCCCCCATATAGCCTCAACAGACTGTTGAGGCAAGTGCTGTTAGTGAGCAACTATGACGGCCGGCACAGTACACGAGGGGGTGGGTGGCAAGCACCACGCCTAACCGGTTTTGTCTCCCCATTGGCGATGTTTACACACCGTACCAGGTACTCATGTGAGGTACAACAATAACAACCGCCATTCGCCACTAATTGGCGATGACATTACCGTGGCGCTTGTGCCAGGATATATGCACTTTAAGGCCACGTCAAGTGTCGAATGCCTGCTGGCAGGGGGTCACGGGTCAGACCCAGGTGCTATGGGTGGGAATGACTGAGATGACTAGCCGATACACAACCTGTGCCCCCGACTTTGCCAACTTGCTGTGTTTTAACCACCCGGCGCTCCACTCGTTGTTGTGAGGGTCGCTCCTCTGCCCTCCGCTGTTGCTGCCGAGCGACTGCCTCCAACTTCCCAGTAGCGTCCTCCACAGAGCCTGATCTTGACAATGCTGGTACCAGTCATCAGCAAGTGCAATCAACTCCACATCCTTCTGCATTTTATCAGTCCATCTCTTCTCTAGCCCGTGTCACGTCCGTTTAGCCCCCTCTATCCGGCCGAACAAAAGTTGTTTGGGCATGCAGTGGCTGGGCATGCGGGCTACATGACCCAGCCAATGCAGCCTTGCCTGCCAAAGGAGCTCATTGATGGAAACGTGTCCAAACCTTTCAAGGACTTGTGAGGTGCACACACACACAGGCACACACGCACAGGCACCTGCAGATATGAACACACGGAGAAACACTCACAAAATACGAAACGACATTTGCCATTATTTGAAGGTGGCATGACCGCAGCATGTGCCAGGCTCGGTCAACACTGACGCACACGCTGGTGGATACACAGTGGTGCATAATTCTGTACAAAGACAAAGACACATACACTTCTGGCATGTGCACTCTCAGCCATGTAGAAAGACACAGGCACAAACGTGCATGCAAACTGGAACATTTGATAAATAAATCAGTCGATGATTGTTATTACCATAACGATATCGTGTAAACCTGTAGGAATACAGTACTCTTAACTATTCCATTGTCCTATTTGAACAATGGAATGCTTAAAATATCTGCTTTTGTTACGATATTAATTGGTTTAATATGATCCGCTTTTCACGTTTTTATTATGATATACAACCACCCCATGCAACGAAAGATCACGTGTCCCAAGCCACTAGTCAAACGAGGAGGCGTTTGTCAATGAAGTTCACGTCGTATTTACGTTGTCTCGTGTTTTGTCGCCGCGACATGGTGCTGACGTTCGCTGCGCACGTTCAAAATGTATCCTGCACGGTATCCATGCCGCCAGCCCACCTCCCCATGGGGGCCACGGCCTGCCAGTTGAGAACCACTGCCCTTGGCTCAGAAACGAGTGAACGATTAATCCCAGGCTTAAGCATGCATTCCGAACCATCTCCAGCCCCGTAGTGTCGGAGTGGGGAGCCCCCCACAAACTTCTACATTCGTATAGTCAAGTCAAATCATGTCGGTGCAATATTTAACACGAGTGTGGGCTTTTTTTCTTCAGTTCGCCAGTTCCGTGAACACCCATATCCACAGAGAAATGCGGCCGTGCGTGTCCACTTCAGTTCAGCGATTCAACGTTGCAAAATAGAGGAAAAAAACAGATAGTATCGTTAGCCTTATGTTTTGCGTTAAACATTGACTCTATTGTACACCCCCCCTGCCCACCCAAGTGTCTTTAATACCCCTGCCTCACCTTTTAAACAAGGTCACGTTCCAGGTAGGCTGTTTCTACCTAGGTCATACCCACAGAGTCCAGGAATTGGCATCTGTGCTAGGGTGGCAAGAGTTCATTTGTACCAAAATCTGGTACCACTATTGCGTTGAACTTTATATGACAGGATAACAGCACAGTTTTTTTAAAATATACCTGGGCTGACTGACATATGTCCATGTTTTGGTCTGTGGAAAAGGTGGCAACCCGAGCTACAGGGTTGTCAACCCAAGACTCAAGACATGAGGTACAATGCTCGGCTCAGAAACAAGTTTAGACCCAAACGCTGGCTTCAGGATGAGTTTAGGCCTAACTCTAGCCTTAAATATAAGTTTAGGTTGAACGCTAGTTCTATTGCACAGTTGATCTCTGAGCCTGATGTTAAGGGTTTCATTTCGGGCGAACCTTAGGCTTAGCGATTAGGGTTGGTTCTAACCCAGTAACCGTTGGATCAACGTCGGCCCAACGTCCCACGTTTACTTGGATAGCTATCGAGTGTGCAAGCAGGGCAACTGCACCTGGGTCCACAACTCAGACGGGCCAAGCTACAATAAGCAGGGGAAATTGGACAAGTTGCTCCATTTCATTCCTTGCATCAAGTGAAGTTTTTTTTTATTTTTGCTTAAACACGTGGTGCTTTTCTGGCACAAATCCGCCACCCAAGGGGCCCAGGCAACACCATTGATCTAACCCTCAATCTAAAACGCTGTTTAGCTCTAGGATCCAGTGTTGTTGTTGCTCAGTGTTGAGTTTAACCCCTGCTTAGCAGCCAGGCCACAATCTTCAAAATCAGGACATGGATCTCGCGTCACAAGAGGCAGGCGTCACCACGTGACGGTGGGGAATGAGCCGAGTGAAGCAGCTGCGTGGGGTGGGCAGGAAACTGTGGAAGATTTTCACTGAAAAAAACACCCAAACCCAACACCGTCTATTTTTAACGGCATAAAAAAATCCACATCTGATGAAATGAGGTCCCGCAGCTGCATCAGAGACGGGTGTGCAAACGTCCATTATGGCTGAGTGGACTATGGTGATAGGGCTAATTGTCTGGCTGCTCGGCCAGTTACCGAGGCAAAGAGGGCTTTGTTATTGCAGTGTGCCCTCGCAATAATGCGAGCAGATATTCCGTGGCCCACAAATAAATGGAGTAGGAATGTTTTTATCGCATTCCTAAAGCTCAAGGATCGAACGACGCACAATGCTGTGCTCGCTGTGTCTCCACGCGGAGCGCAAGGTCTATTGCTAGACAGTCTAAGAGTAGCACTGCAGTCCTAAACTGTTTTAGTACTGTACTAATATAGCTTTAGTACTGTACTAATATAGCATTGGATTGTGCTTTCCAGTAAGGGCTGGTGATTCTGAGGAGTGTCTGTATTTGCTGGTATCTGCAATCCACAGCAAGGCGCCTATACTTGTCTGCAATATTGATGATTTGGTTTTTGTTGCTGCTGTGCTCACGCACGATGGACATCCCTTGTAAAATAGCCGGGCAACTGGCCAAATGTGATCATCCGTGTAACAAAACAAATTAAATAAACTCAAAATTGTGCTATGAAGAAGTGCCACTGCTCGAAACGCCAAACAATTATACGTTTACTTTTAAAGCAACAGTGTTATTGATGACTGTGTTGAAATGTTATCAATTTAGTGGTCGGGGTTAGTCAAATTATTACGAAATGGTAACTTTCACCAAGTGGACGGCATTAAGGTGGTGGCCAGTAGAAGGCAGCACAGGAAGTAGTCGTTTTTTCCCCATTGCATTCATCATCAATCATCCCCATCAGCACCCATAGATTTCCATCGTTCCATTCTCAATAAAATTCTACGAGTGCATGTGAATATGCCAAGCTTATGAGGCCGCACTTATTACACACAAAGTGCTTGCCACAAATGAACTACAATACCTTGTTGATCTCGTTTAGCAACATGAACCATAACGCAAACTCCAGTCATCGTTGCACCGGCTTATTGGCTAGCCATCGAACAAATACGGTCACTGCATCGCGCACTTTCAGATTCGCTTCTGCGGTCATCTGGAACGCTCTTCCTTCTGATATTAGGAAGCCACTGGAGCTATGCACTTCTAAATATATATATAGATTGAAAACTTATTTTTTTAGAACTGCTTTTTGTGTTTAGTTTGTTGTCCTTCCCGCACACCTTCCCATAAGCACGGTTAGCTAGGTACAGTGTGAAAGAAGCTCAACATACATTCATACAAGCTGACAATCAAAGGTCATATATTTAGGTCACTAACCTCCTCAGCTCTCCTTAACCCCCAGTCTCGCGGGCAGTAACCACAGAGCACTAAATATATATTACATACAACAGGTTATTGCACCAGCCTTTATATTAACACGCAATGTTTTTTTCCACACTAAGGACATTATATTTATCATTTGAAATGTCATCACGATCTCAGTGGGGTTATGTAGGCACAGAACCCATCAAGGAGGAGATAAAGGAGCGGCAGTTTTATGAAGCAATAAATAAATAGAAAGTGTAGCCCTCTGTCAATCTACTGCTGGTTGAAGGGCTCCCCACGCCGTATCGCCCGATTAGCACGGTTGGCGATGTACAGTGCGATAGAAGTTCAAAATACATACATACTGTACTTCACCCCATTGATCAGTGCAGGTTGATTTCGCAGGTGGTCCAGTACCGGTTCAAATATTATTTACCACCAATGTGAACTATGGCCGGGAATGTAACCCGGGTTGCTGGGTTCCTAGCGCAACGTGCTCACCACTGGGCCAATGCTCCATCCTGCAGTTTTGCACAATATATAGGAAAGAAACATGCAACCCAATCAGCTCTTTACATGACTGAGGCACCACGGTGATGAGATGTTAACTCCCTCGCCTGGTATGCAGGAGGTCGTGGATTCGACCCCAACCCTGACGCCTGTATATTTTGAGTTTGCATGTTCTCCCCGTGGTTGCGTGCATTTTTCTCCAGGTTCTCCGGTTTTTCCCTCCACATTTAGAAACATGCATGTAGAGTATTTGGCTGCAATACAATTCCACGTAATAAGCCACTTCGTTGAGCTATAATTTGTGGCCAGGTTGCTTCTGAAAAAGACCTCTATAGCTCAGTGGGCCTTATCTGGTAAAATAAAATAATTTAGTTTCATTAGTTTAGACAGTCAATTCCATTCTCCTCCCCTCAAGATGCTGGGTAAATTTTGACCGATGATGAGATTTCCTTCCTGTAGAGGAAACATACGGCCGTTTCATTCAACTTGTGATGTATGCCTCACCACCAATCTTACATTAAGTCTCAGATGAACATTTTGTATATTGTCGAATGTCAAAGAAAAAAATCTGTAAAGCAGGGCACAAAATAAATATGATCGAAATATAGGTCACATTTAACAGTTCAATAACCAATTCGTGATATCTGTTGGAGGGACACAACTGCAAAACACATCGGAGTACGTATTTGTATACTGTATAACCTAGGGCAGTTATTGAAGGCAGACTAGGATCGATTGAGCTACGGGTGTCACGTCAATTGGGATTATACATAGCATGAGAAAATCAACAGGCTGATGTGCACATCTCCTTCATAAACATAAATTAAAGTCGAGCCAGAGTCGTGCAATTTTGGCCGTGTAACCCAACTATGAATCGTACCGTAAACCACTGAAGCCTGCTCTCATTCAACTGAGGAGCAATAGCAAGGCTCCATGAACTCGTTCTCCTGAAGCCCTCTCGTCGTGTCAAGCAGACATCGATATTTGCATTTAGCTTCTAAACATATTGCCAAATCAAGTAAGAATAATACATAGTATCTTCTCATCTTATCTAGATTTACAGGGTGTTTTAAAATGATGGACCCAATTTCAAAGATATAGCGATTTCAAATTGGGTCCATCTTTTTAAAACACCCTGTATATTGCGCCCTATTCGAAGGCGCTATATACATCGTAATCATCACCCCCGCTCCTGAGACTCAGTGAGGCTTTTCCTGCATAAACAAGCATAATAAATGTCACTAGATGAAGAATTAATCTGAAACCCTAGCTGAGGGTTAGAGAATGGCCTGCAGAAGGCGATATACAGAACTGCTTCTGAGATCCCTGGGGACAGCACTTTGCCAGCTGTCCTATAATATCACACCGATATTATATCTGATAGCTGGAAATTAGTCAAATAATGTACAGAACAAAAGTTAACATGCTGGTATGTTTTGTGCAGTCATCATTGGCAGGATATGTAAATCTATGGGCTTTCATATTTGCGAGTTACTGGTCGCTAGGCAGAGACCATCAACTCGCTTCACTTGAGAGCCCAGTTTAAATCACAGGTGGAAGCACCATTTTTTTGTTTATAGTTGCGGCCGATAGCAAGTGAACGGGAAGCGTGCCCATGAAACCAACTGGGTCCGCAAACGATTTGATTGTAGAAACCAAAGCGCCCAGATTACTCGACAATGAAGCAAAACAAGCACACACATTATGATGTCACGACTCTGAACCTAACGCTACTTTCTGGGAGGCTCAGCCAGAACACACGGGTAATCTGGCAGCACCTCCATCAATCAGTCCCACCCACTCCGCCACTGACCCCGTCCACACCGAGTGGCCTCGCTGACATTGGCCCTGCCTACTGCTCATAGGCCCCTCCCACTCATCTGCCAGCACCGCCCACTACTCGGCTAGCCCCACCCTCTGCCCACATTTAGAATAATGCTTTTAGATTATTTAGGTGCTATACATTTCATAATGAAAAGCAACTTCGTTGAGCTATCATTTGTTTTCTTAGTCACTTCTGCAAAAGAAGCTAATAGCTCAGTGGGCTTTACCTGATACAATAAAAAATAGTAAAAAAAATGTGATTTGGTTACCTTTCCTATACTTTGCGCTCCGATTGTGTTTTTGTATTGTTTGTTGCTGTAACGTTTTGACCTGCCCCTACTGGACATCTGTAAAAAAAGAGCGTTATAGCTAATCGGATTCCACCAGTATAAATAAATATTCTGAATCTGAAGTAAAATTATTTGTACATATTCATATCACGAGTCACACATGAGGCCAGAAAGTTTTAAATCAGGACACAAATGCTTTGGGACACCAGGACAGATTTTATGACACCGATACTGTACCAGCCAAACCAGGACATGTCAGCTTTACCCCGAATGGCGTAGTCTCACACAACAACTCGGGCATTACCGACTATAATCACCCAGGAATGTCTGTCCGTCCCGCGCGTGACGTCACTCCACATGAGGCCTCACTGAGTGGGACGTGTCTAACACGCCCCCCTCCGTGAGGCCACGCCTCCATCAGTGTGTGAATCTGGCTCTGACACCAGCCAGTGCCTCCCCAGCCATTGACCTCACCGCACGTCACTGGTTTGCGAGCACCTATTAAGGATGACATTCATGCTGTATTGTGCAATTTTGTCAAGGACACGTGAAGTCTGTACATCATTCGTCATTAAACTCATTTTAATTTTTGAGCACTTTGCCAATCCCCTGCTGAATAAATGCCTGCCTTTGCTTTATCAGTTGTGGAGGATGTCTGACTATACTTCACCACATTGGTCAGTGTGAGCTGGAGAAGAAATGGGTGTGCGAGCACCTGTTCAAATAATCGCTCGCGACTTAATGTTAGTCATGGCCAGGAATCAAACTCGGGGAGCCAGCTTCATAATGTAGTACACTAACCACTGTGCCACACCAATATGCACAAGTACAGCCCTTTCTGTCAACCCATTGCGGAATGAGAGGTTTCCCATGCCGTGCCGGTCGTGGGAGTTATTTAAACAATACTTGACTACGTTAGTCAGTGTGGGTTGGTGAGGAAGAGGAGCATAGGCGTGGGAGCATAGCATAGTACACCCCTTGATTGTGTTGGGCTTTCCTCTGTTGACAATGTAAACAAGCAGTGTAAAGATGGTCACACAAAGGACGTAAATAATTCACATAAACGTTCTTTTTTTTGCGGGTGCTTTCAATTGTGCACCTTTCAACTCAGAAACTCGGAAGCTGGTTAGGTGGATTCCGCCAAGAATGCGTGCACGAGGCACCCTTCAGAAGGAAGTACAGCAAGGAAGTTTGGAGAACTTCTGACCTCTTTGCGGACGTAGCTGGGTTTGAGTACATGCAGCAGATTTTCTCCAGGCCCTCCCATTTTGTGTCACGTGTATATGAGAGTGAAACTAATATGCTTAAATTAAGGAAACTCGTCAGTAAGGGATTTGTTTTTATTCCAATAATAACTTCAAATTCTACTTTACTGTATTGGAGTATACACACACAATGGACAAAATGCATTCACTGTACACACAGCCAACAACACACCATTTCCCGCAACACACACCTGACATGCACACATTTTTTTAAGTTTGGCTTTTATCAGCAAATGTATCCTCATTTGGCTGCTATTGCGGTTTTTTCATGTGATGAAGAAATGTCCTCTTGAGACTTCCTCAATCGGCGGAGTATAAACGCACATCAGCTAGTGGGTGCACAATAAGGCCCCAAAGAACAGCATCGGTCTTCACTTTATTGTGCCTCTATGATTATTATAACCAGCTAAACTAAGCTACAAGGCATTTTTTTTATTTTAGGAGGTAAGGTCCACTGAGTCGTATAACTCTTTTTTTAGAAGCGACTTGGCCACAAATGATAGCTCAACGAAGTGGCTTATCATGTGGAAAATAGCAGCCAAATACTCTAAACACATTTCTAAATGTGGAGAGAAAAACCGGAGGACCTGGAGAAAAATCCACGCGAGCATGGGGAGAACATGCAAAATCCAAATATAAAGGCGTGAGGGTAAGGGTCGAATCCATCATCTCCTGTATACGAGGCGAGGTAGTTAACATCTCACCACCGTGGCACCCCATGTCACCGTGATCTACCGAATGCTGGATGAAAGACCTCTCCACGTCTTTTCCAACTCTCACGGTCCTACAATGCCACAATCCATCTTCATGCCTGCGCGAGCCAATCGTATCGCTCCATCACAGTGGTCATCCTCGAAAGCGCGTTTACTCCTCTGCCTGCCATTTTGTCACCAGTCTCGTCCATCAACCATTGTCCCTTCTCGCCATGTTTAAGTTTGTTTCCTGATCCACGTGTTCCTCATTCTATCTTTAAACGTAATTTCTGGCATGCATCTCTCCACACTTCTTTGTGCACTCAGTTTTTGTAAAAAAAAAAATCCATCAGTGCCCATGTTCCCAATCTATCTGTCAGTGGGTAATACGCACCGATTGAAAACTTTCTTCTTTACAGTGGGTTATTTCCCTACGAATACATATGCTTTTGTATGTTCTGGTTATTGTCCCTCCAATATTTATTTTATTTCGTGCAGCGAACATATTGAATAGGAGTTTTGTTTTGCTTGTACCGTATTTATCTTTAGCCCTACTATGCAGGCTTGTTTGTTCAGCTCTTAAATTATGTTCCTGTTGGCCTCTCTCATCCAGAACTAAAAAAGGAATCTATCACCTGCCTTCTGCCGAATGGAAATAGCAACATTTACAGGAGTAGATCGAGTTCGGATAGCTAGTCACAAACGTAATCACATGCATTTTGAACTCTTGCCGTGCTGCCAGGAAGTGAATATAAGGTGCGACAGTTCTCCATGTGTTCAATTGTGAAATTCGCCAAAGCTGCAGTGTGGATAGTCTTTTAATCGCCACTTGTGAAAAGAAATCTGTCATACTTTGTAAAGAGTGGCCTTCCGAATGCAAATCATGATCGTCACCAGCCATTGTCTATACAAAGCTCGATTAAGACCTCCCCTCCACAACATCAACATCCTTCATAGTTTTGCCATGCTGCAATATTTATCAGCAATACACAGGGTTATTAAAATATCCAACGTGTACTATATTTATAACATTTAGATCTAAGATATGTACGTTTGAATAAATGTATAACGTGATCATCCTTTGTTTTTGGTGCAGTCATCGGTGATTGGGCTGACTCCATAAACACCTGATGGCCCGGTTTTATCACGGGTGGCTGAACCCCACACTTAAACACACACACACAATCTCGTCAGATCTCGTAAGCTAAGTAGAGTTGAGCCTGAATAGTGCTTGGATGGGCGACCGTCATGCACAGTCGGCAGTTACAGGCAACTGCTGCGGAGATATGATGTGGGCAGAAGAGAGCAGCGCATTGAAATGTATTGTTGTATTGTACTTATGTGCTCCCATGTCTATGCTCCCCACCTGCATCACCCAGCACTGACCAGCGTGGTGGTGTATGGTCAACTAACCCCGAGGGGCCATCCATTTAGTACGTGCGCATGGAGGGGGGAGGAGGGGTTAACCCAAATGCGTACGCTTGCGTATGGGGGGTCTGCTAACAATGTACGTACGCATAGGACACGGGGTGGGGGGTGTGAAGCCTCGATAATAATTTGTCTACATCGGCCGTTCTATAAGATTCGGGGGGGGGGGGGGTGCATCAGGCGTACGTACGCAGGTGTGGGGGGTGTAAAAAGTACGCGTGCGTACAGGGAGGGGGCAGGGGTCAAGTTTTGACGGATTTTTGCGGACGCACTAAATGGATGGCCCCCCTACGACCCAAGCACAGAGTAGAGAGGCCCTCGTCCAGCAGTGAAATTACAAAATGGCCGTACAGTACTCTATACGTGAAGAAAAGTGTATCTGCTGTTTGACATCACACTGTGATTCTAGGAGACAAAAGGGGGCTTCGTTGGCGTCTATGAAGCTGGTTAACTGCATTAGAATCACCCTAAAGTTGTGCCCGATGTCAAGAGAGTTATATCAATCTGGTCACTTGGCCACACTCACACGTAGCAGATTACCAGACGCACCTCCAGCTGCTGATTTATACTACCAGAAAAGTATCTTATTCTCCGGAGAATTCCAACTCTACAATTACAATTTAGGTTTGAAGCATATAACGACAGTCCATATAAACGCAACTGGATCTCACAACTGGATTACCAGTGGAATCTTAGTGACGAATTCACCTATTGGCACGCACAAGGTGTACAAGCGGCATGGCAGCCAAAGTAACCACGTGGTACATTTGTCCTCGTTTCTAAGTTTAAAAGGTGCAACGCCTGCAATTGAATGATCACATCGCTTCTTACGGTGTGATCAAGGAACTCCACTTGCTCTACTCTTCCGAGACAACTAGATATTTTTTTAAGAAGTGGGAGTTACCCACACTTTTCCCCACCACATACGACACACCGATCAACAAACTGTGTTTCTATATCTACGGGACCTTTTTTTTCCAGTATCAAAATGGTGAAACAATAATCGGCCTTTACCTTTACGATGTTCAAAAAACCAAATAGGCACCCTTTACAAGGCACCATGTCTGCGTGAAGCGGACGTGCTTGTGGTAAAACATGGTAAAAAAACATGCTTTAATAATGTACACGTAAAATTTTGACTTTTTATTTTATTTTCCATCAACGTGACTTTACCAAAAGAACCAAAGACAATGTATGCATTGTTTTTAAACTGGCCTACACCAGAGATAGCCTTCTTTCTGGCCTTGTCTCAGCAGTGTTAGACCAGAGAATGCCAAACGGTGAACGTTACAAGGTAATGTTTATATCACAGCACCAATTTATATATTTATATTGCGGGGTATACTGAGCGGGGCGGGGGGGGGAGATTCAAGAAACCTGGCCAATTGTTTTAACTTCGGTGCCAGGAAATGAAATCGAACCAACGGACCAGGGATTGCAAATCCAGTGTGGAAACCGTGACACCACCGTGGCCGCTCGAGTTAAAATGTTTTTTTTATGTTGGGTTTTAATGCTCATGTGCTGGAAACAGGTAAAAAAATTCATATGGTTACTAGTGTTGAAAAAACCCACTATTTAACATTCCGAATAAAGAAGTACAAACATCAATGGTCATATAAACTGAAATAATGCTCATATGAAAATAAAGAAATGTACAGCACTGTTTGCATCTGGCATGGCCCATAATGAAGTTGTGCGGCCAGCATCACGCCTCATCAGGTACTCGTTTAAGAATAATCGACCTAAGAGAGGCACAGGACAACGTTCAGATATCACTCGCCACTATTAGCCGTGGTCGGGAATTGAACTCAGAAAGGTCCCGGTTCTTAGCACAATGCGCAAAAACCAACTAACGCCACACAGAGATCCCCTGCATAGGCAAACTGTCAGGACAAGTGCTGTTAGCGGATACCGATGAAAAGGAACCCAGCAACGGCCGTGTGCCCAGTATAACAAGGCGCACGGAGAGTGGCACTCACAAACCCACCCAGGCACATTCTCTCTATGCCCTTTGAAATTCTGTAGGCGTTTGTGCGTGTTAATAAAAAAAAAACATCTACGTCTCGAGGTAAAATAAAATATAGTACGCACAAATATGGTAATGTAAGTTTATATTCTCAACAATCAGTCCCTGCTCTGGGGAGGTTTACCGTTAAGGTTGGGGCCCGGTGGTGTGGTTATTAGGGTTTGGGGTTATGGTTGAGACGTGCGAAACAGGAACTGCTAACGGAAGGCTGTACACACAGCCCACCACACATAGCAAGCTCAATACTTCGCACGTTGTGTGCTATGAAGAAGCGCTATTGCCCAAAATGTCAACTATTTAATGTGTTTTACCTTTAAGGCCACAACGCAGCGGATCACATGAGTGTTTTACAGACAGCAGACAAGACTAAAGCACAGACGGTACACACATCAAATGGGATGGTTCTGTTACAGATTCAAGAGATTAGTTAGAATCACAGTTCTAATCTATAGAGCCTAAATTCAAATTCCCGTGTTTCTGATTTAAAAAAAAAACACATTCCAGGGTGTAGAATGAACAAGAAGTGGAAAGTTGAGACCCGGGAAACTGGAATGTTTTGTTTTAATGCTGCCATGTGTCCCAGTGTTCACACACAACCTCAAACACACACACACCTAACAATGCCTACACAACACACATATGGGCGTGCCTACACACACGCCTAAAACACGATAACATTTATGAATACACACAACCTACATATATAAATATATAAAAAACCCAAAGTTATTTCCTGCTCAAACGAGCATTGTGGTGGTGCTTCTCTTCTGTTTACAACCCTGAGCCAATGCTGTTTATTCCATGTTCCTATGGTGGGGGCAAGTCTGTCCCAGAGGACAACCACTTTTGACTTCCCCAAGAAGTAGAACTAAAATCGGTCCTCATTTTATCGACCCCAAAGAGATGATAGGCTGAGTGAACCCCTAGTCAGGATTTGAACACACTTCCGATCGCTCACTGTAGAATGAACACGCATGTACATTTACCAATCTTATACCATTCTGCATAAAGAACGTTTTTTTATGAAGGTATATTACCTTCCATGACGTAAGAAAAGATGGTAAAAGTGGAACCAAAGTCGACAGGAGAGCAAAGAGGCAAAGGAGAGAGGCCCATTATGGCTTGGAAGTACTGGGAGAGGAAACACCCACGTGGTGTCTGGAAACAAACTCAAAACATCAAATTGACGATACAAGAAAGTGAGTGGGGTTGAGCAGGACGACACCCCGCTCAAAGCGATTGATGGCCGATGAGACGAGACTGCGATGGAATGACAGCTAAAGGAGAGAAACACACCCTGGACGACGATGACTGCTGCGAAGATGCGGCGATGAAATCAGCTCGCAACGAGGTGGAGTGTGGCATCGCGGGGCCATGAGGGACGGTGACAACACGAGGAGGCCTTCATCCGAGCAGTGGATAGACAAATGGATGGAGATGCAACCCAATAAACCGTCCTCCATGTACACACAGTATACACACACACACAAAAAACTAAACATTCGTGAATAACACTGCCTTAACATAAAATATATACAGTACAGTATATAAAATAGCTGACGTTTCAGGCTATAGCACCTTCCCATAGTACAGGCACATTGCTCATTGATGGAATTAACCAAATATCCCTCCTGAGGTCTTGAGACTCAGTGAGGCTTTTCTGGTTATATAAAGGGCATTATTGCTATTGTTACCGACAGCCATGTCTACCTTGAGACATGCACACTCTCCGTGAAAAATAACACTCATTCAGTATCGTCCATAGGCACATACCAAAAAAACACACAGCACGTACACAAACACATATTCGTGCACATGAACATACTGCCATGTATTAATACACACACACACACATACCTATCAATATACCTACATAAATACACAAACTACATGTTTTATATATCACACACTCATTTAATATAGTTTATAGGGACATACCAGAAAATTACACATCATGTATATACACCTACACATATATTGAAGGCACATACAGTATATATATACTACAGATGTGTCCTTCTGTAGTAGCCCAATAAGCTATGACCCCACTCCAACATATCTTGGGGGTTATTATGGACAGAAGCCTGACCCCCTTGAAGCCCCATTTAAAGTAGAAGACAAAATCAAGAATTTTCCCTCCTCCAGAAACGTGCAGGAACGATCTGGGGGGGGGGGGGGGCGCCTTAGCTGATGAGCTACTACTCACTGCTCTTACTCACTGGCAGAGTTACTCTAATTGCGCTCTATCCTGGCCTTGCAGCTGCTACACACAACGGCTAGATGCTGTAAGTTGTAATAATCTTACAGCGTGCTCCAGATGTCTTGTGACCAAGGAAAAATATGTTCGGGTGCAATTAATGGGGAGGGGGGGGGTCACCAAACATCTGGACCACCACCCCGAACATTCCCTTGTCAATCATCGGCTGGATCAAGGTCTCACTGTGTTTTGAGCACACAGACTGAAATTCAGTGCGGGTCGGTGATGGAAATGCCACGCCGGTTCGCATATCACTTCGCCACCGATTGTTAGCCGTGGACGGTGAATCATAGCGTGAGGTCTCGTTGGGTTGATAGCTTACGTTCGAGGTTATTTTATTTTGTCCCGAACACCGTTGCTAACATTGTCTTAGAGAGCGTACGCACGTTTGTTTGGTTTGAGGGTAGCCTTAAATGTGAGTTGACACAATGTTTTCTTTGGCAAATAAACAAAGCACTCCAGTTGGTAATTTTACGTCCCAGCAAACAGTTGAAGAGACGCATAAACGGACAGATATCCTTAATGTATAACGAGGTAAACGAACCTGGTCATATATTACACGTGTGCCTGCGTAAGCAGTGCATGTGTGTACTTTTTTTTTTAAACATGTCCCAGTGTAGCATGTTAATTATTACAGCACCTGTACGCAGCGTAAGATGCACGTGTTGCGTGTTTGTGGAGCTATCGTGGCAGAGGTTAATCCACCAACAGCACGTTACGAACCAATGTCACTCGAGTTCGATACCCGGCCACGGCTAAGGGGCCGTCCATAAATGACGTCACGCGATTTTGGGTGATTTTTGACCCCCACCCCTCCTCGTCACACGGCGTTACAAAAAGTCAGACCCCCCCCCTCAAATATGATGTCACAAAGCTCTGCCCCCCCCCCAAAACCATATTTCCATTTTGAAAATAAAATATGCTTCAAATCGCGTTAAACTATTGTCATTGTAGTGCGGATTTAATGTGGCGCTGCACTCTGTTGTTGTAGGAGTGTTGTTATAACAATTAGTGTTGTTATAACAATGCTATATTTAAAGTTGCGCATTTTGATGTGACGTCACATTTCTCAACCCCCCCCCCCCTCGTCACACATCGTCACAAGTGTCTGACCCCCCCCCCCCCCCCTAGGTGCGTGACATCATTTATGGACGGCCCCTGACAGTCAGTGGCGAGTTGCATCTGAATTGGCCCTGGCCCTCCACTCCGCTTGACTCCCTTCGCTTGGCTTTCCCTTACATTTGTACCTGGTGTGGCGTGTATAAACATCAGCACTCACTCGGGGAGACAAAGGCGGCCCAGCGTAGCCCGAGGGTGGTCATTTACACTATGAGATCTCTTTTACCAGTGGCAAAATATAGTAGTAGGTTTTTACCCTTTTAAACTGGTACAAAACTGACACCTTTATTCAAGGCATCATGTTTGCAATAACCAAAACACAAGTAGTCAAAAAAGCAATCAACTTCAAGGACAGTGCATATTATTATCATTATCAGAGTTGCTTCTTTTTGTTTGCTTTTTTGACTACTTGTGTTGTGGTTATTGCAAACATGATGCCTTGAATAAAGGTGTCAGTTTTGTACCAGTTTAAAAGGGTAAAAACCTACTACTATACCCCGAGGGTGGAATTGGCCACACCAAGTGGCGACTTTATGATGTGGCTGTCGGGTGGAGGAGGGTTTATACGACACATTTTATTTACACGCTCCGACCCAACAAAATAAATTACTCTATTAATGATATTCGTCGCGAAAGCCGGCGTGTTAAAGAGGTGGCTTGCCCAGTAAACATGCGCACGTTGACCCAACGTTTTTGCGCGCGGTTGGAACCGTTAGGCTCAATAATGGCCCAACGTGAAGCACTTTCCCCAACAGTCTATTAAGGCGATATGAATGGGGATCTTTGTCTTTGTTGTGCGATTACTGTACTGTAGAGCACTTGTTCCACTTTTTTGTGTCCACCCTGTGTGTTACTGCTATGGGGCCGTCCATAAATGACGTCACACGGTGTCACAAAAAGTCAGACCCCCCCCCTCAAATATGACGTCACAAAACTCTGCCTCCCCCCCAAATAAAACATGCTTCAAATCGCTTTAAACTATTGTCATTGTAATCTATTTAATTAAGTAGAACGTGTTGTCTATATTTATTTAAAGTTGCGCATTTTGATGTTTCGTCACATTTCTCACCCCCCCCCCCTCGTCACACATCGTCGCAAATGTCTGACCCCCCCCCTAGGTGCGTGACGTCATTTTATGGACGGCCCCTGTGGTGTAAGAGCGCTTATCCATTCGACGCACGTGCACGCATTGTGTACGCAGCGTGTTGTTGCATTGTTGTAACGGGGTAAACACGCGAGTGTTGCTGCTGTGAGGTTTGCGTGACACCAGTTGTACGGTATACAGGCGTCTCTAGAACGACGTAGCAACGTTTGATTGGGAACTGTGGCACAGTGATTAATGCCACCCGGGATCAATGCAAGGGCTCACCGTCAGTGGCGGATAAATAAATGAACCCCCCCCCCCTCTCACAAAAAAAAAACAGAACAAAGGTGACTAAAAGTGTGGCCTTATATAACAAGCCGACGTTTCAGGACATGTCCCTGATTCATAGAACATGGCTAACACCTAATTGGCTAACGTGGTTGACGACTGTTGTTTGCGATTGTGCACCACTGCAAGGCACATATACAGCATCGAGCAAATAACTTTCACGTGTGAATCAAGAGAACCCGTCCCGACACTAACGTGTGGTGAAGTTATGGGCAAACGACCTCCATGACCACCACACCACACCAACAACCACCACCACCACTACCACGGCGTGCGCGGTGCCGTCATCCAGGAGCGGGTTGACGAAGCGGTGGATGAGATCAGCTGACGTGCGTCAGATAACGATGGTGATGATTCTTATTATCATTGTACACAACAAGCACACAATTTTTTTTCCTAATAAATCGCCATAAAGTTTATCCCGTCTGAATTTTAATATTCGCAATGTGAAGACGACGTGCTTGAAAACTTTCCTCTTGGTAGGCGTTAACGCGCCTTCATCTATAAGTGGATTGATTAATCATCTCCCGAGATGAACCTAACACGCTCTCTCCACTGCTGGTGATATCGCCGCCACTTAGTGGATTGAAGGGCGCCTGTTGTTTACACATGTCGAGTGTACGTACGAGTGTGTACAAATAAGTGTGTTGACACGTGAGCTTGTGTACAGGTGTGTGTATACATGTGAGTGTACAGGTCAGTTTGTTTACAGATGAGTTTGTATACATGCGAGTCTGCAGGAGAGCTTTTGTACAGGTATCTTTGTATACACGTGTGTCTACAGATGTGTGTACAGGTGAGTTTGTGAACACGTGAGTGTGTAGGTGTGCGTGTGTGCCGGTGAGTCTTACCTGCCGTTCATCGCTGCTATATCACCTCGGCATCGCTCCTCTCTTCCCAAACGGTGTGCAGTGTAGACTCACAACAACGAACACACACACACACGTAACTCACACACACACGTCACTCACACACACGTAACTCACACAGGCACACACACACCTGTACAATACACACCTCTCTCACTCGCACATATTCACAGACTCTTACAGGTTACAATGAGTCACAACCAGACTCGGACCGATGTCACGTCAGGTACAACCACACGGTCGGACAAATTGGCGGTCGAACTTGCAGGCAGAGCCAGCCAGTCTCGGTCACAAGTGGAACCAACAACCGCATGCGCTGGCGAACTCACCGCTCGGACACAGGCACAGGTAGACAAGAGTTAGACCAAGGCGGAGAGCGTTACACAGTGAGACACACACACACGTAAATATACACAGCGGCAGCGAGGAATGAGAGTCAGTCACAGAGAAAGTGAAACGGAGAGACGCAGCAGCGCAGCCGGAGCGGGCCACGCGCAGGTGGAGTGACGGAGCCCAAAAGCAGCCCTGCGCTGGAGGCAACGAGGAAGTCCCCCCCTCCCTCCAACCCTCTAACCCCCCCTCCTCCACCCACCCTCTCCAACCCTCTAACCCCCCCTCCAACCCCTCAAACCCCCCAACCCCCCCTCCAACCCCTCCTCCAACCCCTCCAAGGGTCCGTTCATAAATGACGTCACACACCGAGGGGGGGGGCTCAGACATTTGTGACGATGTGTGACGAGGGGGGGGGGTGAGAAATGTGAAATGCGTAACTTTAAATAAATATAGACAACACGTTATACTTAATTAAATAGACTTTTTAATAAATGTTTTATCCTACAACATCAGAGTGCAGCGCCACTTTAAATACGCACTACAATGACAATAGTTTCAAGCGATTTGAAGCATGTTTTATTTTCAAAATGGAAATATGGTTTTGTGGGGGTGGCAGAGCTTTGTGACGTCATATTTGAGGGGGGGGTCTGACTTTTTGTGACGCCGTGTGACTAGGGGGGGGGGGTCAAAAATCGGCCCCAACCCCCCCTCTAACCTCCTCCGCCCCCCTCCAACCCCCTCTGCATGGTGTACAGTCTGGAAAACTACCCACATGCCAAATTTCAAGTTTGTTGCATGTCGGGAAGTATGCTAAACATTTCGAACAGACACACATATTCACAAATTTCCCTTTTTTTATATAGAAGATCATGACAATCAGCTTATCATCCTTCTGGGGAATATAAATGGAGTACCAATGATACACTCACTAGAGGGCGCTGTGTATGTATGTGTATGTATGTGTATGTATGTGTATGTATGTTGAACTTATTTCGCACCGTACATAGCCAAAACGTGCTAATCGGAGGTGCGACAACAGACTCAACACAAAAAGCAGTTGTAAAGAAATGAGTTTGCCAATCTAGATGGTTAAAATTTGCACATCTCCAGTGGCTTCCTAATATCGGAAAGAAGAGCATTCCAGACGGCCACAGAAGCGCATCTGAAAGCGCCGCGCGATGCGGTGACCGCCGTCTTTGTTCGACGGCCACAAGCCGCCGCTGCGAGGATGACGACCGGAGTTCATGTGACGATGGTTTATTCTCCTTGACGAGGAAATGCGCCCGATCCCGTCGGAGCTCGGAAGCTAAGCAGAGTTTGAGCCTGGGTAGTGCTTGAATGAGTGACCGCCATGCGCAAACGGCAGCAGTAATTTGCGCTGTGGGCAGTGGGGGGAGGGAGACTGTGCAAAATAAAATAAAAACAATCCATCGTTCTGTTACTCCCCCAACCTTCACCAACTCGCATTGACCAGCGCAGTGAAGCATAATCTCATAAACCCTCAAACAGCAGTGGAATGGCAAACGGTCTGTCCATGTACACATGGTTATACGTATTGGGTTCACGTGACTCCTTTCAGCCGACCGAGGCCGCTACAATCACCACAATGTCAAAACAAAGAATCACTGTGGCCAGGAGTAGTTTCATATCTATATATATAAAATCGCAAATCTGTCTGTCTGTCCGTCTGTCTGTGTGTGTGTCTGTCTGTCTGTGTGTGTGTCTGTTTGTCTGTGTGTCGCCGGACCATACGCAGTTTCATTGGACGGCGGTTGCCCCTGGCAACGGGTAGCGACGCATTCGCTGTGGGGTGGACGCCATTTTTAATTCCCGTTAAAAATATGTGCACGCATTAACACGCGACTCTGAGGTAAATTCATCAAAATTTCACGTCCTCTTCACTCCCCCCCCCCACCACAATGTGTGCAATTACTATTATAGGGTCGGTAGATTATAAAATTATAGCGTAGCGCGGGGGGGGGGGGGGGGGTAATGGCCCCGGTACCCAGCCTCAGCCGGGTGGGCAATCTAGGCGAGGCCGGAGGCTCTGCACGGTACTAGGCCTCGACACCCCACCACACTATAGGCCGTACATATTACTGCACAGCGGCCGAGGAGATCGTGCCTGGGGGCGGGGGGGGGGGCAGGGGTAGCAGCCCATCTGTGTATATATGTAAGGTTATTAAGACATATATTTTTCACCCGGGTAACGCCGGGTACTTATGCTAGTATTTTATAAATCAACAGCAGTACGGCCGTGCTACCTGAATGCATTGTTAAGTGTCACGGTTGTTGATTTTCTACATTTTTATATCCACGTTATTCCTGTCCCACAGCTTCAAGTCAATGCAGTTTACCCCCTATTTTACGTTGCTATTTTCAGTCTAGTCAAAACTTGACTGATTTTCTCTGTTGATCCATAATAGAGGTTTTTTTTGGGGTTAGATCGCGTAAATGTCGTTAAAACCTGCCACCACCCGACACAGCTAACTTCCACGCAGCACTAAGGCGGTAGCTATCCGAACGGTTAAAGTTATTTGTATTTATTTCAATTTCGATAGACTTCCTCGTTGCCTCCAGCGCAGCGCTGCTCACTCCACCTGTGTGTGGCCCGCTCCGACTGTTCTGCTGTCCCCCCGTTTCACTTTCCCTGTGACTGACTCTCAGAACACGCGTGCCAACAAGGACACTCAATTGATTTTGATAATGTAAAAGTTCTGTGCAAAACTAGCTACTACTGGCCAAGACGAATTTTAGAATCTATCGAAATTGAAATAAATAAAAATAACTTTAACCGTTCGGATAGTTACCGCCTTAGTGCTGCGTCGAAGCGAATCATAAAATAATACATTATTTAAATGCTTGCCTACAAAAGGCAGCTTACTTCAATATGGATTACCGTTGGTATGACTATTAATAAACACAATAGACAGGAAGGACAAGTTCAAAGGGCTCGCATCATCCATAATGTGCGTTGCCTCAGTAATCACCCCCCCCACCCCCCACGTGGCGCAAGAGCGCAGAAGTGTGGTCAACACATCTACGCCTCTATATAACGAACGAAACAGTTGGACTTCTCCACAAATCTGTCTGTCGCCTGATGAAGCTAGTTGTAATTACTGGCGAAACGTCGTACTCAAATTGTAAATGTGTTGGCTTGGCTCTCCAACACACCGGTGTGCTGGACTAGTGACGAATTCGCCACGTTCTGTTTACGTGACAACCCTTACTAGTTGGCTGTGTCAGCTGGTGACGGGTTTAAACGACACTTTTATATATTTACGCGATCTAACCCAAAACACCTCTATTATGGATGACATTGGTCGCGAAAGCCAACTTGTTAAATTGCTCTGTTGACTTTTGCACAAGCGGTGTAATTTTGCCCTGCAACTTGTAAAACATCTTTACGCCTCTATTTGCTATTTGCATATTGACAATAACAACTGTGCACTCCGGTCTTGTACTTCACCCAGCAAAAATTCGCTGAGCCTCAGGCAACTGATTTCAGAGGGGTGAGGGCGGGTTTCTTGCCGCTTGCGATGCTGGGGCAATTCCTTGCATGGGTCTCTACTTGTTTCGCGTGAGAGGAAACTGGAGTGATTGGAAAAAACGAAGGTGGACATCCCACTCAAGAATCCGCCATTCAGATAGGTCCACATTCCGCTTGCTGTCCTGCTTTAATGTACAGGGTGGGTCCAGATGTCTTGTGACCCCCATTTAGTTATCTAAAACATAACTATTTTTCAAATGCAATGAAAAAACTTTGTTCGAGGTCAAATATTTGAGGGAGGGAGGGGTCACGACACATGTGGACCACCCTGTACTGGCCTGCTTCGTGGCCCTGGGGTTCGACTCGTGCGTACGGTGAAATCTGCACTGCGTTACGATCTCAGTTACCTGGGTTCAATCGCCGACCAAGATGCACGCACGGCGCGCACGCACAACACGAGTGTGGCAAGTGGTACCCGAACCTGGTTTTGTCCTCTCTTGTATCCACTCGGTCTGAACTTCCAAATGCAGCCCTGGATAACAAAAGGCTCCTGACCCTTCTTTCGAAATGACCTTTCAAAACCTGCAACATCCTTTGGGACTCGCTACCCCATAAATCCAGCTGGGGTATCAAACTGGTATGGCTGGTGATGTCCACAGATTTGACCAATTATTTTTTACATAATTGAACTTACTCTTTGGTTCTTTCGGTAAAGTCACGTAGAAAGAAAATTAATTAAAGAATAGAATACGATAATAATAATAATAATATTTTTGTTACCCTTTTATCTGGCACAAAAGGGTAGAAACCCTATTATTATATTTTGCTCCTGGCAAAGGAGGTATCATGATATAGATTACGACGTTTCGATTGCAACACAAGCAGTCGTCATCAGGTAGAACTACATGTTAAATAACTGCACATGGTATAGAATGATGGTATAAACACACATCAGCCATAACCTATCCACTTGCATTACATTTCCAAAAAATAGCTAATTTTGTTTTCTCAAACTGCCTATTTCTCTCTCAAAAATTTACCAGGCACTCATACGTCCATTCACTCTTTCTCTCCCCCGGCCGCTTCGGGGTGGATTTCCACACAACTCTCTCTAAAATTTACCATACTTGCTGGGTCTTTCTCTCCCCCGGCCGCTTCGGGGTGGATTTCCACACAGCTCTCTCATTGACATGCTAATTTCTCTGCTCCAGCAGACCCACACCTCTCTCTGCTCCCTCCTCTCTCCATTTAAGGCTACGACACAGAGGCATTGGGTCTCTGTGTGTCTATGTAGTGTCTCTCTCTGCTTGTGTCTGTCTCCGTGTTTGTGTTTTGTCTCTCTAAAATGTTGTTCTACCTGATGACGACTGCTTGTGTTGCAATCGAAACGTCGTATTTAAATAATTTAATTTATTTTCTTTCTACGCGACTTTACCGAAAGAACCAAAGAGTAATTCCTGCAGTCACCAAAGCTTGAAATCATAATTTAACTTCTTTGTGACTTTAGTCACGCTTTTATTTTTCAGGGTTTATGTATGGCCTCAAAACATATATGTTTTATGTAATATATTTTCACAATGCGCATGGTTTACGGGAAGAGGATGTGTGCGGTGAATACTGCTGTAAGAATAATATTTGAGGGAGATATGACAGATTATTTATATGTAGTGGTATTGTAAGGATTATGAGAATTGGATGTGTGAAAATGGTTGAATGCTGGATGAATTATACTTCAGTGCGGTGTACGGAGAAGTTGATATGGCGGTTGGAGCACTATACTCTATCTGAACTTGTTCAGAGCAGCCTCTCCATCACCAGCTTGACCAACCCACACTCACCAGCGTGGTGAAATATGGTCAAACCACCCACAAAACCGACACGTGTGGGGATACCTTCATCCAGCAGTACATGTTACAAATATTAATTACGATGATCACGTATGATGGAAAGACCTGTTGTAAAGCCCTTTCACATGGGCACATTCAATAAATGTGGACTTAAATAGGTGCTCACTAACAGGCCTTGACCTCAACAAACGAACCATGCAAAAGGGGACACTGCCGTCGTCTGGATTTCGCCGATGGCAAGATACATCACCGCCATCACCCTTGTTTATTCGTGATGAAGGCCAGTGGGTCAATAACACATCGATTTTCCTGCCCTTAAAATATTCCAATAATTAAATTATCTGCATTACAAAAACACAATTGACATCACCGAAGTGTGAACCTGCATTTTAATAACTGCACATGGTATAGAATGATGGTATAAACACACACCAGCCATAGTATATCCACTGCTGGACGAATCCCTCTTCAAGCCATCACCATCTCTCACAGCCTCAGCAAATCCATCGAACTCCTGCACACCAGCTGATTTCATTGCCCCAGACCCTCAGTTGACGTCCTCTCGTCCTCTCGTCATGCACGTCCTCTCCTTTGGCTGTTTTTGTTGTTGTCAAAGTCTTGGCCACCGAGAGTTCACCCCTTCTTGGAACCTGTCCTGCCCAAGCCCACTTCTCTATTCTCTTGTCACTGTGATGTCTCAGATTTCAATATTTTTTTCTCAGCGTATTTCCCAGCATGCACCACTTAGTATTTCTTTGAAAACTTTTCTATGAGCTGTATATGTTATGGTCACCCAACGTGCATTAAAATCCTCCCTTATTAGGCCTCATTGGCGTCCTGATTTTCTTGACCAAATTAGGTTTTCCAAAGGGACTCCGACCAGCTCTGACTTACCCCTTTACTTAATTTTGATGATAGTCCACTTTCAATGATTGTGATAGATATATACTCAGACAAATTGTGTTATTTCTAGGATGGCAGTTGAGTTAAGAGTATTCCATATATGTAACCGCTTTTTTGTAAAATCATTGTTGAAGGCCTTGCCACGCCACGTTCGTCATAGGGGTTACTTGATCACACATCAACACTGTGATCGGTGAAGGATGAAGGGCGGAGAGGGGAGGGGGGTAGAATCAGTTCACAGGAATCACTCCAAACCACTGATGTTAGCCATGGCTGGGAATCCAAACTCACATCGCCAAGTTCACGGTGCAGTCCACTAATCACTGCGCCATCGCTCGTCATAGGAATGTGCAATTTCCACCATCGGCTCAGAACCTCACAAAAGAGATGTGTAATTGCCAGTACATGTACAGTATTCCATCGTAGTAGTGTCACAATAATTCCCGCCATTCAATTTGATAAAATGCCATGATTCAGCAGGACTGCATTTAGATTCAAGAATACTATAAACCGTATTTGTTGTCTTGTATAAGAACCGATTTGAATGTCTCGTTCGTATCATTACTTGTATTGTGCCTGGCTTCATTTCTATATATTTAGCAAAAATATTGGTTGAGAAAGACCACAAGACAGGTCTATTTGTTTACCCACAAGACTCGACAACAGCGTTTTGTTATTGGATTGGCCTGGGCTCCGCCTTATAAATAAGGTGCTCTTGCTTATAACAAATTATAACCTAGCAGCATTTGTTTAATAGTTCTGACTTTACATGAGATCGTGTTTAAACATTATACTGGATATTAGCCTGGTAACCCAATAGGCTTATGGACTAAGATACTTGTTTAAGTGGAACCCATATTCATCCGTCTATCACCAATTAGCCTGGAATGCGCGCTCCGTGCGTCAGATCTGTAAAGCTAAGCAGGCTTTAAAGATGGATAGGACGCGGATGGGCGGCCGTCGTGCACGCCAAGTTGTCATGGGCAGAATGCCGGTAGGGCTACGTGGTGGTCAGCACAGGGCCGTGCCCACACGTCTGTCTTATGCATTCACGAACCCGCAATGGCGAATTCATCACTTGGCCTCCATGACCCGTACGGCGTGGGAAAGCGCTCAACCACCAGCGAACTAAAAAGCTGTACATGTACTTACTTTTATCATTATTGATCCATCACATGTACTTACTTTTATCATTATTGATCATCAGTGCGTGGTGTGGCCATGATCACCGATTTGCCATTTGCCAAGACGGGTTTAACCCGACATTGGGGATCATTGGTGAAAGGTGTCGTACTACAACCCTTGCCGACACGCGCACTGTAAGTCCTCCTTGCTCAACATCGCTATGCTGGCAGGCAGGGCTATAAATGGGACTCGTGGCAGCAGTGGCAGCGAAAAAAATATAGGCACAAAAAAAAGTCCCAACGTGTGACAAAAAGGAGGAAGTTGCGTGGGCTGCAAGCGGAACTTGTGGCAAACGCCTTCCTGGACGCGCTTCGGCACGGCGGCGCAGCGTGCGCCTTGCCTCCCGAAACACAACACGTGCTGAGGGTTGGGATTCAGCACACCAATTGCAACACTTTCTGCGAATGTAACTCATCAGATACTCAGTAAACATGCAACAATATGGTCAAAGTTGACACGTGGGTGGGCCCGTTGGACCAAACGATGATGGACCAACGTTGGCCCAGAATTGCGTGTTTTACTGGGTAAATGCTGAGTAAACCTAGCAATACGGCCAACCCTACCAGTGTAAGCAGCAGGTTGCACTTAAAAAACAATGTTACCGCAAACTAATTATCAAAGCAAAGATCGCATTAACAAGGGATATGATGAATATCGAAATTCGGTTATTTGGTGTCGCGGTAAAAAACATTGGCAGAATAACGCTTAAATCGGTAGGGTTGGAAAGTACGTTTCCAACCACATGCCAACGTTGTATGTTCACTGGGTATGCAATGCACGTAACAAGGTAATTTTTATACACCGAAATGCACGATTACAATCGTCTGCCCGTCATGCCTTGCATGCCACGCAACCTCACCAATACTACGTGTAAGCACGAAACTGGTATCCAGTTGTCTCAATAATACAGCCCCATGTTTGCCTTATTTAATCAATAATACGGCTGCGTGCATAAAATACACAGCGTGATGGCACGTGGCATGCTGGGCCTGATGGGAGGAGGGCTTCATCCCATGGTCACAATCGTTGCCTTGCAACGTTTAGAATGTGGCGGGACGGTATATCGGCAGAATGCGTCGTTGGGCCTGGCTGGCTGCTGCGATTCCACTGTGAAATTCGCTCAATGCGTGGCAGATGTGCTAGTAAGGTGCCCATGTGTTGAAGCAAAAACACAATTAGATTTGACTCTCCCTTCCCAAAACCTTCTGTCCACAACCGCCGACCACCTTAGGGGCGGTCCATAAATGACGTCGCGCGATTTTGGACGATTTTTGACCCCCCCCTTCTTCGTCACAGAAAGTCAGACCCCTCCCTCAAATACTGTATAACGTCACAAAGCTCTGCCCCACCCCCCAAAAAAAACCATGCTTCAAATCGCTTTAAACTATTGTCATTGTAGTGCGTATTTAATGTGGCGCTGCACTCTGTCGGAGAATGTCTATTAAATTAAGTAGAACGTGTTGTCTATTTATTTAAAGTTGCGCATTTTGATGTGACGTCACATTTCTCACCCCCCCCCCCCCGTCACAAATGTCTGACCCCCTCCCCCTCCTCTAGGTGCGTGACGTCATTTATGGACGGCCCCTTACCTGCCCCGTCCTGCTGCCAACGTGGCTCTCCTGCGTGCCGCGGGTACTCACTGAAGGCGATGGGACCAACGTCGTTGCCGACTCCAGCACCACGCACCACGGAATCTGACTTACGGCCCCTTATTTAAACTAAATCTTGTTCACGAAGCAAGCTCAGAGGTGGTGGGGTGAGACGTCAATATGGGGAATCAAGATCTGCTCATGAAACGGTCTGACTTCAGGACATTGTAAAATAAGTTTGGCTATGTGGCCAGCAGATGGCAGTACAAGGCAGTGTATTTGTGTACAGTTTAATGGAGTTAATTTTTTTTATGTACGTCTCTATATGCCCTTGTCTCTCTGGTCAAGCTAATGGAGAAAACAAAACACTTAATAATGTTGCTCTGAACAATTTTGCCAAAGGATGCCTCCCCTTCTAATATGAGATGGAGTGATACAATAGACTCATGCACAGACATAAAATTGGATCGTGGTACCATGAGCCCGAGAGATGATGACGGCTTGGGGAGTAACACCCTATCAGGACTCGAACCCATCCATTCTAGTGGAACGCTCCTGCCCGTATATCTCTTCTTTAACATGCGCACACCACTTTCAAACACAATTCTTTTGAGAACAAATGTATATCACTGCGAGCAGTGTGTGTGTGATGAGCACGAGTAGTGTGTGTGGTGAACATGTGTGGTGAACATGTGTGGTGAACACGAGTGGTGTGGTGGGCAAGAGTGGTGTGTGTGGCGAGTTTGAGTGACTGGTATTATTTACTGTGTCGTTGACGAGTTTAGTGGACGAATTTAGTGTTTTTCATGGGGTGGAAGGGGGGTGAAAAATTCACCCCATTGCAGTTGTATGAAATATTTCAATTCAGGGCCACAGTTCAAATCAAGAATACATTTTAAAAAAATCACTGCGGTCAATATATAATGCGATGAGCTTTTTTGTGTGCAGCCATTAGTGGCCGGGCTAAGACTGTCAACTAAGAACTTGGTTAATAGAATCTATTTGATTAAATATTGCCATCCCGAATCGTGAAAATTCATAGAATGACAAAGGGGGTACATCGGTGTACGGATGTGTGTCTGCTGTGCGTAGGCCTCGGGTCGTGTGTCTAATCACTATATTAGCTCCATTTATTCCAACAACAACCATGATTGTATTACCCTCAAGTAAACAGCCTGCATTAATATATCACCACCACCAACATTGTTATAGTATTGAGTGTACCTGTGCTGACGAGGGTCATGGCGAAGGTGGGTGTTAGTCCAAACTGGCCTAGGTTATAACAGTGATGATGATGGCAATGATGATGATGGTGATACTCGTGATGATGGTTGTGATGATGGTGATGAATGCGATGATGGGTAATGATCAATCCTTGTATATGTAAGAGACAGCGGAAGCGATGATGGCGATGACGGTGGCGGCGATGGCTGTGATGGCGATGTTCCTGCGCGTGTGCGAGGCAGCGGGTGCGGCCAGTGCTTGCGAGCGATCGCGACGGCGCTTCTTCCCGAAGAGACGTGCGTAAGACTCCAGCTCCGCCTGCACGGGAACAAACAGGAATGCATGGGGACGTACGGGGGACAGACAGGCCGCAGGAACAGCGAGATAAAAAGAAGACGCAGAGACATGGGGATTCACGACGACACGGGGAACAGGTGGGGAGACACGGGAATACAAAGGGAGACATGGGGACACAGTGACACGTGGGAAAGAGGGATTATGCACACGCACACTGGGATGGAGAGATGGGTAACAGGAAGACACAAACATAGGGACACGGAGACATGCGGCAGCATGGAGGTCCAAACCCACTGGCAAATTCAAATGATGAAGTAAAGTTTACAATCACAGCTGAGTGCGAGTTCATATCGGTGGAGGTGTGCATACGTGTACTAAGGTGTGTGGGGATTGGTCAATTAGCAGTTAGCGCACTGCGCTACGAACCCGGTGACACAAGTTCGATTCCTGCTCACGGCCAACACCAGTGACGATTATCTGAACCAGTCCTGGGCTACTCCCTAGGTCGATTCAGCCTCAAATGAGTACCTGGTGCAGTGTGTAAACATTGCCACTAGGGAGACAAAGGCGGTCGGGCGTGGTGCTGGCCACCCACCCCCTCGTGTACCGTTCCGGCCTTCATAGGTGCTCGCTAACAGCACTTGCCCCTACAGTCTGTTAAGGCTATACGGGGGATCTTTATCTTTATGTACAGGTGTGTTTGTGTTGAGATGTTAATTCATGAGATAGGGTATGTGTATGTCCAAGTTGTCATCCCAGTTAACCCAAAACACTTGGGGCTGTTCCGTGACCTCCTGCTAGCAAGCCTTCGACAACTTCACGTGGCCTCAAAGTGCACCTCGCTTGGTACAAGCACCATGGTGAGGTCACTGTCACTAAGTGCTGAATGGCGACCGTTGTTGTGTCATGTATAGTTGGGTGTGTGCGTGCATCACCTGTTTCTTTTTCTCCTCTTCTTCTAAGGCAGCCTGCTCCTCGGCCAACTTCACCTACACAACAAACACCGCACGCACGACACCACATACAGCACATGCACCACAAGCAAAGAACACTTTCCGACGCACCCTGTGCCACTTACACCACTTACATATTCCGAGCATATCACACCGATCCATTCCACAACAATTACATCCGCCATTCGCCACCGAGTGGCAGGGATGTCACCACAGTGCCCATGCCAGTCTAGGTGCACTCTGAGGCCACGTGAAGTATCATGGGATGGATGCAGGTGCCATGGGTTGACTGAATGGCAGAGGCACCACCGGTGCTCCCAATTGTGCCCACTAGCTGCGTTTTAGTTTCCTGGCACTCCGACTGTTGTTGTAAGTATTGCCTCGTGTGGCCCTGGCTAGGCCTGCACCCCCGCAGCATACACGCACAACAACAACAACCGCCATTCGCCACTAAGTGGCGGTGACGTCACCATGGCACTTGTGCCAGGCTATGTGCATGTGGAGGCCACGTGAAGTGTAGGTCATGGGGCAGACCCAGCAGGTGCCACGGGTCGACTGACTGAGATGACTGGCCGATGCACCACCTGTGCCCCCTACTGTGCCAACTTGCTGCGCTTTAGCCACCCGGTGCTTTGCTCGTTGTGAGCGTCGCTCCTCTGCCCTCCGTTGTTGCTGGAGGGCGACTGCCTCCAACTGCCCAGTAGCGTCCTTCACGAGTCTCCTCCACAGAGGCCAATTTTGACACTGCTGGTACCAGTCATCGGTATGTCCACTCAGCTCCATATCCTCATGTACCACATGAGCCATCTCTTCTCTATCCCACCACTCACACACACCACGCACACAGGGCAAACCCCTCCAGTTGCTGTGACGGTGGCATAGCCTCAAAAGTTGGAGGAAATAGTCATCACTTGTGAGTGGATGGCTGATTTCACATCTGCCCTAAAGGTGCAAAGAGCGATACAGAGCCTGAGACCAGGGCAGGGATGACCTCCCAAGCCAACTGCTGAGGGAGGATGGAAATTGTGTGCAGGCTGCCTTATGTAACATTATTCAATTTTTGGCACATATGCACCACACAGACAATGCATTACACCAGGGTTCAGTAATTAAGAGTGCTGACCACTCACTCGGCAATTATGTACCTGCTGGAGTTTGTGTTTTTCCTCCTCGCACCCCTCATCGCAATCCACGCGCAGCTGGCCAGTTTGAACCTTCCAGCACACCGAGTCCTACATACAAGCCACACAGAACACCATGTGAGCACACCACAAATACCATGTACATCACACCATACATACCATACACACACCACAGCACATTAGAACACCACACATAGTGAACAAACACCGCACATACCCAAGAACAACCCACACCCACACAAACACAACAAAGACAAAGATCCCCCGTATAGCGTTAACAGACTTGGGGCAGGTGCTAGTAGCGAGCACCTATAAAGACCGGCACGGTATGCGAGGGGGTGGGTATCTAGAACCATGCGCGACCGCCTTTGTCTCCCCAGTGGTGATCATTTTACACACCGCACCAGGTACTCATTTGAGGCTGAGTCGACCTAGGACAGACCCAGGACCAGTTGTGATATTCGTCGCCGATGTTGGCTATAAGCGGGAGTCGACCTGTGGTCGCCGCGTTTGTAGCGCAGTGTGCTGAACATTGTGTTCCTGTGTGCATGTAGGGACAAGGCACACCTGGTTGGCAAGGAGATGTGCATTCGTCTCCGCGACTCCATCCCCCGCCAGATGTTTGAGGTCGTAAATGGCGTTGGCCGTGAGCGGGAATCGAACTCGAATCGCTGGGTTCGTAGCGCAGCGCACTAACCATTGTACTACCACTCCTCACATAACACTCCAAATTCGCACACCACGCAAATAGAGAACGGCGGTGCATGTGTGCGCGGTACCTTCTTGATGCGCGTGCATGCACACCGCACGCGCACGCGGTGCGTACACGCCTCGCCGGTCTGGCACGCGCCCGGGTGGCAAAGGGCGCGGCAGCGATGTCCACACTCCAACTACACACACACACAGAGTGCAGAACACAACAAGAACATACCAGCTAAACACACACGCACGAGCGCACGCACACTTAGAGCATACACTGTGGTACGTACCGTATATACGGTGGGTGCGGTGCATACCTTTCGCGGACACTGGTTCTTGCAGGAGAGCAGTTTGCTTCGCTCCGTCTCACCTGCAGAGAGCAGCTCGCTGTGGGGCGGGACACAGAGGCACACGCGAGATTGCGGGTGCTCGCAGAACACGTGGAGATGCCACCAGGCCCAAGTGTGGACCAGCGTGGGGATGGGCACAAAGTTGAGGCATGGATACGGAAGGAGACAACATGGGAGGCGGGGACATGGAGACACGCATACATAGATGCAAGGAGACACAGACAAGTGAGAATATGAAAGATACATAGGGAACTGTTTTTGTGATTAGTATTTGATCCTTCACCATACCTCCGATTAGCACGGTTGGCTGCGTACGGTGTGAAAGAAGTTCAACATGCATACATATAAGGGTGGACATCAGTGCATGTGTGTGTGGGGTGCATTTTAGTGCGTAAATGTGGTATGCAACGTGTGCATGTGTCGGCATGCATTGTTGATTGGCGCGTGCGTTTGAGAGGCAGTGTGTACCTTGTTGTGTACTGAGGAGTGGTGTGTGTGTGTGTGTGCGCATGTATGGTGATTACCACTGTGTGTGTGTTGTGTACATGCACACCTGCAGGACAGATGGATGGACACGAGTGTGCAGTGGCAGGGTGTGCGTATGGTGTGTGTGCAGGCCGGGCAGGGGCCCAGGTGGCACCGGCGCTTGCACCGGTGGGTACACCCCGCCGGGCGGGAACGTGCACACCCCTCCTCGCACACCGCACACTCCGGGCCGGCCTGGCACGTACATCGCACACCAAAAACAAAGATCCCCCGTATAACCTCAACATACAGAAAAGGAAAGTGCTTTAAGCGAGCACTAATGAAGGCCGGCACAGCACACAAGGGGTTGGTTACGACATACACACGTACGCTAATGCACGTACACACACTGTATGCAGACACCATGTACACACCTGTAGGCCGGAGCCCGTGACGGCGTGGCACACCAGCGAGCAGGTGTGGTTCCCACACACCAGCAATCGACCACACGCACGGCCGCACGAGGAGGGGCTGGCGGCGTGACACGGCAACGCACTCTCCTGCATGCACGCACACACACGTACACACACGCAAATATCCCCTGTATACCCGACGCAGACTGCCGGGACAAGTACTATTACTGAGCACCATTTTAATGTTATCACAGTGCACGAGGGGGTGGTGTGGCCAGAACCATGCCTGTCCACCATTTTATGTCCGGTGGTGATGTTCACACATCGTACTAGATGCTCATTTGTGGATAAGTCGCCCTAGGGGAGGTCCAGGACCGGTTCATATATCACTCGACACTGATGTTAGCCACGGCCGGAAATCAAATTCAAGCGACTGGGTTAGTGGCGCAGTGCACAAAACCACAAAGCATTCGCACGCACACATGCGCACATGCATGTGCTGCACTACACAACAAACACGTCACACTCCACCGTGTTACAATCGACTACCAGCACGAAGGTCATACCGAACTGCACACTGCAAAACCAGTATGTCACATCACACCACATGAAACCACACTACTGGCAGACTCGTCACTATCTCACGTCACAATCTCACGTCACACCAAACCACACCACTCAGCATTTCAAACCATCAGCATATAACACCACAAACCACGTCATCATCGCAATGCCACATCCACACGGCGCCGCAACAACTTACACACTGCACTCCTACACGGGAGAATCAGAGTGCGGGTTTGAATGCGTGTGTACGCGAGTTGAAGTCCGTGGGCGTGCAGTGCTCACCTCATGGCCTCCCAGGCATTTCCTGAAATACACACGCAAACACAAAAGCATGTACGTACGGACATGCACACACGTGCACATGTTACTACAGATTCATATTACAATGATGAACATAACATCCTCCAACTGTGGTCTATTACACAGGCGTGTGTACATATATGGCCAGTGTGTGGGTGTTTGCGGGTCTACTGTGTGTACATATGTGAGCTGTATGCGAGGGTGTGTGGGCTATGTGTGTATACACACAGTCTGTGTGGGTCTGTACACATGTGGGCTGTGTGCATGGGTATGTGTCAGTGAGGAGCAGAAGTGCAGTGGTTAGCACACTTTGTTACACATCTGGCAACCGAGTTTGATCCCTGCTCACAACCAACATAGGTGAATATTTTAACTGATCTAGGGCCTCTCCTAGGTCTACTTATGTGGTCTGCGTGTGTCTATGTGTGTGGGGGTGTGGTGCTGGTCACCCATCCCCTCGTGTGCCATCCTGGCCTTCATAGGTGCTCGCTAACAGCAGTTTCCCTATACGGGGGATCTTTGTGTTGTATCGTACACACGTGAGCCGTGCGCATGGGTACGTGTACATACGTGGGGGTGGGATGCATGCACGGTGGACACGACACCGCCCGTTTCACCACGGGCGCTGGTAGCTCCCAGGGGCCAGCGCGCTGAGCCTACATGCACACAAACGCACGGGCACACACACGCACATGCACCAATGCATGGGCAGAAACACGAGCGTGCAAACGTTTAGGAGCATTGTAGATTGCAGTCATGTGCAGACATCCGCAGATATATGTAGAGATGTACAGGTACCCACAAGACCTTGTGCTGGACATGTCGGTTGTTTGACAATACTCCACCACGTTGGTCAGTGTGGATTGGGTAAAGCCGCGCCCAGGACCATTTCAGATATCACTCGCCGTGGCTGGGAATCGAACTCAGGTTGCTAGGTTCATGGTGCAGTGTGCAAACCACTGTGCCACTGCTCCACCCCATCTATATATATAAAATCGCAAATCTGTCTGTCTGTCTGTGTGTGTGTCTGTGTGTCGCCGGACCATACGCAGTTTCATTGGACGAAATGTGAGGGATTTGCGAGACACGATTGGTCCGTTTGGTTTTCCACGGCGGTTGCCCCTGGCAACGGGTAGCGACGCATTCGCTGCGAGGTGGACGCCATTTTTAATTCCCGTTAAAAATATGCGCACGCATTAACACGCGACTCTGAGGTAAATTCATCAAAGTTTCACGTCCTCTTCACTCCCCCCCCACCCCAATGTGTGCAATTACTATTATAGGGTCGGTAGATAATAAAATTATAGCGATTAGACAGTATTATTGTAGCGCGGGGGGGGGGGGTAACGGCCCCAGTACCCAGCCTCAGCCGGGTGGGCAATTTAGGCGAGGCCGGAGGCTCTGCACGGTACTAGGCCTCGACACCCCACCACACTATAGGCCGTACATATTACTGCACAGCGGCCGAGGAGATCGTGGCTGGGGGGGGCAGGGGTAGCAGCCCATCTGTGTATATATGTAAGGTTATTAAGAAATATATTTTTCACCCGGGCAACGCCGGGTACTTCTGCTAGTATATTTATATAATGTGTATATATACACACTAATGTGAGAGCAGGGCACAGTAATGCGGAAGTTTGTACACTGTGCCGGTTTGTGTTTGTGTAATTGTGTACTTCTGTGTACAGGCATACCTCTTTTATCACTCAGGATGCATTTTTGATAACGGAACGCTATACGAAACAGCGCTATAGGAGGTCGTTATAACATGGTTCCAATGGAGGTGCGTTACCGAAAGCGCAATTTTTTTACCTATGAGCGATATACGAGGGCTTCATTGGGGTATCGGGAATAGCCTTTTTAATGACAGTGTACACATGATAAATGTGTAGTGACGTATATTGAGGCACTACGGCGTTTAGCGCCAACTACTCCTACGAGAGTGGAACTGTGCATGTTATAGCCTCTCTCTGGCACCAGAGTTTATATGGCATGGGAAGGGGCTCTAGGGAGCATGGTTCTGGTGACTGTCAGAGAGGGGCAGTTACAGTGGCGAGATGTTACCTACCTGGTATGCAGGAGGTCACGGGTTCGATCCAGACCCTGACGCCTGTATATTTGAAGTTTGCATATTCTCCCCGTGGTCGTGTGCATTTTTCTCCGGGTCCTCCAGTTTTTCCCTCCACATTTAGAATCATGCGAGTATTTGGCTGCTATAAATTTCCACATGACTAGCCACTTTGCTTCTTAAAAAGAGCTATATGGCTCATTGGGCCTTACCTTGTAAAATAAAAATTATTTAGTTTAGTTTAAGGGCTACACGGGGGGCAGTCTTAGCCTGCGTCTTTGAGTGTGCATTTGTGTGTGTTGTTTTCGTGTGTGCGAGTGCGACTCACCGCGGCGGGCTCGGCGAGCGTGTCGTTATCGTGGCACGGGGCGGGACACACGTGCCCGCACGGCTTGAGCGGGAGGCGACACGTCTGGCGGCACGAGGGGCACAGCCCCCCATGGCAGCGGTGGGGCTCGCGTGCTGCATGGTGGCAGTCCGACTGGGCGCTGCACAAGCAACACACGTGCTCACATCCACAAACACGCATTTACACAGACGCGCACATCCACAAACGCATGTACACACACACGTGCGCGTGCACATCCACAAACAAGCATTTACAGACAGGGGATAAACGCAAACACACGCACGCATTAATACATACCCACATATGCCCGCAAGCATGCACGTACACATGGGGACACAAACACAGGCTCACGAGGACACACTGAGAGACAAGGGTACGTACATACACACAGGAATACACGAGGCATGGTTCTGTTTTTCATGAAACTATGCTCATAGTTTTTTTTACAGGTTCTTGAGATGCGATCACATTTAGACGCTGCTAGAGAAATCTCGAGTGTATTGTACGTACACAAGTGGGGACGCACGGACAGGGGGTGTAAGGAACGTAGTGGTGGGGGGGGGGGGAGGTTCGCACCTGCACAGCTGTTTGCAGCGCGGGGGGCGCGTGTGCTTCTCCCTACCGCACGGCACCGTGACATTCGTGGAACCGCATGCACAGCTCACCTCCACGCTCACCCCGCACGGATAGCAGCTGCCTGAAGCACAGAGGCATGGCACAGTCACACCACACACCCACCACGCTCACCACGTGCATCATGCACGCAGCTACCGCACTCACAACTCTTAACACTGTCACCACACTCACCGTACAACTCACCTCCACGCTTTTCACACTCACCACGCACACCCCGCGCTTGCCACTCACTCGCACTGCCCGCCACACTCTCCACATAGCGCACTCCTCACCAATGCCTCGCTGCACATACCCCGTCCATGCATGCCCAACTGCACCCCCACCCACCCCCACAGGCACGATGCCCTGCACACATCTCACCGGGATGGCAAATGGAGGAGCACTTGTGGTTCTTGCAGGAGAGGGAACGGGCGCACACCTGGTCGCACTGTGGGCAGCTCCCGTCACAGCACTGTGGAGTGGTGGGCACACCGAGAGAGGACAGGTACCCGGGAAGACGGGGTCAAAAGGACAAGTAGGGACACAGAGGAACACAAAGGGACCCACGGGGACGTGCAGGAACACATCGGGGCACAGAGAAGCACGGTTGACGTATTGGTAACAAGCCTGACATACAGAGATAAGCCAAATGAAATGGACTGCCTGTCAGAAAGATTGATGATGTTAGTTAGCGAGTGCCTTTTCGGGCCACGGGGGCAAATGAGGGGTAGCGATGTTGATACGATGCACAAATACACGTGTGTGGACGTACGCACCTTGCGCCGGCAGGCGTGGCGCTGGCAGGTGCGTTGCTGGGTGCAGCGCGTGTCGCACAGATACTCTTTGAGGCACGGCATCGCCTTCGAGTGGCGGCCGCACCGACACACCTTCTCTACCACCTGCACGTGAGCGCCATGACGTAGGGACACAGGGACACGGAAACAACACAGACACTCACCACGCAGCGCAGCTAACCCTCACCAAGGCCAGCACTGCCACGCCCACCCTTGGCCAGCCCCTGACTAGGGCTGAACGATTAATCGATTTCAAATCTAAATCGCAATTTGAAACAATGCGATTAGTAAATCGCAAAGGCTGCGGTTTTTTGCGATTGGAAAAGTCCTATTACTTTCTTATTAGAATGGTTTCATTATTTATTATTATACCTTTACTTATTTAACTTACATTTGTTCTATGTTTGATTGTTCTATTTCAATTCAAACATTTTAATAAATACATGTTGGAAGCAATTAATATCTTTCAAGTTCTCATCCTTGCATTAGAATACATAGAGAAGTTCATATTTTGATGGTATCATGTGGTAATGCTCCATCACATGTTTTAAGTCGATTACACAGTGGATATTGAACTGAAGCTTGACTTCAAAAAATGTAATCGCAAATCAAATCGCAATATCTGTCAGAAAAATCGCAATTAGATATTTTCCCCAAATCGTTCAGCCCTACCCCTGACCACCCAGTCCCCGCCCCCTCACCTGCCGGCAGGTGTCGCAGGGTCCACGGTGACAGCGCTGTGCGCAGGTGTGGACGCCGCATGACAAGAGGCGGCCACACGTGTCCCCACACAGTAACACCTCCTCCGTGCACGGCAAGGAGCACCCTGCAGGGTTGGCCGCCAGTATCACCATCATTATCAGCAGCAGCAGCAGCCTCATCGGCAGCATAGTTAACAACATTGTCATCAGCAGCATCAGCATAAGCAGCGTTGTTGTCATCATCATTACCATCAACAGCATCGTCAGTATTGACCGGTGTGGTCGGCATTGCCAAGATCATAAGATGCCTCATCAGCCGTGTCGTGATCATTGGCTTCATTTCCATCCGTGACATCATGATCCATGATCACCATCATCATTGTTACCATCGTCTACATGATAATTATGAATTGCCAGCGTCAACAATTTTTCAACGGTCACCGCAATTATTGTCAGAACTGTCCATCATCTCATCTTCCACTTGAAATTATCATCATGCAAGTGAGTGTGCACATGTCCTTGTGCACACACATGTACATGCACATGTATGTGTATGCACATGCGTGTATGCGTGTGTGCGTGTACAAGTACGTGTGTACGTGTTCATGTGTCTTTGAACACTTGTATTTGTAGGTATGTGCGTGTGCATATGCAAATCCTGAGCGTGCGCATGAGTTACTTGTGTGTGTGAAAGTGTGTGTGCAGGTGGATGCGTGCACGCTCGTGTGCGCATACGCGTGTGTACGTACTTGTCTTTCCGCAGGGACAGCTGCGCTCCCCGGAGCGTGGACACGAACCACACGCCCCCGCGTGGCACACGAGCTCACACGTGTGTACGCCACAGTCAAATGCCTTCCCACACACCTGACACGTACGCATGCAAAGACAAAGACCCGCCCGTGTTGGGGCAAGTGCTCTTTGCGAGAACCTACGAAGGCCGGCACGGCACACAAGTGGGTGGGTGGCTAGCACCACACCAGACTGCCTTTGCCTCCCTAGTGGCGATGTTTACACACCGCACCAGGTGCTCATTTGAGGCCGAGTCGACCCAGGTCCGGTTCAGATATTGGTCACCGATGTTGGCTGTGAGTGAGAATCAAACTTGAGTCACTGGGTTTGTAGCGCTAACCGCGACCCTACCACTCCCCAAATATGCAGACACACATGCTCACACTTGTGTACGTTGCACTTAAATGCCTTCATGCACATAAACGTGCACACACCCATGCACACCAGGGCACACGTGTGCAGATATACACAGATGCACGCTTATAATATAAATTAAACTTCTTTCACACTGTATGTAGCCAACTGTGCTAATCGGAGGTGCCTGATGCACAGATAAGCATTGAAATCTCCCGTATAACCGATATAGGCTGTTGGGGAGAGTGCTGTTTGCGACCATGAGAAAGTAATGTGGCCATCACCAGACATGGCCCCCTTTGCCTCTCCCCAATGCTGATGTTTATTAACACGTTACACCTGGTAATCAGGGAAGGCTGAGTCAACTAATGGGAGACCAAGGACCGGTTCAAATATTCCATACTCCTCTTTAACTGTGGCCAGCAACTGAACAGGTTCATCGTGCACTCCTTTAGGCATGTAATAATGCATCGATTCATTGATTCAAATCAAGGCTCACGCCTACTATGCATGCATTGCATCATGGGTAAGATGCACAGGTGTGTAATCGTGTATATGACTATGTCTTAGTGTGTGTGCATTTCTGCATGCGTGTGGGTGCGTGTGGGTGTGTGTGTTTGTGTGTGTGCTCACATGTTACCTTTATGCACTGCCAGTCAGGGGAGCTGCACGGCCTCATAGCACGCGAGGTCCCACAGCAGCACAGCTGGGAGCTCACGTGCGGGCACAGGGGACACTCACCTACATACAAAAAGATAAAGGTCCCCCTGTATAGTCTGAATAGACTGTTGAGGCAAGTGCTGTTAGCGAGCACCTATGAAGGTCAGCACGGCACACAAGGGGGTGGGGGTCACCAGCACCACGCCCGGCCGCTTTTGTCTCTTCAGTGCTGATGTTTACACACCGTACCAGGTACTGACCCCGGGAAGGCCCAGGACCATTTCAGATATTTCTCACTGGTGTTGGCCCTGAGTGGGCATCAAACTCGGGTGGCTGGGATTGTAGCGTAGAGCGCTGCTAACCGCTATAGTATAGTACCCCACAACCTACATAGACCACATACACACACAAAACAATGATCCCCCAAATAGTCTGTTGAGGCAAGTACTGCATACCTACGTAGCGTATGTGCATGCACGACGCGTGTGTGTATACATGCCGTGCGTACCTGCGTGGCACGTTACGCTGCACTTGTGCTGCCTGCATGGCAGGGCGCGACCACAGGGGGTGCCGCACGACCACGCACGCCCCCCACAGCGCCGGCTCTGAACGCCGCCCCCTCCACAGTGGCATGGGACGCGCACCACCTGGGGGCAAGGGGGGCACGGGCCTGCACGGGGGCATTGGGGGGTGGGGGGTTGGGAGCAGGGGGGCATGCACACAAGGAGTGAATGAAAACATGTCAAGACGCAAAGGCAAATACAAACAACTGCTGTACAACCTTAACAGACTGTTTGGGCAAGTGCTTTTAGCGAGGACCTATGAAGACCAGAACAGCACACGAGGGGGTGGGTGGGCAACATTTTTGCCTATGTAGGTGTGTGTAGGTGGGTGGGCAGCCATGCGTGTGTAGATTGGCAGCCCTCTGCATGCATGCGTGCGTGTTTTTGTACACCAGTGTATGAGTTACCCGGGTGGCACAACAGGAGGCAGCGGTGGCCACAGGACGGCCGCAGCTCGCGGTTGCACACCTCCCCGCATGAGTGCGGTACGAGCCACGGGTCGGGCCGGGGGTCGGGCTCCCGGCCGCACCAACAGTAGTACACGCTGGGCGCCTCCTTCCGCGCGTACTCGTGACGGCACTTGGGGCTGCACGCGCGCCGTGGGGACACGCTGCGATTAGAGCTCGGAATATTCGTCGTAAAGTTGATAGACTAAAAGATTGTGACCCACAGCTAATAGCGGCTTCTTACCTATAACACCTGGCAGTTCACCAGCATTGGTTCAAGCAACCAAGACTCTACTGATGACACACTGCATGTCAAAACCGGTCCAAAGTGTGCTTCTATTGCACCCATCTGCTGAAATAGTGGACTCCCAAAAGGCCTCCTGGTTAATGGAAAGTGTAATAATACGTTTATTTTGTATGTGGACAGATATATCAAGGCGATATATTGGCTGCTTATTAATTTTGACGAAAGACTGTAATCAACTACTTTTCAGGAACCCTTTAAAGTTCGCGGCCGTCCCGACATTCTGCCTTGCGAAGGCGAAAACCCTCCGTCCTCCCTCCCCCCCCATGTATGCCCATGCGCACCAGTGCCAGGGCGTGTCGACAGCCGGGAAGAGCTGTGGGGAGAGCGGGGAGGGCACAGCGAGGCGAGCGCTGTCCCGAGCCCACTGCTGCACACACGGCAGGTGGAACACGCTGTAGCATCCCATGCAGCTCCACACCTGCACGCGCATATACACAATACATATGGATACAATCAATACACATAGGTACATGCAATACATACGATTATACACAATGCACAGGGGTACATGCAGTGCACATGGGATATGCTGTATGCGTGCATGTAGGGTGTAGCTGTGCAAGCAATGTGTGAATGTGTGGTGTACACTGAGTATTCTGCACATGCTGCGTGTGCACGTATGGTGTACACAGTGTATGATTCCCCTGAATTCTGTGTGTGGTGTGTTCCATTGTACCGCGTGTGAGCGATGCATGCTGTGCAGTGCGTGTGAGTGTGGCGTGTGCTTACAGCTTGCCGTGTTTGCTATGCATGTGTGTGGTGTACACCATTTAGTGTGTGTGGTGTATGCTATGCATGTGTGTGTGTGGTGTACACCATTCGTGGTCTGTGTAGTGTATGCTATGAATATGTGCATGTGGTGTATGGTTTACACCATTCACAGCGTGTGTTTGGTGTATGCTATTCATGTGTGGTGCACACCATTCAGAGTGTGTGAGTGGTGTGTGTGGCGTGTGCTATGTGTGCCACACGCGTGCGCGCGCTCACGGCGTGCGTGCGCTTCACGCTGCTGATGCACACGAGACAGGAGAGCGCCCCCGACTGCAGACACTCCTCAAGCAGCTGCCTCGTCCTCTCCAGCACAACCGCCCCCTCCGTGCCTACACGCACACAGGGGATCGAGCTCGATTAGTGCTTGCATGGTCGACCCCCCGGGGCTTTCCACAAGTCATAGTCGGTCATGGGGCTGCAAGGTGGCCAGAAGATGGCTGTGTTATACCCTCATGTGCTCGGTGGAGTTTATCCGAGTTCTCCAGTTTCTTTCCACATGAAGCCAAACACTCATTAATATCATTTTTTTTAAATAATCCATGACAGAGTTCGTTCCTGGGCAAATAAAAGGCATTATTAAGAGATTGCAGCGCAGAGGGCTGAGACTACTGTTTGGTTCTGGAGACACATGGAGAGATGCATAGAGATATACAGGCAGATTATGCCTGTGTACCTAGGAAAGCTTCACCGAGTCTGAAGACTATCTTTCTGGAGGGTCCCCAAACCTTTATAAATTGCCTGATGACAACCGCTTGTGTTGATATTTTTTACACATTACATGCAAAGGTATTCTCATGTTACATTTCGACTCATGGAGATTTAAAATAAAACTGGCAACAAGACAGGGAAAATGAGAAACAACACAAACGGGTTAGTACAAACGAGACAACAAAAATATCCATAATTGGATAAATATTCGACCCCAAATTGTGATGTGTACCCATGTGTACGGCATGTGCATACACACATGTACACATGCATAAATGCACATTTAAGCACTTGCCTGCTTGCCCTGTGTATTGGCGGAGCGCCGAGTCCAGGATTCTGTTGCTCTGCGCTTCCTTAACGTCGTTATCCTCATCGTCGTCGTCGTCATCATCCGAGGAGGTGGACCTGTCGCAATCGTTGGTGAATTTTCTGGCGGCCGCCTGGTTGGCGAGTTGAGCCTCGTGGAATCTCTGCTGGGCTGAACGGCCTGGTATAGGGACAAGGGTTGGATGGAGGGAGATGCGCACACAGTTGCATGGGGACAAAAGAGAGATAACGACATGGGGACCCGGGGAAAAGTGACACGGGGATAAAGAGAGCAGGGAGACACAAGATACACGGGCACAAGGAAGGAGATGTCGAGTCATAAAACCAAGGGACACGGGGACACGGGGACATGGAAGAGAAGGGAAAGGAATAAAGAAGAACACAGGCACAATGGGATTATGGGGGACACAAGAAGAAATGGACAAGACACGGGAGAGAATGGAACATGGGGTTCAAGGGGAAATGTTAATGCAGGAACACAGAGGAAAAGGGGAGAGAAAAACATGGAGACAGGGGGTGAAGGGGAGACACAGCAATACAGACACGGCGAGGAGGAGGAATGGGTACATGGGTCACATTGGGGAACAAGGAGATGTGGGGATAACGAGGTTGCCCGTGACTGTATTTGTTTCTCACTCAACCACGGCTGTCTCTCTTACCGTCCATGGATGCGCCCCCACGCGTCACCTTCACCCCACCAGCAGCGGGCCCCATATTTGGCCCCGGTTGACCTCTTGCCACCGGAGTTGGAGGGCGAGCAGGGGTGGCAGCCCGACCTCTCCCGCCCGGGAAAAGCGACCCCGCAACTCCTCCGGGCACCCCTGCCGCCCACGCGCTCCCCGGAGGCCTGGGGGGGACCCCTCCTCGACCACGGCCCCGTCCTGCCGTGGGCCCCCTTGCACGGGGGCCGTCCATCCTGGACAGGGAAGGGAGCAGCGCGAGGAGAGAGTTGGGGTTAGAAGATAAAGACTCTCCATCAGCGGGGTCTTGCATGGCTTAGCAAAGGGAAGATGAATGCTGGAGCTTTAATATTGATGACTTTCAAGAGTAGTGATTCAATGTCACAACTCGGGGCTGTGATTCAACTCAATAATAAAATAATACATTTTCTGATCTGTTTGGTCTCGTTTTTACCATTTATTAGTATTGTTATTTGCTTAATCTCCTCTGCTGCCCCCCCCCCCCTCGTCTGCAGTCCCCTTTCTCCCAGCCATTCATGCTGTCGACTCCCTGTCCCCCGTTCAAGTCCAGGCTCAAGACCAGTTGTGAACACGGCCTTTCTTAAAATTAATCTAATTGAATATTGCCAGGTTAAATTAAGAATGAATCTCAACAGTCTTCCTGGTTAAATTAAGAAATAGTCAATCTCAACGACTGATTTAAATTTCCCACAAAGAATATCTTGATTGTGCTACAGTGTCATGTCATGAGGCAAACACATCCATTATCTCACACAATGCTGTGCAAACTTTCCTCTTAGAGAATGTCCCACTGAAGTGGATATAACAGAACTTTCTCTCCTCAGATCCCTCCGAGTAACCTCTGTTCTGCACAATAGGTGGGGTAGCACTTTCCCACCAATTCTTCCATATGAGAGTAATGTTCGTCACCTCACAAACTACATTTAAAATTCTTAGGCCAAATTTTTGGCAAATCAAGGCGTCGCACCAGATGTTATGTAATGTTTTTTTGGGGTTGTTACGCAACAACTGCTATAAACCGGTAACCATTTTCAGAAGATGATTGCCAGTTCAGAAAGTCTGGGCCCGATAACCATATCCTGTGTAAATTTTAGTAATAAATGCACTGGTTGGCATGCGCTTAACGTGCTAACGGCACGGCGGGACAAGTGAATTTGCTCTCGATTCTCAGTCAATTGCTTGCTCTCTAAATGCCAGCGGAAGAGTCTCCTCCACTCGGGGAGCTCTATGGCAGCACACCCTGACCAGACTTCTGGGATGAGCTGGGCGTACCCACCACACTTTACCGCACCGCACGCGACCTGCCTATCGACGGCGGCGAGACCCTTTAGGGGCCGTCCATAAATGACGTCACGCGATTTTGGACGATTTTTGACCCCCCCCCCTCGTCACACGGCGTCACAAAAAGTCAGACCCCCCCCCTCAAATATGACGTCACAAAGCTCTGCCCCCTCCCCCAAAACCATATTTCCATTTTGAAAATAAAACACGCTTCATATCGCTTTAAACTATTGTCATTGTAGTGCGTATTTAATGTGGCGCTGCACTCTGATGTTGTAGGAGTGTTGTTATAACAATTAGTGTTGTTATAACAATTCTAGATTTATTTAAAGTTGCGCATTTCGATGTGACGTCACAATTATCAAACCCTCCTCTCCCCCTAGGTGCGTGACGTCATTTATGGCCGGCCCCTTACACTGTGCAGTGCTGGTGGATGGGCAGAGGCGAGGTGGGGGGGGGTTCAGGAACCACGTTGCTTCAAATGCCGCGCAGGGAGATCGAATGAAACCGGCGTCGTCTGGATTGCAAGTCGAGTTGAGTGCGCTAACCATTACACCGACGTCTGGCAGCTTCCTTCGTTTCAGTTTTTATATATTAACACAAATTATGTTTACTGCGAGACATTTCTACGGGCAAATCTGCCGTACCCTGGCGTATACCTCGATATAACCGGTGTTTATCATTCGGTCGACCAGTAAATCAGCAACAACAACACACCCCAATAATGTTAACAACATTCACGACCCGGGGGGCATTTGCCCGCTTGCACCAAAACTCACGAGGTGACCGCCGCCTCCCGCGCATTGCAGCCTCTAGGCCACCTTCGGAGTCTCTCACCTTGTCAACAAACACATTTAAGGTATTAATCTCACTTGGTTTAAATCAAGGACGCCGATGCTGTCATCGCTTTGTAGCAGCTGTAGCAGCAGCAGCTGCAGCGCGAATTTCCACTCCACGAGCCACTGGGGCGAGATGGTCGCGATCCCCGTACCCCGATTCCTAATGCGCGGCACTTTTATCGCCGTTTAATTCGCTAAAGCAAAACACCGCGGGTTGTTTTTAAACGCGAACGAGGTCTTCACTTTGAGTTGAATGTTTAAAAAAAACGAATCGCTCTCGTCGAGAGCCCCTCGGGGCTCTTCTTGACGGCGAGACGCCGTTCGCGTGGCCAGCGGCGTCCAGGAAGAAGCCTAAGAAACTCAAAGACAAATCGAGCGTCGACCGCATCGATTCGACAGCCCCCTCCCATCGCCCCCCCCCACCTCCTCGCCTCCGCCTCCCCCCCTCCTCGCCTCCCCCCCCCTCCCCCCCTCCTCGCCTCCCCCCCCCCTCCTCGCCTCCGCCCCCCTCCTCGCCTCCGCCTCCCCCCCCTCCTCGCCTCCCCCCCCCTCCTCGCACCCCCCCCTCCTCGCCCCCCCCCCCTCCTCGCCTCCCCCCCCCTCCTCGCCTCCCCCCCCTCCTCGCCCCCCCCCTCCTCGCCCCCCCCCCCTCCTCGCCCCCCCCCCCTCCTCGCCCCCCCCCCTCCTCGCCCCCCCTCCTCGCCTCCCCCCCTCCTCGCCTCCCCCCCTCGCCTCCCCCCCCTCCTCGCCTCCCCCCCCCTCCTCGCCTCCCCCCCCCCTCCCCCCCCCTCCTCGCCTCCCCCCCCCCTCCCCCCCCCTCCTCCCCCCCCCCCCCTCCCCCCCCCTCCTCCCCCCCCTCCTCCCCCCCCCCTCCTCCCCCCCCCCCTCGCCCCCCCCCTCCTCGCCCCCCCCCCCCTCGCCCCCCCCCCCCCTCGCCCCCCCCCCCCCTCGCCCCCCCCCCCCCCCTCGCCCCCCCCCCTCGCCCCCCCCCCCTCGCCCCCCCCCCTCGCCCCCCCCCCTCGCCCCCCCCCCCTCCTCGCCCCCCCCCCCCCTCGCCCCCCCCCCCTCCTCGCCCCCCCCCCTCCTCGCCCCCCCCCCCTCCTCGCCCCCCCCCCCCCTCCTCGCCCCCCCCCCTCCTCGCCCCCCCCCCCTCCTCGCCCCCCCCCCCCTCCTCGCCCCCCCCCTCCTCGCCCCCCCCCTCCTCGCCCCCCCCTCCTCGCCCCCCCCCCTCCTCGCCCCCCCCCCCTTCCTCGCCCCCCCCCCCCTCCTCGCCCCCCCCCCCCCTCCTCGCCCCCCCCCCCCCCTCCTCGCCCCCCCCCCCCCTCCTCGCCCCCCCCCTCCTACTCGCCTCCCCCCCCCCCTCCTCGCCTCCCCCCCCTCCTCGCCTCCCCCCCCCCCCCTCCTCGCCTCCCCCCCCCCCCCTCCTCGCCTCCCCCCCCCCTCCTCGCCTCCCCCCCCCTCCTCGCCTCCCCCCCCCTCCTCGCCTCCCCCCCCCTCCTCGCCTCCCCCCCCCCTCCTCGCCTCCCCCCCCCCCTCCTCGCCTCCCCCTCACACCCCTCCCCCCCACCCCCCAGCTAGCGCCGCCTGCCGCGTCCGCAATCGACGGTCTCGCAGAGCCACTCCCCCCCAATCGATTACGAGGCTCTTGTCGGCCCTCGATTGCCCCGCCCTGTGGTGGTGGTGACGCGCGCGCACGATTGGCCGTTCGCTGGGAATCGACGCCACGACTGAAGGTCGAATCGACTCCCCTCGTCGATTGTTAAAGCGCGTTTATCGACCACATTGGGTGGTGGTGATGATTGGCTCATAGTTCTTATACAATATTATTGGTGCGTTCGGCCAGTTTATTTTAATTAGATGTTATGATCCATCTGCTGGTGGGGGGTTATTACAAATTATTACCACTTTGGTTATAAACTCAGCATTAAATGTCCTACGGATACACCGGACCCCCGGCACAGCAACGTGGAATCTCCAGTATTAATAACTATTCTGATCCTGATCTCAAAGCGACCCTGCTCAACTACGAAAAAACTCAACAAGAATCGGACAGAGAGGATCGCTTTTTGGCCAAAGCTCGTCGATTCCATCGACGAGGATTCAACGAGCGGATTCGAAGACGCTGGATCGATTCCGCGTGACCCCGGGCAGCCGCGAGCAGAGGCCTCACGCACGTGGGGGCGGGGAGGTCAGAGCGGGGAGCGGGGGGCGGGGGGCGGATGGGGGGCGGGGGGCGGATGGGGGGCAGGGGTCTGAGAGATTAAGGGGGGGGGGTTCAACGAGCGGATTCGAAGACGCTGGATCGATTCCGCGTGACCCCGGGCAGCCGCGAGCAGAGGCCTCACGCACGTGGGGGCGGGGAGGTCAGAGCGGGGAGCGGGGGGCGGGGGGCGGATGGGGGGCGGGGAGCGGGGGGCGGGGGGCGGATGGGGGGCGGGGGGCGGATGGGGGGCAGGGGTCTGAGAGATTAAGGGGGGGGATCATATCGGGGAGGGGGGGGCACCGGAGTGAACTGCGGTTGACTTTGACACCGGTCCCAGGCTACACCGTGTTAGACCATCACGGTCCCAGGCTACACCGTGTTAGACCATCACGGTCCCAGGCTACGCCGTGTTAGACCATCACGGTCCCAGGCTACGCCGTGTTAGACCATCACGGTCCCAGGCTACACCGTGTTAGACCATCACGGTCCCAGGCTACGCCGTGTTAGACCATCACGGTCCCAGGCTACACCGTGTTAGACCATCACTGCCCCAGGCTACGCCGTGTTAGACCATCACTGTCCCAGGCTACGCCGTGTTAGACCATCACGGTCCCAGGCTACGCCGTGTTAGACCATCACGGTCCCAGGCTACGCCGTGTTAGACCATCACTGCCCCAGGCTACACCGTGTTAGACCATCACGGTCCCAGGCTACACCGTGTTAGACCATCACTGCCCCAGGCTACACCATGTTAGACCATCACGTTGCCAGGCTACGCCGTGTTAGACCATCACTGTCCCAGGCTACGCCGTGTTAGACCATCACGGTCCCAGGCTACGCCGTGTTAGACCATCACTGCCCCAGGCTACGCCGTGTTAGACCATCACTGCCCCAGGCTACACCGTGTTAGACCATCACGGTCCCAGGCTACGCCGTGTTAGACCATCACGGTCCCAGGCTACGCCGTGTTAGACCATCACTGCCCCAGGCTACACCGTGTTAGACCATCACGGTCCCAGGCTACCATGTTAGACTATCACTGCCCCAGGCTACACCGTGTTAGACCATCACTGCCCCAGGCTACGCCGTGTTAGACCATCACTGCCCCAGGCTACGCCGTGTTAGACCATCACGGTCCCAGGCTACACCGTGTTAGACCATCACTGCCCCAGGCTACGCCGTGTTAGACCATCACGGTCCCAGGCTACACCGTGTTAGACCATCACTGCCCCAGGCTACGCCGTGTTAGACCATCACGGTCCCAGGCTACCATGTTAGACCATCACTGCCCCAGGCTACGCCGTGTTAGACCATCACTGCCCCAGGCTACGCCGTGTTAGACCATCACGGTCCCAGGCTACACCGTGTTAGACCATCACTGCCCCAGGCTACACCATGTTAGACCATCACGTTGCCAGGCTACGCCGTGTTAGACCATCACTGTCCCAGGCTACGCCGTGTTAGACCATCACGGTCCCAGGCTACGCCGTGTTAGACCATCACTGCCCCAGGCTACGCCGTGTTAGACCATCACTGCCCCAGGCTACACCGTGTTAGACCATCACGGTCCCAGGCTACGCCGTGTTAGACCATCACGGTCCCAGGCTACGCCGTGTTAGACCATCACTGCCCCAGGCTACACCGTGTTAGACCATCACGGTCCCAGGCTACCATGTTAGACTATCACTGCCCCAGGCTACACCGTGTTAGACCATCACTGCCCCAGGCTACGCCGTGTTAGACCATCACTGCCCCAGGCTACGCCGTGTTAGACCATCACGGTCCCAGGCTACACCGTGTTAGACCATCACTGCCCCAGGCTACGCCGTGTTAGACCATCACGGTCCCAGGCTACACCGTGTTAGACCATCACTGCCCCAGGCTACGCCGTGTTAGACCATCACGGTCCCAGGCTACCATGTTAGACCATCACTGCCCCAGGCTACGCCGTGTTAGACCATCACTGCCCCAGGCTACGCCGTGTTAGACCATCACGGTCCCAGGCTACACCGTGTTAGACCATCACTGCCCCAGGCTACGCCGTGTTAGACCATCACGGTCCCAGGCTACGCCGTGTTAGACCATCGCTGCCCCAGGCTACGCCGTGTTAGACCATCACGGTCCCAGGCTACACCGTGTTAGACCATCACTGCCCCAGGCTACGCCGTGTTAGACCATCACGGTCCCAGGCTACGCCGTGTTAGACCATCACTGCCCCAGGCTACACCGTGTTAGACTATCACTGCCCCAGGCTACACCGTGTTAGACCATCAAGGCTCGAGGCTACACCGTTTTAGACCAACAAGAATACAGGTTTAACCCCTGTTAGACCAAGAGTAGCACATGTTACAGTGATGTGCATCTAGGTTAAGACTGTTGAGTTAAAAAGGTTCCAGTTTAAACTGTTTGCATATTTTTACAATAGACATGGGGCAGGTTAAATCGTTTTGAAGTTACACGGGTCGAGTTAATCTTTTTAAAGCACTGTACGTTCAGTCCCAAGCTTCTCCATTTAAAATCATGGTGTTATGGTTCAAAGTTAAACAATTTTAAAAGCAAAAGCACCAGATTAAATAGGGTTCCAGACTCAACGAGATTAACAGGCTAAATGGTGTTAGACCAACAGAACCTGAGGTGGCCTGGTGCCTCAGATGTCAGGGAACTGAGCCTTCACCTCTGATTAAACCGGGATCTCAAGTGTTTAACATTTAGAGTGATGTGTTTTTGTTTTGCAATGATTGCGATAAAAAAACATCACTCATTTTTTATTTAAAGCTTTCGTGACTGCAGGGATTCATATTCTTGGTTCTTTCGGTAAAGTCACGTAGAAGGGAAATAATAAAATAATACAAATATAAAACAATAAAAATTCTCACGACGTTTCGACTGCAACACAAGCAATCATCAGGTGTGAAATCCACAGCAAGAAATTTTGAAAAAAAAATGGTGATTTTCTTGCTGTGGATTTCACACCTGATGATGATTGCTTGTGTTGCAGCCGAAACGTCGTGATAATTTTTATTGTTTTACATTTGTATTTTATTATTTCCCTTCTACGTGACTTTACCGAAAGAACCAAAAATATAATATCACTCACTTTGTTGTTGCACTTAATCTGAAAAATTCCAGCACTGAAAATTAAAAATATCGAGGTTGTCTGACATGCGACGAATATTTTTCCGTTGCAGGATGGGTGAGAAAGTTTCGTGTAGACCAGAGGTCACTTGAATTAATTTCTGAAGTAGGTCTGTGATATCTCCTTCCGCAGTCTATTCTATAGATTCGAATGGATGTGTTGTTTCTTTAACCATACGGTTCTAGATCATGAATTCCCTTCTAACTACTATGGTTCTCGATTACAATGATATTACCCAAGATTACCATTTATGATTATTTTTAGTTGTATTTCACATCTAACGAGGACCCATATCTTTAAAAGATTATCCTTGCCTATGACATCTGGCAGTTCAGAATTGATTCAAGCGAGCCTGATTCTGCTGATGCGACGCCGTATATCAAAACCCATCCGGAGTTTGCTTGCTTTGAATCAATGCTGCTCAAATTATTCACTCATAGAAGGCTGTAGGGCCATTGGGTTATGTAACAAAATATTTTATTTTTGTATACAGAGAGACAGCTATTGAAGGAGATGTATTTTCTGATTACGTTACCTTAAACTGCTTTAAACTCGTGCGCTTCCAATTAATATTTCACAACGTGTAAAATACACTGATTAAACTGTTTCTCCTTTAAGCGCATTGGTATGTTCACAAAGAAAATTGAAGCATGGAGATGTGTATTCTGGGAATTACACTGAGAGACAGAAAGAGCTATAGACGGATCATAGAACAAACGCAAGTTAAAGACATCACATTGACTTCAAGAACATGGCCTTGGGGGGGGCACCTCGAGACGGGATGATTGCCAGTGGTCGAGACAAACAACGTAGTTGCAGCCGAAGGAGAGAACACACCTGAGACTACGTCCAATACAGAGATGGAGCAATGAACTAAACATATGTGGAGGAGCTAGAAGGATTGCTGTATCGTGATACTGATAAGATGGTGATGGCGAGGGGAAGCCTTCATTCAACGATGGAGATCTCAAGCCTTATGGTGCTGAAACTCCGTTTGAATGTGTGTCCAGTTGAAACCGTTTTCATTGACCTCAATGTTAACCCCACGGCGGCGCAGGAGGAGAGACCGCCGCTGATGTTGAACACACGGGCCCTGCTGCTGCTGAGGCCGCTCAGGGCGGGGCCGAGGCCGAGGTTAAGGTCGGGTCACGGTGTCAGCACGAGGAGCTACAGTGATGAAGCCAAGGTGAGGTGGAAAAGGAAGAGGTGGCGGTAAGCAAGGGGGGAGAAGGTGCATTGACTGGGCAGTAAGAGCTGGAGTGGTGGACGGGTTGCTCAGGGGGTTCACAATGGCTGTGTCTTAGCGCTGAGCCGGTCCCGCTTAGATTCTGAGTTCGAATCTGGGTTTCAGCCAACAGTGATGAAGCCGGGTTCTCGAGGCTAGTGAGTTGATGGTCTCCGGCCAGTCACCAATGACTGCACAAAACAATCCCACGATAAATTTGGTTTTGCACTTCATTTGGACAAAATCTGTCTCTGAGAATAAATATATCGGTTTGACTGCCATGCAACGAACATGTCTTTGTAGGTGGGAGGGTGGGAAAGTGCTGCGCGCTCTCGTGTATGCAGGTCTGTGATATCCACCTCTGCAGATTGTGTTGGAACATAGGCTAATACGAGAGTTCCAAATGGATTATTTGTCTCCTGGCATCATGCCAAAAGCACAATTTAGAACAAAAGTGTGGATTTCGGCCAGCATGATGAGGTGTGTGTTATCAAGTGTGATGAGGTGGCCGTGAGGAGTGGTGGTGCAATGGATTACACACTACGCTAAGGACTTGGCATAATGACTTGGATTTTCCACCACGGCGAACATCAGTGGCGAGCGTTATCCAAACTGGTTCTGAAAATGAGTACCTGGTGCGGTGTCCAAACATCAGCACTGTGGAGGCAAAGGCGGCCAGCTCGGCATGGTGCTGACCACACCACCTCCCCGTGCGCCTCTCCAGCCTTCATAGGTGCTCGCTAACCGCACTCTATACTGTAGCCTGCACGGGGGACTGTGTGCTTATGCTGCAGGTCCCGGATCTGTCTCTGTTCCCCATGGAGAGGATCCGGAACTTCAGCATCGTGGCGCACGTTGATCATGGCAAGAGCACGCTTGCCGACCGGCTCCTCGAGATCACGGGTACGCTCCGCTCTCCCTCCCACTCTTCTGACTCCTCACACTACCTCCTCACACCTCCTCTTCCTCTTCACACCTCCTTCCCCTCCTACTCAGTCGTTCTCACACCTCCTTTTCCTCCTCACAACTTTTCCTCCTCGCATTACCACCTCTTCACACCTCCTCCTGTGCGTGTGTGCGTGTGAATGTTTGTGTTCATACGTGTGCATTCGTATGCGTGCGTGCTTTCATGCGTGTGTGCGTGCCATGCCACCCTCTTGTGCACTTGTCTAGTCTTCATGAGTCCTCGCTAATAGCTCTTACCCAAACAGTCTTGTGTAGGCTACACGGGGATCTGCGTCGTTTTATGTGTGTGTGCATGTGGGGAGCGATGGCAAAGTGGATTGCGGCCTGCGCTACGAACCTGGTGACCTGAATTCAGTTTCTGCTCGCAGCCAACATCCGTTTCGAATATTTAAACAGCTGCTGAGCCTCCCTTAGGTCAACTCTGCCTCAAACGAGTACCTGATGTGGTGTGTAAACCTCAGCATTTGGGAGGAAAAAGCGGCCGAGTGGCCGTGGTTCTGGCCACCCCACCCGACCCCCTTGTGCTAGCCTTAATAGTCGCTCTCAAACAGCCCTTGCCTCAACAGTTTGTTGAAGGCTATACGGGGGATTTTTGTTTTGTGTGTGTGTGTACAGGAGCCATCCAGCCGAGCTCAGGGAACAAGCAGGTGCTGGACACGCTTCAGGTGGAGCGGGAGAGAGGCATCACGGTCAAGGCTCAGACGGCCACGCTGTTCTACTCGCATGTGCACACACGCCACGCGTACATGCTCAACCTCATAGACACACCGGTACACACACACACACGTGTATACACATACACACGTATACACATACATGCATATACGCCACAGGTTCACACTCAACCTCATGTGTAGTGTCTTCAAAAATTACTCACACTGACACTTTGTAACAAGTCACCTGCTTACACTTTATTCACTTATGTCTAACTTCTCCCCACTCTTATCAACCTTCCACCTCACTCATCCTGCACTCAGCAGCTCTGCTCTCAGCGACTCCGCACACAGCGTCTACGCACACAGCAACTCTACATCTCCACCGCTGCCCTCTCCTACTCTCCCTCAGACCCGCTCACCCGTCTGTCCCGGGCGGGGGGATCAGCCAACACCCGCCCGGCGACTGCGTGAGGGCTGAGGTCCCGTTGACGGCTGGAGCGGCAGCGGCGAGATGTCTTCACTCTTGTCCCCGGAAACAACTCTCCCTCCGTTCACGCACACACCTTACATCCCTCTGCTAATTATCCAAGACCTCTCGTGCGTCTCTTTAAGCTCTCGCTAGGCCGGCGCCTGGTGGCCCATCAATCAACCCTTATCGCCACGCCTCTCTGGCAACACCTCTGGTCTCAACGTGCACAACTGGTCGCCCCGTTTGCACCTTGCTTCGCCCCTTAACAACTGGCAGTTTGTCCGTGCAACCCTCGTGTTGCACACGCACACCTGTTTGCCCTCAGTTGCCGTCGGTTAACTGTGCGCAACCGCATATTTCACTCCTCTACACATGCATGCACACACACAAAGATCCCCCGTATAGCCTTAACAGACTATAGAAGCAAGTGCTTTTAGCGAGCACCTATGAAGGCCAACACGGCACACAGGAGGACGGGAAGACCAGCACCATGCTCAGCTGCCTTTTTTCTCGATAGTGGCGATGTTTACACACCTCACCAGGTACTCATATCAGGCTGAGTTGACCTAGAGGAGGCCCAGGACTGCTTCAGATAATCATCACTGGTGTTGGCCGTGAGTGGGAATCAAACTCAGGTCGCTGGGTTTGTAGTGCAGCGTGCTAACTGCTACACTACCGCTCCCCACTACTACACACACAACGACATATACATATACGCCACAGGTACACGCTCGACCTCATAGACACATCGGTATACACACGTGTGCCTATAAACTCTAGTACACACACATATACACACAGCATGTGTCCACCCTTCACTTCTTAGACAAACCAAGTATACACGCTTGTCACGTACATGCCCAACCTTCTGTGCTTACATATGTCCATGTGCATATGCTTGTGCGGATGTGTGTATACACGTGTGTATGTGTGTATGAATGCTTGTGTGTGTGTGTGCGCGTGGGGAGCGATAACATGGTGTTTACCACTGTGCTATGAACCCAGAGACCCGGATTCCATTCCCGTTCATGACCAATAACAGCGGGGAATATATGAACTGGTCCTGGACCTCCCCTAGGTCGATTCACCCTTAAATGAGTACCTTGTGTGATGTGTAAACATTACCACTGGGGAGTCAAAAGTGGCCACGCATGGTTTTGGCCACCCACCCCCTCGTGTACCGTACCGGCCTTAATAGTTGCTCGCTAACAGCACTTGCTCCAACAGTCTGTTAAAGGCTATACGGGGGATCTTTGTATTTATGTGTGCGCGTGTGTTAGGGCCACGTGGATTTCAACTATGAGGTGTCGCGATCGCTCGCAGCCTGCCAGGGAGTGCTCCTATTGGTCGACGCTAATGAGGTTCTAACAAGATGCACAGCCATGCACACGTACGAATGTTAAAGCAAACGCACGGCAACACATATGCAAGCGTGCACGCACCGGCACACGTGTGCAAAAAGAAGCGCGCATGAACATATAAACACGCACACAAACAGACGCACGCACTAACGTGCGTACAAACACGAACAGAAAAGACTCAAAACGTGCACACAATCGCACACACAATCGCACACACATGCAAGCAATCACTCGGATGCACTTGGGCACATTCACACAGACATGCACACAACCATGCAAACTTACAGACACGTATGCTCAGTCACAATCACACACAGGAACACACACGCAGGCATGCATGCATGCCCACTGTAGCGAGAGGGCATGGTGGGTTACATGCATGTGTGCCAATTTGTTGTTTGCCAGTGTGTATGTCAGTAGCAAGTAAAATCTGAACCAGTCTTGGGCCTCCCCTCGGTCGACTCAGCCTTAGATGAGTGCTCAGCGTGGTGTATTTAAACATCAGGATTGAGAGAATGTGGTGCTCGCTAGCCCTATGACTGGTGCTCACTAACAGTATTTCCCCTCAACATTCTTGAAGGCTGTACGGGTCTTTGTGTGTATTTGTGCAGGGCATCCAAGCTCAGACTGTGGCAAACTTTTACCTCGCATTTGAGGCAGAGCTCGCAATCATCCCCGTCATTAACAAGGTGAAGCCTCTCTCCCTCCCTCCCCCCTCCCTTCCTTCCCTTCTCCATCTACCCCCCCACCATCTCCCCTTCATCCTCCCCTTCCCCCTCCGTCCCTATAGCTCACACTTTCCCTCTCTTCCTTTCCGTCTCGTCATACAATTCATGCAATCCGATGTGGATTTATACAGTTAAGAGTGTAAACACAACGAAGGAGCAGATGTTGCGCTGCAAAGAAATTAGGATGCAAGACAGACCTCAAAAGGCCAGATAGACTTATAAATGTACCTCCCCATGTCTCTCCGTGCATTGCTGTGGCTACCCGCGTCTCCCTGCATGTTGAACGTGTTTCGCATTGCACTGTACATAGCCAAACGTGCTAATCGGAGGTACGGGGGAAGGACAACAAACTAAACGCAAAAATCGGTTTAAAAAAATGTGTTTTAAATTTTGATTTAAATGTGCATAGCTCCAGTGGCTTCCTAATGTCGGAAGGAACAGCGTTCCAGATGACCGCACCGTGCCTCACCTTGTTTCCACATGTCCCCTCATGCATCCCCGTCTCAGCTCACGTTGTTGTTGTGGTTGTTGTTGTTTTTTCGTGTTTGATGCCTCGGCTAGATCGATCTCAAAAACGCGGATCCGGACCGAGTCGCCACGGAGATTGAGAAACTCTTCGACATTCCGGCCAGCGACTGCATTAGAGTGAGAATGACGGACGAACAACTGCTGTGCGTCTGCTGTATATGCATTCTGTGTCTGTATGTGAATGTTGTGTGCATGCTGTGTCTGTATCTGTGCGTGTCTGTGTATGTGTGTGTGTGCAGGTATCTGCCAAGTTGGGTACAAATGTGGAGCAAATATTGGAGGCGGTTATCGACAGGATCCCTCCGTTAGTACGCACACCCTTGCACACATTCTCACGCACACCCTTGCACACATTCTCACGCACACCCTTGCACACATTCTCACGCACATCGTTGTACACATTACCACGCACCGCCTTGTACACATTCTCACGCACACCGTTGCACACATTCTCACACACACCGTTGTACACATTACCACACACACCCTTGCACACATTCTCACACACACCGTTGTACACATTACCACGCACACCCTTGCACACATTCTCACGCACACCCTTGCACACATCCTCACGCACACCATTGTACACATTACCACGCACACCCTTGCACACATTCTCACGCACACCCTTGCACACATTCTCACGCACACCGTTGTACACATTACCACGCACCGCCTTGTACACATTCTCACACACACCGTTGCACACATCCTCACGCACACCATTGTACACATTACCACGCACACCCTTGCACACATTCTCACACACACCGTTGCACACATCCTCACGCACACCATTGTACACATTACCACGCACACCCTTGCACACATTCTCACGCACACCCTTGCACACATCCTCACGCACACCATTGTACACATTACCACGCACACCCTTGCACACATTCTCACGCACACCCTTGCACACATTCTCACGCACACCGTTGTACACATTACCACGCACACCCTTGCACACATTCTCACACACACCGTTGCACACATCCTCACGCACACCATTGTACACATTACCACGCACACCCTTGCACACATTCTCACGCACACCGTTGTACACATTACCACGCATACCGTTGGACACATCCTCACGCACACCATTGTACACATTACCACGCACACCCTTGCACACATTCTCACGCACACCATTGTACACATTACCACGCACACCCTTGCACACATTCTCACGCACACCGTTGCACACATTACCACGCACACCCTTGCACACATTCTCACGCACACCGTTGCACACATTACCACGCACACCGTTGTACACATTCTCACGCACACCGTTGCACACATTACCACGCACACCTTTGCACACATTCTCACGCACACCGTTGCACACATTACCACGCACACCGTTGTACACATTCTCACGCACACCGTTGCACACATTACCACGCACACCCTTGCACACATTCTCACGCACACCGTTGCACACATTACCACGCACACCGTTGTACACATTCTCACGCACACCGTTGTACACATTACCACGCATACCCGTGCACACATCCTCACGCACTTGCGCACACATCCTCACGCACTTGCGCACACATTCTCACGCACACTCGTGCACACATTCTCTTCACACGAAGGCAAAGACACAGATCCCCCATATAACTTTAGTAGACTTTTGGGGCAAGTGCTGTTGGCAAGAACCTATGAAGGCCCGCAAGGCACACAAGGGGGTGGGTTGCCAGTACTATGCCCAACCACTTTTGTTTCCCTAGTGGCGATGTTTACACACTGCACCGGGTACTAATTTGAGGATTATTCGACCTAGGGGAGGCCCGGGACTGGTTCAGATCATCGTAGCTGGTGTTGGTGGCTGTTTGCGGAAATCAAACTCAGTTCACCGGGTTCGTAGCGCAGCGTGGTAACCACTACACCGCTGCTACCACTCATCTTCTCACACCTGTGCACGTATTCTCACACACCCGTGCACACGTATGTTAACTGTGTGCATGGGTGCGTGCATGTGCAGCCCCCGCGGGGACGCGACGGCCCCGTTCCGCGCGCTGCTCTTCGCCTCGGAGTTCGACTCGTTCCGCGGCGCGGTGGCGCGCGTGATGGTGCGCGACGGCGCCGTGAGCCGCGGCGACCGCGTGCGCACGCACAGCTCCTCCACCTCGTCGCGGCAGCGCGACTACGAGGTGTCCGACATCGGCCTCCTGCTGCCCTTGCCCACTCCCACGGCAACTCTGTGAGCTCACGCACGTACGTGCGGACAGCCGTTTGTGTGCGCTCGCAAACACTTATACGCGTGCTCTATGAGCGCGCGCAAGCTGTGTACCCTCGCACGTGTAAATGTGTGTGCGCACGTGCGCTGGGCTCGCATCGATTGGAATTAGTTGTCATGGTTGGCGTGCCGTGTGTGTGTCGCAATGCGTTGTGATGCAGTGAGATGCATTGTGATGCGGTGTGTCGTGGCGTGCGAAGCGTGCGTTGTGAGCGTGCGACGTGGTTCACGTGACGTGATCTGCTGCGGTATGTGTGCCCAGGTACGCGGGCCAGGTGGGATACCTGGTGTGCGGGATGCGCCAGGTTAGCGAGGCCCAGGTGGGCGACACGGTGCACTCGGCCGCACACGAGGTGGAGCCCCTGCCCGGGTTCAAACCCTCCAAGCCCATGGTGTTCGCCGGTACGCGGCGCTGGACGCACACGCTAACACACGTATGAATTCATAATCAACGCATCCAGCGAAACGTCGTACTTAAAAATTGTAAATGTTGTGGTTTCACGCTTCAACACACCGGTGGGCTAAAGCAGTGAACTATTTGTCTTTTGTCAACGTGATACTTTTTTACTGATTGGCCGTGTCGGGTGGTGGAGGATTACGACACATTTATAAATAACGCGATCTAAACCCAAAAACGTTGATTATGAATAATATTGGTCGCGAAAGCCTACGTGTTAAACACGTATGAATACTACCTGTGTGTACTCGCATACAAAGACCCCCATATATCCTTTAACAGATTTTAGGGCAAGTGCTGTTAGCAAGCAACTATGAAGGCCGGCACAGTATATGAGGGGATGAGTGGCTGCCTTTGTCTCCCCAGTGGCAATGTTTACACACTGCACCAGATACTCATTTGAGGTCGACCTATGGAAGCCTCAGGAACAGTGCATATAATTGTCACTGTGTATATTCACATATGTACACACACACACTAAACTAGTTTTTATTTTACCAGGTAGGGCCCACTGAGCTATTAGCTTCTTTTTCAGAAGTGACCTGGCCACAAATGATAGCTCAATGAAGCGGCTTATCGGCTGGAAATTTATAGCAGTCAAATACTTTTAAACACCTTTATTCTAAATGTGTAGGGACAAACTGGAGAACCTGAAGAAAAATCCACACGACCACTGGGAGAACATGCAAACTCCAAATATACAGGTGTCAGGGTCGGGATCATATCCACGACCTCCTGTGTACCAGGCTAGGTGGCTCTTGCCACCGTGGCGCGTGTGCACTCACACAGAGATGTACGTCGACTAACACTAAAATATACGCTGACATGCAAATGCGAACACACGTACGTACTTACAAACAACCCCGATGCGTGAAAAAAAGCGGTGGTGCAGGTGATGGTGGTGGCTGTGTATGTCTGTGGCGTGTGTGCTTGCGTGATACGAGTAGCTGGTGCGGTGTGTAAACATCGCCACTGGGCAGACAAAGGCGGCCGGGCGTGGTACTGGCCACCCACCCCCTCGTGTGCCGTGCCGGCCTTCATAGGTGCTCGTTAACAGCGCCTGCCCCAACAGTCTGTTGAGGCTATATGGGGGATCTTTGTCTTTGTTTGTCCAGGCATGTTCCCATCAGACCAGTCGGAGTACACGTCCCTGCGCTCGGCGCTCGAGAGGCTGACCCTGCGCGACTCCAGCGTCTCTATACAGAGGGAGAGCAGCGCCGCCTTGGGAGCTGGTTGGAGGTAAAATCATTGGGCACCAGCGGGACATACGCACGCACACACGCGATATACATGCGCATACACACACACACATGCAGTACACACGAGTATGTAATTGACATGCTCATCCTTCAATGAGTACCTGGTGCATTGTGTAAACATGAACACTGGGGAAGACAAAGGCAGCCGGGCGTGGAGCCAGCCATGCCAGCCCCCCGTGTGCCATGCCGGCCTTCATAGGTGTCTCGTTAACAGCACTTGCCCCACAAGTCTGTCAAAGGCTACACGAGAGAATCTTGTTCTTCGTCCAGGCTGGGGTTCCTGGGCCTGTTGCACCTCGACGTGTTCCAGCAGCGGCTGGAGCAGGAGTACAACGCGAGCGTCATTCTCACGGCACCCACCGTGCCCTACCGCGCCGTGCTCACCTCCCCACGCCTCATCAAGGTGACGCCACACAGACACACACACACGCATACTCGTACACACACCAGTACCGGACTAGGTGGGAGCTGGGGTGGGCCCTGGGTGGGCCCTGGGTGGGCCCTGCCCCAACAGATGTCCCTTTGACCTCACCCAAGTTCACACTCCTTAGCGGTGAATCGCTGTTCAGGTGGCCCCCCATACAACAGCTCTACTGGACCCCTCCCCCCCACCCATCTGAGAGGAGCTGGAACTGGGCCTGATGAAAGCACGCTCATCCACTCTCAAACTCAAGCACAAAAACAAAGGCAAAGATACCCCGTGTAGCCTTCGATAGACTGTTGGGGCATGTGCTGTTTGCGAGCACCTATGAAGGCCGACACGACACTCAAAGGTGTGCGTGGCCAGCATCACGCCCGGCCGCCTTTGTCTCCCCACTGGCGATGTTTACACATCGCCCCAGGTCCTGATTTGAGGCTAAATCAACCTAGCGGAGGCCCAGAACAGATTCAGATATTCGTCATTGGTGTTGGCCGTGAGCGGGAATTGAACTCTGGTCGCTGGGTCCATAGCGCAGCGCGCTAACCATTGCACTAGCGCTCCGCACTCAAGCAAATACACAAGCACGCACGCATACTCTACAGATGCACACATGCAAGGCATGGTCAGGAGTCGATCTCAAGACACCGGGTTAATAGTGCAGTACGTCAACGACGATGTCATCACTCCTCACACTCGTAATACCCACACCCGCTTAAGCAACACGTAGCACTTATACACCATTTCATGTGAGAGATGATGTAACTGATCCTGCCCGTGACTCCTCTCTTCTTGATGTGACCCTCCTTGTGCCGTGACCCTCCTTGTGTCTTGACCCTTCCTGTGCCGTAACCCTCCCTGTACCGTGACCCTGCCCATGCCGTGACCCTCCCCGTGCCGTGCTGGTGTTACCAGGAGCATGGTAGTGCCGAGGTGATGGTGCTGAACCCGTGTGAGCTGCCAGACCGCTCGGTGGTGTCGCACTACTTGGAGCCCATGATCACGGGCACCATCATCACGCCCGACGCGCACATGGGTGCCATCATGAAGCTCTGCCAGGTGCCACATCTCACGCTCACGCACGCACGCACGCACGTGTACACATACGTGTCCATACACACGACATTAAACCACCTTATGTCAATTCACTGCTGGATTGAATGTCTGTAAATTGCACAAATATTTGGAGGTGTGGGTTAGTGTAGGCGAGGAGTATAGGCGTGTGAGCTTAGAAAGTACAATACAACTATGGATTGTGTCGTCTCTCTCTGTGTCTCTAGTATCCCCGCCTGTTGCTTTGGATACACGTGCCCCGCGTGTCTCCGCGTGTCCCTGCGTGTCCCCGCATGTACCTTTGCCCGCGTGTCGCCGCGTGTCGCCGCGTGTCGCCGCGTGTCCCCGCGTGTCAGGAACGGCGGGGCACACAGGTGGACGTGCTGTACATGGACGGCGCGCGCATCATGCTGCGCTACCGCATGCCACTCTGCGAGGTCCTCGTTGACTTTTACGACATCCTCAAGTCCCTGTCTTCGGGATACGCCAGGTGACGGCAGCCACCGCCGCACAACCACCGCAAGAACCGCCATGACACCGCGCTCACACCTCGACCACAGACACCAGAATGGCCACCTGCCTTGGTTCCATGTATCTGCGTACACCCCTCTGCGTCCCTGTGTACACCTATGAGTGCACCCTTACGCATAGCCATGCCTGCCCCGTGCATCTCTGTGTTTATTTGCATTCTCGTGCACCCCGTGTATCCCCGTGCACTATTTGCATGTCTGTGTGTATCTCCGTGTATCTACATACCACCTTGTCTGCTCACCATGGTAACACCCCCGTGTACAGCTTTGACTACGAGGAGGCTGGCTACGAGCCCGTGGACATCGTGCGCATGGACGTTATGCTCAACGGGAAACCTGTGGAGGAGCTCACGAACATCGTGCACCGGTCCGAGCACGCAGCACACACAAAAAACAAAGATCCCCCGTGTAGCCTGAAACAGATTGTTGGGGCAAGGGCTGTTAGCGAGCACCTATGAAGGCCACCACAGCACACGAGGGGGTGGGTGGCTAACACTACACCCAGCCGCTCCTTCGTCTCCCCAGTGATGATGTTTGTACATACCGCACCAGGTACTCATTTGAGGCTGAGTCGACCTAGGGAAGGCCTAGGACTGGTTCAGATAATCGTCACTGGTGTTGGGCATGAGCGGGAATATAACTTGGGTCACCGGGTTCATAGCGTAGCGCGCTAACCGCTACACGACCGCTCCTCGCCCTAATCGTAAACGTAACACACGGACACACACCGGCATGGACATACAGACACACACCCGCAGGCACATCCGGATGCACCTGCACAAACATGCACACACACAAAAGGCAAAGATCCTCCATATAGCCTTAACAGACTTGATGTGTACACATCATACCAGGTTCTTGATTTAAGGCTGAGTGGACCAAGAAGAGGCCCAGGACCAGTTGAGATATTCGTCGCCGATGTTGGCTATAAGCGGTAGTCGAACTGTGGTCGCCGCGTTTGTAGTGCAGTGTGCTGACCTCTGCACTGCCGCTCCCCACGTATAGACGCACACATACACTCTTGTCGACATGTGTGTGCACACAATTGCATGTACATTGTGTTCCTGTGTGCATGTAGGGACAAGGCACAACTGGTTGGCAAGGAGATGTGCATTCGTCTCCGCGACTCCATCCCCCGCCAGATGTTTGAGGTCGCGATCCAGGCCACCATTGGGTCGAAGGTCATCGCCAGGGAGACGTACGTGACACAATACACGCTGGATAAGCGAGATTGATCAGGATAGTTTGGGTTTTGGTGTTCGTGATAAATCATCTTGATGGCAGAGATTGTAATGATGGTGATGTTGGTGTCGCTGGTGAAACTGACGACGTTGGTGCCATTCTCGTTTTCCAGGATCAAAGCTTTCCGCAAGAACGTCCTCGCCAAATGCGTGAGTAGAGTCAACGATGTTCGGTGGGGTGTGATCGTGTGATAATGATGTGATGAGGTGTAGCGGCGCATGACAAGGAGCGGTGATGTCGGATGATGAGGTGTGCCGATGCTGGATGAGGTGCGGTGTGGAAGTGACGATGATATGTGACAATGTTGAGGAGTTTGAGGGGTGACTACATGGCACAAAGAGATATCATTCTCTTGAGCACGGAAATTCACCTACCAGTCTATGTCCAGATTCGTTGGCTAGGAAAAGACTGATACGCAGGGGATTTCTTCAATGCTTTCGTTATATTTGTGGCACTCACGACTATTTGTTCCCACGTCGAGACTAATAGACTTACATAGAGACCCAAAGACTTGTGTTAATTTACGGAGTTCACAGTGGTTCACGACCATGTGGACAATGGTCGGGTTGGCGTTTACGCAATCGCACACCAGGATTTCTTTGAATTTAGAACTTGCGAAGGGCCGGCAGGTGGCACGGTGATGACACTCGTGACTGATAGCAACATGGGCGTGGGTTTGTTTCCCGAGTCCAGGCACCTTTCTGCGTGGAGTTTTTGTTTTGCATGGGTTTTCCTCCATATCCTCCTGGTTTCCGCCAATACATATACAAATAAATTATGCAATGTAACTGATAATGGCCAAAACATCCCAATACTGAAAAAACATTGCCCGCAGATGACTCACGCGTAGCAACATCGCCCCCTTTCTACAAAAACTTGGCAGGACCCTTCGGAATAAAAGGGTCTCCTGGCTAAACAAGCATAATAATAAATAATAAGCAGTGGCTGGATCCACCATGAGGTATTCGATTTAATGTGGACCATATTTCTTGAGGTCGATTAGTAGCAGTAGAGGTAAGATGATGATGCTGCGTGACGAGGCTCGGCGATGGCGTGTGACGATGTTGCCATCAGTACGGAGGGGATATCTCGAGGAAGATGAAGCTGCTGAAGCGGCAGGCGGAGGGGAAGAAGAGGATGAGGGAGGTGGGAGGAGTTCCCGTTCCCCGCGGGGCTGTCATCGCGGTGCTCACCCGCTCTCCCCCTCGCTCACCCGACTGACGATGCACTCACCTCTACACTCGCCCACATGCTCACCAAAATGCTCGCCCAAATGCTCGCCCACATGCATATCCACATGCTTACTGACTTACAGAGCGCTCGGCTACACACTCACCCCAACGTTCACACACGCACGCACGCAAACACTTCTTCACTCACCCACACACCTGCTCGACCACACGCTCAACTGATTGACAGCACACTCGCCCAGACGCTCGCCGAGATGCAAGATGCATTGTTAAATGCAGACTGGACCTGCACTGCCCTGTGTGTGTATATTCACACACAGCTCGAACGATGTACATTATTACCCCGCAGGAACTGCGTTGTATGATAATAATGATAGCAGCAACTGCTCTGTCGTTGAATTTAAGGATTATTGTGTCGGCCCGAAAGCAGGCCTGGTTTCTCGGGGATTAAAGGCCTAAAAAAAACAAGACCGTCTGTTAGCCACCGATACACTAGTGTATGTTTGCTAGCATCTATTAATGCTGGAACACGGCACTCGAAGGGGTCGATGAACAGGATGGTGCGACCAGAACCTCGCCCGGCCGCATTTGTCTCTCCAGTGACGAAGTCGACCAAAGGCGAGATCCCTGGGACCCCAGTTCAGATATTCAACCACCCACCACGAATGTTCACCGCACTTGCCCCAATAGCCTTGAATATCCTTATACGGGGATATTTTGTGATTATACACCAGTGTGTATGTGTGAAGGTACACCTGTGTGCATGTTTATGTGTGTATGCCTTTGTGCGGAGCGTTGGCGCAGTAGTTAGCGTGCTGCGCTACGAACTCCGCAACCCGAGTTATATTCCCGCTCACGGCCACCATCACCAGTAATGATTATCTGAACCGGTCTTGAGCCTCCCCTAGGTCGGCTCAGCCTCAAATGAGTACCTGGTGCAGTGCGTAAACATCGCCACTGGCGAGACAAAAGCAGCAGGCGTGGTGCTGGTCACCCAACACCCTCGTGTGCCGTGCCGCTCACGGCACTTTCCCTAAAAGTCTGTTCAGGCTATACGGGGGATCTTTGTCTTCTGTATGCGTCTCTATGACCGCGTGCGCGTGTGAATCGTTACACCTGTTCCGCTATGTGTGAATGAGAGCAGAGCACCTGCGCGAGTGTGAACATCGGCAATGTGTGTATGTGTGCATGCATGCGCGTGCGTGCGTGCGAGAATGTTTACGCGCAGTCTGCACACGCACGTGTGAGTGTGATGTGGTGGTCATGGTCGCGGTGGTTGTTGTTGATGATGGGAGGGAGGGAGGGAGCTGGCGATGCCGTCAGGTGTCTCTGCGCGGATCGCGTGAGCCTCGCGCGCCCGGCTTTTATCAGTCGCACGTGCGCGGTGGCGTGCACCGCCCAAAGCGCGCGCTCGCACGCGACCACCGGGCACGAGGGGGGGGAGGGGGGGAGGGGAGCCAAGGGAGTAAGGGGGGGCGGGGGGGTGGAGATTACCGTTAGGAGACCATCCAGCAGTGGATAGAGGTGGGCGTGGGAGGTGGGGGGGGGGTGAAGTTGGGGTTAGGTAAGGGAGTTGGGGGAGGGGGTGAGGTTAGGTAAGGAGGGTGGGGGGTGGTGGTGCTGGGGTTAGGTAGAGGAGGTGGTGGCGTGAGGGAGGGGGTGATGAGCTGGGTGATAGGGGGAGGGGAGATTAGGTGAGGTGGGTGATATGGGGGTGATGTATGTACTGCATGTTGAACTTATTTTGCACCGTACGTAAGCCAGCCGTGGTTATTCGGAGGTGCGAGGGAAGAAACAAAAAACATTTGTAAAGAAATTCGTTTGTCAAATCTAGACGACGTCAAATTGCATAGCTCCAGTGGCTTCCCGATATTGGGAGGAAGAACGTTCCAGACGGTCCGCAGAAGCGCACCTGAAAGCGCGCGATGCGGTGACAACCGTCTTTGATGTTGTGGGGGGAGGGGTGAGGTGGTGGGTGGGTGTTTAGGGAGGTGAGTGAGGGTGACGGGGTCATGTGGGATGATGGGTGAGGGCTGACGTGAGAGGGAGTTATAGGTGTGTGTGGGGGGGGTAATGAGTGTGAGGGAGGTGATTGTGTGTGGGGGGTGTGGAGCGGTGGTGTAGTGGTTAGCGCGCTGCGCTACGAACCCGGCGACTCGAGTTCCATTCCCGCTCGCGGTCAACACCACCAGTGACGATTATCTGAACCGGTCCTGGGCCTCCCCTAGGTCGACTCAGCCTCAAATGAGTGCCTGGTGCGGTGTGTAGTAAACATTGCCACTGGGGAGACAAAGGCCGCCGGGCGTGGTTCTGGACACCTACCCCCTGGTGTGCCGTGCCGATCTCCATAGGTGCTCGCTAACAGCACTTGCCCCTACAGTCTGAAGGCTACAAGGGGGATCTTTGTCTTTGGGGTGGTCATGGCGAGACGGATTCAACACAAATCTGAGATGGTTGACAATATTGTTAATCCGAGGATGTCTGCCGGAGGGACACAGCATGAATCAGCAGAGAATAGCACCTGGTGCAGTCGTAATTGCAGGCGGTGGGAATATGTACTTTTTTCGTCATGGAAATCAAAAGAGCAATTTGCCTGCAGGGCCGGATTAATGTTCTTGTGGGCCCTAGGCACTTCTGTTTCGTCAGCCTTCAGTATTAACTCTGCATGTGCTACTGCTGCTGCCCAATGTTACTACGACCGCCGGTGTCACTCGCTCAAGCTGTTTTTAAAGAAAAACCTGTCTCCGATCAGCCACAGGACAACGTTTGTCTTCGTTAGCCCTCTAATTTTCGTAAGCCCTAGACACAGTGCCTTTTGGATAATACGGCCCTGCTTGCCTGCAGAAGAACGATCATTGAGTATGAGCCGCTATGACCGACGGATCAGAATCGTCGACGAAGAGAATTACGCGAAAGCTGGAAGGTGCACAAAGAGGCACGGGGAGAGACCAAGTCACCACATACGAAGACAAAGATCCCCCGTATAGACTTAACCAGACTGGTGGGGCAAGTGCAGTTAGCGGGCACCTATGAATGCCGGCACGGTATACGATGGGGTTGTTGGCCAGCACGACGCCTGGCCGCATTTGTCCATTGCCGATTTTTTTTTACACACTGTACCCAGGTACTTATTTGAGGCTGAGTTGACCTAGTGGGAGGCCCATGACTGGTTCAGGTAATCGTCACTGGTATTGTCCGTGAGTGGGATTCGAACTCGGGTTGCCAGGTTCGTAGCGCAGTGCGCAAACCGCTCCGCCTCCCGGCACACAATATACAACGCAGCCGTATACATCGGCAAACGGATGCACACCATGACAGGCAAATCCAAAAACACAGATTTTTAGATTTTCGCCCCCCCCCCCCCCCCCAGAAATTGAGAGAGTGGTGAAATGGGGGTGGAGGAGTAAATCTTTGAACTTGTTTTCCCCCTTTTGAACGAAGGCCAGAAAAAAAGAGAATGTCTGGAAGGTGTCTGAATGAAGTATCTTCATGCAAACGTGGTATCCATCAGGTTGCCCATCACTTTTGAGTTCCGGGTACTCCAGTAATGAGACAGAAGAGTGGGACGTGAAGGCCATCAGGAGGCAGTCCAAGCCCGCTTTTCACTTAATCATCACCATCGCGAGCCGTGATCAATCCACCGCTGGATGAAGGCGCCATCTCTCACGCTCTTGTGATGGGACGATCCGTCAAGCTCACGAGCTGAGTTCATCGCTCCATCTCTGCTGCGGTGGGCCACTTCTCGGGCGTGCTCCCTCCGTTGGTCGCTACTCCGTCGGTAGTCTCGACCACCGGCCATCCATTCCAGCGACTTGTCCCATTAAAAGCATTATACTCGCATACATACACACACCTGTAGACAAAGCTGTCCCGTGGAGTTCTATGCAATGCAGTGGCATGTGCTATCCACACAAACACATTTACAATAATTTTAAAATAAATGTCCTTGCCGCTTGTCAATCCACAGCTGGATGAAGGTCTCCCCACGCCGAGTCATTCACGAGGGTTAGTTGATCCTGATGGCGGTACCCCGGGGTACCAAATAATACTAAATGTCCGAGACAATTAAATATTTTATTTCTGGGACAATATTTGTTCCAGGGGTGTTACTTAACTCCGCGACTGGGGTACCAATCAATCCGAAATCAGTGCCACACTCCGCAACGTTGAAACGCCAATCATCAGCATTAAAAATCCGTTATCGAAAAATTCAACTTTGAATAGTGCATCGTGTACAGCTCGTCGAGATGAGTCGATTGCCGCATCGCCGACCATCACCAGACTGAAAACGACTGCATCACGGACATTATGCGAGAGCTGGTGTGCCAGGATCCTTTCAGATATCACTCGCCATTGATGTTTGCCGTGGCCAGGATTCCTAACAAGGGTGTCCCACACTGGCGTAGCACGTCACCCACCGCGCCACTCAGCTCCCCCACACATGCACGGTTTACATCGAAACCTATACGTACACACATTGACAGTGATCCCCCGTGTAGCCTTAACATACTGTGGGGGTAAGCGTTGTTAGCGAGCACCTATGAAGGCCTGCACGCCTTCATAGGTGGCTAGCACCACGTTCGGCTGCCTCTGTCACCCCAGGAGTGATGTTTAACCGCTACGCCACCGCTCCCCCCTCTCTCACGCCACATGTCAAGGCCGACACGCGCACAGGTACACACACTACTCGCCAGGTGGCGATACCACCACGTGTATCAGCTCGAACCCAAGCCGGGTGGCCTCTGTCGTTACCACTGAACCCGACCGCGAATCCCCAGGGGTGTCTCGAGTCTGGCTCCTCGGACGAGTCTCAGGCATTCGCAGCGAACTCTAAGAATCCAAACGATGCCTTCGTCATGCAAAATGAGTATTTGACATTGACAGGGCAATCCGACGAATCATAACGGTGCCTTAGTCTGGCTCAAGAGCCCCGGTCGAATTCTAGATTTGAAGCTTTCGTGACTGCAAGGATTCATAGCACGCTTACTGTATCAAGTGACGGTTCCACCTGAAGACGGAAGCTTGTGTTGCCTCCGAAACGTCGTGATTTTTATTTTATTTTTTATTTTATTTTACTTTTATTAATTTTAATTTTTTACCTACGTGACTTTACCGAAAAAACCTAAGAATATGAACCCCGGTCGAATAACAATGGGTCGATGTGAGCATCGGAGAGATCCATGCACACGCTAGGTACATGCACGGTGGTAACTGCACAAGGTCCCTCGTTTAGTTATAGATGCGAGCGAGCACCCATTTAAGGCGGGCACTCAGATCAATACACTGGTGCACACATGTGCAGAACCTTACATACACCCGTGCATAAAAGTTAATCTAAAGAACATCCGTATAGCCTTAACAGACTTTTGGGGCAAGTGCTGTTAGCGAGCACCTATGAAGTCCGGCACGGCACGCGTGCGAGGTTGGGTGGGTGACCAGCACCACGCCCGGCCGCCTTTGTCTCCCTGGTGGCGATGCTTACGCACCGCACCTGGTACTAATTTGAGGCTGAGTCGACCGGTTCCAATTAATTATTCGCCACTCGTTTTGTTGCTCGTGAGCGGGGAATTGAACTCAGGTCGCCGGGTTTGTTGCGCGTGGCGCTAACAACCACCGTGCCAGGCACACGCACACACGCACACGCACACACACACGCACACGCACACACGCACACACACACACACACGCACACACGCACACACACGCACACACGCACACACACACACACGCACACACGCACACGCACACACACGCACACACACACACAAAGAAACACACGTGGACACACACGCACGCAGTCCCGTCTGGCGAGAAAGAGCTCGGTCTCACGCGCTCCCCCGGCCGCACTTGCGCACTGCACAACTCTGAAGTGAGTTGAGTATGTAAGTGGGTACTCAGAGAGGAATGTGCGCACACACACACTTACACTCAAACATAAACACCGCTCAGACACATATATTCTCAAACGCACACATACGCACACGCGCTTTTCGTGTATAGAGATAAAGATCCCCCGTACAGCCTTAGCGAACTTGTTGGGGCAAGTGCTTTAAGCGAGCACCTATGCATCTCGGAAGGGCGCACGAGGGGGTGGGTGACCCCAGAACCACGCCCGGCCACCTTTGTTTCCCTAGTGGCGATGTTTACACACCGCAATAGGTTCTCGGTTTAAGGCTGAGTCGACCTATGTGGGACGTCTAAGACCGGTTCCCACACGCACTCAACGGTCACACATTGAGATGCATAGAAACACACACACACACAGATACACGCACTCAGACACAAAGATCCCATTTTTTATCTTGGGTAGACTGCTGGGGTGGGTGCACACACACTCACACACACATTCCCTCTCTCAAACACACACGTACACAAATCAACGTGCACTTACACACACACATGCACCCTGGTATACATAATTAAAAGATGCACACGTACTTAAATTTACAACCATACTGACACACGCACGCATTTAGACCGCAGAGACATACACAATTACACACGGTCTCGCACCCAGACAAAGATCCCCCGTATAGGCTTAGCAGACTGTTGGGGCAAGTGCTGCTAGCGAGCACCTATGAATGCCGGAACGTTACACGGGAGGGGGGGGGGGTCAGCACCACGCTCGACCGCCTTTGTCTCCCCATTGGCGATGTTTACACACCGCAATAGGTGCTCAGTTTAAGGCTGAGTCGACCTAGGGGAGGCCCGCGACTGGTTCAAGTAATCGTCACCGGTGTTGTTCGTGAGCGCTCCCCATTCACACAGACGCACTGTGACACGTGCTCACACACGCGCGCGTATTAACTCACACAAACCCATACGCACACCCCTACACACACACAAAAAAACACTGGAAGACTTCACATAGCAAGACATACACAATCACACTCCCTTACACATACAATATGTACTAATACACACCCAACACACGCACGCACACAAACAATCGCGCGCACACTCACGCACACCGAGACAGGCAGACAGCAGCACGGCTACATATCTATACAAGCACACCCAGAACACAAGCAGACACACACACACGCGCACCGAGGCACATTCGCACACTTAAACAGACACAACCACACACAATCGAGCACTCGCACACACTCAAGAGGGAGGACCTTTTCTCACACACACACCCAGCCACATACATACAGACACGCACTCTTACATACGCGGACACAGACATGCGCCACAAAGATCCCCCCCCCCCGTATTGCCTGTAACAGAATGTTGGGCCACGTGCTGTTAGTGTGCACCAATTAAGGTCGGCACGGCACACGGGGTGGGGGGGGGCAGAACCACGCCCGGCCGCCTTTGTCTTCCTCGTGCCCATGTTTACATATACACGCATTCTTTTAATACACACCCCCAGATACTCAACCTCACATAACACGTGCACTCACATCGAGAGAGAGAGACACACACACCTCGGGCAGGCACACACACGCACTCACATCAAGACACACACACAAACACGCGCACTCACATCGAGAGAGACACATCTATGGCAGGCACACACACGCACTCACATCGAGAAAGAGACACACACACACAAACACGCGCGCGCACACCCAGACGCACACACACACAAACACACACCCAGACGTACACACACACACAGTCACACATCGAGAGAGAGAGACACACGTACACACACACTCGCACACCCAGACGCACACACACCCAGACGCACACACACACACAGTCACACATCGAGAGAGAGACACACACACACAAACACGCGCGCGCACACCCCATCTCGAGCAGTCCCAGCCCTGCAGGAAATCCTTACATCTGGATCTCGTTAGGCCTGGGCTGGGAGTTTGGAGAGAAGTTTTTTGTAATTTTTCTCTTTTATTTTTTTGCTGGAAAAGTATTTCAGGAAAATGCGTTCACGCGGTGCGAGCTCAGCTTTTATGAACAAGCAGAGACGATGGCACGCCGAGACAGCACACCACACCGCAAGACACACCACCACGGCAGCACACCACAAGACACACCACACCACAAGACACACCACAAGACACACCACACCACGAGACACACCACCACGGCAGCACACCACAAGACACACCACACCACGAGACACACCACACCACGAGACACACCACACCACAAGACACACCACACCACGAGACACACCACACCACAAGACACACCACACCACAAGACACACCACGGCACCACACCACGAGACACACCACACCACGAGACACATCACACCACAAGACACACCACACCACGAGACACACCACGGCAACACACCACACCACGAGACACACCACCACGGCAGCACACCACGAGACACACCACACCACGAGACACACCACACCACAAGACACCACACCACAAGACACACCACACCACGAGACACACCACACCACGAGACACACCACACCACAAGACACACCACACCACAAGACACACCACACCACAAGACACACCACACCACGAGACACATCACACCACAAGACACACCACACCACGAGACACACCACACCACAAGACACACCACACCACAAGACACACCACACCACAAGACACACCACACCACAAGACACACCACACCACGAGACACATCACACCACAAGACACACCACACCACGAGACACACCACACCACAAGACACACCACACCACAAGACACACCACACCACAAGACACACCACGCCACGAGACACACCACACCACAAGACACACCACACCGCAAGACACACCACACCACAAGACACACCACACCACGAGACACACCACACCACGAGACACACCACGGCAACACACCACACCACAAGACACACCAGGGCAGCATACCACATCACAAGACACACCACGGCAACACACCACAAGACACACCACCACGGCAGCACACCACACCACAAGACACACCATGGCAACACACCACACCACAAGACACACCAGGGCAGCATACCACATCACAAGACACACCACGGCAACACACCACAAGACACACCAGGGCAGCATACCACACCACAAGACACACCACGGCAACACACCACACCACAAGACACACCACGGCAACACACCACCCCACAAGACACATCACACAACTATCCCATAGAAACACCATCCCGCATACGATAGCATACAACACGCCATTGCACACGCATCACACACAGACACACTACAACCTCCATACCAACACCCCACATACACCACACACTCTGCACAAAAACGGGGCACATCACTGGCGAGAAACACCCCGCAGCACAAACCCAACAATGAATGACACAACAGCACGAAACAAACAACACAAACAGACACACACCATGGCATAACACAGCAGCATACCACGCTCATCAATGCAATAAAATAACCCTCACTTCACCACGCCGTAAAACACCCCACATCACACACAACGTGAACACACCACATCACACACCACATACCACATCACACACCACACACCACACCACACACAATGTGAACACACCACGCCGTAAAACACCCCACATCACACACAACGTGAACACACCACACCACACACCACACACCGCATCAAACACCACATACCACACACCACACACCACACCACACAGAATGTGAACACACCACGCCGTAAAACACACTGCATCACTCACAACGTGAACACACCACACCACACACCACACCACACACCACGCCACACACCACGCCACACACCACATCACACACCACACACCACACCACACACAACGTGAACACACCACATCACACCACATCACACACCATACCACACACCACGCCACACACCACATCACACACCACACTACACACCACACACCACATCACACACCTCACATCACACACCACACCACACCACACACCACATCACACACCACACACCACACCACACCACACACCACATCACACACCACACACCACATCACACACCACACACACCACACCACACCACACACCACACCACACACAACGTGACCACACCACACCACACACCACATCACACACCACACCACACACCACATCACACATCACACACCACACCACACACCACACACCACACCACATCACACACCTCACATCACACACTACACATCACACACCACACACCACATCACACATCACACACCACACATCACACACCACACACCACACACCACATCACACATCACACACCACACCACACACCACACCACACACAGCGTGAACACACCACACACACACACCACACACCACACCACACACCACATCACACACCACACACCACATCACACACCACACCACACACCACATCACACACCACACCACACACAACGTGAACACACCACACCACATCACACACCACACACCACACCACACACCACACCACATCACAACCACACCACACACCACATCACACACCACACCACACACCACACCACATCACACACCACACACACACCACACACCACACCACACACCACATCACACACCACACACCACACCACACCACACACCACACACCACACCACATCACACACCACACCACACACCACATCACACACCACACCACACACAACGTGAACACACCACACCACATCACACACCACACACCACACCACATCACACACCACACCACACAACACATCACACACCACACCACACACAACGTGAACACACCACACCACATCACACACCACACCACACACCACATCACACACCACACCACACACCACATCACCCACCACACCACACACCACACCACACACAGCGTGAACACACCACACACACACCACACACCACACACCACACACCACATCACACACCACACCACATCACACACCACACCACACCACACACCACATCACACACCACACCACACACAACGTGAACACACCACATCACACACCACACCACACACCACACCACACACCACATCACACACCACGCCGCACACCACAGCAAACTGTTTTTAAACTTCGCCCCACAGCCCAAATTGCCCTCACCACACCTCACACTCGAGCCCACATTTCACCCCATCACACCACACCTCGCACTAACACACTCTACGTGTCAGGTGGTAAGAGGTGACGCAGCACACCTCCCTTATTCCACCCCGAGAATTGCACGGTGGGGTTCGAGGATCACGCACGGATGGGTGTCCTAAATCGTCCGATTTGAGGAGCAGTGATGATGATGATGATCGCGTCGGTGGTGATAATGATGGCGAGGCGTTGTGGGATGCAGGGCAGCGAGGTGGTGCCTGCGTGTAGGAGGCAGGACGGCAAGTAGGATTGTTGCAGCTTATATGTGTAGGGCTGTTACGGGAGGGCTGTAAGTGCATACGATCCAATGGGTAACAAACACAGTGGGCGGAGTTACGGGAGTACACGGGGGGGGTGCCCGCAGCGACGTCCGCATCAGGCAGCCTGGGGGGTTGTGATCCTGATGGGGGGTATAAAGGGGGAGGACAAAGAGAGCTCGGGGCTCAGTCTGGGAACAAAGGAGGAAGAGTGAAGATCCTCTAGCTAGAGCCCTGGACTCCCCTCGACGCCGCCCTTGTCAGGGCTGCAGAGGAGCGAGCCAGAGGCGTGGTTCCGTGAACCAGGGTTAGACCCTGGGACTCCGGAGACCGTAGCCCGACTCACCAGTGTCGGGCCAGTTAGCCTCCCCTAGCTCGTTAGAGGAGGACTTGGGGATAGGTGAGATTAGCTAGGGGGTATCCCCAGTTATCCGGGTGAGGGGGCCGCTACCCCCTCTAGTGTTGTCCTGTACCGATAAGCTGAAATAAATATACGTGTGCCTCAACCTGGGTGTCCAGCGTCTTCACCGGTACTTCATCTGGTGTCAGAAGTACTACGGACATGGAAACACGTCAGACAGCTCGAGCCAGAGTACCGGAGGAGGACACTGCTGAAGTCGTTGAGCCCGAGGCGGCTCACCAAGACATGGCGCAGCCGGGGGCCGACGCGTTCCTACCGGGGCATCGGCATGAAGAGGGGCCGCAGCCAGACGCGCTACGGCTGGCTCACGAGAGACTGGCGGAGCTACTGTACGCCGCTGCCGCCACGCTGGAAAACATCACGCGGCTGGGGGCTGGTGGTCCACCACGGGGCGAGGGGAGCCGTCAACCTGAGCGCCTTCCCGCCATTTCTGAAAACTCAAGCTTTGAATTTCCCGCCATCGTCACGGCAGCTGCGGAGGGCGTGGCCGGGCTCAACCTTGGGTCCGACACCGCTCTCGCTGGGACAGCTGCGTCATCTCCAGCGGAGGGAGCGTCATCACATCCGCGACAGGCGATTCCATCTGCCATTCGCGCCGACGCACAGCCGAGTCCCGGGGATAGCAGCCTACAGACGTCCAAGGCGAACGCTGCGCTACAACAACGGCTGCCTCCGCTTAAAGAATTTGTTGGTGCAGAGGGCGACTGGGGCGGCTTCCAGCGACGCTTCATCGCCCACCAAGAAATGGCAAGGTGGTCCGACGATGAAGCCCTCTGCGCGCTGCCGGCGCTCCTCGACGCAGACGCGCTCGCCGCCCTCACATCGGCGCCGAAAGAGAAGCGGTCTACGCTGCCGAAGGCACTACAGCTGCTGGCCGGGGTCTATGGACCTTCAGCGGAATGCAGAGAGCGGTTCTACGAGCGCAAGCGGGGTGAGAAGGAGTCGCCCCTGGCATACAGGACGAGCCTCCTAGCGCTGGCTAAGACGGCTTTTCCCCGTATGGACGACGATGGCGTGGACGCGATGGTCACGGAGAAAATACTCCTCCTGGCAGACGACCTGGACATCGCTGTCGTCGCACAGGAGGACGCCGAGATGACCTCTCTTCAGGCGGCGCGCCTCCTTCACGCCAACCTTCTGTCCCTGCGGCGGAAAGCCAGCAGGGCATCGGCAGGGCGTGCGGTGGCTGCAGCCACCCTTCCGACGGAGGAGCTCTTCGCCGTCGACCATCGACGGCAACAGGCGCAAGAAGTACGGTCGGCCCGGGACGGGTCAAGCCGTTTCAACCGCCCGTCGTCTCCACCGGGGCTCCCGCGGTGTTTCAACTGCGGCGTCCGGGGCCACGTCGCCTCGGGGTGCCGCTCTCCTCGACAGCGCGGGACGACGGCTCGACGGGACGCCGGGCCTCCTCCTCCCAAGCTCCAGCAACATGACCCGGCGAGTCGCGGCACCACACATGTTTGGCCAAAGCACCTACCCGTTGCACGCTCTCGCACCACAACAAACGGGGGGCCGATGTCGCGTTGCGAGGGGCTAACGCGGATCACTGCGGGGACTCAAATCGAGCCCAAACAGTGGTCCGTGTTGGCCCATCGCGTGGTAGCCGCGTCGTCAGGGTCGTCGGCCGTAGTCGGACACATTGACGGGGTAGAAGTACGCATCTTGGTCGATACGGGGGCATCGGCGACAATCATTTCGGAATTAATTTACAATATTCTGCCCGTACAAAGCCGGCCTTTACTGCCGGTTAACGTCCCATTCTATGCCGCTAACGGGGGCTCTCTCGGCATCATGGGACAGATTCGAGCGCAAATTTCTATTGGGGACATCAAATTGTCGGGGCCGATTTTCGTTTCCTCCTCGCTGGCGGTTCCGTGCCTGCTGGGGACGGATTTCTTAGGTAAAATGCCCATTCGTATTTTGATCGACCAAGGATGCATTGAGCTTCCATCGGGGCGGCGCATGGCGTTCCTGCCATCCCCTGCGGCAGCTCGGTCGGCGTTTGCGACGGTACCGGCGTTCGTCGTTAAAACTGTTCGTGTGCCGCCGGGAGCTCAAATGCTAGTGCCTCTGAAACTTCGTAGGCCCTTCGCTAAGGGCATAGGGGATCAGGGTGTTTTGCTGGGACCGTCTAGGGCCGGGGTTAATGGGCCTCATTTGATTCCGGCCCAGACCGTCGTAAGAGGGGACGGGGACCCTTTCATCGCGGTCCTCAATGTGGGATCGCAGACGGTGGTGGTTCCTCAAGGGACGGTGCTCGCTCACGCGACGCCAGTGCCCTGCGAGGAACCTGTCGCGAACCACGTTGGCACTGCTTCCCGGATGCTCCCACATTCGGACAGCGATGAAGGGTGGATCGACGCGCTTTGTGCGGGATCGACGGACCTGACAAATTCAGAGCGCCAACAGCTTAGAACGCTACTGAGGGAATTTTCCGACGTTTTCAGTCGTGATAAATATGATTTGGGTTGCACTCACCTGCTGCGTCACCATATTGACACGGGTGACAGCGCGCCAATTCGCCAAAATCCGTTTCGGTTAAGTCCCGCCGAAAAGGACCATGTCAAATCGGCTGTTGATGACATGTTAGCCGCCGACATCATTTCTCCCTCCACCAGCCCGTGGGGAGCGCCGATCGTCCTGGTTAAAAAGCAGGACGGCTCGTTGCGGTTTTGCGTTGATTTTCGGCGCCTTAATAAAATTTCGGTTGCCGACGCATACCCGCTCCCGCGGATGGACGAATCGCTGGACGCTTTGGCGGGAGCGCGATTCTTCTCCACACTAGATTTACTTTCGGGATTCTGGCAGCTTCCTCTGGACGATGATTCTAAGCCTAAAACTGCTTTCCGTACACCGCACGGCCTGTTCCAATTCAACCGGTTGCCGATGGGCTTACACTCAGCGCCGGCAACTTTCCAGCGATTGATGGAATTGGTTTTGGCTGGATTGCAATGGGAATCGTGCCTGATTTATTTGGATGACGTTATTGTCTTTGGTAAAACTTTTGATGAACATCTCCAGAGGTTGCGGGCGGTTTTCCTAAAGATGCGGGCTGCTAATTTGAAATTTAAGCCCCAAAAATGCCATTTGTTACGCGAGTCGGTGCGTTATTTGGGGCACATCGTAGGGCGCTCGGGTATTGCTACCGATCCCGCCAAAACGCAGTGTGTCAGCTCCTGGCCGACTCCCACCTCGGTGGGAGAGGTCAGGAGTTTTATTGGCTTCGCATCATATTACCGACGCTTCGTCGCTAATTTTGCAACGATTGCCAAACCCCTACACGCGTTAACATCTAAAGGGGTTCGGTTCCACTGGGGTCAGGATGAGGAAGCTGCTTTCTGCTCCCTTCGGGACGCGCTGGTGAAGGCTCCTCCCTTGATTTACCCAGATTTTTCGAGGCCGTTTTTGCTCGACACCGACGCGAGCAACACGGGTATTGGAGGCGTGCTTTCCCAGGTGGTTGACGGCGTGGAACGGGTGGTCGCGTACGGCAGTCGGGTGTTGTCTCCAACGGAGCAAAGATATTGTGTCACCCGTAGGGAACTGTTGGCAATTGTCTATTTCATCCAACAGTATCGCCCATATCTGTACGGTCGGCATTTCACCGTCCGCACAGATCATGCGGCACTGCAGTACGCCCTGAAGGTTCAACAGCCATCGGGACAATTGTCCCGATGGCTGGAGGTCCTCCAGGATTTCAGTTTTGAAACCACTTATCGTAAGGGCGTTCGCCACACCAACGCTGACGCTCTGTCACGGATGCCAACCGCCTCCGAATGCGCATGTCTCCTGGGGTCGGGGCGTTGCAAGCCAGTAGGGGACATGATGGTTCCGGTCCTGGCGGCGGCCGCCGACGATGAAACGGTAGTCCCCATTGATATCGCCGAACAGGGGAGAGATTCCCTGCTTGGATTGCCCGTTGATGAATGGGGGCGCCTCCAGTTGGAGGATGCCTCCCTCCTCGCGTTGCGTCGTCGCGCCGGGGAGAGGGGGCGTGTGACGGGTCATGCCGACGCATGGGAAACCCATGCGGGCTTGCTTATGCATTGGGACGGGAAATCCCAGCGTCACCGGCTGGTGGTCCCTTCTGGCCTACGAGGTAAGGTGGTGTGGGCTGCTCATGAGCGCCTCCTCCACCTAGGTACCCAGAAAACACTCGCCTTGCTCCAGCTGAATTTTTTTTGGCCGGGTATGACAAAGGATGTCACTGATCTGTTGGCGGCATGCCCTCAGTGTGCGCAGCGCAAACCACCGGCACGGGAGTCGAACCCGCCCTTGCAATCCATCCAGGTCTCCAGAATAAATGAACTGGTCGCACTGGATATTCTGGGGCCATTCCCCGCCACCTCCAGGGGAAATAAATATTTGCTTACTGGGGTCGAATATTTTACGCGCTGGCCTATGGCCTGGCCCCTGGCGAATCAGTCGGCAGCAGCCATCGTCGACGCCTTTGTCCAAGGTTATGTCATGGACAAAGGTGCCCCGGAGCGGTTGTTGACCGACCAGGGTAGAAATTTTTCGGGGAAACTCCTAAAACAAGTCTGTGATCTCCTGGGAACGAAAAAAATTCGAACCTCCCCCTATCACCCGCAAACGGACGGGATGGTCGAGCGTCTGCATCGCACCATCACGTCTATGTTGTCGCAGCAAGTTTCGGACTCACAGGCTGATTGGGACTTACATATTCAAGGGGTTCTAGCGGCATACAGATTGGCTCCCCATGCTGCGACGGGGTTTTCACCTTTCTTTCTTATGTATGGCCGCGAACCCGACCCACCTGTTCGGGCACAGTTGCAGATCCCCGTGCCGCTGGGCAAATCTAAATTGGACGATCACGTTAAATTTAATCTTGACAAACTGACTGAGGCGCGGGATGCGGCGAGGCTAAATTCTGACAGGCGTCAGAAGGCGAACGAGCGCCTCAGACTGGCTCGCGCGCACGTGCTGCAGTGGAAGCCGGGGGACAGGGCATGGCTGCACTGTCCCCAGGTACCACTCGCGACCTCCTCTAAACTCGTACGCCCGTGGCGGGGCCCCGTCGAGGTTGTTGAGGTTTTGAGGCCTCAGTGCGTTCGAATCCAATGGGGGAGGCGCCGGTGGTTTGTACACCCCTCTAGGCTGAAGCCGTTTGTTGCGGTGCGGGGGCCCACGCCACGCACGCGAGGCCAAGCATGTGGGGGGTCGACCGACTCGGAGGGTCCGTCGCTGCTCTCGCCTGATGTGTTGCCGGCTGTCCCACCCACAGGTGTACCGGGAATGACGGGCTCACGCCCTGGAACCCCCACAGGTGATGCCGACAGTCGCGCGACTTCAATCGCGACCTCACCTCGAATGGGACAGCCGCCACCGGATGGTCCGCCGTCCGGGGTTGCCCCGTGTGACGGGCCTGCGGCAAGGACGCGCGCTAAAATGCGCAGACTCTTATAATATACAGCAGGAAGAAAAAGAAAAAAAAACTTTTCTTATTTATTTTCCTTCACGTGTCATGGTTACTGTATGCTGCGTCGGTGGTGTGCTCCTTGCACACTGAGTGTGTTGTGTTGTGTGGGCGCGGTGTGTGTGTTGTGGGTGCGTTGTGTGTCGTGGGTGTGCTGTGTGTGATGGGGGAGTTCCTGGCTAGTTGTACATACGTGCTTACGGATTTCGTATTTATGCGGGGGGGGGGGTGCGTCGGACATTCCCTTCGGGGGTATGGTTGTTGTTCTTGTTGTTGTTCTGCTATTTGCATTTTGTTGAAAAAATGAGGCACACACGGGGTCGAGGGGTAATTGTTCCTTTATTTGGAATTGTTGCAGCCGGGACGGCTGCGAGCTGTAATGGGGGGGGTGATGTAGGGCTGTTACGGGAGGGCTGTAAGTGCATACGATCCAATGGGTAACAAACACAGTGGGCGGAGTTACGGGAGTACACGGGGGGGGTGCCCGCAGCGACGTCCGCATCAGGCAGCCTGGGGGGTTGTGATCCTGATGGGGGGTATAAAGGGGGAGGACAAAGAGAGCTCGGGGCTCAGTCTGGGAACAAAGGAGGAAGAGTGAAGATCCTCTAGCTAGAGCCCTGGACTCCCCTCGACGCCGCCCTTGTCAGGGCTGCAGAGGAGCGAGCCAGAGGCGTGGTTCCGTGAACCAGGGTTAGACCCTGGGACTCCGGAGACCGTAGCCCGACTCACCAGTGTCGGGCCAGTTAGCCTCCCCTAGCTCGTTAGAGGAGGACTTGGGGATAGGTGAGATTAGCTAGGGGGTATCCCCAGTTATCCGGGTGAGGGGGCCGCTACCCCCTCTAGTGTTGTCCTGTACCGATAAGCTGAAATAAATATACGTGTGCCTCAACCTGGGTGTCCAGCGTCTTCACCGGTACTTCATATGTGCAGGGGATATTGAGAGTTGCGTGGGGTTCTTCACTCATACACGTAAACATGGACATTGTCAGTCCACTGCTGGATGAGGGCCTCCCTTCGTCATCGTCGTCATCCTTCGTGGCCCTGCGATGCCACGATCTCACTCCCGCACGTGACCTGATCTCATCATCGCTCCATCCCCGTGGTGGTCACCATCTTGGCCATGTCCCTCACCTTATGGCTGTCGATCTCTTATGAGTATCGAGCACAGTATTTGCTGTCGATACCTTCCAGCGGTGCCCTGTACAAGCCCACTTACCTCTGTCAAAATGTCTCACTTGCATTTGTGCTGGGATTGGCGTGCTCTTTCTGCCGTCTTCGTTTAAATCCCAGTGTGCATCACTGCATGCACACTCTTCAGCCGTTGTTCTATATTCTTGGTCAATGTCCGCGGTTTTGATCCACATCAACAACCATGATCTAACCACTGCTGAGCCAAAAGGCCTCTCCAAGCCGTTGCCGTCTCTCACAGCATTGCGATGCCACAATCCATCTCACTCCTGCACATTTGTTGATCTCACCGCTCCATCTCCGGAGCGGAGGTTCTGTCAGGTGTAATCTCCTTATTCTAGTCCACACATACTCACGCGCCTAAAACAAGTAACACTAAAACCACATAATTTATAATTAACACGGCCTTAAAAGATAAATAGAATAAGCTGACATTTGTGGCAAAGAAGGGTCGGCCACGGGTGACATCGCTTGCGAGCGATGTCTGAACCCTGTCCTGACCCCCACCCTTGCCATCACCAGCCTGCAACGACCAGCGTGAAGTATGGTCAAACAACCCCACATGAGCAATACGACGTGGGGAGGCCTTCAATTGTTACGAATTACATCTACAAAAGGATGTATTTCTTGCCTTCCACGCCGCAGATGGGTTCACCCTTAGGTCCAATCAGCCTAGAACCCGGGCTTACTTTCACATGTGCTGTCCTTTGCCCTCTGATAAACACTAGGGATTCCACAATTTCGAGAATTCAACTCATGCATGTGGACGTACATGATCACTACAACAGGCAACATTCACCACATCATTAAACTTTTGAAAAATGATTATTTTTATTATTCATTTTTATATAAAAAATGGCAAACAAATCCCTCCCCTCCCAACATAATAATTATAACAACACAATAAGTGAAACCACAGCCCAGCAAGACTCGATGCAAACACGGCGGTATGAATTATGATGTTGGACTCATGGGCACGAATAACAACAGCAACAGCTACCCCTCGGTGGTGGTGGTGGTCGCGGTGACATCAGCGTGGGAGCCGGTGCCAAGCTTGGTTCATTCGGAGGCCACGTGGAGTGTAGAGGGCTCAATTTCCACGCGACAAGCCACTCCGTTGAGCTATCATTTGTGGCCAGGTCGCTTCTGAAAAATAAGCTAATAGCTCAGTGGGCCTTACCTGGTAAAATAAAAAAAGAAATCGTGTTTTTGTATCGTTCGTTGTAACTTTCTGACCCGCTCGTACTGGACATCTGTGAAAAAGAGCTTTCTAGCTCATCGGATTACTCCACTATAAAGATTCTGATTCTGCTCGTCTGATGGAATTGTGAAGGCCACCTGATGGGTGGACACGGGACAAGACTCAGAAGGCATTAATGATACAATTCTGCTCATTTTTGCGAGCCTCTTCCGCCCGCTGTGTTGTTGCTGGAGGCCGGCTGCCACCAAGTGCCCAGTAACTTCCTTCGTTAGCCTACTCCACAGATACTGTCAATTGAAATCTGGTACAGTAATACCCCGATTTACGTCTCCCCCATTTTACGTCGTTTCGCAAATACGCTGTCGCTTTATTAACGCCACGACCCGATTTCCGTCGCCTCATCCCACACTTACGTCGCTGACAGCGTCATCCATCCTTTCTCGTATCCGTCGCCTCTCAGCGTTCGTCTCCACCTATAAACCCTCGACACCAACTACTTTGCCTTGCGCATAAAGAAATGCGCTGTAGAGTAACAATATATTTACGTGCAGTATTTTGGTGATTTTATAGCGGACTGTAACTTATTGTACCCTGCATCATTTGTGTTAAAGTTTACTGCTGTGCACTAGTGTTGAGTACAGTATGTTTTGTAATGTAATGGAACGTTCTGGGTACGTCTAGGATGAAGATGCAGAGCTTCGCCAATAGCCTCCGTTGTCTTTGTTTAGCTGTGGTGGAAAAATGCTTTGATTTACATCGTTTCGATATTCGTCGCACACTTCTAGGAACACATCCCCAACGTAAACCGGGGTATTACTTCCTGTACCACATCGGCCCGTCTTCTTCTCGAGCTCGTACTGCTTAGTCCCCTCTATCTGGTCAAGCAGAAGCTGCTGGGGCATGCAGTGAAACTACATGACCCAGTCAATGCATCTTTGTTTGAAGCTCACTGATGGGACTGTCCAGATATTTCAAGGAACGATGAGCTCCTCACACAGTCCAATCTGGCTGGATTACCCCAGAATGGGTCATAGGCAGGCCTGCATGAATGCATAAATCTATCGCGGGTGTTCCTGTCAAGGTGTCCACATTCACACGCAAAGAGGGGCGCGATTGTTTCTGAGATGGCCTGGACCTTGTCGAGCGAGAGGCCAGGGAGCTTCTACACATCATTACGCAGCCGATGGAATGATAATGCCGCGCAACTGAAAACCTCAGCTGCCAAACCCGGAGCTGACCATCTGCACACTGCCCAGATCTGGGGATTCCTCCGCCCTCTCCGCCACCACCGCAGTGCTGATAGAGAGGGGCGAGGGTACAGTGCTCAGTGACACAAAGCATCGCAACAGGTGTTCTGGTGCAGCCGATATTGTTGTTTACATCAAAATCTCCAACTCCTTCAAAGAACCATGCCTAGATCCACACGATGGGCATCAACTGCCCCACCACTACTGTAGCTGCACTAAATGGACAGCCATTCATCATTCCAACCCAGTGGCGCGGTGTGCAAGGAATGAAATGAGACCCCCTTTTCAATTTACCCCCCACCTCTCCCACTCTTCGTAGACCGGCGCCTGTCAACCCAAAGGCTCGTGGCTCCCGGTGCAGTTGCATCGCCTGCACACTCGAAAGCTGTTCCCACCGCTTAAAACCACGCCAGTCAAAATGGACGTTTAGTAACGTGGGGGCCAAGGAGCACGTCTGCTTAACACTCGGGCGCTTGGCTCTAAACTCTGACCTCTGACCCCACAAGCTGGGTCCTTAGCGACTTTGAGTGGTGGTGGGGGGGTGTGCGGATCTGGTGCTCCGAGGGCACGGACTAGCGCTCCAGATAAGCTGTGTACCGAGTGTTTTACGTATTTAAAACCATTAACCATGCATGTCACTGAAATTAAACGCGTACTGATATTTTGCTGCACGGCTTGAGTCCGCGTGACGGAAATTCGCTGATGCGCATGCAGAGGAGTGGTCAAGTGACCATCGAGGTCCATGAGTGGGCATTCGGTAGCGAGTACCGCAAAAATGCAGCGCTTGTTTTTCCATGTCTTTTGTAATCTAAATAGTGTAGCGCGATTTTGAAAGAAACTCCCGGGTTTGTAAGACCCAAGTTTTTCTGCACGGTCGTACCAATTATCTATGCAGTGCAGTAGTTTAAAGTAACATTGCAGTTAAAATTTAAGGCTCAAGCTACTGCAAAAAGAAACCCCCCATGAGTTAGCGGGGGAGATTGTTGAGAACTGATCAAAATGACTCTGAAAGTATATCTTACTCACGGTAACCAAACCGCGAGGTAAATTCTTCAACCTTATAGGGAGCGTCGGCCTCGAAGCGTGGCCCTTCCACAGCCACGGCCTCCGAATGGATTCGCGAGGCCTAACCAAGGAGGCCTGGGAGTCACGGGCCCAAGTCTGTGTGGACCTTCTCACGAGAACAGCAGCAGCAGCAGCCAATGAGTGGCAGTTCATGCCCCCGCAGTGCTCGTAGCCAGGCTAGATGCACCTTGAGGTCAAGCGGAGTGATTTCAGGACAGAGGAGATGCTGTGGGTTTTACAGGGACGACAGCGGTGGACGGAGGGGATCGTTCCCTGTCCCTTTTTGGCACGAAACACATTGGATCTGGAACAGCAAACTCGCTACAGTTATACAGCACGGTCGGGGGTGGTGGGGATGAAGGGAGTTTACAAAGCATCAACAACAAAAAAACACGGCGGTATCTTCGGGAGACACAAACACGGCCCAAAATGGAACGGGGAAGTGCTCGAGAGAGTGAACACGACGTGCCCGCACACACACACACGGGCACGCGCGCCACTACACCATTGGCGCACAGCAGGAGCACGTGCGCACGTAGAAGAAGTTTGCACGTGGGAGCGAGAAGGGGGGGGCGGGGGTATCACGAGTGCGACACTGGAGATGACGTTGTGGGTGGGAAGGGGGGGTCATCTCTACATTGTGGGGGGAAGGGGGCACTGAAGACAATGTTGTGGGTGGGAGGGGGGGGTCATCTCTACATTATGGGTGGGGGGGCGCACGTGTATACAGTGATGGCGTGGTGTGGGCGGCAGTGTCTACAGCAGAGGGGATTCAGGAGGAATGTGCCTTTCTCACAGGACATTATCCATGAACAACGCGCATTTAATTGGTCATCTAATGCTTAGGGCATAGGCATTTCCACAATTGACGAGGTACCGTAAAAGACGTGAGGGTAAATGATTCGTTTTTGATAAAAAGCCGAGACCCTGCTTCTTACGCCGATGTCGGCCCACTTCACACGCGACAGGCGACGTGTACATCTAATCTCTCAAACACATTTGAAAGGGCGCCCCCCCCCCCCACCGCCATCCATCGGTCAGCTGCCCCTTTGGGATCGTTAGTCTCCCAGTAGGGAGCGATGATTGGCCAAAGTGTAATCCCGAACGAGTGATTCGCGGTGGGATTTTTTTCTCTTCGAATTTCGCTCACTGAGACCGCGATGCCAGCACGCAAAATTGCAGGCTCGTTTTCGAGCCTGCCGTCAGGGGACCTCTTTAACATCCGCTTGCGAAGCCGGTGGGGCCGCGGTATTTTGACGGGGCGATAAAAAACTAAAGTGGCCATCGTATACCACGGTGTCGGATGCACTTGGACGAACGGTGCGTTCACTTTTTTGCTGTTGTTCGTGTCAAATCATTGACTCGTTCCATAAATATGCAGTGTTTTCTCAAACTAGAGTGGACTACCTTCAAATTGACAGGCCCTGTGTATTAGTGGGAAGATTGTGATGGCGATGTTCCCAACTGTACACATTTTGTTCAGTGCCAGCGCTCAGGTTGACAGAAACAGAGGAGACTCCTTTACCGTGACAGTATCCAGGCTCATGCGGTGGGATCTCTGCTTTGTATTCTGTGTCTGTGTCACTCCCTCTCTCTCTCCATGCTTTTATTTCCTCGGGCTCAGAGTTGCAACAGAGGTTTAGCCGAGTGGAATTATTTGCGAATTCAACGATATAAGAACAAAAAAACAAGATATTTAATTGTACACACATTGCAGATAATCTCTCTGTATCATTATCTCTGTATCTCACACTCGTTCTCTTGATATCTTAGGCTTTCTCGTGATATACACTCCAGAATGCATCTCCTCTCTCTGATTCTCAAGCTCGTCACTGTTCTCCATCTACTTATCTCCATCTAACAGCCTCTCCGTAATCTCCTTACCTGCCCTCTTCCGTCCCTCTCTCCACCATCAACTATCGCTTTGCCCACCTGACCTAGCCAGGGTCAGGCTACTTCTTGTCGATATCACACGCAATAGTTCACAGCTGATATCGCCTGTTCCGATCTACTTCAACAGAAAAAAACACCCAGGTGCTCCCTGTCTTGACTCCCACCCGCACTGCGTGGAGGCGTCGATCTGCCCAGCATCAACCGGCAAACTCAGCCGCTGGTGACGACGAGGCTCAGCTCAATGGTGGAGTCTCTCCTCGTCTCAGCGTCCGTTTTGTCTCGATGCCCCTGTTCCTACGCCACCTCCTCCCGTCCATCGTCATCTGCTCCTCTTTGCACCATCACTCAAATTCGAATTTCCATTCCATCATCCCCATCATCTTCATCATCGTCATCGAGAGAGCCTCGAGTCGAGACTGCCCCCCTGCCGCTGGCGCCGCTGCCGCTGCCACCGGTCACGATCATGAGCGGCGTGACGGCCGAGCACGGCAGGAGGTAGGGGGGCACGACCCCAGCGAGTGCCGCGGAGCCCGGCGCCCCCGTGGGCGGCGCCAGCGGAGAGAGGCTCGGCGAAAGCAGCGGCGACATGGCGCCCGACGGAACTGATGACGGCAGCAGCGTCGCCACGGGGTAAGGGCCACCGCCGCAACTACCGCCACCGTACGGGTTTTCGTCCTCATCGGCCGCACCGGCAAGCGCGGGTGGCGTGACTAGAGGTGGCATGGGCAGCAGCGCCGTGCGGGCGTACGGGTACGGCAGCGGGCGCGCCGGTGGCACCGAGCGGGCACTGGATGCCGCCACGCTCGTGATGAGCGGGGGCGGCAGGATCTTGGCGCAATCGCGGCTTATCCGCTCGCTCGGCATCCCGGCGACCGCCCGGCGAACCGCGCCGACGCCGCCGGCACCGCCGACGGCGAAAGCCGCCGGTGCCTCGGACGGGCGGTCGTTCTCGTCGCGGAGTCGCCCGATCTCGGCAAAGACGCTCGCCATGGCGCCAAACCGGGGGCCGAAGTCCAGCAGCTGCCCGAGCTTCCCTCCCTGGAGGTGCAGCTGCTGGTGCTGCTGCTGAGCATCATCCTCGACGCCATCGTTCACCCCGGCCGCCGTCCGGTGGGGCTGGTGCCCGATCTCGGAGAAGGCTGAGGATTTGCGCACGGGCGTGAGCGCGGCGGAGGTGAAGGCCGACCGGAGCGAGGATGCGGTGGACGGGGGCGACCCCGCCGCCGCTGCCGCCGTGGCCGAGGAGGAGGACGAAGAGGGGGAGAGGGGGGCGGTACCGCCGGCCTCGTCCGCCAGCGTGGACGCCGACGAGTAGGAGCTAAAGCGGCGAGCGCCATCGGTCGCGAGCGCCAGGCCGGGGCCGCTGCCCTCTCCGCCCGGCGCGTGGGAGCCTCCCGCGGTGGTCGCTGCCAGCGACGTTCGGGTCAGCGTGGACGCTGACGGGGTCCGGGGCTCCGTGTCGGCGTCTGACGCCGTGGCCTGCGCAGGGCAGACAGAACGAGGAGGGATGAAGGGGAGCAGGGGGGCGGGGGGGGGGAAGGGGGGAGATGCAGATGGAGAGAGAGTGACAAAGTGAAGGTGAGGAGGTAAAGATGACGAGGAATGTGACGGCACATGGAGGATGAGATGGACAGATGAGTTACGATAGGGAAAGAGGGGAACACGGCAGAGAGATGAACAGAGACAGGAAAACAGTCGAGTGAAGAGAAAACAGACAGATGTAGAGAGAGAAAGAAAGATACATTTTAACAAGATAAATTTAAATAACAAATCGACCCTAATTCTGCCCAACATCTAATTTCATCTGTCTAGCTGCCCCCCAGCATACGTCCGACTGTCTGTTGCAAGACCCGCACCTCCACGGTGACAGCAGAGGTCACGGATTTCCCGTCGCGGGAGGCGCGCGACGTGCGGGAGACATCCGACAGCTGATCCTCGTCCTGCAGGATACCCGAATCCGGTAGGCGCCGGCACGCGTGCTGCTGCTGCTGCTGATGATGGTGGTGGTGGTGCCCATGGTGGTGGTGACCACCGGCATTGCTTCCGCTGCCACCACCACCACCACCACCGTGGTGATGGTGGTGATGGTGGTGGCGGTGCTGCTGGGAGGCGTCCGGGCGATCGACGTCACCGTCCGCTTCACCTCGGCAGCGGCAGCAGTCGGAGACGCAGCACCCGGTGGGGGCGAGGCAGCAGCCACCGCCACCGACGCCGCCGCCGCCAACGCCGGTGCCGGCACCGCAGCAGCAGCTGCCGGAACTGTCGGGGCCACCAGATTTCCCGGAGAAGCCGGAGGCACGCAGGATCTCGTTGATCATGCGGATCTCGGCGTCCACGCCGAAGTCGGTTTCGGCCGAGCCTCGACCCGAGGCCGAGCCGGATCCGGAGCAGGAGCATGAACCGGAGCCGGAACCGGCACGAGAATCGGGGCAGCCGCCCCCACCTCCTTCAGCAAAGATTTAAACGACGATCAGAAACGGGATCATAATGACTGCAGCCAATAACTACGTCATTAACACCGCCACCACCTCCACAATGTCATTAACTCAATCGCTACCATGATCATCATTGGTACCACCACTAACACAATACCGCCACTACCATAACCATTATATATATGATCACAACCATATTTATAATCACCAACGCCAAGACATCAACAAATGTTGATGTAAAGCTGCAAAGCGTTGCACTTTGCTCTGCAACACAGTTAAACTTTGTCCAAATGAGATTTTAAATTTTGCTGGTGCACTAGCAACATGCTCTTGATTGGCTGGGTGGTCGTCACGGCAACCCGGCAACTTTATCCAACATGGCCGATTTTTGTTTATTTTTAAGACAGAGACAGGAGCTATTGTTGAAAATGTATTAAACTGTCTTATGCTGAGTATGTACACAATGTCGTCTATTTTTTTTCACATGATCACTTTTCTAAAATATTCTTCATTTAATTTACAGGCCAGGCAGGACCAGCCGCTTTTCCTCGCCTAGATCCCCTGCTGGGCTCGTTGGACCAAGTTGCCCAGGCTAGTGAGAAGGGCGGGGGTGGGGATTTCCGGGCTCCACTTTATTTTACAGAGACATCGGCCACAATTGAGTTGAACATAAAACACAAGCAATGTAGTTGCAGTGTTTAACATTGAATGGGCCAAAAAAGATACGTTGCCAAAAATTGCCCTGTTTAGTGATGAGATAATCTGCCTGTGGGATTTCATTACTCATTGCTAAACTATGACAATAATGCCAGTCAATTGTGAGTAAAACGCTCATGAGAATGTTTCTTCAAAACTGCCTAGGGTAAATTTCAGAACAAATGATGGTGATGACGGCGACAACGATGATGATGATGATGCAACAGAATCTTAACATTCAATTTACAGTGGATTACAAACATTCCTGGGGAAATTACGTCACCGGGTGATGTATGTTTTTGAACCGATGGTTACGCAGGATGCATGGATTCATTGCAATTGATTTATTTAAACTGCAGCAGTGGCCAGGTGGTTCAGAGTGTGTCAGAGCACTAAGTCGGTAGCTGCCAAGATCCTGGGATTGAATCCGGATTTCAGCCACCTGTGATTAAACCGGAATCTCAAGTGCCACGAGTTGATGGTCACAAATTAATGTACAAAAAAACATCACGAAATTTGGTTTTGCACTTGGCTAAATTCCAGCTCTGAGAATCACAAATATTCGTTTCCCTGTCATGCGACAAACATCGACGTGTCTCACATCGGGTTGGAAAAATGCACTTCCCCTCGTGTGGATTGATCTCAGAGTAGTTCCGTGGCTTGCAGAAGGAGATACAATTCTCCAACATGGGATGATGGACTGCTCGCTCTGAGAGCTGTCAATGGATATACCCTCATATAATGACAATATGACCATTGCGTGGCTAAAATACAAAAAATAAGTGGATAAATAATAGAACAAATTTAACCCCGGACATTTTATGCTTGCAAATTTTATCGCAGAAGGGAATGTGTGGAAATACAGGGAGGGGTACAGGGAGACACAAGGGAGGCATTGGAAGGAACAACAGAGAGACACAGGGAGGAATGGAGAAAACACGAGGAATGCGCGAGTGGTGGTGGTTGTCTCACCCCCACCTGTGTCGGAGCCTCCGTGCCGACAGCAGCAGCAGGATGTCACGGCGGCGGTGACGGTGGTGGCGGTCGTGCTGGACGGGGAGTGGGTGGGAGCGGAGCTGGCGTGGGCCTCGCGTGGCCCGCGGGTGCCGGGGGAGTAGCAGGGCGGCTCCTCGTCCGGGTACGGCGCTGTGATCGAGTACACGCACGGACGGCGGGCCCGGTCTGCCGGCAACAAAAACACGGACAAAACAAATAACACTCCTCAAGTAATTTTGTTTCACTTTTCATTCCTTGACACAGATTCTCCTGCACGTGGTTAGGTGCAGAGGGGCCTCTCCGTTGGGTCCTAAACTCTACGACTTGGATAGCCGCTCAAGGATCCCCGCGGAGTGCCTGAAAGACTTTGGATTGTCTGCAGCGAGGCAGCAAGTGTTGGGGAAGAATGTGGTTATGTGGATTATGTGGGTGCCAAACATTAACATCGAGGCAGTGGCTCGATGAATCATCACAATTCGGGTTCGCGATTCATTTCAACAATCGCTTTGTTTTGTGTTTACTGTCTCGGTCGCACTGTTTCTCTTATCTTCTACCTTGTTTGTACAGTTTACTCCATTGTTCTAAATGTAAATTATCATAACATGCATATAATTTGTGTTCATCATAAATAAGTGGTTCTCACAATGCATGCTCAATGCATGTATAATGACAATCAGAATTGGTTTTAATTGTTGAATCGATGCATCGTTACATACCTAATATTAAGAATGGAACTGGTCAAACATTCCAGCAGAAATCTCCTAAAAAGGAGCCCCCAGACTTGGCAAGTTTTCTGTTTATGAACACAAATTTAAGAAAACCTTTTTCTGTTTGCTAACTTACATTTTCGAATTTGGGTCCGACCTTTGGTATTAAATTTTACCTTTTATTGTTTAAACTTTACATTGTTGTCCTCTGACATTTGACCTTACTATATGACCTCTAGCCCCACCTCTAGCCATGTCACTGTCGCTGTCACCGCCACCATCCCCCCGTCTGCACGCGAGGATCTTCTCTTCCGGCAGGAACTTCTCAGCATCTCTGGCGATGGCCGGGAGATCGGAGCACCGCTCGCCCCCCTCCCCGTCCAACCGCGTCGGCTTTAGCCTCATCCCCTCGTCTGGCCCTCCTCTGCCTCCGTCTCTCCCACCGCCCGAACTCTTCAGGTTCTTCTCGGCGCCGGGCCCGTCTTGCCCGAAGGCCACCCCCGCCTGCCGCCGGCGCCGCCTCCTGCGCCGCGAGCAGCAGACGAGGGCGGCCGTGACGAGCACGAGCAGCAGCAGCGCGGCCAGCGCGGCCGAGGCTGCGAGCGCCAGCGTCAGGGTGGCGCCGGGAGGCGGGTGCACGCCGCCGTCGGCATCGCCGCCGCCGCCATGCAACACCAGAGCGAATGCCGTGTGTCGAACGTCGACGAGCACCGCGGTCGAGGCCGAGAGGGACCCGCGGAGCGGTCCCCGCGCCTCCACGTGCAGCGTGAGCCAGCGTGGTGGGGGCGCAGTCTCGTCCCCGTGCGGATCGCTCAGTGATGACGACGAAGATGATGAAGAGGCTGATGAGACCCGTTCGGCGGAAGTGGACGGCCGTTGTGCAAGCGACACTTTCGGCAATGCGGCATCTGAAGATTTTAATTTCAGAGCCGCTGGCTGAGCGGCTGATGATGATAACGACGACGATGATGAGGATCTCAATGCTGATGATATGGCAGCTGAGGAAGACGAGGTGGACGAGGATGACGAGGAAAGCTGGGTCCGAGGCTCCACCTTGAGCATGATGTCACCAGTGTAGCGATTGACGGTGAAGTACGGCGATCGCTGGGCGAGGCGGTATCGCACCGTGCTGTCGGGGCCCGCATCGCGATCGCTGGCGCTCACCCGCCCCACCGTGTCACCCGCCGCTGCGCCCCGTGGCACCGCAAAGCGGTACGGCGCTCCCTCGAAGTGCGGCGCAAACTCGTCGGCACCTTGCACCAGCACATGCACGCACACAGGCCAGCTGCGCACCGCCACTGACCGCACTGGCGCCATGACCGCACCCGCCGCAACGGCACGCGCGGGGGTAGCGGCACCAGAGACGAGACTCCCCACACCACCACTGCCACCAAGCAAGGTGCCGCGTGAGATGCCAGTAGTGGTACCGTCAGCCCCCGCGGTGGTACCCGCCACCACCGGGGCTACGGTGAGGCACAAGCGGTAGCGCGGGCACTCCTCGTAGTCGAGGGGCCGGGATGTCCGAACGGTGCCCGTGTGCGGCTCCACCACAAAATTACCGGCGCCTTCACAAAATGACGACGCAAACGTCGATGACGACGGTTGCGGCAGTGGCCGCGGTGGCGCTGGTGACACCTCGTGGGTATCCCGATCTCGTCCGGCCAGACCGGATCCCGTAGATTTGCCACCATTACCTCCGGTGCTGCTCGCATGAGACTCGGAGTAGAGGAAGGAAATAATGCCAAATCGGGGAAAGTTGAGGATGCGGGTGCCGGCTGGCTCATTCTCCGACACGCTGGCGTTGAGCAGCTCCACCGAGGAGAAGTAAGCCGCCAGGTCTCTCTCGTCGGCTCCGTCTTTGCTGCCAGAAACCCGCACGTGCACCGGTACAAGGGCCCGGCTCGGTGTGGCCACAGAACCTGGTGCTGCCGCTGCTTCAACCACCAGCGTGACCTCCGACCCCGGCGGTCGATTGAGCCGTGGCGCGCGCAAGGTGATGGCACCGTTCCGGGGATCGACGGTGAAGAGATTGTCCCGGTTTCCGGCAACGATCTGGTAACCGATGACCGCCGCGCCTTTGTCGTTGTAGCCGCCCCCGCTATAACTGTCGTCGCCGTAGCTGTTGTCGCGCTGGAACTTGGCCAGAACTCGAGTGACCTCAGCGCCGGCAACGGCGCTGGCGGGCAGACTTACACGGTACTCGGGCACCGCGAATTCCAAACTCGACACCGGCTGCTGCTGCCCCTCTTCCAACCCCATCACCGTCACCACCACGGTGGCCGTGCTGCTCAGCGGGGGGTCTCCACGGTCCGTGGCCGACACCACGAGCTCGAAGCTCCTCTCTGGCGATGCCGGCGCCTTCTCCTCCCTTTCCCCCGACAGCACCGGCGCATCCAGCAGCACGAGCCGCGCGGTGCCGCGGTGCGCCACGGCGCCGGTCGCCGCGTCCGCGATGTAAGTCTCGCACGCGACGGGCTCCAGCCGGAAGAGGCCATCGGGGTCGCCGGCTTCCAGAGCGAAGTCCACGCGACCGTCGCCGGGGCTCCCGTCGGCGTCCGTGGCCGTCACGGTGAGCACAGGGACGCGGGGCCCCGGCACCGCGGGCAGGGAGGCGGCGTAGGCGGCTCGCGAGAAGACGGGCGCGTGGGCGTTCACGTCGCGTGCGCACGCGAGGAGGGCGGCCGATGCCGACCGCGGTGGGGAGCCGGCATCGCGAGCCTCCACCACGTAGTGTGAGCAGCGGGGGCCGCCCCCCACGCGGAGGGGCCGCGTCAGGAACACCGAGCCTGGGGTCGCGGGGTCACACAAGGGGGAGAAAAGGGACGGCGGCAAAGTCAGGGGATGTGCCATTTGGTGCCTGGCGGGAGTCTGTGGCACGGCTTGCTGGGTGAACCCTGCCTGCGAGGGGCTTGATGACCCCATCTCCAGTTCTATCCCTGACCCTGCCAGTTGCCTGTAGCCCTACCTATCTCTAACGCCTCAACTGTTAACACCAATATCAGAGTCCTATACCGAGCCTGAGCTTCAGCCCTAAATGTAGCTCCAAGCACAGTAGAGCTATAAAACTAGCCCTAACTACACCCCCTATCATCTTCATCAGCAGCCATGATGTATCCACTGCTGGGTGAAGGCCTCCCAACAAGTCTTAGTCATTGCTTACGGTCTTGCCAAGCAAAAATCTATTCAGCTCCCGCACATGAGCTGATTTCATCGCTCCATCTCTGTAGCAGACGTACTCTCGGGTATGCTCTCTCCTTCGGTGGCCTTCCATCATTCGTCTCATGCAACGACCATCCTCTCTTCCAGAGATGTGTCCAGTCAAATCCCAGTCAATCTGATGTCTCTTACGTGCGTGAGTTGACTGATCCGCGCGAGTTACCCTTCTACAAGCCTCGCTGCATCTATTACTTGAAGATAATGCAAACCTTATACCTACCCCTACCTATAACCTCTCTCTTGTTACCCCCATTTAAACATAGTACCAGTGATACCTATAACCCATATCCCTAATTCTATCCAAGACCTCGACTCAAATAGGTGGATGGCCCAGATAAGAACACCAAACAAGCAATGCTGAGATCCTGGATTTAAATCCAGGCAGTCACCTGTGATTAAACCTGAGTGATTAAACCGGGTGCTGAAAACAGAAAACAACAAATAAACTGAAGGCATGATAGCTCTATCCTGCTTCCAACAACCTGGCCGTCGGGGGCACATGAACGTCCCCCCCCCACCCCCCACCTGTCCGTACCATTCATTGCGTGAATCCCGAATCCTCCTCTGCTGCCGTCACCGTCTCTGCTGCCTGGTACGAGCTGGTACGAGAGCCTCCCATTGGCTCCTGCGTCACGATCACTCGCAGCAACCGTGATGAGGCTAATGAGCGGAGGCGTGCGCTCATCCACGCTCACCTGGTAAACGTGGGAGGATGGCGGGAGGAGTGGGAGAAGGGTGAGCAGGGGGAGAAGGGTGAGCTTTGGGGAAGGGAGGGAGTGAGAAGGTGATTGCGTTTTACCCAGAGTTCTTGATGAACACTTGAAGGGTCATGAATTCAAACACTTGTCACACTCAGCTCATCATCATCATCGCTATTCCGGGGTTGATGAAATGAGTATCAATTTCCGGCGAGTCAACAATGGTTGTTCTGTGTAGTAGCCAGCCCCTACCATGGGAATATGGAATTTCCACCACTGGTTCAGAACCACCAAGAGAGGCAAGTGGCACCCTATTGCTTCCCTGCTTTGAGAAATGTTGTTTCATTGCAGAGGCTGCTCACTGTTGGGTCAGGTTCGTTGGGTGGAACAAGCAATCCATTGTGTGCTGCTGTGAGGTTCAATATCCCACCGTGACGTGGGGTGGGGGCCAAAATATGGCGGCACAGATGTGTTGGTGAACCTGTCTGTGCAGACATTTGGATGCCTGAGGGAACATTTTCAGACGAGACTCCCTTTGCGGTCAACCTCCGCCTTCTTGGAAGCCCACAGAGATCTGATGTATACACCTGCCCCCCCCCCGCCAACTTTGTCCCTCTCCCCCTCTCCTCTCCACGGTCATGCCCGCTCATGCCCACTCACCTCGTAAAGCGGCCGCAGGAAGCTGGGCGCATTGTCGTTGTCGTCGGCGACCGTGATGAGGATCGTGGCCTCGGAGCGGTGGGCACCGTCAGACACGCGCACGCGCAGCGCCAGCTCGCGCCGCTGCTCGAAGTCAAGGGGGCGCGCGAGCGTCACGCGCCCGCCCAGGCGCTCCACCGTGAGCAGGGAGGCAGCCACGGTGGTGGCGTCGTTGACATCGCCCGTTTCGTCGTTGACGGAAGAGGAGGAGGAGCCGCTCGTGCGCTCCACGACGGAGAACTCGAGGCGAGGGTAAAGGTCGGGGTCCGATGCCAAGATGTGACCGATCTCAGTGCCGACTGGAACACCTGCGACCGAGGGGGATCGGAAGGCAGGTTGAGGGTGAGGCTCAGGGTGGCGTAGTTATCGAGAGTGCAGTCGGTGCCACTGCGCTGGGACGCGAGCACGCGCGCACGTGTGGCGTGTGTGTGTGAGCGTGCACGCCGTACTCTCAGACACGACGAGGTGCTGGCTGGCGGCGATGACGGGGGCGTTGTCATTGACGTCCTCCACAATGACACGCACCACGGTGGAGCCGGTGAGGCGCGGCCTCCCACGGTCCACGGCCCACACCTCCAGCCTACACTCAGACCGTCATCACGAGTCATGATTCATCCACTGCGGGATCAAGGGCTCCCCACGCCATCGCCATCCCTCACCATCTCGCATTGCAAGAATCCATCTAGTTCCTCCACACGAGCTGATTTAATCGCTCCATTGCGGCAATTGACGTCCCCTTCTGCTGCCACTTCGTCATTAGTCTCCCCCACTGGCTATCGGCTATCGTCCCTTCTAGTGACGTGTCCCGCCCAAGCCCACTTATTTTTCTCAACAATCAATGTGATGCCTCAAACTTACGTACATTTTGCTCTTCCTGTCTCTCAGGGTAATGCAAAGCATGCACCTCTCATTGCTTCATGAGGCACTCCTCAACTTTTGTTCCATTTAATTCACCAGTGTCCACTCATTGCCCCTGACGCCCCATCACCCCTCACTCACTGGTGGACGGGCGAGGCCTCGCGATCGAGGGAGGCAGTTGTGGTGATGATCCCGGTGAGGGAGTCGAGCCGGAAGCCAGAGCTCAGAGACCCTGGGGCGAGCGCGAACTCCAGCTGCCCCCCCGCACCTCCGTCCACATCCCACGCCACCAGCTGCACGCACACGTGGGTACACATGGACATACGCATATGGGTACACACGTACGTACACACGGGCATATAAATTCAGACAAAAGGGTTCACATATGCGCACATACTTACACATGTGTACATGGTTACCGTAAAAGTTGGTACAAGGGTTCCTGGATACACACATGTGCACATGGGTACATACATGCGTACACACGGATGCACATGCTACACTTTGGTATACAGCGAACATGTAAGTACTCACATGTACACACATGTACTCGGGGTACACATGGACACACGTGTGTGCGGGATACACACACATACACATGGGTATACACCAAAACACAGGGACACATGATTCACATGGGTATGCATGGTGACACAAATGTACACGTGTTCACACATACAAAGACAAAGATCCCCCCTATAGCCTTACCGGACTGTTGGGGCAAGTGCTGTTAGCGAGCACCTATGAAGGTCGGAATGGCACACGAGGGGGTGGGTAGCCAACATCACGCCCGGCCGCCTTTGTCGCCCTAGTGGTGATGTTTACACACAACCAGGTACTCATTTGAGGCTCAGTCGACCTAGAGGAGGCCCAGGACCGGTTCAAATAATCGTCACTGGTGTTGGCCGTGAACCCGGGTCGCCAGATTCGTAGAGTAGCGTGTTAACTGCTACACTACAATGCCTCACACATGCATATACACAGGTACACTCGTGTACACATGGGCACGTGGGGGTGGGAGGAAAAGACGGAGTGAGCAGTGGGGGTGGGGGGTGGGCGTAGCTCTGGGCTCACCTGCGTCACGACGGTCCCCGCAGGCTCATTCTCCCGCACGGTCGCCGCCAGGCGTTGCCACGGGAAGCGTGGAGCGTTGTCGTTGACGTCGCGCAGCGTCACCGTCACTGCGGCAATAGCGACAGCAGCCATCTTGTCGCCCTCCTTGCCCTGCGGAAGTTCCTCAATTAGTTCATCCGTTCGTTCGATCACGTGTTCATTTACATTTATTAATTCAGGATTTGTGCATTCATAGCATTTGGACGTTTGAGCAATGGGGTTTATGTCGCTAACAATGTATTAAAATAGCGAAACAGAATCCACTTGGAACCCTACATTAATGGATGAGTTTCTGACCGTTCGACAGGGCCAAACTAACTCCAAAACGGATTTTCTTATGTCAGTGGTGATGCCACTTCGTTAAGTTTCCCAACCGCACAACGTTTTCACGGTAACGTGCCGTCTTTCTGCCGTCTTTCTGCCGTGGCCGTTCCCGCACAATCGCTGCCATGTGCACAGTCGTGCAATCCCCACTAGCTCTCGTCACCTTGCCAATATGTGCGTCACTGCACACTTTCTTCCATTTGCTCAGTACCTCTGCAGCTTTGCAACTCGCAGATGGCGATGATGTGGTGATTACTGAGCTGTTAATTGTCTCCATTGAATGTGTTTTGCCCATTCTCCTCCCCTCAATATCTTCCACTCTTCGTGATCTCTTTCCACACCCATCTCATGCACTCCTCCAACCCTTCTAATATCTTCCTCCCCCACCACCTTCCCGTCTCATTTTCCACCTACCTCTCTTTCTCCTACTTCAATTGGCCTCGATTCTATTGTTAATTTTTCCCATCTGTCATCAGCTCGATTTCAGTATTTTCTTTGTCAATTCGTAAGTTACAACTGTCCTACTAGTTTCCATTTTCAAATCTTCATCTCTCTCCAGGGCGGGTCACGCTCTCTCAGAAGACAAACACGCACTCTGCAGTGGAGGATTTGTTTGTTTTGGCCTTCTGCTCACGCTTGCATCTACATTTTATTCCTGAGTTTTAAGAATACAAACACATTTCAATAAGTCGATGGTGTCATGACGACGATGACGTTCATGATAGCGGCGATGATGATGACGATGGTGATGACAATAATGACCTCTGTAGCTGCGGCTGCATCACTGGCGATGCCCGCAGTGGTGGCGTTGGGGAGGACGACGCGGGCGGTGACGATGACGACTCGACGAGGGATTGACTCGAAGTCGAGGGCCGCGGGGTCCCGCACGGTCAGGCGTCCTGCGGGGAAGCCGGGCCGGAGGAGACGGGGAGGGGGTCATTCCTAGGAAGAGGCTGCACCGCCGAGGGGGAGCCAGGTGGCTGGGAGTGCGTGCGAGGGGGGTGAGTGTGGGTGCTGGTGTATGAGGCAGCAGGTGTGTGTGTGCACGTGTTCAGTGTTCATGTGTTCATGTGAGAGTGTGTGTGTGCACGTGTTCGTGTGAGAGTGTGTGTGTGTTTCCGGGCATGATGCTAGCCACCCACCCCCTCGTGTGGCGTGCCCGCCTTCATAGGTGTTCGCGAACAGCACAAGCCCTAACTCACGACCAACACCAGTGACCTAGAGAGGCCATTCCTCTGCCTCCCTAGGTCGACTCAGCCTTAATTGAGAACCTGGGGTGATTGTGTAAATATCGCCAATAAGAAGACAAAGGTAGCTGGGTGCGGTGTTGGCTACCCCCCCCCCCTCGTGTACCGCAATGGCCTGGATTTGTACTCGCTAACAGCGCTTGGCCCAACAGTCTGTTACAGACTATATTGGATGGGGGGGGTCTTTTATGCGTGCAGGGGGATGCTGCACCAGTGTTGGCGTTGAGGGAGAAGGCGCCATCATCGTTGCCGTAGAGGATGGAGAACGTGAGCAAGCGCGTGATCGCGTCCGACCACGCGGCCTCCACCACGCACACCAGCGTGTCTGCGCACGGGTACGCGCACACAGTCACACGGGTAAATACACAGCCACCATTCACCACAGCGCTTGTGCCAGGCTAGGTGCAATTTAAGGCTATTGCGTGAAGATATGCACAGCCACATACACACAAATACACACACATTACACGCGGCCACACACACATTCACCACGAAGTGGCAGGAACATTACCACGGTGCTTGTGCCAGGCTAGATGCACTCCGTGGTCACGTGAAGTGTCGAAGACCCCGCTGGCAGGAGGTCACGGGACAGACCCAGGTGTCATGGTTTGACTGACTACGACGACTGACAGATGCGCCACCAGTGTAACGAGTTGCACGCACGCGCACACAAACACACTCGCGGACACCGGCACTCACCTCTGGGCGAGTGCTCGGGCAGCGTGGCCTCGTACGCCGTGGGGACGAACGAGAGCAGGGGGGGCCCCGGGGGAGCGCGCCTCCCAGCGGGGGGGCCTGGGCCCACGCGCACGGACACGACGGTGCGCGCGGCGCGAGGCGGCGAGCCGTGGTCCCACGCGGCCACCGCCAGATCCGCTCCGACGAAACCCTGGAGGGGGCGTCGCACAAGCAGCTCTCCTGTACACACACACGCACACACGCATAAGCATACATACACACACAGGATGGCACACACACAGATACATGCGCATGCATGCAAAGTAACGCATATACTCGAACGGCTATGCAAGTATGCAGGATTGGGTGTCTATAATAATAATGCAATTTATAACGCGCGTAAATTTGCGGACGTAACGGCCGCAACTCGCTCACCTACTTTGTGTGAACGTACATGTCTGTGTGTGTCTGTGTTGAGTCAGCCTTAAATGAACACCTGGTGGTGTAAACATCGCCACTGGGGAGACCAAGGCGGCCGGGCCTTAGTGCTGGCCACCCACCTCCTAGTTTTCCGCGCCGGCCTTGCTAACAGCACTTGCCCCAAGAGTCTGTTAAGGCTACACGGAGGACGTTTCTTTGTTAAATCTTGATTTAAAGCTTTCGTGAATGCAGGAATTCGTATTCTTTGGGTCTTTTGGTAAAGGTAGGTTCAAAGAAGATGTTTCTTTGTCTTTGTGTGCCTATGTGTGTGTGCGAGCCCCCCCCCCCTCCCGCCCCCGCTGTGCCACCTGTGTTGGCGTCGATGCGGAAAAATTTATGGGGGTCCCCGGCTTCCAGGCGGTATGCCAGCGCTCCGCCGGCGCCGCCGTCCTCGTCCCGCGCCACCACCGTGGCCACCAGGGCGTTGACGGCCGCGCGGCCGGCGGGCACGGAGGGCGCCAGTGGCCCGTGTCGGAACTCTGGGGCACGGCCGCTCCCCGGCACTAGCGCCACGAGGGCGGAGACGCGGGAGGAGTGGGGGGGGCACCCCCCATCCACCGCCTCCACCCACAGCCGGTAGTGAGGCTCAGGGACGTCGCTGGAAGAGACGGAACCGTCTGGCGCTGGAGAGGGAGAGGCACAGCGACGGGGCTGTTGTAGGCATCGTTGGCAAGATCGAATCTGGCATCAAGGATGGCGACATTGTTCACGACACTATCCTCATCGTCAACAATGACCACCACCATCATCATTACAACCACCAACACAAAAACTATCAATAACAACACGAACACTCTCACCACCGCCACCATCAACACCAGCAACGGACTCGTCAACCATCACCACTACCAAAACCACCACTACTGGAACCACTGTGCCATTACCACTACAATAACCACCATCACCTAACCTGACCACACGTCACCCTCGCCGCCATCGTTTTTACCTCCGCCATCACTGCCACTCCTCTCCGGCGGTGCGCGGAGCCGCGGCACGGCCACGGACACGATTCCCGACTCGGGGTCGATAGCGAAGGGGGGCACGGTGACCCCGGCGACGCCCCTCGTGCCTCCCACGAGTCGGTACCGGACCCGGCCTCGTATCCCCGAGTCTGCGTCGGCGGCCGAGACCCACAGCACCGGCGAGCCGGCGACGAGGCCCTCAGGCACAATGGCGCGGTACTCGGGTCCCTTAGTCCGCTGCCGCTCCACCGACTCCGGTCCCGGAGATCCCGGTGGAGAGGGGGCGGCGTCGCCAAACACGAACACTGGCGAGTTGTCGTTGACATCGAGGACGGAGACGAACACGATGCTTGTGGAGCGCAGTCCAGCGCAGCCGTCGTTCGGGAGGCGGCTGCTGCTGCTGGCACCGCCGCCGGCAGAAAATTGGGGTGGTGGCCCGGGGCCGCAGTCGACGGCCTCCACCACGAGGCGGTAGCGTGGCTGGGCCTCGCGGTCGAGGGGGGCGGCCGTGGTGAGCGACCCCGTGACAGGGTCGATGTGGAAGTGCGAGGACCCGGATCCGTCTAAGGTCAGGAGGGGGGCAAGAAGAAAAGAGAGGATATAGGGATGGGGGGTGGTGAGGCATGGAGATATTGAGACACCGGTGCACGAATGCACTGAGATGCTGAGACATGGACATGAGACGGTGAGACACACAGAGACACAGGGATAGTTGAACACACAAAAACACACGGACACACAGAGACAAAGTCGCACACACGCGCGCTGACACCGATCTGTGCCGTACCCGCTAGATGGTACCGCACCATCCCGTTCTCTCCGGCATCTGCGTCGGTCGCTACCATCGTGATCACAGGTGTCCCCATGGGGCTGTCTTCGCTCACGCGCGCCCGCCACCCTGCCTCATCACCACCAACATCATCCACCTCTTCTTCATCATGCTCAACAGCTGCATCATCGCCGTCGACATCGTCGAGGTGGCGCTGGCCGTGAGCCTGCGCGACGAGGTGGGGCGGCGCGGCAAAGAGCGGCGCGTTGTCGTTACGGTCGAGGACACGGACGACGACGGAGGCGAGGGACCAGCACGGGGGCGTCCCCCGGTCGCTGGCGCGGACTGCGGTGGGAAAGAGGAGGGGTGGCGGGGGGCATGGGTCAGGAAAACCGGGTCAGTAAACTAGGGTCAATAGATCGGGGTCGGATCGCAGGGATCATAGTAAGGAATTGTACAATATTATCCTGGGCCTCCCGAAGGCCAAGTGAGCCTTAAATGAGTACTTGGTACAGTGGGGAGACTAGGAGTGGCTCGAACCACGCCACCCCCTTGCAGGCTATGCCAGCCTTAACAGGTGCTCATTAACAGCACTTGCCCCGAGAGTCTATGTAGCCTACAAGGGATGTCTTTGTCATTTTGTATATGCACATGTGTGGTCAAAATGTAAATGTAGATGCGCGTGTTTGCAGCCATTGACACTTTGTGGAAACTTCGTCGTATGGGCATCGGAGCCGATTTGAAAAGTGCCGGTATGGCGAACTGTCGCATGCAAAGTATGGTGGTTGAATGGGTGAGTGAGTGGGTTAGTGAGTGTGCTGTTGTAATCTGCAATGTGGTAGCTCAACACAGTGTATATGAGAACAGTCAGTCTGGTAGACCGAGTCCTCAACATGTGTGGAGGAATCAATGAGTGAAGTTAACGGAAACGGCCACCATGGTAGTAGCGATAGAAGAGCGATAAGCAGGTGACTGACCAACAGTAGCGATTGACTGGAGTGAAGCAGTGAGTGCTGGATCACCAATGAACCCGACTACATTGAATTCTATCAAGCACAATCTATGTGTGTATATGTAGATGTTTGTGTGTATGTGAAAGCATCTGAGTGTACATGTGTGTACGTAGGTAAACTCAGCCGCGAATGAGTACCTGGTGTGTAAACATTGCCACTGGGGAGACAAAGGCGGCTGGGTGTGGTGCCAGCTACCCACCCGCTTGTGTGCTGTGCCAGCCTTCATAGGTGCTTGCTAACAGTGCTTGGGATCTTTGGCTTTGTACGAGCGTGTGAGTGCGTGTGGATGAATTGTGCACTGCACTACGAACCCGGCGAATTGAGTTAGATACCTGCTCATGGCCAACATCGGTGATGAATATCTTAAACCGGTCCTGGGCCTCCCCTAGGCCGACTCCGCCTCAAAGGAGTACCTGGTGTGCTGTGTAAACATCCCCTCTGGGGAGACAAAGGCGGTCGGGCGTGGTGCTGGCCACCCATCTCCTCGTGCGCCGTGCTGGTGCTCACTTGCAGCACTTGCCCCAACAGTCTGTTAAGAGGCTATATGGGGGATCTTTGTCTCTGTGTACTCGCGTGTTGTGAGGGAAGCCGTGTGAATGGCAGGAAGGCCGCGACGAGGTCACGGCGGCTGTTTGTGTCGGCACGGGAAGAGCGGCGAGAATGTGAATGTGCGTGTTGACAGCACTCGTGCACACACACACACGCACGCACATACAGGCACCCACCACAACAACAACAGCAGCCACTGCCATTCTCCACTCAGGGATGCTGACATAACCAGTGCTTGTACCAGGCTAGATGTACTTTGAGACAAAGTGGTCTCAAAGTGCAAAGGACGTACACATCACGCGTATATAAAACAAAGAGAGCCTTTAGCAGACTTCAGGGGCAAGTGCCGTTAGCGAGCACATATGAAGGCCGGGACGGCACATGAGGGAGTGGTTGTAGCCAACGACACGCTCGGCCACATTGATCTCGACAGAACAGTGAAACCTCATGAAGCTGGACTCAAATGAGCTGGAATTCAGGGAAATCCGGGAAAATTGCATGAATAAATAAACCAACAGGCTCGCACTAAATCTCTAACCAGAATGATAAAATTAAGCTGCACGTGGTAGGAAATTATATATGTACTTATCAAGCCTAAGTATTAAGACACTATCCCTCACCGATGTAACTGACAAGCATATGTGTACTAGTAGTTATAAAGCAAAGAACTTATCTGTTGTATTAAATTCGGCAAACCTGTTCTCTTGAACTTCACGTCCCATCCACGTGCTTTGCTGGGGCTCTCATTTGCGCTCTCAGTTTGATATTAACTTCACATTTCATTGATAATATCAGCGTGCACCTGTAACTGTGTACTCATGCGTGTGTGTCCATGGTGTGTACCAGTGCATGCGTACTCGTGAGCGTGTTCCAGTGTGTGCGTTACCATGCTTGTGCACACCATGACCGTGTACCCGTGCGTGCGTACCCATGGTACTGCAATGGTGCTTGCGTACCCGTGAGCGTGTACTCGTGCTGGCTCTCGCGGTCGAGTGGTCTCCGTGTGGACACGAGTCCCGTGCGCTCGTTGACGCTGAAGTCCACCAGTCCGCCGAGCAACGTGTACACCACCTCTCCCCCGGCACCTACCGCACACATGCACGTGCGGGCACACACACACACGCGCGTGTAGTTGTGGTCAGGAATCAAACTCGGGTTGTTGGGTTCGGAACACTAACCACTGCACTATCAATCCCCCAGGGTACACACAGCAGAAATGCAATAATGTACGATCAAATTATACGATTAAATAACCCACAAATCTTCTGTAATTTGTAGATTATTGGCAGTTCACGACAGCTCCTGTAATCCATGGCTGATCCTGTAATCCATAACTGCACCACGATGGCGTGACATTTTTTTAACAGCTTAAGTTTTAACCTCTGCGGTGTGCCAGGTGTTTCAGGATATGGTTCCCCCAAATCTACGTGGATCGCTGTGTGTGTGTGTGTTTCACCATCATCAGCCACGATTAACCCAATGCTGAACGAAGGCCTCACCCGAGCCTTCACCATCTAATAATCCACATATATATGTAAATAGTTGGCTATATGGCTATATGTGTACGTATATAAAGACAAAGATCTCCTGTATAACCTTTAATAGACTGTTGGGGCAAGTGCCGTAAGAACTTATGGCGTGCTTTTGAGGGGGTGGTGTTGCCAACAAAACGCCAGACCGCCTTTGTCTCCCCAGTGCTGATATTTACATCGACCTAGGGGAGGCCCACAACCGGCTGAAAAATGTACCACCAGTTTATTGGTCGTGAGTGAGGATATAATTGGGGTCGCTGGGCTTGTAGCGCAGCGTGCTAACCACTGCACTGACACTCCCCACAATTGCACGTGTACATACACATAAACACTACCTTCATCGCCGTCCACCGCCGTCACGTGCACACACGCGGTCCCGGCGGGCGCATTCTCCTCCACGGCGCACTCGTATGTCACCGTCGCTCCATCACCATCGCCAACATCGCCATCATCCACAGAGCGATGGGACCCTCGTGACTCTCCGAGGGCCCGCTAGTGAACACGACAAATCGACCGGTCATGCGATTACCACCACAATCGGACGATTAAAGGAGTCGGTATCTTGTATATGTGTACCTTGACAGTGTCTCCCCCCCCTGGATGCCTGTCACAAATTTTTTACTTTGTTTCTGATAATAAAATAATACTTTATTGTTATGGCAGGGTGTTCGTAATAGCGTTCTCGTGATGTCATTGGAATGACAATGCGTTCAACTCAAAGGAGGATCTTGACAGGCACATTGCTGCACAGCTCGTGTAACTTTTTTCTTGCAATAAAGCTTTGTCCGGATAAAAGTAATGTCACAATGAAGTCACCAGAGTGCCATAATCGCACGATTGACCGTGCACTGTAAAAAATACATTTATTTTTCTCAAACAGCTTGGGACACACAACCTGTGATACTCGACATGTAGCAACATATTTTTTTAAAAAGATAAATTAGAACTCAGGGATTGTGATCGATTGAGCCAGGGATCGGACATGTACCTCCTGCTGGGGCAGAAACCGCGGGGCCTGGTCGTTCACGTCCATCACCGTGACAGTGAGGGTCGTGCTCGTCTCCAGCCTCCTCTGACTGTCACCCCGGGAACTGTCGCCGCGGGAACTATCATCACCGTGGAGACCATCCCCAAAGTCGGAAATGGTCAGACGGAGGAGGTAGGAGGCGTGGGTCTCACGGTCCGGGGAGCGAGCCAGACTCAGGACACCTGCAACCCGGACGAGCCCCCGAAAGTGAGACGTGGATTCGAGGCACTATCCCGCACGTCATTGTAATTGTTGATGCTATATCATCATTAATGTCATCATCGTCACCTTCATCAAATAAGTGATCATCACCACCACTTTAAATGTTATTTTCACTGATGTCACATTACTGTTAACGTCGTCACCTGTCACCACCATCATCATTATCATCATCATGGTTAATGCATCCATCACTGCCATCATCAATGTCGTCATTACTCATGATATGTTTCTGCTTCATCAATGTAAAAATCAACAGTTCATGGTACGTGTTAAAACTAATAGGAGCTGTGATGATGCTGATGTTGACGGAGACCATTGTGGGGTTAATGGTCAGCAGTTTTGTTATAGCGCTGATGTTGGATGCTGTGGTGGTGATGTTGTTGTTGAGAGTGGCCATCTCGTTGCTGGTACTGCAGCGTCGTGGTGGAGACTTGCCGGTTTCTGGGTGCAGGAAGAAAGTTCCATCCTCGTTGCCCCCGGCGATGGAAAACTGGAGACGGCCGCCCATGCCCCCATCGGGGTCACGACCTCTGAGTGTCACGAGGTCACGACCCGGCCGCTCTCCCTCCCACACGATCACGTGACTGCACACAGCAAAGACGAGCCTTTTCACGACACCACCCAAACCAAACACTTCACATGGGGAGAGGACATTTCTGCTTTGATTATGTTGAACTCCATGACCCAAGTTACATATCTAGCCACGGCTAACATCAGTGACGAGTGATATCTCAGCTGTTGATGACCCACATCTTCATCAACCCGCTACTGAATGCTGTGGTGAAGTATGGTCAAGAAATTCCCATCTAGAAGTGGATTAGCAAAGGGCTTTAAAAATGGTCACTGTCAAGTTTAAAAAATATCACGTCTCATCACTCAGCAATGAGTCCATCTCATCTCAGTTGATGACTGTAGCTCAAGTTAACACAACCTCATCAACTACTCCAACAACACAAAACATTGCCTATTCATGTTAAAATTGCTCCGAAATTTTTGACAAATGCATGGCCATTTTTTGACAAATATTTTGCCACTTAATGCTGCAAATCCTGGGCTTGGAAAAAGGGGTTGATAAAGGGGGCTGAACAACTAAGTTTCACCACCTTTTGAAATAAGACAGCAGCATGTGATTGAATAACATTGGATTCTCTACATCACGGCAGCAATTGCTGGTGAGAAGAATACTCAGTAACGGATCCATGGGTGCCGACCATTCACGTAAGATAAATGATCACCTACACCTGGAAGAAGTCTGATGGCAACCTCACCTGGGCGGCTCCTGAGGAGGTGGCCACACGAAGACGGGTGCGACATCGTTGACGTCTCCGACGTACACGTTGGCCACGGCGACCGGCGTCCCCATGGCCTCAACGCCCCCGTCCGGGACGACAGTGACGACCAACAGGTACCGCTCGGCCACCTCGCGGTCCAGTGGAGCCGCCGTGCGCACCACACCCGTGGTGGCGTCCACTGTGAACGGGCCCGTGCCAGCACCCCCACCGCCAGAACTCCCACTGCCACCGGCTGGTGTCCAAACTGGGCCGGAGCTACGCCGTTGCCTGACGGGTCGGATGGCGGTTACACGGCCTCTGATGGTCACATTCTGCAAGATTCCCAGCCCCATCTCCTCTTTGCTTCGCTGTTCCGTTTCGTTACGGACAAACGTTTGTATTCCAGAGCCAGACAAACCCCGGCGCTGCCGCCGGTATCCGAGGTCGGTAAGAGAGGCGGCCGCTGGGGCCTGGTAGGCGAGGCTGTAGCGTAGGCCACGGCTGAGTGGGGGCCCAGCAATTAGAACGGGCGTCCCTGGAGCGGCGTCTTCCCAAACCCAGCCCACCGGGCCGGTGCTTCGGAAGCGAGGGGGTATGGATGGAGGCGATGATGATGATGGTGAACGGCGCTCACCAGCACTGGGACTGACGGTGAGGAGCACAAGGACTCGTCGTACCACTGCAGCACCCACGTGCACATACAGAGTGGTACACGTCATGATGTCCCACGGGTCAGGCAGCATCGCCAGTGTCGGTAAAGTGAGTCGTTCGGCGGTGGAGAGGGAATTGGTGATGTGATCAGACAACAGACAAAGAAAGACAAATTAAAATCTTCGACATATATAAAGGTAAAAAATTGTTTGTGGGTTTGTGTGTGTTCCCCCGCTTGCGAAAGATTTGTCTCTCCAACGGTGGGGTTTACGTAAAATAAAAATAGCAAGGTACCACGCCGCAAGCCCTGCCGTGAGCAAGCACTATTCTTTTTCACATCCGTCAACTTTAAATTAGTTTAATTAGCGATTTAGTGCGATTTTTGTGTGCTTTCTCTTTATTTATTTATGACGCATGCACGACCATACCAACTCACGCGTCTTTGGTAGGGGGGACGGCCCATGCGAAGTCGCACGCCTTCGGTGGGAGTGAGGGGGACATTTTCTTTCGCGTTAAAAATGCTATAAAAATACACTAAATGCTGAGGTAAATTTTTCACTGTGTGATGTCCCCCCCACCTCGATGCATGCAGTTACTACTATATCCAGTCGCTAGATGCTACCACTACAGGCCGTAGATATTACTGCAGAGCGGCCGGGGAGATCGTGGCTGGGGGGGGGGAGGTCAGGGGTGGCAGCCCAGCCCCAGCCTGCCAAGGTGCCACCTCAGCCGGCTGGACAATCTAGGCGAGGCCGGAGGCTCTGCACGGGACTAGGCCTCACCACACAACTCTGTCAGGTGAGTACTTTGTGCTATAGAGTCGATAAATACTGCTATAGAGTCAACATGTACTACTGTAGTGATAGCAGGTACCACCACATTCGGTATGCACTGCTGTAATCATAGCAGGTACTACCACAGTCAGTACGTACTGCTGTTTTTGGCCCGGGCAACGCTGGGTACTTCCCGCTAGTCTTACACTAAAAGCAAATGTTTGTTTAAAAAAATGATTTGTGATAATAAGCAATTTTCATCGTTACGGTGATCATTAAACAACACAAAATTACAGCCAGGTCTCCCTTTAAATGAGAAATTTAGTCTCAATAGATGTTCATATAATGGAGCGGTGGTGAACATCACTTGTGAATGATAACAAAACTGGTCCTGGGTCAAGTACGGTATGGTCAAACAAACGCCGTGGTCGGCTCAGCATGGAGTGGCCTTCATTCAGCAATGGACTGACCAAGGGCTGAAATTATTTTTACGGATAATTTACATAAAATAAAATGATTGATGAGAAGGACAACAATGATAATGATGATGTAAACAACATAAGCGAAAACTTACAATACGAGGGGCTCAAGCAGCGGCTCAATGCCACCTCCCCTTGCTCTTACCGGGGTCCCCGTGGCGACCGTCTCCCATCGTCACGGTTTCCACATCAAGCGCGAAGGGGAGCGCAGCCGACCCAGCATCGTCGGGGGCGACAGGACGCCGCAGGAACACGGAGCCCGAGGTGGCATCCACGTAGAAGGGGGAGTCATCCTCCACCTCCTCGCCCTCCTCTTCTTCCTCATCGTCGCCTTGAAGCCGTTGTCGAGGACTGATGATGCGGAACACGGTGGTGGCCACGGTGCTGGGTGAGGGGGGTGGCACTCGGCCGATGATGGCGCCCGGGCGGGTGCCAGGGGGAACGGTGAGGCGTATCACGGATGAGGGAACATCCTCCTCATCATTATCATCGTCACTGCCATCGATGTCATCATCTTCATCGCCAATGGTCCTGGGGATGGCGTCCACCGCTAGGATCTTAACGAAGAGGTGAAGGAGGTGGTAGGGGAAGAGAGGTCACTGATGTGTGGAGAGTGTGTAACATTGTAAATGTTAGCACTTTTGAGGACGGTATTGTCCACAAGGGTATATTAGTGTTGGGGTAGTGTTGTATGTTGAACTTCTTTCGCACCGTACGTAAACAACCGTGCTAATTGGAGTCGCGATTGCTAATTGGAGTATTGTCGCGCAGTGGTTAATGCACCGCACTAAGAACCTGCGTTAGAATCCCAGCCACAGCTAATTATAGTAGCTAGGTCTTAGACCTTCCTTAGGTTGACTCAGCATTAAATGAGTATATGGATTGGAATGCAAACATCAGCAATGGGCAAACAATTTCAGTCCTGGCGTGGCGCTGGCTCCCCGCACCCTTGTGTGCCGTGCCGGTCTTAATAGCTGCTCGCTAACGGCGGTTGCCCCAACAGTCTGTTCAAGGCTACACGGCGGCAGGGTACGTTGAGGTGCGGGATCGTACCGTGAGGTGCAGGACCGTCCCGCTGTGCCGCGGGGGGTTGCCCAGGTCCCCGGCGCGCACCGCCAACACCGCGCTGCGCGGGTCGCTCCGCGTGAGCGCGCGCGCTGTGCGCACCCGGCCCGTGTCGCGCTCCACCAGCAGCAGCCCCAAGCCGCCTGCACGCACAGGTACACGGGTACACGTACAGAACATGAGTATGAGTCCACAGGCATGGGTATATATACAGAACACAGACACAAAGGGAAAGCTCCACAGATACACAGGTATGGGTACACAGGCATGGGTGTACATATAGAACACAGCTATTGGTAGACGGCGCAGATAGGCATGGGAACACAGAGGGACGTACACACACGTCCACGAGCAGGAGTATACGCACATATAGGCACGAGAATGGTGAGTATACATAATCAGGTACGCATGCACAGGTACACACATACACAATGCAAATATACACCCCACTCAAATAAGTGCACACCCAGAGGTGTGTACACACATACCCACACGTATGTTGACACATAAGGAATTTACACGAGTGCAAATGAGTATACATAAACACATCCTCAAGTTAATTCCATCTGGTCTTGTTCGCAAATGCCTGTTGGATACAGTTTTGTATCATATGGGGAAAGAAAGGGTCCAAATCGGGCTGATGAAGGACTGAGGGCTTGAATAGAGGCAACAATGTACAAGGAGCATTGTGGGTAATGACTGACCTTCATAGAGGGGGCGGCAGTCACTAGGGAAGTTTCTCACCCACGGCGCGTTTGAAAACGGCGACCGGGAACATGGCGTTGGCGGCATTGGGCACTCACCGGCGGGCAGCGAGTAGACGACCGTGCCATTGGGTCCTTCGTCAGGGTCCTCAGCCATTAGGGTGGCCACCAAGGTGCCCACGGGAACTTCCGTCTCCACCTGCCGTGCACACCCACGTACAAACGAGTATGTGATAAAAATCTCCGAATAGATTCCTTTCCCGCTCATTCCTCTCCCACATTTCTACCCATAACTGGCCAAACGCCACCACCACCACAATCACCACCAACCCCACTAACACAATCATCACCACCACCAGCTCCAGCACCACAATCACCACTGTTATCACAACCATCATCACCACCATTGCTGCCACTGCCACTGCAACCCCAACATCCATGGGACGTAAAGCCCAGCCAATTGACAGGGCAACCCTGAGATCGAACTCATGCCCCGCGGTGGCCGCAGGTTCGGTGTGGAGGGCCCCACACCTGCGCGTGGTATTGCGAACGAAGAAAGCGGGGGGCGTTGTCGTTGGCGTCGGCGACGGCGACGTGGACGCAGCACAGGGCGGAGCGTGGCGGAGCGCCGGCGTCAGAGACCCGCAGCGTCACGCGGTGCCACGGGCATGCCTCGCGATCCAGCAAACCTACGGCACGCACCTCTCCTACGCAGACACACACACATAGACGGACATGAGGGTGTGATGCACGGGGGTGAAGAATGGGTCCAGCAAACCTACGGCACGCACCTCTCCTACGCAGACACACACACATAGATGGACATGAGGGTGTGATGCACGGGGGTGAAGAATGGGTCCAGCACACCCACCATGCTCACCTCTCCTACACACAAACACACACGGATGTAAGGGTGTGAGGCATGGGGTTGACAAATGGGTCAAGTGTAACCACGGCTCACACCTTTCCTATTAAGACTAATTTACGCCGTATAACTGTACATGTGCCTATGAAGGACTGCACAGTGCATGAGGAGGTGGTGTGGCCAGACCCATTGCTGACCGACCACCCTCGTCTCCCCAGTGTTTAAGTTCACACACTACACCAGGTACTCATTTAAGGCTGTGCTGACATAAGGGAAGCTCAAGGCCGGTTAAAATATTCTTCACTTTCACCTTAAGCGGGAATTGAATTTGGGTCGCCGAGTTCATCATGCTGTGCACCAACCAATACACTACCACTCCCCACCTCACCTATGCATGCATTGATGCTCGGAAGGGACAAACACACACAGGTTTAAACAAACCTCAACAGTGTAGAGCCAATTCAATTAGGTCTTAAGCTTCAGGCTGCAGGTCAAGGTTAGGCTTGACATGGACAAGCCTTCATCCAGCTGTATATGTAACATGGGTAATGATGATGATTTAATGACGATGGACACCAAGAGCTGTTTTCGGATCCCTTGCGCTCTTGCCCGTCCAGGCCTCTGTTCGCAGATCTCACTGTCGGGTTTGTGTCTCACCGCGTGTCGGGTGGACGTGGAAGGAGACGTAGGCCCCGGTTGGCGACGGCCCACAGGCTGCGGGGGACTCGACGTGCTCGACGGCGAAGGAGACCCAGCCGCCGGGACCGGAGTCGGAGTCGCTGGCGCTCACCATGCCCACCAGGGAGCCCGGCTCCCCCCCAGCGGCGCTGTCACCTTTAACGTCACCAGCGCACGTGATTACTACCATGATTATGACTGTCACCACCATCGCCACCACAATAACCAGCATCGTCACTCGCGCTCACCGCCCTCCACCATGTGAGCACCCGGGTCCGCGACGCCAGTGTTACCATAAACATCACCAACATCCTTCTGATTCCTACAATCATTACCCCACATCATCATCGTCGTCGTCGTCGTCTTCACGAAGACCACCGGCAGCAACACCATGAGCTCTACCACTATTTCACCGATACAAGCATCACCACCACAACCTTCTTAACCATAATCATCCTGATCACCATCATCACCATCTTCAACACTGTTAACAACAAAAGTACTAACTATGGCACTATCATCAATACCATCACAGGAACCATACACTTTAAAGTCTATACAGACAGGTCAGCCACTCCATTTTGAATTCGACAACTACTGGCCACTGCTTTACCCAAAGGCCGGGATAATCTCCAGACAATCCACCAACCCTAACCTCCATGGGGCTACATCCGGCCGCCCTGGCACAGACACCGGCTGCACACTCACCTCCTGAGTCGTTCTCAAGGACAGTGAAGAAGTAGTCGTCCCTTGCGGGTACGGGCGAGTGGTTATTGTCATCCGTGATGGACACCAGTATGCGGGCGGTCGCCATGATGTCCGGTTCCGCGCCGCCGCGATGACGCCGTCGGTGGCGATGCGGGGAGGAGGAGAGGAGCGGCCATACCATCGGGGATAAGGGGATGAGTGGGACGAGCCGTGCCACCAACGTGAGGGTGAGCGTGGGAGACTGCTCGCGGTCGAGCCTGCACCGCGTCGTCACGCGCCCAGTGCGAGCGTCCACCCGGAAGCAGGACCACGACGATGGCGACGACGACGATGAGGAAGAGGTAGCAGCATCGTCGGGGGCGAGGCTATAGTGCACCTCCCACTGCTCGCGCTTGGTGCCGTTGCCGCCCCAGCTCCGAGCTTCCGCGCCCAACCGCAAACCTGCTCCGCTTCTGCTCCCGGATTCAAATCTGGTTCCTGTGTTAGATCTGGATACAGATCCGGTTACGACATCCGATCCAATTCCGCCCGCCGTTCCGATCTCGATTCCAGTCCCGGTTGTGGTCTGGGTTCCGGACGCGGTCGCGGGCGCCGGTGGGAAAGGCGTGAACGCGCGGAGCGTCACCACGTGCGTTCCGAGCGTGGCGCCTTCCGGCACGGAGGCGCGTATCTCGGGGGTCGGGAAGAAGAGCGAGGGGAGGATGGGAGCCGACTCCGGCGGCGCCGGTTCCACCGAGACGGTGACGTGCAGCGAGGACGACAGCGCAGGGGAACCCCCGTCCTGAGCCACAACCTCGAATGCGAATCTGCGGGGACAGCAAGACGGGACAAGCGCACGAAGGAGTGATTTTAGTGCAGCCCAGGAATATGATGTCACATTATGTATGTAACATATGTTGCCAATGTAGCCAACCATACTGTTCATCGGAGGTGCAATTAGCACGGCTAGCTAAAACATTAGAGGTAGGAGGGGAGGAGATGAGTAGAGATATAGGCAGGGGTGAATCCATCTAGGATGTTGAAAATGATGTGACCTTGAAATTGATCCAGGATTGGATTTGGTGCCAATATTTCAGTCAACGCATGAGAGCGCGAGTCACATGAGAAAAGCTGCCCCATGTGATACACGCCGATGACTCGGAGAACTGGCAAAACTTCGGTTGGCGTGAACACGGTGGTCTCCGGTAGCCTCACCGTGCACCAGCAGCCAGGGCGGATGGGGCGACGGTGATGACCCCGGACCGCGGCTCCACCAGGAAGCGACCGTCAGCACCGCGCAGCGAGTACCACACGGAGCCCTGCTTCCCCGCGTCCTCATCGTGTGCCACCGCCACCAACACCACCACCGCCGTCACCGCTGAACCACCACCACCACTGGGCAGCAACCACAATCGCACAGCCACGATAACCATAATGTAACGACAACTAGTAAACAGGATGCATAATCAACGTTTTTGGGTTTAGATCGCATTATTTATAAATGTGTCGTAACCCTCCACCACCCGACACGGCCAATCAGTAAAAAAGTGTCACGTTGACAAAAGACAAATAGTTCACTGCTTTAGCCCACCGGTGTGTTGAAGCATGAAACCACAACATTTACAATTTGAGTACGACGTTTTGCTGGTAATTGCATCCAGCATCATCGGGCAATTTGCCTACGCCAGCACTACCACAAGCACAGCAATAGTGATAGGCAGTGTTCAACCACAACGAGCATTGCCATCACTGACAAACCACCACCACCACTGGGCAGTCAGCACGATCACGGCCAAGACGACCACATTAAACTAATAAACACAATCACTCTCGCCGCGCACATGCACCCTTTTGCTCCTCTCACCTCCTCGCCCCTCGAACATCGAAAGTGGGCGACTCGAGCCGCACGTCCACGCGGTCACTCGGGAAGCGCGGGGCGTTGTCATTGACGTCGAGAACTGTGACGCTTACGCTCGCCACCACCTCCTCCTCGTTATTATCGTCGTCCTCGTTATCGCCCTCGTCACCAGCAGGCCGAGCCGATCCAGGTCGGGGTCGGGGGCCGAGGAAGGAGGCACGCACGCGAGCGGAGAAGTGCGGGTTCGACTCCCGGTCGAGGGGGGCGGCTGTGACGAGCAGCCCCGAGGTCGGGTGCACGGAGAGGAATGGACCAGCGCCCCAGTATATCACGCCTAGAACACGGGGACAGGACACCGGTTGGGACCGGGGGACAGTGGGACACGCAGAGAGGGGGACATGGGACAGGGGGACATGGGACAAGGGGACACAGCGACTCGGGAACAGGGTGATGAAACGGGTGGGGGAAAGAGAAAATGACAGAACAGGTGGGATCAAATGGAGGTTACGGGACATAGTGAGATGGTGAAATTAGGAGGAAGAGGGGAGGCAGAGAGGAAAGATAAATAAAGGGGATGTGGAGACATGAGACAAAGGGACATCGTGATACAACACATGGGCACAGAAGAAACGTGACGACACAGAAGAAGTTGTACTTTTCCTGTGTGTGCACAGTAGGTGCGCAATAATGCATCAAATAATGTATTAAAGTTATGTTTTTACACTCACAATGCACAGGTTTAAACGGGCGTGCGAGGATATTTATTTATGGTTAATGCAGTGTGTCGCAAATTATGTGCTAAATCTACAGTAAGGCCAATGGAGCAAGCAAAACTGTATGAGACAGGAAAACAACGAGACACAATACAGTATATGTGTGTATACGTATGAATGTGTATGCACAGTACTTATGTTCATCTGGGTATGTATATCGCTGTGTGTGTGTGCGCGCATGTGAGCGAGCGACTGGGATGATCCTTTGCCTGGACCGCACTCCTTAAGAACGACTTAACCTGAGGCAACCGCCTCACACCGTCTGTCCGCATCTTAACTTCAGCCAAGCACCCTGTGCCGTCTGTTCCTATCTGTTTGTGTGTCTGACTGTGTGCGTGTGTGCAAAAACATCGCCACTGGGGAGACAAAGGCGGTCGGGGGTGGTGGTGGCGACCCACCTTCTTGTGTGCTGTGCCGGCCTTCATAGGTGCTTGCTAACAGCACTTGGCCCAACAGTATGTTAAGACTATACGGGAGATCTTTGTTTTTGTGTGTGTTGGTCACAACACTTCATGATACATGCTGACCTTGATAAGCGCTCACTAACAGTATTCACCCCAACAGTCTATGTACTCGATATAAGGGATCTTTGTACTTGTGAGTGCACGTGACTTACTGTGTACGCATGTGACTCTGCGTGTCAGACTCTGCATGTATGACTATTGTGTGTGCGGGGGGGGGGGGGGGTGGCACAATGGTTAGCGTGCTGCGCTAGAAACCCAGCAACCCGAGTTTGATTCCTGCTCACGAACATTAACAGTGGTGAATATTGTAACCGGTCTTGGGCCTCCCCTAGGTCGACTTAGCCTCACATGAGCACCTGGTGCAGTGTGTAAATATCACCACTAGGGAGACAAAGGCCACCAGGCTAAGTGCTGGCCACCCACACCCGGCCGTCATAGGTGCTCACAAACAGCACTTTCTCCAAAATTTTGTTAAGTCTATATGGGGAATCTTTGACTGTGTGACTGTGGGTGTGTATGACTCCAATCCTGGTAGCCCGAGTTCAGCTCACAGCCTTGGGTAATTTCAGTGGTAATTAAGTGAACAGGTTCTGGGTCTCCCTTAGGTCGACTCAACCGTAAATGAGTACCTGGTATATAATGCGTAAACATCAGCACTTGTAAGACAAAGGCAGCCGGGCGTGGAACTGGCTGCACCACACCCTTGTGTGCTATGATGACCTTAATAGACATTCGCTGACAGCGTGTCTGGCCCCAACAGTCTATAATGCTCAAAGGTAGGATCCATGTCCTGAAACGTTTGTGCAAACGTGTGAAGATGAAGTTGTGTGTGCATGCATGCGTCTGCGTGCGTACTTGTTTTTTATTTCAAATGTTCAACCTTCACCAACATAAAGTCAAACTAAAGCTCCTTTATGATTATTATTAAGGCTCATACAGAGCCAGACAAAGGCAGCCTTAGGATGATTTCTTATAAAAAAAAGACTTTAGATATATTTTCCTGCGGGGTTTCATTTCCATTCGCACCCTCGCGTTGCCCCACGAGACCACGACGGTGAACAACTTCCACTCCGACGCCCTCCCAGCGAGCAGTGCACCACCCCGCGTCGCTGGCGTACCTGCGTGGGCACTGGTGCCGGTGACAGTGCCGAGGGGCGTCCCCACGGGCGCGTCCTCGCGCACCGAGAACGAGAGACGCGGCCTCGGGAAGGTGACGCGGGGCCCCAGAGCCGGGGATCCCGGGGAGCCGCGGCGAGGGGGAGCGTCGGGTGAGGGGGAGCCGCCGCGGGGTCGGGAAGGCCCCGCCGCGTCCCCCAGCAGAGACACGCGGACGCGAGTCTCCGAGAAGAGGCCTCCCTGAGAGATGGCGAAGCATAGAGGCGGGGGGATGTATGGACACAGACAAGAGGGCAGGGAGAGAGACGGTGAGACAAATACAGAGATGAACGGAAACATACGGACAGATACAGACAGATGCGTGCGCACACAGAGAGATGGATACACAGAAACACAAAGATAAACAGACAAACACAGACAGAAGTAAGCATTCAGAGGAGAGAGAGCAACAGAGACACAACGCAGACAGAGATTCACAGAGATATCAGCAAACACAGATACAGATACAGAGACACACATGCACAAATATTCTCCCACATAAGCACACAAATTGGCACATGTATAGAGAAATAGGGGCAACAATACAGAGACATACAAAGAAAGATACACAGAAACTCCCATACAAAGACAAACCACAACACAAAAAGAGAGGGAGACCCACAAAGACTAAGGGAAACACACAGAGGGTATGCCATTAACAATGGGAATAATATTAACGCTGATTAATTGATGTTAATACGTGTAAACATGAATCAGAGGTGTGGACTCGAGTCATGTGACTTGGACTCGAGTCAGACTCGAGTCATGAATTTGATGACTTGCGACTCGACTTGGACTTGCATAACAATGACTTTGTCCCACCTATGAGATGTGGACTCGAGTCATGTGACTTGGACTCGAGTCAGACTCGAGTCATGAATTTGATGACTTGCGACTCGACTTGGACTTGCATAACAATGACTTTGTCCCACCTATGAGATGTGGACTCGAGTCATGTGACTTGGACTCGAGTCAGACTCGAGTCATGAATTTGATGACTTGCGACTCGACTTGGACTTGCATAACAATGACTTTGTCCCACCTCTGACATGAATATACCCAAGCAGTTGTATTCACTCGCTGGAAAACACCACTCAGTATTTCAGCAAACCATGTTCAAAATGGAGTTGGGCTGCCTGTAAAATATGGACGCCATCATTGTTATCACCATCATGAGCCACGGTCACTGCCCTGCTGAACGAAGGCCTCCCAAAGCCGATGCCATCTCACACTGGTCAGCGATGACCCAATGCACCTTGCCACTGCGCGAGAGCTGATTTAATCGCTCCATCTCCGCATTTTGTTAATCACGGTTGGCTACGTACGGTGCAAAAGAAGTTCAACATACATACATTGCGTGTCCCCCGGGTTCCTGTTCCCTCCCTTTGCTGGAACCCATGACAACTCATAAGGAAGCCTATGCCAGAGCATCACATAGGTTACGGTCGAACGGTCACCACAGATGGGAATCGAACCCGGAGTCGGCGTGGCTGCAGGGTGTGCGATAGCGGCGATGCCATGACAACGACCTCCTCCCGCTGCCTGGTGTCACTCGCTCGCTCACACAGGACCCCCTGTACGGGGGTCCCCCGAGTCTCCCCCCCCCCCGCTGTGAGACCAAGGGTCAAATGGCCCACTCTTGCTGGTGGCAAACTTCCCCTGAGGGATACACGCACAATGATGAGGCGTGGCAGCGGCGACGCACGCCTGTGATCTCGGCGCTTACTCGACATTCTCCAATGAAGGCTGAAAACTTTACGCGTTGCCAAATGAGACACGCGGAGAATACATCTCCTTAACATATCCGTCTCTCCAGATACAAAATACAATTATTTCTTCCACAACCATCAGCCCCCACGCCCACCCGGCCTTCTGGGCATGCATTATTTAAGCAGAATTAGCTCGAATTGAATCAATGCTGCTGAAATTATGCACTCCCGGAAGGCCATTGGGCTGATGGGTTGCATGAAAAAAATACTTACATTTTACATGGAGAGACAAGTATGTATGGCATGATGTTATTACTTATATTCTCCACAAAGAAGCAAATTATTATTTTGTCTATGCATTAGCTTTGTCCGTAACAGGGGGAGGGGCATGATGACGCCCGTGAAGTAAACCCAATATGAACCATCCTGTCGTATAAAGTTGCATTTTGCTGTTCCAGTCAAATTGATCAAAGGGTTGCTCAGGACTCTAATTGGAGACACGAAGCAGAACAAAAAGGACTTTGCAAAAATGCTAATTTATGTTTGCCCCGACGGCTACTTATCAGCTTCTGTACCGCTAAATTGAATACTTCTGAAGGTTAACACATGTTGAAAAGGATTGCAGAATACATGCTGCATTTGTACACGTACATATATGTGGTCATTAGCAGTAGCCAACGCAGTTTGATCATTAAAAGTCAATCTCAACGTCTCTCCGCTAAAACGACCACGGAGATCCATCACTCATTTCAACGCATGGAGAGGCGCATGTCTGCATTTATCCCGACAGATGAGAAGAGGAACACTTATTGTAGATAATATCCAAGTCAAAGACAACATAGTGACTGTTAATCAAGGTCAGTGGGATTGGGAAGGCCACATCTTTCGAAGCGACGATGGCCGGTGGTGGCTTAGAAATTGACAGTGGCAGTCGAAAGAGGGAGCATGCCTGGGAGCACCACAACCACGGAGATGGAGCGATGAAATTAGCTCGTGCGCAGAAACTAGATGAGATTTTCTCGCATTGCAGGACTGTGAGTAATGGTGACAGCTTGGTAAAAGCCTTCATCCAGCAGCGGTGGATAGACCATGGTGGATGATGTTGGATGAGGCATCTGAATTTCCAATTATCCGAGATTCAAAAGGAAGGGGATGTTTTTTTTGACGTGTTTGTTTAAACGTTAAAACACAAATTAAGCTTTCAATTTAGATACAAACACACATGTATCAGCACATACACACACATAGCTATACAAAATACACACAATGACAAACAACAGAGACACAAAGAACAAAGATCCCCATTTAGCCTCATGGACCGTGGGGGCATTTGCCGCTAGCAATCACCAATTAAGGCAGTGCGGCGCACAAGGGGGTGGTGTGGTCAACCGCCACGCCTGGCCGCCTTTATATCCCCATTGCCGATGCTTAGCCACCGCACCAGCTACTCATTGAGGGCAGAGTGGATTATAGGGGAAGGTCAAGACAGGTTCAGGTACCACTCGTCACTGATGTTAGCCGTAGCTGGGAACAGAACACAATGAATAATAGCGCAGAGTGGGAACAACTGCACCACCACCACCACCTCTACCCGCGTGCGCTTACAAGCGTTTACACGTAAACAAAGGCAAAGATCCCCCGTGTAGCCTACACATGCTACTGGGGTAGGTGCTGTTAGCGAGCACCTCTTTAGGCCGTCATGGCACATGAGAGGGTGGTGTGGCCAATACACACGTACACACGCACACGTTCACGCACGCACGCACACGCACGCACACACGTGCACGCGATGGCTGATGGCAGAGACGCGCGTCTCTGTGAGCGGTGGTGTTGGCAGATGGTAATTGTGTGAGATTTTTGTGGAATCCCCAAAGAGACACAAAATTAAACCAGATCACAACGGCTTTACCCGAGCCTGCACTCACACTCGCGTAAGCGCACAGTCATGCACTCACGTGTACATGCTCACTAAACTTGCACACACACACATGCACTCATATGCAAACATGCTTATATGTTCACTAAAATACAATTCTTACATACACTCTCTCATATACATGCATGCACACACACTTAATGCTCACGAAACACACTCACTCGCACGCTCACAATTGTCGGTACTGATGCATCCACACCCATAAATACACTAATTAAAGACAAAGACACTAAAAAACACGCACACGTCACAAAATACACACATGCATGTTACACACTCATTAAACACACTGAACACTAACACACACTCAACCCACTTACGCGGTCACTTGACGTGTAAACACACAAACTTACACTTGTACGTTTACACACTCACTCAAACTCACAAATACAAAGACCTCCGTATAGCCTTAACAGACTGTTGGCGCAAGTGCTGTTAGCGAGCATCTATAAATGCCGGTACGGCACACGAAGGGGTGGGTGGCCAGCACCACGCCCGGCCGTCTTTGTCTCCCCAGTGGCGATGTTCTTACACACCACACCAGGTACTCATTTGAGGCTGAGTCGACCGAGGGGAGGCCCAGGACGGTTCAAATAATCATCACTGGTGTTGGCCGTGAGCGGGAATACGAACTCGGGTCGCCGGATTCATAGCGCAGCGCCCCAATCGCTACACTACTACTCACACACTCGGGTGGTGTGGCCAAACTAAGTCACTGGTACAGAAGTGAGATACACTAACAACCACTCCACCAATGTTACACGTGCGTAGAGGTAATGATCCCCTGGCTGTCCATGCAGACTGTTGTTAACAGGCACCTATTCAGGCAGGAACACTATATATGGCATGTAAATACTCAAAGAACCCTCACACACGAGGATAAAGACCCCCCGTATAGCCTTAAAGACTGCCACGGCAAGTGCTGTTAACAAGCACCTGTGAAGGCCGGCACGGCACACAGGTGGGCGGTGTAGCTAGCGCCATGCCTGGCCGCCTTTGTCTCCCCGATGCTGATATTTGGCTGTGGCCATGAATCGAATCAAGCTTGGGGGGTTCGGATTCTTAACCACGTGGGGAACCCACCATGTCACAGCTTCCATCCAACACAAAGAACACACGCGCACAGGGCTGACACTGTCGCCCAAATCGACCCCACTCTGGATTCAAACTCGTCGGCGTCTCCCGCAGTGGTATTGTTAACGCACGCAACAAATTTGCATTGAATACATTTCCCAAAGCGCAACTGTTGAAGATCGATAGCAAACCAATCAATCATTCAATCAGTAAGAAACTCAATTAAAGAATTGATCGAGTTCATCCGTTGAGCGCGAGGAATACATTAAAAAGGACAATGCATACATTTACGCACTCACAGCCACGCACTGCCACGCACATGTGCACCGACAGACGCACGTACACGCGCGTGCAATTAACATCCGTTATCGAGGCCAGCCTGGCTTGGGGCTCAATGAACCCCAGGGTTAGAGGTCAAATCTCAAAACGAGGTCAAACAGCAGCTGTCTGTTGAGTCACACACGCACATCCATTCATACACACGCACACACGGGCATTTCCACGTACATGCATACACACAGATGCAAACGAATACACACTTAAACACACACAATAATTCGTACATACACATGGAGATGCGCACTTACAGTAAATACACTTTCATAAAGTAAACACGGATTGATGCCACGCAGCTACACACGTCAGACACGCAGTCACAAGACAAAGGTCCCCCTTATAGCCTTCATCGACTTGTGGGGCAAGTCCTGTTCGCAAGTAGCACCTATGAAGGCTGGTACGTCACGCGAAAAGGTGGGTGGCCAATCACATGCCCGACCACCTTTGTCTTCCTCGTGGCGATGTTTACACACCGCACCAGGTACTCATTTGTGGCCGAGTCGACCTAAGGGAGGCCCAGAACCGGTGCAGAGCAGGAATCAAACTCGGGTCACCGGATTCGTAAAGTAGCCCGCTAACCGCTCGCACTACCGCAGAACAGACAGTCACACGCGCTGAAACACATGCATTAACACACACACAGACACAAGACAAGGTTTCTACGTATCGACTTTGTCGAATGTTGGGGCAGGTGCTTTGAGTGAGCACCTATTAAGGCCGTCACGACGCACGAGGGGGTGCTGTGACCAACACCACGCCCGGCCGCCTTTGTCTCCCCGGTGCTGATGTTTACACAATACACCAGGCAGCTGCTACATGAGGCCGAGTTGGATTACAAGAGGCCCAGGAACGTATTCTGATATAACTCGCCACTAATGTAAGTCATGGCCGGAAAATGAAAGCAGGTCGCCAGATTTGTAGCGCAGTGCGCTGACCACTACAACCACCATTTGACCACACTCGCACAGACATCTCTCCTTTGGTCTGGTCTGTTGGGGCAAATGCTTTTAGCAAACACCAATTAATACATGAATCAATATCCTGCATTGTCAAGGGAGAAAACAGGCTATTATGAGCGTGTGTAAGTGTGTGTTCATTTGATGTCCTTTATTTAGCCGGCTCGAGAGTCCTGGTGAGATTAGTTACGTCGTCGCTGTAGCGATGCATCAAACATGCAATGGCAACATTCGTTTGGAGGGGAGCGGTGGCGCAGTGGTTAGCGCATTGCACCATAAAAACCGTGAGAGTTCGACGCCTGGCCGCAGCTAACAACTGTGATGGGTCATATTTAAAACTGGCCCTGGGCCTCCCCTAGGTTGACTCGGCCTTAATTAAGTACCTGGTGCGGTTTAACATCATCACTGGAGATAGAAATACGGTCAAGTGTTGAGCTGAGCGCACGACCCGCCTTGTGCACAGTGCCAGCCTGTCAGCACTTGCCCCAGCAGCGTATGTAGGTGATGCTGGGGATCTTTGTCTTTGTATATATGTGTGCGTGTGCATGAATATTTGTTTGTTGTGTGCGCGTGCCACACACTGCCCCCCGGGAGTTCACACAGCCTCCCCGTGGCCTCCCCAGAGAGAATTGAAATGAAGCAGGGACTGGCTCTCAGTCAAAACATCCCAGTGCACATTCATCCACACGTGCTCGTACAAAGACAAAGATCTCCCGTGTAGCCTTTAATAGATTGTTGGGCCAAGTGCTGTTCGCGAATATCACCTATGAACGCCGGAACGGCACACGAGGGGGGTGGTGTGGGAAGCACCATGTCTGAGCACCTTTGTCTCCCCAGTGCTGATGTTTACACACCACACCAGGTACCTATTTAAGGCTGAGTTGAACTAGGGGAGGCCCAGGACCGGTTCAGATAATTGTCACTGGTGTTGGCCGTCAGTGGGAATCGAACTCGGTCCACCGGGTTCGTAGCGTAGCGCACTAAGCGCGTTGCCACTGCTCCCCAGACACTCAAACCGCACGGACAACACACACTCGCACACTAATTCACACATTCACGGCAACATGCATACACGTATTCACAGATACACACGTACACTGACATATAAACGACCGCATGCAGGAAGAGATACAACACCTACACAATCACATGCATAACAAAGACTCACACATGCGTATGCATGCATGCACGTAATGGACACACAGAGACAAGATCCCCCGTATAACCTTGACAGACTGTAGGGCAAGTGCTGTTAGCGAGCACCTATGAAGACTGGAACGGCAAATGAGGGGGTGGGTGGCCAGGACCACGCCTGACCACCTTTGTCTCCTCAGTGCTACTTTTAACACACCGCACCAGGTACTCATTGAGGCACAAACAAAGACAAAGATCCCCCTATAGTCTGAACAGATTGTTGGAGCAAGTGATATTGGCGGGCACCTATGGACGCCGGCACGACACATGAACGGGTGGGGGGCCAGCACCACGCCCGTCCGCCTTTGTCTCCCCAATGACGATGTTTACACATCGCACCAGGTAATCATGTGAGGCTGAGTCGACTTAGGGGAGGCTTAAAACCGATTCAGATCATCGTTATAGGTGTTGGCCGTGAGCGAAAATCAAACTCGGATCCCTGGGAACGTTGCACAGCGCTCTCACCCCTGCACATAAATACAGACAGAGACTACACACCCACACGGACACCTACAGCAACAAATGTACAACGCCAAAGATTCTTGCAATGGTCGTATATATGTGCACACCCAGACACAAATGCACGCGCACAAGTGATTATATCCACATGCACCCACACATGCTTGCACACAACACACAAACATGCATGCCCATGCACGCAAACACACACACACAGGCAACCCAAATGCAGGCATTTGCACACGAACAACACACAATACACAAACACATTCACACACGTATAAACAAAAAAACAACCACAAAAGCTGCCATTTGCCACTAAGTGGTGATCAAATTCCCTTGTGCCAGGCTAGGTGGACTTTGAGGCCACGGGAAATGTGGAAGGCGCGCCGGCAAGAGGTCACGTTAAAGGGTGACTGACTGAGACTACTGGCAGATAAACGCAGACACACACGGGCACATGTGCAAACAATGCAGACATATGCGTGGATGTCACGTGCAGCCACACATAAACACAAACATGCGTGCGCGGAACCCTTCAAAGACTCAACAGGTGCCAAGAGTTTCCCGTAAGCACTTCACTCAAGACTCCGGCAAATTCTCGGTTCGATCCCCGCAGGGAGGAAGAGGGGATGAGGGCCCGAGGGTTCCCCTACAGGATCTTAGGCGCATACTGTACACTCGCTAACAAAGACAAACATCCTCCCGTGCAGCCGAATGGAATGCTGGGGCAAGACCTGTTAGCGAGCGCCTATGAAGGCCGGCACAATACACAAGGGGGTGAGAGATTTGGCCGACCTTCCATCTCCCCAACGCTGATGCTTTACACAATGCAAAAGACACTCACTTTAGACAAGAGTTGACCGAGGGGAGCCCAGTGCTGCCACTCCCCATACCCTGAGTGTAGTTTGGACAGTGAGTACTCATTCGGTGCTGAGGCAAACCCTAGGTGAGGGGGCCTTGTCCAAGACCCAGTCGGTGGTGCTTAGAGTTGAGTCACTCACAATGCACGCAATCTCACAAAATCTTGGAAGCTAGGCAGGGCGGCACTTAGTAGTTGTCTGGAATGCCAGATGTTGTAGGTTTGAGCTGTGAGGTAGCCAGGAAATGCAAATATGAACGGTGAATCGTTGAATCTATCCGCGCAGAGCTAGGAGTGTTATCCCCCTCGTATATGTGGAGTATTTCTCCGGACACTCTGGTTTCCTCCCACACGAAGCCAAACGCTCATTCGTGGCACCAACCAAGCATCCCAATGCAGGACCCTCCTGAGAACCAGTTCTGAGACTCAGCAAGGTTTTCCTCATTACATAAATGGCACAATGTATTCATCATAACCACAGACCTCGATCAAATCTCCCAGATGAGCCTAATCTGATCAGATTTCTCACCCTAACCAGCTAAGTAGCAGGGTAGAGCCGACAGACTCTGCGGGGCAAAGTGGTGGAGAGCAGACAGCCGGCTACCCCAATCTGCGCTAACCAGCACGGCCAAACCACCACTACCCCCGCCATATAACCCGCACGGAATTTGGCAGGCCCTCATCCAGCACGTGCGTGTACGTTCCTTGTGATCGTTATCACTTCACGCGGAGACGATGATGTAGGGGTGACCCAGTCTCGTACCTTGTCGGTGGCGCGGACAGTGAACGTCTCCGTCGAGACGTCGGCTCCGAGCGAGCGGCTCACGCACAGTGCTCCGCTCCGAGTCCCCACGGAGAGCCAGGGGGACGCGGCGGGGGCATCCGACGAGGCGACACGGGGGACAACGGCCGAGGCGCCGGCTGGCTCCAGCGAGTAGCGGACTTCTCCGAACTCACCGCCGTCACCATCCAGTGCCACCACCTGCACCGGCAAGGCAAGGAACGGTGACAAGCGTCATCATCGGCAACAGCATCATGACCATCAGCAGTTGTAGCAGCAGCAGCAGCATCTTCATAATCAGTTTCGGCGTAATGATTATTGTCATCATTGGTTTAAGCATCGTCATCATGGTAAGCAACCTTTTGATCAGCATCATCATCAAGATCAGCATCTTCATTAGCACCATCGCAATCATGAGCGATATCATCATCAGTAGCAGCAGCAGTATCACAATTACTATGGACATCAACTCATCCTCCTCTACTGTGCCTAGAGCCTGGAACTCATTTCCACGAGAAATCCATGCTGATGACTCCTTGCCCCTCTTCCAGTCCAGGCTCATGAACTTCCTTTTTCTCCTCTGCCTATCACTGGTTGCCTATTTCTCCCGATACAATATACATGACGGCTCTTCCTGTACAGCCTCTTGGGACGCAGTTGCATTTCCACACGGTATACAAATTATACATTGTATACGCACAGGACACATCACATATATATACACTCTCAAAAACGGCACACACACAATTTCTGGCACTCATATACACATTATACACTAAACACATGTACACACACCATACATGAAAGACAAATATCCTCCGTACAGCCTTCAACAAACTGTTGGGGAAAGTGCTGTTTAACGAGCACCTATGAAGGCCGGCACGGCGTACAAGGGTCGCCAACACCACGCCCGCCCACCTTTGTCTCCCCAGTGCTGATATTTACACACTGTACCAGGTACTCATTTTAAGGCTGAGTTGACCTAGGGGAGGCCAGGACTGATTCAAATATTCAACCGTAGTTATTGGGAACGAAACTCGGGTCGACGGGTTTGGAGCGCAGTGGCTCAAACCACTGCACCACCACTCCGCTTACATTAATCACACAGCCACATACACACTTGACACACCATACACACTGAACACACACTATACACCAAGCACTCACACATACACTATACACTTAACATATATATACTACACACTTTACACAGATACATTACACACTTAACACACATTATACAGTAAAACACACGCACACTCGCCACATACCAACACACGCGCGCTCATTTCCGATCCAGTGTTGGCATGGAAATTCCTCAAAAAATGACACACATCACCATGTAAACTACTCACACACCTCATATCCCCCCACACATCATTCTATGCTCACACCTCAATACCGCACGGTGTAGGTCATGAGGTCATCACGACCAATGCCGCCACAACTCTCCATCGCTCCCTTCCTTATGCCAGATTTCTCAGAAGCTGAGCAGTCAACGACCAGTCTCCAAGCCCATCTGGCTCTAGGTCTTCTCACTGTGGCAAAGTTGACAGGGGGGCCCTCCAAGGACCGCCCTTACAGTCCCATTATCGCTGACCTCCGGGTACCACTCCAACGCCTGTCTCGGTAACCTGCCCTCCTCCACCCTGCACACGTGCTCCCGCCCATCACAACCTCCTCTCCCTGATCACATATATGAGCGGCTAATATCCCCATTCTGTTCCAAACCTATAAGTTTCTAACCCTATCCTTCTCCATCTTGCACACGTGTTCCACCCATCACATGCTCCTCTTACTGATTACATCCGCAGCACTTTCGATGCACGTTCTGTTCAGAACCCCTAAGTCGTTTACCCTATCCTGGCATGAAATTCCTGGCATCCTCCATATGCTCCTGTTTCTCAAAGGCCAGAAGCTTCTTTTCTCGTTGCTTTGATAGAGTCCAGCCCCCTGACCCGGTGCACCGACACGGACATTACTCCTGCCTCAAACACCCGTCTCCTCACGTGAAAGTTGACCTCTCCACGCTCGCGCAGTGGTTTATGCGATCAACGTTACACCTCCTCGCCCACACCTCACCCTTCACCAAAACTGAAACTTTAACACCACACCTCATCCAAACATCACACATCAACACCACAGTCTCACGCTTCACCTAATCTAACATCTCAACACCACAACCAACTCAAAGTTCACACCTAAACACCACAACTCACTCAAAACTCACCCATAAGCACCAAACCTCACTCAAAACTCACCCGTCAACACACCTGACCCTTCACCAAAACTGACACTTCAACACCACACCTCAACCAAACCTCACACATCAACACCACCCCCTCACGCCTCACCTATCCTAACACCTCAACACAACACTTCATTCAAAACTCACCCCTCAACATCACAGCTCACTCAAAACTCACCCCTCAACATCACAACTCATTAAAAAACTTACCCCTCAACATCACAACTCACTTAAAACTCACACCTCAACATCACAACTCACTCCTCAATACCACACCTCACCCAAAGAAGTCCCACCACACATACTGCTGGTAAAACTAAAAGTTCTGTAAATATTCAAGAACGTTTGGGCAATTCCTTCCATAACCAGTATTTTTGCAAGATAGGTCAATAACCCACTTGCTGTCCCACCATCAACTCAAAACCCCACACTTTGGGAGTCTTACAAAGTATGTCACTACCACACGCCCCACGACCACCACCGCACACCAACATCTCTCAAAGGACCACACAGCACCTCACTGCTACACATATCCCTCACCACTACACATTCTTCCCACCCACACCACCACCAGATTTACATTTCTCACACCACAACACCCAACTCACGACACCCCTACAGATCTCACACCACTACCACGCCAGGAACCGCCACACCACACACCACCTCACATCCGTCTCACCTCACACCACCACCACCACCTCACTACCAAACATATATGCAACTCACACCACCACATTCCTCTCAACTCATACTACCACCTTATTACCAAGCATATATGTAATTCACACCACCACCACCCCCATATTCTTTCCACCTCATGCCACCACTACCACCTCACTATCCAACATCTATGAAACTCACACAATCACCACCACATTCCTCTCACCTCATGCCACTACCACCACCAACTCACTCCCAAACATCTACGTAACTCACACCACCACCACCACCACCACACATCCACATTCCTCTCCCACCTCATGCCACCACCAACACCACCACCCCCCTGCTCCCACCCCCCTTCACTCCCTCCCCCACACAAACGTGAGCGAAGGATCACTCACGTAGAGCTGAGTGAAATGAGGTCCCATGTAGAGTTTATTGTTTTAGGGAGGAATCTTTAGACGGACACAGACACACACGGGGAGTCACGGGTAGTCATGGGTAGATGCGCTACAACATACGTGGACACACGCGGAGTCACAGAGAGTCACAGGGAGATACATTGAGAAATGTAGAGAAATAGAGAGATACAGGAGGCACTAGGAGACACGGAGAGATATACCGAGACACGGGGAGACACATTGAGAAATTTGGAGACGAGGCACGAGGAGACGTGGGGAAATACACTGAGAAATTGGGATACACGGGACACATACTGGAACAAAGGGAGACACGCGAAGGCTACACATTCTGAGACACGGGGAGACATGCTTGATGGGATACATCGAGGCACGGGGTCACACACAGCCAGACACAAACACCTACGGGCACAGAAACACAGACATAAACACGCTCACACCCACGGGCACACATACATACACATAGAAACGGACACACACACACAGAAACGCATAATAATATACATTCACAAACATCCACACATGCATGCACAATCCCACAAATATACACGCATCAGGACAGGCAAACATCTCCAGGTAGGCACTCATTCTGGCGCACAAAGACAAATACAAAATAAAAAAAATCCCCCGTATAGCCTGTAACAGACTGTTGGGGCAAGTGCTGTTAGCGAGAATCTATGAAGGGCGGCACGGCACACGAGGGGGTGGGTTGCCAACACAGCTCCTGGCCGCCTTTGTCTCCCCAGTGGCGATGTTTATACACCGCGCCATGTACTAATTTTGTGGCTGAGTCAAGCTAGGGGAGGCCCAGGACCGGTTCAGATAATCGTCACCGGCGTTGGCCGTGAATCGAACTCGGCTCGCTGGGTTCGTAGCGCAGCGCGCTAACCGCTGCACCACCGCTCCCCACTGGTGCACACTCCCATTAGGGACCACCTCCAGGCAGACGAACCGACAGGTCGCAGCACCAACACGCAGGTTCACACCCCTACAGGCAGACGCACACCTACAGGCAGACACACCCCTACAGGCAGACACAGACCTACAGCCAGACACACACCTACAGGCAGACACACCCCTACAGGCGGACACACCCCTACAGCCAGACACACACCTACAGGCAGACACACACCTACAGGCGGACACACCCCTACAGGCGGACACACCCCTACAGCCAGACACACACCTACAGGCAGACACACACCTACAGGCGGACACACCCCTACAGGCAGACACACACCTACAGGCAGACACACAAGTACAGGCAGACACACACCTACAGGCGGACACACCCCTACAGGCAGACACACACCTACAGGCAGACACACACCTACAGGCAGGCACACCCCTACAGGCGGACACACATCTACAGGCAGACGCACACCTATAGGCAGACGCAACTCCAAGCGCACACACATCCACTGGCAGACCGGGGGTTTGGGAGTGGGAGGAGGGGAGTTGGGTTAAGAAACCCAGAACGGGTGGGGTCTGGCGTGTGTCCACAACGCTTACAGCTTTACACACCACACGAACACACACGCTACACACACGCTACATACACGTTACACGTACAAAGACAAAGACCCCCCGTATAGCCTGTAACAGACTGTTGGGGCAAGTGCTGTTAGCGAGCACCTATGAAGGCCGGTACGGCACACAAGGGGGTGGGTGGCCAACACCACGCCCGGCCGCCTTTGTCTCCCCAGTGGCGATGTTTTACACACCACACCAGCTACTCATTTGAGGCTGAGCCGACCTAGGGGACGCCCAGGACCGGTTCAGACAATTGTACACCCTCTCGCACACGAAACGCACCAGCACACTCACGTATACACACACACACACAGTGTGTTGTGTACACACCGTCTTGGTTGGTGTGGCTTGTCCACGGTATATGCACGGTGTGTTGGGTACCTTGTGTGTACACGGGGTGGTGTGTCCACTGCAGAGCGTTGTGTACACGCTATGTGTACGGTGTGTGTTCCATATACACTTGATTACATGTAGATGGTATGGTTTGTACACGGTGGTAGGGGGTACATTGCGTTGTGTGTACGCTGTGCACGGTGTGTGCACGGTGTGGTGTGTACACTGCTTCACGTTTACTCGGTGTGTACACGATATGGGGTGTCCACGGCGTGTGTATGGTGTGGTGTGTGCACGGTTTGGTGTGCACGGTGTACACTGGGTGGTGTGCGCACGGTGTGGTGTGCACACGGTGGGGTGTGCACACGGTGGGGTGTGCACACGGTGGGGTGTGCACACGGTGTGGTGTGTACACGGTGTGGTGTGTACGTGGTGGGGGTGTGCAAACCACCCCGCGTGCCTCTGCGGCAGCCTCATCAGCAGGATTTGACGCATTTTTGGGAAGAGCGATTCCATATGGCCCCACTGACACACGCACACACTCACCAAGGTATATCGTACTAACATATAGACATGCTAACATTGCTGCAGAAATATACATGGTAACGTACACACACACACAATATATACACTCACACATAATGCACACGGATATACAACATAACATCGACATTAACATGCATACATAATTGTGTACATGCCAACACACACACACGATTATACAAACAGTCCTAACATACAACTCTCACTTATGTACATACGGCAAAACCAAAAAACTCAACACGTTAGTCAATAACACTGTGGACTTAAAAGGAAGAAAATATATAATAGAGAATGTCCACTCTTCATAGCACGTGTCTTCTTTATGTGTTTATGAATCGCGGACACGGCACAAATTGTCACCTGTTAAATATTCTGTTTCCCTTTTAAGGCCACAGTGTGACTGACAAACGTGCCGGTTTTTTCCTTCTGTTTCACCGAATAATCACGTTGTACACATTCAAGACAAAGATGCCCCACGTGTAGCCTTCGGCAGACTGTTGGGGCAAGCGCTGTTGGCGATCATCTCCTAAAGCCGGCGAGGCACACGATGATGGGTTTGAGTGGCCAGCCGCCTTTGTCTCCCCAGTGGCGATGTTCACATGCCGCACCAGCAGCTTACTCATTTAAGACCGAGCAAGTCTTTAGGGGAGGCGCAGTGACCGGCTCAGATGATCGTCACTGATGTTGGCCGTGAGCAGGAATTGGGTTCGTAGCGCTGCGCACTACACTACCCCCCCCCCACACGCACAAGACGAATAGGACACGCGCGTGTCTGCTCGGATCCACCCACCTGTCTTGGCTTTCACGGGATTTTTGTTGTTATCCGTGATCGCGTCTCCACGCTAAGGGGCGTAAATCACTTAACCACGCTCGCTATCGTTGTGTGCCGCTGCTACTGCTGCTGCACGTCCGTGCGTAAAGATTCCCCGTCGTAGCCTATGGGGGCCGTCGGGGCAAGCGCCGTTAGCGAGCGCCGATTAAAAGTCAGCATGACGCGCGATGCGATGGTGTGACCAACATGATGGTACGTGTGTGTGCCCACGTGTAGGTATGCACGTCTTGTGTGCAGATGTGTGTGTGTAGTGACTTATGTATGTGTACATGTGTGTGCGTGTGTGCCCACGTGTAGGTATGCACGTCTTGTATTCAGATGTGTGTGTGTAGTGTCTTATGTATGTGTACATGTGTGTGCGTGTGTGCCCACATGTAGGTATGCACGTCTGTGTACAGATGTGTGTGTGTAGTGACTTATGTATGTGTACATGTGTGTTTGTATATGCCCACGTGTATGTAAGCTCTTCTGTGTACAGATGTGTGTGTCGTGACTGTGTACATGTGTATGTGCCCACGTGTAGGTATACACGTCTTGTGTTCAGATGTGTGTGTGACCGTATGTATGTGTACATCTGTGTGTATGTGTGCTCACGTGTAGGTATGCACGTCTGTGCACAGATATGTGTGTATGTAATGACCGTATGTATATGTGTGTACATGTGTGTGTGCGCGCATGATTAATTCTCTGTTCGTCTGACTATGAAACTTGACTCCGGCAAAGGCTGGGAATTTTTAGCGAATTTCTTTTGAAAAAAAAATATCGCAAAAAAAAACCTCGGTGGGTTAAAAGAATCCTTCTTTGTCTGAAAACGAATGCCGAAACAGGAATGAGATTTGTGTTAAGCACGGTCGTAGCATCAGCAGCAGCTGCAACATCAGAAGCAGCAGCAGCAAGGCCAACACCGTCAGTACCAGCAACAGCGGCATCATCAGCAGCAGCATTCTTACTTCATAATCATCCTTGCCATCATAGTCATCAACATTACAGTTATGAGCCCCTGCAAACACAAGACACGTGTTCCTTGTATAGTCAGGGAACGGCACACAAACACTCAAAAATATACGCACACTGACGTTTGCATAAACGCACACCTTTACAAAGACAAAGATCCCCCGTATAGTCTTAACAGACTTTCATAACATAATAGAGGTTTTTGGGTTAGATCACATAAATATATAAATGTGTTGTTAAACCCGCCACCACTCGACACAGCCAACTAGTAAGGGTTGTCACGTAAACAGAACGTGGCCAATTCGTCACTAGTACAGCACTAACCGGTGTGTTGGAGAGCCAAGCCACAACATTTACAATCTGAGCACGACGTTTCGCCAGTAATTACAACCAGCTTCATCAGGCGACAGCCAGATTTGTGTTAAATCTTAACAGACTGTTGGGGCAAGTGCTGTTCGCGAGCACCTATGAATGCCGGAACGGAAAACGAGGTGGGCGGGTGGCCAACACCACACCCGACCGCCTTTGTCTCCCCAGTGGCGATGTTTACATACCGCACCAGGTACTCATTTGAGGCTGAGTCGACCTAGGGGAGGCCCAGGACCGGTTCAGATAATCGTCACTGGTGTTGGCCGTGTGCGGGTATCGAACCCGGGTGGCCGGGTTCGTAGCGCAGCGTGCTAACCGCTGCGCCACCGCTCCCTACAAAGCGAGCATCACACACACATACACATCACACACACACACGCACACAGCACACACACACACGTGCAATGACACACAGCTCCGCGGGCACTCTCAACCTGCACACAGTCACTCAATGGGATGCACATGCGTGAATGCACAATCACACACACAATCACAGACACAAACACAATTACACAACAACAACCGGCATTCGCCACTAAGTGGCGGTGACGTTGACCACGACGCTTGTGCCACAATTACACACACAGTTACACACAAACACGCGTGCAGTCAGTGACGCACAGCGACACATTCGCATTCACAGCGATCAGATCACGCAGCGAGCGCGTTTATCTGACGAGACAGACTCACACACTCTCTCCTCCACACTCTCTCCCCTTGCATTCTCCCTTTCCTCTCACTCTAGCTCCCTCTCACACTCTCCCACCAATATCCTCTCACCCTTGTCCCTCACACTAACTCACACTATTTCCTCACACTCCCACTCTATGCCCTCTCTCTCCCCCCTCACACTCTCCCATCAATATCCTATCATCCTCTTTCCTCACACCGTCACTCACTCCTCACTCTCCCCTCGCTCTCTGCCACCACTCTTCTATTAATAAACCTCTCACACTCCTCACACTCACACTCTCTCCACACTCTCACCCATCACCATCTCTTCCCTCATTCACTCTCCCATCACCCTCTCCCCTCACACCCTTCCATCACTACTCTTAGGTTTTTTCGGTAAAGTCACGTAGGTAAACAATTAAATTAAAAATTACTAAAAGTAATAATAGAAATAAAATAAATAATCCATCCATCATGGATTAATAAAATAATCAATTAATAGAATAATCCTTCCATCACTGTCCACTCACCCACTCTCTTCCCTCGCTCGCCCCTTACACTCTCCCATCTCTCTCTCCTCTCAGCATCCCATCACCAGATCCCATAACACTTTCCCCTCATACCACTCTCTCCTTAAACTCTCCCCTCACAATATCCCCTCTAACACACAAGAGGGTTGCCACCTGTCTGGGTTGGCCAGGATAGTCCGGAAATTGGCATCTATGTTAGGGTCGCAGACATTGATTTGTACCAAGAACTGGTACCGGTATTGTATTACATTTCACATAACAGTATACTGTAACTTCGGTAATGTCACGTAGGTGAAAATATTAATAAAATAAAAAAGTGAAAAAACAACCAAATTTAATTTTGATCTAATTTAGTTGTTTTTCACTTTTTTATTTTATTATGATTTTCACCTACGTGACTTTACCGAAAGAACCAAAGAGTATGGATCCTTGCAGTCACGAAAACTTCAAATCTAGAAGTATTCTGTAACTGCACCATTTTGATCATAGACGTAGGTGGACTGAGAAACGTGTCCAGGTTTATAGTCTGTGGAAAATGTGGCAACCCTCCCTCACAGCCTCTTCCTTCTGAATTCACACCCTCGTCACCTCACTCTCTCTCCACTCACACTCCGCTCTCTCCCCGATTCTCATCTCCCCTCTTTCATCTCCCGCAATCTCTCTCTCTCTCCCGTCTGCTCTACGACTCACCTCTGTCTAACCCCATCTGTCTTTCCCTTTCCCACCCTCGTCTCTCTCTCTCTTTCCTCACACCTCTCCCCCTTTCCTCCCATGCCTCTCTCAACTCTCCCGAAACCTCCGTGTCTCTCATTTCCGCTCTTTCGTGTCTCTCCTTCTCTCTCGCTACGATGTTTTACATCTCTCACCTTCCTTTGTCTCTCACATCTCTGCACTCTCCCTAGACCTCGTTCTCTCTTCTTCTGTAACGAAGAAGATTCCGGGTTTCTCCGTTTCTCTTGTTCTTTTCTCGATCTCACTCCTCTTTTCTCCCGTTATAAACTGAACCCGTCCTGGTTTTCCCCCTAGGTTGACTCAGTCTTAAATGAGTACCTGCTGTCGACATCAGTAAGAGAAAGGCGGGCCGGACTTGCTGCTGGCCACAGCATCCCCCTAAAGTAACGCACCGGCCTAACTCGGCTTGCTCGCTAACAGCACTCGCCCCAACAGTCTGCTGAGGCTAAAATGGGATTTCTTTGTGCCCGCGTGCGAATGCTTCCACTCGTGCACAGGAATGAGCAGGACACTGACGCATGTGCCGTGTGGGCAGGCGGAACGACCTTAGGAAGGCCTGAAAACACCGGCGTTGATTGTCGACCTTAGACCTCGGAGGAATAAAAAACATTTTCAGGGAGGCAACCGACTTCAAAGATTGACAACAAGGCTCCTTTACTCCCAGGCTTGAGGTCGGATGGAGAATTAATGACCGGGTTTGAGTTCGAGGTGACGTTTCCCAACCTGGGACACATTCTTGTTGGTTTATGCCGGTGTGAAATAAAATGTCTCACTCAAAACCTTTCCGCTGATCAGTCATTCACGCGTGCAGCAGGTGTGCGCGTACACTCCGCTGTGAACACACAATATCTGCTTTTACATGAAGGGCGTTTGTGTATGTGTGTGTGCGTGTCTGCGTGTTTTTGGGAGCGGTGGTGCAGTAGTTAGCGCATTCCGCTCCGAACCAGGTCACCTGAGTTCAATTCCCGCTCACGACCGATAACAGTGGCGAATATTTGAAATGGTCCAGGGCTTACCCCCTAGGTAAATTCAGCCTCAAATTAGTACCTATCGTAGTGTGTAATCATCAGCACTCGGGAGACAAAGGTGGGCACGCGTGGTGCTGGGCACACCACCTCTCTTGCGTGCCGCGGCGTCCTTAATAGGTGCTCGCTAACAGCACTTGTTCCAAAGTCTGTTAAAGGTCCTACGGGAGATCTTTGTATTTGTGTGCATGTGTCAAAGACGTACACTCTGTATAGTCTTATGCATGTTGTATATTCTTTTATGTAATAGTGGGTGTGTAAACGTCTACTCGGTGTATATACGAGTGAGCGGGTGAGTGTGTATACATGTCAGTGGGTGTGGGCGGGTGTGTTTGTCTGTGTATATATGTAAGACTGGGTGGGTGGGTGTGTCTGCGCGTATATATATGAGTGGGCGGGTGAACATACACATATGTACGTACGGCTGTACCATTTACACACGTTCGCTTAGAACGTTTTGTCGGATGTTTGAATGGACATTAACAAATTACACAGCCAGCGAAACAGCAATTCTCTCCCAATTCCAACAAAGCCGCGACTTTGTTGAGAGAAAACACTTTTTTTTTACGTCAATGAAAAAAAAGTTCGGGTTGGAAGAAAAACACTCACACTTTTCCGCTCCCAAATAAATTCACAAAATCCCCAAACGATTCACGCTCGTGTTCGCTATGCATCATGGGAGACATTCCCCCACAATTCCTTGCGTTCCTCATGTTGCCACGGGGGCACGGTTAAAGAGAAATAGCGGTGGGAAAGCAATATGCCATTTGCGTTAACGGCTTTGAACTTATTATAAAAGTCAATGTCGTGTTGGCACTGGTACATCATGCATGACAACTACGTCAATGCAGGCCTAACCCACATAAGAGATAACCACTACTAATGTAGCATCAACGTCTCTCTTTGACAGCTGAATTTAATACCAGTTTCCTAATTATTGGGCATCATCAACGCTGAGCTGGTATATTGTACATGACAACTGCATCAAAACGAGCCTCATAATATTAGAAATCATCATGCCTATCCTACACAAGACAAGCCAAGCCATTGAGTCCCATTACTCAGCCAAGCATGGATCAGCACTCTTCTCCACTGGCAGATGTTAATTCCACATTTTAATGGCAGGGCTATGTATCGACAGAGGAGTACCACTGGTGACAGCTGTATTAATGCTCGTCTCGACCGAATTAGAGATCATCAGTGTGACTTATCATACCTCCGTTGGCGACCCTGGGCCATTGGTGGAAATTCGGTATTACCATGGCAATGGCTGGACAGGGAGGATATAATCCTGACACTCGATACCAGACAAACACATTAACACCGGTTTCGTCCTAATCAATTCCAAAACAGTCTGGAATTATTTTGGCATGCCGCATCCATCTCGCTTAATTTTTTCCTTATGATACTGCGATGTGTGTGCATTGGTGCATGTGCAGTGGTGTGCGGCGGTGCACGTGTGCAGTGTGTGTGTGTGCACGGTGGTGTGTGTGATGGTGTGAGCGCGTCGGTGTGTGTTCGTCAGGGTGTGTGCGGTGGCGTGTGTGTACGGTGGTGGGTATCCAGTAGTGCATGTAGTGGTGTTGTGCAAAAACACGTGAATGAACAGCACTTCGGGTAAACAGATGCCCTTAAGGACAGTACATGCATTTAACGTCCTTGTCCTGAAGGTAAACTCCTTTTAATAGAGACGCACAAATGTCTGTGACATCAAATCAAGTCATATATGTGACATTTTCATTCTGGAAAATACTGAGTGAGAAATAAAGTCCTCCTAATTAGGAGTCACCAGTGCGACCAAGCTGCTGCCCGGCTGCCAATTAGTCCGCGCGCTCACCTTGCCGAGGCACTTCCCGACCATGACCTCTGACCTCGCCACGCTCAGGTTCAACTCCCGGTCGCCGGGGAAACGGAATTCGGGGCGGCACTCGTTGCTGTCGGCGATGCTGATGAGCAGGGTTGCTTTGGTGACGCGGGGCTGGGCGCCCCCGTCGCTCGCTGCGACGGTAACGAGCACTCCGCGGGGAGCACGCTCGTGGTCCAGGGCCCCGGCCACACTCAGCACCCCCGTGGCAGGGTCCACCGAGAACCAGCCCCCCACGTCGGACAATGATGAAGATGTCGATGTGTGCGCACACTCCCACGCTCGACCGTCTGCCAGAGAAAAAAACAAAGAGGAAACATTTTAAACTTGGGATTTGGGTCACGAAATCCAGTGCATTATGGTCAGCTGTCGATGACTGACTACGATTATGATGCCACAGCGTATGCAATGTCCACCTTACAGTTGAGTGCTTTGCATTATGATTGATAATATGAATAGAGTGTGCAGCCGGTGTGACTGCACTTGGACCCATGGGTCAAAACGACTCAGGTGCTGGGCTACAATCAGGGCGGATATTGGAGAGGGGAAGGCTTATTTCATTATTTGTGCCAGGGCCTATGTCAACCGTGCTACCTCACTGCCACTGCACAGACCACTCAACATCTCTCTGAGCCAAAGGTGTCCCACGTGGGGTGATTCTCATCTCTATCAGCAGCCCCGAGCCACCGACAGAAACTCCACACAGATCGCCTCCCATAAACTACATGGATGGTTCTACTTGTCGTACTTCTTCCTACCCGTGAAACCCCACAGCACAGCGCGGTCACCTTCGTCGGCGGTAGTGCCGTCGTCACCTCCAGCCGCTCGCGCTCCTACGACGGCGTAACGCACGCGCCCATTCTCTCCGGCGTCCATGTCCGACGCCGACACCCGCGCCACCCACGTCCCCAGGGCAGCGTTCTCGGGCACGTCGGCCACGGCGTCCGAGGACGACGACGGGGGGACAAAGACAGGGTCGTTGTCGTTGACGTCGTCCACCAGGACGTCCAGCACGGCCGTCGACTCGAGCGGGGGCCACGCGCCGTCGCGCGCGCGCAGTGTCAGGCGGTAGCGCCCGCGCACCTCGCGGTCCAGGGCGCCGCTCACACGCAGGAGGTAGACGCCCCCCGAGCCGCCTGTGCCCCCCGCCGCGCCAGTGCCGCTGTGCGGGGCGGGCGATGGAGCGGTGCCGGCGTCGGGGATGGAGGAGGAGGAAGCGGTGATGGCGCTGGCCGAGGGAAGGAGCTCGAAGACGCCTTCGCCCCCCGAGAGCGTGAGCGTCGTGGGTAGCCTGGGTGAGCGCGGGCGAGTGTGAGCGAGCGTGAGCGAGCGACCAATGGGGTCGATTGAGCAAACTCTGTTAAGTGTACATGCCCATAGACTGTATACACAACACTATCACGTGTACATGCATATATGTACACTCAAACCTACTGTATGCACGCACTCTCCTGTGTACATGCACGGCCACACGTGTACGTACAATTGTATGCAAACATGTATACACAAAGACAAAGATCCCCTTTAGCCTGAACAGTTGGGGTACGTGCTGCTTGTGAACACCTATTAAGGCTGGCACTATGCTCAAAGAGGGAAGGTAGCCAGCACCACGCCTGGCCGCTTTTATCTCCCCTTGACCTTGGTGCCATAATGGCCGAGACACGCTCGCCTCCTCTCCGCCTGCCCCTCCCGATGACATCATCTCTTTTTGCGGTTTGACGTGTAACGTTATCTCTAATTAAATACTCTCAAGGACAAACGCACGCCCAGAGTGTTACAGAACCCATGCATATGCATGATTGTTCTTCCTTGTTAAATATTGTCATGCGCCAGATCCTAGGATTAAGAAATCGACTGGCAAGGTGAACCGACCTTGGGCGTCCACCTCCGGCGCCGCCATTTCCTCCGCTTGGATCCCAGACGCCATCTTGCGAGTCGTCGCCGCCATCTTGGGAGTCATCGCGTGATGCTGGCTGAGCATCTCCTGGGCAACAGTCAGCCAGGAAAGTTGTCACAATGTCAGTCCATAACCTTACCCGGCTTATGTTTTGTTGCTACAACCATTATTTGGGTTTCAGTTTTGGATTTTTATTTTTTATTCTAGATTTGAAGTTTTCGTGACTGCAAGGATTCATATTTTTAACTTTGGAAATGTATATGTTTGTGCCTTTTGCTGGCCTAAACAGGTTCTCGCTAATAGTGCTTGCCTTATTAGTCTACAATGATAAGCAAGGGCTCTGTCTCCATGTCCAAGGCAAATTCAGCATCTCTCTGCTGAGGAGCAATGTGGCAGTGTCGGCCACCATCCTGAGCCAGTGATAGAAACTCCAAATTAAAATGGCAGGGATGAATATATCCATAAGAAACCCATGGGAGTGCATATGCAAGTGTGCATGTGTGCCACAGTGAGCAGAACAGGTGGTGCTCTCTGCCACTCATCTCAGCCAGTTAACACATTACACCTGGGTCTGTCACATGACCTCTTTCCAGCGAGCTTTCCACAATTCACTTGGCCTCAAAGCAGACCTAATCAGGCACAAACATAGTGGTGAATTACATGTACATCCCTTTTGTCAATCGACTGCTGGATGATGGCCTACCCACGCCGTGCAGTTGTGGAGGTTATCTGACCATTCTTCACCACGCTGAAATTTGCTGCCCTGTCCTCTGCTGCTCACCACCTACCCGAGCACAATGCAGGCTCAAACCTGCTTCGCTTCTGAGACACAATGAGATTGCATGTACGTATTCCGAGTGATTTTGCACGTGTGTACAGTGTGGGCGACACTCCTCACCTCCGTTCCCTCGGCTGCCCTCGTCACTCTCTTCATCCTCCTCCTCTTCCTCCTTCTCTCCCTCGTGGTCATTGTCGTTACCATCGTTCCGTGGGGGTCCGTGCCAGGCGACGAGGTCGGGAGAAGAGGGGGAGCCGGGGAGGGCAGTGGGGTCGGGGAGGTCGGCGTCATGGACGGAGACACGGGCGACGATGAGGCCCAGAGGTGCGTCCTCGCTCACGACCCCGACGAGGACCCGTGGAGACGAACCTGCGATCATCGACACAGTTACGTTAGCGTCGTCCCTGGCAGCAGCAGCATCGTTAACGGCACCAGCAGCTGTGTCAACATCGTTAATGTAATTAAGTCGCAACACTGCCAACATGAGCAGCAACAGCAGTGACTTTGTCAGCATCATTGACATCATTATCAGCAGTCACTTGGTGAGCAGCATCATTTCATTACATCAACGTCATCAGCTGCAGCATTACTATGATCATCAGAACTATCAGCAGTAGCAACGCTATTAACATTGACAGCAGGAAAAGCAGCATCACTATCATTGCGATAACATTAAATGTACCACCATTAGCATAACATCTGCAACAGCATCCGCATTACCAAAATCACTGTCATCATCACCAGCATCAACAGCTGAAACATCAAAAGCAACCAGTAAAACGTTAGCATAATGATCACCATCAGCCGCAAAAATATCATCATCATGCTTTTCACGATGGTTCTGCTGAGAATGGTGATGACATGATGTTGATGCTGTTAATGATAAGGAAATTCCTGCTTCTAATGATGACATCAACAATAAGACATGGGATATGCCCGGGTGGATCAGAGGTAAGAAATACTGAGCCAGCACTCCTGAGATCCTGGGTTAAAATGTGGGTCCCTACCACCCACCCGTAATTTAAATCGGGTTTCCAAGTCTCATGTTCATAGTCTGACCCTGTTCACCAATGTCATCCTGCCCATCATCTCACCATCATCTCCATCACCTTCCCCTGCTCCTCCACCACCACCACCATCATCACCATGTCGACCGAAGAGGATGGCGCTGATGAGAGGGGGGTGCTCATTGACGTCGACGACGCGCACCGAGAGGAAGGCGGCGGCGCTGAGGGGGGGCGCCCCCCCGTCGCGTGCCACCACCACCAGCTCGTGCCGGTGCTGGGACTCGAAGTCGAGGCGGCGGCGCAGGCGGACGACGCCGGAGCGTGGGTCAACCGAGAAAAACCCGCCAGGGTCACCGAGACGACGGTCCAGCTCATAGCGAACCTGCGGTGAGGCAAGGGGGGGGAGGGGAGGGAGAGAGGAGGAGGAAGAAGAGTGAGCAGTAAGGGTTATGGATGGGAGGTGGGTAAGGAAGAGGTGTGGGAGGAGGGTGAACATTGGAGTATGCAGAAGGGTTGAACAGAGTGAGAGGATGAGTCGGAGAGCTTGAGGAACCACAGGGAAGGGTGGTTGTGGTGATAGTGATTGTAATGATGGTGGGGGCCAAGGTGATAGAGACGATATAAGTGAAGTTCATAGTGCATCAATCACGAATCTCTCTACACACGTGTGTAGACATGTACACACATGCAGATGCACAATCCATCCCCAGACCCCTCCACCCACCCGTGCATTCATGCCCTGGTCTCCGTCGCTTGCCCGCACGCGCGCAACGCTCGTGCCAAGCGCCGCGTCCTCACGCACGCTGGCGCCGTAGCGGCGCCGTGAGAATGCAGGCGCCTGGTCGTTCTCGTCCCCCAGGACAACACGCACGGCGAGGCCGGGCCGCGACACGCGTGCCGGCGCCCCGCCGTCGTGGGCCCGCGCCCGCAGCCGATACCCGCCAGGGCGGGCTTCGCGGTCCAGCGGTAACACCACCACCAGCTCCAGCCGCTCGGCCAATACGTCCCACTCAAGCGAGAATGGCAGGCGGCGCCGCTGCTCGCCACGGGGTCGGTCATCTTGGGTCAGGACGGAGCCGGCATCCGTGGGTTTGGTGTCGGTCTCGCTGCCGTCGTCGTCATCGGAGAGGGTGTACCCCTGCACACCATGTGTCCCCTCGTCGGGGTCCCATGCCGGCGTAAGGGAGAAACGCGCCCCAACCGGGACCCCCTCAGAGATGTCCAGACGAACCTGCAGTGGGGTTTTGGGTGATGGTTAGTATCTTTGTGACCACTGTTACCAACGTCGTCTGTATCGTTGGCCTCATCTGACAATTGCACACCTGTCATTGATGTCATCGGCCACCTAACCAGTTGCAGCAACAGCATCAGCAGTAACTCTTTCGATGTCAAACTCATCTCAATCACCAACATCAGCTTCATCATTAGCACCATTGATCACCATCCTCAACCCCATCACCTGCCCACACTGCGATCGCACCAACATTTCCGCGAGCGCACGGTGCACCACCCACCTTCTCGTCCTCCTTGGTGCCGTCATCACCTCCAGGGTCACCAACATCGTAAGGATCGTGGCGGGCGTCCCCGCGTGCCCCATGCCTTGATCCAAACCTCGGCTCGTTATCGTTGACGTCGAGGACTCGCACGGTGACGCGGACGGGGGAGTCGAGTGGCAACGACGACGAGGAGGCGGTGAAGAGGAGCGGTGCGATAGGCAGAACGACGAAGTGGTAGCGGTCCCGCGTCTCGCGGTCGAGCACGCGCGCCGTGCGCAGCTCCCCCGTGAATACATCCACCGTGATGTCTCCTCCGCCATCGTCGCCACCGTCGCCACCATCCGCCGGCACCACCAGGAAGCGCACGGTGCCATCCGCATGTGCCAACGGGTCGAGTGGGACTTTGCCGGGATCTGATGACGATGATGACGATGATGATGATGATGGGGCATGGACACCATCAGCGGAAAATGGAGACGAGGGTTTCCCGTCATCGCCGTTGGTGGCGGCGCCTGTAGAGACGAGAGGGTTTAGTGATAATGGTGATGATGGTTATTATTATGATGATGCGATTATGTGGTGAGAATGATGATGTTAGGTGTACAGTAGAAACCAAATTGCAAGAATTTATCGTTCTTCATGCGGAGCGTCCCAGGGAGCTTTCAAATAAAAAAAACTCAAAAACCCTTTGGCCAATCAATACAGCTAAAAAACACACCGACTTTAACAAATATTTTTAATTTCAAATATTTAATTATGCCAGCGTTCCTGATGTGGGCAGTAACATGGACTATTTGTAGCACGTTTACTGCTTGTTACAGCGGTTCATGGATCAAATCCAGCGGCCACCCTGGTTATTACTGTTGGGTGTATTAACCAAAAAAACACATGCCGTCTGCTTCACAGTGGAAATTAAAGTTCTCATGATGTCTATCACTCGAGTTGGCCATTGTGTGCCAGCGTCGTGGTCCACATATTTGATAAAATTACCTGCAAATTACTGAAATCGAATATACGCTTTCTCCACTACCACTATAACCTTCACTTATATCATTTCCATCGCCTTGGTCACCACCATCACCGTAAATCACCATCACTCACCCGAGCACAGTCTCCATTACCACCACAACCTGAACCAAGGCAGCAGACATCGTGTTGCTCGCAGCAGACATCGCAGCTATCGCGATTTTCACCTGAAGACGAACGCTTGTTTTGCGTTCGAAACGTCGTGATTTATTTTATTTTATTTCTACCTACGTGACTTTACCGAAAGAACCAAAGAGTATGGATTCCAGCAGTCACGAAAGCTTCAAATCAACCTGAACCACAACGAACTAAACTACCTTCACAACCATCACTAAAATCATTACTATCACTACCACCACATCCACTCTAGCACAGGCCACATCTCCACCACAACCTGAACCACTACGAACTAAGCTACCTCCACAACCATCACTAAAATCATTACTATCGCTACCACCACATCCACTCTAACACAGGCCACATCACCACCACAACCTGAACTACCACCACTGCCATCGCTGCCATCACCTGCTGCAGGAGCTCGGAAGGCGGCGCTCACATCACCGATGAGGGTCCCAGCTGGCTCGTTCTCCCATACGGTCAGGGTCAGAGTGCTTGATCCCCAGCCGCCCCCGAGGGCCCCTTCGCTCTCGTCGGGGTCACCCCAGCCGCCGGCGCCGCGCCCACCTCTCCAGCCAGCGCCGCCCCATCCAGTTCCGGTTCCGGCTCCGAAACCGGTTCCGGCTCGGGCAGCGGCGATGGCGAGTGTCTTCAGGATCTGCTCAATGTCCTCGGCTCCAGCTCCGATCCCGCCGAGCCCGGCCCACGATTCCATTTTTGTGGGGCCAGCGTCCAATCCGGTCACGTTTCCCGTTCCGGATGCCGTTGTTCCAGAGAAAATGAGGAAGCAGGAGAGCGCGAGTGTCAGAAGGAGATTCTGTCCGATCGTCGGCACCGCTCGCGTCCCCGTCGACGCCCTCTTCCTCCTCCTGCACCACCTCCTCGTCCACCCGAGTGGCGTTGTCATCGTCTTCGTTGCAGCCATTGGCTCGCTCGATCCACCTCGAATTGTTGAAGCGCCTCGTGTTTGCGAGCGCACATTCATAGTTTGGGAGTGTTCTTCCTTGTGCTCATCGCTTCCGCTGATTTGCAAAATCTAATGGCACTGATTGAGGTCTCAATCTGCAACTGGAGATAATTCAGTCTAAATCCAAATGATTAGATCCGGATCCGGTTGGCAACACAGTTCAAGGTCCAGTTCAAGGTTTTCTTCCCAAACCGGATTCAGATTCGGATTTTGACCTACTAATCGTCTGTACTAAATATTTCAATTGAGAACCAATAATTTTAAATTGTAAAAAAAATGAAGTGTGCAAAGTCTCATTCACAATATAAAGTCTCAGTTAACACGTACACAAAAGAGTATAGAAACTCCTTACTCCCAATAACACTATAATAAATTGAATCATTACTAATACTGCCAAATAACACTGACCGTCAATTCGTCATGTGTGGCCTTCAGCTTGACCTTGTACCTGGGGCTGCGTCCATTTTCGCCCCACAGTGGCCAACCCGGTCATCGACCACTGACTGAGGCGTCGTCTGTGGGACTCCTGGGTCCGAGGGTCCTTGTGGAGTGTTGATCCTTCACACCTTAAGGAGTGGGACCTTGAACCCTTAATTGGATCTTTAGGCCTTGAAGAGTGAGCACTTCAGATTTTGTCGAACTTAACAGGGTCTTGAAGGCTTGAAGACTAATACCTTGAGTTGTTGAAGAATTGGGCCTTGAAGCAATTGAAGCCTGGAGTGGATGCCTGAGGAGTGAGCCCTTGCAGTCTTATAGTTGGGCCTTCACTGCACAGATAACTTCAGGTGCCGTGAGAGAGGCAGGACCTACGAACACAGAAACTCTGATCAAGAGGTCTCCCTCGCAAGTCCTTCTTTGTCTCTCCCACTCGAAGCACAGCCTGAGGCAAGAGACAGAGACACAGACACAATTACTACATTTCCATGAGCCACTAAACTCGAGTACGGACTCGAATCGTCTCCCTGGCGCCGCATATCCATATTTGTTTACAGTCAACCCGAGTCGCCTGTAATTCTTTTAAGGCCAAGTGCCAAATTCTCCAGAACATTTTTTTGCTTCACGGGCTGCTGGTCTGACTACGCCAGAATATAGGCCAATTCTAAGAAGATGCACGTGCAAGGAGAAAAGTGGCGCGACATATGAGATAGCACGCAGAAGATGGGACAGCGCATTGATGCGATCAAGAGATGGTGTAGAACATGCTTTGAGATATAAGGTACAGTATGCTACAGGCAGCACATTAAAAGGGCCTTGCTATATGTAAAGCCGAGTGAGATTCTGCAAAAGAATAGAAACTAGTGTATGGTTAAATAATCGGCTGCTGGAGATAACTGCTACGGGAGATAGCCACATAATGAACAGTGGGGAGATGCCATAGTAGATTGGATGTTATTGGAGACAGCAGTGGATGTCTACACTGTGTGGGAGACGTTATAGGTGTAGGCGAGAGGGAGGCGATCGGGGGGGAAGTATGATGAGTTGCCATGCACGAGGGAGGTGGCTGTTGGTGGTAATGAATATATGCTGTGCGGTGGAGATGGAGTGAGTGCGCGTGTGTGTGCGTTAAGTGCACTCTAGAGAGCCTTACACAGCCACAGCAGTCACTGTTAGAATGGCAAACGCGTTGATAGTGAAGAGGATCCCTGTGTAGCCTTAACGGGCTGTTTGCGAGCATCTATTTGGGCCGGCACGGCTACACGAGCGGGTCACGGACACGTGCTTCGTGGTCATTGAAGGCCCGAGTCGCTATCGAGAGAGGGAGGCCCCCAGAGAACCCGACACTGATGCTATCATTGTTATCCGCGAGGGGAAATTGCGGGGTGGTGGGGGGGTAGTTTGTTGTCGTTGTCACACGGACAATTTTACACTCAAAGAGTGTCCCAGGAAATAACGCGAAGGTGGAGACATTCCGTGGAGGTTGACACTTTATGCAACGTTCCTAACCCGCACTCACAAAACAACTCGACACTTGGAATAGCAAGAGCAGTGCATCCTGCCCAGTTGTATACACGCAACGTTATACAGACGTTGGCCCTACGTTTCGAATGGCGTGGCATTGGCCCAGCGTTGGCCCAACTTTGGCCCAACATTGGCACGTTTCCACTTTGGCTGGCCTCGTCGTTCGAAACAATTACAATATCAAAGATGGAAATTGAGCTCAAACCGCTTGTGGACGCTCACAATGAATTCGTTTGGACATGTCGGGTGGTGGTGTCTCATGACACACACACGTACACACGTGCACACACACACGTACACACACACACGGACAGACGTACAAAGATAACGACCCACCGACACACGTGTACATATACAGTATACATGCACTGTCGTGTGGACACGCACGGCCGCACGTGTCGGTGAAATCGCATGCGTACGGGACAGACAAAGATCCCCCGTATAGCCGTGACTAACTTTGGGCAAAGTGCTGTTAGCGAGCACCTATTAAAGCCCCAACGACACACGAGGAGTGTGGGTGGCCGGCACCACGCCCGGCCGCCTCTGTCCCTCTGCTGACGAGTGTTTAAAACACCGCACCCAAGTACTCATTTGAGGCTGAGTCGACCTAGGGGAGGCCCAGGGACCCGGTTCAGATAATTGTCACCGGTGTTGGCCGTGAGCGGGAATCGAACTCGGGTGGGCGGGGTCGCGGCGCAGCGCGCTGACCGCTGCGCCACCGCTCCCCACACGCACCGGCACATTCGTACGAACGCACACACACAAAGATAAAGATCCCCCGTAAAGCCTGAACAGACTGTTGGGGCAAGTGCTGTTAGCGAGCACCTATAAGGACGGCACGGCACACGAGAGGGTGGCTGGCCAACACCACTCCCGGGCCGCCTTTATCTCCCTAAGTGGCGATGTTTTTTGTTTACACACCGCACCAAGGTACTCATTAGAGGCCGAGTCGACCTAGGGGAGGCCCAGGGACCAAGTTCAGATAATCGTCAACGGTGTTGGTGGCCGTGAGCGGGACTCCAACTTGTGTCGGCGGGGTCGTTGCGCAGCGCACTAACCGCTGCACCACCGCTCCCCACGCACACACAGACACGCACGTGAAATCAATAATTCAAGCCCATCAATGCTAAATGTGCGGTCACCTTATCGGACTGCGAGGTGACGCTTCGCATTACCATCAATAGTAGTACCATCGCTAACATCATCAAAATCACTGCCATCGTAGTCGCTGACATCACAATCACCGACATCATCATCATCATAACCAAGAATAGCATCACGAGATCGCGAACGTAAAGCATCAACGCTAATGACATCGTCGCTATCGCTAACCTCATCGCCAACATCGTCACAACCATCATTATCCATATCACTAAAATTATTCATCAATGGCACCATCATTGTCATAATACTGTACGAATAACGTTATCACTACTACCATAATAATCACTCACCATTATATTCACCTTCATCATTAATATCAAGATGTACCATCTCTCTACTATCTTCATAACCATAATCATCACTAACATCACTAGTATCATCATGAACATCGCTATAATCACTGGTAGCATCATCACAACCATTAACACAAGTCAACTTCATCACCATCACTAAAATGACGTATAATCATCCCCAATAACGATTGCCATCATCTTCATCACTACCATCTCGATCACCTCCACGATTACTAACGACCACCATCGCCATCATTTCAATGAATTATATTATCAACATCACCGTCACCATTATATTCGCTACCATCACCACCATTTAACCGCAATACCATCATCACCTCCAGCCCCGTCTTCACCATCATTAAACCGGCACAATCATCACAACCATCGCCATCGTTACCACCGTGACCACGGCCACCGCCGTCATCAAAATCACCTCTAGACTATTCCCACCATCATCATAATAACATCAACATCCTTGGGCACGAGGGTGGCGTGCACTTATTAACGTTGTGCCTGGTAGCAAGGACCTGGGTTCGAGTTTGCCTTTCTGCGTGGCGTTTGTATCGTTTCCCCCCTGTTCTGCATTGGCTTCTCCTGTTTTCTCCTATAGCCAATTACTAAAAAAAAACAATGTAAACTGGTATTTGCCAAACCACCCCGATGCTCAAACATGGCTCAATAGGGATTACACGGAAAGCAACATCGCCCCCTGGATCCTCCTGATGCCAAATTCACCACCACCACCAGAAATCACCACCACTCCGACTACCTTCATGATCAAAACGATCGATACTATCATTATAACCAAAACACCACCATCATAATCATTACTACCACCATAATCTCCACCACCATAATCACTACCACCATCACCACCACAATCATCCTCACCATCATTGCCACAAAAATCACTGAAACCATCCCCTACGATCGCCACCAAAAGAATAATCCTCGTCGTCAATATGCCCGACACCATCACCAATATATTCATCAAAACCCCTTACCATCGCTCAACCACTCTACCACCATCATCACCATCACCACCACCATCATCATCACCATCACCATCGCCATCATCATCAGCAGCAGTAGCAGCAAGTCATTGTCGTGCCTCTTCATTCAATCGCATCAACGACCGACCTGGCCAGGAGGAGACCCACACTACCACCCCAACATCTCCCCGCATCTCCGCTGGCTTACAGAACGCTTAATGCGTGATATTAAACACACGATTCGCACATTTATTTACGTACGCATCCCACCGACGGAGATCATTAAAAATGTGCCAATGCGTTTTTCAGTTCTTTTTTTCCTCCAGCAATTATTTTTTTTGCTTAAAATAAATAAAATCCCAGAATTAAGTGAACATTCGTGCGCGCGCGTGTGGCAGTGTCAGACTCTGGGGAGCGGTGGCGTAGTGGTTAGCGGCACTGCGACACGAAACCGCTGGATCCCCGGTTCGATTCCCTGCTCATAGCCAACATCGGTGACGAATATCTGATCCGGTCCCGGGCATCCCCTAGGTCGATTCAGCCTTAAATGTCCGCGCTGGGGGAGACAAAGGCGGTCGGGCGTGGTGCTGGCCACTCACACCGTCGTGGGCCGTGTCGGCCTTAATAGGTGCTCGCTAACAGCACTTGGCTCATCAGTCTGTCAAGACTATACGGGGGAAAGGAATCTTTGTCTTCGTGCGTGTGATTGCGGCGTGGTGAATGTAAATGCATTCACTCACCAGTGGATGATTCGATACTTGACATTCAGGACACTCCTACACAATCTCTGCGTCTCTCACCCTCTCTTCTGCACCTCTCCCTACCCCTTACTCCCTCCTGCACGATCCTATCCGTCCTGCTTGCACAGACACTATTATACCACCTCCATCATGCACAATCCCACTCTCCCTTACCTACATCTGTCTCTCTCTCTCTAAGCCTTCAGTAGAACCTCTCTCCCCACTAATCTCTCCCTGTGCAATCTCTCCCCGTTGTCTCTCTCTCCCTCTCTCTCCTGCACAATGCTGCCCTCTCCTCTCCCCTGTCTCTAATTCACAATGCCTGATGCACAATCTCTCCCTAAAACACATCCCATAATGCTGACCTCTCTCTCTCTGTCTCTGTCTCGCCGTGTCTGTAGCGATGTCTATACACAGCTCTCGCGCTGGCTATGTCTCTGCACACTGCTTGTGTCTCTCAGTAAGCAAGCGCGTGTCTGTCTGTGTGTGCTGTATGCTCTATCGCACGGCGCTCTCCGTTCTCTCTCTCCCTTCTCTCTCCCCCTCCTCCCCTGCCTCTCCCTCCCCTTTCTCTCTCTTCTCTCTCTCTCTTCTCCCTCTCCCTCCTCCCCTGCCTCTCTCCTCCGTCACATCTCGCTCTGCCACTAACTAGGGCGGTCACGTGACGGTTGTGGGGGGGTCTGTCCTGCCCCCCACCTCCCTCCACCTCCCCCCACCTCCCTTACCCCCCTCACCCTTCACCCCCTTCCTTCTGCCCCTCCTACTGATCCCCCCCCCACCACCGCCCCCACTCCACCCACCCCACCCACATCACCCCCCCCCCTCCACAACAATAACCACAACCACCACCACCTTTATCCCCCCGCCTCGCCTCCACCCCCTCGCCGTCTCAACGCCACATCCCAAATCGCAGAGCGGACAGAATAACACACACACACAACCGCAACATACACACGCGTACGGAATACCATATACACATAGAATGCACACGCGTACCACGGCAGCGTGTGCAAATATATCTAAAAAACATATATACACACGCAATGAATATCAAATCGCGTGAAACATTGAATACCATACAAATGCAAATCGCCATGCAAATACAAGGGGCACCCCACACACACTCACACACGCGCTTGCAGGCGCGCACACGCAGACACGCGCGTGTTTAACACAACACATGCGGTGACACACGGAGACAGAGATTACCCCATAGCGAGTGCCGGGGATTGTGGTGGCGTGGCGGGGGCGAGTACTGTTTGCGAGCACCTATTAAGGCAAGCACGGCGCAGCAAGGGATGGATGGTCTGGCCAAAAGGCCACGCCTGGCCGCCTTTGTCTCCACCACAGTGTTGATGGTTATGCACCACAACGAGGTGCTCGTTTAAGGCTAATTCGACCTCGGGAAGACCCAGTACGTACATGTGTATATATATTGCACTGGCACACAATATATATACACACACACACCCACAACACATCTCTCTATCCTTGTAGACTCTTTCGGATTTTGAATCAAAGTGCTGTTAGCGAGCACCTATTAAGGCCATCTCGGCACACCACGTGAGAGTCAAAACCCATCCGCATTTATCTCACCAGGTACTCATTTAAGACTGAGCCGATCAAGGGTAAGTCCAGGACGGATTCAGATCGATGCCGCTGATGGGAGCCGTGGCCAGGAATCGAACCCAGGTCGCCAACGCTGCCCCCCCCCTCCCAACAAACACGCTCTCTGCTCCCTCTTCCAAGACGTCTCGACAGCGTGGAAGAGTAGGCCAAATAACCTCCTCTCTTCTCGAGCTTCCTCTCGTGAAGGCCCTTCCGCCAGCAGGGGCGTGAGCACGCACTTTCAGGGCTGAAATGTCGCCTATTTGCATTCCTTGATGTCGTGTACAGGCGTAAGGATCTGCATGCGGAGCGGTCGCGAAGTGATCAGCGCACTGCGCAATGAACTCGGCCACCCCGGTTCGATTCCCGAGTGATGTCTGAACGCGCGTGGCGAAGTATGGTCAATACACAACGACCGTGACCCACACGGTGTGGAGAGGCCTTCATCGAGCAGTCGATTGACGAAGGGCTGCGAGTTATTAATCGCGTGTATATGCAGTCATGACTAGGGATGTGCAGTGACATATTGTGCATGCACGTACATGGCGGAACACGTGTGCTCATGCATTCCTTCCTCGACACACGCGTGCAGGCATTAGTTAAGCGCTCACGCTCACACACATACTACACACACACACTCCAAATCACACACACGCTCACACACACGACACACACACTACACACACACTCCAAATCACACACACGCTCACACACACGACACACTCCCAATCACACACACGCTCACACACACATACTCCCAATCACATACACGCACACACACACATACTCCCAATCACACACACGCTCACACATACTCCCAATCACACACACGCACACACATACTCCCAATCACATACACGCACACACATACTCCCAATCACATACACGCACACACATACTCCCAATCACACACACGCACACACATACTCCCAATCACACACACGCACACACATACTCCCAATCACACACACGCACACACATACTCCCAATCACACACACGCACACACATACTCCCAATCACACACACACACACACATACTCCCAATCACACACACGCTCACACATACTCCCAATCACACACACGCACACACATACTCCCAATCACACACACGCACACACATACTCCCAATCACACACACGCACACACATACTCCCAATCACACACACGCACACACATACTCCCAATCACACACACACACACACATACTCCCAATCACACACACGCTCACACATACTCCCAATCACACACACGCACACACATACTCCCAATCACATACACGCTCACACATACTCCCAATCACATACACACTACACACACACTCCCAATCACACACACGCTCACAATACTCCCAATCACATACACACTACACACACACTCCCAATCACACACACGCTCACAATACTCCCAATCACATACACGCACACATACACATACTCCCAAGCACACACACGCTCACACAAAGACAAAGATCCCCCGTATAGCCTTAACAGACCGTTAGGGGCTAGTGCTGTTAGCGATCACCTATGAAGGCCGGCACGGCACACGAGGGAGTGGGTGGCCAGTACCACGCCCGGCCGCCTTTGACTCCCCGGTGGCGATGTTTTTACACACCGCACCAGGTACTCGTTTAGGGCTGAGTCGACCTAGGGGAGGCCCAGCACCAATTCACACAATCGTCACCGGTGTTGGCCGTGAGCGGGAATCGAACTCGGGTGGCCGGGGTTCGTAGCGCTGCATTTGCACGCACACGCTCACGCACACGCGGTGACTCGCACACAGCTCTAGACAAAGAAAACGTACACACACACATGCACAGGCATAAATTCACGGTCACTCTCGCTCTCTGGCTCTCTCTCTCTCGCACACACTTTCTAACACAAGCTCTCCTCTCGCTCTCTCTCTCATACACACACGCACGCGCGCGTTCTTACGTACACTTTGATACAAGACAAAGATCACCCGTATGGCCTGAACAGACGTTCGGGACATGTGCTGTTATCGAGCAACCCGTGAATGTGCACGTGGGGGGTGTGCCCAGCTTCACGCCCGGCCGCCTTTGTCTTCCTTGTGGCGATGTTTACACATCGCACCAGGTTACTCATTTGAGTCTGATTCGACCTGGGGGGAGGTCCAGGGCCGGTTCAGATAATCGTCACTTGGTGTTGGCCTTGAGTGGGAATCCAACTCGGGTGCCAAACATACATACACACACACACTTTCACACGAACTTTCTCTTCTCCCACTCTTTCACGTGTGCGAAAACTTTCGCTCACACGCACACACTCCATCACTCTCTCTCTCACACACACACAATTCTCTGACACGAAGTTTTTATACTGACTTTCACACACACAACTCTCTTTCACACACACACACTCACATACACTCCGGCACATTTTTTTAAACATAAATACTTACACACACACACTCTCTGACATAATATTTTATCACTCACTCTGACACATGCACACACACTCTCTCACACACACATGGACACATACCGACTTTATTTTGAACACAAAGACAAATTATCTCCCCGTATAGAATTTAACAGACTTTTGGGCCAAGTGCTATTAGCGAGCGCTTATGAAAGGCCGGAACGGCACACGAGGGGGTGGGTGACTTGATTCACGCACATAATTTCACTTACGCACACATACACTGTGACACACTATTTACACACACACTTAAACACACTCTAAAAACAAAACACGTTGTTGTTTTTTTAACACACACTGATACCCACAAGGGGGTGATGTGGCCAGAACCTCGCCCAACCGCCTTTATCTCCCCAAACGTAGATGTTTACACACCGTACCAGGTACTCATTGAAGGCTGAGTCGATCTAGAGGAGATGAGATCACTCACAAGTGATGTTCGCCGTGGCCGGGAATCGAACTCAGGATACCGGGTTCGCAGCACACTGCGCCACTGTTGTAACACACACGTTCCTACACACACACACTTAGGCGGACATTAACATACATTTTAGCACACTCCACACGCACTCTCCCTGAATACACATACACTGTCTCCCCGGTGCTGATGTTTATACGCTGCACCAGGAATTCATTTAAGGCCGAACCGACCTAGAGGGTCAGGACATGTTCCAAAGATATCACTTGCCACTGGTGATAGCCGTGGCTGGGAATGGAATTCACGTTGCAAAACTTTGTAGAGCAGTGCGCTAACCACCGCGCCACCACTCTACCTATACACAGACACACATACACGCGAAGACGTAGATATACACACATACACAACCCACACTATCCTTCTCACACACCCCTCTATCCCGCCCTCTATCACGCCTCTCCCTTCATCCATCCCCTCTTCTCACCCCCTTCTCTCCCTCCATCCTCTCCTCTACCTTCATCGATCCCCCCTCCTCTCCTATTCTCCCTCCCATCATCCCTCCCATCATCCATCCCCTCCTCCTCCTCCCCTACTCTCCCTCCCTTCTTGCATCCCCCTCCTCCTCCTCTCCCTCCCCCCTCCTCCTCTTCTCCCTCCCCCCTCCTCCTCTCCATCCCCTCCGACTCTCCCAGCCTCCATCATCTCTCCCTCCTCCACAGCAACAATTTAAACCTTCCAGGAGGCCAAGTTGTGTGCGCCTATGCGTGTGCATACACGTGCACACGCACGCACACTCCGAAGTGTAACACACTGCGTTACCAAAGACAAAGAGCCCCCGTATAGCCTTAACAAACTGCTGGGGCAAGTGCTCTGAGTGAGCACCGACATTAAAGGGCAGATTTGGCGCAAGGAGGTGGGGTGGTAAAGCCGCATCCACGCCCAGCCCCCTTTGTTTCCCCCAGTGCTAATGTTTACACATCACAGCAGGTACTCAATTAAGGCTGAGTCGACCTAGGGGAGACCTAGGACCGGTTCAGGTATCACTCGCTACAGATGTTGGGCCGCAGCCAGGAATTGAAACTCCACCGCTCCACAGCTCCATCCATAGACAGAGTCACAGTGTAGCCTACACACATTGTTGCAAGTGCTGTTTGCAAGCGCCTATCACCGTATTCCCGCTGTAACGAATACAATTTGAAATCGGAAAATCTAATCTTAGGATTATAAGACGCATTTTATTTATTTATTTTAAAAGCAAAATTGGGGTGCGGTATATGTATGTGCACACGTGAGATCATCTTCGTCTACCTTTGACACCCCACCTTTGTCGGGAGCAGTCGTGTCGTGATTAGAGCGCTGCGCTACGAACCCGGCGACCCCAGTTCGATTCCCGCTCACAGCCAACACCCAGTGACGATCATTTGAACCGGTCCTGGGCCTCCCATAGGTCGACTCAGCCTCAAATGAGTACCTTGTGCGGTGTGTAAACATCACCACTGGGGAGACAAAGGCGGTTGGGCGTGGTGCTGGCAACACACCACCTTGTGCGCCGTTCCGGTCTTCATAGGTGCTCGCTAACAGCACTTGCCAGAACAGTCTGTTAAGGCTATATGGGGGTTCTTTGTCTTTGTATACCTTTGACACCGGGCACACGTTTGGGGTGCGTCTAACTTTCTAAAGCATCTCATATTCCGTAAAATACGATAACACACACAAACTTGCATTGTCCCTCAAATGTCCCCATCCGACATTGTCTTTCAATGCCTCTGTGCGGATCGTGGAGGTTTATATTTGCCCATACTCACGCTGGTCTGTGCGAGTAGGTGAAGTGCGTGAGCACGTGGGAGCCTCGAGCACGACTTTGCTGCACTGCCATCTGCTGTGCACAAAATGCATTTAAAATACTGCAGTTACACATTAGATAACACTGTGTAACTATTTTTTTTGTTCCTGGCTAGTAAGTCTTATTTCCTAATTGCTTATGCCTCAAAAGTACATAAATGGCTATTATTCGCCACAAACTTTGCTTTTGTGACCAGGACAATGATATTTTGAAATTCGCGTATTTTCCAGAACATTCCAGATAGATTCAGTGCTGAGTAAACTTGGAGTAACTTCTAGAACATTCCAGAACTTTCCAGTAATATAAATAGTAATATAAATACAGGGGCCTTAAGCCCGCCAGTTCAGTTTAGTTATCAGCTGCCTAAGTGGATACATATCTGCATTTTTCTGAGATGGCATCAGGAGGCTGCATCAAGAAGCTGCAAGCCTCTTGATGCCATTTGCAATGCGCTGTTCATATTTTAAACACATTCCTGTGGAGGGAGCTGGTAGGAACGTTGGGTTGCTCGGTCAATGGTCAGGGTCAACGGCGGCGTGGTGTATTCCGCAAATATGCCCGATTGTGAGGGCGGGCACAAGCCGACGTGAGTAGGTTAAACATTGAGTTTTATAAGGGCACCACAGGGTGACCAGCCCCTCCCCACCCAGCCCTACCCCTCCCACCCCCCACCCTCCCCACCCAGCCCCTCCCCACCCAGCCACACCCTCCCCACCCTCCCCTCTCCACCCAGCCCCTCCCTCCCCACCCAGCCCCTCCCTGCACGACGGACGGACGGACGCAATAATCCCCTGTGGGCTGGTGTAACTAGGAGATTACTACCAGTACAAGCGTCAATACCAATGTTACTCTACAGAGTAGTTGGTCGCCGCTCTTATCCGGATTGATACGAGCGGTATGTGGGGTCTACGGCTTAACCGCAGAAAAAACCTATCTGCACAGATGCATACGGACAAGAGAAGTATTATCAAACAGGAAGAATTAACGGTGCAATGCATCTCATCTGTTAAATATCTGCAGGATTGTCATCGATTGATCCTGGCTGCAGACATTGGTAGGTCACAAATAACGAAGATAGAGCAGTTTCACTGTATTATGCATACCGTGATGACAAATAAAGGACTTAAGTCGTGTAGGCAGTTTGAGCAACTTTGGATAAGACTTAAGATCCTGCCCATACCCGAGCATGAAGTGCATTCGCCTGTTCAGCTCTTCATGCGCATTCGTCCTCGCTGCTGCTGTGCTTGGACGACATGACAACAGAATGATCCGCGCCACGTGGGTCGCGGCGTTTATGTGCGCGGTGGGACGGAGTCGCCAAAAATAAAGAAATTAATTACGATTTTGACTTCCGTTTATTCGGGACCCCGGGGTCCCGCCATCAGGTTAAATTATTCAACCAGCAAAGTCTCACCGACTCTTACGACTTTTGTTTCAGGAGGGTCCTGCTATACATTGGGATGTTTGGTCAATTTCTTCTACAATTTAGTTTTGCTTTCTTTGGCAGGAATACCAGAGCACCCCGAGAAAACCCACCACGAAGCGCGAGGCGATTGTACTCCTGAAAGGTCCGCACAGGGTGGGTCCATGAACCCGCTTGTTGCGAGTTCCTGCTTTGCATGGCCACCTCGCGGCAGCCCAGCTGGGTTTCGGGAGTTCTTAATCAATGCCGTGATCCATCAACCCTTGCCCCCAAGGCGCTGGGTCACTAAATATTCCTACGCAAACACCACGGCCATGGGAGGCGCGTTATTGATATCACGTCATCGTTATTGTTGCATCATTACCAATAATATCCTTTTTTTTTTAACCAAAGCCGCGGTTTCATAAATGTTTAGTTTGAGGCGTGCGTTTCGATCGCCACCTCGTGGTGAACTTCTGAACAGATTAATCCAGGCTTAGGCTCGCTTACGATTATTTCGGGTCCGTTGCGAATGCCCGTGGCTCATAAAACCAGGCTAAAGCTCCATCAGTACTGCGTGTATTAGGGTTCAGCGATTATGAAGGCTCATAGGGCCAGAATAATTCAGCATTATGGTTTAGTAATAACACCCGAGGCTCAAGAGTTTTGTTATCCTACCCCCACACCTCCGATTAACATGGTTGGTTTTATGTACGGTGCGAAATAAGTTCAACATACATACAGTAATCAGACATCCTGAAGATATGGTTCACTGTTGATGACCGAGGCTCAGACAGACCAAGGCGACTATAGAAATGTTAAAATATAGCCAGAAATGTTAAGGTTCATTGTTAATTACCAAGACTCAAAGGATCGTATGAAGGCTTCCTGAATATTAGGCTTCATTTTGAAACTCAGAGCCAGTCTAAGGCTCCAACACATACACCGTTAATACCTGAAGTTCATAGAGCCAGACTACGTCAGCCTTCAGACTTACATCTCAAAGAACCAAAATCCTTGGTCGTAACCTTAGGGCTCAATGACCGAGGCTTACGGAGCGACATTAAAAACTTCCTTTGGGGTGCCGTGTTAATGTCCAACGCTCATAGAACCACATGAAGGCGTTCGTAAGAGTTCACCGTTAATAACCGAGGCTCATGGAACCAGATGAAGGCACTCTTAAGGCTCACTGGCTCCCACCACACATGAAAACGATGACAAAAGGGGCATTGCCAAAGCACCGCTTTATTTTCACGTTCAAAACCGAGCTCGCAAGATGAGGTATGCGGGACACTTGTGCACGGGTCCATGTACACATCAATTGTGCATGTATACACGCACACCAGTGCGTGTACGCACTCCTCACTACCATCATTGTGGAGCTGCCCTCACTACCCCCACTGCCCCAGCATAGAGCTGCCCTCAGTGGCGCTATCCTCATTGCTCCAGGGTGAAACGCTGAAAACCTGGCCTCAGGCGGTTCCAGGCCGAGGCATAGGGCGGCTGCTGTCCATAGCGGTCAAGGATTCGGACTACGGTGGCCACGCTGCGGGTAGGGAGCTTCACGCCGAGGTTGTGGTCCATGCTCACCAGCAGCAGACAGCACTCGCACACGTCCGGGAACGGGGCGGCCTAGGGTGGGGTAGGGGTGAGGGGGCAGAGACAGAGGTAATTGAGAAACATAAAGAGAGGGACAGAGGGTGAAAAGACAATAGGGATACAGACGAAGAGGGAGACAGAGGAAAAGTAGAGGGAGAGATACGATGAGACAGGAAGATAAATTGTAATTGCTGCCCCCTTGCATGTGAACCCGAGTGCTGCTCTCTGTTCCCGATGAACCCAGACCACATGACCCCGTGAACCCATCACCCCGTCCCACCTTCACACCCGGGGCAGCTGTGGGAAAGGCAGCCGTGATGCGGGCAGCCTCTGCTGTGAGATCGTGCAAACCTGGGCCAGACTCCAACTCCCTGGGTGCACACAGACACAACACAATCATCATCGTTACAGCCATCGACATCATCATCATCACCATTATGACTGTGAGCATACCCACAAGCAGCATTACCACTGTCTTCATTATTTCATGTCATTAACATTATCATCACCACCACAATCGTCATTATACCATTATCAACATTCTAACCACCATCACTTTCATCACCACTACCATTGTCATCATCAGCAGCAACAGCACCACCAATATCACGATGAGCAACACAAGCATAGCTATCATCATAACTGTTATGACTGCCAACGCCATGATTACCGCGGTTATGCATGTGCGTCTACATACACGGGCACATGTACACGTTACACACCTATACCGATGTGCGCAGGTGCGCGTGTGCTCTCACCCGCGTGTATGTGCGCTGATGAGCTTCGCCACAGCCTCCTTGACCTCCACCAGTCTCCGTTGTGCATCCTGCACGGCTGCTCGCTGCTCATTCACACAGGCACGTGCCGCACGTGCGGCCAGCCGCAACAATCCCCCCTCCTCACGCTCATAATCACACTCTTCCTCCTGCTCGTCCTCCTCCTCCTCCTCGCATACGAGCACCGCTGCTGAGCCCGTCGGCGTGGTTGTTACCGGTGCAGCTGTCGATTTTGTTGTTGTTTCCATCAGGTTTGCGGTCACTGCTGCTGATGTTGAATCATCATCAACTGCTGCTGCTTCAGTGGATGCCGCTTCAGTGGCTGCTGCTGCTGCTGCAGCTGTTGGCAAGTTGGCCGTTGCTGTTGATGTGGCCATCATTGTTGTTTCTGGCGTTGCTGTTGGGTGTGTTGTACCCGCTGTATCTATTGTTGTTGTTGTAGTAGTTGTAGTAGTTGCAGCGTCAATTGTTGCTGTTTCAGCTATTGCTACTGAGGCTACTCCTGCCGATTCGGCTGTTGACAGTCCGGGTATTGACGTCGCAATTATCGCCGTTGTTGTGTCACCTGTTGCAGTTGTATCTGGTGTGACAGGCATTGTGTCGGTCACTGCTGACGACATCACTCCCTCTGTGCCCGGTTGTAGTTTTTCGGTGTCTACCTGGACTTCTGCTGCATCTGCCTGGAGTGCTTGTGTGTCTGCATGTAGTGTCGCTGCATCTTCTTGTAATTCTTCGGTGTCCCCCTGCAACGTGGTTGTATCCGAGTGTGGTGCTGCTGTATCTGCCTGTACTGCTGCTGTATCTGTCTGTAGCGCCGGTGTGCCTGGGTGTACTGCTGCTGCGTCCGCCTGTACTTCTGCTGTCGACGCATGTAGCGCCTTTGTGTCTGGGTGCAGTGCCGCCGTGTCCGCCTGTACTGCGCCGCCATGCTTCCACCATGCCTGGTACAGGCGGTAGTAGCTGTGGTAGGCCGCTAACGAGCAAACAACGTCACCGTCGCTCCCAGCAACTGGCCGCACATCTGGCAATAAACAAGAGTTACTGATAAACATGATGCGATTTAACGTACAACAATGAACAGCAATCAACATCGACCAATTAACACGCCTATGAGCGATTTGTCCAAAAAGTGGCAGGTGTCGTCACATCTGGGAAGCTCAGCAGGTGTGTGACTGAATAATGCTTGGATGGGCGACCATCATGCAGCACAGGTTGGTTAGGCTATCGACTGCGGCTGCGTTGGACAGCAAACACCCATTGTTTTATTGTACTTCCATGGTCCCACATCTATGCTTTCCACCTTTACCAACCAGCACTGACCAGTGTGGTGAAGTATGGTCAAATAACTCCCCCAACATTGCTGTATGGTGTGGGGAGGCCCCCATCAACCCGTGGACTGACAAGAGGACTGTGAAGGATGGCAAGCGAGGTCGGCTGTCAGGTTCATAACCGCCAGGTCGGCTGTCAGGTTCATTATGGATGGGTCGGGTTCATTATTTAAGGCTCACCTGTCAGATTCATCATGGGCATGTCAGAATCAAAATGACCCTGTCTGGTGACCAGGTTCATAATGGCCGTGTCGGGTCTCGGGTTCATAATGGCCGGCTCGGGCAGCAGGTTCATCATAACCGGCTCAACTGTCAGCTTCATAATGGCCGTGTCAGGTGCTGTTGCCCTCACCGGTGGGCAGCAGCAGGGCAGTGCAGGTGGTGAGCACGATCGCGTGCTGCGAGGAGCCGAGCGCGTGCACCAGCGCGGAAATGGAGCGCTCCGAGAAACGCGGTCCATCACCACGGAGACACGCCAGCAAGGCGGCCGTGACACGCACGCACGCCTCCTCCACCACCTACATGCCCGCATGCACACACAAACACGCACCGTCGGGCATGTTCTATCCATTGCTGGGTGCAGGCCTTCCCCCACCTGCCATTGCAATCCCACCCAATCTCGTGATGCCACCCGGTCTCATTTGTAACGTCTCTCTCTCTCACATGTTCCGGCTCATTTATATGATCAGTTTCGTATATTTTGTCCAGTAAAAAATGTCCATCTCTTTATTTATTATTTGTTTCTGTTGTCTAATTTTAATAATGTCCCACGAGCTCCACGAGCCTCAACGTACATACGCGTACACACAACAAGTGTTCACACTTCTGTAGTATCTCTTTCAACCTGTCTTCTGTAGTATCTCTTTCAATGTGTTCCCGTCTCTCCATCTCTCTCCTTTACTCCCTTCCCTCACCCCCACCACCACCCCCCCTCCTCCCCGGGTCCCTCTCACCTCATCCTGTGCCGTGTGCGGCGTGGCCGTGGGCCCCCCGAGCAGAGCAGAGATCTGTCGCTCAGCTTCTTCGAGCCGAGCCTGCTGATCTTCTGACCCCTCCGACCCCGGCAAACTCGCCGCGACCCCCAGCTGTGTCTGCCAATCGCGGAGCAGTGCGGGCGCCAGCGCGGAGGTCACGGGGTCGCGCAAGCGCTCGCTCACACGGCGCTGGACACAGCAGACGAGGGCGCGGCCCTGTGGAGCACGGAGACACGCACAACACGAACACATGCAGCATGCACACACACTACTTGTACACAGGCACATAAACAAATACGTACATGTACCTGGTCACTCTGTCACTCCTTCAGTTACTCAGTCCCTCCATTGCCCACTCTCTCACTCCTTTACTCACAAACTCACCCATTCACTCCTTTTCTTGCTCACTCACCCACCCACCCACTATTCCACTCAAAATCAGAATCTTTATTTTTACTGGAGGAATCCGATGAGCTGTAAAGCTCTTTTTCACATGTGCAGTAATTTTCACTCCTTCTTCAATCACCCACTCACCAGGAGGCTGGGGTATGGTTTGACGGTGCTGAGAGCGCGTTCCCACTGCGTGTCGCCAGCGAGGGCACGTGCGAGGCGCAGGGCGAGCGGCGCCGTGTCCTCGTGGGGGAGGCGAGCCCTCTCCGCCACCGCCAGCGCCGCGCTCAACGCCGACAAGTCAGCCCGCCGGGACAGCGCCGTGATAGCGTCGCGCGCGCGGCCCGCCGCCAGCTGGCTGCGACGAGACAACACGGGGACATGACACACGGGGGAGGGGAGATGAGACACGGGGAACACGACGTGGGTTTATGGGACAGGAGACATCAGACGGAAGGACGCAGGAAATGGGGAAAGGATATCCGGGGACACGGGACACAGGAAAAGAAACGTGGAGAAATGAGACACCAGAAGGGCATGATGACTTGGAGATGTGAGATACGGGAAACATGTGACGGCAGGGATAGAGACACGCAAGACAAGGGACACAAGGTCACGAGGCACAAAGTCATCACGGATACGGCAACACACAGACTCACATGTACACACAAATTCAAACAAACAAAATAATCACAGACACACCTAGGTACACACACATTTATGTACACACATCTCGAGGCTCACACACGACATGCACACACACACACACAGAATCACTTTACCAAATACACATGTATAGCTAATCGCATGCAAACATACCTACATGTATACAAACACACACAAGCACACGTACACACATGTGGGCACACGTACCACTTGGCAGCAGCAGCGTAGTGGCCAGACGCCTCGAGCACAACCGCCCACTCTTGGTAGAGCTCCCCCAGCATGGGGTCAGAGGGCGGCAGGCGCAGCTTAGCCAGGGCCACCGCCTCTCTGCACACACAACCGCCAAGATCCCCCGTGTAGCGTTAACAGACTGTTGGGGCAAACAACATTAGGGAGCACCTAGGAAGGCCGGCATGACCCATGAGGGGGTGGGTGGTCAGTGCACTGCACTACGAGTTCCATTCCTGCTCATGGCCAACATCGGTAATGAAAATCTGAACTGGTCTTGGGCCTCCCCTACGTCGACTCAGCCTAAAATGGTGTCGTGTGTAAACATCAGCACTGGAAAGACAATGGCGGCTGGGTGTGATGCTGGCGACCCACTGCATCGTACGCCGTGTCGGCCCTTCAGAGGTGCTCACTAACAGGGGAGATTTTTTTTTTTAGATCAGATGGATCGATGCAGTACAGAAGGATGTGGAGCTGATTAGACTTGCCAATGACTGGTACCAGCGGCGTCAAGATCGGATTCTGTGGAGGAGGCTCGTGAAGGACGCTACTAGGGAGTTGGAGGCAGTCGCCTCCAGCAACAACGGAGCGCAGAGGGAGCAACACTCGCAACAATGAGTGGAGTGCCGGGCAGCTAAAATGGAGCAAGTTGGCACAGAAGGTAGCACAGCTGGTGCATCTGCCAGTCATCTCAGTCAGTCAACCCAAGGCACCTGGGGCGGTCCGGTGACCTCCTATCAGCGAGCCTTCGACAATTCACGTGGCCTCAAGGTCCACCGAGCTTGGCACAAGCGCCGTGGTGACATAAACGGCATTTAGTGTAAAACAGCGTCTGTTAATGTTGCATACGTGTGTGTGTACTTGTGTGTGTACGTGTGTGTGTGTACGTGTGTGTGTGTACGTGTGTGTGTGTACATGTGTGTGTAAGTGTGTGTGTACTTGTGTGTGTACTTGTGTGTGTACGTACGTGTGTGTGTGTACGTGTGTGTGTACGTGTGTGTGTGTACGTGTGTGTGTGTACGTGTGTGTGTGTACGTCCATACCGGTAGAGGCCGTGCGTGCGCAGCAGGGCGAGCGCGTCACCCGTGCGGTGTAGCGCAAGCAGGAACGTCGCCGCCCGCACGGGCTGCTCCGCCCGCAGAAGTTGCTGCACATACGACTCGATGCACGCCGTCCACACGCGTATGCCCGCTGGGATCACACGAAGGGTCACGGGGTAGTACGAGGGGTCATAGGGTCACGCAATAGGTTACGGAGATCCACGGCGAAGTCGCAACAAGGGTTCATGGTTTTACACAGCAGGCCAAGAGGTCACGCATAAAATCACACCTGAGGTCGCGGAGTTAAACGAGGGTCACAAGGTCACGCAACTGGTGATGGCGTCAACAGTGAAGTTTCAAGCGAGGTCACAGAAGTTACACGAGGGTCAGTGGTTCACAGGGTGGGGTCATACAAGGGGTCGTGTAGTCAAATACGCGGCTACAAGCAGGATGACGTGTAGGTCTCCAGTACCTCTTGTTTCCCACATCTCTTGTGTACCTGTCCCTGGTCTCTACCCGTGTGACCTGGTGTCCTCACACGGCTCTCCGTGCCGCCGTATTCCCTGTGTTCCACCAATCTCTCATATCCTCCGTATCTCTCAGTGTCACCCATATCCCCCGTGTTCCCCCGCCCCCAAGTGATTCCTGTGTCTCCGATGTAGCCACCCCCTGCCCCATGTCTCCCCGTGCCCCTGCTGTGATGTGTGCCACTGGGCTCTCATGTGTCGATGGGCAGTGACGCAGTCCAGTGCTAGAGCACTAGCCGCTTGTTGCAGAGGTTTACTGTTCAAATCCAGCAGTCGCCCTGATTAATACTGCGGGTGTAATAACCGTTATGATACTACGTGCTGTCTGCTTCACTCAAAGTGGACGTTTGAGATCCCTCTGAGGTCATTCGCAAGAGCAGACCGTTTTGTGCAAGCGTCTGGGTCCAAATTTGTAAAGAAATTGCAAATGACACCGCAAATTACTCAATTGGGATAATACACACAGCAGCAATCATTGTCCCCGAATGGCAGACTAATGCCCCAGATCACTCTTGTAGACCATCCTGGTCTCTTGAGTTGTCACCTGGTTTAAAAGAAAATAAACTTGAACCTTGAACTCATGTCTGCATCTCTTGGTGTATCCTCTCGTGTCTCCTGTGTGTTCACCCCACATGCCTCCATTGCCCCCGTGGTCCATATTCCACTGATCTGCCATATTGCCTGCGTCTTTCAGTGTGCCTTGTCTCCGGTGCATCCCCGCTGTATCTCCATTTCCCTCATGACGTGTTCCACTCATCCATCACATCGTCTGCGTGTTTCAGTGTCCCGTGTCTCCCCCGTGTTTCCGCAGTGTGTGCCCCCATCCGTGTCCCCGTACCCATGGGCGCGAGGGCCAGCAGGCTCTCCGTCATCTCGCCGGTGCGCGCCGCATTTAGCAGCGCGGTCGCCACCTCTCCGCGCCACAGCAGCAGCTGGAACGCACTCTCAGCGTGACCGGTGGACAGCTGCTGGCGCTCTGCAACAGGCGCACACACACACACACACACCGCGAGCATACACACACGCGCACACACACACACCGCGAGCATACACACACGCACGTGTACAAGCTGAAGCCCAACGACGTGTATATGCACACAGGCGTGTATGTGTACATGATGGTGCCTTATCATGCGTACATACATATTTACAATCGTGTACACACAAGCACATTCACGTGCACACACATGTACACATCGGTGCCATTGGGTAGTATGTACGTGTGTATGTGTGCACGCACTGACACCCACGCGGGCACGCATGTAAACACAGGCACGTGCACATGTGTACACACAAAGAAAACATGTAAATGATCTTGACACCTCGTGAAACAAATACATGAGATCTTGAACGCACACACGCGCAAGCACGCATCACCGCATGCACGTGCTCACTCGTACACGAGATTACAGCAGGTTTGAGATGACGTGATGCAAGCTACTCATCGCGTATAAAGCGCTCTCTTGAGACGCCCTGGCATAAAGGAGGATGGCTCTATCAAATCGTTATCATAATATGGGTTAATTGTCAGAGGTTCGTTGTAACTAGGGTCAAGATTAAGTGTCAGAAGTTGTGGGTCCGGAATCAGGGGTCATGGGTCGCGAGGTCAGCGCGGGAGACCGACCCTCCTCCTCCAGCCACCGCGTCGCCTCTTCGCGGCCCAGGTAGAGCCCCAGGTGAAGCTGCTCGTCATCGTGTTGACTCACGGATTGGGGGGCGCCCTGTCCGACAGGGTCTGTCCAGGAAGTTGGGGGGGGGGGGGAAATAGACATGGAAGCAGATGAGTGTGTGTGCGAGTATGCATCTATTTTCGCACTGTACGTAGCCAACCGTGCTCATCGAAGGCACGGAGTATATGCATATGTAGCAGTTAGCGCACTGCGCTACGAACCCAAGTTCAATTCCCGCTCGCGGCAACACCAATGACGATTATCTGAACCGCTCTTGGGCCTCCCCCTAGGTCGACTCAGCCTCAAATGAGTGTCTAGTACAATGTGTAAACATCACCACTCGGGAGACAAAGGCGGCCCAGCGTGGTGCTGGCCACCCACCCCCTCGTGTGCCGTTTCGGCCTTCATAGGTGCTCACTAACAGCACTTGCCCCAACAGTCTGTTAAGGCATTACGGGGGATCTTTGTCTTGTACGCGTGTGTATGTGTGTGCTGTACCATGCAGGCGCGCCGCCAGTAAGAGGCAGTCGTTTTGCAGATCCTCGCGGGGTCGGTGGTCGCGCGAGACGGAAAGGGGGAAGAGGGAGCGAGCCTTCCTGCGACGCCGCGCATCTGCACACACATCGTCGACATCATCGTCATCATCGTCATCATCAGCCATGAACTATCCACTGCTGGATCCAGGTCTCACCAGGCCATCGCCAACCTCTCACGGACTTGTAATGCAACAATCCATCTAGTTCCTGCACACGAGCCGATCTCATGGCTCCATCTCCACAGTGTACGACCTCTCGGAGGTGTTCCCTCCTTTGGCTGCCTCTACATCGTTAGTCTCGACCACTCATGCCCATCGTCCTCTTCTACGTAAAATATTTGCATATACAGTATACACATATACATGTATACACGGACTCACACAAACATGTAAAGATCACTTGTTTAGCCTTTAGGCTGTTGGTAGCAAGTGATGGCAACTAATGCCACACAACAGCGACAATAACAACCACCACTATTCCTAGCGGTGACGTCGCCTCAGCTCTTTGTGTTAGGTTAGGTGCACGCTGAGGCCACATGAAGTGTCGAAAGCTCGATGATCAATGCTATAAAGACAAAGATCCCCCGTATAGGCCTTAACAGACTTTTGGGGCAAGTGCTGTTCGCGAAGACCTATTCGCCGGCACAGTACACGAGGCGGTGGGTGGCCGCACCACACCGGACCATCTTTGTCTCCCTAGGGACAATGTTCAAACACCGTACAAGGTACTCATCTGAGGTTAAGTAGACCCAGGAGAGGCCCAAGACCGGTTCAGATAATCGTCACTGGTGTTGGCCACGAGCGGGAATCAAACTCGGGGTCGCCGGGTTCGTAGCGCAGCGCGCTAACCGCTACACTACAGCTCCCCATGCTCACACACACACAGAGATGTACGCACGGCACCGTGCGTTCGCACAACTTCTCCTACCCAGCTCCAGCTTCCGTTTCTCCGGTCGATCCGTGTCCTGCGCCGCGTGCGGTTGTGCCACCTGCAGTTGTGTCACTCGCTCCTCCCCAAGCTCAGAGGCAGCTCCAGGTGCTGCGACGGCCATGGTTCGCGCTGCTGGGGATCACACGGATGAGCGTGGGAGCAGGCTATGCCACCACTCTCACCGCAGGCTCCACCCTCACCACCCCAGGGTCACATTTTGCCGACAACCAAATCACCCTGAATGTGCCCATCTCATTCGATCTTGGAAGCTCAAGCAGAGCTAAACCTTGGTTGGTACTTGGATGAGTGGGTGGGAGACTGCCTGCGAATACGAGGTGTTGTAGGCTTGGGCTGCGAGGTAGCCAGGATGTGGCAGTAACAGAAATGCATTGTTGAGTATTGTCCCCTCATATCCTTTGTGGGTTTTCTCCCCGATTCACTAGTTTATTTGAACATAAAGCCATAAACTCATGTAATGAATTTTCCAAATATCTCAATGCAGGACCCTCCTGAAAAAGTGCCTGAAGTCTCAGTGAGGCTTTCCAGCATAAACATTTTGAATGTATTTATTTACCAAGGAAAGCCTCGTCTTTTATCTGGAGGTCTCCTGCTAAGTTTTGCAGTTGGGGTCGATTTGCTATGCGTCTCCAAATTGAGTAATTTGCAGCGTTATTTTTTAAATGATCAAAATTTGGATCATGATGCCAGCACACAAATGACCAACTCAATTTGAACAACATCAATGGATCTTTATCGTCCACTGTAAAATATATGGCGGGTATTTTTTTATGGTCCCTACACCCACATTATTACCCAGGGTGGCCATGGAGCTTGAACAGAAAACCTCTGCAACAAGAAGCAGCAAAAGCCCTCCCGCTTGGCCCTGCAACTGTAGATGGTGTATAGGCAAGAACCTAGCAATCAGTCAGCGAAGCCGCTTTTTGTGTTTAGTTTGTTGTCCTTTCCCCGTACCTCCGATTAGCACAGGTGGCTATGTACGGTGCGAAAGAAGTTCATACATACATAAGCACCCGATTGTGTGGATCGCAACTGCCACCCCATCTGATTTGTCTCACCTTTGTTTTGCGCGGCGTTCGGAATCTCGCCGGTGGTCGCCACCTCTGTGCGCGGTTGGCCGATCGGCGGCGAATCCCGCGCCGAAGCCTGGTCACGTGACCTCCAAGAGCTCGCCTCCACGGGTCGCGTTGCATTCTGGGTTGGCTCGTCGGCAGCCTTCTTGGATTTCTTGGCTTTGCCCTTTGATTGCGAAAGACGCTTCCGCTCCAGCTCCACGCTCTTCTTGCCTGGTTGGTGGGTGGGGAGGTGGGGACAGATGAATTTTCTTTACAATCCAAAACGTTACCCCCTCCTCTGTTATCCCCTCCTGATTGAAATTTCCATCTTTTTCCCAACGTGGTGACCTCACTTGGTTGAGGCAGTGGGCCCCTTTCCCCACCTTTTACCTACCCTCCTTTATATGGTAGTTGCGTCGGGACTGTCCTCCGTGAATTGACACCCGGTTGTGCGTGCCGCGCGGCGTGCTGTATTGGGCTTGCATTTTCTTACAATATATCACAATTTTTTAAATCAGTAATGTTTCAGTCACGTAACTCATCCCGAGTGTGTGTTCACAAACACGCTTGGCTCACCACGAGGCGGCTGCTTCTGTGGCTGCTGCGACGGCCTCCACTTGTGGACGCTCGAGTCATCCCCACCCGACCACACGACGTCGGCGTCGCTGGGGCACCACGCCACGCTGAGCACGCGGCCCCCGTGGCCCCGGTAGTTACTCAGCGGCTCCCCCGTGTCGGCACGCCACACCTGCCAGAATTGGGGGGCGGGGAGGTGCGGGGAGACAACAGGGCATTGTGGGACAACAGGAGACATTGGAAAACAGTGGCAGGCACAGGGAGAATTTGGGAGGCAGTTGGTAACATTACATTGACCGTCCATGTTTCCAGATGTCTTCTTCTTTCGTATGGCTGCTGATGTCGATGCAGAGCAACAACAACAATTTCACATTCAGGTGGTCAAGCCAGATAACCGCGTCAGCAGCAGCGGAGTGTATCGCTGCGATGTCTCCATCGTATTTTTGGATCAGGTATTGCGTCGTTATATGTTTCCAGATGTGTGCAAGAGGGAATCAGTGTATTCGTAAACCTGTGTTTGTGGGCACGTGTCTACATGTACGCGCGAGTACACGTGTGTGCGCGCGCGTGTGTGTGTGTGTGTACGTGGGGGCGAGCGCTGGGCACCACCTGCACGGTGCCGTCATATGAGGCGGACACGAGGAGCCCCCGGCGGTGCGGGCTCCAGTCCAGCGCCGTCACGCGCGCCGTGTGCCCGGCCAGTGTGCGCGTGTGCACCGCCCCGCCATCTGCATGCAAGCACGATGACACACGGGTAAATGCATGGGTACACACATGTATGTATGTATGTATGCTGAACGTCTTTTTCACCGTACGTAGCCAACCGTGCTAGGGTGTACACACCGGGCACACAGATGCTGTGTCTCCATGTCCTCATGTCCCCCCTGTTCCCATTTCCCCATTTCCGAGTCCTTGTGTCATGTTCCTGTCTCTCCGTGTCTCCATTTGCTTGTTCCTGCGTCCCTGTCCCCTTGTCTCTGTCGTCATGTCCCCACGACTCTGTCTCCAGGTGTCTCAGTGTTCCTTTCCCTGTGTCTCTGTCTACATGTCACCGTATCCCCGTATCTCTGCGTTTGCCCACCCTGGACTCCTTGCAGGTCGTGCACAAAGATGGGTGCATTGTTGGACCCAGACGCCAGCAGCAAACCCAGCGCCGATTGGTTGCTCGGCTCCAGCCTTCCCGGTTGGTTAGGGGAAGGGCCCATTTCCCCAGTCAGAGCGCCCGATTGGCTGCCCGCCACCTCCACCATCCCCACCGCTGTCTGGCCATTCGAAACGACCGCCTCCGATTGGCCAACGGCAGCACTGGGGACATGTGATTGGTTGTGGTAGGGGGGCAGCCAGCGCAGGCAGTTCACGGTCTTGTGGTGGGAATTGAGGGTGCACACGTGATGCAGGAGTGGGGAAGAGTAGATTTCCATCGACCTGATGGGCACACGCACACATGCACGCAAGCACAGGCACCAGTGTCAGTGTCAAGAGTAGAACCACCACCAGCAATGAGCTGAACACTGTCATGAGCATCACTAGCAGCACCATCACAAACATCACCACCAGCAGTGTCATCAATAACATCATCACTATTAGCACCATTTAGCAACGACATTACTGGCAGCGTCATCGCTTAGTGTCACCAGCATCATCATCAACATTAACGCCAACATCATCAACAAAATCATGCCCATGGAATCACGACCAAAAACATCACCACCATAACCTTAACCCAAATCTGTCCTTCTACGTTTCGTTTTGTCCACATGTCCGAGTCTGCCCATGTGTCTACGTTGTGACACAGTATATCGCTGTGCATTTGTATGGGCCGCCTTGTGTCCCCGTGTGCCTCCAAATATCTCAAGTGTCTCCGAGTCTCCCCGTGTATATATGTGTATCCCTGCCTGTGCTCATTAGTCCGTGTGTGTCTCCGCATATATCTCTTTGTATATCTGTGTCCCAATATATCCCGGTGTGTCCCCGTGACTCTGTATATCTCCACCTGTTCCCAAGTGTCCCTGTGCGTCTCCGTACCCGTCATCATTTCCCAGAGCCAGCAGGGAGCCATCGCACCTCCACGACAACTCACTCCTTGCAGGGAACTTGTGCTAAAATAAGGGAACACACATACGTAAGTGTGGATGTGGGCGAGGCGTTGGCCACCTACCCCCTCGTGTGCCGTGCCGGCCTTCATAGGTGCTCACTAACAGCACTTCCCCAAACAGTCTGTTAAGGTTATACGGGGAATCTGTCTTTGTATAGGTATGTGTGCATGTATACTAAAGGGCAGCAAGTTGGCACAGTGAGGCACAGGTGGTGCATCTGTCATTCATCTCAAGTCAGTCAACCCTTAACACCTGGGTATCTCCCGTGACCTCCTGCCAGCAGCGAGCCTTCCAAATTTCACGTGGCCTCAAAGTGCACTTAGCCTGGTACAAACACTGTGGTCTTGTCACCGCCACTTATTAATACGCTTGTTTTTCAGGAGGGTACTGCCGATGTTTTTCGGAGTAGGGGGCGACGTTGCCATGTTTAATCCCAACCGAGTAATCTATGAAGGTAATGTTTCAGCACGAAGGTCCTTCTTGCTGCGAGGCACAGGTATCACCCACTTCTACACCAACCCTGAATGGCGGCTGTTGTTGCCGTGTGCGTGGAGGCACCTGGGTGAGGTTCGGCGGCTGCTGTTGCTGTGTGCGTGGAGGCACCTGGGGGAGGTTCGGCGGCTGCTGTTGCTGTGTGCGTGGAGGCACCTGGGCGAGGTTCGGCGGCTGCTGTTGCTGTGCGTATGAGCGTGAGTGAGGAGGCACCTGGGTGAGGTTGGCCGCGTGGATCAGGGTGTTGATGTCGACCGCGTCGTCCGAAAGTTTCCTGGGGTTGTGTTGCAGGACAGAGCCCTCGCCCCCACAGCTGTACAGAGCGTAGCCGCTAGCCTGACCTACACACACAGGCACGCGTGTATATACACACACACACACATATATACAGGTGGGTGCACATCTAACCAAGTGTTCCCCCCCCTCATATAGCCACAAAGATTGGTGGGGCAAGTGCTGTTAACGAGAACGTACGAAGGCCGGCATGACGAACGAGGGGTGGGTGGCCAGCACCACGCCTGCCCACCTCCCAGGCGTTGATGATTACACAACGTACCAAGGTATACAATCACACACACCCTTACCTTCTGGTGAGGGTGGTACAGGTGGTCCCCACGACAACGAGTAGACTGTCTTCTTGTGGTATGAGCTGGAGATTTGGGGTGGCCTGTACACACGCACACATACCAAAGATCCCTCGTATAGCCTTTAATAGATTGTTGGGACAAGTGCTGTTTGTAAGCACCAATGAAGGCCAACCCGGTACACGAGGGGGTGGGTAGCCAGAACTATAGCCAGCCACCTTTGTCTCCCCAGTGCTGTTTACACACCATGCCAAGGTATGATGAGGAGTATTTGAATGAAGTGTGGAGTGACGAGGTGTGATGAGTAGCAGTGCATGAGGTGCGGTCAGCAGTAGTGATGTGTTGAGGGGCGAGGAGTGTTGTGACAGGAAGTGGTTACGAGGTCTGGAGGGGGGTGCGGTGTGATGAGGACCCCACTTGTTGTTGTAGAGATCGTAGATCCCAACTTTCCCCTCGTCGGTGCCAAATGCCAGGCGACCTTCCCTGCTGGGGTGCCACGCCAGCTGTGGACATCACCCCCAACATCAATATCACCACCATCAACATCAAAGATCCCCCGAATAGCCTGTAATAGAATGTTGGGGCACCTCCAATTAGCACGGTTGGCTACGTAGAGTTCAAAAGAGGTTTAACATACATACAAGTGCTGTTAGCGAGCACCTATGAAGGCTGGCACGGAACACAAGAGGGTGGGTGGCCAGCACCACACCTGGCCGCCTTTGTCTCCCCAGTGGCGATGTTTACACACTGCATTAGGTACTCATTTGAGACCGAGTTGACCTAAGGGAGGCCCAGGACCGGTTAAGATAATCGTCACTGGTGTTGGCCGTCAGCGGGAATTGAACTCGGGTCGCCAGGGTTCGTAGCACAGCGCACTAACTGCTACACTACCATAAACATAATCACCATCAGTACCACAACCAACATTACCAGCATCAACATGACCACCACCACCAACACAATGATTCACATAGCGCAGCGTATGACAGTGCAGTTTGGAATGGAGTTGTGCATAATGTGGTGTAGTAGTGTGTGGTGTAAGTGTGTAGTGATGCTGTGTATTGTGAAGTAGTAGTGTGTGGTGTCGTAGTGTGTGGTGTAAGTGTGTAGTGATGCTGTGTATTGTGAAGTAGTAGTGTGTGGTGTCGTAGTGTGTGGTGTCGTAGTGTGTGGTGTAGTAATGTGTGTGGTGTAGTGCGGTCGAGCGATGTGAAGTGTGGTGTAGCACATGGCGTTGTGACGTGTAGCACTGCGGTGTATGGCAGTGGTAGCAGGACAGTATGCGGTGTGTCATGTATGGTGGTATGGTATACAGCGTGGTTGTGTGGTGTGTAAAAGTGCAGTGCGTGTATGGTGGTGAGGTGTACAGTGTGGTGTATCATATTTATCAGTGTGCAGTGCAGTCTGTGCGATGTGGTGTAGTTGTGCAGCATGTGCGGTGTATGGTAGCAGTGTTTAGTGCCATACAGTGTGGTGTGTTTCGGTGTAGTGGCAGTGTGCGTATCGCTGTAGTGGTAGCACTGTTTCGTGCGCAGTGGCGGTGTGTGCCGTTGTGTACGCGGCGATGGCGGCACGTGGTGAGCGGCCGTGTTGGCGGCAGCAGTGGGGGCCACTCACGGCGGTGAGCTTGGCGTGCACGCCCTGCCAGTACGACGAGACGTCGTACGCGGCACGCGGTGAGAGCGTGCGCCACACGCGCAGCACGCCATCGCCCCCGCCCACCGCCAGCGCCCCGGGGTCAGAGCCCGACTCCACGGGGGGGAACGCGAGGCAGTAGGCGAAACCGCCCAGCGTTGGCAGGCGCCAGCACAAAGTCAGGTCCCGCGCGCGCCAGCAGCAAACCTGGAGGTTGGGGGGGCATGGGCAGGGGGGACGCGTGGGGACGAAGTCAGAGATCCCCCGTGTGGCCTTTAGCGCAATGCTGGGTCGAGTGCTCTTCGCGAGCATCGATTAAGGTTGGCATAACACAAGAAGGGGTCCGGTGGCTGGAAAACACGCCCGGTCAGCTTTGTCTCACCAAATGCTGATATTTACTTACTGCACACTCCCGCTCTCGCACACACATCTACGCTTTCGCACGCTCATACCCGCTGTCCCCACGTGTGAAACTCACATCACGGTCCATGGACGAGGAAATGAAGAATTCTTCATCTTCCTCTCCCTCGTCCTCCTCCTCATTAGGAGCAACGCTCCCATCCCGACGAGCTGTGAACGCGACGATGTTGAAGACGACGCGGGAATGGCCGGGGGAGTCGGACCCCGCGCCAAGCGGGGTTCCCTTAATGCGACCGCCGCTCCTCACTCCAGCGCCCACATCCCACAGCAGGAGCTCCCCACTGCAGGGGAGGGGCGGTAAAGTGAGAGGTGAGGGGCGAGGAGGCGAGGAGCGTCAAAGCTAAGGGTGATAGATGAGGGGATGGAGGATGGGGAGGTGAGGATTCGAGGTGAGGGGTGAGGAAGTGGAAGGAGACCTGGGTAAGTGACGAGGACCTGGAGATCGACCCATGTGACAGTTGAGAGAGGAGAATCTCGAGGAAGACTGAAGTGAGAGAAGGTCCTGATGAGGGGAACAAGGGTAAGGAAGACCTCAGTGAAGAGAAGGAAGAGCTGGGTGGAAGATGAGCTGGAAGTCGTACCCGTAGGCGCTGGAGATGAGGTGGAGGGGGCGGCTGTGGCTCCAGCACACCGTTACCCAGAGTCGCTCACGGGGGGCCGCCGTGTCCATCTCCCCCCCACGCCGCTTTGGAGGGGGGAGACGCAGGGTCAGGGAACCTGGAGGGGAAGCAGGGGGCGACACAGGGTGGAGAGCGACAGACAGTGAGGTCTGTGTGAGAATTCATGGGGACAGTGCGAGTGCTGAGTGTATATGTAAAATAGGTGAGGGGAGCAGCGGTAGTGTAGTGGTGAGTTAAGGCTATAAGCAGGATCTTTGTCTTCATGTATACGTGCACGTGTGTGTGTTCGCAGAGTAGAGGACACAGCTGCTGCTGCATCTACCAGTCATCTGTCAGTTTACCCATGGCTCCTGGGTCTGTCTCATGCCCTCCTGTCAGCGAGCCTTTGACACTTCACGTGGCCTCGGACTGTACCTGGCCTGGCACAAGCTCCGTGGTGACATCACCGCCCCTTAGTGGCGAATGGCGGCTGTTGTTGTTGTTGTGTGTACGCGTGTGTGCGAGCATTACACTTGGCCCGGGCGAGGCTCCACACTCGCACGGTTCGGTCTTTGCTGCCGGACGCCAGGGCCCCCCAAAGGGAACCGGCGATGGTGGCGGCCGTCAGGTCATCGCCGGTGCCGGGGGTCGGGTGGTCCTTGGGGGTCCCGCTGGGGTCGTACGCGGAGTCGGGGCACCAGCCGAGTGCGTGGACCTCATCCTCGTGTCCACGCAGGCGCAGCAGCGGCTCCAAGCGGCGCCGCAGGTCCACGACGAGAATCAGCCCATCCTTATAGCTGGGGGACAGGGGGGGTGGCGAGCAGAGGAAGGGAGATGGTGGCGGGGTGGCGGAGGTGGAGAGAGAAGGGAGATGGAGTTAGAGATGGAGGTATAAGTGGGGAGGGGGGGGGGAAGAGATATGCACGTATTATCTCTTTGTGTCAGCTTTATCTACGTATGTAGTGCGACTGTGTGCGTGCCACCTTGTGCTGCCTGGATGTGTACGTGACCATTAGTGGGCGTGCGTACATGTGCGTGCGGACATTCGCTCGAGCGTGTGCACACGCGTGCATACGTGTGCGCGTTTGTGCAGGGGTGGGTGCACGAGCGCGTGCGATTACGACGTGTGCCTGTACGACGTGCGCGCGTGTACGCTCGTGACATTTGATTGCATACGTGTCTGTACATGTTTCTGCGTCTGTGTGTACATGCGTGTGCACGTGTGTACGTGCGTGTGCACGTGTGCGTGCGCACATGTGCGCATGCGGCAGCCCCCACCCCAGCGCGAGCAGGTGTGCGTGGTGCGGAGACAGCGCCAGGCAGGTGACGTGGCGCGGCGCCGGCATGTGCGTGCGCGCATCTCCCACGGTCACCGGGGGCGCCACCTCCTCTGCCGCCGCCTCCTCCTCCACCCCCGTCACCCCCTTTGACACTGGGTCCCCCGCATCCCCCACCGGCGGAGACGGCGCCGCCGTGGGGAGGCGCCAGCAGCAGACGGCGCCACGCTCGTCGGCGGACACCAGAAGGTCCCGCTCGTGCGGGGAGAATTGCACGCACGTCACGCCCGCCTGCTCGCATGCCCGAGACACGGGGAGACACGCGTTGACACTTGGGGACATGAGAAGACTCACGGAGACATTTGGAGACACATGGAGACACACAAGAGACACAGGGACATGCGGAGGCACGCAGACACATGAGAAGATACACGGGGACACGCGGAGACACGCTGGGGCACATTTGGACAAGGAAACACATAGGGACACGCAGAGATATAATAACTTGTCATTCGATTAAAATTTGATATGCATTCAATATAAGATAGAGGTAAAGCCCTGCAATTACTTGAAATCACCACCGGCGAAAGGGCCTTTACAAGAAGACACTCGAGAGAGCTTCTCTAGAGGGTATTTGACCTACTCTTCCATACTGGCCAAACACCTTAGAAGACGACTTAATATTATATCATAAATACGTGATTTACATGCAGTCACTTACGTTTCCCAAAACGAGTGACTTTCGTCTTCAAGTGGAAACAATTTGCCCGATACACTGGTGTCGAACCCATGGTGTGGAGCACGTGTAGATGCGTGTGGTATGTATGCTACACGCGGTGTAGTGAGTTCTGTGCACTTGTGGTGTACACATAGTGGGAAGTGGTAGTGTAGTGGATAGCGCACTGCACTACGAGCCCAGCGAGAGGATTTTTATTCCCACTAACAGCCAAAATCGGCGACGAATACCTGAACCAGTCCTCGGCCTCCCCTAGGTTGACTCAGCTGGTGTGGTGTGTAAACATCAGCACCAAGGAGACAAAGGTGGTCGGGCGTGGTGCTTATCCACCCCACCGCCTCGTCGTGTACCATACACCGGTCTCAATAAGTTCTCTCGAAGAGCACTTGCCCCAACAGTCAACATGTTCATGGCTATATGGGAGATCTTTCTACGGGGGGTGCGGTAAAGTGATTTGCATCCCTACAGTTGGTGGGCTGACCCGAGCGGGCACGTGTGCGCGTCCGTGAACGTGTGCGCGTGCTCGCTAACATCGCTTGCCCCAACAGCCTGTTTAAGAGGGGAATGGGGGGTGGTGGAGGAGGAGGTGGTGGTGGTGGGAATGGGGGGTGGTGGAGGAGGAGGTGGTGGTGGTGGGAATGGGGGGTGGTGGAGGAGGAGGTGGGAATGGGGGGTGGTGGAGGAGGAGGTGGGAATGGGGGGTGGTGGAGGAGGAGGTGGTGGTGGTGGGAATGGGGGGTGGTGGAGGAGGAGGTGGGAATGGGGGGTGGTGGAGGAGGAGGTGGGAATGGGGGGTGGTGGAGGAGGAGGTGGTGGTGGTGGGAATGGGGGGTGGTGGAGGAGGAGGTGGGAATGGGGGGTGGTGGAGGAGGAGGTGGGAATGGGGGGTGGTGGAGGAGGAGGTGGGAATGGGGGGTGGTGGAGGTGGTGGTGGTGGGAATGGGGGGTGGTGGAGGAGGAGGTGGTGGTGGTGGGAATGGGGGGTGGTGGAGGAGGAGGTGGGAATGGGGGGTGGTGGAGGAGGTGGGAATGGGGGGTGGTGGAGGAGGAGGTGGGAATGGGGGGTGGTGGAGGTGGTGGTGGTGGGAATGGGGGGTGGTGGAGGAGGAGGTGGTGGTGGTGGGAATGGGGGGTGGTGGTGGAGGTGGTGGGAATGGGGGGTGGTGGTGGAGGTGGTGGTGGTGATGATCTCTCCGCGTGCGGTTCACTCACGGCGTGCGCGCCTTGCAGCACGTGCGTGCAGCGCGTGCCGCCTCGCGTGTCCCACACTCGCACCGTGCGGTCGTCAGAGCAGCTGGCGCACGTGTGCGCCACGTGCGGCGAGAACGCGACGCCGGTCACTCGCTCCGTGTGGCCCTCCAGCAGGTCTGAGATGTGGGGGGGGGGGAGCCGCGGAGGGGGAGAGGAGTAAAGGTGGACACGCATTAATAAGGGGGACATGTGGAGAAGGGTACATGTTGGCGGGGGGTGAGGGGACGACTCATACAGGATCACGAAGCGATGACACCCACCCGTCACCTGCTCGAGCACCACTCCATACCAGACACGACACGAGTGAGGAACTGCAAGTGTCCGTGAGATGCCCATGACATCGTTGTTGTAACGTTGTGACCCCGCCCCTACTGGACACCTGTAAAATCAAAGAGCTTTACAGCTCATCGGATTCCTGCTCGTATAAATTGAGATTTTGATTCTGACATGTTGTATGAGTGTTGGAGAGCTGTCGTTGAGATGTATTCTCGCCCGTAATCCTGTACAAGCACTACCCCAGACCAGACGCTGCACAGGGTAGGCCATTTAGACGCAGTCGAGATGCCTGACCAGATCGCACAGGTTTAGAGTCCGCGAGATACCCCATTCAATCTCGAACTTTAAGGGAGATGCAGTGGGGAGGTGACAGGGAGATCTTCAGTGGGGGAGGTGACAGGGAGATCTTCACCAACCGCTCGCCCGAGGCCAGACCCCCCCCCCCACCACAGGCGAAGCAACTCGAGGTGTGTACGAGATGCAGGGCACGTGTCCACCCACCCCTGACCACGGGCCCCTGGCTGCCGGCCTCCACCAACACCACCGCGCTGCGCGCCGCGAAGCCCACGACGCCTCCCGCGGGCCCCGCGCTCACGGCGCCGCTGCAGAACCAGTTCGGCGAGGGCGGCATGGCGCTCTCCATGGTCCACTCAGCCTGAAATAAACAACAGCAACAACAACAGCCACCACCACGAAGAGCGCAGTGGAGGAGTCGCTGGGGGAGGTGGAACGGGGCCGGCTTCAACTCCCGCGCCGGAGCTGACGCACGTGGCCCGCGATAGCGTAGAGCGGATAGGAGCGGCGGTTTGGAATTTGTAGAGCGGTTAGGAGGTCGCAGCTGAAATCTGTAGCGCGGATGGGAATGGAGCGTTGAAATCTGTAGCGCGGATAGGGAGGTGGTTGAAATCTGTAGATCGGATGGGGGCAGTGCTGTTAAAATGTGTAGAGCGGATAGGAGAGGGGTTGGTTGTATTTGTTAGAGTGGATAAGATAGGTTTGGAAAATATTAATTGTATTTAATAAAGCGTATAAGAGCGGAGCAGGAATAAAGATTGGATTCTATAGCTTGCATAAGAGTGCGTGTATAGTAGACACTAATATAATTTTGGCGAACCAATAAGAATGATAAATGTATTGAGTTTTTAATATTTAACAACAAAACCACAACACACTCGTCAATAACACCGTCGTAAACTAAAGCAACGTTTCGGCCAATGGCCCTTGAGTAATGTTATTATTTACCGTCAGCATGTGTGCCATGACGAAGGGCCATTGCTCGAGACGTCGGCTATTGTAGATAGCGTCGTCTTTTTTTCGACACGAAAATAATGTTACATTATTATGTGCAAAGAGAATTGTATTTAGTGGAGCGGATTAGAATGAAGTGGAAATGAGATTTGGATTCGATTTTTTTTATTCCATATGGGGCTGTCCATAAATGACGTCACGCACCTAGGGGGGGGGTCAGGCATTTGTGACGATTTGTGACGAGGGGGGGGGGGTGAGAAATGTGACGTCACATCAAAATGCGCAACTTTAAATAAATATAGACAACACGTTACACTTAATTCAATAGACTTTTTAATAAATGTTTTCTCCTACAACATCAGAGTGCAGCGCCACATTAAATACGCATTACAATGACAATAGTTAAAGCGACTTGAAGCATGTTTTATTTGTTTTTGGGGGGGGGCAGCTTATTTGTGATGGGGTCCCACTGCATAGAAATTGTGGGTGGGGGGTACTCGCTTTACGACGCGGTTGCAAAAAGATTGACAGGTGATTCGCTTTACGCCGCCGTCGTAAAAACAGGTTTTTTTGATTAGCTCTACGGCAAAGCCCGCGCGTGTTGCTCTGGGGGGGGGGGGGTTCCCCGGAAAAATGCGATGACGTCACTCACAACGGGTCCGACGTCACCAACAGAAACCCTCGCACCCCCTCCCCCGCGCATATTACGTCATCGGTCCCATTTGCCATAAATCAAAATGCGATGACGTCACTCAACGCGTCACGGTGGGTAATCTCGATCCGGGTGACGTTGTGTGGGTCGGTTGACGTCACTGACGCCGCAAGCCAAGATGACGTCATCTGCTCGACGTCGGTAAGGAATGGCATGTATGTAGCTCACCGGAGGAGCGGGGTCAGATCCCAATCGTTATGAAAATAAACGATAAGGGAAAATATCGTTAAATAAAAATATGTAAAAGCGGCCTTTTGGGCAATGGTGCTTATGCAGAAGGGCGGTAACGTTCAGTTGAGACGATGACGTAACATGATGCATGATGTCACAATGATCATCGGACCCTCTTACGATGACGTCACGCAACACTTAAAGCTTCCACACAAGTGGCTTATAAAATGACGGCATAAAAGCACAACTCGCTGTGAATACGAATAGAATGACATCATGGCACAACAGCAGGTCTGGAATCACATAAGATTGTCTGCCTCACCTCAAAGTGTAACGTCACTAAAGCAGGACTGTATAACATCCCATCCGATGACGCCACTAATTATGTCAATTTAACAGGATAAGCTCTTTCCCACTGGGGGATGCCATCTCATTATAAAGCAATGACGTCACACCTCAGATGATCGGTTTATTTTTTTCTCTGCAACTGCTCGATCCATAGCCTTGAATTTGAGAGGCCACACTGCCGATGAAGAACCAGTAAAATCGAACACCACTATAAAATTTTAATTGCGCACATGTGCAGGCCTCGTGTCAATCTACTGCTGAATGTCTTGCAGATCATGGGGATGACTTGGCCATGCCTCAACACTCCGCAGCATGGGTTTAAGGAGGGGAGTATGGAAGTGCAGCACAAAAATCTATTTCCTCCATTGCTGTTCATTAACCACATGCCTCTGCAGCAGCCGATCACACCTGCGTCATGCGTGGTGGTCACCCATCCAAGCACTATGCATGGTGAAACCTGCTTAACCCTCAAGACCTGATGAGTTTAGTGCATTCTAGGTCATTTCGTCACAGGCTCACGACTTTAGAATATCGATTCTGAAATCCGACTTTGTTGCTAAATCCAATCTCATTTCACGAATACGATGAAACAGACGCCTTCTGTTTATATACAACCCGCAATCTGCCAAGGCAGCACATTTTATTTTGATTTTTTTTAAACATACAAGGCAAAGTGTCTCCGTGCTCAAGTGAGGCATGAGGCAGCACTCATGTCCGCTGGCCGCTCCGAGCCATTGGTGGCAATTCCACGTTTCTATGACGAGGGCCACACCCCTCCATCGCGCACTTTTATCCGATTGTGGCTGACGGGGGCCCGTAGGTGTCGGTCGCTCCCCCCCCCCACGGTTGAGAGAGTCCAGTTTGTGAGGTCTGGGATGCCGAGGGAGGGCGGTCTTCACAGTAGCTGAAGAAGTTTCTCCTCCTTTGCTTTCCTCATGTGGTAGAGCTGCATTCACACACATGCGCACATACAAATATAATGAAACACATACTCGTGAACTCAAGCAGAGCCATAGAAGCACATCAGCGTGGACGCTATACCAACCATGAAAGGTTTCTCAAACTCCAAGTCATACAGCTTTACCTGAGCTTGCCCACCATCGTAATGGTTAAGGTTTATTTTTGGCACAGGCAAAACCCATTGGGCAATAAATAAAAATTTTCGATGGGGACCTGGTTACACCATAGCAGAGGTCGCAATCGGGTACCCGATACCCGTACCCTACCCAATACCCGGCTACCTGTACCCGGCCGGGTATCGGGTACGGGTACCCGTTTGCGACCCTGGTGCGGCCGGGTACGGGTAAAGAATCAAAATCCGTTTGCGACCTCTGCACCATAGAAACTTGGTTCCAGCAACAACAACAAAACATGACCAAAACAATGCAAAACAACTGTACATGGTCAAGTTCCTAACAATTGTGAGCGGATGATCAGGAACTCGGAAAGCAGGCGGCACACAGGGGAGACACAGGATATACAAGGAAGGACATCACGGCACCGTTCGTGACTCCATGAACGCGGGCAGGAAGTCTTCAAGACTGCAACTCCCATCCAGGAAGCGCTCGGCAGACGCCTCGGACTCTTCCTCCGCCTGGAGGGCGGCCACTTTGAGACGAGCCTCCAGTACACTCACTCCTAGGAGCTGAGATGCAGAGGCATAGAGACATTCATCACATCGATGCGAGCCTCCAGTGTACGCTCACTCCTAAAAGTTGAGATACAGAGACACATAGACATTCACATCGACATGAACTTCTAGTATACTCATTCCTAGGATACAGAGACACAGACGAGACATTTGGATTGAGAGGAGCCTCCAGTAGACTCATTCCTTGGAGCTGAGATGCAGGCACATTATAACACACAGACACAAGGACAAGGGAACACAGAGGCATGGGGACACATGCCACCAAGTGGGAAACACAGAGGCAGCAAGGGGTGTGTGTTGTGAGATGCCCCCACCTCACCTCATTCATCTCATGCTGTTTTTCAACCTTCTTGTCAAACGCTGACTTGAAGCGATTCAACTCCTCACACTGTCGGAGAAATCACTCAGTCACTCACCTTTCACATTCCATCACTCGTCATTGGCCAACATCAAAAATCATCGCCCATCAATGTTATCACAGCATTGAATCCAGTGTCCAGAGCCATGGGGTCCATTTTCCCCGGAGGGCCTCATAAAGGGCCAAAGGGATCCTAAAGAGACCTCATCTGGCTCCGGCACCTCCGATTAGCACAGTTGGCTACATATGTAGTGACATCGTGGGATGTCACTGTGTGATGCTGGCCCGAGAGAGGCACGGCGTGAGGTGTATTGACATCGCACATACCACTAGGATGTGGTTGCAGTACCGGCCCTAGAGGGGCTCGGTGAGCGCTGATCGATAGCGCTGGATCGCACCACGCTTGGCGTGCAGTGCCAGCCCCTACAGGATAGGGTGTGGGAGTGCCGGCTACTAAAGGCCGTGGCACTCTGGTTGACCCGAGAGGACACGTGACCGGTTAAGTCTACACAGGGGCCCCAAGTGGGGGCTAGGGGTGGTCACGTATCAGGGTCGAGATCCTGCTCGAGGATTCTGGAAGGTGGTCGTGGCCAAGGAGGGAGCCGGCCACGCCACAGAGGATATAAGCCGGTTCCCCCAGAGGGACCGGCGCTGTTGTTCATCCTGAAGAAACCTACGTTCTACGTTCTACATCCTGCAGAGTCTCCAACATGTGGACCTGGATCCAAGCTGTGGTCCGGTCCACCCTGACACGTGACCACTCATATAGAGTAACAACTTATTATATCACATGATCACATCACCACACATCAATGCTCAAATTTCACACACAGTACATGCATGTAGGTATGCATTGTGTGCATGTTAAGTGGTAGTGTGGTGGCAGTGGGTAGCACACTACACTATGAACTTGGCCATCCAAGCAAGATATCCTGGTCACTGATAACATTGGCGATATCTGAACAGATTCTGGGCCTCCTCTTTTTCGACTGAGAATTAATCAGTACCTGGTGCAGTGTGTAAACATCAACACTGAAAAGACAAAGGTAGCTGGGCCTAAGGCCGGCCAAGCTGCTCCCTAATGCCGGCATTCAAAAGCGCTCACTAACAGCGCTTGCTCCAACAGCTGTGTTTGCTGTGCTTCTGTATGTGTGCAAAAGCGCATGCACATGCCACACTCACCTTTTGCAGAAACTCATTGCGTCTGCAATCCAGCTGAGGTTTCATGGACAAGTTTTCATCTGGAATAGACACCCCCACCATCAAGCATTACAACCACCATCACCCCATCACTAATATCACCTACAATATATTTATCCCTTTGTCAATCTATTTCTAGGCGAAGGCCTCCTCATCCCATATCAGTCATGGGGGTTGTTTGTCTATATTTCAACACGGTAGTGCAGGTTGCTGAAATGGAAGGCCCAGGGAGAGTTCAGATATTACTTGCCGCTGATGTTAGCCGTGGCCGAGAATCGAACCCAGGTGGCCAGGTTCATAGCCCAGTCACGCTAAACACTCCACGCTATATATTATACATATTAACATCATCACCATCATGTCACAACAACCTTTACCAGTGTAGTACTGGGAGCGCATGTGGTATGTTGGGTGCAGTGCATATATTGTGATACCTGCAGGCAATGGGATGCCCTTGGATGAAGTGCATAAAGTGTGTGCCTGCATTGAGTGTGGTGTAGAAAATTTGGTGCGGGGCTTGCAACATGGTGTGCATATGGTGGGGTGAGGCTGGTACAGTGTGGTGCATATGGTGTGGTGCATATGGTGGGGTACACATGGTATAGTGCATGCGGTAAGAGCGGTGTACGTGGTGCAGTGCGGTGCGTGCGTGACGCCCCACGTGCCAGCGCCTCGTTTCTCGTCGCTTGTACCACCGTCTCCTCCCAAAACGTCGCGACGGCCGAGTGAGTGAGCACGAGCGCCCCGAGTCGCTCATCAGAGTCCGAGAGTGCTCGCAGCTCCGACAAGCTAAACACATGCGAACAATACGCAACTCACACAAGCGACACTGGACGCTAATACCTCGAGCTCTTCACATACAAGCCACGCTACGGACATGCACACCACAAAATCCACACGCACACACCACATGAACTCACCCACTCAATCACACACTGACCAATACACACTTTCACGCTCACTTGAACTTACCACCAGCAAACACACAATGGCACAAACCTACACATTCACTCACACCGACACGCAGGCTAACATAAACCACTCACCGATCCAACCACCCACTCACCTCATCTCCGCCACTTGTGCAAAAATGTCTGAACTTTCAACGCCCTTCTAGAAAGAGAAAGCATTGCATAGATGCATGCACACCACACACAGATGCAAACACAGACACGCAACTATTAATATTACATATTAGTATGAGTGTGTAGATGGACTGTGCTGTCGTGTGATGGGCATGTGCCTGTATGTCCATATGCACACATGTGGGTGTCAATGGCGTAGTGGTTAGTGAACTGCTATATAAAGCCAGAAATCTGGATTCAATTCCAAAGTCTTAATTGCACTGGTCCTGGGCTTCACCTTGGTGCTTTCAGCTGTAAATGAGTCGCTGATGCAGTCTTTAACATCAGCAGTGGGGAGACATGGCATAGTGTTCGCCACACCACCCCCTCATAGGGCATGCTGGTATTCTTAGATGCTCACTAAGAACTTTCCCCAACAATCTATGTAAGTTAAAGGATGATTCTTTGCCTTTGTATGTGCATATGAGAGCACACATCTGTACTTGTTCACTTGTGACTATATGTGTGCAGGTTTGTACGCGCCTGTGTGTGCACATGTGCGCAAATACCCTTGTGCACGCATGCTCACCTGTGTTCTCGTGTCCTTGCCCAAGGGGGTCGTGTCAGAGTGCGAGGTGACGGTAGGGTGAGAGGTCACGGCAGGGTGAGAGGTCACGGCAGGCGGAGCAAAGCCTATTGGCTGAGTAGAATAGGGAGCACGAGAGGCTCTGTGTGTGTGTCCGTGCATGCAGATGTATGTAAGCATTCACGTACATGAGTGTAGCGAGTGCAAATGTTTGTATGCATGTATGAGCATGCATGCGTGTACATGTAAATGAGTGTGTGTGCATGCATGCAGATATAGTATGCATGTACGTGTGTGCATGTGTGTACATTTTAATGTATGTGCATTTGAGTGTTAGCGTTCGTATGTGTGTGTGTGTGTGCGTGTGTGTGTGCGTGTGTGCATACAATGGAGAAGAGTGGGCAATAATAACAGTAACTTTAATTACAGTGATATTACCGTAACAATACTGCCATATCAATAATTAAAGGTTAGCATTCAAAACAATACAACTGTAATAATTAAGACCTGCCAACATAAGCTGTTATCGGTGTGCATGTGTGTACGCATGTGTGCGAGTGTAAGTGCGAGGGTGTTGAGTGTTGCGAGTGTTCCAATGAGTGTCATGAGATGGAATTCACACCCAAAACAAGGAGGGTTTGTCCTGAATTCCTCCAAGACGCTGACCACCGCTTTTCCCAGGTCAGACTGTATGACAAACTGCACGCGCACACACACACACGTGCAGACGATGTACACATATGTAATAACAGCTATAGTGGGTTCACGTGGGGGATTGGCTTGCCGGTCCTGCTTGTAGCCAATAAGGGTCGAGATAGGGAGCGTGGGGCCGGCGTGATCACGGCATGTCATCAGGGGTGATTGGCCCAGCCATTGGGGCCCCAGCTAATGGGGATCCGGATAAGAGGCGTGGTCCCGGGAGTGACAGGGAACCATCGAGAACGGTCGAGATTGCCCATGGAGGATTGGCTGGGGGGACCACGTGACGAAGGGATTAAGAGGGAGGAGAGAGGGATGATCTTCATGCACCTAGGTGGTTCCCCATGTATCGACTGCATATCCTTACACATCTCCCCATTTTTCTCTCATGTGTCTCCTCCATGTCCCTGTCTGTGTCCTTGTGTCCTTGTGTGTCCATGTCCTCACATCTCCCTATATCACCATGTATCTCCATGTTCTCATGTCTCTACATGTTGCTGTGGCCTTGTGTCCCTGTCATGTTCTCCCACGTACTTGTGTGTGTTTCCCAACATCTCCGTGTGCCTGCAGATGCTTCTGTCGCCAAGTGTCTCGAGGTGTGTACACGCGTGCCCCCGCATGTCCCCATGTCACCGCACATCACCGCACATCTCAGCATGTATCCCTGAGTCACCCTCCAACTCCATGTGTCTCCACGCATTCCTGCATGCCCCTGGTGTCCCTGCGTCTCCGCATATATCCCAGCATGCCCCTGCCTTTCCCCAGGTGTCCCCACATGTATCCACACACACGCACCCCATTGATGGCAGGGGAGCCGATGACCTGGCATTTCTCGTTGAGCCAAGGGTGACGAACATACGGCATAACGTGCACGACCGGGCGATCCTGGGGAAACTGTGGTGGGAGAAACCTGATGGCACACACACATGTACACAAAGATCCCCTCTATAGCATTACAGACTGCTCAGGCAAGTACTATTAGTGAGCACCTTGTTAGGCCAGGATAATGCACAAGGAGGTGGTGTGGCCAGTTGACCGAGGGGGGCCCAGGACCGGTTCTGATATCAATTGCCATTAATGTTAGATGTGGCTAGAAAGCAAACTCAGGTCACTGAGTTGGGAGTGCAGTTCATTAACCACTGCGCCACCACTCCCCACGACACTATAATTGCATACACATATCAACATACATCTACAATAAACACGAGATCATCACGATAGATTAATACAATTGTGCATGTGAGAATATATTATTTTGAATTTGTATGTTATTTTGCGTAATTAGTTCACATGACCCCTCCAGCCACCAGAGGCACAGCAACACACCACAATGTAAACACACCAAGTCAGAACACCGACATGAATCAGGCCTTAGGTTTGAATTCAGGCAACTGCCAGTGGTGAAACCGGTTCTCAAGTGTAATAATTTGATGATATTGGCCCCGTCACCAATGACTGTGATAGCCATCAACTGGCTACATCACCTCATCACATAACTGTAATCAACCTTTGCTTTGAATCGCCATACACCAGACGAAGAAGACCAATGGCCGCACACAAAAAAAACATCGAATTAAATTCGGCATTGCACATCATTTGACTAAATCCCAGCCCTGGGGGTTAAATGTTTGAGTTTGACTGTAATGCCATGCACATTAATGACTCTCTAAAGCAGGTCAGGTGGTAAAGTGCTGCTCCCTAATGTTTGGACCAGAGGTCACTTATGAGGGATCTTGGAAGTCGTCCTGCGATATTCGCTTCATGTACAATTCTCTAATCATAACGGGCTGCACTGGGCTGCGACAGATCCGAGTGGACTATGCATCTCATTATGTGATACCCAACAGCACAACCAGGAGAAAACTAGCAAAAATGTTTTTTAATAGTAAAAAAAAAATCAATTGCATCTTGAATGGAATTGTGACCCCAATCAGTGACCCCGAAATAAGACAATTCGTCGAATTGCAAGGGACGCAAATCATTACATGGCTAATGAATGCATACTTTTGTGGTGACGCACAGGTGCATACATGTGATGTGTCCAGGTGTATACACACGCGCATCTCACGCACGTACACGTTGATGGTGAGTGTCTGGTTGTCGATGACTGCTGGCACGTTATACACAATGTCCTTCTGCACCTCCACCGTCCTACACAACAACCGAACAACCAAAACAGCCATCACTGCAACATCCAGACCTCCACTGTGCAACCAGCACACCAGATGTAATTTACCATTCGTTATTGACACTAAGTAAAATGTATTTTTAAGAGGTAAGTGAAAATTACCCTCAAGAAATCAATAATATTGCAAAATACTCTACGATCTTTAACGCTAACTTATGGGGAATGCATAAACTTGAGCCTTACTTTTTAACCGCAATGTTACTTCAAACTACTATACAAATACTGTCTTAAAATTAAAAAAATTGTTAAAAGGGTGAAAGAAAAAACCCCCAAGTTTCTCCAAGAGAATATTTAAAAAAGTTTTATTTCAACAATTGGCTTGCATAAAGAGAAATGGACTTGCATAATGTACATGCATAATGTACGTTGATTACCATATAAATAACCCAACCGTAAATGGATACCCATTGTCATTTATACGCATTCATTAATCACCCCCCAAATCGCTCAAGAAGTGCTCACAAGTGATGCCATCACATCTTCCCCTCTATTTACGGAACGAAACAGAGGATTTCTCCACAAATATGGTTGTCGCCTGATGAAGCTAGTTGTAATTACTGGCGAAACGTCGTACTCAGATTGTAAATGTTGTGGCTTTGCTCTCCAACACACCGGTGAGCTGTACTAGTTACCGAATTGGCATGTTCTGTTTACGTGACAAACTTTACTAAATGGCTGTGTTGGTTGGTGGCGGGTTTAACAACACATTTATATTTTAATTAACAATGTAACAGTATCACCACCTTCATTATGACCACCAACAACACCTTCACCATAAACACACCACAAACACCACCACTAAAAACCACAAAATCCACATCAACACCGCTAACCACCCTGTGGTCAGACGCCTCGTCACACCATGACCAAGTGTGTATCCTAGGTTTCTGTCCATTGATGTCTCCGCCTCCTTGAGTCTCCATTTCCCTCTTTATCTCATATCCTCTGTGTCCCCCTTTCCCCCTTTTCGAACTGCCCATGTGTTCCTCTGCCTACCAGGGTCGCTATCTCATGTTCACCCCGTCGCCGTGTCTCGCCGTGTGTCCCATTCTCCCCATCACCGTGTCTCCCAATGTCTCTCTGCACCCCAATAAAACCTGTGTAAACACCCTTGTCACTCTCTCCGCTTCCCAGTGCCTCTCTGTACGGATTTCCTCCTGTCCCATGACCCCGTGCATCTCTTTCGTCTCGATGCTCCCGACCCCATCATCTCCGTCTTGTCTCTCTTTGCCTCCCCTTGTCCACTCGTGCCACCCCCCACCCCTTGCCTGTTGCCAGAGGCCTCTGAGTCTCTGTCTCCCCATTCCCCCGTGCCAACCCCGGTGTCTCCCATGTGTCTCCCCCTTTGTGCCCGTGTCGCCACACCCCTGGATGGCTGCTTGCAGCGACTGGATCTGCAACTGTCGGTGCGACTGGAGAACAGAAGGCGCCGCCGGAGGCTCCTGGCGTCGTGCCCACCAGCTCATGGCGCTGGGTAACCCAGAGGGTAACCTAGTGACAACACGGGTAAGTTGGTAACACGGCTGATAATCTGGTAACACACAAGCTAACGTGATAGCAATACGGGTAACTTGGTTACATAGCTGGTAACCCAAATGACTTGGTGACACGTCTGACAACATAATTATACATCGGGTAAACTGGTAACACTATAACTTGATAACACAGCTGGCAACAAGGTTACATGTTAATCCGGTAACTTGGTTACACAGATGGTGTCCTGGTAACGCATCGAGTAACCTGGTAACACAATGGCTAACTTGGTAACAAATAGGGCAACTTGGTAACACAAGAGGGTAACTAGATAACCCACCGATGAAACCTGGTAACTGGGAGATTAACCTCGAAGATAAATGGTGATCGATGCGGGTAATTGAGGGTAACTGGGTAAACGTGGGTAGCCGGATTACGCTGCGGATAACCGGGTAAAGTCGGATAACTTAGAGTGGCCGAGTAACAGGGAGGGTAACTTGTGGGTTAACTGTGCAACACTGCGGATTAGACAAAATTAAGTCGCACAGTGAGTAGTCGTGAGCGCAAATGGATACGAGGCGAGTAACAATTGATTAACTGGGTAACCGCAGTCACCGGGTAACTCGGCCGGATAATCAGCGGGGTAACCATGGCGACAGGGTGGGTACCAGGATGGGGTAACCGGGTAACACGCCGGTCGTGTGGTGTAAAAGATGACGTTACCCCGCCTCACGCAGGCAACTTTGTTCGCGAGACGCGGGTACCGTGGTCCCTGGCGGCGGTCACCCCGGTAGCGCGGTGGTGGGAACTGGGTAACGTTACCCGGGTAACCCCGGTAACGCGGTGGTGGAAACTGGGTAACGTTACCCGGGTAACGCCGGTAACGCGGATAAAGCCCCTCGGCCTCCAAAGGTATCATCCACGGTCTCTTCCGGGTCGTGGCCGCGTCACGTGATACAGCCCCGCCCCCAGCCCGCGCCATGTAGTTAAATAAATAATGGCGCCATCCCGTTTCGTGTCACGTGACGCGGCGTGGGAGCACGTGCGCGCGCGTGAGGGCCCGTCGCGATATGGCGATACGACGATATCCACGATCCACGATAATTGGTGATATAAGAGCCGCGACGAACGGTGTGAAATCCACGATGCTCATATCGTACGATGCAAGACCCACGATAATCGGATTGTACGATATGGGATCCACGATAAACTTATCGTGAACATAAAATCCACGCTAATCGCACGAATTAAGACGGACAATCGCACCGTCTGTTCTTGCGAGATATCGTAATATATTGATTATCGTTGATCTTTTCATTTTATTTCATATTTAATTTCCCGAAACACATCTAAAATAACAAACTCCTTAATTAAAGGTCTAAACGAACACTTTTTTTTCAATTAATGCTTTGCAAAATGTGTTTCCGATTAATTGACGGAATGTCAATTATGACGTCATCCTTTGCGGAATTCAATAATAATTTCGAGTGTAATAGACAGCATGTGCCTTATAGATTGCAACGTTTCAATGATGAGACGACTGATTATGGCAGGCTTATGCTGAGTGAAGTGTACAAGTAATCATATTCGTACGGGGAGGTTAGCAGTGCGCAACAACTGCAATAAAAGGCGAGCGATACAATTATGGGAAGCTGATCATCGCGATAGTGTCATGAAAATTAATATCGTATTGTATCGTGGGAAAAATATATTGCAGCAAGCCAAGTTTGTGTAAAGAATGTGTACCAGCCCAAGGAAGGAGCGCAGAGGACATCCACTGGAGACAATTTCTGCAAAAGTATCGACCCCTTTACTAGAACACATGTGTTGGCTTCAAAATGTCAAACTAATCTATTATATAGATACACCCTGGGTTCATCCAGGATGGGCTGTCTGAAGAGGCTTCAAATACTTGAACGATCTGGACACAGTCTCATCAGTTGAGTACTTCGCAGACGACGGCTGCTTTGTACTGGGTCATATGGCCCGCATGCCGAGCCATCGCATGCCAAAGCAGTGTCTGTTTGAATCAGAATCATCAGAATCTGTAGTAATACTGCAGGAATCTGATGAGCTGTTAAGCTCTTTTTCACAGATGTCCAGCAAGGGCGGGTCAGGAAGTTACAAGTACACAAACACGATATGAGTGTGAAGTATAGGAACGGTAATCAAATGATCGAGGGGGTGTAAAATGAGACAGCAAAGGCTAGAGACAAGGTGGGCTGATGTAGTACAAGAGGACACGCTGGCACTGTGTGAAGGAGGCTCGTGAAAGATGCTACTGGGCAGGTCTTCTCGCGTAAGCGTGTTGAGGGGCAGCCAGGCCACGACGGCATCGTCTGCAGTGTTCATTGCTCGAAGTCTTCCATCCCGTCTGGCCAAAGGAGAAACTTCCACAACGTTCATCATTGTCTGCACCTGTATGCATTTCCAGTTTGGACAGGTCCCGGATTCCTCCCCTCTATCAACATAAAACCTGCACGGTGCGGCAGGTTGAAACCAGTGACGAGAAAATGGTGTTTTACTAATTGCTTGCACTTATTTACCCAGGAAAGCCTCGCCGATTCGCATGCCTGTTTTAAGAGGGTCGGTGGAGGTGGTTTGGGTGATTGCTATGAGGATTTCAATCAAATTTGGCAAACTTGACCTACTCTTGCGAATGACGTCACGGGATCTTTAGCGTCCACTGTGAAGAAGACGGGGCGGTTGTATGTACGTACGTCAAACATATTTCGTATCGTACGCAGCCAACCGTGCTAATCGGAGGTTCGGGTTAAACAGCTAAGACGCCGCTACATTCGAACCGTGAACCTCTGCAGCTATAGCGGCCAAACGCCCTTACCGCGTGGCCGTGTCACCACCCTATCGGTGACCTCTCTGGTCCACACAGGCAGCAGCCCATTTCTTCCAAAAAGCTCTGTGCCACTGACGCCAGGGTAACGTTTGACGCATGCCAGTGACAAAGATATATTTAAAAAAAAAATTCTTAGAGCTGCAAAGTGTAGCCAAAGTGCAGAACCAAAGGTAAATGTCACGGGGTAGTTTTTTTTATTCATTAATCGGTGACCGGGCTGAGACCATCGACTCGCTACCCTTGAGAACCCAGTTTTTAATCACAGGCGGCGTGCCTGCGAAATGAGCCCAGGCTCTCAGCGGAGCCCGATCAGCGCCCCGACCTTTGAACCGCGTGGCAACCTCAGGTCAATGATGATTCTTAATAAAGGCGGGTCCACATATTTTTGGCGTATGTAGGGTGGAAATTGGGCCAGCGTGGCTGTTAATTTTAAAGGAGGCTGCCATTTATATATATGTGTGTATTCATTCTTGTTAAATAATTTACTGCCGAATTTCATAAAACTATGAAATGTTATTAGGCGTCTCGCCCAGATATGTGTGCGAAAGGGTGTGAAAGTGACCTGCGCTCGTATGTGTGAGAGAGAGTGCGTGATTGAGTGTGCTGGTTTGAGTGCGTGATTGTGTGCCTGTGTGCATGATTGTGTTCGTGTGTGCGTGTTTAGCGGTTAGCGCGCTGCGCTACGAACTCGGCGACCCGAGTTCGATTCCCGCTCACAGCCAACGCCAGTGACGAATATTTGAACCGGTCCTGGGCCTCCCTTAGGTCGACTCAGCCTCAGATGAGGGACTGGTACGGTGTGCAAACATCGCTACTCGTGAGACAAAGGTAGGCCGGGCGCTGGTGCTGGACACCCACCCCCTGATGTGCTGTTCCGACCTTCATAGGTGCTCGCTAACAGCACTTGCCTCAACAGTCTGTAAAGGCTATACGGGGAATATGTGTGCATTGGTGTGTTATAAACCACAAAGAGTGGTGGCGCAGTGGTTAGCACGATACACTAGGAACCCCGGCGATCCGAGTTCTATTCCTGCTCAGGGCCAACATCAGTTGCGAGACCGACCTTCGCCTTAAATGAAGTGCCCGTGTTTCATGGAAACATCCAACGAGACACCAGCGGCCGGCTGGTGCTGGTCACCCACCACTCCCGTGTGCTGTTCTGGCCTTGATATGTGCTCGCGAACAGCACTTGCCTCAACTGTGGGTTGAGGCTATGCGGGGGGATCTTTCCCTTTGTCTCTTTATAAACCACAGGCGCAAAGGCTGTTAGCTAGCACCTATGAAGAGCGGCACGGGGCACAGGTGTGTATGTTGGTGAATGTGTGTTCATGTGTGTTCATGTGTGTGGGGTGTGTAGAAGAGAGGTGGCGCAGTGATTGACGGCGCAGTGATTGACGGCGCAGCGCTTGTGGAACCCGGCCCACCTGAGTTCGAACATCATCGACGGGTGACATTCGAACAGGCTCCTGGACCCGCCCATTATAGATCCACTCAATCTTAAATCAATGACAATCCCGGTGCGATGTGTCCACCACAAGCGTTCGGGGGAGACGAAGGCGGCCGGGGGGGAGTGGTGTTGGCTAGACCATCCGTTCGCGTGCCGTTCCCACCATCGTTAGGTGCTCGCTAACAACAACTTGACCCAAACAACCTGTTGGAGGCTACACTGGTGGTGGACCGGGATTCTTTGTCTTTGTATACGTACGCGTCTTTTGAACGAGTCGCGTGCGGCAGCGTACGCCTCGGAAAAAAATGGTGATCGTAAAACAATCGGGACACCGCGCGGCCGAATGTAACAGACGCATTAAGCAATCGCGAGTGGTAATAATCGATGGCAAAGGCTGAGGCCACGTGACGCGCCCATTGAGTGACAGTGAATTGAGAGTCGTTACGTAAGAGACGGCCGGGGAAGATGCAACAAGGCAATAGCACCACCGCAGCAACGTGATATTAGAGACATTGAGATGTGTGTGTATCTCTTTACAGAAATTGTGTACATCCTGTATTTATACTCTTAGGTTTTTTGGTAAATTCACGTATTATTTTATTTCTATTATAATTTCTATTATTTTTTATTTTTTACCTACGTGACTTTACCGAAAAAAACTAAGAGTATGAATCCTTGCAGTCACGAAAGCTTCAAATCTAGAATTAGATCCTCTATTTATTTATTTTTGGGTAGATACGCAGTCAAACCCCCCCCCCTCCTTAAGAAAAAATAAACCTTTGTTATTATAGATAATATTGGTCGCGAAAGCCTACACGTGTTAAACTGAGATACGTGTTACAGAAATGTTATTTTTTTGGTGTGCGGTTACTGAGATTCTCTTGCTACACGTACCGCCCCTGTTATCAGTCCACTGCTGGATGAGGGCCTCTGCACTCCGTGCCGGGTATGTGGGGGTTATTTGGCCATACTTCACCCCGCTGGTCAGTTCTGGTTCGCGCAACCGGCGAGCACAGCAATGGATGTTCATGCGCAGTCCTCCGCTGCCCAAACACCGCAGCAGCAGCAGAAGAAGAAGCATCAGCAGCCTATTTCAAGCCGTGCACGTGGTGGTCACCCACCCAAGCACTTTCCAGGCTCAAAATCCTGCTTAGCATCCCGGATCTGACGGCACTCGTGATGGTTTGTTCGTAGGCAGGGAGATGCTGTAAGGGAGATATTATTGAGACAGATGTAGTGACATATTACACCCATTGTTTGGTGATTCTGGCAGTGGTGCACAACACACAAATGACATAAAAACACTCAACACATTCGTCAATGACACTGCCTTAAAAGGACACATAATAGGTGACGTTTCAGGGAATGACCCTTCATAGTAAATTTTTAAAAACGTGCTAAATATCACAAGCTATGACGGACAATTCCCCTAAACGTCACATGTGCAATGAAGGAAGAATGACAATTTCCCGAAACGTCATCTACTTTCTTACATATTCCCTTTCAACGCAGTGCCAATGACGAATGCGTCGAGTTTATGGGAGGAAGATTGCTGTGTGAGATGACACAGGAGGGAGATAAGCCAGGGGAGATGTCTCGTGATGGCAACAAGCCAGGCCGAACCCACAGGAGACGGAGAGACGTTGCAGGGGGTTTCCTCCTCTGGAGAGATGTCACGGCATCGAGATCGCGTGAAAAGATGGACAAGGAGGTGGGGGTGTCACAGGGAGAGATGCCGGCCACGTGCTCCAGAGATATGTCACGTGGCAACAAAACTAAAACGGAACGGATATTTGTGAGTTCATGTGTCAGGAGATTTTAACAAAAATTTAACGGGGAAATTAAACGAGAGGGAGATAGCAGTGGAAGAGATGCGGGGGGGTTAATTTCAGCCAGAGCTGTCCGGGGCTGTGCTCCGGAAAAATAACCCCCCCCCCCTCTGTCGCTGGTGAGATGTAACAGCAGAGAGATATAAGGCAGGGAGATAGTTTAATTTTTACATCGTGAATAGAAGGCGATGGATTCAGGGGTAGGGAAGAGGGGGGGGTCATCCAGCAGTGGATTGATCATGGCTGATGAGTCAGATGATGTCACGGAAGGGAGATGCGTGAGATGCATTAGATTCTAAAGGGGATGGGAGACAGCGAGAGAGAGAGAGATAAGGCAGGGTGTGTGTGTGTGTGTGGGGGGGAAGATGTCACGGGAGGGAAAGCGGAGGAGAGAGATTAGGAGCGCGCTTGAAAGGACCCAGTTGCCGTGGCAACTCAACACTGAACCCCTTCCTCCGTCCATCACACACTGTACCCCCACACTGTACAGCACAGACCCCCCTCCGCAACCTCACCCCCCCCCCCACCAAAACCTGGACCCCCCCGCCCGCCCCCCCCCCCCCCACCACCATAACCTGGACCCCCCCGCCCGCCCCCACCAAAACCTGGACCCCCCCCGCCCCCCCAAATACAAATAAAACAGCGACCACCAAGACTGTGAGAATTTAAATATCACGACCACCCACAAACCCCCCCTACCCCAACCAGCTATGAGCATTACAAATATACACGTCTGCTGAAATGTACGCAATGTACACGTTCATAAACGTGCAATAAAGGCACGGGGTCCAAACACACAGTAATGTGGAATTTTCTCGGAAATATACTGGTAAATATTTATATTTTTTAATTGGTGGCGGGTGGTACACAGCGACTTCCAATGCTGAGTGGGATTAAATAAAATGTATACATGCATCTCTCTCTCTATACGTGAAAATGGCAGAGAACCAAAGTGCTGTGGAATTCCCTTAATATCCTCTCAATTTTGGTTTATATTTTTTTACGGGTACAGCGCCCACTGAAGGCCCTGTGGGATTTCTTCCCAATATAATCTGCGCCTATATATGTGTGTGTGTAAAAAAAAACTATCGCAGCGACAGAAACAAATCACTATGGGATTCCAAATATAAATCTCAATGTGTTTAAAATGCACCTATAGATAGGGCCCACTAAAAAAAGCACTGTTGAATGCTCAATAGTATTTATGTTTATATGACGTAGGGCCAAGGAAGCAAGTTGTGGGAAATCCTCAAATATAATGTCACTAAATACACATTGGTTCACCAAAGCCCTCAATTCTTGCATAATAAACCCGTGTGAACACACCACTCAGGACCCACTAAAGCACCGCGGTATTCCAAAGCCTACCACTGTAAATGTTGGGGAGGATGTTGGACAGCATGAGGGTGTACCAAAGCTCTGTAAAACGTTTAACTGAATAACAACATTACTATTATCACACCTGTGATACTCTTTTTTCAAGAGGGTCCTGTCAAGCATCGTCGTAGTGGGTGGAGCGATGTTGCTACGTGGAATCCAAATTGAGAAATGTATAGGTAAGATTGTTTTTTTATTAGCATTGAGATATTTGCCGAACAACAGTTATATTGTGTGGGATTTGTTTTTGTTTAGCAATGGGAAGAACCCGGGATAACTCAGAGGAAACACCATGCAGAACAGGGGGAGAACGTCCACAAACTCCCACATCAAAAGACGCCCCATTCGGGAATCGAACCTCGGTTGCATCTACCTTGCTGTTAGGCACGGGTATTACAACTGCGCCACCCACAATGGGATTACAGATCCCAAGTGAATACGAATCCTTGTTCGGCGGAGTTGCTTTTCAAAGAACAGAGTGATTAGCGTGGATCAATCCCCCCCACCCCATTCCCAGCAGACCTCATTGAGACTACAGGTGAACGGGTGGATCGATGTATCGGTTCTTGTTTAAAAAGTAAATCGATTCGATTCCCTAGCTCGGGGGGATATAATGTGACAAGGAATCGCGTGTCGAAGAATCGATGTTTTGTAAATGGAATCGTACGTGTTTCCAAAGGCGTGGATTCAAGCAATGGCTGCATCCGCTAGAGGCGCTGCCATTCACCCCCCCTCCCCCCCATTCTAAAATAGAGAGCGAAATCGATTTAAAATCACAACTCTATATATTCTGCTATTCTTGTACAGGGAAATTTAGTTTTCAGGTCCATACGGCCTACAGCCGTTTCAATACGGGCAAAAAATGTGTTTGTCTATTTGTTTGTGTTTCTCCCTTGTGATGGGACTTTGTAGGATGAACGTTGAGATTTAAAAGGGCACGGGGTGACCAACAAGGTCTGCATTGGGCTGTAATAATGTAGGCACTGATAAGGGGTGGACATGTATGGGGATGTTGCGTTCGTGAATTTGTTCAAAAGTATTTGACACGCACGCACCCACAGAAACATTAAATAAAACTCACTCAAAACCACGAACATAAAGACTCCACTTTTTGTCAATCCACTGCTGGATGAGGGCCTCTCCAAACCCCCCTTGCGGGTCGCGTGGGTGTTGACCATACTTCACGTTGTGCAGGGCGGGTCGGTAAAGGCGGTGAGCATAGACGACGGCGCATAGTAGAATACAACAAAATAGATTTTCATCTGCAATGCCCTTTGCCGACATCTTAACCCCGCGGCAGCCTACAAACTGACCCCACTGGGCACACACAATGTTGGCCCATCGTTTGTTCCTATGGATGCGAATTGAGTCGCATCTGCAAGTCGATGTCTGTTGGTGTGAATCCAGCTGCTGGCTTTCTGGGCACGATGAGTGAATCCAGCCCCCCCCCCCCCGTGCCCTCGGAAAACGCTCACAGTGGACACGAGTTCACCGCACGTGGTCCATCCGAGTTCCATTCAGGTCAGAATTGCTGCTTTGTTTCCGAGATCTGACGAGACCGGGCACATTCCGAGTGATTTGGTCACAGCCCTTGATCGCGTGGAGCAGTGACGCACAGCAGCGGTTAGTGAATCGCAAAATGAGTCAGGCCAGTCGACATGGAAACGTTGGGCCAACGATTGCCATTGGTTTCAAACATATGCTGACATTTCGATTTAAAGCTTTCGTGACTGCAGGGATTCATCCTCTTGGTTCTTTCGCTAAAGTCACGTAGAAGGAAAATAATAAAATAATTAAAATAAAACATAATAAAATAATTCTCACGACGTTTCGGCCACAACGCAAGCAGCCGTCTTCAGGTGGAGAACAGGTCTGTCGAGAGACAGTCTGAATGAAATGTCTCTCGACAGACCTGTTCTCCACCTGAAGACGGCTGCTTGCGTTGTGGCCGAAACGTCGTGAGAATTATTTTATTATGTTTTATTTTTATTATTTTATTATTTTCCTTCTACGTGACTTTACCGAAAGAACCAAGAAGATATGCTGACATTGTCACAACGTCGCATGTTTACTGGGAGGCGACGCGAATTAGATTCCAGGTTTTACACGGATAACTTCAGTGGTGAGCGGTAAGTAAACCGCCTCTGGACCCTCCCCCGACCAACCACAAACTTCACCAACCCGCGCTGACGATCGTGGGGTGGTCAAGTATGGTGAAACATACCACGTGACCGACTTGGTGCGGTGAAGCCTCCTACACCCAGCAGTTGACTGACACAAATTGACTGAGCATATATTGTTTTAATTAAAACCTTCAATAGCCAAATGATGAGCGTAATTTGCAGTCATTTGCCAATCCACTGCTGGATGAAGGCCTGTTATCAAGATATATATAGCGCCTCATTCCAAGGCGCTTTGCAGCGATTATAACATTGCACACAAGAGGATAGTGATTGAGATAAAGAGTGGGGGTGTCGCCACTGATTTTATTATCTGTGGATGGGAATGGAACTCGTGTGTCGCTGGGTTTAGAGTGCAGTGTGCTAACCACTGTGCCAACGCCGCTCCTCTTAACCACCGTAAGGATGCTGTAGTATTTGTTTATTCAGAAGAGCCTCACTGGAGTCTCAAGACACATTTTCAGGAGAGACCCACGTTGTGATATTTAGCAATGCCTATGTGCAGGCCCGTAAACGAACCGTTTGCATTTGGGATTGAGGGATCGTGCTTAGAATTTTCGAACCTGCTGAACTGCGAGGTGACCAAGAGATGACAGATAGTACAGCAAGTAGGTTCCTGGCCGAGTGGTATTCCATAGTATGAGAAGTACGGTCTTCACCGGGTTCTCTCTTTTCATTGTGAAAAATTCAAAGCACACCTTACATAATTTAAACAAACAATTGGCCAAACATTCCAAAGTAGGAGCCTCCTAAAATATGAACACTACGATGCAGCGATGTTTTTTTAATGTTCGGTACAGTTCTGTACAGAGTGGTTCACTGTGTGTCAGTCACCTGATATGATTATATACGTTAGCCCTCGTGGGTCAAATTAAATGAAAAATACAATTATATTTGATGGGATTTTGTGCTGTTATTGGTGACCGGGTTGAAACTATCATCGACAATTTAAAAACCATTAAATAGTTGCTTTGTATTTGTTGCACAATGTTATCCCAATCGTGCTATCGGCGCTGTGTCACGTGACTAAGAATCCAGTCAGAACTCTCACAGGGCAAGTGCGGACATCTCAGCACCCCGTGTTAGAGAACGGTCCGCGGAAGAAGATATCGCAGAACTGCTATTGAATTATCTTCGCGCGACCTCTTATCCACGCTAGGTGGCAGCATTTTCACATCTGCCCTGCTTCAGAGAGAGTGCTGTTAATCGTACGACAGTACAACAGACACTTCATTCTCAGAGCTGGAATATTTAGCTAAATTAAGTGCAAGACTAAATGTTACGTTATCATCGTATTTTTTGTTGTTGAGTCATTAGTGCCCAGGCTGAGACGATGAGATCCACGCCACATGAGAACCCAGTTTAATCACAGATGGTTGAAACCTGGATTTGAACCCAGGATTTCAGCAGTGCCGGTTCGTTCAGTTGTCTGACCTCTGAGTCAACCTCCGTCTTTTTGAAAGAGAAGTAACAATATCAGTCTCACATTTCTTATTGGTCATAATAATCAAAGTGGATTGCGATCTACGACAGGCTTTGAAATCCCACGATATTTGGTGGATCGTGTGCCTTCATAAAAATCACCTATCATCATCACAATCATCAGCTATGATCAATCCGCTACTGGATGAAGTCACAAAGCGAGTTAGCCTCACCTCCAATTATAAATCATCAGCATAGCTGAGTATGCGTTGGCCACGACAGTGATTGCGATTTTAAACCCCTCACTGCCTGCCTTCAAAATGTAATTCTGATGTCTTTCAATTTATATTTTAAAAATACATTTACGAATGTTGAGCGGTGGATGTCAATGTCTCCACGTACTGCGCTATCTTAATTTATTGATCTCTGTCTATGGGAGCAGAGATGCAAAATTAAAGATTTGTGTGGCGAGGGGGGGGGGTAGAATGGGAGTTGCGTGTGGTGGGGGGGGAGATTGAATCCAAAGGAAATAGGCACAGGGATTATTTAAAAGGATTCAATATATTTTTTTAAACATACACACCCGCATAGACGCCCACACACACACATGCATTTATTATAGACCAGCCAAAGCCGCAGTGTCGTCCTCAAACTCATCTTTGGTGGACTGTGGAGGAAATGCCACATTCCTATGGCTATTCTGGACGTTATCCATGGGACAATTAATGTTGACGTCAGCGTGAAGTGGTGGTATGCGTTTTATCGACCTCAGAGAGATGATTGTATGAGTTGACATACACGGACGCATGAACAAACACACACACCCACTCATGCGTACAGACATGCACGGTTGTACACGAGAACACAGTCACACACCCGAACACATGTGTACTTGCACGCTCACAACTGGGGATGGTGGATCACCCTAAGATCACCAGGTTCTAGGAGGCTCAGGAACCTGCTGCGTGTGCGAGGTGGTCAGGAAACGATAGTACAGAAGGTAGTTTGCTGATCCTATCTGCATAGATGGGTTTTTTTTTATATCCCCTCATATGCGTGGAGGGTTTTCTCCGGGTGCTTCAGTTTTTATCCACAATCACACTCGCAACAATGATCGACTGCACAAGGAATGTCTCAACTCGCTTTCCTATAATATGTTACTCCTATCGTGTTTTTTTGCATTGTTTGTTGCTGTAACGTTCTGATCCTCCCCTATTGGACATCTGTGAAATAGCTTTATAGCTCATCGGATTCCTCCAGTATAAATATTCTAATTCTGAATTGGCCAAACATCACAATGCAGCAGGCCCTTCCTGAAAATACATTTTGTGGCTCATTGAGGCTATTCAGGGTAAATGACATTATTAGTATTCCTGTATAATTATCAACTGGTATTATGTTAACAGTGGTTGGCCTATGGATGGATATACTCACCCCGTCATAGGAATGTGGATTTTTCACCCCTAGCTCAGGGCTGGAAACGGGAAAGGAGCACCGTCTCATTTGAGCAGGAAATTGCTCTGACTTTTTGAATTAACGTTATCAGATCGAGTGTCTCTGCGGTCAGAGCACTCGACTCACAAAGTTCAAGGTTACGCGTTCAAATCCCGGTACGGGGTTCTGAGTTAGCTCATCACCGTATTCATAATATTTTCTCCGCGGTCGATTAAGCGAGATCCGCTTCGTGGGGGAGTCGACAGTTAATAAGTGAGTGGTTTGTCCTCAGTAAAATTGCGCTCGTCAGAGGAAAATGGAATTTCCACCACTGGCTCAGGGCCGCGAATGGATATGAGCTCCACGTTAGTTATTTGCACAGCGATACGCCTGTGTGTGTGTGTTTGTATAATTTGTTTATACGCGTCTGTGATATACCTTGCGCATACGCGCGTGTATAAGCTCTAAATCTCTGATTATTTAAGTGAGGTCTTGGGGAGGGGAATCCCTCAACCTGGAAAACATCATGGGGAAAAGTGGGGATGACCCTGCTGAGGCTGCGGTGCCTCAAATATTGGAAAAAAATAGTCACCTCCTGTGAGTGGCTAGCTGAAGTCCCATCTGTTTAGGAAGTACGGAAAGCGATACAGAGTCTGAGACGAGGAAAAGCGCCGGGTAGAGATGAACTTCCAATTGAAATGCTGAGGGAGAGTGGCGTTTATGTGCAGACTGCCCTACATGACATCATAATAAGTCTGGACCACTGGGTGGGATCCGCAGGATTGGAAGGATGTCCTTGTGCCCCCCCCCCCCTCTTTAAAAAGGGGGACCACATAGACTGTAACAACTACAGGGGCATCTCCCTCATCAGTGTACCGGGAAATGTCCTGGCAAAGATTATTCAACATCGCCTTGCGAGGCATGCTGAGGAGAGGCTTGCGGAGCCCCATTGTGGTTTCAGGCCTGGGCGGTCCTGCACAGATGCCATACTTTCTGTCCGTCTGCTACAGCAGAGGTGTAGGGAATTCCAACAGGACATACATATCTGCTTTCTTGACCTGGTCAAGGCATATGATACCATCAATAGGCCTGGGTTCTGGGTTGTTCTTCGTGCTTTTGGAGTCCCTGACTCTCTGCTCACAATAATAATGAACCTTCATGATGGTGGGTAGGCCCGGGTAAAACTTCGTGGTCGGGAGTCGGAGCCATTTCCTGTTCACCTTGGGGTACGACAGGGATGTTCTCTGGCTTCCACATTATTTAACATCATTTTCGACCACGTATAGTTCGTGAAGCCTGCTATGGCTGGGTATTTTGTGCCATGAAATACTCCACCCCCTCAACTCCCCATTTGCGATGGGCAGTTGTGGAGAGAGTGAAGAGTTTCCCATATCTGGGAAGTGTGCTGTTGATAAGCTCCGGTTTGACAGCAGAGGTCTCACTCCGAATAAGTTGAGCGGCATTATCTTTTAATCGGCTGCGTAACGCTGTATGTAAGCTACTCGGTGTGTCGTTCCAAACGAAGCTTCGGGTCTTCTCAGCCACGGGCATGCCATCCCTTCTATATGCTTGTGAAACGTAGATCCCCCTAATGGAACATCTTTTTCCGGTTAGAAGCATTTAGGCTAGCCTGCCTACGATCTATCCTGAATTGTGTGAGGAGATCACAAATCCTTTAAAGATCTGGACAAAGTCCCATCGGTGAGCTCCTCCGGCAGGCAAGGCTGCGTTGGCTGGGTCATGTAGACCGCATGCCCAGCCACCGAATGCCTAAACAGCTTTTGTTCGACCGGATCGAGGGGGCTAAACGGGCGCGGCACGGGCTAGATAAGAGATGGAGTGATGTGGTAAAATAGGACATGGAGCTGAGTGGACTTGCCGATGATTGGTACCAGCGGTGTCAAGATCGGCCTCTGTGGAGGAGGATCGTGAAGGACGCTGCTACTGGGCAGTTGGAGGCAGTCGCCCTCCAGCAACAACGGAGGGCAGAGGAGCGACGCTCACAACAACGAGCGGAGCGCCGGGCAGATAAAACACAGCAAGTTGGCACAGTAGGTGGCACAGGTGGTGCATCGGCCAGTCATCTCAGTCAGTCAACCTGAGTCCGTTCGGTGACCTCCTGTCAGCGGGCGTTCGACACTTCACGGCGCTCGTGCAGGCTAAGTGCACTTAGCCTGGCACGAGTGCCATGGTGACATCACCGCCACTTAGTGGCGAATGGAGGTTGTTGTGTCTGAACTAGTCCTGGATTTTCCTACGTCGACTCAGCCTTAAATCCGTACCTGGCTGCCCGGCGTGGCACTCGCCAACACCACCGCCTTGTGAACCCGTGCCGCCCTTAATAGGCTGTCGCTAACAGCACTTCTGGGGACATTTCTGGAGTGGCTGGTAGCAAAAAACCCCACCACGCATTCGAGGGGATAACTCATTTACGTGTGCGTGTGTAAACGCGGTGTTTTCACACGCCGGAATAGTGCTCTGCATGCGCACGCGCGTACACGTGCCCGTGTGTACACGTGCACCTAGCCTGGCGCGAGCGCCGTGGTGACGTCACCGCCACTAAGTGACGAATTGTCGGTTGTTGTGGTGGGATATCTGTACTGTGTTGTCGACTGGACATGCACACATTTATGTGTGTGTATACTACTTGGGTATGTATGTGCTCGTGTGAATAATATACACGTGCATGCAAAGACAAATATCCCCGCAAATCGCCTTCACCACTGGGGCAAATGATGTTGGCGAGCCCCGAAAAAGGCCGGCACGGCACACGAGGGGGAGGGTGGCCAACATCACACCCGGCCGCCTTTGTCTCCCCAGTGCTGATAATTAATTACACAGTGCACCAGGTACTCATTTCAATCTGAGTCAACCTAGGGGAGGCCCTGGACCGGTTCAAATATTTGCCACTGTTGTTTGGACGTGAGCGGGAATTGAACTGGGCGTTCCCTGGGTTCGTAGTGCAGTACATGTGGTGGAGTATACGTGTTTGCGTCGTGTATGTGATGAAATGCCTGTGGTGCTGGCCACCCACCCCCTCGTGTGCCGTGCCGGCCTTCGTAGGTGCTCGCTAACAGCACTTGCCCCAACAGCCTGTTCAGGCTGTACGGGTGATATTTGTATTGTTCTTTGTCTTGTGGTATTGATGAGACACGCGCACACATGTGTACACGACGATGCGTATACGGTGCCCGTTTTATTTCACGGAGACACGCGTACACCCGTATCCGTGTTGCGCGCACGCGTGTGCGCGTGCCTCTGCGTGTTCGTCGCCGTGTCATGTATTGTTCGACGGAAGCACAAACACGTGCACGCATCTCTAGGCGCACGCGTTGCACGCGCCTGCGGATACGTCGCCTGCGGTAATGCATGCGAGATGCCCGGCCGCGTACACGAGCGCACCGGTGGTATTTAACACGCAAGCGACGCGTGTGAAAATACGTGCATGTCGTGTACACGTCGGCGTGCAACCCGTGCCCGTGTTGTTTAAGGCGCGTACCCGTTAATAACGCAACGGCGCTCAATGAGAATTAGTTAAAGACGGCACACGCGATGCGCCGACGAGGCGACATGCACCGGCTCTCCATCCTCACCAACACAACCATCGCCACTACCGCCACCATCACACGCGGAGCGGAGAGGAGAGAGAGGGGGGGGGGTGTTGGGTGGGGGGTTGCGCGCGATGATGATGATGGAGAGAGGAGAGAGCAGGAGAGAATGGAGAGAGAGAGAGCGAGCGAAAAATAGAGAGCGTGCCAGAAAATAATGAATGAAACATGCCCATACCCAACCCCCGAAAAATCTTCCCTCCCTTACAACAAAAATAAAGAAATAAAAGAGAGACGGGACCGAACAAGTGGCTGCCGACCACGCATGCACCCGGGGCCCCCTCTGCATCGTCGGAGTGGAACTGCTGGGACTGTCGTCGTTATCCTGCCGCCTTATCCCCCTCGTGTACAAAACCTCCTCGCTCCCTTCCAACGTAGAGGAACCCCCCGTGCGGTTGCAGGCTTACAGGCGCGTGCCCGTGCGCGTGCCCGCGTCCGTGTGCGCGCGCGCGCGTGCGTGTCCTTGTGCACGCTCAGAACATTGTTGCGTGCACACGACAGTCTGGGCGCGCGCGTGTGTGTGTGTGGGTTTAAATAATTGGTGTGTGCTTATTAATTTATTTTTTGGAAGGCCGCGGGGTGGAAGTGGGGTGGGTGGAGGATTTGGAGAGAGGGGGTGGTGGTGGGGGGGAAGGAGAGAGTGGGATGAGCGCGATGTCGGGGAAACGATGCAGCTCGCGGGAGCGATCGGGTGAGTGGCGGTGATGCCGAGCGCACACGCGGCTTGCGCACGCGTGTACACACACACGTGTACACACACACGCGCGCACACGCCTACGTGGACGTACATAGCACATACCCGCCGACACGCACACGGTGTGCACGCTTGTACAAAAGACACACACACACCTACATGAACGTATGCACACGTGCACGCCGCCAAATGCACACGTGTACACGCGTGTGTGTGTACACGCACGTGTGTACACGCGCGCGTCTACATTGACATATGTATACACGCGTGCATGCACACATACATATTTGCATGCCTACATGAACGTGCCAACATATACGAGCCAACATAGATGGACACGCGTACACGAGTGTGCACACGCACGCATACAGCGAAGCATATCACGTACGTGTACGCACACATCCGTACACCTCCATGAGCGTACACAAACGGAGAAATATACGCTTGTTCATGCGTGCATATACACACATACCGACAGGAACGTACATACACGATGACATTCACACGTGTAGATCTGTGTACGTGTCGGCTTGTGTATGTGTGTGTACTCTCACGCACATACACACACGTACCGACTTACAAGCACATATACACGATTGCATACGTGTGAATGCAATCACCCTGTCATTCATGTGCACGTGTAACATACATGTCCACACGCGCATGCATGTGCGTATTTACACACGCATGCCCACACATAGGCACACGTACATCCATGTGCACACCAGCTTATACATACACACAGACACACGTTGGAACAGATCCTCATGGGTGTGTACTTTGGAGGCGTATACACGCATGAAGAGGATGTAATTAATTAAGAGGATGGAGTACACGAGCCTGTTGTATACGCAATGCATACACACGCCCACGCGTGTACGCACGCACACACGTACACACACGCATACGCATCAACACACGGCGTACACAAATGGACACGAGTGTATAGATTAGCATGGCCATATAAATGCAAATTGTATAACAGGGCAACGTGTGTGCAATTTGTGGGCAATGTGTGAAGGTATGCCGTGTGTGTGTGTGAGTTCCCCATACACTGGGCATTCACATCCGTGTATGCCTACAAATGTGTGCAATCACATTCGTATACTTGTGCAGCCCGAATGTGGAGGTGTAGTATGAGTCTACCTGTATATTTGACATGTGTGTAGACGCGTGTGTATTTGTTGTATAATTGCGCGTGTGTAGGACACGCGTATGTGTGTATTGTATATAAATAATGACTTGCTATGTGTGTGTGTATATGTAGCCTATAATGTGTAGGCACACAGTCTATGTTCAGGTTGTTAACATCGGGAATTTTTTTGCATTGCCAATAACCGAATGGAAAAACCCCATAAAAAAACCGGTTACCGCACGAACGTAAATGTTCATCACTAAGCATAACACTGTATTTTGTTACCTTTTTATAACTGAGAAACGAAGGGAAGCTGTCGTAATCCAATGGTTAACACACTGGACTTTGCAATGGATTCGATCTTCAGGTGCGGCAGCTAAAACAATGGGGGCAAGTCGAGTCACTCTTAAAATCTCCTCCGGTATAAATGAGTGTACACGTCACAGCAAGCAAAACGGGCAGCCGGGCAGGTTCGAGTGCGGCTGGGTGAAGTGTGGGTAACGCACACCACCACCACCACCTCTTCTTCTTCGTCCGTGAAGTCTGCTCAGTGTGGAAGAGGAGACCCAAAAGACTCGCCCAGGGCACCCCCCCCTTCCCTGGAGGCCCCGTCTGCCAGCAGTGTCGTCAGGAAGCGATTGCGGGACTGCTCCGATCTTTGCCATTTCACTGAGAAACGAGGGCAAATACTTAGAACCGCCGTGCGGTTTGTACGTTGGCGCGTGCCAACCGGTGCACGCACTACTGACTTTCTGAACCGGTAATCGATTCTAAAAACGGTTACCGGTTTTCCGTTTACCAAAACCAGATGTTTACGTGCAACGGGCATGCGCTCACTTCGTGTGTGCGTGGCCTCAAAGTGCACCTGGCCTGGCACAAGAGCCGTGGTGACGTCACCGTCACCACGGTGGCGTATTGGTGTTGGCACACGTGCATATTTGCGCGTTTATACAATGTGCCGGTGGTATACCGTCGATGGGCAATTGGTATGCGTGCAATGAATGTGGTGTACCAATAGGACTCGGTGTCAGTGTATACGCGCGTGTGTCTGTGTGTAGGTGCACAGTGCGTGGACATGGGCTCGCATCCACTTAATGCAATCAGCCGGGTTCGCCAAGAGCTCACGTTAACAGGTGGGCGATGCGAGATGGCGTGCGCCCACGCTCCTTCTTAAATATATATTTAAAAAAGATCCCCCGTATAGTCTACACATGAAGGTGGGGCAAGTGTTGTCAGCGAATATACGAGACGACGCACGAAAGGTGCGGTGTTCCCCTGGGTCGGCTCAGCCTTAAATGAGTATTTGGTGCGGTGTATAAGCATCATATCTGGGGAGACAAAGGTAGCCGGGTGTGGTGCTGACCACGTACATACATACATGCCTTGTTCGCCGTGGCGGCATTCATTACAGCACTTGCTCCTAGCAGCATGTGAAGCCTACACGGGTAATCTTTATTTTTGTATGTGTATGTATGTGCATGTCCGTCAGGGTGTAGATATGTGGCTGTGTGCGATGACTAATCACACGTATACACGCTCATACATGCCGATGTGTGTGTGTGTAAGGTCTATAATCACACGTACATACACACACTTCACACACTAACACCCAATGCCCATTAGTATCGTTAATATTCATCATCATTATTACAGCAAAAACCATCAAAACGTCTCTCGGCTCAAAGGAGCCTCCTCTGGCGCCGATCACTGCCTTTGACGGACCTATGCTATGCCAGCAGTGGACAATCCACATTCCGATGGCAGGGACAGTACGTCCATAGGACGTCCACTGCTGATTTCTGACAGAGAGTTGCTTGCTACTCGATAATGATCAGAACAGTCATTGTTTGCGTTGCTGGGCCTGAGAGATACGTGACGCAAGGTTAGATTCCCACGACGGACGTACATTAATTATTACATCATTGTTGTAGTTGTCGTCAGATTCTTGACAATCATTATCGTCATCACCACAGTCATCATAATCATCATTATCATCATCAGTCAACAACAACAATCATCGTCATCACAGACATCAGCGTCTTAGTCGCATCGTCGCAGTCATCATCGTAATCATCATCATTGTCGTCAAAGTCATGAACATCATCACAGTCATTATCACAAGAACTGTGATCATCATCGTATTCATCACAGTCACCATCATCATTTTCTGGGTACAGCATTCGCTTCAAACAAGTCGTTGTTGAGTTCAATTCCCAGTCGAGTATCGACTCCACCCAACAATGGTATCATCGTCATCAGGTGTGGGTTTCACACCTGATGATTGCTTGTGTTGCAATCGAAACGTCGTGAGAATTTAATTGTTTTATTTTTATTATTTTATTATTTCTCTTCTACGTGACTTCACCGAAAGAACAAAGAATATGAATCCCTGCAGTCACGAAAGCTTTACATCGAAATTTAAATGGCATCATAATTGCCATCATCATCATCACCACCACCGAAGATCCCCCTTAGAGCCGTAACAGACATTTTGGGGCAAGTGCCGTCAGCGAGCACTTATGAATGTCGGCACGGCCCACAAAAGACACAGATCCCCCGTATAGCCTTAACAGACTGTTGGCGCTAGTGCGGCACACCACCACCACAATCATCACCAACATCGTATCGGCGAGTCCGATAAAATCAACACTCGCTGTATTATTCTCCCGCATTTGGGATAGTCGGACTTGTCTCGTCAAGGGAATGTGGAGCGTACGACCATTGGCTTAGGGGGCGCGATAGGAGAATGGAGATGGGTGGCACCCCCGATGGCCTCGTGGGCAGCAAAAGTCGCTTTGCTCGACGATCAGCGCTGGCGCGAGGGTGACGTCATCTCTCGCTGTGCGTGCAGCCCATTATGAACTCACCGGTGTCACGACCGTTGTTTATATAAGAACGGTGCGATTTACGCTTAAAGGTGAAACGTTAGCGGATGCTCGCTGTGCTGCGGCTGTAGAGTTTCAGACTGCCCCTTCCCCCACAACCTTGCAAAAGGGACCTGATGAATCCCAATGTGCTCTCGGGTGGTTAAATAAAGGATTTGATTTGCCAATTCTCCTCTGCTGCTGGAGGTCCCTTCCCTCCGAGCTGTCAGTGCTGTCGACTGCCTTGATCCTTCCCCCTCTCCCTGTTCAAGTCCAGGCTCAATGCCTGCTTCTTTGCTCTGCTCACGACTGCCTCTTTCTTTCCCTGAAATAAATTCACACAATTGTTTTTTCCAGCGTCCGGAGACGCGGTCCCATTTGGACGCTCTCATACATCCACATTGTATTGTTTCCTATGGACTCGCACAGAGAACCCACAGAGTTACATAAATGCACTGAGACTCACTCAGAGGTTCGTAGGCTTACACGGAGAACCTTAGTCTCGCACGAATATTCACAGACTTACATAGAAACCCCATAGAATCGCATACTCATAGACTCACGGATACCCATGTACGGTACTTAGAGACTCGCTGCCCACTGATCATCAGCCTAACGACTGCCTCGCTCTCTCACGTAAATATTCCCACCGTTTCCCTACAACATATTGATATGCTGTCGCATGTAGAAGCTACATAAACCCACATTGTATTGCACTGCGAATTTAATTGGTACGGACTGTAGTCATGTGCAGTATGGACGTGTACTGTACTGTGATTACATTCTCTGTCATGCGGTGGAAGCGGAGGTTTACGGAGTGTGCAGGCTTGCCTCACTCCACACCATCACTCCCACCCTCCCATCACTCCGCCCCATCACTCAGAGCTCAAATTTCTCCGCCATCACCTCCCACCTCCCATCATTCCCACCCTCTCATTACTACATCACATCACGACGACCTCCCCTCCATCACTCACAGCCTCCCCCTCTCGCCCGCCCTCAGGACCTCCCAATCACTCCACCCTCCCATCACTCAGATCTCTAATCACTCTCCAGCATCACTCCACCTCATTATTCCCCCCCATGCTCTGACCTTCCGTCACTCACCCTCATTACATCATCCTTCCATCGCGCACCACATCGCTCCACATCCCGCCGAGCAACATCACTCACCCCATCACATCACCCTACCATCACTCACCCCATCACATTACCCCTCTATCGCTCACCCCATCACGCTCATTAGATTCACCTCTCCCCATCACTACACCTCAACATCGCCCCAACCAGCATCACTCCATCCTCCCATCACTGCAAACTCTCCATCACCCACCCCATCACTCACCTCTCACATCACTCTCGCACTCCCAATCATCCTCATACTCCGACAACTTTCACACTGCCATCATTCCAGCCCATCACCCAACCCTCCCATGACTCGGCCCAACCCATCAGTCCACTCAATTACTCTCATCCCATCACTGTTACCCTACCAACACTCCTCTCTCGCATCACTCTCACCCTTCACTCCTACCTCTCCATCAGACCACCTACCATCAGCCTCCTTATCCCCCCACGGCATCACCCATTCTCCTCCATCACCCCCCACCACAAATCCCAACATCACGAATCCGTTGCTGGACGAGAGGAGCCCGTCTACCACGCATGCACCCGGACTAGAGACGTGGAAGAGAGGACAGGCGATAGACAATACGAATACAAATATAGTAATGTAATCAAATGTGCAGCCCTTTATCAATCTACTGCTGGGTGAAGGGCTTCTTATGCCGTGTCAGCTACGGGGCCTCTTTGACCATACTTCACCACGTTCGCCAGTACACCGCTTGGTAAACGGGATGCCCGGGGATCTTTTCAGATACCACTCGTCACCAGAGCTTAATTTTTCATTCAAAATGTTGACGGGGACCCTGATCCCCAACCCCCGGTAGAAAGTGTGAGAGAGAGAGAGTGTGAGAGAGTGAGTGTGAGAGAGAGTAGAAGTGAGAGTGTGTGTGTTTGAGAGAGTGTGAGAGAGCGTGAGAGAGAGAGTACAAGTGACAGTGTGACAGGGAGGATATGGAGAGATGAGGAGCGGTGGCGCAGTGGTGAGCGCGATGCAATACGAACCCATCGATTCGGCGACCCCGAATTCGATCCCCGCTCACGACATCTGAACCGATCATGGGCCTCCGCAACGTTAACTCAGGCTGAAACGAGTACCTGCTGCAATGTGTAAACTAAAACTATCAACTTATTCTTTTTCAGGTAAGCGGCCGTCCATAAATGACGTCACGCACCTGGGGGGGGGGAGGTCGGACATTTGTGACGATGTGTGACGGGGGGGGGAGAAATGTGACGTCACCTAAAAATGCGCAACTTTAAATAAATATAGCCAACACGTTCTACTTAATTAAATAGACTTTTTTAAATAAATGTTCTCTCCTACAACATCAGAGTGCAGCGGCACATTAAATACGCACTACAATGATAATAGTTTAAAGCGATTTGAAGCATGTTTTATTTGGGGGGGGGGGCAGAGCTTTGTGACGTCATCTATGAGGGGGGAGGTCTGACTTTTTGGGACGCCGTGTGACGAGGGCGGGGGTCAAAATTTGTCCAAAATCGGGTGACGTCATTTATGGACTGCCCCTAAGGCCCACTGAGCTGCATAAGAGCTTTTTTTCAGAAGCGACCTGGCCACAAATGATAGCTCAACGAAGTGGCTTATCAAGTGAACATTTATAATATACTCTAAACGCATGTTTCTAAATGTGGATGGAAAACTGAAGGGCCCAGAGAAAAATCCACGCGACTACGGAGGGAGAGACACAAAAACTCCAAATATACAGGCGAGGTTGTTAACATCTCGCCACCGTGGTAACCCAGCACTGGGAAGACAAAGGCGGCTGGGCGTGGTGTTGGCCACCCATTCCGTGTCTTTTCTGCCCTCTCATAGATGCTGGTTAACAGCACTTGCCCCAACAGGGGGATCTTTGTATATACTTTTGTCTATGAAGGACGTGATGTTTGTAAGAGTGTGCGAGTGTATGCGGGAAAGTGTGTGTGTGTGATACTCTGTGTGAATGTATGAGAGAAAATACTACGAGTGAAAGGATAAACATTTGAAAAATAACAACGTGTAGGAGAGTGTGTGAGAGTGTCTGCCTATGTGAGAGAGTGAGATCGTCTGGAAGTGTGTGAGAGTGTGCAGGGGAGTGTGTGGTGTTGTAATTTGGCAAAATAACCCCCCACCTACTCGTGGATGTCAGATGGCAACACCGCTGCGTGCGTTCTGAGTGATGCGATGGGGGAAAGGCTGACATCAGTCAGCTGATTACCACATGGCGTGTTTACATCCACCGCAGTGGCTAACGGGGGGCACTGGACAGGTGTGATGTGCTGTTAACCCCTCTACCTTGAATTGAATACCAATATATATTTTTTTAAAAGATGCCGGAGATCGAGGCGCTTATTTCATCTGGCCAAACCCCAACCGGTGGGAGCCAGGGAACTGAAGCCCTCGGAGACCTTCCAGAAATACGAGTCATTCACTGCGGTGGGAAGTTCGGCCTCCCTCTGTGGAGGAGGCTCGTGAAGGCAGCTCGTGGGCAGTTTTGGGAGGGGAGTCAAGTCGCCCTCCAACAACAACAACAACAAAAACGACGAGCGACGCTCACAACAACGAGCAGAGCGCCGGGCGGCTGCAACGCAGCAAGTCGGCACAATGGGGAGCACGGCACAGGTGGTGGCATCTGTGAGACATCTCAGGTGGCTAACGCACAACACCTGGGGTCTGTCCCGTGACCTCCTGCAGTTGGGAGAGACTACCTGTGTGAGGGACACAGCGAGAGAGAAGCGCCTGTGTGAATGAGCCGCTGTCTACGAAGGGAGGGAGACACAGACAGGCAGCAGCAGCAGCAACAGCAGCGAGGAGGAGGAGGAGAGGGGTCGCTGCGCGGTGCATGTCGCCTGCACCGCGCACCGCGCGCATTTGAAGGACCGCGGCTTCCATTGCAGCGCGCGCGTGAGTGCGTGGGGAGCGTGGGGTGGGGGTGGATGCATTGTGTGTAAGGGGGTATTGCGGTGTGTGTGGGGAGCGTGAGGGGTGTGTGTGTAAGGGGGTATTGAGGTGTGTGTGGGGAGCGTGAGGGGTGTGTGTGTGTAAGGGGGTATTGAGGTGTGTGTGGGGAGCGTGAGGGGTGTGTGTGTGTAAGGGGGTATTGAGGTGTGTCTGGGGAGCGTGAGGTGTGTGTGTGTAAGGGGGTATTGAGGTGTGTCTGGGGAGCGTGAGGTGTGTGTGTGTAAGGGGGTATTGAGGTGTGTGTGGGGAGCGTGAGGGGTGTGTGTAAGGGGGTATTGAGGTGTGTCTGGGGAGCGTGAGGTGTGTGTGTGTAAGGGGGTATTGAGGTGTGTGTGGGGAGCGTGAGGTGTGTGGGAAGTGTGTGTGTGGGGGGTGTGTGTGAAGTATGTCTGGTGTGTGGGGGGGGTGTGGGGTGTATGTGTGTGAAATATGTCTGGTGTAGAGGGGAGGAGAGTGTGTGTGGGGTGTGTTTGTTGGAGGTGTTCGTGGTGTGTGTGTGGGGTGTGTGTAGGGTGTGGGGTGTGTGTGTGTGGGAGGTGTGTGTGGGGTGTGTGTAGTGTGTGTGTGGGGTGTGTGTACGGGAGGTGTGTGCGGGAGGTGTGTGTGAGGTGTGTGTAGGGTGTGTGTGGTGTGTGTGGGGGTGTGTGTGGTGTGTGTGTGGGGTGTGTGTACGGGAGGTGTGTGGTGTGTGTGTGGTGTGTGTGTATGGTGTGTGTGGTGTGTGTGTGGGGTGTGTGTGTGGGAGGTGTGTGTGGGGTGTGTGTGGTGTGTGTGTGGGGTGTGTGTACGGGAGGTGTGTGGTGTGTGTGTGGTGTGTGTGTATGGTGTGTGTGGTGTGTGTGTGGGGTGTGTGTGTGGGAGGTGTGTGTGGGGTGTGTGTGGTGTGTGTGTGGGGTGTGTGTACGGGAGGTGTGTGGTGTGTGTGTGGTGTGTGTGTATGGTGTGTGTGGTGTGTGTGTGGGGTGTGTGTGTGGGAGGTGTGTGTGGGGTGTGTGTGGTGTGTGTGTGGGGTGTGTGTACGGGAGGTGTGTGGTGTGTGTGTGGTGTGTGTGTATGGTGTGTGTGGTGTGTGTGTGGGGTGTGTGTGTGGGAGGTGTGTGTGGGGTGTGTGTGGGGTGTGTGTACGGGAGGTGTGTGCGGAAGGTTTGTGTGTGTGGGGTGTGTGTGGGGAGCGTGAGGTGTGTGTGTGTGGGGTGTGTATGGGGTTTGTATGGTGTGTGTGTGTGGTGTGTGTGGGGTGTGTGGTGTGTGTGGGGTGTGTGGGGTGTGTGTGTGGGAGGTGTGTGTGGGGTGTGTGTGGTGTGTGTGTGGGGTGTGTGTACGGGAGGTGTGTGGTGTGTGTGGGGTGTGTGGGGTGTGTGTGTGGGAGGTGTGTGTGGGGTGTGTGTGGGGTGTGTGTGGGGTGTGTGTGGGGTGTGTGTGGGGTGTGTGTGGGGTTTGTGTGGGGTGTGTGTGGGGTGTGTGAGGTGTGTGTGGGGTTTGTGTGGGGTTTGTGTGGGGTGTGTGTGTGTGGGGTGTGTGTGGGGTGTGTGTGGTGTGTGTGGGGTGTGTGTGGGGTGTGTGTGGGGTGTGTGTTGGGTGTGTGTGGGGTGTGTGTGGGGTGTGTGTGGGGTGTGTGTGTGGTGTGTGTGGGGTGTGTGTGTGGGGTGTGTGTGGGGTGTGTGTGGGGTGTGTGTGTGGGGTGTGTGTGGGGTGTGTGTGGGGTGTGTGTGGGGTGTGTGTGGGGTGTGTGTGGGGTGTGTGTGTGGTGTGTGTGGGGTGTGTGTGTGGGGTGTGTGTGGGGTGTGTGTGGGGTGTGTGTGTGGGGTGTGTGTGGGGTTTGTGTGGGGTGTGTGTGGGGTGTGTGTGGTGTGTGTGTGGGGTGTGTGTGGGGTGTGTGTGGGGTGTGTGTGGGGTGTGTGTGGGGTGTGTGTGTGGGGTGTGTGTGGGGTGTGTGTGGGGTGTGTGTGTGGGGTGTGTGTGGGGTGTGTGTGGGGTGTGTGTGGGGTGTGTGTGGGGTGTGTGTGGGGTGTGTGTGTGGTGTGTGTGGGGTGTGTGTGTGGGGTGTGTGTGGGGTGTGTGTGGGGTGTGTGTGTGGGGTGTGTGTGGGGTGTGTGTGGGGTGTGTGTGGGGTGTGTGTGGGGTGTGTGGGGTGTGTGTGGGGAGCGGTAGTGTAGCAGGTAACGCGCTGCGCTATGATTCAGGCGACTCGAGTTCGATTCCCGCTTACGGCCAACACCCTTAACGATTGTCTGAACCGGTCCTGGGCCTCCCCTAGGTCTACTCAGCCTCAAATGAGTACCTGGTGCTGTGTAAAATCATCGCCACTGGGGAGACAAAGGCGGCCGGGCGTGGTGTTGGCCACCAACCCCCCTCGTGTACCACACTCGCTAACAGCACTTGCCCCAATAGTCTGTTAAGCCTATACAGGGGATCTTTGTCTTTGTTTTGTATATGCGTGGATGGTGAGGCGTGGTGTGTGTGGGGTGTGTGTGGGGTGTGAGTGATATATTTTAGATATGTGTGTTTGTGTGCGAGAGGTGTGAGAGGTGTTTGTGTGTGTGTGTTAAGGGTGTATGTCGAGAGAGGTGTTCGGTATGAGAGGTGGGTGGCCTATGGGAAATGTGTGTGGTGTGTGTGACAGAGAGCCGTGCGTGAGAGGTGGTTCTGGATGTGTGTGTGCGTTTGAAAGCGAGCTGTGTGTCGAGTGTGCGAGTGGTGTGTGTGAGACAGGTCCCGTGTGTGTGAGTGGAGTAAGAGTGGTGTGCGTGTGTGTGTGAGATAGAGTGGTGTGTGTAGTGTGTGAGTGGGCTATGTAAGGGGTATGATTAGTGGTGTGTGTGTGAGAGTGGTGTGTGTGTGTGTGAAACGTGTGCGAGAGAGGTGTGAGATATGTGTGGATGTGTACAAGGTATGATTAGTGTGTGTGTGCGTGGTGTGTGGGTGGTGTGTATGCAGTGTGTGTGGTGATGTGCTAGTCTGGCTTGTCCAAACTCGCATTCCCAGCGTTCATTTTCACGCGAGCCCCGTGTAACATGTATCATTACGTCACCGTTACAATCAAAGAGAAACACTCCGCAGAATCCGCTGCATAGCCCCTCTCTCTACAGCATTACACCACTACAGCAGCACCTCTATTGAAGCTGCTCTGCAGGATAACATCGCTACCGCATCCATCTGCATCGCCCATCACTCTACAGTATATACATATCCACAGGACGCATCTTCACACTGCCTCTAAAGAATCTCATCTGGAGTCCACATCGCTACAGCATCTATCTGCGGAGCCCCTCTCTTGCTGCAGTGTAGGCATCTACAATATCTACAGTATATATATCTCTAGAGTAGATATCTAAAGTATATGCACGTAATCCCGTCCAGTTAATCTCTCATCAGTATATCTCTGGAACATGTCCCTATGTGCCATCCCGTTAGTATATCCATGTGTGGATATACATCTATATTCTACAGCATATCACCATTTACAGCGTCTCTATAGCAGATCTTTCAATATAATCTCCCTGTTAGGCCTATTTATAGCGTCTCCCTATATATGTGATATCTATTTTATATATAGCATATATACATAATCTCTATACTAGCAACTCTATAGCAGCTAACTCTACAGTTTATCTCGCTGTAGTAGTTTTCTTTATGTTCATTATCTTCATATAATCTATATGATCGCGATAATCTCTCCCGATGGCATATATACGTATCTATATAGGATCTCCCACTACCGTATGCGCATATCTAACGTATCTATCATCCATCTAGTCTGTAGCATCTACATTTATAGCATCTCCAGAGCATCTCCCTGTACGATCAGTAGCATTTGTACGTTTGTTTCCACAGCATCTCCCTCCATACTATCTCTAATATCTCTCCATATACAGCATATGTCTGTATCTCTACGGTACATCTCTGCAGCATCTCTAAGATGTATTTATAGCATGAATATAGCAGCTCCCTCTGCCGCATCTCTGCTAATAGATCTCCCCTATGTAATCTCAATCACCTATAGATCTCCAAACCACGTGTAGTATCTCACACTAAAACAGCTTTAACAATATACATTGCCTTCGCGAAGATGCATTCATCCAATTATTCTCAATAGTACCTATTATTTCGAGTATTTAAACATTTTTACCGCAAGCGTTGAGGTGCGTCTCACTTTCTGGAGCGTATCACAGTAAAGTCATGAATATTTCGGCAGCAACTCATCGTCTGTCTCTCTATAGCATCTTTATCTGTAGCATCTCTGCTAAAAAGGATCTTTTCTTTTGTAAGTCTCTGTCGTTATCTCTTAACTCGTCGCTATTACGCAGGTCTCGGGGCAGTGTAGGAACGATTGGGGCAGCGGTCTGTCCTATATACTCACCTAAGTTCAATTCCCCGATAGGATTAGATTAATCAGTGGTGAGTGATGTCTGAAACCGGTCCTGGCAAACCCCAGCCTCTCTTCAGAAAGCCACAATGACCAGCGTGGTGAAGTATGGTCAAATAACCCCCAAGCCTGACATGGCTTGGTGAGCCGTTGCATCGAGCAGTGGATTAATGAAGGGCGGCGAATTATGTTTTTTTTATTATTATAGTACCTCATTTGTATAGCATGTCCTATTATATCTACAGGAGATATTTCCTCATCGGTCTGCAGTATCTGTTGAAAAGTATATACAGCCCTTTGTCAATAGCGTCCTTCGCTGGATGAAGGACGAGATCATCTCCCTGCCAAGTCGGTCGTGGGGGTTGGTTAACCATACTTCACCACGCTGGTGAGAGTGCGCGTTGGATGAGGGGCACATGCGGCATAGCAGTACATGGCAACGAATGATCTCGCTGAACTGCCCGCAAAGTTGCCCCGAAGCAGTCTACAACACCAGTTTTATACGAAGTGTCCGCACATCCAAACCACTATCCAGGCTCGAAATCTGCTTAGCTTCCCAGGTGTGACCTGATCGGGCAAGTTCCAGGTGATTTGCTAACACATTCCGTGGTACATTCCGAATGTATCATCTTGTCGGTTATTATTACAACAACAAAAAAATCTAAATCGAATATGGGATACGTATTAATAAGTCTACGGTTTCACACGTACGCAAAATTGAATGCAACCATCATCGCCATCCCGGCGTGGATGGAGAAAGGTGAGTTTCAGATCCCGCGGGGTCCGATAAGCACTTCTCTGCCCCTCATCACAAAGCCAGGCGGGACTCGCCGTTTCCACCTGAATCACTGTCCTAATTGGTTGACATCACAGCTCAAGTGCAAAGCCACTTCACGGTTGTTGTTGTTGGTACGGCACTCATGATCAGGCCTCACATCTTTGGTATCTGACGTGTGCTTCCGAAATCCACTCGGCCCTCTTGCCTCAGCGGCGCCTTCATTCTTCTCTGCTTCCTCCTCGCGCTTTGTCGGCGATCAGACGAAACCTCTGTTCTGGTATTTTTTTTAAACTTCGGGTTCGTTCCACATTTGAGCGTTGATTTTTGTTGTTACATGCCCCTTGCCGCCGTGGGCAGAGTTTTTTTGGGGGGGGGCACGGGAGGGGGGGAACGCTCCGCCCAAACTGGACACCTCTATTAGTTTATTGTGAGTAGTTTACAATAACAAATTAATGTATTAATTATCTATACCTGAGATTCTTAATGTGAGGGACAAAGCGAACGCCCCCCCCCCCCCCCCCCATATATAGAAAGTCTATCTCCGCCTACGGCAATATATCCACAGTGACAGAGAGGCGTCAATGGCTTTGATCGAGGGACTAAAAGTTAGGGTTTGGGTTGGGCAAACGAGGGTTCGGGTAGCTCAGAGGCTCAATGATTATAATTATTATTATTCAGAGGCCCATGTTCAGATACGGAGCACGCGATCCCATCCTCGCTCGCCAGCAGCTCCAGGAAGGCGGTGTGACTCAGTCTACAGGGTGGCCTGTCCAATCTGCCTCCATCCCTCCTTCGCTCTCTCCCTCTCTTTTTTTACGATCAGAGGAAACAAAAAGATGCTCGGTGTAGTCGGAACTTTACTTCGTTCATCATTGCGGTTTTTTCAATGCTTTGCTTTATGTGCCCCCCCTGTTTAAATGAAAGATTTCACGAAATATTTCAAGCTCTGCTCCTTCGTTCCTCCCTCTCTCTTTTTTTCCTCCCTCTCTCCGTTCCTCCCTGCTCCCCTTTGTTCTATCCCCTGTCTCTCCCCACCGTCGTCTCCCCTGGGCTCCGGTGCAGTTACGCCGCCTGCACACACGAGAGCGACACCACTGCCGCCACTGCCACCACTGCTGCCACTGCTCTCTCCTCTCTCTCTCTTCCCTCTCTCGCACCCACTACCCCCACCCCCTCCCTCGCTTAACAAAGCTCCACCATTACCCACAAGCCCCAGTGGCATAATTAAATGTTACAATTGATTGCAATTAATCCTAACGAGCGCCCCCCACAGAGAGGCATTCACCACCCCAGCTCCTCCCTCTTACCCCCCCTACTCCCTTGCCACCCTCCCCCCCACTAACCACCCCCCTCGGGCACCCAAAAACAACCAAAAAACAATCACCCTCCCGTCTCACCCACCCCCGTTTCGCACGCGACGCACGAAATCCCCCCGCGTGCCGCCACCTCGCGCGATGGTGTCGCCCACGGAGCCACAGGTGTGGGCGGCTCCCGGGATTGCACCATTGACCCGAGCCGCGTTGGGGGGGGGGTGTTGGAGAGAACGTGGGAGGCGACGTAATTGTTACCGCTATTCAATTAGGCGTCCTTAAAACAGGTGGGAGCCCGCGAGATCCGTTATCTCTGCGGCAAGGGACACGTGGGGACCGGACACGCTCACGTGGGGGAGGGATGGGGGGGGGGGTCAGCTATTATTATCTTCGCAGTAATTATTTCCTGTTTATATTATTATTAAATCAATAATGCCATTATTTTTTTGTTTGCACTTTTACCAGGTAGAATTGCGTCTGTGTTTTTTTTTTGGGGGGGGGGGGGGGGTAAATGGCGCGAGTATAATGCGTTCGCGGTGCTCGTGGCTGTGAGACGTGGCAGCCACTTAACCTTGTAGCGACGGCATGGGAGTCGCACCTTGGCGGTGCCATCGCAATGGTCGTGGGGGGGTGGGCAGGGAGCGGTGGCGCAGCGGTTAGCTCGCGGCTCAGTGCGGCGGCGCTATTGGCATTCGCAGACCATGCACAGGAGCAAGAGTGGAGCCCCAAGTATCTCAAGGGGTCACCATACTGTATTGATGAAACAAAAGCTTTGGCGTGCATCAGATATCCTCTTCAACTATAGAATGTACTGAACATAATAAGATAATTCACATCAAAGCCAATGCATCTCTTTCATCTCTATCTTGTCGAAATCCCTCTTCTCTAATGTCATAACATCTTTATATTTTGTCCACATATCTCTTATCTCAATATATCTGTCGTCTATATCTTTTCTGTCATCTCAGTGGCATTTTATAATTTTAAGTAGGGGAAGAATGTTTTTTTCTGCATTTGGGCCCCCCCCACAATGAGGAAACACTATCCGTTGATTCTAGGCCACGGCTAACATCAGTAGCGAGCGATATCTGAACGGTCTCAGGGTTCCTCCACTTGATCTACCAGCATCGATCTGCGTGGTCAAGTCTGGTCAAACAACCACCACGACCAACACGGTGTGGGGCCGGAGGGGGTGCCGGGGGATGGGGTGGGGAGGCTTTCATCCAGCAGTGGAGGAGACCAAGGGCTGTATACAACAATATCTTCATTAATTTTCCCAGGAAAACATTACGTCTCAACACCGAATAGACCGTGATATCAATTTTTCCCATAAATGTGTATAACCCTCATTTCACATCATCTTCTTGTTTTTGTACGAGACAAGTTCGCTAGAAAATGATTCAACTGCCAGCACACTCAACATGAGCTTGCCACAAGTCTTGCAATCGTTGTAACTTGGCAATACATAACCCACGTGCTGTCAAAAAATGATGACATCAATTAAGCGTTGCAATGTCTTCTATAACAGTAAAACATTGTAAACAGCACTCATTTAATGGATCATGGCTATGTTGTTGTTATTTAATTACCACTGTGTATTTCAATTCTTATTTCATATATTTTCACAAAATGTAATATTTAAATAAACGTTTAAATGAGCCACTTTTTTTTAAACAGATGCAACTATTGTGGATCTTATATTCGCGATACATCATTGGAGTCTAGCCATTATTGCAGAGAACCAAATTGATATGTTTGGCCAATTCCATTTAAATCAATCGGTCATACTGACAGTAATGACAATAATGTAATTCGTCCGTCGAGGAAAGCTTCACTGAGTCTCAAGACATTGTTTCCAGGAGGGTCCTGTGCTTGGAATATTTGGTTGATTTGTTTTGCAATCTGTGAAGAAGAGTAAGTGGATTTGGGCAGGATGGCCAGGAATAGCGGTGGATTAGCAGCCAAGGAATGGAACGCGTCTATGATTTCATCCACTCAGGAGATGGTGCAATGAAATCAGCCCATGTGCAGGTGCTAAGGTGGGTTATTGCATCGCAGAATCGTGAAAAAATGTCGATGGCTTGGGGAAGCTTTTATCATCGCTGCCGCTGCTGCTGTTGGTGTTGTTTTGAATGTTGCTCTTGTGGGAACAAGGAAGCAGAGCGTGGCAAAGAAAACTCCACACGATCGAGAGAATAACACGAAGCCTGCCGCTGTACAGGAGAGCTGTCATATGTCCACTTGCTGTACTGCTATTACATTACAGGCGGCATAGGTGGTCATTTGCCATATTGCCTTAAGTTGCGCCTGTTGATTATGTCCTATGGCCAAATCACCGTTAATGTTCCTAATATTGTCAGCTCTCGTAAGCTAATCAGAGTCGAATTCGGCTATCGTGCTTAAGTTTGTTAATTATATAATGATTAATGGGAGGTGTTTGTGCTTTATGTGTGTAGGGTGGAACAAACTTTGCCAAGGCTGGAATTGTGTTTCCAGGGAACTGAGATGAAGACACCATTGCTACGTCTACCTTGCGCCCCATCTTCATACAAATAACGACTCGATATCATTCTTCTACGGTTTAACATTTTTGGCAAAAATGTGTTTTTCATGATCAGTTTTTTTTTTATTACTGTTAAGTATTTAAAAAGAAAAATCTAATGTAACTATAATCATGAAATCGTATATCTATATTTTTTGAAAATAAGCCACTCATCTATTTTTTTTATCACATTAACATATTTTACATCTACTTATAAAGTGCAATTTTCTATTTAAAAGCCTTCTGGCACGTCCGCATTTAATTTTGGAAAAATATAATTTTTTAAACATTTCAGTAACTCGTGAAGAAATTTAAAGTAGACTTACATAGCCACGTATTATTCACAAAAGTAATTACCACTTGTCTGCGTGAACAACAACCACCACAAACCACACCACTCCACGGAATATCGCGCAAATCCGAAAACAACCCGTCGCTGATCCTGAGCGACGGCAGCCTCGCCATGATGCCCCACGGATCAGCGAGGCCACCGTCGCTTAGGAAGCCGAGACGGCAGCGCAGAAGGACTCCCCTCTCCACGGCGGTCGCGCTCATCGCCTTGCTGGCGCTGCACGCCGCGTCGGGGGCCCCGCAGGCCCCATCGCCATCGCAGGGCTCCCCGGACGCCCAGCCGGGCCCCGCGGCGCTGGTGGCCACCACCCTGCGCTACTCCGTGCCGGAGGAGAGTGCGCCGGGCACGCTGGTCGGCCGCGCGGCCTTCGACCTGGGCCTCCCGGGCCCCGCCGACCTCCGCTCGCGCAACTTCCGCTCGCTGCCCTCGGGCAACGGCACCGCGTACGTGACGGCCAGCGAGCAGAGCGGGGAGCTGCGGCTCAGTGGCAAGCGGCTCGACCGGGAGGAGATCTGCCGGCACGGGGGCGGCGGAGGTGGCGGCGGCGGCGGTGGAGTAGGTGCCGGACATTTTGTTGGCGGGGGAGGTGCCGGTGGCGGCATCTCCTCGATGGCGGGGTCAGGGCGTGCGGGAGGTTCCGACGGAGACACGGACGCCTGCGTGCTGTCCCTGGAGCTCATGCTGGACTTGCCGCCGCTGCTGGCGCGGGTGTTCGTCAGCGTCCTCGACGTCAACGACCACGCACCCAGTTTCGCCGAGTCGCTCGTCTCGCTGGGTGAGGGATGTGACACGACCGCAATCTGATCTGGTGAACACGACGAGGAATAATTTTAATAAAGAAACGATTTCCCCCCAGTTGTATCCCGATTGTGCGGTTGGCGTCACGTCAACTTCAATTGGAACGCTCACACGGCAGTGCAACCAATCTTGTTAGATGATGGTCCCCAGAAGTGGACATCACAGAGCTACCTCTGAGATTTTGGCAAGTGGCTTCTAGTTCACACAGTAGGGGGCGGCACTTCCCCACGCACCATGCTACAGAGAGTATATCATGTTGCGTGACAAACTTAATTATTTCTTTTCATTTTTATACATTCCGTTATTGGGTTTTAGAAAAATAAGGTGGAAAACCAAGTTCAATGCGAGTCATTGGTGACCAAGCTGAGACAACCAACTCTCACTTCTCTTGAGAACCGACATTAATCACAAGCGAATGCCTGGATTCAAACCAGCAGGGGATTGACAAAGGGGCGGTACATTTGCATGTTTCAAAATTATAATTCTTGTTTTTGTTATAATTTCTTTGTACGTACGTGTACATCTCTTTGTTAATCAACTGCTGGACGAGGGCCTTCCCATGCCGTGCGGTTCGTGTGGGTTTCATTTGGCCATATTTCACCACACTCGTCAATGCGGGTTGGCGACGAGTTTCCTATAACACCTGTTGTATGGATGGTGGCCACATGGGCTTAATTTCTTAATACATTCTGGGTCCCTGGCTAGCTGGAGTAGGCCCGTGACTCGTGACCACAGCCATCGCGAGACGTATGCTGGATGTGGCTTTCTGGGCGTGGAAATGCACTCCAGGTCACTGCCCTGGGTAGACCAGGCTGAAATTAAACCCTGGTGGTCGCCCATCCAAGGACTATGCAGGCTCAGCTGTGCTTAGGCTATGCAATCTGATGCGATTGGGAGCATGGAAGGTGAATTTAGTCATTGCCATCTCTTTTAAAAGGGAAAGGTGCAACACTGTGATTGCTTGCTCATTCCACTGCTGGCAGTCGGGCCTCCACTTAATGGAGCTGTAGAGAGCCTCTCTCTTGAGGGTATTTGGCCTCCTCTTCCACGATGGCCAGACATCTTGGACGAGGTGTGAGTGTCCACACTTTACACCACTACATCGACTAACTGTGGTGTACTCACATATACTGCTGGGCGGGGGGGGGGGAGTATTTAACAATCTAAACATTCCTGCCCTGAATGTATGTTGAACTTCTTTCACACCGTACGCAGATAATCGGAGTTGCTCGCCATTTTCGCCACAGTAGCAGTCCCCTATCCCTTTAACCATTAAAACAATCTTCGTCTCTCCCGGGTGGAACGGGGGACTCACAGAGGTGCCGGAGAGCGCCGCCGTGGGGACTCGACTGCCCCTGCCGCCCGCCAGCGACCCGGACTCCGGCTCCAATGGACTCCAGCGCTACGAGCTGGTGCCAGACGGAGACGGCGGCGGCGGCGTCGACGGAGAGAGAGACGACGCGTTCGTCCTGCGTCTCGAGGCTGGAGGTCGGTCCCACACATTATCACCATCGCCACAATCATCATCGGCCATGAAATACCCGCTGCTGGTTGAAGTCCTCTTCAATGCAACTGTACGTAAAATTCCACCACGAATTAGATTTTTTTGGACAAATGCTTAGCACATTTATCAAGTATTTTCAAATAAAATATAGGACGGCGCATACCCATTAAACATTGAACGCTGGGTTAACGTTGGACCGATGTTTCCAACCACATATTAACGGTCGCCCAACGTGGCATATTTCCTGGAAGCTTCAATGAACTTGAACTCAGTGACGCGCCCCTCGCCGTGCACAGGTGTGGTGAGCAACGGCCTGGTGGTGTGGCTCTGGGGCAGCACCGCCGGTACCGGTGGTAGCGCTGGCTCTGGCGGTGCTGCCACCGCCGCTGCTGGTGGTGGCGGTGGCGGGCCCGGTGGCATCAACGGCGTTGGTGGGGGCGGTGGAGGAGGCGGAGGAACCCCGCAGTCGCCCGAGCTGGTGCTGGCGCGAGCCCTGGACCGAGAGACGCGCGCGCGCCACTCGTTCGTGCTGCGCGCGTGGGACGGGGGCAGCCCCCCGCGGTGGGGGGCGGCGCGTGTCACCGTCACCGTCACCGACGTCAACGACCACGTCCCACGATTCGAGCGCAGCGAGTACCTGGCGCGCGTGCGCGAGGGCGGCCCGGCTGGACAGGTGAGGCAGCCCTGACGGTGGTAATCACAGGAATTGACGATGATGATGATGATGACGGCAAGGCCTGAGGGTGATGGTGGGCGATAACTTATGATAATGGTGGTGATGATAGTGGATAATGATGATGGTGAGTAATAGGAGGTATTGTTAATGTTTAATAAAGATGATGGGTGCTGGCGGGTGATGATGGTGGACAGTGATAGCTTGGGCGAGAGCTTTTGCGAGTGACGGTGATGGCAGACCCTGGAGAGCGACGTTGTCGGTCGGCAATAGCAGGCGATGGCGAACAATGCTGATGGTGGGGCGATCGCAGATTACGGTGATGGTGGGCGATGGCCGGTGATTGTTGGTTGATGTGCATGCGGTGGCGCAGGGCTGGCCACGAGGAGGCCCCCTCGTCGTGCTGCGTGCACGTGACCCCGACGAGGGTGCTAACGGGGAGGTTCGCTACTCGCTGGGCGACCATGTCTCCGACGATATCCGCCACCTCTTCGCCGTCGACCCCACGAGCGGCCACGTCACCTTGCGAGGTCATGACCCCAACCCTGATTGCCCCTCCCCCCCCCCCCCATGCTGGCCCTACAGGGTCACGACCCCCACGACTAAATCTGTGTGGTCACGAATGCTGAACCTATTGTTGATCTTACAAGGTCACGAAACAACACTGAACCTTTGAGGTCATCCCGATGCTCACCCTAAAATCATAAACCCTGAACCTACAAGGTCATGAGCCCAAGTCTGACCCTAACACTGACCTCGATCCAATGATTTCCACATAAGGTCGCAAACCAAATTTTGACCCTAACAGGAAACCTGGGATCTAATTTTTACGTATTTTGATGTTTATTTTGAATTATGTATGATTACTTTATATCATTTGGCATCAAACTAGGACCCGTTATCTTAAAGGGATGGTCCGTGCCTTAAATATGTGGCCATTCACCACCATTGATTTAAGCAAGCCCAGCTGTTGATTAAATACTGACTGTATGTCGAAACTGGTCCAGAATTTGCTTGTGCTGAATCAATGCTGCTGAAATTATTCACTTTCAGAAGGCCATTGGGCCGATGGGTTGTGTGAAATTCCTTTATTGTGTTATTTGTATAGACCAGTATTTGAAGAAGACATTGTCTGCTTATCTACTAGGAACCCTAGGAGGTCAACACCCAACGTTAACTCCTAATACCAACTGCGTAAGGTCATGACCCCAAGCTCTGACCCCAAGTTATCAGGCCATGGGCATGCTTTTGCTTTCTCCCCCCCAATCTATATTCCATTTATATTCTACCAGCAACATGAATGAAGACAAGGACACATCTATTCATAAACTCTGACAGCAAGTGGTGCACCGCCCTCTGCGTCAGTGTAGCGTCTCGGAAGAGGACATAGCACAAGTACTTTTTAAAGTCATGAGACTCCTTCATACACACTCGGGGCACACATTTATTTTGGCTTGTAAACAATTCTCGTTGCATATCAATCAAAACTAAATATTTCTCTGGAATTTATGGCAAATTCGGTGACAATTTTGATTTTGTCCAATCAATTGTGATGTAAATAATTTAAATAATAACAAACTCTGGCTTCATTCCTCAATCGATATATTCTGGGTCGCGAGCAGACTGCAGCAGGCACGTGACGAATACCCACAGCCGTAGCGAGAGGTATACACGATGTGGTGTGCCGGTGCGGAAAATTATTTTCTGAGCCGCTGATCCGGACACACCCGGCTGATATTAAGTTCTGTAAGTGACCAGAATGAGAACGTCAAACTTATTTTAATCACACATGGATGATGATTATGATTGATGATAATGCCGCTGATGTCGGTGCTGCTAATGGTGGAGCTGAAGCTTAGTTTGACGTTGCTGCGTTCGCTGCTGCCACTGCTGCTGATGGGTTTTTTTCCGCTTGTTTATCCAAGAAGGCCCCATTGAGTCGCATGACTCCTTTGTCAGGAGGGTCCTGCCAACATTTTCACAGTCGGGGGTGATCATTGTTATTTATATTCAAATTGACCTTGCTGCTGACCTTGCTCATGATAATGCTGACATTGCTACCGATGCTGATGCTGACCTCGCTGATGATGATGACCTCGCTGATGATGCTAACCTTGCTGCTGCTGATGATGCTGACCTTGCTGCTGCTGATGACCTCGCTGATGATGCCAACCTTGCTGATGATGCTGACCTCGCTGATGATGCTAACCTTGCTGATGATGCTGACCTTGCTGATGATGCTGACCTTGCTGATGCTGACCTCGCTGATGATGCTGACCTCGCTGATGATGCTAACCTTGCTGCTGCTGATGCTGACCTTGCTGCTGCTGACCTCGCTGATGATGCCAACCTTGCTGATGATGCTGGCCTTGCTGATGATGCCAACCTAGCTGATGATGCTGACCTCGCTGATGATGCTGACCTTGCTGATGATGCTGACCTCGCTGATGATGCTGACCTTGCTGATGATGCTGACCTCGCTGATGATGCTGACCTTGCTGATGATACTAACCTTGCTGATGATGCTGGCCTTGCTGATGATGCTGACCTCGCTGATGATGCTGACCTTGCTGCTGCTGATGACCTCGCTGATGATGCTAACCTTGCTGCTGCTGATGATGCTGACCTTGCTGCTGCTGATGACCTCGCTGATGATGCTGACCTCGCTGATGATGCTAACCTTGCTGCTGCTGATGCTGACCTTGCTGCTGATGCTGACCTCGCTGATGCCAACCTTGCTGATGATGCTGACCTCGCTGATGATGCTGACCTCGCTAATGATGCCAACCTTGCTGATGATGCTGACCTCGCTGATGATGCTGACCTCGCTAATGATGCCAATCTCGCTGATGATGCTGACCTCGCTGATGATGCTGACCTCGCTGATGATGCCAACCTTGCTGATGATGCTGACCTCGCTGATGATGCTGACCTCGCTGATGATGCCAACCTTGCTGATGATGCTGACCTCGCTGATGATGCTGACCTCGCTGATGATGCCAACCTTGCTGATGATGCTGACCTCGCTGATGATGCTGACCTTGCTGATGATGCTGACCTCGCTGATGATGCTAATCTTGCTGATGATGCTGACCTCGCTGATGATGCTAACCTTGCTGATGATGCTGACCTTGCTGATGATGCTGGCCTTGCTGATGATGCTGACCTCGCTGATGATGCCAACCTTGCTGATGATGCTGACCTCGATGATGATGCTGACCTTGCCGCTGCTTCTGACTTTGCTGCTGACCTTGCTACCGATGCTGATCTTCCTGGTGCTGCTGCTGCTGCTGCTGCTGACGACGCCGATGGTTGTGCAGCTCCTCTGGACTACGAGACGGCGACGTCGTACGAGTTCTCGGTGCAGGCGCGGGACCTGGGCGTGCACAGCGTGCCCGCCCACGCTCGCGTCCTCGTCCGGGTGCTCGACGTCAACGACAACGCGCCCAGCATCGAGGCGAGCGGCGCACGCACCGACGTCATCGTCACGGCCAACACGCACCGGCATTGTTTGCACCAACAACAACAGCAGCAGCATCATCATCATCATCATCAACACGCACCGGCATTGTTTGCACCAACAACAACAACAGCAGCAGCATCATCATCAACACGCACCGGCATTGTTTGCACCAACAACAACAGCAGCATCATCATCATCATCAACACGCACCGGCATTGTTAGCACCAATAACAACAGCAGCATCATCATCATCATCAACATCAACACACACCGGCATTGTTAGCACCAACAGCAACAGCAGCAGCATCATCATCATCATCAACACGCACCGGCATCGTCACCAACAACAGCAGCAGCAGCTGCGGCATCACCATGTACCGACATCGTTACCGGTATCACTCACCAACATCATCATCAATACTCATCGACATTGTTACCAGCAGCATCATCATCAATACCCATCGACATTGTTACCAGCAACATCATCATCAATACCCATCGACATTGTTACCAGCAGCATCATCATCAATACCCATCGACATTGTTACCAGCAACATCATCATCAATACCCATCGACATTGTTACCAGCAACATCATCATCAATACCCATCGACATTGTTACCAGCAACATCATCATCAATACCCATCGACATTGTTACCAGCAGCATCATCATCAATACCCATCGACATTGTTACCAGCAGCATCATCATCAATACCCATCGACATTGTTACCAGCAACATCATCATCAATACCCATCGACATTGTTACCAGCAACATCATCATCAATACCCATCGACATTGTTACCAGCATCATCATCATCAATACTCATCGACATTGTTACCAGCAACATCATCATCAATACCCATCGACATTGTTACCAGCATCATCATCATCAATACTCATCGACATTGTTACCAGCAACATCATCATCAATACCCATCGACATTGTTACCAGCATCATCATCATCAATACTCATCGACATTGTTACCAGCATCATCATCATCAATACTCATCGACATTGTTACCAGCAGCATCATCATCAATACTCATCGACATTGTTACCAGCATCATCATCATCAATACCCATCGACATTGTTACCAGCAGCATCATCATCAATACCCATCGACATTGTTACCAGCAGCATCATCATCAATACCCATCGACATTGTTACCAGCATCATCATCATCAATACTCATCGACATTGTTACCAGCAGCATCATCATCAATACCCATCGACATTGTTACCAGCAGCATCATCATCAATACCCATCGACATTGTTACCAGCATCATCATCATCAATACCCATCGACATTGTTACCAGCAGCGTCATCATCAATACTCATCGACATTGTTACCAGCATCATCATCATCAATACCCATCGACATTGTTACCAGCATCATCATCAATACTCATCGACATTGTTACCAGCAGCGTCATCATCAATACCCATCGACATTGTTACCAGCATCATCATCATCAATACCCATCGACATTGTTACCAGCATCATCATCATCGATACCCATCGACATTGTTACCAGCAGCATCATCATCAATACCCATCGACATTGTTACCAGCATCATCATCATCAATACTCATCGACATTGTTACCAGCATCATCATCATCAATACCCATCGACATTGTTACCAGCATCATCATCATCAATACCCATCGACATTGTTACCAGCATCATCATCATCAATACCCATCGACATTGTTACCAGCAGCATCATCATCAATACTCATCGACATTGTTACCAGCATCATCATCATCAATACTCATCGACATTGTTACCAGCATCATCATCATCAATACCCATCGACATTGTTACCAGCAGCATCATCATCAATACTCATCGACATTGTTACCAGCATCATCATCATCAATACTCATCGACATTGTTACCAGCAGCATCATCATCAATACCCATCGACATTGTTACCAGCAGCATCATCATCAATACTCATCGACATTGTTACCAGCAGCATCATCATCAATACTCATCGACATTGTTACCAGCAGCATCATCATCAATACTCATCGACATTGTTACCAGCAGCGTCATCATCAATACCCATCGACATTGTTACCAGCATCATCATCATCAATACCCATCGACATTGTTACCAGCATCATCATCATCATCAATACCCATCGACATTGTTACCAGCATCATCATCATCAATACTCATCGACATTGTTACCAGCAGCATCATCATCAATACCCATCGACATTGTTACCAGCAGCATCATCATCAATACCCATCGACATTGTTACCAGCAGCATCATCATCAATACCCATCGACATTGTTACCAGCATCATCATCATCAATACCCACCGACATTGTTACCAGCATCATCATCATCAATACTCATCGACATTGTTACCAGCATCATCATCATCAATACCCATCGACATTGTTACCAGCAGCATCATCATCAATACTCATCGACATTGTTACCAGCATCATCATCATCAATACCCACCGACATTGTTACCAGCATCATCATCATCAATACCCATCGACATTGTTACCAGCATCATCATCAATACCCATCGACATTGTTACCAGCAGCATCATCATCATCAGCTAGTGGTGGTGGTTATGTTGCTGTATATGGCCCTCTGTGTACAACTCTTTGACAATCCACAGCTGTATACAGGCCTCCCAGTGCCACGTCAGTCATAGGGGTTGTTTGACCATACTTCACCACGCTGGCCAGTGCAGGTTGGTGAAAATGGGGGGACCCAGGACCAGTTCAGATACCACTCATCACTGATGTTATCTGTGGCCAGGAATCGAACTCCGGTTGCTGGGTTCATAGCGCAATGCGAGAGTCACCGTAACACCGCTACACTGTTCTATCAATCTAGCGTTCTCAGATTTCATTTCGATTGGCACAAACACCAACACTCAAATCCCTATTGGCTGCTCCATCAGCATTGGTGCAAGCCCATTATAATTGTACTGAAGTAAGATTTGACATGCTCACAGCACAACATACATACACGTTATCTACACAAAGACACACAAACGTCGATATGTGCACACAAACTCAACACATTTATTATATACACAAAGATAAAGACCCCCCCCCACCCTGTATAGCCTCAACAGACTTTTGGAGCGGTGCTATGAGCGAGCACCGATGAAGGCCTGCACAGCACACAAGGGGGTGTCTAGCCAGCACCACGCCTGGTCGCCTTTGTCTCCCGAGTGGCGATGTTTACACAACTCAACCAAGTACTCATTTGAGGCTCAGTCGACCTATATACACACAGCACGCGCATTCACACTCATACGGCGAGATACGTAACGAAGACAAAGATGCTCCGTAGGCAGACTGTTGGGGAAAGTGCTGTTAGGGAGCAACCTATGACGGCCAACACAGCGCTCCAGCGGGTGGTGTGGTCGACACAGTGCCCAGCCACCTTTTCCCTCCCCCAGTGTCGCACCGCAGCAGCTGCTCATTTAGGCTTTAGGAGGCCTTTAAACAGCTCGGGGAGGCCCTCAATCAGGAGTGGATTGACCACAGCAATGACGAGGAAATGTAAGATCGGACCCTCGAGGTCAAGTGTCGACTGCGCGGAAGCAAGAAAGGAAACGGTGTCGGGATGTGGTGGCATCAACAGCCTTGTGATGACCTTTTGACCTTGGCTTTGACCCCTCCCCTCCACAGATCATGCCTCTGGCTCGCAGCACGGGCCCAGGGGAGCCGGTTTCGGTGTCGGAGGGGGCGCCGCCCGGCACGCTGCTCGCGCTCATCCGCGCCACCGACCGCGACTCGGGCCCCAACGGGCAGGTGACGTGCACCCTCGCCGACACCGCCCCCCCACTCTCCTCCTCCTCCTCTTCGTCATCGCCAACGACGGTCATGACGGCGGCGACGATGCCGATGCGGCTCCCGTTTGAGCTGCGCCCGTCAGGCGACGACTGGACGCTGGTCACCTCTGGGCCGCTTGACCGCGAGAGCCTCGTAGGCCTCGCCACCGGCTCCGCCGCTGCCGCCACCGGTGCCGGCACCGGTGGACCGTACCACCACCACCAGCACCACCAGCAGCAGCTGCAGCAGCAGCAGCAGCCGCCGCTGCACACGCCGGCGCTCATCAACCTCACGGTGGTGGCGACGGACGGCGGCGACCCGCCGTTGTCGTCCAGCGCGACCTTTTCGGTGCGCCTCGCCGACGTCAACGACAACGCCCCGCGCTTCTCGCGCCCCTCTTACGTGTTCCGCGTCGGCGAGAACAACATCCCCGGCGCCTACCTGGGCTCGGTGAGCGCCAGCGACCCCGACGAGGGCGCCAACGCGGCCGTCTCCTACTCGCTGGTGGAGGCCACGCTGGACGGCATGCCGGCCTTCACCTACGTGTCCGTGAATCCGGCGAGTGGCGCGGTGTACGCGCTGCGCAGCTTCGACCGCGGCCGCCGCCGCCGGCTGCTGTTCGGCGTGGCGGCGAGCGACGGGGGCCACCCGCGGCTCTCGGCCACCGCCGCCGTCACCGTGCTCGTGGTGGGCGACGGCGCCGTCGACGACGGCGGCGACCGCACGGCGCCCGAGTTTGTGTCGCCCGACATGGGCGCCAACCGCAGCGCCGTGGTGAGCGCGCGGGCGGGGCTGCCCGCGGGCTCGCTCGTCCTGCGCCTGCGTGCCCGCGATCCCGACGGCTTCGACGACGTTGACGGCGTCGACGAAAGCGTCGCCGGGGCAGGGCCCGGCGGAGGCGAGGGGGGCGCCGCCGACGTCGTGGGCACCAGCTCGGGGCTGCGCTACGCCATCGCGGCGGGGAACGAGGCGCGCTGGTTCCGCGTGGACCCTCGCCTGGGCGACGTGAGGGCGGCGCGCGACCTCCCGCGCCGCGCCGCGCGCTTCCGCCTCCTCGTCACAGCCACCGACTGCGGCGCCGGCTGCGACGCCGCCTCCGCCGCCGCTGTCTCCGACTCCTCGGCGCCCGCGGTGACCTCCACGGCCACCGTCACCGTGCTCGTGTCCGACCCCGAGGCAGGGCCTGACGCTGGAGCAGGCGACGCCGGCGGAGAGGGCGACCACCGGATTTATGAAGACGGCGGCGGCGTCGGCGTCGGTGGCGTTGGCGGCGCCGGGGGTCGGGGCGGCACCGGCGACGACGACGGGGGGAGGGCCTTCGCCACGTCGTTTGTGATCATCGCGGCGCTGGGCGCGGTGTCGTTCGCGCTGCTCATGGCGATGGTGGCCATCGCGCTGCGCTGCAAGCACCACAAGGCGCGGCCGCCCGCGGACGGACACAGCAAGCGCGAGAGGAGGCGCGAGCGAAGGCGGGAGCGCGAGCGGAGGCGCGAGCGGGAGAGGGACGTGGGGGCATGTGAGAAGCCCGTCACGCCACCCCTAGGACGAGGTGGGTGAACGTGCAGACACAGCGGCCCGGGGAGTGGGGGTGTAGTCCATGAGCCGGGTTCTAGATATCATTATCATCATTACCACAACTGTGGCATTACACCTGGAGAGGTGAGGGAGCTTTGTTTTCGTGGAGCTGATGGTAAGGCCCCCTAGCTCCTGGTTCAACAACAGAGTCTCCAACTGCTTCTCATAATGGGCAGCAATTACCAGGTCAACAGCAAGCAATAAATGGTTGACCACAAGGCAGTCATCTCTTGACCACCTCCAAGTATCTGTCATCATCATTATCGTCCATGACCCATCCACTGCTGGATGAAGTCCTCTCCATACCCATGACACCTTTCGTAATAAATACATGAATTGTAATTACACGTACCCTGGTTTAATTATTAGCTTCCGCTCATTCGTCACGGGTCAGTGCCCATGTGACAGCAAACACGACCGTAAGTAAACCGATTACTTTAAGAAGCAGCGAACAAGACGAACGCATTACATGTCTTCGCGCTCATTCTTCGAAGGTAAAACGATATGTTGCGATATCACATCCGAATATCTATGTGTGTTTGCATTTATAAACATGCATATTTTATTAACATTTCACCGCGGGTTTTTTGTTGTTGTCAAGAATAGTTTTAATTCAAGGGGGGGAGGAAATGTTGGTGGTGCACGGTGCTCAGTGAAAAATGCTCGAGGGTCAACGGCGGTGGCGCGCCGGTCCAGAGAGGTCACGGCAGCCGCCGCTGTTGGCCAGCGGACCCAGGCGGAGCAGAGACATTCGTCACGCGCGCTGCCACTGGTGGCCACTTCGAGGGCCCTCTTTGTGTGACCCTGCCGGGGGTGGGCTGTGTGGTTGATCATACCCAGAGAGGTCACGGGAGCCGCCGCTCTATGCCAGCGGACCCAGGCGGAGCGGAGACATTCGTCACGCGCACTGCCACTGGTGGCCTCTTCGAGGGCCCTCTTTGTGTGATCCTGCTGGGGGGGGCTGTGTGGTTGATCATACCCAGCGCCGCCTCCACCATATTGTCGCCCGAGTAATCGAGAGCGAACGGAGTGCAACCACGCCCCGAGGACTCTTCACTTGCAGACACGTGTGCTAGTCCCGCTGTTTTTGGCCTTCAAAACGAGGGTCACCGTTTAGAAAAACTTGCTTGTTGAGCCAACGGTTTGTTATTCGCGAGCTGGCGTCGCACGCCAATTCCTGTTATAGAAGATGCCCGGAATGTCTTTCGTATGTGATGTATATTTCAAGATATGATCGAATTTACTTAATTTATCTGCTCCAGCGAGTGCTTGCCAGCACTTCACATCTCTTGGCTTAGTTCTGAGACTGGATCTTTGACGTAGCATATGATACGTGTTTGTGCGTCTCTCCTTCATCTCTTTAGATGCACCTCGGGCTCTGTTCTTTCATCACCAATATCTATCTGTGTTCTTGATTTCAGTTAGGATTCAGGTTTGAGAAGAAAAACACGGATGGAAATTGATACGATTATAATTAAGTATCGTTGAGAATGCGCGTAGAGGTAATAATACTATGAAGCACTCTCAAAAAGAAAAGTAAAATTTACACATCCCATTGGCCACATGGAGCATTAGTTTAACACGAGAAAACTGTAACGCATTCGACATGCCGTGTCTCATCAGCACATTCGGGCTTACGAGATGCCGACGATGTGAAAGAAGTTGATGATGTGAACCATTCCGGTGATGCGGACGATATGGATGACGCGACGACGTAGACAACACTGACGATGCTGCTGCTAGTGCAGATGACGTGCATGACGCTGACAATGCTTACGATGTCGACGACGGCGACGATCCGAACGTTTAGCAGCGCTGACCACAGCGGTGCCGCGCGTGCACGCAGAGCCCAGCGTGTACCGCTCGCTGCTCCCGTCGGAGCTGACCATGACGCGGCAGGCGGATGAGGCCACCGTCCCGTGCAAGGACGTGGAGGAGGAGGGCAGCGGCGGCGGCGGCGGTGGAGGAGGAGGTGCCGGCGGAGGCACGGGGGGGCCAGGCGCGGGCGAGCGCAGGGCCTCCGTCTACGCCGTCCGCACCGACGGCGCCGCGTGCGGGAGCCGCCAGCCGGACCTCCTGCCTGTGGGACCTGAGCAAGCGGTACCGGCATAAGCAAAGACAAAGATCCTCATCGTTTAGTCTGTAACAGACTGTTGTTGGCAAGTGCAGTTAGCGAGCGCATATGATGGCCGGCATGGCATACGAGGCGGGTGGGTGGCCAGCACTACGCCTGGCCGCCTTTGTCTCCCCAATGCTGATGTGTACACACGGCCACAGGTACTTATTTAAGGCTGAGTCGACCTAGGCGAGGTCCACCCACGACCGGTTCACATATTCGTCACCGTGTTGGCTGTGAGTGGGAATCGAACTCGGGTCGCAGTGCGCTGTGCTAACCACTGCACCACTGCTACCCACACCGGCAGAAACAAACACAAAACATTCACGTAAACACACACATGGGGGGGGGGGGCAAATGGCGCAAGCCTATGGATGGTACAGGCGTCGAGGTGGTACAAGGTTGCATGGAATATAGCAACCAAGTAATCAATTTGGCCAACAGTGGCATATGGTTGAAACGGTTGGACCAACGTTCCAATGTTTGTGCTGGTGGACTACATGACGTGATGTTACGAAATCACAGAGTGGCATGACATCACAGAGCGGTATGACATCATAGGGTCTGTACACGTTAGACGACCGATCAGTCCCTCTCTTCTCTAATCCACTCATCTCTCTAATTTACGTCGTTTTCATCTCACCAAGCTGTACATCTTTACATCTAATTGAGCCATACCTCTAGCACAGGCAATTCCCAGAGACTTTGTGGGCCTTTGGGCAGCCAATGGTAGAACCCTGGAGAATCGGGATCTGGGTAGTACAGGGGTCATGTAACCGCACCATGTGCCCATTTAATATTGAGTTAACCTCACGACACGTGTGTGTGCGTTTGTGTGAACGTGTGTGAGGACCTGCTGTGTATTTGTATGGATGTTGGTACGAGAACCTGGTGTGGTGTGTAAGCATCACACCAGCACCGGGAAGACAAAGACGGCTGGGCGTGTTTCTGGCCACACCACTACATCGTGCACCGTGTCGGCTGACATAGGTGCTCGCCAACAACACTTGCCTGAACAGCCTGTTGAGGATATGCGGGGGATCTTTTTACTTGTGTGGGTATATATGGGTATGCAACTCTGTATGGGTATCGTGCGTTTGTGTGTGTTTACATATCCATTGTTGGCGACAAAGTTGTTGCTCGTGAATTTTTCAGAGACAAAACAAGTCCTCTCAGCCTCGGAGACGGAGGGGCGATAAGCGCTATTGATGAACTGGGAGTAAAGTGGCCTCGTGGCAGCTTAGCGTTTAATAATGAATCACCTGGTAAATAGCGGAAGACAGACCCGTCCACATCAGAGGCACATTAAGACGTTCCCATAACAGGAGAGGCTGGGCGTGCCGGGGAGTTCATAACGGCCGTGTCAGAGACAATGATCAGCACTGCGTGAGATCCTGGGTTCGAATCCTAGGTCTGGGTGTCAGAATCTCAAAAGGATCTCATAATAATGGACGTTTCAGAGACACTGTCCAGCGTTGCTGAGGTCCTGGATTCAAACCCTTGTTCATAATAGCTGTCAGAGACACTGAACAAAACCATCCTAAGGTTGCCTTATATTATGGAAACAGCGACTCACAACATAAGAAAGTGGCTTTTGTAGCCCGTGGAGTGGTGGCGCAGTGGTTAGCACATTGCATTATGAACTCAACAACCTGATTTCAATTCCTGCCCAAGGTTAACATCACTAGTGAGCAGTATCTGAACCGGTCCTGGGTGTCCATTTTCACCAACCCGCACTAACCATACGTGATCAAGTCTAGATAGATGTTATCCATGGTCTTATACATTATAAGGCCATGGATCACATGATCTAACACTACCCACGACACCGATCCACAGATCATGGATCACATGATCCAGCAATGCTCACGACACCGACGCCTCACACATCATGGATCAGATCACTCAACACTGCCCGCGCTGGCGATTCCCGGACAATATCACCGAGATCCACCAAGCTTCCAGAGACTACTGAGCGACTCAATAACTTCGATATCCACACACAGCGTTGCAAATGTCACCTTGCTATATAGGAAGGAAGAAGAAGATAGGAATCCATTGCTGTGCTGCAAAATTCCCGGCCACCTCACAGCCCCACGCCTACAACACCTGGCAAGCCTCTTGTCATTCCACCATCCGGGTACTAAGCAGCCTCACAGCTGCTTTAGCTTCTGAGATCCGATCAGATTGGGTGCGTTCGGATTGCTGTGATCGTAGGATTTGGGGGTTTCATACTTTCTTAGTTTTCCTGAACGATCTTAAACTTGGTAGCGTCTTGGAAGCCTTTGTGTGAGTTCAAAAACTCTAGCCGATGAACTCTGCTATAAAACGCTCTGTCCGAATCCCCGAGATATTAGGAAAGCCATTTTTCCAAGCGGAAATTTTATTTGTCCAAGCCAACTTTCATGACAGGAAATATATGTTTTTACTTAACACTAATTTATGTATGTGCACTGTTTTCCAATCCTCTTGTGATGCCGTTGTTTTTGCTCCAATTTCTATTCGTTCCGTTGCTGTGCTTCATTTTATTGCGTCTTGCTCTTTGTTATGTTGGCGATCCAGGTCTCACTCTTGCAAATGAGACGGGCTTATCCTGACCTCTTGAGTTCTCACCAGCTGATTAAACAACAACAAAACAATTTGGGAAGGGGGGGGGGCCTTCAGCAGTGGATCGATCATGGCCGATTAGTGATCACGACGATTTAATTGATTCACGTATTGGGCTAAAATAAATACGTTTGTAATAACCATGCGTTCATTACAATATTGTTGACTTTTGGTGATTAATTAGTCTAATTGTCCTTACCTACTTTTGTTTGTTTTCGAAAAATAATTTCTGTATTATTTGCATTATTATTAGTTTACTACCTTATGGAGAACCACTTAACCGTAGTCCCACAGCGCGAGTCGTCGCAGCGCCGCGTTGCCGCGCGGTAATTGCCGTTTACTTGCCGCTCGCTTCGTAATGCGCAAATTTCCCTCCCAGCAGCAAGATTTATCGCCGGTGCTGAAGCGGTGTGGTCCAGTGGCGGAGATTAATTCACGTTTCCCGATGCTTAATTCGTTGTCAGAGTAACGGCACCGCCTCCTGCATCTCCTCCTCCTCCCTCCTCCTCCTCCTGGACTCCCTCCTCATGCACATCCTCTACATCCTCCTCCTCCAACTTGCTCATCATTCTCCTCGTTCTCCTGCTCCTCCTGCGACAGCTCGAGTTCCTCGTGCACATCTCACACCTCCTCCGTCTCCTCCTCAGCCTCCGCTGCTCATCCACTTTCTCGTACACCTTCTCAACACCCACCGGATAGATCCACCTCCTCCTCATCCTCGTCGGCCACGAGCTTCCCCGAGGTCGATTGAGCCATCAATGAGTTATGCACCTGGTGCAGCGTGTGAACATCAGCAGTGGGGAGACAACGGCAGTCGGGCGTGGTTCTGACCACACCAGCCTCCTTGTGTGCTGTGCCAGCCTTAATGGGCGCTCGCGAACAGCCCTTGCCCCAAAAGTCTGCTTAAAGGCTATTACAGGGGATCTTTCACTTTATTGTGTGCACATATGCAGCTGGGTGAATGTGTTAGCAGTGGTGGTGTGAGCAGGGTGGGTATGGCTGTGTCTGAGCAGTGATGGCGTGAGTTGTGTGAGTGTCGTTGTGTGTGCGTTTGCAGTTGTGGAGAGAGTGGAGAGTTTCCCATACCTGGGCAGTGTGATCATGACCGGCTCCGGTTTCACAGCAGAGGTCTCACTCAGAATCAGTCGAGCGGCATTATCTTTTGATCGGTTGCGTAACGCTGTGTTGAAGCTACCTGGTCTGTCGCTCCTCACGAAGCTTCAGGTTTTCTCGGTCACAGTCATTCCCTCCCTTCTCTACGCTTGCGAAACGTGGACCCCCCTAATGGAACATCTTCACCGGTTAGAAACATTTAGGCTGGCCTGCCTACGATCCATCCTAGGTTAACCAGGCTGGATTGTGTGAGGAGCTCACAAATCCTTGAAAGATCTGGACAAAGTCCCATCGGTGAGCTCCTCCGGCAGGCAAGGCTGCAATGGCTGGGCCATGTAGCCCGCATGCTCAGCCACCGCATTCCAAAACAGCTTTTGTTCGGCTGGATCGAGAGGGCTAAACGGGCGCGGCACAAGCTAGAGAAGTAATGGAGTGATGTGGTACAGGAGGATGTGGAGCTGAGTGGACTTGCCAATGACTGGTACCAGAGGTGTCAAGATCGGCCTCTGTGGAGGAGGCTCGTGAAGGACGCTACTGGGCAGTTGGAGGCAGTCTCCCTCCAACAACAACGGAGGGCGGAGGAGCGACGCTCACAACAACGAGCTGAGTGCCGGGTGGCTAAAGCACAGCAAGTTGGCACAGTAGAGGGCACAGGTGGTGCATCAGCCAGTCATCTCAATCAGTCGACCCGTGGTACCTGGGTCTGCCCCGTGACCTCCTGCCAGCGGGTGTTCGACACTTCACGTGGCCTCAATGTGCACATAGCTTGGCACAAGCGTCGTGGTGATGTCACCGCCATTTAGTGGCGAATGGCGGTTGTTGTTGTGTTAGCAGTGATTGTGTGAGGAGTATGCGTGTGGCTGTGTGCTAGCAGTGATTGTGTGAGCAGTGTGTCCGTGTGTGTGTGTTAGCAGTGATTGTGTGAGCAGTATGCGTGTGGTTTTGTGTGTTAGCAGTGATTGTGTGAGCAGTGTGTCCGTGTGTGTGTGTTAGCAGTGATTGTGTGAGCAGTATGCGTGTGGTTTTGTGTGTTAGCAGTGATTGTGTGAGCAGTATGCGTGTGGCTGTGTGCGTGTGTTAGCAGTGATGGTGCAAGCAGAGTGCGTGTGTGTTTCACTGGTCGAGCAAAAACAGATCGTACACTGCCGCGTGCGTCATAATTGCCCTAACGAGCTGCAGCGCTCCGCGCTAATTGAAGTTTAATTAAAGATGCTGGGAAGAGCTTTAATTCTCCCACCCATGGGGACCAGGTGAGAAAGGCCCCAGCATCTGAATAATTAAAAATCACCTAGTTAGGCCCCAAACTAAATAACCTGAACGATTTGATTTATTTCTCATAATAGTGCACTAAACCGAGAATTGGTTTTCCCCTTTTTTCTGGCAACAAAACAGGTGTTAAGATGTTAAAACACCAAACTGAAACCTTTTACAAGGAATCATGTCTGCATTAACCACAATACTTGTGGTCAGAATGCAAACAAAAAACATACTCTGATAATATATGCATTGTCTTTGAAACTGATTGGTCCACACCAGAGACAGCTTTCTTTTGAGCCTCGTCTCAAAACGTTGTTAGACCAGAGGACGCCTTTTGGAGTATGTTTTTTGTTTGCATTCTGACCACAAGTATTGTGGTTAATGCAGACATGATTCCTTGTAAAAGGTTTCAGTTTGGTGTTTTAACATCTTAACACCTGTTTTGTTGCCAGAAAAAATGGGGAAACCTATTCTCATATTTTGGTACTCGCAAAGGAGGTCCCATGAAGTGCATTCAACTGTTCATCCAACTGAGATGGATCTTCCCTAGTTAAGATTTCGCATAATTGCCATAACCCAGCACACGTGTATCAGCTCGTAGACAGGTAACAACATTTCAGTCACCAAAGACTCTCATTAGCTTATTAACTTAAATCACCTGATTGGGCCCTAGACTACGTGTTAAACTGCCCTAGACTCTGTTGAGTAACTGACTGGTCACATGTTACGATTTATTTCAGAGGACTCACAAGTACCTGGACCCAGGGGCTTTGGGGGCCCGAAATCCTCCACGCAGGTACGCACTGTGCACACAGGTACGCACGGGAGGGAGAAAGGGGGGGGAGGGAAGGAAAAAGGGAGGGTAGAGGAGGGGGTGGGGGCACCTGTGCGTGGGTGAGTTTGAAGTTAGATCTCCTGGCGCCGCAGCAGCTCCTCGTGGCTGCTCCGTCTCGGCCACGGCGCCGCCCTCCGGCACGGCGATGCCCTCCGGCACGGCGATGCCCTCCGGCACGGCGATGCCCTCCGGCACGGCGATGCCCTCCGGCACGGCGATGCCCTCCGGCACGGCGATGCCCTCCGGCACGGCGATGCCCTCCGGCACGGCGATGCCCTCCGGCACGGCGATGCCCTCCGGCACGGCGCCGCCCTCTGGCACGGCGATGCCCTCCGGCACGGCGCCGCCCTCTGGCACGGCGATGCCCTCCGGCACGGCGATGCCCTCCGGCACGGCGATGGTGACGGCGCTCTGCACCGTGGAGAGGCGGTGTGCGATCACCAAGCGTGGTTTTTGCCAACGCTTTGGTCAATGTGGCCAGTTTTAATCATCCCCAATAGGAACGCAATAGTAACGAAATGGTGTGCAAAAGTTTTGGTCATATTGGAGCATCTTTAGCGAGCGTTGTCGTGTCCTGAAATTATGATTAGGGAAAAAATGAACTCAAGGAAAATAAAAATAGAAAAAGACAAAAAAAATGAGGGAGGGCCAGTAGCCCCCTCTCCCAATCCTCCTCCCAGTTGCCCTCCAACAACAGCGAAGGGCAGAGAGCAATGCTCACAACGAGAAGAGCAGCAAGTTGGCAAAGTAAGGGGCACAGATAGTGTATCTGCCAGTCATCTCAGTCAGTCAACCCATGGCACCTGGGTGTGTCCCGTGACCTCCTGCTAATGAGCCTTCAACAATTCACGTGGTCTCAAAGTGCACATGGTCTGGCACAACTGCCATGGTGACGTCACCGCCACTTAGTGGCGAATGGCTGTTGTTGTTGATGACGATGGTGTCGGCGATGGTGATTATTTGTACATCAGGGCGGACATGCACTGACCTTGGTAATGTTGATTATGCCTTCGATGTTGACGGGACTGGTGATGGTAGTGATGATCGTGATGGTGATAATGATGATGTGTACAGCGAGGCAGACAGGCTGAGCTTCAAGGACAGCGGACACGGGGACAGCGACACGGGCGCGGATAGCGACGCGGACACGGCGCGGGGGTCGCTCAGCGAAGCCGACGGCCCCACGCACGGCCCCACGCACGGCCCGCCCTGCACACACGGGCCACACGGGACGCACGGTACACACGGAGGCACGCACGGAGACACACACGGAGACACACAGGGGGACAGACAGGGGGCCATACATGGGGGCCACACGGGAGACACACCAGGGCCACACGAGGGACACACAGGTGGTGGGGCACACACATTACACACGAGACACAGGGGACACGTGTAACATACAGAACACACACAGGACACGAACCCTGAGCGCTCACCCCAATCCCTGTATCAAATCCTGAAGCTGCTGCCTCCCCCCACCTCCACCCCCCACCACTCCCAACCCCGCACCACGCAGAAAAAGTCGGTGTCCGCTGCACGGATGAGTGCCGGGTCATGGGCCACTCGGACTCGTGCTGGATGCCCCACGACGAGCACCTCCATCACCACCTTCACCACCAACACCACCTCCACCACCGGCAGCAGCAGCAGCAACAGCAGCAACAGCAGCAACAGCAGCAACAACAGCACAGCCACCAGCCGCCCGACCAACACCACCACCACCTTCACCAGCAGCAGCAGCAGTCGCAGCAGCCACAGCCTGAGGTTCCCAAGACCGTGGGTGTACGAACCCGCGCGCCAGAGGAGCCGGCAGAAAAGTCCGGCGTCGAGCGAGTGCCGTTGGCCCAATCACGGGGCCCGTTCTCCACCTTTGGCAAGAGCCTGGGGGCCTTCTCTTCGTCGTCATCATCGGCATCGTCCTCAGCGTCGTCCTCCTCTTCGTCCTCGTCCTCCTCGTCTTCGTCCATCTCGTCGGCCTCGGCGGGCAAGCCTCCGGAGAGCCTCTCGCTCAAAGATTTTAAAACATCCAAGCAGGCACCGTTGTCTGTCGGGCAGCCCCTGGCAACGTCGAAATCCTCCACTAAGCAGCCCGTGTCTTCTCCTCCGTCATCGTTATCTTCGTCATCGTCGTCAAGTCAAGCCGGGGATCAAGGTGGGGGGATGAAGGCCTCGGCCTACGAGGCCAAGCATCCACGGCCGCCTCCGGGCACCGGCCGGGGCTGCGCCGAGACAGAGTTCACGGTGCCGTTCAGTCGCGACGTCGATTATGACGAAGCCGATTTTGGTGGTGGCGGCGGTGGCGGCAGCGGCATACGCTATGAGCGAGGTGCACCACTCCCACCCTGCACCGCGCCCTGCTGTGCCGGCCCCGATGCGGGGACGACCGCCAAGTCCCCCGACAACAGCCTTGGTGCCACCCGGCCAGTCCTCAGGCCCGGTCCTTACCCTGGCCCTGACCCCGGCATTGACGCCGACTCGGGCACCCCGTACCCATCGGAGGGCACCGAGCCCGGGCACACGCGGTTCGACCCCAACCCAAATGCCAACCCAAAAGCATACCGGCCCAATGTCAGCACTAACCCGGGAAGGCTTCACCCAAATTCTAACACCCACTGTAACCCCGGTGCCAATCTGAGCGGCCCAAGCACTGCATTTACTAACCCCAGTGCTGCCCCGAACCCACACTCTAACCCCGTGTCCAACCCCCAGGCCAACGCCAACGTGAGCCTCTGCAGGCCTCCCGGGGTCGCAAGGCCCCAGGGAGGCCTCATGAAACCGCGTCCCCACCCGAGGCCGGGCCACACCAAGGGCCTCTTCAAGGCCGGGCCTCGGCCTCAGGCCTGCTGCTCGCCCAGTCCGGCTACCGGGGGGCCCCCTCGCAGGCTACCTACAATCCCTGAGCCCCTGCACGCAGAGACGGATGAGACGGAGCTCGGGTAGATGGGGCCAGAATAAGAGGGTGTGTGTGGGTGACCGGCTTAATGTATGGTAGGACAGATGACTGACAGACAGACAGATGGACAGACGGACATATGGATGGATGGACGGCTTAAACATATAGATGGTTAAGATTAAAAAGGGTGGATGGATGCACAGCTGACAGATAGTTGGCAGATACTAAAAAATGTGGTTGGAAGGCCAAGGGAGGGATGAGTCGTGAATAGTTAACAGTTTACACTAGGAAGAACATATGAACGGAGGGCAAGGTCTAAGAAAGATGGACAAAGTTATGGCCAAAATAGGCAGACAGACTGCTAAGACTGATGGTTAGCCAAGACTTAAAAAGTCGGAGAGTCAAACAGATGGCTAAGATGGATACATCACTTAGGATCAGTGGTTAGCATGGATTAACAGATGGCAGATAGAGCACTAATGACAAAGAGAGAGTCAACTAAGACTTAAATAAATTGATTTACGGTTAAGGAGGAGACACAGCTCAGATTAGAAGGACGGACTGACGAACAAATGGCTGAGCCAGCCTTGGACACACGACAGGACGACAGACAGCTGGCGAGCGAACAACAGCGCACACAAGTGAACGGTTGTGCACGCGTGGTTCGTCAAACTCGTGCAGGTAGGGAGAACGGGATTCGAAATCAGGGTATCAGCGGTGCCATCTCGATGGCACTGCCACAGCGAGTTTAAGCACCACTCCCATCATTAAGCAACACCCCAACTTCCTCCGCTGAGCAACTTATAGACAGACAGGGGTACAGACAAGACAGACAGACGTAGCAGAGAGTACCCACACATTCACGCGCGCACCCAAGCGTGCACGTTCGCACACATCTATTATGTGACGTCTGTGTTTAGATTATTATTCAAGTGATCTTAAAATAGTGAATATGATGTTTACACTCATAGACGTTTATGTCACTTTGCTAACCCCGCTGCGCACACTCCATTCAAGGGAGAGCGGCTGAGTGGACACTGCGGTTGGAGTTGGAGACCTGTTCAAGTTAGCTGAAGGTTTGGTTCACGCTCACAAAACTCCCCCCCCCCCATCTCTGCAGTTGAGGTGTGGATTCCGCAAGACGAAAATTACCTTTTACCTTCTGTTTCTTTGCCCTTAACTGAAATCAATACTCACACAGCTCTTGACACTAGTGTGCCAACATGGCTCTTAATAACAATAGCATTACCAACATGGCTATTAATAACATTAGCACCGCCAACATGGCTTTTAACAATAGCAAACCAACATGGCTTTTAACAATAGCAAACCAACATGGCTCTTAATAACAATAGCAGACCAACATGGCTGCTAACAATAGCACACCCACGTGGCTCTTTATAACAATGGCACACCAACACAGCTCTTAATAACAATAGCAGACCAACATGGCTGCTAACAATAGCACACCCACGTGGCTCTTTATAACAATGGCACACCAACACGGCTCTTAATAACAATAGCACACCCACGTGATTCTTAATAACAATCGCACGCCAACATGACTCTTACAATAGCACGCCAACATGGCTTCGAACATCAACGCCATCATTTTTATGTGAACGGTTTTGAGCCTTAATTAGTTTTAGAGTTTTACAAATATAGTTATCTTTGGACCTGGGGAAAACCTTTGGTTATTTTTATCAGTCGCCAATGGTAATTTGTGATTGCACTTAATATTGTTCTCGAAAAAAAAAGATATATTATATACGTGCAATTTATTTATTTTGCCAGGGTTTGGGCAGAGATGAGTTGAGTGTTCTGTGGGAGAGACTGTGAGCGGTGGCAGCAGCAGTGTTGGTGGTAGCAGCCCCTTTAACCCTCTTATACCACCCGGTTCCTCGACCCAAGACCCAAATGTCAGATCAAACGAGACGAAGATTGTCTCTCTCTCTCCGTTACGCACACGTGCAAAACATTCCCATCGACCGCGCTAACAAGTAATCTCAACGCGTTCCGACCCCTAAAATAACGGACGCCGAACCGAAGTGTCAAGACAAGGGGGCGTTTGGACGCGTCCGCTGTGCAGGGTTTTAAACGTCGACAGGGGCTTCATTTCTCGTTGAATATTTTCCCGGTTGTTGTTAGACTAGAATGGCCCTTGGGACGGAACGAGTATTATTGGGTGGTGGGAGGGGGGGACGGTTTGGACGAAGGCCTATGTGAGGTGCACTGGATGTGGTTTTGCCGGATATGAAAATATTTGTCGGGTCGCTGACCCCGATGGAAATGAAGCCCCGAGTGACGGTGTTCTCCGGTGGTGAGCGTTCCCGTGTGAGTGAGTTTGCCGTCTTGTTCTTGTATCCTTAGACTCGTACGCGTCACGAACCCGCGCTCCTTCTCCCTCTTCCATCCTCCTTCATTACCCTGAGTCATCGTTCGGACCAATTTCCTACAAATAGTTTCCTCGTTACAACTGTGCGTTCTTTTCTGTTTGTTTTTGGTTCACCACTCCCGCCCTGCCTTGAGCTGCAGCCTGCGGTGCCGCAGAGCATCCGTATGTAGCTTGCCGGGTTTCCGAAAAGCGTTTTTCCTTCAATGCGTTTGGAGAAAACCATGACGGGAAAGAGACCAATGACAAAGCAATGCAATTTTGTTCCATAGTTGGTTGGCGTTGGGGATGTAACAATCCATTCATGAGTTCAACTTTTAAAAAATATATGATTCCCATGGTTACGATACATGTTGTTATCGAACCTGTGCAAGCATTAATCGATTATTTTTGTGGTTTATGCAAACCAAAAAAATTATCAATTCTCGAATCGAACCACGACCATGAATTGTTGGGGTAAATTGTTACATGCCTGCTCGGAATTTGTCGCAAGACGCCAGTGAAATGGAGCCGAACAGAATATTGGTTCCTTCCTGCTGGAATACAATCTCAATAATAGGGAAAAGAAACCACCTCCTTCTGGAACTCATTGAGCAGGGAAGCCTTGTGGTGTGTTCAAGTTGGCCTCTCTCGTCCAAAACTAGACGGGTGCGCCTTCGGGCTCTGTAGAAGGGCTGCGTATGTCAGTCGGCCAAACTACACACGTACAATTTGTGTCGCTCGCAGCTGGGATGAGCGGAATTCAGTAGAACGCCACCTTTTGTTGTGGTGTGGAGCCATTGGTCACTCGGCTGACGCATGCCGTACAACTTGTAAATCTGGTGGAATCATTGGGTGACCGGAACCTGGGGCCCGAGTACTGAACGCTTACGCAAATCCTGCACTTGTGCGTTGTGTGTAGGCCACAATTTGCCACATTTCCGATCCCCTTACGTAATTTACACAAAGTTGGGAACGCACATTTACGAGAGGTCCAGCGAATGATGCGGAACAAACTCAATTCCGCCATTCACGTCCACACACGCGTGCAATCTCACAAACGCATGCACACAGACACTATGACACATTCACACAGACACACTATAACAGACACAGACACTCGCACGCATACATACACACACGCACAGCATTGTCACATACTGTCACAAATATATAAATAAAAACATCCCCAAATAGCCTTTTAACCGACTTTTAGCAAGCACCTATGAAGGCCGACACTGCAGACGATAAATACAAACACATAAAATGCAATCTCTCACACGCACATAAATACATTCCAACGCAAAGTAATACGCTCGAACACTTGCATGCATTCACTCGCACTACTCGCACAAATAATTCGTAAAAAAATACTCATTAAAAACATGATTAACTTTCAGCTTGCCACAGACAGGAGCACTGATGTCTTCACGATGCCCATGTTTCACAGGGACTTGATGCAACGACGACAACCACGTTGCACCAAGATTTACTTTCCTTTGCAGCTGATTGGCTGGTGGAGTGGCAGTTATGACGTAATTCTAGCAACCACTGTGTGGCAGTGACTTGCACAAATGCTCCGGGGGGGGTTTCCCACTTTGCGATTTCGGAGCTTAACACAAATCGCTTCCTGGTGTGATTTGCACAGTTCATTCTGTACTCGGCGCCTCTGGATTCAAACTCAGGAGTTCAGCAGTGCCGGCTCAGTGCTCTAACACGGCCTTAGCCGCTATTTTATATATATATAATGTTGATTAAACAATAAAGTGACCTATACTGGTGGCGAAATGCGGTTAACCATAGCTTAATAAAAAATAATTATTTTACTTTATACATTAATACATAGTACGTTATGTGAATATGAAAAAAGAGTCCAATTGTAACTTAAATTTGCCAGCGTGAAGGAGTGCCAGATGGGTGCGGGGGTAAGAAAGTCGTGTGATTGTAGAGACACCGATGAGAGCGGGTCCTGCGGTGCCTCTTTCAGCACCGTTCCCCGTGGCCTGGCAGTGGGAGGCTCTACCAACTATCGGAGACAGCAGTTTCTACCGGTGGCAGTCTCTTGCTCCAGATCGAGGCCACATCCATCTCGGGTTTTCCAGTCTCAAATGACAATACGTGCACGTGGACTAATTGATATTTGAAGGCACAGGCAGCGTGCGGTGACAATGATGATGCTGCTGTACCAGTGCAGGGCCCTTACCAGACCAGGTTCTCCTGGGAATCTGTGTAGGCTGCGTTCGCGAAGATGAAGTTAATGCCAGCTCACTTGAGTTTCTCAGTTGGTCTCTACGTGAGTCTAGGGGCCTCTGTGTTAGCTATGTGAGTGAGTCAGTACGTCTCTAGCACTGATGATGAAACCGATGGCAGTGCATTTCAGTTTCTCATTGGATTCGTGTATTAATCTGTGGGTCTCTATTTAAGTCTATGGGACTCTGTACAAGTCTATAGCTGTTTGAGTCAATGGGGTCTCTATATAGCACTGGTGATGAAGCCACTGCCAGCTTATACCAGTTTTTTTTTTAATCCACCTGCACGCATTATGACCCGAGACTGGAAAGCCCGAGGCAGACTTACTTTGTTGCCTCCACTACACGTGATATAACCGCAGGAAGAAAACGAGTCCCAAAAAATAAATTGTATGGAGAATCCTACAGGTGACGCCTCAATGATTCCACAAATTATGGTGCGGTACAAACACAATGTGATGGGCAATGGGAACTCGAGAAACATCCATCACACCTCTCTGTTAGTTTTCTCTTAATTTGTACAGATGGCAGCAGTGGTAGAGTAATTAGACATGCACATAGCAGTAATGAATTAGAGAGTAGCGGATAACATTTCCATTGTTTTAATTCGTAATCCCCAATGTCGTTCATCTTAGCGTGGTTTTGTTTGAATGATGAATCACGAGTTGATGCGAGTATAGTGAGACTACAGGCAAACAGTCGAGTAAGGAATTGGACTAAAGAAGGAGTGAGCCTGAACCATAAAAATACAATCGGTTATTTGTATAGCATCTAGATACAACCTCAGCTCAAGATGCTGCACATAATCAATACGTATATTGATGTTAAATAGAAACATGCAGCAAGTCATCAGCAGATGGACAAAAAAGCAGGGCCTTGAGCCTGGAAATAAAAAAGGCACAAGGACAGCTCTGATGGCTGGGGGAAGGAAGTTCCGGATTATGGGAGCAGCAGAGGAGAAATATCGAATCTCTCGCCGTGTGAAGCTTGATCGAGGGATTCGCCGAAAAGCATTGGTTGTTTTAGGAAAGTGTCACTGTCCTCTGCTTCACAGGCGTGTATCACTGCCGCTGCCGTTAAATTACCGCCCCCTTGCCACCATATGTCCTGTTGTAGCGGAACTCTCAGGGAAGTGGCGAAGGATGTTTCAGGATTTCCCAAAGGCCACGGTTTTGCAAAAAAAAACGTCTTAAGTACCGTATAACTTTTGTGGTGACTCCCTCATATCAAATTTTCCAACAACAAAAACGCTTTACGGAAACCTGGCCATAGACCAATCGTGGCCTCTGCACAATGAATAAGCTGTGCACAGCCTAATAATGGTGCTACTGGGAGTCTTCCCACTTTAGATGCGGACACGACTCAGACAATGGATTCGTTTAGGAAACACAAGAGTTGCCGATCGAAGTTCCCCCGATTGCGAACGTATATCGAGGAGACCCCAGATCGACAGCTATCAGAATCCCAGACTGCTTTGCACCTCGTGTGGCTGCACGCTTGAGCCGAGGACTTTTTCATATTCGGTGGGATCCGCGGGGCTGCCCGGCTCGGCGATCTAACCCGAGCAGAGGGTAGCTTTAGTTGCGATTTGAGCCGGCACCCACAGGCGAAAGGTGGTGAGGGCTGGGCTAATCACCCCCCCCCTCCCCCGCCACCTCTAAAATATTTACCGGTTTTTGCATTCAAACAGCCTATAGAAAAAACCCCTCTGCAATCGATACTCGTCAAGAGAGCGCAAAGGTCACCACTAGCAGAGAGAGAGCACGCAGTTGGTACTGGGCACGGCAGCCCCGTGCCCGGGGGCTGCTCCGTCTACCGTGGTGCCGCACGTCTGCGAGTGGCAACCTTGTGCGCTCGCTTTTAGACATTTGCAAGAGCAACAAAGTAACGTACGCTTTGTCTTGAAATAATGCGAGCCACCACTGAGATCCTGGGCTCGAATATCAGACCCCTCATTGGCATGGTGTGACCCAGGTGGTCTTCTGTAGCGAGTTTTATAACCTCAGCCAGGGTAAAATACGATTCATATGTATTTAGGCACTTTACAAATTCTAAAATGTTATGTACAGTACTTGCAATGTATTGTGTCACAAAACCGGAATTATATTAAACTCATGTATTTAATTCAGTTTGTCAAACTTGCAACACGTGAACCTTTAAGGTTTAATCTGGAATTAGAGTCTTGAACTCGAACCCAAGTGCTCACACCGTGAGGATGGATACTCACCGACCTCGGACTTGAACCCACAACCACGGTGATATTCGTTGCATTTATTCACACGACGAGGCACTCGACGCCAGAATCTGAGTGGTGCCAGACCACTGTACCGGCACGACAATGATGAAAACATCCAGGACCCGGGGTTTAAACCCAGGACCTTGGTGGTGCCAGGCTCCCCGCGGCTCCCGGGCACACCGCATCACCCTCGTTGTGAAAGTTCTCGCGGCAGTGAATTATTTTTTTGCAAAAAATATAACTTTTTTTCCGCCAAAATTTCAGTCGTGTGGTCGTTTACTCCGTGTCACGTTTAAACTTCACACATTCCCGTAAGTCTTAGATTTAAACTATGATAATTATGGTAAGCGTTTAAAAGATGTTAGAAGTAAAAAAAATAAATGCTATACTATAACTGGGTATTTCTATTTATTTAATTATTTTTTTTATAAGCTGGGCCAGCCACTCCATTACTTGAGCCTCTGTGTAAAAAATATATATGGCGCGGGCCACCACTTGTCTGGTATTTGTTGAAGTCACAATCAAAACGTATGTAACTGCTGTAAATTCGACCGACTAGACACCCTGTGACGGCGAGTTCTCATTGCAAATTTTGTTGTTGTTGTAAAAACTGGTGGGGGGCGGGTTTTTCTTAACCTAAATTTTTTTTATGTTTAAATCGCGACATGAAAATTGCATTTTAAAAGGGGGGCGGGTAGAGTCCAGTTGCAATTTTTTTGCGTGCGTTTTATTTGTGCGGATAAACGCTACCGGTTGTCTGTGTTTATCGACAAACGGGGGCAAATTGCCAAGCCTCTTCATCAAGATGTTAATCTCGCTTTCAGCGGTCAAGCAAATGAGGCTGCCCGTCTCCCTGTTCAAACGACCGCGTCAGAGTATCTGCCTCGGGAGTTGGCCGCTGTGAGCCGCCAGTGTGAATGAAAGGGGAGGCAGATTCTGAATTGTCGAGAAATGTTGCAAAATCTCGAAAAGGCATATCGAACCTCAAGTAGGCTCTCACGTGGTTGAATCAAGGAAGGCAATTTTAAATTGCCTTTAGCAAAAAAATAATATTCAGCAGTAATTACCGTCTCTGCGTACCAATATTTGTCACGGTCTCCACCCCCCCGCCCTTCCAAAAGGAATGATTAATCTCAAATATATAGCACCTGGTTAAATATAGGCATTGGAATTCATTATGATGAATACAGATTCCTATATCGATACGCTCCCTGCGTGCCACAGAGGCATGTACTGATGACTCATTGATCAAAATAAAATGTTATCATCACAGTACATGCCGAGTCATGCATCCAAGAATCAATCATTGATAATGTATGCAAATTATATAATGTTATAATTATATGATGTTTGCTTTAGGCCAATGGGGACATTGCATGAGGTGTGTCCAGGGGAAAAAAAACATGATAACCCACAAAAAAGCATTTCCGGTATGCGTATTGTGAAGATAATCCATGCTCGAGCTTCGTTGAGATAGTTTCCGCCCCCTCTTGTCCATTTTCTATTTGCATCGTCTCAACGGAGATGGCCGCGCCTATGAACTTAAACGCACTCTCCTCCCATCCACTCTGTCCGCCTACTCTCAGCAAAAAAGCCCTGCTTTCTGAACAATGATACGCTGGGGGTTGTCAAGTGTTTTCCAGGGCAGCCCTCAATTGAGACAAATAAACAAGACCGAACAAAGCAGACGGAGCAATACATCGTCGCGATAGTTCTTTGAATCGCACAGAGGCGGGGTGGCGGTGTGGCGTTACATGTATAGTATTAACATTTCTCCATGTCGAATTTGTAAAAGAAATCAATGATCACTTGGATAAAGACCATTGAAACCGAACCCGAATTCAATTGGGGCACCACGGTGGCGAGATGTTAACTACCTCGCCTGCTATGCAGGAGGTCGTGGGCTCGATCCCGACCCTGACGCCTGCTGTATATTTGGAGTTTGCATGTTCTCCCCGTGGTCGCGTGAATTTTTCTCCGGCTCCTCTGGTTTTTCCCTCCACAATTAGAAACATTCGTTTAGAGCATTTGGATGTAATACATTTCCACGTGGTGAGCCACTTCGTTGAGCCATCATTTGTGGCCAGGTCGCTACTGAAAAAGAGCTGTATAGCTCAGTGGACCTTACCTGGTAAAATAAATAAAAAATAAGTTGAGTTTTTTTATTGACATTACAAAACGATCATTATAACTACGAGTATAACCATGGCTTAATTTCTCACTAAATATTTCCGGAACGCTGCCACACTACATATTATCAGCGTAAGGCACTACCACTAGAGTACAAGGTACACATATCCATAATAATATCCTATATGATTGTACCCTATATATATCCTAAAAACAAGTTTATAAAAAAAAACGATGAGAACAAATATAAGAAGAGATGGATGTGGCGTGGCAAATGTAATTCCTGGAATAGCGTTCCGGATTGTTTCCGGCTGAAATATTAAACACCGAGTATTAATATTGGTATCCCAGCTTGAATTAGCAGCCAGGCCATGTCTCATTTTGCAAGAGGTGACCAAATCCTCCTGCCCTACCAACCTGGTTACATTCATTCCAAATGAATTGCACTTAACTTGTAAAATACGAGTACTGTACAAGCACGGGCAGAGTGGCTGCTGTCTGAGCATGGTCCCAGGACTCCCTTGCAAGAGACGATGCACCAAAAAGCCCCCCTGCCCCCGCCTCTAGTGTGGTTAAGTAAAGGACATTGAATAAAATAGTGTTTGTCGTTTGGACCTAAAGAAATCGCGCTATTTTTTAATGTTATTTAAACAGCTTGCCCCCCCCCCCCGCCCTAAAAAAAAATCTGCAACAAATGATGAAAAAAATTACGTTTTAAAATATATACATTGTCTAAAGATGAATATGGTCAATGCGTTATGAGTTCTCTCATTTACAAAGTCACGAAGTGTCTCCCCTGCTCAAACGACTGTGGCGAACAGCGCTCCTCTCCATTCGCAGTTGCTAGGCTAGCAGTGTACATTTCCACATTTCCATGGCACGGGCCAGTCCATTCCTAGCATTACCACCGTTCACCTGGTGATTGGCTGAGTTGACCCATGGCATGTACACTTAAGAATGCCGAATTTCCACCACTGGCCAATGGAGATGAGCACCACCCAGCACTCATTTGAGCATGGGGGGGCACCTTGAGTTTTGCATTTTAAAAATGTTATAATAATAAGACGAACTTTAAGAAATGTTTCAACAATAATAATCATCAATAAGGGTTAGAAGTCACTTATTTTTGTCCGTGCGTGTGCACAGATACATCCGTGGCGTAAAGGTGTGATGACTTCGATTCCAGGTAGATTTATAATGTGATTTAACATCCGTGTATATACTATTTAAATGTTTATTAAAGCTACGTTGAGAAACAAGACATGCTTGTCTGCGTATCTATGTGAGCTCCAACAATTTGTTTACGATGGTATATTCACCAGGTAAAGCCCACTGAGCTATATTGCTATTTTTCAGAAGTGACCTGGCCACACATGACAGCTCCACGAAGTGGCTTATCACGTGTAAATGTACAGTAAATCAGCAAAATACTTTAAATGCGTGATGTCGATTCTAAATGATGTCATGTAGGGCAGTCTGTGCACAAATGCCACCCTCCCTCTGCCCGGTGCCTTTCCTGGTCTCAGACTCTGGATCACCTTCAGTACTTCCTCAACAGATGGCATCTCAACCAGCCACTCACAGGGGATTACTTATTCTTACAATATTTGAGGCACTGCAGCCTCGGCATGGTCAACCCTACTTTGCCCCACGTTGTTTTCCAGGCTGAGGGATTTTCTCTCCCCCAAGACCTCACATAAATGCTCAGCATATCTGCAAACCTGGGGGTCGGAGATTGGATCACCATTCTTTCCCCTAATGATGGTGATAGGTGTGGCGCTGCAGGTATTTTTTTGATGGAATTAAAGAACAATTTGTGATCGCGGGCCATTGAGGCAGACTTCATCTCCTCAACAAACCGTGACCACCACCCATCCTTGCAGCATCTCACGGCTCTCCGAACCTCCGAGAAGAAGGCTGCAGTAAGCATCCTCATTCTCCGACATGGGATGTAGTAGCCGATGAGAGTGGGCCTGTCGCTTTTTCTCAGCCAGCTTGAACACCTCCTCTATCAACCAGGGTCTCTGGGGAGGTCTGGACCGTGGACCCAAAGCAGCCATGGCAGCTGCATGAGCCACAGTCCTAAACCTCGGTATGCATTCATGATGTTGTGTGGATGCACCGATGCCGGAAGAGCGTGTTGGTAATTACAAGCACAAAAATCTAGCAGCCTCCTGCCGTTGTTATTGAGCTGATCTGGCCCATGCCTTCCAAACACTCCAGACGAGGTGCCAGCATCATGACCAACTCGGGCATTGAAGTCACCCACCAAGATGACTCTATCCTGAGGGGCTACTTTAGCTAGCTCCTGTGACAGGAGGTCAACCTTGCCTGCATTCCTCCACGGATGTTCGTCTTCGGTGGGGGCATAAGTAACCACGACCACCACTCCTTGTTCTGGTTGATGGGAAGGCGAGCCCAAAGTAGCCTGGGGCTTACAGCTTCCCACACCTCACCGCCATGCTCCCACGCCGTTGTTTGGCAGTCTCCTGCCCCGAGAAGAGGACTGTCCACCCCTCATGGTGGCAGGAGCCAGAGCCGGTCCACCAGACCTCCTGAATACCACAGAGATCCAGGCGGTGCCGGTCCAGCTCCCGACAGAGGAGTGGCAGCCTCTCCTCCACAGTGAGCGTTCGAACATTCCACGTGGCCACACGTAGTAGTTTTGTGTTGTTTCTGCAGGAGTCTTGAGGGTAAGGATTCAGTCTCCTGGCTCCGCCAAATGGAGTTTGGTCAGGAGACGTCATAGACGCCTGTCCCCCCGGGGCCTCCGGCACAAGCTTATTAATAAAAAAAATTCCGCCGCTGTGGTGGTTACATACGCCATGAGGGGAAAGGCCAATTTAAATTGGCCCTCCCCCCACGGCACTGCCCACCACAGCGTTGCCGCCCGGCACCACGAGGAGGTAGGGGGTTGTTTTTTCCGCATACACCCACACGCACACACACATCGACTGATGCACAAAACTGACACCCAGACAGACGGACAGCCAGGACAATGGACATAGGCACCAGACGGTGGTAACACTGCGGTAAGTTGTGAAATATGTAACTATGCTACTGCGGGAAAAGCTGACAATCGTCGGCGCATTACCCATACGGCACCACTCGCCACGTCGAACACGTTGGAAAAAAGGGGGGTTGTGGTCCAGCGCTCACATAAAGACAAAAAATACCCACCATACCCTAAACAGACTTTTTTGGCAAGTGATGTTTGCGAGCACCTATTAAGGCTGGGACGACGCAATTATGGACGGGAGGTTTGGCCAGCAGCGCTACTACCGGGCCGCCTTTGTCTCCTCCCCAGTGCGGATGTTTTCACACCGCACCAGGTAGTCGTTTAATGTAGAGTCGTCTTCAGAATTTGGAAAAAAGATCCCCCGCAATCGCCTTAACAGACTTTTGGGGCAAGCGCTGTTTGCGAGCACCTATGAAGGCCGGCATGGCACAGGTACCCATTTCAGGTTGAGTCAACCTTGGGGAGGCCCAGGACCCGTTCAGATAATTGTCACTGGTGTCCGTGAGCCGGAATGAAACTCGGTTCACCGGCTTCGTCGCAGCAGCGTGCTAACGGCTGCACTACCGAGCGTGTACACGTGTACACGCTCGCACATTGAAACAAGGGTCACGATGATTCGGTGTGGTAGGCGATTTTCCAGCCTTTCATGAGCACCGAGAGTGGCTCCTCCCACCCCTCCCTTCTGCACCCCCCCACCGCCCCCCCCCCCCAGCTAAGAACCTAAGACTCGTTCGGATTAAACCCAGACAGGTGGGACAGCGGTTAGCGCGCTCGTCTCGACACTGAAAAGGGGCGCAAAGTTCAATTCCCAGTCTGGTCTCGATTTAACTCATAATTATCATCATAATCATCACCATCGTCTTCGTTATAATGTGCATTCCTCCGGCGCTGGTTAATATGACTACAGTACTGTACCATCGCTTTATGGGAATTCAATGTCGGTCGATCTCTGCGTGAAGTGGGCCTGCCATGGTAATGTAGCCCAGGCTATACGTCGCGTTCCGTCAAACACGGCGTGGGGAAGTATGGTCAAACGACGGCCCTGAACAGAATACCACATTTCTACAACTATACCCGACACCGCCATCGTAGATATCGATTGTCGTGATAGGATATGATATAAACATTTACGATTTTCGTGGAGATTATAGCGATCCCCCCCCCTCCCACCCACAGCTTCACAATTCAACGTCACATTTTTGTATTGCATCGATCTTGTGTGAATGATGATTACTTAAACGTGCAACTGCAGCTTACTCAACGTGACCCCTGCCACCACGAGTCTTATTTATGATTGTATGTATGTATTATTTATTACGAAAAAAAAAACTCAACGCGCTCGTAAATAACGGAGGCCTTAAAAGGTGGCCCTACGGAGAGTGGACGTGTGTGCACGTGTAGAGTACACGTGTGTGCATGTGTAGAGTGGACTGTGTGCATGTGTAGAGTAGACCTGTGTGCATGTGTAGAGTACACGTGTGTGCATGTGTAGAGTGGACTGTGTGCATGTGTAAAGTATACGTGTGTGCATGTGTAGAGTGGACTGTGTGCATGCGTAGAGTAGACGTGTGTGCATGTGTAGAGTGGACTGTGTGCATGTGTAGAGTGGACTGTGTGCATGTGTAGAGTGGACTGTGTGCACGTGGGGAAAACAATGGGGAAAACGCGAGGTGGCTAAGATGCAGCAAGATGGCAGTGGGAAGCCCAGGTGTTGCAACTGCCAGTCATCTCAATCACCCGACGGCACCTGGGCATGTCCCATGATCCCCTGCCGGCGAACCTTCGACACTTCACGTGGCCTCAAGGTGTACCTAGCCTGGCACGAGCGCCGGGTGACGTCACCGCCACTTCGTGACGAACGGCGGGCGGGTGCTGTTGTTGTTGTTGTCAACGGACGCACGGGAGTGCAGACCTCCACTCGGGTCAAGGTACCAGTGCCGGAGTGAAGGTGCAGCTGGCGACCGCATATTTCCCTAAGAGGTTCATTCTGGTCGATGTCTCTCCGCAGACTTTCTTCAAACGTTCTTGGGAGGTCAGATGTCCGGTCCACAGTAACACCCAGATATTTGAACCCTGTCATCTGTGCATATCTTTCTCAGGTCGGGCCTCCCCAATTGTGTATCGCGTTTGAAAATGTCTCCACTCTCTCATCTATATTTTGTGTCGCTTACCCTGTGTGTGTTGTCTACCGTCTAGTTCGTTGCAACTACAGTGTCGTCCTAAAGGGCGTAGCACAACACAGTCGATTTGCTGCACAGCGCTCTGCTGCCCGCACCGTAGCCTCGCAGCAGCCTATAAATATGAAAACAACGTTTTGTTCTACCGGCTAAGGCCAACTGATCGATATAGATATATTTCAGAAACGACCTGGCCACACAAATTATAGCTCAACGAAGTGGCTTATCACATGGATTATTTAAAGCAGCACAAAAACTCTAAAGCACGTGTTTCTAAACGTGGAGGCAAAAACCGGAGGACCGGGAGAAAAATCCACGCGACCACGGGGATAGAGACACCGCAAACTCCAAATATACAGGCGTCAGGGTCGGGATCGAACCGACGAACCTCCTGCATACCAGGCGAGGTAGTTAACATCTCGCCACCATAGCACCCGACCTTTTATGTATAGTGGTCGGTATCCTATGGACGAGCCGGGCACACCCCGGATTATCTTCCAAGAACTACCGACAGCAAGTGCTGGGCAATTTGGTCACAGGCTGCATTAATAAAAATGCCACCACAAAACAGGATTCAAACAAGTTTACACGGATATACAAAATGTCGTATCTCTTTCAGTGACGACAGACCCTATGCTATGGCGAGACTGGTGCTTGTCATCGGAATGTGGAATTTCCAGGGCTGGCACAAGATTGACGGAGATGAGCAATGCCCCAAGGTTGTGCGAGAAGGGAGACAACTTGTGAGTCGTTTGGTGCTGACTTTTTGTTTTATTACAAAGCAGTTGGAAACGAGTCAAACAATGACAATTTTTTCACGTAAAGTGGGGAGTTAGAAATCTGCGAGTTTCCCGTCGAGGCGAGGAGCAGGGCCTGAGGGAAACTCCACACTCTGTCTAAACTAGACTCAAATACAAACGTGTGCAAGATTGGCTCCGCGTGTGACATGTAGGTCAGTGTGTGTTTTGGCACAGTGGGGAACGCAGGTGGTGCATCTGCCATTAATGTCAGTAAGTGAACACCTGGGTCTGTCCCGTGACCGGCCAGCAACGGGCCTTCAGGACTTCCCAGGGCCGTTAAAAGTGTACCTAGCCTGGCACAAGCGCTGTCGTGACGTCGCCGTCACTTAGTGGCGGATGACAGCTGTTGTTGTTGTTATGTCGAGTGTGTTGCACATATGGGTCAGCGTATGAAGATGAGTGTCAATGTAGGCGAATGTATGTGCACTTGGATTTGTGTGTACAAGTCAGTAGGCATGCGCGTGTATGCAAACGTACGTGCATTATGTAGTAGGCTTGCAATTATTCAATTAAAATGTATTCTTATGACAAGGATAAATGCATCCAATCGCACGTTTAAGTATTATTTATGATTACTGGCAATCGTGTGCGAATTACACGCCCATATTACCGAGGTTAAATTAACAAAGGAGACAGGACATAGCCGACAGACAATACAAACGCAGTACAAACGAGACAAAAAAAAACAATTCTTCATATGAATCGTAATCCCGAATCATGAAAAGCCATCGAACAACCAGGAGGGGCGAACCTGGGACAGGCCCCGTCCTGACACAAATTGTACATCCATAGTGGGCATACATGAATGTTGCACACTTGTGTGTAATGCACACCGAGAATGGTATGAGAGCTTATGTACAGTGGAAGCTGGATATAGGTCACACCTTGTGTGTAGTAGATACGTATTAGCCAGGCATCGGGGACTCCCATTTGACTCCCCCCACCTGTAATCCAGCACTGTGGAGGCAGGGGTTTGGTGGATCGCGCGAATTCTGCAAAACTCCCTTCTTGTTGAGGTGCAGCCGTACCCTGGCTTGCCAGAAGGCGGTACGGCATCTCCAGCACCTCCAGCTGTCCTCTCCGTATGACGCAGACTGTTGCCCAACCATGCATGTGTGCCAGAGGTCGCAAACGGATTTTGATTCCTTACCCGTACCCGTACCCGGCCGCACCAGGGTCGCAAACGGCTACCCGTACCCGTACCCGGGTATCGGGTAGGGTACGGGTATCGGGTATCCGGTTACGACCTCTGATGTGTGCATTTCATTCGGGTGCCCCGGTCTCCTCCCGCTCCGTGTATAAAGCACTCATTCATTGGTTGAAAAGATCTTAATGTGTCGAGGAGCTTTGGGCAATTCGTTGGTGCCACCTCGCCATGCGGCTGCCTTCCCACTTTGTCTGAGGGTCCCGAGCGCCTCTGAGTTGTTCTCTCTCTTCTAGACCGAGCGATACTCTGCGGCGGCACGCTGAAATTACGATTATTATGACTACTGTGCAGCACCGTTTGGTAAGTAAAAAAAACCCAACACATCCTTACATCAGACCGGTTGGGGGCGAAGCAAAGGGGCAACTTTTGATGCAGGTAGAGCTCAGATAATTTCAGCCGCATTGGTTTAACACAAGCGACATTGAACCGATGCTGCTGAAATTATGCCCTACCGGAACGCCAAATGCCAGTGTCTTTTTATGTGGACGGATGGATAAATGAAGGTGTATTGTATGCTTATTTATTTTGTGACTCCCAAGCGTCGTGTGCTAATATCCAGCTTATACTTTTTTTGTATACTTGTGTGTGTGTGTGTGTGAAGTGTCACGCGTACGTGACATTGTATTCCTGTGCTAGTGATTCAGCCGATCACCACGTTACAACCGCCGTCTACTGACCGCCTTGCTCCTCCGACACGTAGTAGTGCGGGTTTTCAAAGCCGGGCTGTAACGGACGGAGATGGGGGCGGGGGTGGGAGAAACACGCGTATCAGGAATTATTATGATTCCAGTTTGCCCTGAAAGAAGCCTCATCAACGAGTCCCAAGACTCTTTTTCAGGAGAGTCCTGCCATGTTTTTTCAGTATGGGGGTGGGGGCGGGGGAGAGATGTTGCTGTAATCCCAACCGAGTAATTTGCAGGTAATTTGTTGTGATTGTGGCGGTGATGTTGGCGGTGATGGCGATGTTACCGTGGGAACCGTGGCGCTGCTGCGTGGCTCGGAGATTTTCGAGCTGTCGCCGCCGTTGTTGTTGTCACGGCGACGCTTCGCGTAGTACGCCGTGATCACCACGCCGATCAAGAGCAACACCGTGACCACCGCCACCACGGGAACTACGATCGTGTGAATGACTACAGCCAGTGACAAATGGTGACACGTGTTAGCATTGCACGTGTCAACGCAAAGTAAAGAAACACGCGTCAACGGACACGGTGAACAGATACGTGAACACACGCACCCCCCCCTGCCCCTCCCGACCCCACCAATCCCTACTCCAAAAATGAGATGTAAAACATACAGCTATTCCTGGATTTAGAAAAGGGATGCGTTCTTCAAAAAAACTACATTTCGTAAATCGAAATGGCTTCACCCATTCATTTACTACGAACAATCAGCGATGTGTTTCGGACAGTCATTCCAACTCTATGTCTCACCTAAAAAGACACACCGATATCACTTTTAACAATACAAAAATTATAATAATGAGCATAAACATTAAAACGAATGAATAATAATCATTCATTGAAAAGAAAAATAATGTACCTTTTCAGGGAACCCACTAAGAGATCTGCATGTCGTAATGACTGGAAAGGTGACGTGTGGAGGCAAGGTCGCGGATGGATGAAGCAGCCTCCCAGGTGAATCTAGATTGATCTCATGGCGCATGCCTTGTGACATGTCGTTAACGCGGAAATTCGATTTCATGAATCGAAAAAGTGTCAATAACTTGGCAACTGCGTTAACGTAAAATTTCGTAAACTGAATGTTCGTAAATCGAGGGATACCTGAATTTCACTGTACCAATTAGACACGTCACTGGTGTAGCTATGGAACGCTTCTGGAACTTTGTGGTGAAAATATTTCTGGCTACGCAGCATTACCCGGGCCTGCCCACCATCATCAAGGTCCTCAATGATCCCAAAAGCATGGAGAATAACCCACAGCCCGGGCCTCGTGATGGTATTGTACGTCGCGACCATTTTAATAAGGCCTCTTCATGGCATCATAGGCCTTGACCAGGTTAATAAAGCTGAGATGTCGGTTGTGTCGACACGTGAACACACATGGATGCATGAACACACACCGTGCATCCTGAACACTCACAAATGTTAGAAAACAAACACGAACACACGCACAAACACGTACGCACAATTTCACGTACAAATAAAACGCATTCATCACACATCCACACTCGTGAACCCGTTTGGCGAATCACAGGCAGGTGTAAATAGACACGACACAGACATGGAAACTATAGCGAACACGCGTGCCAACACAAAAGGTGAACACACGAGAAATGACACACCAATGTTCACACCTTAATGCACACTGATGAATATATACACACACACGTGTGTGAATACACGCATGTGCACGTGCGCAATTTCTGGAAGTGTCTTTGATGTGAAAGCGCTTTAATGAAAAAAATGTATTATCATTTTTAGCACCCACCTTTGTCTGGGTTGATTGGCGTCTTTTCAGTCGAGATATCTTCAATATCTGCAAATAGCACAGAACACAACATCATCATCATCGCCATTATCGACATCATCACTGCCATCACCAAAGCTACTTTCGTCATCATCACTCTTATCATCATCATCATCATCAATATCGCGATTATGAACACCGCTGTCGCTATCATCACCATGTGTGGCGTTGGTGATGGCGGTGTCAAGGTGGCGGCGCATTTGCCGCCTGTTGCTGAGGTTCGCTACGTGCATACAGGGCGCCGTGGTGGCTAGGAGATGTTAACTACCTCGCCTGGTATGCAGGAGGTCGTGGGTTCGATCCTGACCCTGACGTCTCTATATTTTGAGTTTTTGAATGGTCTCCCTGTGGTCGCGTGTATTTTTTTCCGGGTTCTCCGGTTTTTCCCTCCCCATTTAGAATCGTGCGTTTAGACGATTTAGCTGACATAAATGTCCACGTCATGAGCCACTTCGTTGAGCTATCATTTGTGGCCAGGTCGCTTCTGAAAAATAGCTATATAGCTCAGTGGGCCTTACCTGGTAATATAACAAATAGTTTTAAATAGTTGATACATACACATTACTGCGCCTCATGAGCATCTAATAAAACCACCACCCCCAGGTGACGGGCAGTGTGAGTAGCACATATGACCGGGTGTCTCCGTCATCACTCCACCCTGGTCCACCTGGGTTCAATTCCCAGCCCAGGCTACGCACCATCGGTGCCCGGTTCTCCGTGGCCTCTCCCCTAGGTGCGCTCATCCATAAATTGAAAGCGTACCCTGATTAACGCGGCAGATGAAGCCGCGCTTCTGCTCGCAATCCTGGTCGTTCCAGGTGCCGTCTTGGTGGTAGAACTCGACGCACGACTCGATGAATGCCTCTTCGTGCATCATGTCGTTGGGCTCCCCGTCCGCCCAGTTGGTGTAGCCGACAGGGGTGTCGTCAGTCCACGACCAGCCCACTGCTCGCGCACGGAGACACGGGAGACACGGGAGACACGGGAGGAACACGGAAGGACACAGGGGGACACGGGGGGATGTATTCAGAGGTGAGGGGAGAAGCGTGGGCATCAGGGCACAGAGAGACAGGGGGAACTATTAAGGAAAGTGCGGAAAAGCTGGGTTGAGGGGGTGTGGATGGAAATGAAGACATCGGGGCATGGAGAGAAATCGGGGGAGATATTCAAAGACGTGGGGAGAAGCAGAGAGAGGGTGTGTGTGCCCGTGCGTTTCCGCATGAGTGTCTGCGCGTGTCCGTGCGTGTGCGCGCGCGCGCGTCTCACGGAGCTCGTCTCGTCCAAGTCCAATCCACAGGTTGTGATAGCGAGTGAAGTTTGCACGTAGTAGGAACTCGGTGTCGGCGCGGCTGTGGATGGACGCCAGGTGCGACCCGTGGACGATCTCGCACTCCTGGCGAGCCTCGGGCCACGTGGTCGCACCTACACGGGCGCACCGACGTCGTCGTGCAGATACGGACACACGTGGGGATCAACACACACACACGGACAGTCATTAACATGCGCAAGCAGGAATTAAACACACACAGACATAAACACACACACAAGCATAGACATACATACTGGTATTAGAACACATAAGCACAGCTACCGGGACACACAGACACAGCGAGAAACATTTCCAGCGTTCATACCAGCATTACCCGGCACACAGAGCTGGACACTGGGGCTCCGGATGGACAGAAGCACAGCATGTACAGAGAAGTGCACAGACAGACATAGGGGCAGACTGATAGACCGACGCAAATTTGGAAACACGGGCAAAGCACGTGAACACTCGTGCACACGAGCATACGGACACAGACACACGGACAGACACGCGGACGCCCAGGCACGTGTACACACGCAGGCACACTGGACGCACCCCCAAGGCTTCCGTCAAAGATGAAGTAGCAGTGGCGTCCGTACGGCTGCCAGCCATCCCAGCAGCTCCCGCCAACCGCTGGCGGCGTCGGCGGAGGAGGCTCTACATGAGGACACGGGGACATGCGGGGGTGTGAAGCGTTCCTGTGTGCGTGTTGGAGAGTGCGCGTTGCGAGCGTCCACTTGCGTGCGGGCATGCCCACGTGCACGCGTGCTTGAGCGTATGCAAGTGTACATGTGGGCACTGGCACTTGGCGGATGCGTATGCGCACGCAAATGTGCACTTGAGCGCGTGCGTACGTCTGTCGGCGTGCACGTGTAAACGTCGCTGTGGTCGCGTGCGTTGCGCAGGTGGTGCGGGCGCTCGGTGCGTGTACTGGAGTGTTGACGCACGCATCTGTACGCGTGCGTGCGCGTGTGCGCACGCACCGTTGTTGTACTCGCACACGTAGTGCAGATGTCGCGAGCACTCGGTGTCGTTCCAAGAGCCTCGCAAGAATCCGATGCCGTTGGCGCTGACGCAGCCCTGTCCGGTCCCGCGGGACGGCTCCCCGAAGCCCCAGTTCGAGTAGAGCACGGGCCAGCCGTCCGACCAAGTGTACTCTCCTTCCTTGACCTACGCGCATGCGGGAGGCATGAGGGAGCCACGGGGATGAGTGGAGAAGTGCAGGAAGGCACGGGGAAGACAGAGGTACGCATTGGGAGACGTGGGGAAACATGGGGATGTGTGACGACACACGGGAGAGACACGGGGACACTCGTGCGTGATTAAATCACAGTGGGGGCAAAACGTTCGTTACATGCCCAGCAATAAACCTTTCATTTGTTCTTTTTTTTAATCTGTCATCTGGCTCATTTGTGTCAACATTACCTGCAAAACATCGAATGCACATGTTACCAAAAATGTATTGAAAAAAAAACTTTTCCTATGTATTTACAAATTGTCAGTGCCCTGAAAGGCCCAGCGCCAAAGAGCCCGGTCCACCTCGTCCACCAGCCCCCCCCCCCGACCCTCGCCGCCAAGGCCGTCACCCACCTTGTCGCTGAGCCCGATCCACATGTCGTCTTTCTCGGGCTGCGCGACGGCGTTGAGGAATGCCTGCTCGTAGGCCGAGTCGACGCTGGCGAGGTCGGCGCCGTGGTGCTCGGCCCGGCACGCGTCACGCGCCGCCTCCCAGGTGGCGACGGTGTCGCTCACGCGGTAACAGCTGGACCTGCGCGTCGACGTGAAGCCCGTCGGGCAGTGACCACTCGTGGGCTTCGGGTCGGGAATCACGGAGTCTGCGGTGCCCGGGGGTTTGCGGGGGGAGCGGGGCGTGTGGGGGGCGAGGTGGGAAGGTGGGAACACACGCGGGGTCGGACAACGCGAGATGCAACCATCTGATGTCTAACGGTCAGCCCAGCTAGTGATTATTTTTTGCTTCTCTTTTACTGTCTCTCTTGTAATTGATTCTCGGTTTTGGTCACATGCTGTATTCCTAGCATAGAATTTGCATGTCATTTAAATATCATTTGCATGTATCGTAAGTGATATTAATCAACGAATCAAAGATGCCTAGGGGAGACACAAGGGGCAAACACAGGGGAGACATAGGGATACGCACATGATGACACATGGGGAGACATTTCGAAGGACACACGGGGAGAGACACACGGGGAGACAGTCAGGGGAACACATGGGGAGACAGCCAATGCCACGTAACCAGCCCTTCCTTTTGGCCAGACCCAATCATTACCCAACCCGCATGCACCACTCCTATGACCCTCACCACAAGAATGAGAAATGACTACCACCACTGGATCAATGACCAATAGACATCGACACACGCTCAATGAAACTGCACTATTGGAAATTCCACATTCTTATGGAAGGGGCCATATGTCTGCACATGTTTTGGCGCTCACCTTTTTTCATGTGGCACACAAAGCCGCGTACAACGGAGCAGAGCATGTCATTCCAGCGGCCGGCAGACCGGCCATGATGGACCATCTCCGCACAGTGCTCCTACACACGAACACAAGGACGAAGATTCCCCGTATAGCCTTAGTAGACTGTTGGGGCAGGTGTTGTTAGTGAGTACCTATGAAAGCCAGCACGGTACACGAGAGGGTGGGTGGCCAGCATCGTGCCCCGGCCGCCTTTGTCTCCCAAGCGGCGATATTTATGCACCGCACCAGGTACTCATCTGAGGCTGAGTCGACCTAGAGGAGGCCCAGAACTGGTTCAGATAATAATCACTGGTGTTGGCCGTGAGCGGGAATCGAACTCGGGTCGCTGGGTTCGTAGCGCAGCGTGCTAACCGCCACAACACACGTGCTAGGGCTGCTCTATAAAGATAACGACGGTCCACTCCCTTTAGTGTTCAACAGACTGTTCGGGCAAATGCTGTTAGCGAGTCTCTGTTAAGGCCGGCAAGGGACACGAGGGAGTGCCTTGGTGTGACTCCCCACGTGCGCCTCGCCCTGTTAACTCACCCCCCTTATGCCGCCGTTGTTGGGCTCCCCGCTGTTCCAGTTGGTGAAGGTGACGCGGCTCCCGTCGACCCAGGTGAACTCCCCCTCGGAGAGCAAATCCGAGAAGCCGATCCACACGGACACCCCCAGTCCCTCCAGGTGGCTCGCCACAAAGTCTGACGGGGGACAATGGAGACAAGCAGTGGGGACAAGCAGAGGGGAACGTGGTCAGGACGCCACGGTGGCGAGATGTTAACTACCTCGCCTGGTATGCAGGAGGTCGTGGGTTCGATCCTGACCCCGACGCCTCTAGATTTTTTGGCATGTTCTCCCTGTGATCGTGTGCATTTTTCCGGGCCCTCCGGGTTTTTCCCTCCACATTTAGAAACGTGTGTTTAGACTATTTGGCTGATATAAATTTCCATGTGATAAGCCGCTTTGTTGAGCTATCATTGTAGCCCGGTCACTTCTGAAATAAAGCCACATAGCTCAGTGGAGCTATACACGGCGCGTTGGGGGAGGGGGGGGACACAGAAACACAAGAAGGCACAGAAGATATGGGGTCGCACGTGGCGACGAGGAAATATTCGGGGGGCCATCGGAGAGACAATGAAACAAGGGGACACGTGACATACACAGAAGGCGCGCTCTCTCTCTCTGTACCGCTCATTGTGTCTGCCTCTCTCCGTGTACCGCAGCATGCGTACCGTTCTCGCGGTGCGTGCTGATCACGGCGAGGTCGCCCCCATTGTAGCGGCACCAGGCGCGAGCGTCGCTCCAGCTCGAGCGGACTCCCTCCTCGGCCGTGCCATCCGCCGCTCCCCTCACCAGGAAGCACTTGCTGCCAAAGAGCATCCAGCCTGCGCCGCCACGTGACGCGAGGAGAGGTGGGACACACGCGGCGACAGGTGAGACACACGGCAACGTGGGGACAGGCGAGGACAAGCGGGGACACAAGGAGACACTGGGGCAGGTGAGGATACACGGGGATGGGTGGGGACACACGGGGAAAGGTGAATACAAGCAGAACACATCTGCAAGCGTGGCATCAACAGTGCGCGATGGCGGTGGCGGGGTTGGTAGTGGTTGTGCAAGTGGGGAGCAGTAGTGTAGCGGTTAGCGCGCTGCGCTACAAAGCCGGCAACACGAGTGACGATTATTTTAATCGGTCCTGGGCCTCTCCTAGGTCGACTCAGCCTCAATTGAGTACCTAGTGCGATGTGTAAAAACATTGCACTAGGGAGAAAAAAGCGGCCCGGATGTGGTGCTGGCGACCCACGCCTTCGTGTGCTGTGCCGGCCTTTATTAGGTGCTCGCTAACAGCACTTGCCCCAGCAGTCTGTTAAGGCTACACGGGGGAATCTTTGATTTTGTGTGTGTGTGTGTGTACGTGCACGCGTGCGTGTTTGTGCGCGCGGCAAGTACCCCTCGGGCAATTGCCATGCCACGGCGGGGTCGGGGGAGGGCGCGTGTGCGAGCCTCCTGGGTATTTCTTGCAGATGTAGCCCATGCTCGACTGGCCACAGTTGTAGTCGCTCCACTGACCTGGGGGGGGGGGGGGACAGAGGAAGAGGTTTGGGGAGAGCGGAAGAGAGCAGAGGAGAGAAGGGAAGGTGGTGAGGACGAGGTCGGGATTAGGGTTCGTGAAGTGGGTCACCACATTCTCCAGATTGTTTTTATGTCTTTATGTATTGTTAATAAACTGAATCACCAAGTCTCAAGATTCGTTTTCAGCAGGGGTCCTGGTAAGATTTAATAGCAGGTCCCACTCTAGGTGGGCGCTGTTCTGGGCACTGCACCACAACTATGACCCTTTGACCCCACCCACGTTCACTCTGCTTCGCGGTGAATCACTGATACGATGCCCCCCCCCCCCAACGTGTTCTCCCCCCCCTCCTCCGTGTCGTCCCCCACCCCCCACAGGGTCCCCGTGCCCCCCCCCCATTCCGCCCCCCCCCCGTGTCCTCCCTCCCTATACCCCCAACACAGAATCTCTACTGGACCCCTCCCCATCGGAGAAGAGCAGAGGCTAGGCCTCTGTATCGCAGGAAGGGGGGTGGGGGTGCGCGACGATTCCGATGCATTTCCCAATGAATGAATACGTCGAGTAAATGTTTAATTGGACCGTGAGGCCACAACGGCTTCCTTCAATTCTTTGAACGACTCTGAACTGCGAAGCAGACGTAGTTGACGGTTGGGACACGAAAGCAAAACGCCGCGCCCGCGTACCGTTCAGGCGGGACATGGCCACGCACTGCTCCGCGCCTCCAGCGTCGTTGGGCTCCCCCTGGCCCCAGTTGGTGTACCCCACGGGACTGAAGTCCGTCCATCTGGTGGGGAGGGAGGGGGGGGCAGGGTCACAATGACACACGTGGAGACGTGGAGATGCAGACGCAGTGAGACACAGCCACAATGGGACATGGACACATAGAGACACAGACACGTGTGGCACATTAGGCTTATTTAACTGACCTAACCTTGGCATCTCTCCCACTCCAGTGAAAAATGTCTTGCTGTGGTTGTCACACCTGATGATGATTGCTTGTGTTGCAATCGAAACGTCGTCATTTAATTTATTTATTTTTATTTTTTCACCTACGTGACTTTACCGAAAGAACCAAAGAATATGGATCCTTGCAGTCACGAAAACTTCAAATGTAGAATGACATTACAAATGGACCACTCTTTTAATTATTTCCTCGTGCAGCAAGGGAGTAGAGTGTGGTTTCGTGTAACTCCTTATGTGCTGTGCAGTACATCAATGCACGTGTGTACACTAGCATGTGATAACTGAGTTGGGCCTGTGGGTGGCTGGCAGGGTTATTGATTAATCAGACTTGTACACCAGTCACGTGGTTAATGGCGACTCGGTTGAGGATTGCTGTGTGTGACACACGTGCTGTTGCATATTACAGGTAAAGGACCCAAAGGTTGTTTTTTTTATCGTTATAGACTTGTTATAGACTTCATGCTTGGCTTTGAATTGTTACTTTGTGATATATTAAATAGGGGTTTTAGCTCTGTGCACTGTAAAGGATGACGTGCTGTAGTTAATACTTGTAAGTCTCTAACCCTAATACTGTTTATTCTATAAGCATGCCCATGACTACTTGCAATGCTATTGAGAATAGAACACATGTACAGTAGTAAGTTGTACAATGGTGACAAGTACAGTACGTATACTGTACACATACAGTCCAGATAATGGGTGTAAGATACCGATATAAGTGGATGGTATAGATAGACATACAGCTTAGGATTAAAGTAATATTCAAATAGTGAAGTGTAAAGGTGATTGTCAAAGACAACGATGGTTTATCAGTCGTAGAATTGGGTTTAAGATAAACTGTTATTGATTAACCGGACTGGTACACCAGTCACGTGATTGATGGCGACTCGGTTGAGGATTGCTGTGTGTGACACACGTGCTGTTGCATCTTACAGATTAACCACAATAAATGTGTTTGCTCTACGTTTGGAGCACCTGCCCACGTTCATCATTTCGAGTGTGCATCACACGGTTAGACCCAGACACATAGAAACGCAGACACGCAGAGACTCAAACACATAAGAGACCCAGAGACATAGAGACTCAGACACATAAAGACCCAGACACATAGAGACACAGGCACAGTAAGATACGGACACATATAGACGCAGACACACAGAGACGCAGACACAATGGGACATAAAGATAATGAGACACAGATACAAAGACACACAATGAGACACAGACATAATGAAATGCGGACACATAGAGGAACAGACACAATGGGACAGAGAGGCAAATACATAAACGTAATGACACATGGACACAATGACACAGACACCACCATAGATACAGACACAATAGAGACAGGTGAAATGACACAGACGTAGACACATGCACACCCCCAGGGAGACACACAGACAGATGCAGACACACTGGCCGTGCAGCTACATCTGTGCACGTGTGTGCATGTAACAGTGTGCGCGCGCGTGTGTTGATCAATGTGTATGTTTGTATGTGTGCGTGTGTTTCTCTCGCGCGTGTTTGTATAAATATCTCAGCAAATTCGTTTTCGTTGGCCCTCAGTTAGTGGGGGAAATTCAACGTTATTATGGAAGGGGTCGAGTCTCCATTAGACGGAGACTATTGACTTCCAACAAATCAGTACTCATATTACTGACCTGGCAGAGATGATGCTGATGATAGCGCAGTTGGCCCCTGTCCAGGATATGAACTCGTGACTTGCCCAGTTTAATTAACAGGTCTATGGGTGTGTGTGTGTCTTTGTGTCCCCATTTTTCCATTTTCACATGCGTGTCCCTGTTTATGTCCCAGTGCTTCCCTGTCCCCGCGTTTCCCCATGTGTCCCCCCACGTGTCCCCCCATGTGTCCCCCCATGTGTCCTCGTGAATCGACCCACCTGTACTGGCCCTCGATGTTCCCGATCTCCCAGAGTCCAATCCACGACAGGGCTGAATCTCCTCTGCCCACCTGAAAATCAACAAAATCAACACCACCAACTACAACATCGACGCCATTGACCGTTACAACACAAAAGCTCTGGCATCATCAACTAGGCAAGGAAAGCCATCCGATATTTCTACGACGTGTCACAATTCTGGCATTTCGAGGGGCAGAGAAGTACGCCCGATCAACATGTTCATTTTCCCGTGCATCCCTGCGTATCCTCGCATGTTCCCGCGAGCCCCTGTGTATTCCCACTCATCTCCGGGCATCCCCGTGCGTGCCCGCGTATTCCCGCCCTTCCCAGCGTGTTTCATTTGTCCCCGGGTGTTGCAAAAGTGTCCCGCGTGAGTCCCCGTGAGTCCCCGCTAGTCCCTGCACGTCCCCGCGCATCTCAGTCGTACCAGGCCGGACAAGTACGCCTGCTCGGCCACGCTGTGCACGGATGCGAGCATGGCTCCGTCAGAGAGGCAGTTTTCCAATGCGGAGTGGAAGTCCGTGCGCTCTGTGTCGTTGTAGAGGTAGCACACGTTACGGAACTTGCGCCAGCCTGGACTGAAGCCACACTCGGGGGCTGCGGGCAAAGAGACACACACACACGCACTCACTCATAGACTAAGACACAGGTGCCCCGTACACACAATGATCCCTCTGCCACTGCGTAGCCTTGATCAGGGTGTTGAGGCCGATCTTATTAGCGAGCGTCAATGAAAGCCGGCACGGCGCACAAGAAGGTGATGATTGTTTTTACACACTGCACCAACTACTCATTTATGATTGAGTTGAGCTCGAGGAGGGACCATGACCAGTTTGGATACCACTCACCACCGATGTTAGTTGTGGCCAGTGTTCAAAACTCAGGTGTTTGGGTTTGTACCATGTTGCGTTAACTACTATGCGACAGAGACACAAACATACACACACACCCTCCAAAATACCACCCACCCCACCCTTCCCCTTTGATCCAACATGGACTTTTGTGCCATCAGCGAGCACCCATCAAGGACAGGACAGCACACGAGCAAGCGGTGTGGCCGGGGCCCCACTCCTGGCCACCTTGTCACCATGCGTGCACCCATGCCCTTGCTCATCTCTTGCGTGACTCGAGCATTCGCACGCCTGCCCCTGTGCCCGCGCGTTGGTCTGCATTCCTCCCCCCCCCCCCCGTCATTCCAGCCCCCCCCCCGGTGTCTCCCAGCGTCTCCCGAGCGGTGCTCACCGGGCTGGTCGGGTGGGAAAGTGGGCGGCACCACAGGCTGAATGAAGCGCGGGATGCGGCAGACCCAGTCGCGCACGGCGTCGCAGTTGAGGTCGTTCCAGTAGGAGGATCTGCCCCACGACACCGACATCTCCACGCAGTCCTCCACGCTCTGCGCGTTGTTAGGTTCCCCCGGCCCCCAGTTGATGTGGTCCACGGGCGTCTCGTCCGACCACTCCATCTCTGGGGGCGGGGGGAGAGTGAGGGCGCACAACGGCGACAGGGAGACAAGGGGGGGCAAGAGCACTCCATGAATATCATGGGGGGGGGAGTCCTTTCAGCGCAGGGCAGAAAACCACAGCGGTACCCGTGAGCTGCTGGGTCGGGTTTTCAGCCGCCCGTGATGAGATTAAACCACGCTCTAATGTGTGGCAAGCTGATGGTCTCAGTCTGGTGACTACTGGTTGCACACACAAAAGTAACATTAAGTTTGGTGCGTGAAAACGTTATATTATAAATTCAAAATTCTAGCACCTATACAGTGTAGAGGTGCTCGAAGTAGATCTGCAATCTCTGCTTTCACGGGCTGTTCTCCGACCCACTTGGGTTATGCATTGCTCAGTTAAGAACTCCAAATGGACATTTCACTGACAGCACAACTGGAATAAATTTGGAGGGAAAAGGCAAATACAATACTATTCTTGGTTCTTTCGGTAAAGTCACGTAGAACGGAAATAATAAAATAATAAAAATAAAACAATCAAATTCTCACGACGTTTCGATTAAATCGAAATACAATACTGTTGTATATATGCGTTAGAGTTGCACTCTGTATCTCCCTGCCGTGATTTCGAGGTGTGCTGTGCGTTGTTCGGCACGGTATCCCACTTTTCGCTCCACGTGCTCAGTGCCGAAAAAACACGCGCTAAAACCCAAAGCAAAAGAGCCAAGATGATTATATATGTATTTTTTTACAAATCCATATTTCTACTTTGACAAAATCCACATCAGATGACGAGCAAGCGGGCAAGCGGTGAACATCCCCCTGCAAAGAGGGCACTGCCCACCTCCGGTGAGGCCCAACGCGTGGAGGCCAATCCAGAGATATCGCCCGGCCGACAGCCCGGCCACGTAGGCCTCTTCGTCAGCGCTGTGGAAGCTCGCCAGCTCGGCGCCCTTCAGCTGGCAGTCGTGCCGCGCCTCGTGCCAGTTCATCCGCTGGGACGGCCGCCCCCCGTTTATCTGCAGGGGAAGGGCAGGCAGGGGCGGCACGGACAACAAGAGGTCAGAGCGGAGCAGCACGGGGGGTGAGAGATCGGAGAGAGAAGAGGCGTACCAGGGTCGGAGGTTAGAGAGGGGCGAGGCACTGGGGCTGGAGATTGGACAGGGACGGTACCAAGGTTGTAGGTCAAAGGTGGGTGGCACAGGTTCAGGGGTCAGGGAGAGGGTTGAGAGGCTTGAGGATGGAGGGGGGTGGGGAAAACATACGCGTGCGTGTACCTGTCTGTTTGCGTGCATGTGCTGCGCCGCCACGCCCCCGCACCTGGTAGCAGTGGTGCAGGGAGGTGGAGCCAACCCAGCCCAGGTCGGTGTGGCACGACCCCCCGGGTGGGGTGGGCTGCGGGGGGGCTGGGGTGTGGCCGGATCGCGGACGCTCGCACACGGAGCGGAGACGCGAGTCGCACGGCTCCGACTGCCACAGCCCGCCGCCCGAGGTTCCGGCCTCCATGGTCACGCACGTCCCCGCCTGCGTGTCTGCACGGGGGACAGGCCGCGGAGACAAAGGAGGGACAAGCGTCGATTCGGTAGAGTAGATTTCAGGAGGAGGTGGGACCAGAGGGGCGTCGGAGAATGGTGCATTACGGAGAGAGTGAATGTGTCACCTTGGCAGTCGTACGCGTGTCCTCGTCTCACTGTGGTCCCATCTCCCGTTGTCCAGTCTCCCCATATCCCCATCTCACCATGTCCCCCCCATGTCCCTGTGGCCCCATGCCCCGTGTCCCCCATCTCTGTGTCCCCCATGTCTCTGCATCCCCCCCCCCCCCATGTCTACGTGTTTCCCCGTGTTAACGTGTGTCCCCGTGTGTCCACGTCCCCGTGTCCCCATGCTGACCCATGTCCCAGTGTCCCACTGTGCGTCCCCATGTCTCCATGTCCCCGTGTCGCTATGCCCATGTCCCCCATCTCCTTGTGGCTCCTCCCGTGTCCCCAGGCAGGCATCTTACCGGGCATGTTGCGCCCCCAATGAGTGTAAGTGACGGCCATGCCGTTGTCCCAGATGAAGTCGACCCCGCCCTGGTCGTTGGGTCGCGCCGCCATGCCGAGCCACCAGCGCCCGCTCTCGCTGCCCAGCACGGCCGTCAGGAACGACTGCTCGTAGCTGCACAGGTGCACGCGCGCAACACGCACGTGTATACACGTGTACACACGTGTACGGCTAGGTACAGACGCGCATGCATTAGCACGCAATCGCCTACGATGGTGAATACACATGTGCCCGTGCGCGCGCACGTGTTTATCCGTGCGTGCGTGTGTGTACGCGCTCGCGTGCGTACATGTCGTGTACGTGCACGATGGTGGCGCCGTGGTCGTGGCAGAAGAGTTTCGCGAACCCACGCGCGTACTCAACCTCGTCGAGCAGATAGCACGAGTCCGCGTAGCCCAGCCAGCCCTGGAGACACACGCGGGGACACAGCAGACAACATGAATTTCCTTAGCCCAGCCTCTGCTTGAGACACGGGCACACACGAGGACACATGGCGATGGTGCTGATGGTGTGGGTGGTGATGGTGCTGGTGGTGCTGGTGCTGATGGTGATGATGGTGCTGGTGATGATGGTGCTGGTGATGATGGTGCTGGTGATGATGGTGCTGGTGATGATGTTGCTGATGGTGCTGGTGATGATGGTGCTGGTGATGATGTTGCTGATGGTGCTGGTGATGATGGTGCTGGTGATGATGGTGCTGATGGTGCTGGTGATGATGGTGCTGATGATGATGGTGCTGATGGTGCTGGTGATGATGGTGCTGGCGCTGATGGTGCTGGTGATGATGGTGCTGATGGTGCTGGTGATGATGGTGCTGGTGATGATGGTGCTGGTGATGATGGTGCTGGTGATGATGGTGCTGGTGATGATGGTGCTGATGGTGCTGGTGATGATGGTGCTGGTGCTGATGGTGCTGGTGATGATGGTGCTGGTGATGATGGTGCTGGTGATGATAGTGCTGATGGTGCTGGTGATGATGGTGCTGGTGATGATGGTGCTGGTGATGATGGTGCTGGTAATGATGGTGATGGTGATGATGGTGTTGATGGTGCCTGTGTACCTGTGGACAGCCGTCTACGATGGGGGGCACGGAGGGGGCTGGGTAATGATTCTTGGGTTTCTCGCACACAGCAAAGTTCGGCACAGAGCACATCTGGTCATTCCAGCGCCCATCCTGCATGCACACACACAGATGTACACACACATACGTGTACACACACACGTGTACACACACACGTGTACACACACACATACGTGTACACACACGTGTACACACACACACACGTGTTCACATACAAACATGTGTAGCCTTAACAGACTGTTGGGGCAAGTGCTGTTAGTGAGCACCTATGAAGGTCGGCACGGCACACGAGGGGGTGGGTGACTACCACTGCGCCCGGCCGCCTTTGTCTCCCGAGTGGTGATGTTTATACACCTCACCAGGTACTCATTTGAGGCTGCCCACTATACTAGCGCAATACACACACACTCACACACAAGAAGACACACACAGGTGCACATGCGTGCACATACACGCGCGTGTGTGTGTTCACACGTACCGAGGCTCTCATCTCCACACACTGCTGCCTCAGGACGGCGCCTCCGTCTGGCTGCCCCCGGGCCCAGTTCGTGTAGCGCACGTCGCTCCCGTCCGACCACAGGAAGTAGCGGTCGACAGCTAAATCATTGAGCCCAATCCACAGCGGGCCCGATGCTACGGGGACACGGAGACACGGGGAGACAGGAAGACAGCAAAGAGCTCATTCCAATCCCACGGTGAGCCCAACACTACAGCATCATGGAGACATGGGGAGACGCGATGACACAGAGAGACATGAGAAGACAGGGAAGAGGTCGATCACACACAGAGATGGGCTCACAGATAGAGAGAGAGAGAGAGAGTCTCACCCATGTAGAGGAAGGACTCAAGCCAGGCTTGTTCGGTGAGGGACCCCAGGGAGATGAGTTCAGCGCCCATGGTCAAGCAGGAGCGGCGAGCGGACGCCCAGGACAGGGCCTCGGTTACAGCGTGGTAGCACGAGTTTCCAAACTCGTGCCATTGGGCACTCTCGCACCGTAGCTCTGTTGGCATACACCATCACCGTCATTGTCATTATCGACATCATCAATATCATCAATGTCAATATCAATGTCATCAATGTCATCCTTATCAATATCAATGTCATCATTATCAATCTCAATGTCGTCATCCTCATTATCATCATAACCTTCATCATTATATCCATTGTCATCATCATCATCAGGAAAGTAATTATTCATCCAAAAAAGCTATTCGATTAATTTTCACAATCTGACGACGCAATTCAATTCAAGCATCAATTCTTTGTGTCTCGGTTTTGCTGCGATTTTTTTTATTACAGTCATTGATATCATTCCGGACATCGTTAACATCGCCGTCTCCATCACAATCGTTGACTTCACAGTAATCGCTTCTACCAATGTCGACATCAACCGCACAGACGTCATCATCGTCACCGCATTATTCACGGTGGTATCAACATCATACTTTTATCAACTCGGCGATCACAGCCGTAATCACCAACAACGTGGACTCAATTATGACCCATGGAAGCATCATCACCTTAATCATTGATGACACCATTGTCAAGATCATGATCACAATCAAGGTCATCGGGGAGATTTTGGTGATCTGTAGCATCGTCACTGTTGACACCGTTGAGAATTGGCAGGTCATTTACTCTCCCCCCATGGTGAATCTGGAATAATGATCATAATAAAACTCAAGAGATAGATCCTCATCATCATCATTACATCACCTCCATCAGCAAAGGCGAAGGAATCTGTCCAAGTGCCTTCGTACCTGCGGCGTCAACACCAACAGTCAGGGCCACATGGCAGCTGGAATGTGTGGCTGTGCAGGTGTGTGTGTGGGGAGTGGGAGTGTCACGGCTAGCGCACCGCGCTACAAACCTGGCGACCTGGGTTCCATTCCCACTCAGGGTTCTGGGCATCCCCTAGGTCGACTCAGCCTCAAATAAGTACCTGGTGCAGTGCGTAAAAATCGCCACTTGGGAGACAAAAGCGGCCAGGCGTGATGCTGGCCACCCACCCCTTCATGTGCCGTATCGGCCTTCATAGGTGTTCACTAACAGCACTCGCCCGAACAGTCTGTTTAGGCTATACGGAGGATCTTTGTCTTTGTACAGCTGGGCGTGCAGCCATGGATCTCTATGAGCACGCAGGGCATGCTCGTGTAGCCCTGGCATACGATGCGCACGTAGCACACGATGGGGGTGACCACCGTCATCTGGTGCACTCCATCGTGTGCCGTGCCGGCCTTCATTGATGCTCGCTAACAGCACTTGCCCCAACAGTCTGTTAATGCTACATGGGGGATCTTCGCCTTTGTGTGGATGTAGCGGTTAGCATACTGCACTATTAACCTGCACCTCTGATTAGCACGGTTGGCTATGTACGATGCAAACGAAGTTCAACGTACGTACGTATAACACAACAACCCCGAGTTTGATTCCCACTCGCAGCCAACATTCGTGATGAATATCTGAACTGGTCCTGGGCCTCCCTGAGGTCGACTCAGCCTTAAATGGACACTGACTGCAGTGTGTAAATATCAACACTCGGGCGACAAAGGCGGCTGGGCATGGTTGCAGCGGCCCCACCGCTCCAGGTGCTTGCGAACAGCACTTGCCCCAACATTCAGTTATAAAGATGTTTGTCTTTGACGAGCGCGTGTGTGCTGGATGCGCGCATCACGTTTGGGAGGTGACGCCGTTGCGCGTGGAGCCCGGGTAGAGGCTCTGGCCCGGCCGCCTCAGCACCGTGACCTCCCCACCGTGGTCACTTGACACCACGCCGGCGTGCACGCCCGCCACGCACACGGGCGAGTCCTGGTCCACGGAGTCGCACACACGGAGTTATCATGGCCCTGACTGAGCACGCGCGAGCCACAACGCGCGTGTGTCTGCGTATGTCTTGCTTCGTGTGGTGGCGAGGGGACAGCAGTGTTTGCGTGCGTTGTCTCACCCCGCGGTAGACGGACGTTCCGTACACGATGTTCCGAGCCAGGGTACATCCAGGCGGGCAGTGCACACTGCACGGCCACACACAGGTACAGGCGCGTAAACACTCACACAATCCTCAAACCCCTACCAGCACGAGCCCTACGCCTTTCTCGACCAAAGTACAAGTTCGATCGTGAAAAACAAAAATCAATATTTCGTTTTATATAGCATCATCGTTCATGTAAATTGCATCTCACAGCCACTAAGGAACCAGAGATGAGCTGGAAGGCAGCAGCAGCCAGGCGGCTGTTACATTCTGAGTGGAAATAGGTGTGAATCTGCATGTGTGTGCGTATGCTCGAGTGAGTGCGCAGTGGGGAGCAGTCGTGTAGTGGTTTGTGCACTGCGCTATGAATGACAGTGGCGAGTATATGAACCAGTCCAGGGCCTGCCAAGGGTCGACTTAACCTTAAATGAGGAGCTGGTGCCGAGACAAAGGTGGCTATGCGTGGCGCTGGCAACCCACCCCCTCGTGTGCCGTGCCCCAATAGTCTATTAAAGGCTATATGAGGGTCTTTGTCATTGGTTTTCTTTGTACGTGCGTGCATATGTGAGGGTAATCATCCTTACGTTATCTTCTGATCGTGATCGCCGAGTAGATTTTGACTGCCGCACTGAGCAGCATCTACAACACATCACCATCATCACCCATGATCACCCATCACCACCACCATCATCACTACCACCATCACCACCCATCATCATTACCACCATCATCATCACTAACACAATCATCATTAGCACCATCATCAAAACCACCACCACATTAAATTCTAAGTAACCTCACCTCCAACCACAACGACAATTATCACCACTATAACCACCAGTAATTGTCACAAGCAATCTCGTGCACGTGCGTGAGCGTGTGCGTGCGTGCCTTGTGCAGGAACAGACACCTTTATGCGCCAGAGCACACGTACGTGTCGATGCACATGCTCGTGCGTAATCACTCGCGTGCACAAACACACACGTCTGCTTGTGCGGCCCGAGTGTAATGTGGTGGTTAGTGCGCTGTGCGACTAACCCGGCGGACCCGAGTTCGATTCCCACTCACGACCAATATTGGTGACGAATATCTGAAACGGTCCTGGGACTCCCCCATGTCGACTCAGCCTAGCATGAGCACGTGGTACGGTGTGTGCAAACATCACCACTGAGCAGACAAAAGTGGCTGGCGTGGTGCTGGCCACCCACCCACTCGTGTGCCATACCGGCCTTGATAGGTGCTCGCTAACAGCACTTTCCCCAAAAGTATATTAAGGCTACAGGGGATCTTTATCTTTGTTTTTTTGTACGTGTGTGGGGAGCGGTAGTGCAAAGGTTAACGCGCTGCGCTACAAGCCCGACGACCCAAGTTAAATTCCCGCTCACGGCCAACACTGGTGACGATTATCTGAATCGATCCCCTAGCTAGACTCAGTCTCCTCAAATGAGTACCTCGCGCGATGTGTAAACATCGCCACTGGGGAGACAAACGCAACCGGCCACCCACCCACTCGTGTGCTGTGCCTGCCTTCATAGGAGCTCGCTAACAGCACTTTCCCAACAGTCTGTTCAGGCTATACGGGGGATCTTTGCCTTTGTACATGTGTACACGTGTGTGTGTGTACGCGTACAGCTGGGTGCGCAGCCGTGGATCTCTATGCGCAGGGCGGGCGTGGTCGCGTAGCTCTGGGGCACGATGCGCACGTAGCGCACGATTGGGGTAATGCCAAGCAGGTGGGTGACCACTGTCATCCGGTCGTCGTTACCCGCAAACACCTGAAACACGTGAACACACGGGGACAAACAGACACACGGGGGACGCAGAGTGGAGATTGAAAAATGGGGAAGGGGCGACGATCCAAGTCTAGTCCACATTACCCACCAACCCCTGAGCCACTTTGGCACTGCGAGAGGATGAGATGTCCGAGTCCTCACGTGCACGTTTTCACATGGAGACGCGGTCGCATTTCGACGTGACGTAAATGTACATTTGTATATTATACAGATTAATATAGGCGCTTAACAGCAATTATGAACACCATTGGAACCTCATTTGGCAGTAAAAATATGATAATTGTTTTTTTTTACCCTTCTATCTGGCAACAAAACTGACACCTTTTTGGCGTCATCTGGTCCAACCCATGTGAGACTAGGCTCTAAGGAAAGCTGTCTCGGGTGTGGACCAATCAACTTCAAGGACAGTGCACATTATCAGAGTTGTGTTTTTTGTTTGCATTATGACTGCAGGTATTGTGGTCTATGCAAACATGACCCATTGTGTCAGTTTTGTTGCCAGATAGAAGGGTAAAAAAAAACAATTAGCAATTATGAAATTGTACATGAGATGAAAGTGGTTGAGATCAAGAGTGGGGTTATTAAAAGTGGTGGTTAGGAGTGGTTAAGGAGCGGCTGGGGGAACGCTGCCTCGTCGTAGTAGGGGGGCAGGCAGTGTCAGAGCGAGGATGGGATAGGGAGAATTGATGGGGGTTGTTTTAAGAGAGGAACAGCAGTAGGTGTCCGTGTCTTGGTCTTTTGTGCGCGACGACGTACGAGCGCGCGTACGTACGTATGTGGCGCCGTTCTCCTGGTACGGGGCCCATGTGGCGCCGTTGGAGCTCGTGTGCACGTGGTACGTCGTGACCCAGTAGTTCGTGCGGGTGCTGCCCTGCGTTGAGATGCCGGTCACCTGGAACACCGAGCCCAGGTCCACTTGCAGCCACGAGCCCGCTGGGGGTCACGGGGTCACAAGGTCATGAGGTTATGATATTGCGCGGTCAGGGCTCGTGTCATGATTGGTTTTGGGAGAGCCGTGCAAATTTCCTTTTCGTAGTTGTCAAAAAAAGGCATGTAAAATCTGGAATATGAGGAGAGATTATCTACGTGGTCAATTGTTGAGAAACCTTTCCTCAACCCAGCTCAAGTGGTAGGTTGGTCTCTGCATTGTCCATTATTCAGTGATATTCATGATGTTCACTCACAGTTTATATACCTGTGACAGGAGGCTAATGCTTCAATTTAGTTTTTGTCTCCCTTCTTTAAAAAGGAATAGTGAATGGAGGCATAATGTCAAGATTGGGCAAATTCAATTTGGCATAAGCATTTCTTAAACAGGTCAGAAAATATTGATCCAACGGCTCGGTTATGTATTTCTGGAAGATGTCCACAAACTATTCTATCCAGTCCAGGAGCACAATAAAAAAACTATGACAAATACATACAATTAGAAGAACAAAAACATTAATTTCTCAAACCCACAGGATTGATGCCAGCATCGTGAGCATGATAATACACTTCAATCTGAACCAGTCCTGGGCTCGCTTTACCAACCTACACCGACCAGTGTGGTGAAGTATGACGCATATGGCATGGGAGAGACCCTCAACTAGCAGTGGAATGGCATTATATTTGATCATTATTTTATTTAAAGTAAGATTGTTCAATTGGTAGCAGCAGTGCCATAGGTGGAGGGGATGGTGGTGATGGCGGCAACAGTGATGTGGATGGAGGCGATAGCGGAGACAGTAATTTGGGTGGCGATGATGATAGTAATGGTGGAGATGTTACCGTTGTTGTTAGGTGACCACCAGCTATTGCCGTGGAGACGGGCCTCGTGGGCTGGACACGAGGACGCCGAGGAGGAGGCGGTGATGTGGGAGTCTGGTATGGCGCCCGACTCCATTCCCAGGCCCTGCACGCACACTGCATCAACAACACCATAACGCCCATCAACATCAACACCATCACGCCCATCAACATCAGCACCATCGACACGATCACCACCATCAACATCATCGCCAACTTTTTTTACGACCGTCAACACCATCACAACCGTGAACACCACCTGCCGTGCAGGGCCAGAAGGGGACACGGGCACGTGAACCTCATGGGGTCTGCACGACGCCGGGCCCTGCTGCGCGTGCGCCGTCGGTTATGTGCACCCCACCTCCACTCCCCCCTCAAGCCCTTGTCCCATGTTCATGTCTGTCCCAGTGTCACGTGTCCCCCGCGCACCATGTTCCGATATTCCCATGCTCCCTTGTGTCCCTGTGCGGCCCATCATCTCCCCGTGTTGTCCCCGTGCGTCCCTGTGTCTCCCCGTGCCTCCCTGTGTGACACCGTGGGTCCCCGTGCCTCCCTGTGTGACACCGTGTTGTCCCTGTGTACCCCTGTGTGCCCCTGTGCCTCCCCGTGTCTCCCTGTGTGACACCGTGGGTCCCCGTGCCTCCTTGTGCGCGCACCGTTCTGCTCGCAGCTGTAGGTGACCTCGAGGTACTTGGTGATGGTGGGGCAGCTGTCCCCGAACTCGTCTTCTGTGGCTCGGACCAGGCACCAGGGCCGGTTCTCACAGTGAGTGCGCACGCGCTGCACCGCCCCCGGAACCACGCACGAGCCTGCACAGGGACACACGGCGAGACATGGAGGGGGCAACACGAGGGGACACGCGGGGACACAGCGGAGACACGTGACGACACAAGGAAAACATGGCGGAACACGGGGACAACGGGAGGGGGGAGGGAAACGTGGCAATACGGAGAGACATGCGAGGGGACACGGAGAGACATGGATGGTTAGGGTGGAGTTACTTGGGGACATGAGGAGACTTTGTTCTTTATCTTTCTAAATTCCATATCCAGGTGCTATTTCCGATTTTTTCTCGGAATTATGTAGTTTATACGTGTATATACGTGCGTACGTTACGTATGTGCGCCCACGCGTGTACGCGAGTGTGCACACGCGCACCGGTCTGGGCCCCCACGGCACACTTGTCGTTGCTCGAACGTCCCCAGGTGGCCGAGCGGATCTGTATCACGCGGTCCCCGTGGCAGTCGATGGTCAACGCATCCCCGCGACACGCGTACACACGCAGGAAGCCTGCACGCACACACACACAGACACACACCAGCTCACACCCACACGTGCGTGCACGTGTTCCTCTTTATACACGCGAATAGAGGAACACGTGTATTTGGGCATACGGACGTGCAAACACGTGCGTCCAAGCAGCTACGTGCACACGCACTCACTCACGTACCCTCGTGCTCGTCTGGCTCTGGGTCTGGTACGTTGCCTGGAAGAGACGACAAACACGCATTAACAACTTCATGCCTCACGTCTCCCTTTGTCTCTCGTATCCCCTGGGCTGCCTCGTGTCTCCCTGGGTCCTTGTATCCCTCGTGTATTCATCTCCCTTGTGAATCCCTCTGTCTCTCAGCGTGTCTCCCGGTGTCCCTGTGTCCCTGTGACTCGCAGATGTACTCTCTCTCCCTCCGTGTCTCCCATGCATCCCCCTATGTCCCTCTTGTCTCCGTCTCCAGCATGTCTCCCAGTGTCCATCGTGTCTCCCTCGTTTCCCCGGTGGCCCCAGCGTGTCCCCGTACCTCATCCTTCAGACATACTCTCTCCCTCTGTGTTTCCCCCGTGTCCCCACCCTCCGTGTCCCCAACCCTCCGTGTCCCCCTGCGTCTCCCTGGTTCCCCCGTTTCCCTGTACCTCATCCCTCAGACACACTCTCTCCCTTCGTATCTCCCCCGTGTCCCCATCCCCGATTCCCCGGGTCCCCCCCCCCCCCCCCCCCCCCCCCCCCACCGTGTGTCCCAGTACCTCGTCTCTCGCAGATGTAGCCCCGCAGGGACGTGCATGCCTCATCCTGCCACTTCTGGTCATCAAGCCGCATGGACAGGCAGTTCCTCCCAAGCCGTCCATCGGGCTCCCCTGGGGGTCAGGGGTCAAGGGTTAGGCTTCAGAGTGTGTAGATGGAGGGGCTAACCATGTGTGTGGGTGGGTGTAGCGCTGTGTAATAGTGAGTAGGGTAGTGTGGTAGTGAGTGGTGTTGTGTAGGAGTAGTGTTATCTATCGGTGTGTGTGTGTGCGTGTATATAGTGCTTTGTGTACAGCATTGTGTGGTGGTGTGTACTAGCGCTGTGCTGCAATCGATTACCGCTTTGTGTAGTTGTGTACATTGGAGCTGGGAGATTGCTGCCGCATTCAGATTCGATTTCTACAATTCCACCTTCAGTTAAACATGCAGGAATCGAGATTCTGCTGCGGGTGATTCCCGTGTTGAAATCTCCCATTCTTTTGATTGGGAGTCTACGAGGATTTCTGCCGTGGGAGATGCGTGCCATAGAATGGGCTCCTATTCCCAATTATTCGTTGTTGTTTTGTTGCCTTTCCCAAGAATGAGAATGGGTGTCCTTACCCAATTTGAACTTTTATACTTTATCCTTTTACGTGCTTCTTTTTAGTGATTTGCTTACCTTCCCTATACATTGCACTCCGATCGTTTTTTGTTTAATACTGTTTGTTGTTGTAACTTCCTAATACAATCCCCTTCTGGACATCTGTGAAAAAGATTCTTCATAGCCCATTGGATTTCATCCGCGACAAATAAAGACTCCGATTCTGATTCTATTCTACGAGGGGGTAGGGTCACGATGAGCGTAGCCCAAGCATCGCCAACTCCAGCCAGCCCAGCGGTGCTGGCCGATTGCCTGCGGCCCGGGTGAACGTGCCGGCGTTCCCAGTGGTCGTGTGCAGACGTAGTGAGTAGTGTGGTGCACGGTGTGTGCAGGGGTGTTATGTATCGCACTTGTGTGCAGGCAGGATGCATTCTTGGTAAACGGAGCGCTATACGAAACAGCGCTGTAAGAGGTCACTATAACATGCCCCCAATGGAGATGCGTTACCAACAGCGTAATTTTTTTATATTCTTGGGTCTTTCGGTAAAGTCACGTAGAAAGAAAATAACCTATCTATTTGACTTTACCGAAAGACCCAAGAATATGAATTCCTGCCATCACGAAAGCTTTAAGTCAAGATTTTTTTTTACCTATGGGCGATATATTTGGACTTCATTGGGGGTATCGGTAATGGCCTTAATAATGATACTGTAGACATGATAAATGTATTAAAGCATTTCATAAATCAAAAACAATAACTTTCAACCATAATGATATAAAAAATATAAAATAAGTTATGTCCTTGCCAGTGCATCTGGTCGTAGCTTGCGTAAGATTAACCACCGTGTGCCATACTAACCAATGGGATTGCTCAATCCATGGATCGCTTGCCAATGAATCAATGCGGTGATTAACCCTCAATGAATCGATACTCTAACGAAGCAGTTCGGATAGACCAGGGGTCTGCAACCTTTAAGACATAAAGAGCCACTTGGACCCGTTTCCGAAGGAAAAAATAAACTGGGAGCCGCAAAACCATTGCAACATTTAAAACAAATATAACACTGCATATATTGTTTCTTACCTTATTGCTATATACAGGATCGTGCAGTCAGCTGTCAATCTTAATAAAAAAAGGACTTTTTCACTTAACAATGTAAAATATATTTTTGCAAATTAATAGCTAAATTACCTGGTTAATGGGATTTTTGCTCCTGAACCTCAGTGCACAGTGTCTGCACATCAGGGCTGTAAGACGTCACCTTCATTTTCACACAGGCTTGCAAGCTATCATCTGTGAGGCGTGATCGATGTTTGTTTTAATATAGTTCATGTTGGAGAAGACCTGCTCACATACATATGTGGAGCCGAAGATCGACAGGACTCCAAATGCATACTTTTTCATGTTTATATAAGTGTTGGGGATGGCATTCCATGTTTCGAATACAAGTTTGTCCTGTTTGGGAAGGTTTTCAATATCACTCCATTTATGATTCTGAGCCAGAATGGCCTTCTGACGGGCAACATCCTCAAGAGTAGCGGTCAAGCATTTTAACTTGGACACCCATATATCTTTGTCGGCTATATCGGCCAGTTCCATCTCAAGATCAGGTTGACTTACACCTGCAAATGCAGTCATATTCAATAGGGATGGATCGATCGCCAGGGGAGTGACAGGGAAGGATAATGTCGTTTTTTCCTCTCTGAACTCACAGAATCGTTTCCCAAACGAACTTTGCATTGTGGTGATTGCAGACTTGAAATATTCCAAATTTATCGTATCATGACTTTGTTTGAACTCTCTCAAAGAGGGAAAGTGAGACAGTGTACCTCTCTGTAAATCTTTGACAAACACTGTCAACTTGCGCTCGAATGCCAAAACCTCCTCCAGCATGTGCAGGGCTGTGCCTCCTTTCCCCTGAAGGGTTGTATTTAGCGTGTTTAGATGTGCTGTCATGTCTACCATAAAATGTAATTTTCCAGCCACTCTGGCTGTTCCAGCTCAGCAAAGGTGAGCTCTTTGCTGCCCAGGAAGGTTTTTACTTCTTCCAAACATGTGACAAAGCAACGGCAACGTTATTGCCTGTCACCGGGCGGGCAGTGTGGAGCGGAGCGGCGACCTGTCAGCAGCGGCAACGCCAGAGCAGGTGTCACAGTGCGCCTCCTCCCCTCGCTAGCATCCGCCCCGGAGCCGCGGTCAAGGTTCAAAAGAGCCGCATGCGGCTCCGGAGCCGCAGGTTGCCGACCCCTGGGATAGACTATGAGCAGAATCGATACAATAGGCACCCTCCATGCAGGTTCCACAAGAACATATATGGGCGAAGACACGCTCTATGGGCAATGCCACGCTACTTGCATATATGGGCGGATCCGCACTGAAATTGTCTTCCAAGACAAAGAGCGCCATAGTGAACCAGCGTTATAAGAGGCAGCGCTGTAAGGGGTATGCCTGTATTCGTGCTGTGTACTCGAGTAGCGAGTCGCGAGGTCTGTGTGGTGTACCGGGGGCCCAGTTGAAGTACTGGAAGGGCGCGCCGTCACTCCAGGCCCACCCCCCCGCAGAGTCGGCGTCGTGGCCGCCCATCCAGAGCGCAAGGCCCGTGTCCACATTCGCGACGAGGCCTACACGCATCACGCGCCACCACGCACCGTCCACAACGACACACGTGTCCAAACTCGCGGTGAGCCCTGCACACAACGTGCGCCCTCGCGCACCGCCACAAAAACACCGAGCCAGGCTGTCTTTGTCTCCCCAGTGCTGATATTTACACACCGTGCCAGGTACTCATTTAAGGCCGAGTCGACCCAGTGGAGGCACAGGAATGGTTAAGATATTCGCCACCGATGTTGGCCGTGAGCAACAGTGGAACTCGGGTTGCTGGGTTTGTCGTGCAGTGCGCTATTCCACTGCACCACCGTTCCCCATGGGTCCCACACGTCCCACGCGCTGCTCTCTCACCCTGGATGACCAGCTGCTCGAAGGGGTTGGAGACGCTCAGGAGGTTTCCCTCGTAGGCCATGCAGTCTGTGTGCGCGTCCTCCCAGGTCTGCACGTACACGAGTACAAAGACAAAGATCCTCCGTATAGCCTGAACAGACTGTTGGGGCAAGTGCTGTTAGCGAGCACCCATGAAGGCTAGCAGAGCACATGAGGGGGTCGGTGGCCAGCACCATGCCAGATCGCCTTTGTCTCCCCAGTGCCGATGTTTACACATCGAACCAGGTACTCATTTGAGGCTTACTTGACCTAGGGGAGGCCCAGGACCGGCTCAGACAACCGTCACTAGTGTTGGCTGTGAGTGGGAATTGAACTCGGGTCACCAGGTTTGTAGCGCGGTGCGCTAACCACTACACTAACGCTCCCCACACGAGTACACGCACATTAACATACGTGAGGGGTAGGGTGAGGGGCACGATTGGAGGACGAGGTGGTGTGTTTAGCGAAGAAGGTGTGACGGGACAAGGAGGTGTGCGGGAGGAGCCCACCTTGTAGTGGGTGTCGCGGATGAGGTAACACGAGGGTCCAATGGGGTCGTCGATCCAACTTCCACACTTCTGATTCCAACCTGAACCACAGCACAAACAGATATCACGTGACTTCACAACTAGACATCACGTGATATCTCAACGAGATATCATGTGACCTCTCAACGAGATATCACGTGACATCTCAACCAGACATCATGTGACCTCTCAACCAGATATCATGTGACCTCTCAACCAGACATCATGTGACATCTCAACCAGACATCATGTGATCTCTCAACGAGATATCATGTGACCTCTCAACCGGATATCACATGACCTTTCATCTGGATACCATGTGACCTTTCAACTGGATACCATTATTTAGCTGGGTGTGTATATTATTTGGCGTATGTGTGTATATAATGTACCCGGGTATGTCGGTGTGGGTGGTTTTGGTCCAGTGCCCGTATCTGTAAATTAAACATAACATGTTGACCGATTAGATTAATCAACCAATCAGAACACTCAACCACGTAGATCACTCAACCGCGCAGATCACTAAACTACTCAGATCACTCAACCACGCAGAGTGTGAGCGAGGGGTGTGCACGCACGCTTGGGCTTCTTGCACACGTAGACGTGGGGCTGGTTGCAGTTGATGTCGTTGAACTCGGCGCGTCCGTACGCCGCGGGGTTCAGCACTGTCACACAGTGCTCCGAGTTCATCCAATTGTCTGGCTGGCCCTCGCGCCAGCGCAGGTAATCCTGGGGAACACATGGGGAGACACGGGGACAGGAGGGACAGCGGGAGACACGGGGACACAGCGGGTACAGGGTTAGATACAGGGGGAAACACGGGGACACGATCAGACAAGGTGAGACACGGTGGAGGCACGGGGGACATGAGAAGATGGGGAGACACGTGGCGACGGGGCCAACATGGAGACACGAGAAGACAGGAGAAGACAATGGTGACAAGGAGACCGGGATATGAGCAGACAGAGGGAGATACGGGGTGACGGGACGCACAAAACATTAGCGGTGAGAAGGAGACAGGGGGCGACATGAGGTGATCAGTGAGCCAGTGAGTTGTTAGATGAGAGGCTAAGAGAATGAAAGAGATTGAATGAATGAGTAAGGAGGTTACCGAGAAAGTGAGTGACTGACTGAGTAACTGAGTGGATTAGTGAGTGTGCGAGCGAGTGAATGCGTTCGTGAATGTGTAATTGGGTTAACGGTTGAGTAAATGTGTCAGTGGGCGAGTGGGTGAGTAGTTGAGCGAGTTGGTGAGTTTGCCAGTGGGTGCTTTGGCGAGTGAGCGGGTGGGCTAGTCGTCCTCACCGTAGGAGTGCCGTCCACCCACTCCCAGGTGTCCTCGTGGACGATGTCATTGAGGCCAATGAAGGAGGTGTCGCTCACGTGAGCTGTAGAAGCGGTACACAGAGGTGGGGTGAACACCTCAACCACCACAACCACCTCAACCACCACAACCACTTCAACGTCCACCACCAACGACAGACTGTTGGGGCAAGCGCTGTTAGCGAGCACCTATGAAGGCCGTCACAGAACACCACGCCCGGCCACCTTTGCCTCCCCAGTGGCGATGTTTACACACCACAACAGGTACTCATTTGAGGTTGAGTCGACCTAGGGGAGCTGCTTGACTGGTTCAGATAATCGTCACCGGTGTTGGCCGTGAGCAGGAAATTGAACTCGGCTTGCCAGGTTCACAGCGCAATAACCGCTACACCACCGCTCCCCACACCACTACCACCACCACAACCATCATAACCACCGCAACCACAACAACCCAAATTACCTCAACGTCAACTACCACAGCCACCTCATTCCCCTCAATCAGAGGATGAATTGAGTTGAGAGGTACGCATGTATGCATCTTGAACTTCTTTGGCACCGTACATAGCCAACCGTGTTAATCGGAGCTGCAGGAGACGGACAACAAACTAGACACAAAAATAAGTTCTTAGGAAATTAGTTTTCAATCGCGGTAATTAAAGGTGGAGGGGATGAGTAGGAGGGAGGAATTGTTTGCTATCATACTATATTTGAAAAAAGTTTTGCTGGCTGGCTGGCTAGAGGGAGCGAGGGAGGGAATCTCACCCCCGATGAAGCTCATCTCGTCCTCATTGTGGATGCTCGCCAGGGCCCCCGCCTGCTGCTGGCAGAAGTCCCGCGCCGCCTGGAACGTGCGCAGCGTCTCGTGCTCGAACAGGTAGCAAGAGTCCGCGTGCAGCAGCCAGCCCGACTCGCACCAGCCGTCTTGAGACGAGGGCGCAGGGGGTGGGGGTGGTCAATACAATCAGCGGGTGCGGGCAGGGGATTGGGGGAGATCGGGGGTTACGGACGGCGCGGGAGTGTGTGTGTCTGTGTGTGTGTATGTTGTGTGTGTGGCAAGCGGTAGTGCAGCAGTTAGCGCACTGCGCTATGAACCCGGCGACACAGGTTCGATTTCCTTTCACGGCCAACGCCAGTGACGGTTATTTTAACCGATCTTGGGCCTCCCCTAGGTCGACTCAGCCTCAAATGAGTACCTGGTGCGGTGTGTAAACATCGTCACTAGGGAGACAAAGGCGGCCTGGCGTGGTGCTGGCCACCCGCCCCCTCGTGTGCCGTCCTGGCCTTCATAGGTGCTCGCTAACAGCACTTGCCCCTACAGTCTGTTCAGGCTGTACGGGGGATCTTTGTCTTCGTTTTTTTGGGTGTGGGGGAACGTGGCTCAATCGCTCAACAAATATTTCCCGGGTCACTCGTAGACCGGAGTGTGCAGTGTGACTGGTAGCCGCAGGCATAGCGAGAGGTGTGGTGAGATGTGGTGTGCCGTGTCGTCAAACCGCACAGATCCGGCTGAAGTTCAGCCCTACAGGGAGAGGCGATATCACGGAGTGGAAATTCAGAATTGTCCGCACGCACGCGCACACGCACGCGCACACGCACGCGCACGCGCGTGCTCACCTGGCGAGGCCGTGGGCAGCACCACCTGCCCCCCGTGCACCTCGCACACGAAGCTCTGCACCTTGATGCAGTCGGTCGTCTCCCACTTGCCCGATTCTGAGCCTGGGGTTGGGGGGGTGTGGGAAAGGGGTCACGACGTATTCCGGGGGCGGAGTGAGGTGGGGGCGACAGAAGTTGTAAGAGCGCAAGTACTGCATAGCGCTATCCACGCTTGTGTGTATGCACGTCGGTGTGTGTGTGTGCATACATGTGTTTATGCGTGTACATGCGTATGGTTGTATGCGTACACACGTTTTCGCGTACGCACCTCCGACTAGCACGGTTGGCTTTGTACGGTGCGAAGGAAGTTAAACTTACATACGTACGTGCGGTACTGTGTGAACATGTGCGTGTGTTCGTGCGTGTACACGAGTTCGTGCGCATACGCACGCGTTGGCATCACGCGCGCGCACGTGTCTGTGTACGTGCGTATGCGCTCACATGCGTGCCTGTGCGTGCTCGTGTATGCGTGTACACGTGCGTACCCACCGGTGTAAATCTGCCCACAGTCCCATCGCCCCGGCGTGTTGCGGGGGTGATTCGCAGCCCAGTTTGTGAACCCAGACACGGCCGTCCCGTCGGACCACTTCATCTCGCCATCGCGCTCCTTGTCTGCACGTCACCCAGCACCGCCGTCAACATCATCAACGTCACCAGGAGAAACTGGCCTCGTCGCCACCGTCACCAGCACAGCAGCGTAAATGTTACGAACGCCACCAACAGCAGTAGCAGCAGCAGCATGAGAGCCATGATCAGCCTCGCCATCAACGCCATCACCAAAAGCACAAACATCATCTCCATTACCAGCAGCAGCATCACCAACATCACCAGCACTAGCATCATCACTTTAACTACATCACCGTCATCACCATCATTACCATTACAAGCATCGGTATCGCCACAAACCATCGTGCCCATCATCATCACGGCCATTGCTGCTGATATAAACAGCATATCGCTAGCATGGCCATCATCATCATGATCATCGCCTGGTCTCTGGGGGAAGGGGGGGGGACCAACCGGACGCTCCGATCCAGAAGTCCACGACTCGGTTGTTCTGGAGGTCAGGAATCAGAGAGTTGATGTAGTCCTGCTCATCAACACTGCGAGCACGCACAGAGAAAAAGAGACAAAGAACCCCCGTGTAGGTTACACAGACTGTTGGGGCAAGTCCTGTTAGCGAGCATCCATCGTGGCCAGCACTAAGCCCGGCTGTCTTTGTCTTCCCGGTACCGATGTCCACACGCCGTACCCGATTCTAATTTAAGAGACTGAGTCGACCACAAAGAAGCCCGGCGACACTTCAGATATCGGTCGCCAATGATGTTGGCCGTGACCGGCGGTGGCGACGCAACAACACACATGCAGGCACATTTTTGTGTGGTTTAAAATGTATGTGTGTTGAACTTCTTTTGCGCCGTACGTCGAGGGTGTGGGGGAGGAAGGACAATAAACGAAACACAAATATCAGTTCGAAAGAAATGAGTTTTCAATCTAGATTTAAAAGTGCTTGCCTCTGGTGGCTCCCTAATATCAGAATACATGGCAGCGGATGATGCAGCTAAAGCCCAGCCAATTTAAACTCCGAACCTCGGACAGGTGGCGTCTCACCTCCTGACGGCGATTGGTTATGGCCACAGGTAATGTAATCTGGTAAAGGTGTTTGTCGATGGTGATCAGTATTGGTGACTGGTGATGGTGAAGGAAGATGATGGGTGATGGTGATGTATGTATGTTGAACTTCTTTCCCACCGTACGTAGCCAACCGTGCTAATCGGAGGTGCGGGGGAAGGACAACTAGACACAAAACGTGGTTCTAAATAAACGAGTTTTCAATCTCAATTGTGATCTTCTACTGAGCAAGCACTGATCCTGTGCCAGACGGCGTTCCCGTCTGCGTCATGGTGATTCTTTGAGAGTGAAGATGATGGTCTGATGATGGGCGTCACCTGTTGATGGAGAGAAGCTGGGCGCCGATCCTCTGGCAGGTGAAGAGGGCCTCGTTCCACGTTGTTCTCCGGACGAGGCTCGTCACCACCCAGTAGCAGCGGCCCGCAAACGGGGCCCAGCCCTCGGGGCACACGGCTGTGCACATCATCGCCATCGACACCAACATCATCATCGCCATCATCAGCAGCATCACCATGGCCGCCATCGTCAACACTATCTTCACCATCAGCATCACCGTCGGCATCGTCATTGTAGTCATTAGAATAGACACCGCCATCATCAATTCACCATCAATGACATCGTTACCGTTAACACGATCAGCGTCAACAAGTACATTGAAATAAAACCAGCATCAGTAAGATAGCAAATTCAGCATCATCATTAACATGCTCAAATTATTGTCCAATATCACCATCAGCAACATCAACAACATCACCATGACATTTAACATTAATAGCATCAACACAACAATAAACATCACTGTTGTCATGGTCACCAACACCAAATGCCATTGTCGCCATCATCATTAACACTACAAATGAACTTTATGGCGGTAGCCCGAGGTACCATAGTACAATCATTTTTAGTCTGTTGATGGTCGGCGATGCGGCAATCGACTCATCTCGACGAGCTGTACACGATGCATTATTCAAAGTGAAATTTTTCGATAACGTATTTTTAATGCTAATGTTTGGCGTTTCGACATCGCGGAGTGGCACTGATTTCGGATTGATTGCTACCCCAGTCGCGGAGTTAAGTAAACCCCTGGAAAAAATAGTGTCCCAGAAATAAAATATTTAATTGCCTCGGACATTTTGTATTATTTGGTACCCCGGGGTACCGCCATGAAGATCAAATGTCACCATCATCATTATTGCCACCAGGTCCACTTCCACCGGCATCATTACAGCCACCAGCGCCACGTCCATGACCAAACGACAAAGACCCCCCCCCCATATAGCCTTAACAGACTTTTCGGGCAAGTGCAGTTATCGAGCACCTATGAAGGCCGGCATGGCAAATGTTGGGGTGGGTGGCCACCACCACGCCCGGCCGCACTTTGTCTCTCTACACATACTCATTTCAGGCTGAGTTGACCTAGAGGAGGCCCAGGACCGGTTCAGATAATTGTCACTGGCGTTAGTGGCCGTGACCGATAATCGAACTCGGGCCGACGGGTTCGTAGCACAGCGTGCTACCCGCTGCACTACCGCTCCCCACTTCCACGACCACGACAATAACCACCACCATCACTCACTGTTGAGGCCGCGCTTGCAGATAAAGGGCCGCTCCTCCCCGCAGCGTTTGGTCATCCACCCGCCCGTGTCTTCCCCAGGCATACGTACGATCTTCACACACAGCTTGTGGGCTTCAGGACTACGCGCACACACATAAACGCGCCAATCTTGAGACGTTTACAATTTCTTACAGTTATATTTATCTTCATTTCTCCAATTCAAATTTCAGAAAACACACACCTACATTTCCGGTAAGAATGAATATTGATTGATGAGCGATCAGGGTCAAAGTCACATTGCTTTGGGCTTCTCTATGCTATTATTGGTTGGCCAGAATTAGGGGTGACATTCAGGGATCAGGGGTTAGGGTCACCTTATGTCAGGCTCCGCGGTATCCCAGTTGCTGTATGAGAACGCTTCTCCTGTGCTCCAGTGGAAGTCACTGCTGTTCCCGTGGCAGCCAAACGCTGTGCACGTCTGATTGAACGACAAGAAAAAGACACAAACGCACACGCAAGCACGCGCCTGTGATGCCCGAGCAGCATCACCCGTCCCAAAGCGTTCGTAAAAACTGGGATTTGCCCCAGCGTTCGGCACCTCCGCCGCGCACAACCTGCCACACCGTCGGGCTTTCCTTACCAGGCGGGAGAGGCCGATCCAGGGGTCGTTGTCGAGCCTCTGCGCGAGCGCCAGGACGTGCCCCTGCTCGTCGGCACTGGTGACCGCGACCAGGTCGCCGCCGTGGCTCACGCAGTAGGTGCGCGCGTTCGGCCAGGTGCGCTCGGGCGACACGGAGAGCAGATAGCACGAGTCGCCCCTCAGCTCCCAGCCCACGTCGCAGCCCGGCATGGCCGGGCCTTGGGGCAGGGACAAGGTGGAAAAGGGAGCGTTACTCTCAGAAGTAGGGCCGGGCGTGCGGAGGTATGCCGCTCACGCAGTGCGTGATTAAATAGTCATTGGGTTTTTATCTCCTTCGGGCACCGAGAAGGAGACTGCACGACTTTTCTTACAGTTGAGAAAGAAGACAAATTATAGGAGAAGTGGTGCAGTGGTGGTGCTGTGGTGGTGTTGTGTGTAGAATTGTGGCAATCTGATGATGGTGTAATGGTGGTGGTGTGCGGTGGTGTTAGGGTTGTTAAACATGTTTTTGCATCATTGATAATTGCATACAAAATTAAACAATTACAACAACAAAATATCTTAAGTTGGCTTCACGATGAATATGAAAGGTCCTTTAAAAGAAATGTGCTGAACAATTGGAGATATCTGTACGAAGGACACAATAACCTGTATATCCACCGCATACCTCTATCACCACTGTAATTCCTTTACCTCCAAACCCACAACACCCCCCCCCCCCCCCTGCAAGCGTGCCCCCTCACCGCTCTCGCAGATGAACTTCTGGGACAGGAGGCACGAGCCGTCGTTCCAGAACCCTCCGTCCCCAGCTGCAATGTCCCCACAGTCCTCTCCAGATCCCCCCTCTGCGTCCGGCCAGTCATCGGGCTGCCCGGGTCTCCATTTCCTGCAGCACGTGAATCATCCGCATCATCATCATCATCGTCATCATCGTCATCATCCCCATTTACTATAGCACACGTGTACACAGGCGTGCACGGGTATGGGTAGGTTTACATAGGGGTGGAAATGTGCACACAGGGGTGGTAAGGGGCCGTCCATAAATGACGTCACGCACCTGGGGGGGGGGTCAGACATTTGTGACGATGTGTGACGAGGGGGGGGGGGTTGATAAATGTGACGTCACATCACAATGCGCACCTTTAAATAAATATAGACAACACGTTCTACTTAATTAAATAGACTTTTCAATAAATGTTTTCTCCTACAACATCAGAGTACAGCGCCACATTAAATACGCACTACAATGACAATAGTTTAAAGCGATTTTAAGCATGTTTTTTTGGGGGGGGGCAGAGCTTTGTGACGTCATATTTGAGGGGGGGATCTGACTTTTTGTGACGCCGTGTGACGAGGGAAGGGGAGTCAGAAATCGTCCGAAATCGCGTGATGTCATTTATGGACGGCCCCTAATGTGTACACAGGTGTGCACGGGTATGGGTATGTGTACACAGGTGTGCACGTGTGCGCACGCTCACTCGAGCTCCGGCAGGTAGGGGGACCCGTCGCTCCACTCGTAGACCCCCTCGGTCACTTGGTCGTGCAGACCAAACCAGTAGAGGTTCGAACCCACAAGGTGCGACGCGATCCAGTTCTGGAACAGGTGCAACAACAAGGACAGCCACAGGTGTAGCGGCCGCCAATCGCCCCTAAGTGACGGTGAGGTGTCACAACGCACTCTTGTGCCAGGCTAGGTGCACCTCGAGACACGCATACACAGTACGTGAACGCAAATGAAAAGCGCGCTCTCTCCTTTGGTCTGCTACTCCCTCGTTTAGTCTCGACCAGAGGCGACCGGTCCAGCGGCGTGCCCTGCCCCCTAACCCACTTACTTTTCTAAAGGCGATGGTGATAATAAAGTAAATTGTAATAATACACATCCCCAATCCATGCGTTCCTCTGTCTCTCGGTGATTTCATTCCCAGCATGAATCTCTCTCAGTGCTTATCTTTGCAGCAATTAGTGAGCGATGACAACTCTGGGTTCCATCTTCACACACACAGTCCACCACAAATACCACACGAGTCCTCCACAGCCATGGTGGGTAGGGGTAGGTGAGTGCATGGCCTTGGTGAGTAGGGATAGTTGAATGCATGATCATGGTGAGTACGGGTAGGTGAGTGCATGACCATGGTGAGTAAGGGATAGTTAGTTGAATGCATGATCATGGTGAGTGGGGGTAGGTGAGTGCAAGATAATGGTGAGTAGGGGGGGGGGGGTGAGTGCATGACCATGATTAGTCGGGGTAGGTGAGTGCATGACCATGGTGAGTAGGCTTCGGTGTTAGCATGGCCATACATTTAAATCCACACACACAAAAAACGTACGCAGAAAGTACCTTGGGCTTTGTGATTTATGCAAAAAACCCATCAGCAGTTCCTGAGGACCGGCTCTAGGTGCGTGCTGGGCCGGGCCCTACACCACCAAACGCTCCCTGTGGTCCACCCGAGTTCACGCTCCTTCGCGGTGAATCGCGGTTATTAGGGTGGGCCCCGTTGGGGGTGGGCCGGTGGGCCCCCACCCCCACAAACACACATCAGCTCTACTGCCCCCACCCCCCCCCATCCCAGAGGAGTTGGGAGAGCCGAAGCACCCCCCCCCCTCCCGAGCACCCCACCCACCTGCTCCCCCGCCGAGTTGACGCTCATCAAGTCCCCCCCGTGGCGCAAGCAGTAGACTCGAGCGCCGGCCCAAGCTAAGCTCTCGCTGGACACGTAGTAGCAGTGGCCGTTGTACTCCTGCCAGAAGGTGGGGCACACCGCGTGGCACGGGGCTATAGGAGGAGGGAGGTAAGAGGAGATGGGGGGGGCGGTAGTTGTTGTGGTTAGAGCGAACCCCGCCGAACCGAGTTCGAGTCCCGACTCACGGCGTGGTGCTGCTGGCCACCACACCCACCTCGTGTGCCGTGCCGGCCTTCAGAGGTGCTCGCTTACAGCACTTGCCACAACAGTCTACTCAGGCTATACTGGGGGGGGGATCTTTGTCTTTGGTGATGAGTGCACTCCTAAACCACTGCGACTGCCGCGCCGGGGAATCGAACCGGCGACCTCTGCATTGCAAGTTTCAGCATTACTCAACGGCAGTAGCTCTGTTTATTAATAATAAAAAATCAGGTTTACAAATTCTCTAATAAATGAGTTACTATACCATCATTTTTTTGTAAAGTTTTGCTGGCTGGCGTGGGTGCGGGCACGCATATTTGCGTCATGACGTCCGTTTCGTGCGTGCCGACGTCACGCCACCCACCCTCCCCGGCCATGGATCCCACCACGTAAACGCGATTGAGGAAGAAGGTTAAACGAAACGAATAATTTTTTATGTTACCGGTTAATGCCCACTGAGCTATACAGCTGTGGGTTTTGTTTTCTTCCCGAAGCGACCTGGCTATCCCGAGTGATATAGCTCAACGAAGTGGCTTATCATCATGTGGACATTTGTAGCCACCGGTTACTCTAAACGCGTGTTGATTCTAAATGTGGAGGGAAACACCGGAGGACCCGGATAAAAATCCACGCGACCACGGGGGGAGAACGTGCAAATATGCAGCAGGCGTCAGGGTCGGGATATCGAACCCACGTCCCAGCAGTAGCAGGGAGGACGGGGGAGAGGCTAGAGAGAGTGCGACGGGAACGGGAGAGATGGGAATAAGGAGAGCGAGGGTGAGAGCTGAGAGAGACAAACAGGGAGAGAGTGGGGAAGGGAGTGGGTGAGATACAATGGAGGGAGGAGATGGATATAGAGGGAGGGAGAGGTCGAAGAGGGGACAGAAGGAATAGAAACATACATAAATTGGGATAGGGGCCGTCCATAAATGACGTCACGCACCTAAAGGGGGGTCAGACATTTGTGACGGGGGAGGGGGGGTTGAGAAATGTGACGTCACATAAAAATGCGCATCTTTAAATAAATATAGAATTGTTATAACAACACTAATTGTTCTAACAACACTCCTACAACAGCAGAGTGCAGCGCCACATTAAATACGCACTACAATGACAATAGTTTAAAGCGATTTGAAGCATGTTTTATTTTCAAAATGGAAATATGGTTTGGGGGGGGGGCAGAGCTTTGTGACGTCATATTTGAGGGGGAGAGTCTGACTTTGTGACGAGTGGGGGGGGGGGGTCAAAAATCGTCCAAAATCGCGTGACGTCATTTATGGACGGCCCCATATACATCACAGATAAGGCTAGAGAGAGGTGGAGAGAGACAGGATCTTCTATAAAATTAAAAGTCTTTCTGGCTGGCTGAGAGGGACGGACGGTGAAGTACAAAGGACGTGCGGTTTGCTCGTTTTAATCATTAAAAGTGGTGGCTCATCATCAACGCGATGGATGAGAACGCGCGTGATCTGGAGCTCGTGATGCGCGCGTGTTTGCTGGGCTTAGGCGCCCTTGGCGGCCATGAACGCGTATAACACCCCCCTTTTAGCGACCAGGCCTTCCTTGTGAGTGTCAAATAAACCTAGACTCCTACCTGTATCCACGTCACCTTGGTACCCCAATGGAACGATCCGTATGTCATAACATATCATATATGCACTGATTTTTCTTTTCGGGGGGGGGGGGTGGTTAATTAATGCGCAAGAATGGTACGTTGCTTTTTAATGATTATGTTTCTGTTCATAGACATTGGCAAAAGAAAGATGGAGTGAAAGATGAACGGTGCGTAAAGAAGCATTGAGCAATCGGAGCGTGCTCGGATTTACCCCGAGAAGCTGAAATAGAAGCATCACTCGGAGAAGACGTGCAAAGTAGAGAACTATTTTATTTCGTTAAGAAGAGTGAGTGCGCTTCTGCAGGATATACTCGTACTATTTAGAAGATAAACTATATATATATGTTATTTTTCCAGGTGAGTCCCACTGAGCTAATCAACTCCTTTTCAGAAGCGACCTGGCCACAAAGTGGTAGCTCAACGAAGTGGCTTATCACGTGGAAATTCATAGCAGTAGCCAAATATTCTAAACGCATGTTTCTAAATGAGGAGGGGAAACTCGGAGGACCCGAAGGAAAATCCACGCGACCACGGAGAGAACATGAAAACTGCAAATATAGAGCAGGCGTCAAGGTCGGGATCGAACCCATGACCTCATGTACACTTGGCGAGGTAGTTAACATCTCGCCACTGTGGCATCACGCTGGTGAGATATGCCCTCGATAAGGGGTGATGGCAAAGATGTCGAGATGAACAACAAAGTGAGAGCCAAAGAACGAAACACGCTGGAGAGGGCATCCTACAGTGAGTTGGAGCGATTCATTCAGTTCATTTGCAGGCGCTTAGTGGATTGTTACATCCCATTACCATCATGACTGGCTTTATTATGATCACCCAATGGGATTCGTCTGAGAGGCCACGCTTTACTGATGAGCATCACATAAATGGAATCCAGCTTTGGTTAACAAATGGTCTGGCCGATTACAACACGGAATTAATTCCCAATTATTTATCAAACCCCGCAAGCTATAATTCTTTACAATACAGTATTAGAATAATTAGCGTTTAAGGAATGGACGATGGAAATTCGTGACTTAGAGCGCTTTGCAAAACACGGTGAAACAGCCTCTGGGTTAACAACACGTGATCCGTGCTTGCTCTGTACAAGCCAACATCAGAAGAATATTGTACAGCATTGATAGACAAAATCAATACTTTGCAAAATCAATACCGTTCAAATCAAGAATAAACAAAACATTCATACGTAAAAAGGTTTCCCAGAAATTAATTCGTGGAACAGTAATTTTTTGAATTCGTGTGAGCCTAATAATTAATCCATCAAAATACTGAAATAATTCGTTGGACTGAAATAATTGAATCCAAATTAACATCCGACCGGGTGGCGCGATTATGCTAAATTGATGTCTGGTCAGTTCAAATACCGCTCGAGGTCGATAAATCTGGTACCATTCTGATGGAAACCAAAGCAGTTGAGCGTATTAACACGCCTCTGACACAGGAATGTGGAATTTCCACGAGTACATCGCTTACTCACCCCATCCCACGGCGATGACCGCGAGGGCGGCCAGCAGGTAACCAAGCATGGCTCCTCAACGATGGTGGTGATGATGATGATGTCGTTGATGAAGTTTATATTGAACGCAGATCCTCGTTATCTTTGATTGGCGGCGCGAGGATTGATGCCCATGGGTTCTAAATTAAAAATCCCCAGCCACCTGGGTCCGGCATCGAACTCTGATATCCTAGGTTTATGCAGTCCTGAAAGCACCACTGTGCATTTAATGCAGTGTTTGGAGTTGAACTCAGTTTGTGGACCAAAATCCAAGTTGGGGAGAGGGTCCTTAGTACTCCCCTCGGTCTCGGGGAACTAAGGTCTGGGGACGAGGATCCGGGATCTAACTGGGAGTTCTGAAGTCCGGGTCTCCGACCGGGCGGGCTATTTATATGCGTGCACTTGCTCATGCGTTAATGTGTAGCCGTACGCGTGCGTGTGCCTGAGTGTGCGTGTGCCAAGTGCCACTAATGAGTCATTGCGTAAACATGCGCGGGTGTACAGGTGTGTCCGCGGAGTTATAGCGAATGTAATAGATGCTAATGAGTAATAGGTGCTCGCTAACAGAGCTTGCCCCTAAATAGTATGGACTTGTTCCAACCATGAGAATGCAACATTTCCAAATTTTGAGGGTCCCAAAACATGTTTGGAGAACCTTCAGCTCGCGGGGCGCACTTCGGTTCATACGTTACAAGGCCCGGTAGTCATGCTCGTATTAAAAGACTGGGCACGTCACAATGTGTCACGATGTATGTGCGACATCAATGACAAACATTTGAGCTGGTTCTGAGCCTCCCTCTAGATCGACTCGGCCTTAAATTGCTTGCCTGGTGTGATATGGTGGTGGTGATCGTAGTGGTCGTGGAAGCGCGGAGTGGTGGTGCAGCGGTTAGCGCGCTGCGTCACGAACCCGTTAGCCCCAGTTCGATTCCCGCTCACGACCACCAACACCAGCGACGGTTATCTGAACCGGTCATGGGCCTCCCCTAGGTGGACTCAGACTGAAATGAGTTCCTGCTGCGGCGTGTAGTAAATATCGCCGCTTTGGGAGACAAAGGCGGCCGGGGGCGTGGTGTTGGCCACCCCACGGCCCTCGCGTCTAGTTCCGGCCTTCGTGGGTGCCCGCGAAGAGCACTCAGCCCGACAGTCTGCTAAAGGGTATAAAGGCGAGCTATTTGTCTTTGCAATTGGGTGAGTTGAGCTCCGCGTGATCTCGTGCGCGCACGAGGCTGGAGGCGCGTGAGTTCGGCTCGTACACGCGCAGCCCCCTGAGCCCCACCCCCTCCTCCCCTCCACCCCCCCTCCTCCCCCCGACGATCTCCGTGACCCCACGACAGTTTACAATTTGAAAGCTGTAAGTGACGATTACATCCCCATAACAGGAAACTAGTGCAGGCCAGAAAAAAGAGTAAAAATAAAGAAAAACAAACACAAAGTGTAACACAACACAAATATCTTCAGGGATTCTTTGCAGCCTTCCCTGTTACGTTCTGCAGTCGTTTCCTGTAATTCATTCCCATTTGGTTTATATAATGCCGATATAAAAATCATAACTGAGGTGGTTAATATATGTCCCATTTATGTGTCTGCATTTGTTTCCCCAATTCAGTTGGCATAAAATATTTTATGTCACTGCGAATAGCTCTGCTGAGAGTACATTTCCTTACCCGACTCCCCTTACTGACATGTATTTTGTGGTTGGCTGGCCTCTAAATTGTCCATTATTCAATTCTCTATATTATTTTTTTACGATTTATATGCACTTTATAGGAGGCTACCTTGTCTTCCTTTTGAATACGTGACAAATCGAAGCATTATTCCAGGACTGGGGTGTTCCATTTTCATGTAAACGTTCCGTAAAAAGGGGCGCTAATTTTGATGCGACATTCAGGCCTGCTTCCTTGATAATGCTCAGTTGTTCAATCTTGTCCAGTTCTTCCTTTTCGTACTTTGAAGGTCAATGGTTACTCTTTCAAATGTGACACCTGCAATCTTCTCCTCCTCGCCTGAAGATTGATATTTTTTGGGGTATATTATATATATATTTTTTAAATCTAGTTTTCTACTATCGAGCATTCTGTTTACATCATTAGGATTCCATCTTGCTCTCTACAGTCCACTAGTCGAGCTTTACCAATCATCAACTTAATTTTTGCTGTTTTTATTGGTTATATGACATCGATGACATGCTTTTTTCTCAAAATCTCTCTCAATTCTTAACGATTGTTCAGTTCCATGTATAGCATTACGTTTTTGTTATTTTTCTTGACTAAGAATCACGGACATTTTTCTAAAATTTTGTATTTTCATCCCATTCCATATCGCTTCGTTTCTTCAGCATGCTGTTCGTGGTTCCACGTAGCTTGTTCTCTTCTAGTTTTTTTTACTTTGCCCCCCTCCCGTCCTACTTTCAATGAATGCCCAGTCCATTACAATCTTGGTTATTTTTCATTACTCGGTGGTGACATCCATTTCATGATTTAGCTTCTCTAGTCAATTGAATCTGCTTGTAATCAGTCTTCCTCCTAAACTCGAATTTTCATCTTAACCACTTATTTTTGCCCTGTAATTAACTTTGTCATCTCTTTGGCGATGAAGTGTAACTTGAATTACATTAGCCTCGTGATCACTTCCTGTATGTCATTTTCTGGGTGTCTGTGAGAAGTCAATTTCATTTCTAATTTCTCTATTTGAGATCCTCCATATCAATGCCATCGTCTCCGTGTTTCTGAGGATGACGATGGAGGTGTTAGTAGTAATTAAGGTGGTGGCGACTTTTCTAACCGCAGTAGCGATGATGACGATGAGACTAAGGATAATAGCAGTCACGACAGCGGAGATGTCAACGGTGATACATTGATATTGGCATTTTAATTGCACTGGAATGACTAAATGAAAGATACAACTAAAAAAATAATCAACACCTATTTCAACGATACGCCGATAAAATTCCCAGATTAGGGATTAAACGACACAAAAGGCTTCTTCTGACATGGTTATACAACAGCAGATGAGAGCGCGTGCCACTCATTGCTTCCGTCGCCGCACTTAAACACATAAACCTCTCGACCTGCGCTTGTAAACTGGAAGCGGCCTCATGTCGCATCTTCCTTTATTGAGCCTTGCCGTGAGTAAAGTTACGCTCCGTCAATGGTTAGACTCGGACTAACAGGGGGTTTCACAAGTGCGACACAAGGTGAACATTTAGAGGCCCCGTGGCATCAATATTTAACCGTGACTGTGGTAAATGGGAATGAGACACTTCAAAGGGCTAGCGAGTCATACTGAAGGTAGGAATGTGATTTTACGCACACATAAATAGCTAAGGGTATAATAGTTCAGTCAGCAGAACTGCAAGACTTATAATTGGGTCTTGGCACGTTTATAATGTGTACAGCGAACTCGTCCTCCACCATATCACCGTCAACATCATTATCACCTCCACCACGACCATCATCACAACCAAGACATAACCACCAAAACTTTCATCAAAATTACCAGAAATATTACATATTTCATCACCTCTGCCACAATCACCACTATCGTCATCACAGCTAGCGTCAATCTTACCACTCACCATTACCACCACTCTCACGAGAGCTCTCATCCACTTCAACTATGCAGCAACTCTTACCTCCACCTATGCAACATCTCCATCTGTCACCTTCCTGCTCCAGTTGTCATGATCCTCATCCATGTCTATATATTTGAAATTGTAGGACAGTCCTCGACTTATAAACGGGTTACGTTCCTGAGACCCGTTCGTAAATCGATTTGTTCGTATCTCAGAACTCAATGCTGTACTGTATTTTATTGTACAGTGTTATAAATTGTGTTTTGATTCAACAAAAAATGAAAACATCGTTAAACGAATAAATAGGAAATATTGTACATTTGCATGTAACACTGAAATAAATACTGTATAGTAAATAAAACATTAAAATAATGGGACACGAAAAGAAAAGAAATCTGTTTTATTTTCACTTACCTTGAGTTCTGATTCTGGCTTGCTAATCGAAGGGGTGTGCATCTCACAGAGGACAGCTCCACCAAACAAAATAGTTCCGCGGTTCGGTTTATAAGTACGATCGAATGTTCGCAAGTCGGATGGTTAAAAATAATAACATAAGTCGGAAATTCGAATCTTGAGGACTGTTCGTATTGTACTGTATATTTTCATCACCATCATGACAATTACCATCAAAATTGCATCCGCCACAACTATCTTCATCAACATTGTCATTTGCACAATTATGCTTTCAAAAATAACATTCATTTAAATACGTTTTTGGAAGACAATGTTTTAAGTTGTTTGTACATTTCTCTTTCGTTTATTAGAAATTATTAAAGTCATGATTCAATTTAATGCGAGATATGTTTACAGGTCTGTTTCCCAATTTTATCCCAATTGTGCTGTCAGTGTTACGTCACTTTACGAAGAATCCATTGGAAACCCCCTGCATTACAGAATAGCCCGTACAATTGGATATCACCATAGTAATGTTCGTTGCATTACAGTAAAACCGATATATTTCATTCTTCACCAAATTGAGGGCAGAACCATATTTCATGTTTTTTTGCACATTCATTGGTAACTAGGCAGAGGGCATCAACTTGCTACACTCGAGAACCCAGTTTTATCACAGGATCTCAACAGTGTCAGCTTAGCGCTCTGACCTCTGAGCAACCCACCTCCTTTATAATTAACAGTGTATTGTATAATTAACCGAGTTAAACGTGTGAATAATAGCAGCATGATACGCAAAGTGAACCTCTGCATAAAACAGCCTCCATTCTTCAAGACGTCTTCACACTGTCACCGTGGCCACCTCATTAGCGATTCCTAGAGGAGAGAGAGATTATGAGAGTTGCTAGAGAGACAGATAGAAACAGTAAGAGCTGTTAAAGATAAAGTGATGGGACATGTAATTGGTGGCAGGAGTGGCACAGTGGGTCACGCACTTCGATAAGAAACCGGCAACCCTAAATTTGATTCCTCGCCATGGCCAACATCAGTGACGAGTGATATGTGAACCAGACAGTTCTCGCCACCGTGCCCAACTCACCAAGTATTGTCAAACATGACTGACAAAGTGAACTCACGAGTGGCTGTAAAATAATTGTTTCGAGTTCCAGTCGGGATTAGAGAAGCATACATCTGAGGAAGTGGGTATACAGGGCATCCACTATTAAATCATTAAAATTAAACGGAAGATTCATCAGGGTCAATAAAACTACAAAAAAACACTTGTCCGTGTGAAGATGTTATCGCGCGAGTTCCATTGCTCTCATCCTCCACATCCCAATCCATGGTGCTGGCGACATTTAAGATTTGAGAAAGTCTTAGGTATTTTCCAGCGTCATGGGTGTAATTGGTCCAAATGCTCATGCGATGGCGCTCTCGAAATCAAACCAAGCTATTCATTTCTTGGTTCACATGTTATCTTTCACTAAACCCCAAAATGCAACCGTGCAGGTAAGACTGAAGTTTAAATAAATTACTTAACAATAGTTAATATCTTTATGGACCACCCTGAAAGTTGTAACCTATTACAAGTCTTTCCAGAGTGGGGTATTTAAATAAGATTTTACATTTTATAATTCTTGACTGTTGTTTATTTTAAGTCTATTACATTTTTGATTATTTATCTTGTGTTGATCGCCGATTGTTTATTGTTTATTTATGTCTGTTAATTGAGATTCATTTTTTAATTGCTTGGTTGCACCGTGGGATCAAGAGAGAGGACTGTAATTTCATCTGTGTTGTATGTCATGCATGTAACACACTTGACAATAAAGTGACTTTTGACTTTGACTTATAAGTTTGAATCGGGGATGGGGTGTAGGGGACGTCAAATCAATGTATCTTCCTTCTTCAACGAGTATAAGTAACCGCTTATTTATGTTGGTGACCCTAAGCCAGCGGTGGAAATTCCATATTCCCATGGTAGAGACCAGTCTTTTCAGAGAGTGACTTCAGTTGATTTCCCACAGTGTGGTGCTCATGTTATCAACCTCGGAGAAATTATGCACCTCATCCCATTTACATATTTCCCCACCTCCCGTTACTCTATCTCCATTATACCTCTCTTTGTGTGAATGAGTCCTGGATGTGGTGAAGTGACCTCTCTGTGGAAGTGGTTAAAGGTTTGAGTCTAGATCACGGTGAAGAGGTCCATCTACAACTAACAAGAGGTTTCAGTTATAAACTTAGAGCAAAAGTGAGGTTAGGGTTTTTCTACAGGTGGTTATAGGTTTGAATCCTGGGCATGGTGGAGGAGTTAGGTTCCTCTATATGTGGGTATAGGTTTGAGTCCTGGACGTGGCGAGCCTGGTGCTGCATGGTCTGCTAAAGGCTTGCTCACCACACATGTTCTCAAACATCTTGATGTAGATGTACCCATCGAGACCCCACTCCGGGCCCCACGAGTTACGGACAATCCAGTACGGGAGGTCACCTACACATGTGGACACACAAACACAGCGACACACACAGCGATAAGCACACAAGGACGTGCATGAATGCGCGGAGTAAGGACGCTGAATAATATTTACACATGCATGCGCACATCTATACCGACAATGTCATCAAGCCCTGCCAATCAGCTCTCACCCAGAGGCTCACATGGGAGTAGAGTTGAGACCTTTTTGTTCAATTATTTTGATGTTGTCCAATTAGTCGGGAAATGGAACTGATAATCGGGAAAGTGATCGATTACTTAAAAAATGCGACAGCCCAGCTGTAGGTCACAGCGTTTCGGTGCTTACCAAGTGAGTATCCGGTGAGTGTGCCGGCGTGGTTGGGTGTCGAGGAGGAGCAGTGGTGCTGCACCACGCCACCCAGGTAGTCCTGCCAGCTCACTGCATCCACACTCACGGCCAGCGGACCCCGGCCCACCAGCCAGCCCATCATGGCCTCTTCGTCATCGCTGCTCACGGGACACAAAGAACCCCCACATAGCCTTTTACAGACTGTTGCGGCGAGTGCCGTTAGCGAGCACCTATGAAGGTCGGCATGGCGCACAAGGAGGTGATGGGACCAGCACCTCGCTCGACCGGCTTTATCCCCAATACTGATGTTTACACACTGCACCAGGTAATAATTTTAAAGCCGAGTCCACCAAGGGGAGGACTAAGATTGGTTAAAGATATTCGCCACTGATGTTGACTGTGAGCGGAAATCGAGCTCTCGTCGCCGGGTTCATAGAACCGTGCGCTAACATCTACATTACCACTCCTCAAAGACAATGATCACCCCAATAGTCTTAACACACTCCTGGGGCAAGTGCTGTTAGCGAGCACCTATTACGGTTGGTATGGCACACGAGGGGGTGGGTGTCCAGCACCATGCCTGGCTGCCTTTATCCCCCAGCGCTGATGTTTACACGCTGTACCAGATACTCATTTGAGGCTGAGCCGAATTAGGGGAGACCCAGAACTAGTTCAGATAATCATTACTGATGTTGGCTTTGAGCAAAAATCGACTTCAGGCTGCCAGGTTCACAGCACAGCAAGCTAACCCCGACACTACCACTCTTCACACAAAGTCACAAGCACACACATATGCAGGCACACACACGTATGCATAATGATATAGGCACGCACACACACCACTCACACTGCTTGTACGCACGCACGCACCGGAAGGAGTGTGATGCAAAGTCCTTGATTTCCACACCAGGAGTGGAGTTCGTAAAAATCCGGCATGGACCAGCACTGTTAGTGAATGGGTACAAGGATTCCAGAACCAAATGCAACCGTGTCTACACACACACATACAACAAAACATAAAAAAAGATTAGCCACAAATGAAATCGTCGAAAAATCTGATAATGAAAGCTGATGATGTAAAAGTCAAAAGTATAAACGTGAGGTGGTCGACATCTCAGTTGGTCTAGCTAAGCCTGTGATGGAAATTTCACATTCCTTTGACAGCGGTCAGACTATTTATAAGACAATAACAGAAATGGGACTAATTTAATTGATCTCAAAGTAAAGATAGGCCAATTGTATGACCGGCGGGGATATGAACTAGTAACCCTCACGCTGGCAATCATCAGTGTCAAGAGTTTTTCAAATGTTGCTTTGGATGTTTTGAGAATATTTACCATATGGGTTGTTTGAATGCAAGCTGGAAAATAGGTTTAAGCAGGTTAAACCATGTTAGCCCTGTTACCTAGCTTGGTGCAAGCACCTTGATGACGTCAAAGATGCTTATTGGTTCATGTCTGTTGTCGTTGTTGTTGGTGACATTATAGTTGCTGTCATTGTTGTCGTTGCTGTTGTGTGCGGGACCATGGTCATACCTTATTGAGCCAGGAGAAGGCCGTGACAGTATCACCCCCCTGGCAGCCGTGGTTGACCCTGGAGCAGTCGAGGACCTGCTGGACGCTCAGGGGTTTCAGGAGGCCCCCCGTTAGCACGCTGGCGCTCTCCACGACCTGGACGGACGCAAACGCCCAGCAGCCGCCGCACTACACAGACGCACGCACAGGCGCACACACAGGCACACACGTGTATGCATTTGTATGGAGAGATATGCAGACATTCCTACAGGGATAGACACACACATGGGTGGGCAGATAAAGACAAAGATCCCCCGTATCACCTTAACAGACTTTTTTGGGGCAAGTGCTGTGAGTGAGCACCTATGAAGGCCAGCAAGGCACACAAGGGGGTGGGTGGCCAGCACCACACCCGGCTGCCCTTGAAACCCTCGTGGCAATGTTTATACATCATACCAGGTACTTATTTTAAGCTGAGTCGACGTAGGGGAGGCCCAAGACGGGTTCAGAAAATCGTCACTGGTGTTGGCCATGAGCAGGAATCGAATTCAGATCGCCGAGTTCGTTGCGCGGTGGTAATCACTCCACATGCAGGGGCAGAAATGCAATCACAAGGAAATAGAAAAACATCCTCCCCTATAGGCTTTAACAGACTGTTGGAGCTAATGCACGATGGCATGGTATGGCCACCACCACCCAGTGTAGATGTTTACACACCGCACTGGGGACTCATTTACAAATGAGTCAACCATGGTAAGGCTCAGGACTGATTGAGATTTGAACTACCAGGTTCACTGTGCAACCACTCCCCATGATACACACGCAGAATGAAGCACACACAGGATGAGTATGCATATGCCAGTATACGGGCACAGGTAGAGACAGGAGCATGGCTACTGGTGGGAAAGATGTGTACATGGGCATGGGGACACATGGGTCGCATGTCATGAGTACTATTCACACACCAAACACAAAGGTATACAGCGTAGGGCATGCGTGGGAGAATGAGTATACTTTCAGAAGATTGCATGCACACTTGTGTACATGGGTGAGTACGTGGACATGCACTCATACAGTGGTGATTAAAGCTACCAAACAAATACCCTGTTTTGCCAGGACAGTCCAGCTTTCAAAAAGGCTGTCCCAAAGCTTTTTCAAAAATCAGGATAGTGTCATGGCTTACAATTTCTGGTCTCGTGCTCGACTCATAATACGGGCAAAGGACGTGGCTGCCTGAGTGGTGATTGATGCTGGCAGAGTAGTGAGCAGGGCCTATCAGATGTAGGTGGGGCTAATGTCAGAAAACAAAAGGCGGCCACCTCACTGTGTGCGGAGCTAGTGGTGGCACGAGTGTGGCTATGTAAAAGTTGGTAGGGTTTGGTGGAGGGAGTACCTGCCACCTTATGATGTATCTTGGTGGAGCCTCCAATAAATTTGGTAGCTTTAGGCAGTGATGGTGGGGATGGTGGTAGAGGTGATAGTGGTGGTAGTGATGACAGTGACACTGGCAGGCAGTTGGTAGTAAAGATGGCATTGATAAAGGAGGGCGATTACTGATGATGTTTGCGGTGATGTTGGCTGTGAACCTCACAGACTCCTGGTTCTTCACAGCTGTCACCGCTCGCTTGTCCCTCCAGTCAAAGTGCGTGGGAAGACTGGAGAGCTGAACATGGGGCCCAGGTGGGGCTGAGGCTCCACTGTGAACAGGGGGGCCCTTTGTCCCCAGCAGAAACATTTCTGCATAAGGGGGTGCAGTGGAAGAGAACATAAGCCAGTGTGTGGCAAAAACAAGCTTAGCCTGGCACAAGCATCATGATGTCACCACGAGATATTGAGAATGGTGCTGTCGTGTGTGCACCTATGTATCAATAGCAGTGGGTAAACAAACATGGTCACAGCTACATTAATCCTTCCATTTATACTCTACTCCACTAAAATATTCCGGGGAAATTACAGAATAAGCAGCATGTTATCTCATCAACCTCAGTACACTCAGTATAACTTTTAATACTGATTCTAAGATATGGGAGCCATGGATTTCACTACAATCACCTGTTGGCAAGGAAGAGAGTCATTATAAAGCAGTGGGTATCTATAAATAGATTATCCTGTACAATACAATACATATAAATTGTAAATGTCGAGCTCTGCAATTACTTTTTCACGCCATTGCCAGTGAAAGGACTTCCACTAGAGGCAGTTCGAGAGTACCCCTCTCCAGAGAATCTTGGCCTACTCTTCCATGCCGACCAGGGGTCTTGGAAGACCTGCCGTTCAACTTCAGCAAACAAGTATCCAAAGTGTAATATGGTGCAGTGATTGGAATCGGGGACATCAGAAGTGCTGGCCAAGCAGGATCGACAAGGCCATTATGATGAGACAATACTCCCCCCGCTCTCCTGCATAATGAATAGATGTTATAAATCGTCTTAACTCAGCTTGCCCCCCCCCCCTACCTTGGCTCCTCCCCCCCTTACCCTATATAGTCGCGTTTCTCTATTAGCTCTCTTCACTTACTACAGTGATTTTGGCTGTAACGGTTCCACCTGAAGACGGAAGCTTGCGTTGCCTCCGAAACGTCGTGATTTAATTTAGTTGTTTTTCATATATTTATTTTTTTACCTCCGTGACTTTACCGAAAAAACCAAAGAGTATGAGACAGTACCCCTTCGTGTTGCGCCGTCTCTCTCGATTGCCATACCTCGGAACTCTTGCGGGGTGAGGTCGGAGAAGCGAGTCACTCCGTAGCGGGGCCGCCACCGCGAGCCGTTGTGCCGGGCGCTCGCAGCGGCGTTGAGCCATTCGTGTCGGCGAAGGCTCGCCTAGAAAACACAAGACAAAGATGAATGTCTCTGGCTCTACGAGTATCGGTCATTAACAGTGCACCCACAGATCACTCGTGTTGCCTTCGTCTGGCTCTGTGAGCCTGTCATTAACAGTGCACCCACAGATCCCTCACGTTGCCTTCGTCTGGCTCTGTGAGCCTGTCATTAACACTCAAAGGCGTAGCTAGGATATTTTGCGCCCGGGGACGAACTATAAAATTGGCGCCCCCCCCCCCCCCCCCCGTTTAATCACGTACCAAAATGTAATTACATGACATGTAGGTTGTGTGTGGCGGGACATATAAACTTTTAGGTTGAGGTGTAGATTTGTGCAGTAGTTTCAGGCTGCCGCGCCCGCCGCAATAAGTTATAATGTAACGTTGTAAGCCTCATTTTGGCGCCCCTTAACCTTGGCGCCTGGGGACATATGTACCCTCTGCCCCCCCCTAGTTATGCCTCTGTTAACACTGCACCAATAGATCACTCGTGTTGCCTTCGTCTGAACCTCAGTTATACTCTTTGGTTTTTTCGGTAAAGTCACGTAGGTAAAAAATTTAAATTAATTAAATTACAACGTTTCGGGCGCAACACAAGCGTCCTTCGTCAGGTGGGGACAACTTAGCGAAAGTACACCGCTTAAGTGAAAGCACACCGCTGAAGTGTGTCTCTGAGACACCCCACCTGAAGAAGGACGCTTGTGCTGCGCCCGAAACGTCGTGATTTAATTAATTTAAATGTTTTACCTACGTGACTTTACCGAAAAAACCAAACAGTATGAATCCTTGCAGTCACGAAAACTTCAAATCTAGAAAGAATGAACCTCAGTTATTAACAGTGGCTGGACCCTAGGGATTCCGCATGTTGCCCTTAGTTTTCTCACCTGGTATACGGCGAATCTCTCGTCGTATTCCCGCTGGGAGCCGTACTTCTTGGCGAACCTCAACACAAACTCCTCGAAGGACGAACCTGCCCCATGGTCGCTACTGCGGTTAACCGAGTAGGAATTGCGGTTAACCGAGTCGGCATTGCGGTTAACCGGGAGGATATCGCGATTATCGCGATCGGCATCTCCAAAAATCGGGACGCACAACGACGCGGCGAAGATGACCAAAGTAATCGCATTACCGGTAAAAAAACACATTTTATTTCTTGTTTAATAATAAGAAAAAAATAACCGTACACAAACTCCCCCGGAAAACTCTATAAACAAAAGATGCGATATCGAAGCACGCAATTAATTGAGCAAAACACACAAAGCGTTACGAATTGTCACGTTCCGTTTAATACGTGACAACCCTTACTAATTGGCCGTGTCGGGTGGCGGCGGGTTTAACGACACATGTACACGCCCACCCCCCGCCCCACGTGATGAAAGACGTTAACGGGCTGCAGTAACGCGTCACATCCGCCGCCGTCTACGAGCGCGGAAAAAACTCCCCCGCACGTGCCCCTCCCCCCGCCCCTCGCGCCGCGTTCTTTGCTCAACGGTGGAAAAAAAGTGGGGGGGGGGGTCGCCACGTGGGGGGGGGGGGGTCGCCACGTGGGGGGGGGGGGGTCGCCACGTGGGGGGGGGGGGTCGCCACGTGGGGGGGGGGGTCGCCACGTGGGGGGGGGGGGGCTCGTCCTGAATCCGCGCTCGCAAAACGAAGCCGTGAACGATTTCACCGACTTCGCGAGCTTCGTTCGAGGCGAACTTTTACGCCGCGCTCCGTGTGCCCGAGACGCCTTCCTGACACGAGTGACGCCGGCCTCGACGAGGAGAGGCCGCGCCTCTCTCTCGCCTCGCCTCTCTCGCGCGTTTCCGTAAACGCAACTCGCCCCCAGGGTAGATTCGGCAGCGCTAGACGACAAAAAAAACGGCAGATTTTTAATTGCGCTCTGCAATTTCTCGTTCTATAGAGTTGTGTACGTTCGTAGTGAACGCGGCGAAATTAGATTGTGTGTGTGTGTGCTCCGTTACGTTGCATAGCAACGCGGCCTGGGGAAAACGGAGCCCCCCCCCCAGCAATGACCCTGAATGATGAGGGCTCAAAGAGCCAGGCTCAGGGTCAATGATGGTCCAGTGGCAATGTTTGGGGCTCAAAGAGCCAGTCTAAGGCTCATTTAGGGTTCCGTGGCAATGTTTGCGGCTCAAAGGGCCAGCCAGGCTAATGATCCATTGGGGTTCAGTGTCAATGTTTGGGACTAAAAGAGCCAGTTAAAGGCTCCATTAAGGTTAATTAGCAATGGTTGGAGCTCAAAGAGCCAGCCAGACGAATGATCCATTGGGGTTCAATGTAAATGTTTGAGACTAAAAGAGCCAGTCAAAGGCTCCATTAGGGTTCCGTGTACTGGGTGGTCCAGATGTCTTGTGACCCCCCCCCCCCCGCATTTTATTATCTAAAACGTAATATGTTTACGTAACAATTATTTAAAACAAATGAATATACATAGGAAAAAATGTTAAGGGTCAATTAATCAAGGTCACGATACGTCCGGACCACTCTGTAGATGCCTGGGGCTCAGAGCCAGCCAAACTAAGTTTCTTTTAGAGTTCAGTGTCAATGCCTATGGCGCTATTGTTAATGCATGAGGCTCAGAGGCAGACTCGTACTCCATTAGGGTTCAGTGTCAATGCCTATGGCGCTATTGTTAATGCATGAGGCTCAGAGCCAGACTAGTACTCCATTAGGGTTCAGTGTCAATGCCTATGGCGCTATTGTTAATGCATGAGGCTCAGAGGCAGACTCGTACTCCATTAGGGTCCATTGTCAATGCCTATGGCGCTATTGTTAATGCAAGAGGCTCAGAGCCAGACTAGTACTCCATTAGGGTTCGGTGTCAATGCCTATGGCGCTATTGTTAATGCATGAGGCTCAGAGGCAGACTCGTACTCCATTAGGGTTCATTGTCAATGCCTATGGCGCTATTGTTAATGCAAGAGGCTCAGAGCCAGACTAGTACTCCATTAGGGTTCGGTGTCAATGCCTATGGCGCTATTTTTAATGCATGAGGCTCAGAGGCAGACTCGTACTCCATTAGGGTTCATTGTCAATGCCTATGGCGCTATTGTTAATGCATGAGGCTCAGAGCCAGACTAGTACTCCATTAGGGTTCGGTGTCAATGCCTATGGCGCTATTTGTTAATGCAAGAGGCTCAGAGGCAGACTAGTACTCCATTAGGGTTCGGTGTCAATGCCTATGGCGCTATTGTTAATGCATGAGGCTCAGAGGCAGACTAAATCTCCATTAGGGTTCATTGTTAATGGCTTAGACTCATAGGAGCAGAGCAAAGCTCCTACGTACAGAGCCAGACTAAGTGGCCTCGTCGTGTATCTATATTCTCAAAGCCATGTGTTCCTCTGTCAGTGCAACTCCAGCGTGCATCTCTCCATGCCGCTTGCTTGTACTTTCAGGTTTCTTCCATTTACACGGCGTACACAGGGGCCGTCCATAAATGACGTCACGCACCTGGGGGGGGGGGGGTCAGACATTTGTGACGAGGGGGGGAGTTTGAGAAATGTCACATCAAAATGCGCAACTTTAAATACATGTTGAATTGTTATAACAACACAAATTTTTAATAATTTTCATTATAAACTATTTTATTATTTAAATTTACTAAGGTCACCTTTTATTAATTCCATGAAGGAGCATTTTGCTTCTCCATGGGAGAATGGAGAAGCATACATTTTGTAAATTTTTTGAATTATTGTGATTAAACATTTTAATTCTAATGTTTCTACCAGGGCTTTTCATTCTGTGGAATGAATATATGATTGTTATAATTGGACTCTCCATTTTGCTTCGTTCTACAAAGTTTCAAGTATTTTTTTATAGTTATAATTACTTTTAATATTTTATAATTATAAGATAGTTTAAATATAATACTCTGAACATCTGCAGTTTTAGTTAGACGTTGAATATTTTCAAGTGAATTTTATGCAAAATTTCAGCTTTCCAACGCCTCCTTTTTAATAAATGTGTTCTCCTACAACATCAGAGTGCAGCGCCACATTAAATACGCACTACAATGACAATAGTTTAAAGCGATTTGAAGCATGTTTTTTTGGGGGGGGGGGGGCAGAGCTTTGTGACGTCATATTTGAGGGGGGGTCTGACTTTTTGTGACGCCGTGTGACGAGGAGGGGGGGAGTCAAAAATCGTCCAAAATCGTGTGACGTCATTTATGGACGGCCCCACAAATGATGAAACATGAACAGGACGGAACGCGCAGATCATGCACATTTAAACTGGCCCGCCCCTACTGGACGACTGTGGAAAAGAGCTTAATAGCTCGTCGGATTTACTCCAGGAAAATGTAAGATTCCGGTAAACCATAACTTGGTGTAATTGTATTGTTGGTAAACATCTCTAAATGCCTGGAAGTGTGTTATATGAATGTAATAATGTAATACTGTATATGTTGAAGAACATTCCCACAATTTAATCTGCCAGCAACATTTAATAGGTTTTTTTTAATATATTCGTTTATTTAGGAGTACGTTTTGATTATCGCGAGGTTTGCTACTCACCAGTTAAAGTTAGGTAACTGTTAATTTGGCATTTAAAAAAAAAGACTTAATCAGTAAAGTTTCAAATATAATTCTCATCAGGCCTCATAAGTGTTCAAAGGGACAGTCTCCAAATCGTATCCAGTCTATCTCTCCGGCCTCTCTACGTGTCATCAATAAAGAAGGCCCATTCCCCGAAACGTCGTTTAATTAAAACATTGAGGATTGTGTAACATTCGTTAGGGTTATTGCGGGCGACGTTGGTACCTAAGTTTCCGTAGTGTAGTGGTTATCACGTTCGCCTAACACGCGAAAGGTCCCCGGTTCGAAACCGGGCGGAAACATAGCTTTTATTTTTTATATATTAACGTTCATGTAGCTACATTTTTTTATTGTTATTGATCGTATAATGTTCATTTGCTTTTAAAACGTCGCGAAAATATCTAAAACGTTAATATAATCGAGCTAATCGAGCGCTTCCTGCTTTTGCTTATCGATGCTAGGATTTGGAAATTCCTTTCACCGCAGCTTGCGATGCACTTTATGAGAGCCCTTAACCAAGAAGACGCTTTCTATAACTCGACATTACAACAGGCAATTGTTACACGAGGGGCAGAGCAAAACTGAGAAATGTACACTCAGATTAATTGGGTAAAATTAATTACATTTTGAGATACGAATTCGGAACAACGAACGGCATTAGGGGGCGATATGACCATTTAAGTTCCGAACGCAAGTGCATCGTAAACAATATCATAAGCGGTAATCATGTGCAAATTTAACATAAGTCTGGCCTTTTACAGGCTTAAATGTTTGCTTCACGTTTACTACATCGGAATAAGAGTGATGCTGCTGCAGCTAGTCACGCCGGTCTTTGATCCCCGAGGTGAGAACGGGGATCCCCCTCCCGCGGCGCGAGCCCCGGCCGCCTACGGTCGCCCCAAACGGGCAGGGATTCTAGGCGAGGCCGTGGCTTCGTTCGGGCCTTCGGTCAATCGGCCGTGGTGAATCCACTGCTGGAGAGAGGCCCTCCCCAATCAGCCATTTACCAATCTAGCGATGTTAATACAATTGTTGTAGAGGATAATTGTTTTTTTTCCTAATACATGTTTTAATGCCACGGCTACAATGTCATTGCGGATGTATTATGATGAAAGATTAATTTTAAAATGTTTTTTTTGTTGTTGGTTCATTTTTAACTTTGACCTAACATTAGCCTGGTAGGCTTGTAATTACTTTGCTGTGTTGTGTGTTTCTGACCCCACGGGCATCTTGAAGAGGCCTTAATCCAGCAGTGGATTGACCACGGCTGAGCATGATAATCCGTGCACTGTGGGAATTTTTGTTGATTTTGTTAATTGCAAATTATATTTAACAGTCGTAGGTGATCTTGACTTAAAGATTTCGTGACTGCCACGTGGCTTTACCGAAAGACCCAAATAATAGTCATAGGTGACTTAAATTAAACACGATAATATAACTCACTTTTTTTTGTGCGAGTTACAATGCCTGCCAGGATCATTCATTGGTTTGGCACCATTCGCATAATAGTTTTCAGCAGCGCCATCAATAAACCATGATTATCATCATTTTGACAGAGAACCACTTTGTGAAAAGTAAACACCGGCCATCCTGTGGAAATACTAATCACAGGAATGTGGAATTTCCACCACGACTTTTAATACCACCCGATGCTCACCATAAAGAGAATACAGACTTCTTTTGTATTTAAAAGGTGTTGTCTGGTTAACGAAAGGACATGAGTGAATAATCTCAGATGTTCCTCGTGGAGGTGTTGCCATCTCAATGGCCGACTGATGTTGTCAGACGACCTGCATGGATTACCCCTAGTCCCATGGAGATAGAGTATGAACATTTAAATAGAAGAGATCTGTCGGATTGTTATATAAGGTACGCTTTTTTCAAACTACAGGGCTCCCTATTTACAGTAGAACGCGGATGTATATTGCGTCTAAATCAGGGGTCGGCAACCAATGTAAGAAGATTTTAAAAAATCGGTAAAAAAACTCAATTTTTCAAGAGCCGCAATGCATGTGAGTGAATACGAGACGGCGGTCCTTAATAAATAACGTCACGAAGCACTCCTCAAAGGGCCACATGTGGCTTCGGCGCCGCAGGTTGCCGACCCCGGGTCTAAATGCGGGGACATCTCAAGACTTTTTAGACAAAAAGTAGGCATATTTTATCGAATAATGGAGGCAGTCGGTCATAGAGGGGGGAAAAAAGAGAGGTCTTGAACCTGGACTATTACAAATGGGATTGCTCTGTCACACGGTTCAATAAAGGACTGACTTTGGTAACCCCCCATGCACCCTGCTGCTGTCAGCTTTGCCCCGCCAGACCGGGCGTGTTGCCGTGGTGACGGGAGGTGGACGAGGAATCGGTTTGGAGACAGGGAGGCGACTGGCTGAGTTGGGAGCCCACGTCATCCTTGGTACGACCGTGGGTTACACACAGACACAAACACGTGGGTCATCCTTGGTACGACCGTGGGTTACACACAGACACAAACACGTGGGTAATCCTTGGTACGACCGTGGGTTACACACAGACACAAACACGTGGGTCATCCTTGGTACGACCGTGGGTTACACACAGACACAAACAAGTGGGTCATCCTTGGTACGACCGTGGGTTACACACAGACACAAACACGTGGGTAATCCTTGGTACGACTGTGGGTTACACACAGACACAAACACGTGGGTCATCCTTGGTACGACCGTGGGTTACACACAGACACAAACACGTGGGTCATCCTTGGTACGACCATGGGTTACACACAGACACAAACACGTGGGTCATCCTTGGTATGACCGTGGGTTACACACAGCCACAAACACGTGGGTCATCCTTGGTACGACCGTGGGTTACACACAGCCACAAACACGTGGGTCATCCTTGGTACGACCGTGGGTTACACACAGACACAAACACGTGGGTCATCCTTGGTACGACCGTGGGTTACACACAGACACAAACACGTGGGTCATCCTTGGTACGACCGTGGGTTACACACAGACACAAACACGTGGGTAATCCTTGGTACGACTGTGGGTTACACACAGACACAAACACGTGGGTAATCCTTGGTACGACCGTGGGTTACACACAGACACAAACAAGTGGGTCATCCTTGGTACGAACGTGGGTTACACACAGACACAAACACGTGGGTCATCCTTGGTACGAACGTGGGTTACACACATACACAAACTCGTGGGTCATCCTTGGTACGACCGTGGGTTACACACAGACACAAACACGTGGGTCATCCTTGGTACGACCATGGGTTACACACAGACACAAACACGTGGGTCATCCTTGGTATGACCGTGGGTTACACACAGACACAAACACGTGGGTCATCCTTGGTACGACCGTGGGTTACACACAGCCACAAACACGTGGGTCATCCTTGGTACGACCGTGGGTTACACACAGACACAAACACGTGGGTCATCCTTGGTACGACCGTGGGTTACACACAGACACAAACACGTGGGTCATCCTTGGTACGACCGTGGGTTACATACAGACACAAACACGTGGGTAATCCTTGGTACGACTGTGGGTTACACACAGACACAAACACGTGGGTCATCCTTGGTACGACCGTGGGTTACACACAGACACAAACACGTGGGTCATCCTTGGTACGACCGTGGGTTACACACAGACACAAACACGTGGGTCATCCTTGGTACGACCGTGGGTTACACACAGACCGACAAGACGCATAGACATGCAGATGGACATAAACTTAGATGCACACACAGACACAAACATCCCCTGTATAGCCTATCAACAGTTCTTTGTGGGGAGTGCTGTTAGCAAGCACCTATTTTAGGCCAGCAACGACTCCCGAGAGAGTAGTGTCGCCAGCACCACGCACAGCCGCCTTTGTCTCCCCAGTGCTAATGAGTACATACCATACTAGGTGGTCACATAAGGCTGAGTCGACCAACGGCAAACGCAGAACCGATCCTAATATCACTTTCCACTGATGTTAGCCGTGGTCTGGATTTTAAATCAAAAATGCAGACGGACTTGTTCACGTATTTATAACAAAGATGAGTAGGCAGACACAGAGATTCACACAATGCAGACATACTGGCTGACATAAATACAGATACATATTTACAGATACAGAGTGATACATCCATCATCTGTGAATATTGGTCAAATGAGCAAGAAAAATTAAATAAAGTGTGGAAAAGCCCCAAGGGAAGTCCACAATTTGAAGCTGAGCTAGGAATTATCCAGCAGCAGTTTATACTGGATATGACCTCTACACTATTCAATTATGTAGTACTTTGACATACTATACACAAGACTGTTTATATATGTGTCCTTTTTTGTGGTGATCACTAAATTTTATGGCGTATTAATAATCTTATTTTCGTTCAGTTTGTCAAGGAGTTATTTACTTGTCCAATTCCTAATTGAGTTTTAATTGCTTTGTCCTTGCCTGTGTTTTTGTCTGTTCATCAGCGTCCAACAATGAGAAGGAAGGGAACGAGGCTGCTCAAGCACTGCGTTCAGACACGGGGAATGACGAGGGTGCGTAACATCCCACGCCACCCTATGGAAGCCACCTACACGACCGCAAAACCTCACGTTACCTGTGTGGTGGTACTCAGCTTCTCTCGGTGGCACTTAGCAGCCAGTGGCGGAATATCCACATTCCCACGACAGAAGCTAGTCTCTCTCTAAAACCAACACTGTTCTTGGGCAAATAGCCAAATTACCAACCACCAAATCACCTTAATTCATTACATCACACTAATTGACCCTCCATTCTATTTGGATCTCGAAAGACATGCAGGTGTGAGCCTTGTTAGTAATTAGATGAGTGACCACCTACACTGGGCTTGCCAGATGTTGTAGACAGGGGCTCCAAGGTAGCCAAACAATGACAGGGTTGAGTTTTACTCCTCGTATGCGTGAGCCTTCCCTGGGCACTTCGGCTTTCTACCATGGCGTTGCCAAACATTCGAATGCAGGACCCTCCTTCAAATACAATCTAGTGACTTGGATGAGGCTTTCCTTGGTAAATAATTTCCATTGCTACACTTTACAGATGAAGTGAATTTCTACTCGTATTTGTTTTTTATAATATCATTTGTACTTACTAAATTATTTGCGCACACACAAAACTGTTTGGGCAAGTGCTGTTGGTGTGTACCTATTAAGACTGGAGCAATGCACAAGGGGATGGTGTAGCCAGCATGACCCTTGACCGCCTTTGTCTCCCCAATGCTGATTTTCTATGCACCACATCAGATACTCTTTGAGAGCTTAGTAAATAGAGCAAGGCCCAGGATCGGTACTAATATCATATCCCACTGATGTTAGTCATGGCAGAGAATCAAACTCAGGTTATCTGTTTTTATAAAACAGAACAATCATGCATCATTATGTGATTGATAAACACATACACATGCACATGTGCACCACCTGATATAAAATGAATGCATTCCCTCCTGACAGTGGATTTCATGCACCTGGACCTGAGATCCCTCTCGTCCGTGCGAGACTTCGTGAACCGCTTCCGATCGCGAAAGCTGCCCCTGCACATCCTCGTGAACAACGGTGAGGCTGGGTCCACGCATTCGCAAAGTTCATGATCAATCGGACATCATTACCAATTCTGCTGATGCTACCACACTTATCCAGCACATGCTTCCTCCTTCCAGATTCAACAACATGCATAGTTATCACCCAACCTCCAAAATTAGGTGTTCTCATGGTGGTCTGACATCTGGTTTTATATCCTTTACCCAAGAAAGTCTCACTGAGTCTCAAGACCCTTTTCAGGAGTGTCTCGCATTGTGATGTTTGGCCTTTTTCTTTTGTAAGCCATATTTTACTTTGTGTGAGATGAAACTGAAGTACCCGGAGAAGTCCTACCACGTATAGGGGAATAACACGCACATTCCTTGTGATTTGGTCGAAGAGAAAAAGAGAAAAGTCCTCACCCCGGAATGGACACAGCCTTGTCCACCTGCTCGCCCACTTACCCCGTCCCTTTGTACCTGTGCGTGCGCGTGAGCAGCGGGTGTGATGCTGGTGCCACTGCGGCTGAGCGCCGACGCGCTAGAGGAGCACCTCGCTGTCAACTGTGTGGGGCCATTTTTGCTGACGGCGCTTCTAACTGGCGCCTCCGAGGGCCCGACCCCCTTGCGCGTCGTCTGCGTCTCGTCGGCCACGCATCGCGCTGGGCGACTCCTCTTCCACGACATTAACTGCAGGTCGGCTTGACAGCAGCAACTACCACTGCAACACAGTAATAATTGGTCCGTATGAAAAGTCACTTACAACAAGTTGGACTCGGAGATGTCTATTGGAGGGACGCACTTGAAAAATACAGCATAATATTTATACAAAGAGAAATTATATAAAGGTAGACTGGGATAGAAACGATGAAATTCAAAGGAGATCGACAGCAGGATGGAGTACTTTTGTAAAATGAAAATGTATAATGAAAGGAAACATGCTAATATATCTAAAGAGGAACGTTTTTAATCAGTGTATATTACCTTGTAAAACATGGATCAGTAATATGGACATTGACAAAGAAAATGGAAAGTGCGTAAAGAAAGTGCAGAGTTGCGTGCTTGGAATTAGACTTGAGAGGCAAAAAGAGGAACACGTGCCTTACAGAACCTACACAAATTATAGACACATTATTGATGGGATGATAGTCAGTGGTCGAGACTAACGACGAAGTCGAAGCCCAAGCAGGGAACACACCTGAGTGTACATCCAGTGCAGAGATGAAGAGATGAAATCAGCACTTGTGCAAGAAATAGATTAATTGTTGCATTACGAGATCGGCAGAGGTGTCGGTGGCTGGAGTAGGCCTTCATGGAGCATGGGATATCTCTGGCTGCTGGTGATGACGATACTCATGCAGAAGCACTTGTGTGCACGTGTGTTCATTCATTGGTCTCTGTGCATGTATTTGTGCCGCTCTGTGCCTCCTCCATCCTCCCACAGCGAACGCTATTCCTCATACGCTGCCTATGCCCGCTCCAAGTTGGCGCTCACGCTATGGTCGCGCCAGCTGCATGAACAGGGGGGCGGCCATGTCACCAGTGTCGCCGTGGACCCTGGGGTCGTGGACTCCGAACTTTACCGCCACGCGGGTGCCTTTTTCAGGATGGGCCAGTGGCTCACGGGCCGATTCCTCTTCCGGGTAACGTCCCTTCACACTCCTAACCCATCCATTGTGTGCATTTATATTGCTGGCTGGGCATTAACACTTATGTGCTGTTTGGTTTTTCACACGTTCCAGCTAAGGTTGAAAGCATCTGTGCATTAGCTCAGTCTGTTTGTCTGACTGCCTTGAACGTGGGGGACACAGTAACACTTGTAAAAGTAATCCAATATCAACAAAACTTTAATATCAGTCTATTATATCATCTACTTGCATATACACATATTTTTCGATCTCCCATTCTGCATGTTGAAATGTGTTCTCTGTCTCCCTTTCCCCATATCAGCATCAGAATCAATCTTTATTTAGACTGGAGGAATCCAATGAGTTATGCAACTTTTTTTCACACATGTCCAGTAGGGGTGGGTTAGCAAGTTAAATATGCACATGTGTCCCTACGTCATCTGTCTCTTTATGTGTCTCGACTTGCCCCTTGTGTTCCTACACATCCCAGTCCACCCGCCAGGCGGCAGCCGGTGTCACGTATGCTGCCACTGCCCCCGAACTGAAAGGCCGCCCTTGGGCCTACCTGGAAAATGGCCACCAGATTGAGCCTGCACAGGCCGTGGAAGATGTGGCGCTGCGCACATGCCTTTGGGAAACTTGCTGCCTCCTCTCCGGCCACCGCTGGTGACACTTGGACCACAAGCGGAGAAACAGCGACCTCGCGATGACGCGGAAATTACTTTATAAAAATAATGGATCTGTGATCACTTATTACCCAAAGCTCTACAAGCAAATTAAGTAAATGTTGTATGAGCCGCTAAACCCTCACACTAAGGAGTTCTGCTCCCACCCTGTCCTGATGGCGGGTGGAATTGTGCTCTGGAGATGAAGGGCCCCTCCCCCACCCTCCAGCTTGGCTCGCCATTTGTGAGGGTTTGGTTGAGGTCCATCCGGATTTCCATTGTTTCAAATAGCCGCACCGGGAGGTGGAACGTAATCGGCAGCCTCTGGGTTGCAGGTCCGCTGTGGCATCGTCACAGCTGGGAGCCTTGTTGTTGAATTCTCTGATTATTGCTGCATGAGCCTGTGTGCGTATATCGGACCGTCCGGGACAGCTACAAGATAGCGGCTGTCAAGACTGATCCTATACCTGACACAACTCACTAGGGTTGTTCAACAAAAAACAGTAAACTGTATCAGTGCCCAGGAGTTTGAGGCTGCACGCTGCCCTTGAATTTACCTCAGGGGTCCTGCATCAGACCCGATCGGGATTCACGTGGTTTGGTGACGTTCAGGGTGATGCGAGCAAGTGGATGTTTTTTTTAATTGTCGTGTTTATGTTGTGGAAAATATGAATGGGTTTGTTACAGGGGTTGGTGGTTTTTCGTTTCCGAGGGGTGGCAGTGCCCTTAGAGCTCCTGAGGCTGGACGGCTTTACGAGTGTTTTTGGGGAGAGATCCGGACAGACCCCAACCAGACCCTCATAGCACTGTAATAAAATGGTATATTTGACATTACAAGTGAAGTATTATCATTACTTTATTGTTGTGCTTTGGTCATTGTTCAAAGTCAAAAGAGTATATGTTCAAACAAGGGCAAGGTAATGAGTATGAATTCTGATTGGGAGTCGATTGAGCCCCATCATTGTTCTTCCAGGATCAGTGAAATGAGTACCACTTTGAGGCAAGTAAAGAGTAATTATTCTGTGGATAATCTGACCCCTATTGTGGCATTCTGAGTTCTCATCACTTTCTCAGAGCCATTAAATGAGATCAGCACGACCCCTATTCCTGAATGAGCTTGGAGACACTTTGATTTAACTTGATTTAAATGCCAATTGTTCTTTCATCACAGTTATGGTTATGTCAGAAGCTGAAGACATCATTCCAAAATATTGCCTGCAAACAAAGCATCAAATCAGCAGTGCAGCCTCATGTGATGATATCAGACCTACTTGTGGATTCACTTTTGTCGGCCTTTTTCATTCAACACAAGACCATGCACTTTCTTTGTAAATTATGGTTTGCTATGTGTTGATCATACGATGTATTGATAAATATGTTGGTTATGGGGTTGTTTGATCATACCTCACCATGCAGGTTATAGAAGCGGGGAACCCAGGGCTTGTTGAAACATTCGCCAATTATGTTAGCCGTGTGTGCCGAGTAAATGACAAATATCCAGTAATGCGTTGAGATGTTTTTGTGCAGTCATTGGTAACCAGGCTGAAAACATCATCTCACCACTTAAGATCCGGGTATAATCACTGGTGCCAACTTGATATTTCTGAGTCATTATAAACCATCGAAGAGACAGCCAGATCCAGCGTTTAAAAGCGGGGACTCATTTGTGCCGATTCAGTGGCTCTGATATTGGTTTGAGTCAGGGGGTCACGGGCCGGATACGACCCGTAACTTAACGTCACATGACCCGCGGCCAAACGAGGCCTACCTCTCAGAAACCACCTGGAAATTATATTCCTCACTGCAAGCATCTTAGGTGCACTAATTGGGTACTGGAGAGGAATATATTGGACCTTTGAAACTTTCCAATTTTATGCGCGTTCAGTCACCTGCTCAGTCAATACAGTCCTTCCATGGTCAAAGTTAAATGTCAACTAATGTGTGGCTCTTCATAGATATATATAGAGTCCTATTTAGTCCACTATAAGAAAAAGATTTCCCACCTCTGGAATAATAAGTACTCTTGTCATTTTAACTGCCTTTATGTACCCAGGTGAGGGCCCTTTGAGGTACATCGTCTCTTCAGCAAGGGATACGTCGGGGACAATTCACTCGTCTTTTACTTCACCGGGATATCGACCACTCGCATCGAGTATCTGTGGCGAAAGTGGTCTGATTGAAATAAAACCTCATTCAGCAGCTACTTGAATTTGAAACGAACATTGCCTGATGTATTATATCTGAAATTGACGGTGCCTGTGTGTGCTTTTTTTTTTTTACCAGTATCGATGAGAATCGACCGGTCTAGCCTAACGTTTTAAATGCAAAGCCACGACTCGTGTTTGTTTTCTTGCAATTGTAAGGGTTTGAAGATTGTTTTTTATGCAACTGCGTAGGTTAAACGGCTTTTCATGTCTGCTTAAACGTATTATGATTAATGAAACGTTTGTACAATATCAAATCAATCTTATATTTTATAACTTTGAGTACATGTTTTGCTTACAAGTCTTGGTCTATACAATACTGCATCTATTCAAGTACCATACCTCTTGCATTACCTCTTGTCAAAACACATGATACAAAACATTGCTTAATACGAATATAAGTACTTTGGACCAAGCTCCGCAATTCGTAGTGCGGATAAGTATACATTGACAAAGACACGTTATATTTCCCAAAACGGATAAGCAACACCGCCAAAACACTATATTTCCTAGCTTGGATACGCATCACGCCGCTCACTAGCATCACAATCCTTAGTGCATGTAAGCATAGGTCCAGGCACTCCGCCAGTTAACAGCCATGGCGTCAGCGATACGCGCTGCCTTCGATGCCGCCGCCTTTGTCGCCAGGGTCCTGCGTCCGCGTGGCCTCAAAGGTCCCCGCGTCCCCTCGAGGCCCCTGCCCCGGGTCCCGCGGACACCCCGCATCGCCTTCGCTGCTCTCGCTCTCGGGGTCGCGGCCACGGGGGTCAAAGAAGCGCGCGCGCACACGCAGGTGCGGTCTTCCCATCACCGGTCAAACGTTAGGGGCAGTCGCATTCGGGAAGCGATAACTTGAGAATGGATTCTCGTAGCGCCGCCGGACTGGACGCAAAACTCAGCTGAGCTCGTGGCCATAAAACGTCCAGTTTATCGCTTGTGTGACAAATGAACGGTTTTTGGTGTACGTGCAGTTGATGGATCGAGGGGGTTGTGGTCGCGTTTTGTGCGGCGGTGCGGCGCTTCCACGTCTCGTCTTTGCCGAGCAGCTTCAGTCAGTCATCATAGCCGCCGCCGTCGTCGTCGTCATCATCCTGATCATCTCTTGGTCCTTGACCGAGGTTTGCGAAACCCCGAGAAGGATTCGCGGCCGGTGTATTAATTAAGGGCACGGAACGCGTTCGCGGGCGAGAAGCCGAATTGTGTCAGTGTGCCACACATGAGTGGCCACGTCATTTGGGACGTCGCTGTGTGTGTCAACAGAGGCGCGTGGCCACCTCCCACACGAACGCATTTGCTCTGTGGCTTGCAAGTTTATTGCTGTAGCTTCGGTTCTGTAAAACAATATTCACAGTCTTCTTCTTCTTGCGTTTGGCGTATGGAGATGCAGAGCAACAACTGCAATTTCACGTTCGAGGTGGTTGAGCCAGAGAGCCGCCTGCTCAGGAGCAGCGGAGTGGGATCGCTGTGATGTCTGTCCTTCGTATTTGTGGATCTGGACATTGCATCCTTGTATGTTGTTATACGGGCAGTGTTTACACGGTAATAACCACGCGGTAATGACGATGAGCTTTTACCCACGAAACGTCAATCCACCGAGCCTCGAGTCGTTCATGAATGGCTCTGCACCCGAGACGTTCAGCCAAATTTCGCGTGGATTACGCAGCACACCAGGACAGACAGCTTCGCATTGACTGTTGTACCTGGTGTGGTGCTTGGTAAGCATTACTGGACAAACAAAGGCGGCTGATTGTGGGTCTGGAAACAACCCATTGTGCGCCGTGCTGGCCTTAATAGGTGCTCGTCAATAGTACTTGCTCCCACCGTCTGAAAGGCTATACGGGGATATTTGGTGTGTATGTTGACTTGTGGTGTGTTTTCAGTGTGGTGTATGGTGTATTGTCTTGTGTGTAGAGTACTGAGGTGTATGTGTGGTGGGAAGTGGTTTATGTGTGCGGTGTGTATTTGTGTCGTGTGAGGGGGGGTGTGGTGTGTATTATGTGGCGAATGTGTATCTGTCGGGGGCCCTCTGGTTAAATTGAGGACGCTCAGTCTGTTTGATGGATGAATGCGGCAGGCCTGTTGGCTGTATTGAGTCGTGCACGTGTGTGTGTGTGTGCTGGGTATTTTGGTTTCAATAGTGGGCAGCGGTAGTGTAGCTTTTAGCGCGCTGCTCTACGAACCCGGCGACCCGAGTTCAATTCACGCTCACGGCTAACATCAGTGACGATTATCTGAACCCGTCCTGGGCCTCCTCTAGGTCGACTCAACCTCAAATGAGTACCTGGTAGGCTGTGTAAACTCCGCCACTTGGTAGACAAAGGCGGTCGGGCGTGGTGTTGGCCACCAAACCCCTCGTGTGCCGTGCCGGCCCGCATACATGCTCCCTAGCAGCACTTGCCCCAACAGTCTGCTACCGGCTATACGAGGGAGCTTTGTCTTGTGTGAAAAGTGAATCTGTCGGGGGGGCTGTCTGCTTAAACGACTGTCACTCGCTCTTTTGTTGATGGATGAACGAGGTGGCGTTGTTGCTGCACGCGTGTGAGAATGAGGCCGCGGGCGCTGTCCCTGGTGCTGAAAGCCTTGGCCCCGCGTGTTTCATTTATGGGGGTCGAATGGCTGGTCATGAGCGGCCTCTCAATGTGTTTGTGTCGATAATAATAAAATGTAATAATGTCAGCATGTGCCGCGCTGCACACAGTATTCACTCACTCTCGAAGGGATAGAACGACTCGGAGACATGTGGAGGAACCACAGACGAAGTGGGAAGGTAGCCAGGTGGTGAGTAGGCGTTAACAATTGTACACGTTTTGTGTTGTCCTCTATATTTGAAGGTGTTATCGGTCAATGAATGCTTAGTTGTCGGATGAAACCGGAGCACCCGAAACAAAACCCGGCCTTCATAGGTTCCCGCTAACACCACTTGCCCCAACAGTCTATTAACTACAGGGGGATCTTTGTCTCTGTGTTTGTTTCACTCAGCGGCACCATCCCCGTGCCCCCGGCCCCCGGGAACTGCGATTTTCTTCGTTCGCGTCGCTTCGCTTCCAGGGCCGACCCTACATGACCCCGAGTGACTTCGTCGATTCCGTCACTCGCAACTCTCCCCGCGGTGCGCACCTTCCATCGTTTTTCACCTCCCCCACCCCCCCCCCCCAACTTGCTTCTCATTCATGCTGCCTCACACTCTGGACAGATCGGCACACAGCCTCGGTGTGTATCAACAATAACTTGTCGTGTTTGTGCGTTGCATCTTTTTAATTGTATCGGTGGCTAATGACATACGTCTGAAAACGTGTTCCTGAAGTTTGTGCAAAGAGTCCTATGTTGTGAAACTCGCATGACAAATAAACATGACGACGACGATGATGATGCTGATGTTGACGATGGCAGCACTGTCCTGTCTTGTTACATATAGCATATAGCCACCTGTCTGTAACCAAGAGCCTCTTGCACAAGGCGCTAACCCATAACCCCGAATCCTGCCTCCTTAACACCACTCACCTCCAAGCGTGATTTGTAACGCTTAACCCGAACACCTCACCACTGTCTTAAACAGAAATGATGCCACCGCTAACCCTTCATCTTTCATCTCCTTTTCCCCTCTCCCCTCAGACGACGCTCCCAAGAGGATTCTCACCGAAAAGGTGACGTCAGCACGTGCACGAAGGGTCGGAGAGGCAGACTTGAATCCCGGTGCTCGGATTAAGTCACTCACACCCGTAGGATTCGTTGGATAAAGTGTCAATGCCTGAGGCCCACATAGATCCAGGCGAAGGGGCTCTCGGGTATTCGTTCAGGGTCAGTGTTGATGACTGAAGCCTCGCAGAGTCAGACGAAGGCGCTGTAAATGTTGACCCCCCCACACCCACTCTGGCTTTGCACAGGAAGTTGAATCCATTCTGGCGAAGACTCCAGCCCTGGATGAGAGGAGGTCACAGCTCTTCCATTCCATGGGTCAAAACGGTAAAGTGTGCACAGAACGTACATACGTACACACACAGATACAGACTCATAGATACAAAGTTATAAATGCACACGATACACATGTACACTCATATGCTCATACACACATTCATATATGCAAACAAAATTCACACACATACAAACACATCGGCTCTAGGTAGCACACAAGGTCTTAATTGTGCGATGGACACAATGTTTGATATTCACATTGACAGCTGCTTGTCGCTCCTTATCGCCCACTGACTTTGTGTCTCTGTATTTCCCAATCACTGTTCACCGGTCCCTTCCCTGTCCCCTTATCTCCCTGTCCCCTCGTCTCCCTGCTCCCTTGTTTCCCTGCTCCCCTTGTCTCCCCACAGGGCTCATCTCGTACTCGGACTACCTGTTTCTGCTGTGCATCCTGACCAGTGAGACTCGCAGTCACCTCCTCATTAGCATCATCAGGCCCTCCTCGTTAGCTTCATCACGCTCATTAGCGCCATCGCCGTGATCCTTATCAACTTCATCAGCATCAGCGCCAGTGTGACCCATCATGTCCATTACTAGACTCGCAATGGCCGTTCTCATTGCGTTCAGTGAGCGTGCGCATTCGTACCTTTGTGTGTGTGTGCGCACATGTTCTTGAGTACCTGTATGTGTGTGTATTTATGTAAGGCGAGAATGCGCCATGGTGGAGAGATGTTAACTCCCTCATCTCGTATGCAGGTCGTGGTTTCGATCCCGACCTTGAGAAATGGATTTTCCCCCGGGTCCTCCGTTTTTCCTTTCACATTTAGAAACATGCGTTTAGAGTATTTGGCTGCTTTAAATTTCCACATGATAAGCCACTTCATTGAGCTATCATTTTTGGCCAGGTCTCTTCTGAAAAAGAGCTATACAGCTCAGTGGGGTTTACCTGGAAACATGAAAATAGTTTTTAGCATGCGTGTACTGGTACATATGTAGTGGGTACAGATGGAGACAGAGACTTCTTCTTGGAGGCAACACGTTTATTTAACAATAGCCCCAACACAACAGAGTCACTTTCCCCTTCCACCAGGTAACCTAGGGAGGTTTATCCTCCGGGCCAGCTACTCTGAACACACGGGGTGGCTATAGCGGACCGGATCCCAGCTCGGGCCCGGGTCCCGTAGTTGGAGCTCCTCTCGCAGGCGACGACGTGGAGATCTTCATTCGGACGACAACCACCCGTGCCGCTCAGGGCTCCCACTTCTTTCCCCCGTCCCGGGGCTCGCTCCGCCCCTGGCCACGCCCACCTCGAAGCCTCGAGAAGGACCTGCCCCTGGACACGTGGTCCCCCCAGCCCCCTTTTTTCGGGGTCCCTGAGTCGGTACCTCCGGTCACCAGCCCTCCGGGTTCATCCGGAGTGCGATGGCCCCCTCTGAACCCCGTACCGTCCCTGGCACTGTCGCCCCCTATCCTCCAGGGGCTGGCACGACACACAGAGCGCAGTGCCACCCACCACTGCCCCGCAGTGTTGGCCGTGCCCCGCTAGGGCCAGCACTGCAGCCACGCGCGGCGATGTCTGCGATATGAACATTGCGCAACCGGCCTCTCCCAGGATGGCTTCACACAGTGGCGTGCAGTGACATCCGGCGATGCCACTACACATATGTACTTGTGTGTGCGTACTTGTATACGTGTCTAGGGGTGAAACGGTGGTGCAGTGGATAGCACGTTGCACTATGAAACCGGCGACGTGAGTTTGATTCCTAGCCACTGCTAACATTAGTGGTGAGTGATATCTGATCCGGTCCCAGAACCCCCCAACCTTCATCCAACACTGATGAGTGTGGTGAAGTATGGTTAAATGTCCCCTTCTTGCAAGTACTTGTATGTGTGTGTACCCGTATATGTGTTTACTTGTATATGTAATTATGAGGGTAGTTGTATGTGTGTGTACTTGTATGTGTGTACGTGGGCACTTATACATGCGTGCACTTGGTAAATGTTTATACTTGTATATCTGTGTACTTGTTCAATGTGTTTGTAGACAATAAAGCCCCGGCTAGTCGGACGGATGGGTGGGGATTCGTGTTCCGGCCAGCTGCTAAAACAATTAAAATTAATATAAAATATTACGAAACAAAAACATCTTCTTGGTTCTTTCGGTAAAGTCACGTAGAAGGGAAATAATAAAATTATAAAAATAAAAAATTAAAATAATTCTCACGACGTTTCGGCCGCAACACAAGCAGCCGTCCTCAGGTGAAGAAACAGAGCTGTCGGAGAGACAGCGTCCGACAGCTCTGAAACGTGAGAATTTTTATTTTATTATGGTTTTTTATTTTATTATTTCCCTTCTACGTGACTTTACCGAAAGAACCAAGAAGATGAATCCCTGCAGTCACGAAAGCTTTAAATTGAAAGAAACAAAAGCAATTATCTCATCCCCGAAAGCTGAGCTGAATTAATTATAGAAATACAAAGTCTGCCTAGCCGTGGTTTTACTGTATGTGTGTACTTGTATATGTGTGTACCTGTTAATGCGTGTACGTACTTGTGTGCTTCCGTTGGTGCGTCCGTGTTTCGTGTCTGTGTCCATTTGCTCGTTGTCTCTGCAACGTCTCTATGTCTCTACGTGCGAGTGTATATCTGTGTGTCTGTCCCCATTTCCTCCCACGTGTCATCCACATGTTCCGCACATCCCCACGTGTCTCGTGTCTGTCTCCCACATGTCTCTGTGTCTACTTGTATATTGGTCTCCCCACGTGTCCTTGTGTCCCCAGGTCTGTGTGTGTCCCCATATGTCCCAACAAGCTCTCTGTGCGTCCGTGCGTCTCTGTGTCTACACATGTCTGTGTGTCCCCATGTGTCGCCGTGTCCCCATGTGTCCCCACGTGTCTCGGTGTCTCCATGTGCCTCGATGTCTCCATGCTAGAGCCCCTGGCCGGGTTTCAGATCGCTTTCAACATGCTGGACGCGGATGGAAACCAGCACATCGACAAGACCGAGTTCCTCATGGTAGCCCGACCTGTGACCCTTTTACTTCTCATTCCTGACCTCTACTTCCTTGACCTTTCTCCCCTCGACGCCCCTCACCCAATATCGGTCACCAAGGCACTGAACAGCAGCAGTTAAAGTTAAAAGTGAACGAAAAGTTAAAACGAATCTGAGTCAGACACGTATCGATTCAGCGATCAATGTTAATTCTTGCTCTCGTGACACACGCATCAAATCGTGGATGTGAGGATCGGTTATTTTCCGTTTATGTAATTCCTTGTGCAAATATTTCCTTGGTTGTACCAACTGAGGACAGTGGAAAATTAGAAAGTAGAAGGAGTTAAATGGGCACGAATGAGACAACACAAATCAGGCATTACGCACAAGGCAAAACTCAATGTGATTATGACTCCGATTCATGGCAATTGAATATTGAAGGATATTTTAATAGTTAAACACCTAGACTGGGTCAAGCAGCAGAGGTGGTAGCTATGAGTTGGGGTCGGGTCCGTGGTAGGGTTATAGTTAAGAGTCTGGTTAACTCTTTAGGTAGGGGCTAGGGTCTGATTGGCTCGTGTAGTTAGTGGTGTGTCGATTGCACCCATTCCATCATCGGCAATTTGATTGTCATGATGCAGGATGGCGATTCGATTCAATAATCCATTGCACTTAGGACTGCGGTAAATGTTAGCGCGTCGAGTGGCTGTTGGGGGTGGTGTGAACCCATTACATAAAACATACAAAAATTGTAAAACAGATTTTTACATACACGACAAGATGCGTAATTCGTGAGCTTAATCATCGATATCGATCTCTGAATCCATGCACCGTTAACCTCCCAGTGGCTCGTGTTAGGGTCTGGTCAGTGAGTGTGGTTAGGGTTCGGGATGGTACCGTGGCGCCTAACGGTGAATTTTCCCAGTGATGCCACGCGTCTCTTTTTCACTTTTCCTGTTTACATTTGGGCAGTTCCACAACGCAGCATTGGGAATGTCTAAATTACCATAATAATAAAACACGTGGGGCATCGTTGTGAAGGTAATCATCTCGAGGTTTTTATACAGTATTTACATATGCTTGTGTACCGACCGAGTCAGCGGTTTGGGACAAACACGTAACTAAATCATTGACATACATCCGACACCGCGGCATTTCAAATTATTTCCATCTGAATTACTGTCCTCGTTTGGTTCACAGATTCTGCCCAAGTAAAGAGCCACTGTATGGTTATACGAATGAAATTTGCATCTCTAATCGTGGAACTGTCCAGCTCTGTAATGAAGATGGGCAGTGCTTCATCTCCCATTGATGGCACTTCCTCGTTGGGAATTCCACATTCTCACGCCAGGACGAGTCAATCTAAACGACGGCCACTGTTGATTTGCTCATTGTGCTAGCCCGGGACGAACGATGGGTCAGACCGCGGGTCATTTACTTGCCACTTGTAATGAATTGCAGTCAAAATGTAATTGTCCTTTCAGCTGGCCATACTGATATAATTGCAATTATAATTGACCCAAGGTCTGCGATGGGCTGATTCTCGACCCTCGACCAGTATTTTAAATCATGCCTTTTCGATCGTTAGTCGAGAACGCAGACCACAGCAAAACTATTCGCAGAGATCTGCCCGTAAAACGACTGCCGTTCACTTTCTTAGCGGTCTACTGCAGCATTGGGTAATTCATGGAGTTCCTACCTGTAGCCATAGGTTTATTGCATGTCAAGCATTTTTTTTTATGTGTAGTTTATCCAGATTTTATCCCGATTGAGCTATCTGTGCCACGTCATGAGATGAAGGAATCATTTGGAACTCTCACAGAGCAGGGCAACCCTTCCTGTAAGAGAACAGCCACCTGGATAATGGTTATTTTATGAACAGATCTCTATGAACGTTTTAGCATACCTGTCAACCCATATGATATGCACGTTTTATTGTACAGGGAAATTAAGTTTTCACATCCGTACGGCGTACAGACGTTTCAATATGGCCAAAAAAAGTGTGTCTCTTTGTTTGTGTTTCTCCCTTGTGATGGGACTTCGTAGAATGAACGTTGAAATGTATAAGGGCACGGGGTCACCAATTAGGTCTGAATTGGCCTGTAATAAGGTAGGGCACTGATAACGGGTTGACAGGTATGTTTTAGGCAGTCATTTGCAGATTGCAAATTTCACCTTCTCACAAGAGCCTTGTTGACCTGACCTGCGACATTCCGTTCATGACCTTTGAGCTCACTCATACTCACTGACAACACCTGTGCCCTCCTGCATTCAACGAGTGAACACCACCACCAGCAAGGGTCACGGTCACTTAACCTGAACTCAGCCTGCAGCCTCCAACCTGCGACCTCTCACGTAACTGAACGGGGTCATGCGTGCGTGCGTGTATGCATGTGTCTGTGTGTCTGCGTGTGACTGTATGACATCTCGATGTCTTCATGCATGTGTCTGTGCATGCATGTCTGCATCTGTATGTGCATTTGTACGCATCTGCGTGTGTGTTTGTGTCTATATAAGGATGTGTTTTATTTGCATATTGGCAATGTCTGTGTGTCGATATGTGTGTGTCCTACTGCGTGTGACTGCTTGTGTCTGTATGAGCATGTGTCTGTGTGCATGCGTTTGCGTGTCTTTCGGCAATTGTTTACGGGTCTGCAAAAAGTATCTGTCCGCATGCATGTGTAAGCACCTTTATGCCATTTTGCATGCGTCTCTGCATGTGTATGTGTGGGTGATGTTTGTGTGTGGATCTCAAAGCATTGTGTGTGTCTCTGAATGTGCGTGCGTGTGGGGAGCGGTAGCGTAACGGTTAGCGCGTTGCGCTCCGAACCTATACAACCCGAGTTCGATCCCTGCTCATGGCCAACACCAGTGACGATTATTTCAACCGGTCCTGGGCCTCCCCTGGGTCGACTCAGCCTCGAATGAGTACAGTATCTGGTGCGGTGTGTAAATATCGCCACGAGGGAGACAAAGGCGGCCGGGCGTGGTGCTGGCCACCCACCCCGTCGCGTGCCGTGCTGGGCTTCATAGGTGCTCGCGAACAGCACTTGCCCCAACAGTCTGCTAAGGCTATACGGGGGGATCTTTGTCTCGCGCCTGTTGACACAGACTGTGTGTGCGTTTGAATGCAGATGCAGGAGATCTTTAATGGTCGCAACGAGCGGAGGGCAGAGGCCGGCGCGGAGGAGTGTGCCACGATGCCGGTAAAGGTTTGACCGCCCAGCCAGCGGGCACGTGCCCCGTCAGTCCTCCGTGGCTGCACGCAGACGCTGTGGTTGGGTGACACTTGCAAGCATTGTTTTTCGTTTTGCTGCAAATCACGTTTGTCCACGATTTTTCCCGATTGTGCTGTCGGTGTCGTGTCGTGTGACTATAAAAAAAAATCTAATTGGGAACTCTTTGAGAGCAGAGCAGCCTATTTTGTTGGAGAACAACCCAAGAAAATGGATATCACACAGAAAGCTCTCAGATCCTTTACAAATGCCCACAGTAGGGGGCAACACTTTCCCGACGGCATGATGTGTAATACTGATTTAAATTCTCAGCGTTGAAGAATCAAAACTTGACGTAATTTTTGCGCAGTTATTGGTGTCCATGCTGAAAGCATCAACTGAAAGTCTTTGAGAACCTGGTTTAATTACAGGTGGCTTGAAACCTAGATTTGAAACCGGGTCTCAGTGGTGCCAGCTCAACATTTGGCCCCAGTTTGGGTAAAGCTTCAGGCTCCGTCTTGGGTGTTCAGGGTGCAGCATGCAGGGGAATTAATCAGCAGCGTTTTTCTTCAGCTGACAGATGCATGCAGCCTCCCAGGAGAACCCGGCTGGTTCCGAGCCCAGCACTGGTGCATCACGATCACCACACATAGCCCCCTGTATTCCCATGATCAAATATCCCATTATACTTGGCACCTGAAACTCGAAAACCCGAGATTGGAATTTGCAGCTTCCCCAAACTGGAGCCACGAGCCGCCGCTGGCAAAAGTCGACGTTTGCTGTCTCAACTGGGACTAGGGTGACTTGGTGGTGGCTACTTCGCGAGGTCCTGCTGGTGGCAGGGGACACCCGTGAAGCGAACTCACCGTCATTGTGCCTCTCTCTTTGTCGGTGCCGGTGGCAGGCGGCGAGTGTAAAGAGGCGCGGGGACACCACCCTGCTGGTCCACCTGTTCGGCAGGAACGGAGACAAAGAGCTGGACTACCAGGACTTCTACAGGTGGGGATGGTGGTGGAAGTAATGGGCGAAAAGTTGGTCATAGCGTTGGTGGTCTGGGGGGAGGTCGTATAGTTACTGATGCTGGTGGTTAATTGTTGGCGATGGACGGGCTTGGTAAGAGGTGGTTGTATCATGTATTTTGCATTTTTATATTTACAACTTGTTCTTCATTAGTGCCATCGTCGTCATGCCATGGGATGGACAGAATCAAATTTCGTTCAGAACTTGCTGCGAGCAGTGCACCGCCCTATGCCATAGCTGATGTCTCAGGACCACTTCTGAAGTCCCGTCATTTGGCATCTTTATCCACTCTCAGGGCACACTTTCCCGATTACAATACACGCGCACGTTGCCAATAACCGATTCGCATGCCCGTAGTTCAAAAGCGTGTATTGCGAGAATCGGAGCGAGTCGACGCATCGATGCATCTGCGATCAAACCATCGTCGTTTTGCCGACGCTGCGACGTTGAACGGCTACGACGACGCTCTCCTCCCGCAGGTTCACGACGGCGCTGCAGGAGGAGGTGGTGTGGCGCGAGTTCCAGGCGTGCGCGCACGGGCGCCACGTCATCTCGGAGGGCGCGTTCGCGCGCGTCCTCCTGCGCTACACGGACGTGCGTGACGCCGCAGCCATCACCGAGAATCTCGCTGCGCGCGTGCCCGCCGGACAGGTAACTGCCCGCCGGGCCTCTCACTCGACCCCGAAGCACTCGGCCCCCGAACTCTCACCTGCAACTCCCTCTCCACACCAACCCTTTGTTCCTGAAATCTCACATTCCTGATGCTTCACGCTTAACCTCCCACCCCAATCCCCCGTCCCTGACCTCCTGATCTCAGCGCCCTGCACCCACACTCCGCAACCGCAATTTAAGATTTAACCCGGAGCTGTCCATTTAGCCCGCTAGTTGATGCTGCCGATGTCTATATGTATGATTGTTTGTCCGTGTGTATGTATTATGTGCATGTGTCTTTGTGTGTCTGTCTAAGTCGACTCATCCTCAAATGAGTACCTGGTGCGGTGTGTAATCATTGCCACCAGGGAGACAAAGGGTGGCTAAGTGTGGCACTGGCCACCCACCCCCTCGTGCGCCGTGCCAGTCTTCATAGGTGTTCGCCAACAGCACTTTTTCCCCAACAGTCTGTTAAGGCTACAAGGTGGATTTTTGTGTTTGTGGGTCTCTCTGCCCTTGTGTCCCCAGGGCATCTCGTTTGAGGAGTTCCACTCGTTCTTCCAATTCCTAAACAACCTGGAGGACTTCTCTATTGCTGTGCAGATGTACACGCGAGCAGGCTTGGCCATCGGACAGGGTAACGCGGGGGGGGGGGGACACACACGGGACACACGGAGAGACGGAGGGAAGGGGATGCATGTGAACAAACGTGCAAGTCTGGAAGGGTCATTTGTAGGCAGACTCACCAGGAAACATGGGCACACTAGTGCCAGCTGTCCTATTGGGCCAGAAAATGCGGTAGTCACACACGGCGACATTTGAGAATACATGCACACACACACACGCAGGCACCCACGAAACCAGACCGTTGTGAGTTACACCGCAGCACCACAACATGAGCACACAACACTGAATCATCCCACATAGCTACATCGCTTCACAGTGAAACCACTGGGGAAAAAATATACACAATACAGGCCATGCATGGCTACACCTCCCCACAGCGAACCTACGAGCGACACACCTTTAGCACACTTTACACCGCACTGGTTTATGACACCGCACACCACGCTGTACACAACCTCCACCGCACCGAGCCCCTGTGCGTGGCCTTGTGCAGACGAGTTCCGCCGCGCCGTGCGCGTGGCCACGGGGCTGCACCTGTCGCCGCACCTCGTCTGCACCGTCTTCCACCTCTTCGACGAGGACGGCGATGGCCGCTTGAGCCACACGGAGTTCCTGGGCGTCATGAGGGACCGTCTGCGTCGTGGCGCTCGGGTAAGCTCGCCGTGCAGATCACACTCACACTCTCCCTCGGGCAGAGGTCGCAAACGGGTTTTGATTCCTTACCCGTACCCGGCCGCACCAGGGTCACAAACGGGTACCCGTACCCGGCCGTACCTGTACCCTACCCGTACCCGGCCGGGTACGGGTAGGGTACGAGTATCGGGTACCTGATTGCGACCTCTGGGATGAAGCCATGTTGCAGGCGCGGGTGGGTTGATTCTAGGAACTTGAATTGTGAGAAGAGACAAGACGTTGGGAAATGAGTGACAAACAGTTACTCACCAGTGACTCACGGCCTACCCGTACCCATACCCGGCCGCACCAGGGTCGCAAACGGGTAACCGTACCCGGTCGGGTACGGGTAGCCGGGTATCGGGTAGGGTACGGGTATCGGGTACCCGGTTGCGACCTCTGCCCTCGGGTGACCCAAGCGAGTTCTTTTTTCCCAAACATACTTTCGGCATCGTGACATGAGATTAAGAATTCCATTTGGAACTCTAAAAGTGAGCAGTCCATTCTGCCGTGGTAGAAAATGGCTCCAGAAAGGTGATATCACAGAACTACTTCTGAGAACCCTTAAAGTAACTTTTTTTTCTTCACACACTTGGGGGTGCTGCACTCTCCCACGTGCCTGTCACAGACCAATGTTCATCGTATAGCAGTCAAATTGAGAATGCTTCATCCTCACAGCTGGGATTTTACACGCTGGGGATTTTTGTGCAGTCATTGGTGACCAAATGTATTTGTTTAACTACGTGAGAATGCACGAGACCAGTGTCGTCCCATTTGCAAGAGTAACCCCGGGTCAACGAAAATAAACAAAAGCAATCAAATAAAACGATGTATAATGATGAAGCAAATAATATCACGCTAAACTTAAAATCTGATTTTTAACCCAGGAGGGGCAACAGTTCTGCTCCATGCCATGACCCCTGAGTGAGCAGGGGGGCCCCCCTTCCAGTCAGACTTCTGGAGTTGGACTTCTCTGTCTCTCTGCCGTTGATAGGACCACAGGACGAGCCCAAAGAAGGACGACTACCGCACATGCGTGCGTCGCGAGTTGAGCCGCTGAGATGGAATGGGCCGTCCACATCCCCCAGAAGAGGACGAGACCCACATGACCAGCAGTGGAGGATTACTCTATATTACCAACTCCATATATCATTCGCTGTCAATGTTATGTTGGCATCTTGTCATAAGCTGAATAAATGTACAATTTACACTTTACAAAAGAGCGCATCACGCGGTGTTGGAGAACGGGCCCACAAAAAGCAGCTATCACAGAAGACTTCGTGGATCCCTTCAAGTGATCTATTTTTTATTCATACATCAGGACGCGCCAGAGGAATGTTCGTCGCATGGCATTCAAATATATATTTCTCAGTTGGAAATTAGGCAAAGTCAAGTGAGAACCACTTAATGACTAATGCCCCAGTCACACTTTCAAATTAGACTACCCTGTTCTTTTTTTAATTTTCATCTGGTTGAATACAATAAACTTGAAACTTTGATAGTAATTTGGTGACCAGGCTACGACCATCAAAATCGCTACTTGAGAACCCGGTTTAATGAAGAGGCTGCTACCTGGATTCAAACCCAGGATCCCAGTGGGGCTGGCTCTGTACTCCGACCTCTCAGCCACCCAGCTACATTTTAAAGTGTCGAGTAAAAAAAAAACACATGATTAACTTTCATCGAGATTTGTTAAAATACTGTAGCTCACTTTCATACGAAGAGACTTCCATTCACTTACCTGTAGATATTTTAGCTAAATCAACCCACATTCACTTTCACGGATGTCTGATAAAGCAACTTGCATTCACTATGGACATCTATTCAGACTTCCATTCAATTCGTTTTCTTTGTTCAAGTGACCTCTGTTAATTTCCAGAGGTTTTTTAAAACGAGTTCCATTCAATTTTAGCGACGTGAAATTGGATTCACTTTTTATAGTAACATTAACCCGTAGTGAGCGCATGGAAAATGTGATTTAAAGGATATGCTTCAATACATGCGAGGGCCGTGACATTCTGACAGGAAGTGAAGACAGGATTGTGATACCACGCCAGTTTTGCTGGACTTTGTTTTCGTATGCTCGTGGTTCCTTGCTACTCAATAAAGTTATTTGGAAACCGATTTTGTTGTCGTGTTAATTTCTCCCATAAAGTAACAGGTTTTACCACCGGCTCAAAGTACAAGCATGGTAATTCAATTCCATGGTAATTCACCAAGCTCGTTATCGCTCCAGGGTTCACAAAATGAGCAATAGTCTATGGGAAGTAAATACAATTGTTAACACGGAGGAATGGCCCTACGATTCTGGCCTAGTTAAGGGCTATTGATGTTAGTGTATGTTGCTGATCATACCAGAAGATTGAAAAGTCGACATCTAGTGGTTTTGCGATAGAATACGAGGACCACATAGCACACCACATTCACCCACAGCATTTGAAATATTAAACCAGACTGTTGGTGTTGCAATACGACTAGGGCTAGAAGGATAACAGGAAAAAGCAAGCAATTTAGATGCAACAGGAATTATAGGTAAAAGCAATTTAGTAAAAAAAAAACAGCATTCACAATCAGGTAAATGTGAACAAATTTTTTTATTTTATTAATAGAAAAAAACAAACACAGAGCTAAAGATGTACAGGTTTCGGCACAAATGCGATTTTCTCAAGATCAGGGCAAGAGGTAGGGGATAGATCTCTCGTGAAATCACTCCACCTATTAAAAATTCACAAAACCACGCGAGTCTGGACGATAGCGACAAAATTCCGTGTGAGACTTCCAGGGGGGTTGCCTCGGCCGGTTCTGACCGATCGACACAAATTAACGGCAGTGTCCTCGCTTCAGTGCCCGCCAACCGTCCCCTGCCCTGCCAGCTTAACGTCCCCCAACGGAGGACAGCACGCCCCCCCCCCAACCCACCCGTTTAACGATGGACAGCGATGAAGAGATAACAACGGGGCCTGTTTGTAGAACGTGGTCACAACACCTGAAGTGTAAGATTCGAGTTTTGAAAGTTTAATTTTATTATTTTTGCGTCTAGGTTATTGGACCAAGTTCGATGTCGCTTTTTGAAAGCCCCATTCACAACATGGTCATAGGTAAACAATGGCAAATACAGCCAGGTCAAAACTTGTGATGGGAAGTCAAATGAGTCCATTGATACTTGTAAAAAAAACACTTTTACCTCGAGTTCTTAAAAAAAATATTATAGATACTGCCCTTGTAGTTTCCATTTTTAGTTTATTTTTATTTTTAATAAAATTAACTATAAAATGTATAAAAATGAAAAGTATTTTAATTTGCACCATCAAACGTGACCTCTTTGCCATGCTTCCTTCATGTGGGTGAATGACGCCCCGTTTTACCCATGAGATGAATAAAATAACTATAAAAACATGTTACAAACACAATGGGCAGTTATAGCCACAAACAATACCACAATATAAAAAAGTTCATTTTTAAACCCAAAAAACGTGGGATTCAAATATTTTTCAAAAAACTAAATCATCAAGGATAATGACGTCCCAGTTCTAAAAACACACTTGGCAACACATCAAATTCCATCACCTCTGGCACCATGTATTTAATCAACTCACAGTAGCCGGGTTCTAAAGTGCCTAACAAAAGGGAACCTGACACGGAGACATTGAAATGAGCAATTGCCAACTCGGCAGAGTTTAAGTCTTGAGACCAAGTTTGCCGTATTTAAACAACGCCACCAGGGCCTTGTGACGACATGCCCGGTTATGCAAGTGCTGTGTGCGGCCTTCAGAACGCGCTGGTTTACAGACCACACCGGACACGCAAACACACTACTATCCCGAGAACGACAAGAATTTACTTAAAACAGACTTTCACAGACCATCTTGGCACAATCATACATATTGATATGTTCACACATGTACGTATTAACACTGCTCTCACACGTTTGTACAGACCATACAGACATTTGTTTATACAGACCGTGAACACGCACTCCTACAATGGTACGTACATGAATGTGTTGACATCAATTGCACACACACACTGTTACGGAATATAAAGACAAACATTAGTGCAAATTTGTATCGACCAGTGACACAAGGATGCACATACTGTTCACTCACCTACACTAACACACACTGACAAAACATGCAACACATTTGCACTGACAACTCATACTTGCAAACAGCTCAACATATCGACACAAGTGTTATCCTACTTGTACTGACCACAATTATTAACACCACGCAAACTACACCGACATACATGCACATACGTTTAATGACCACTCGTGCAAACACACGTGTAACAACTACACATACGCACTGATCTCAAAGAGCCATTAAGACACTCGGGGCAAGTGCTGTTAGCGAGCACCTCAGACACACACACACACACACCCAAACACAGATGCACACAAATGCATACTCTGAAGCACCTACAGGGGGTCGAGAACACACACCTACACATATGTACCTACTGACTCGCACCTTACACACAACACAATACATGTGACTTTTTGTTCTGAGGAGAGGGTGATGGACAAAGGTGTGAGGAGGGCAGGTGCAAGAGTTGAGGGTCGGAGGTCGGATGTCAAAGGACAGCATTAAGGAGTTAGGTGATAGAAGTCAGTTCAAGAGCTGCGAGTCAGAGGTCAGGAAGTCAATAGCTGCCATGGAAAGGGACGTATCTACCAGTCTGGCACATCGAAGATGCCCGTGCGCTTGGCAGCACCAGCAGCCCCTGCACACACACACACAAACAAAACAGCGTCCACAAAGTTCAGGGCTCTGCAGCACAACAAGCACAAATGAGTGTGAAACCAGTATGTCAACAATCGCTACAGTGGGTAGCAATGACACATTGCATTCAGGATCCTAAACAAGGGTGATAATGGTCTATTGTAAATTGGTTATAATGCAAGGTAGCCAAGCTACGCTTTCGCCTATAAACCATAAATTAGTGAAATCTGGGAAAAACACAGCTATTATGGAAGCAAGAATGGATTGTATTGCTCCAGTTCAAGTCTTGAGCCATTTATGCTCCATTCCAAACAATCTTCTATTCTCCCTGCCCCCAAAGCTCTCTCTCTCACCTCTTCATAATCTTGTTGTACTTCCTGTCTCTTACGGTTGCTTATTTTCATCCTGTCCTACCGGCTCACCAATCCTCCCATATCTTGCCGACTCTTGCCTCCTCTATCACCCCCACTCGTCTCTCCACACCGCTCATTCTCTCATCTCCTCGTCCTTTCTCTCATCATCCCGGTTCCCCCTCACTATCCTGACCCTTACCTCATCCCTCCACACCTTGCCTCATCTTCATGTCCTTCATCTCTGCTCCATGAGACCCTTACCCTCTTCTCTCCACACCTTGCGTCAACTTCCCGACTCGCGTTGTCCCCCTAAACTCCAAGTCTTCACCAGGGAACTGACCTCCTCTCGTTGGGCCTTCTACTCGTGACTGAACTTTCACCTCAATGACAAACGACCTCCCGTCTCTCCACCCATTATCTCACCTGTTTTGGGCTGCCCTTTGCTCCTTTTCCGCCTGCGGTCAAGGACTCCATCGGGGGTGGCCGTGTGGCCGTCGGCAGCAAAGGGGCTGGACCTGCCGGCCACTGTGCTGTCGAGCGAGGCCTTGCTGGCTCCCGGCCCATCTACCTCGGCATCCACGGGGAGGCCCCACACCAAGCCGTCATTCACCGCGTCCTCTCCAAACCTGGCGGGGTAACGAGGTGGTAAATAAATGCAACCATCATCTACCACGATCAATCCACTGTTGAATGGATGACTCCAGAAGTCCACGATCTTGCGCAGTGCAGCAATGTCTGCTGGACCTGGGTATAATCACCTACAATGCGAACAAATTGCTCCTTCGCGGTACACGTCTCCTCGGGTGTTGTTCACTCCTTTGGTTGCCACTCCGTCGTTAGTCTCCACCGCTGGCTATCTATTCGAATGACGGGTTCTGCTCAAGGCCTGCTTAATTTTATCCAATTAATGTGAGGTCGCGAACATGTGTATTTTATCCCATCCATGTGTTCCTCTTTTTGTTTCTAAGTGCAAATCTAAAGTATGCACCTCTCCATGCTTTTTTGTGAGGACCGTATTGGGCTTCAGGTGGAATATTTATATTACTATGTCAGGGCCCAGACTGTTCTTTAAATAAAGGTAACAAACACTACTGCTGCATTCTCATTGAAGTTAAATGCTCTTGTATGTCGTAATTACCATGTCAAATGTACTACAGATTTAACCCAACCGCTGCTCAGCACTATTATCTTCATAGTTCAGGGTGCTATGGTGGCAAGATGTTAACTGCCTCGCTTGGTATGGAGGAGGTTGTGGGTTCGAATCAGACCCTGATGCCTGTATTTTTAGAGTTTGCATATTCCTCCCGTGGTCGCGTGGATTTCTCCCCGGGTCCTCCGGTTTTTCTCTCGACATTTAAAAACTTGCATTTAGAGTATTTATCTGCTATACATTTCCACGTCATAAGCCGCTTTTCTGAGCTATTATTTGTAGGCAGGTCACTTTTGAAAAAGATGTATAAGCTCAGTGGGCCTTGCCTGGTAAAATTAACAGTTTTAAGTAGTTGAACATGAAATCGTGTAAATGTACAACCCTTCGTCAATCCATTCCTGGATATGTGGGTAATTCGAGCATACTTCACCATGCTGATCATGTACGGTTGGCTATGTATGGTGCTAAAGAAGTTCAACATACATACAACATGGGGCATATAGAAGTGGGAGCATTTATGTACAACACAATAATGGATTTTTCAGCACCGCCCCATGCTGCCTACCACGCAGTACATGACACGCGGTAATTTAATAGATGGGCACCGTCCATAACAAACGTCACAGGATGCAGGTCTATGTGGCCGCCAGGTCATGACTAAGCGGGGGAAATTTCACGTTCCTCAAGGCAGGGCCAAGTTGATGTTGACTTGCACCAACACATGCTTGTGCGTGATTCAGTACTAACAGAGAGTGCAATGCCATTGTTCCGTCGCCACTGCTTCCTGCCTTCCCAAAGATCAATCAAGTATTGGCACAGTAGACCTTTAAGATCTGCTCTTAGTTTCCCAAAATTGCTGTATAGCCTCTATGTCTTTCAAAGGTCCACACTTACAGTGTCCCTTTATCAGGCTCCCCACTTCATTTTACACGACCCGTGGCCACATTGAAACGGCCCGCAAATTATCTCGCTGCAAGACTAACAGCTGCACTAATCCAGTGTAAGAGAGAAATATCTACGTCAACACTGTTTCTAATTGTAGCACACACAATCACTGCTATCACTGCAAAGGACGTTTTGCAGTGACAAAAGTGACTTAGTTGCGTCTGTGTCAATGTGTGGTTGCCCGTGAAAAAGATTTGAAAGTCCTATTCGGCCTTCGCCAAACAAAAAGGTTGGCCACCTTCGCCGTAGATCTTGCTACCCAGTTGATGCATCCTTCAAAGGTCCACCCTTAAATGATCCCACCATCTGGCTTTCAAGACTTCGCCACCTTGGTTGCCGACCTGCCTTGGTAACATCCCTTCCACCTGCAACTGGTGCAAATAAAATGACAAAGTAGGGTACTGTGCCGGGCAGCCTGCTCCACACGGGCGGTTGCGGAGACTCACGTGGGCTTGGCTCGCTTGCAAACTGCCTCCTCTTCGCTGCTACCGGACAACCCCATCCTCCGCTTTGGCGTGCGGGGCCCAAAGCCTCCCGCCGACTCCAAGAGGCCGTCCTGGCCCTGCTGCAGGTATTCGGAGTACGTCTGGATGCGGTACGACTCGGCCTCACTGCTCGTGTTCTTGGCTGGGCCAAAGCACGCAGTAGACAGGCAGCACGTGCATTATAGCCGACGGCACACACAGTACACGTCACAGAATATGGCAGACAGTGCGCAACACGGCACAGTAGACAACACGAAAAGGTACACAGCAATATGGACGACAACAGCAGTACGGGGATGACAACACATTGAGAACACGACAGCACAAACAAGACACATGACAAATATACATAGACAAATATACATTTAGTACACTTTCGATTTAAAGCTTTCGTGACTGCAGGGATTCATCTTCTTGGTTCTTTCGGTAAAGTCACGTAGAAGGGAAGTAATACAATAATATTTCACGTAGAAGGGAAGTAATAAAATATTATTTTATTACTTCCCTTCTACGTGACTTTACCGAAAGAACCAAGAAGACATTTAGTACACATCACAGAACCCGTCAGAAGACAGCACACACTACACACCTCACATGACAGCATCACACTGGACACTTAAAAGCACATGCGTACATGTATACGTGCACAAGTGCAGGTGTGCGAGTCTACGCATGTTTCTAGGCAGGTGAACTCACCAATCTGCACCTGCTCAGTCTTGCTCAGAGCCACGAATGCGGACGTGTCGTCGATCCACGACACCTGGATGTTACCTGCAGGTGGTAATGGTCAGCAAGGACAAGGATGGAGGGAGAGAGGGAAATAGGGGCACCGTTATGACCGTCACTCCTCTCATCGTCATCATTAAATCAGGTTGAAGATGCGACTGAACATTTATTTGCCAGGAGCCGTAACGATGACCCATGATGGGGTTGGTGGATCACACAGGAATCAACGTGCAAACCCTGGAGTTGTCATTGAACCTGAACTTATCGTTCACTTCCCACATGCCAACCGTGCGGGACCTCATACCTCCATATGCGCAGTGTCTCCCGCATCCTACATCTATTTTTCTGAGCTGCTGTCGAGACCCTCATCCATGCCTTAATTATATCGAAACCCGGCTATGACAATTCTCTCCTGTATGGCCTCCAGAAATCCTTCACTTCCAAACTCCAGATGACCCAAAATGCCATTACCAGACTGCAAACCCTAAACCTGTTCCAAATACAATCCAAGATTAATTAAAAAATTTAACTCACTGTCTTCAAGATTTCCCAGAGGCTTGGGAGATCATCTCTGCCTGGTGCCTTTCCTGGTCTCAGACTCTGGATCGCCTTCAGTACTTCCTCAACAGATGGCACCTCAGCCAGCTACTCGCAGGGGGTGAATTCTTCTTCCAATATTTGAGACACCGCAGCCGCAGCAGGGTCATCCCTACTTTGTCCCACGATGTATTTCCATGCCGAGGGATTTCCCCTCCCCCAGAGAGATTGGATCACCGTTCTTTCCCCGAATGATGATAATAGGTGTGGCGCTGCAGGTTACTTTTTGGAGTTAAATAGTGATTTGTGATCGCAGGCCATTGAGGCAGACTCCATCTCCTCAGCAACCCGTGACCACCACCCATCCTTGCAGCGCCTCACGGCTCTCCGAACCTCCGAGCGAAGGCTGCGGTAAGCCTCCTCATTCTCTGACGTAGGATGCTGTCGACGATGAGAGTGGGTCTGTCGCTTTTTCTCAGCCAGATTGAACACCTCCTCTTGTCACCCAGGGTCTCTGGGGAGGTCTGGACCGTGTACCCAAAGCAGCCATTGCAGCTGCATGAGCCACAGTCCTAAACCTCGCCCATTTCCCCTCGACATCTGGAGGAGTGGGGGAGGATGCCAACCCCAGCCGCAAGCAATGATTAAATTCTCGCTTGCAACTTTCATCAGCTGGCTGAGACCAGGCCACCTTTGGTTTGAATGTGGTATTGGGTGTACACCCACCACCGGAGTATAAGAATGGCAGGCGCATCCTACAGAAGACAAGTCGATGGTCCGTGGGCAGATCAGCTCCAAGGTAGGTCCTGGTGTCAAGGACATGAGCCCGCATCTGCTGTTCCGTCACTACGTAGTCCAGCAGATGTTCTTATTTGGACCCGGAATGCATCTATGATGTTGTGTGGATGTGCCTCTGCCAGAACAGCGTGTTGATAATTGCAAGCCCATGGGCTGAATAAAAATCTAGCAGCCTCCTACCATTGTTATTGAGCTGATCTGGCCCATGCCTTCCAATTACTCCAGACCAGGTGCCAGCATCATGACCAACTCGGGCATTTAAGTCGCCCAACAGGATGACTCTGATAGGTCATAGAAGCCATCTGACTCATCGGCCTTGCCTGCATCAATCCACGAATGTTCGTCTTTAGTGGGGGCATAAGTAACCACGACCACCACTCCTCGCCTCCGGTTGATGGGAAGGCGAGCCCAAAGTAGTTGGGGGCTTACCGCTTCCCACACCTCACCGCCATGTTCCCACGCCCCCTTCATTATTGTGTTCAGAAGAAGAGCCACTCCCTGTTGTTTGGTAGTCTCCTGCCCCGAGTAGAGGACTGTCTACCCCTCATGGTGGCAGGAGCCAGAGCCGGTCCACCAGACCTCCTGAATACCACAGAGATCCAGGCGGTACCGGTCCAGCTCCCGACAGAGGAGTGGCAGCCTCTCCTCCGCAGTGAGCGTTCGAACATTCCACGTGGCCACCCTCAGTGGTTTTTGTTGTTTCTGGAGGAGCCCCGAGGGTAAAGATTCAATCTCCTGGCTCCGCCAAATGGGGTTTGGCCAGGAGACGTCATAGACACCTGTCCCCCCAGCATCTCCGGCACAAGCTTATTAATGAGATATTTTATACGTGGTTTTATGGTAATTAATTCAAGGTGGAGGGGTTACCAGCCCCTCGCACCCGTCCAGAGCCCCCATTTAGCCGCTGTGGTGGTTACAAACGCCATGAGGGGAAAGGTCAATCTAAATTGGCCCTCCCCCACGGCACTGCCCACCACAGCGTTGCCGTCCGGCACCACGAGGAGGTAGGGGGTTGTTTGCCGGACCAAATCCATACACAAACTAATACACATACACACAGTATGCTCAAACCCATGAGAATACTCAAGTTTCATTAAAAGAATAGGCATTTAAATCATTCAACCTCCAGTAATTAGATTATTTGTAATATTCAGGCCACGATATGATTAAATAATCAATGGTCTCATTTTAATCATCTAGTCTCTATTGTTTCTCATTGTTTTGGTATAATGCTTGCAATTTTTTTTACATGCCATTAGGCAAAATGAAAAATTAGCATATATATTGTAGTTGGAAATAATCAATTCTAACACGCACACTTCCATGCATGTACCGTGAGGGTAATGACGATTTTAATTGATAGATGCATTCAGTGAAGCTTACTTGGATTAATATAAATTAAGCTTTACCTTTAATACATTTTTACTAGTTGTAGCAACAGCATTGTGGAAAGGCACAACGTTAAACGATCAGGGTGTAGGGTTTAGAAGTCAAAGGGCAGCATTCGTGTCTAAGAGTGTAAAAGCTCAAGATGGAGGGGTCCAGCAGTTAAGTCCAAAGTTGACAGGAAGCTGGGGACAATGTGCACACACACAGAGTAAGATTGCTTTGGGTTATAGTTTATGGAACACAGGATAGGGCTTAGGAAAGTGAGAGGGGGTTCAGGCAGCTGGGCAGGGTTCACAGGTCATCAGGGCAAGGGTCGTAAGGACAAGAAGGCAGGGGCCTGCACGAGTTACCGAAGGCGCTGAAGAGCTGGTGGAGGTCGCTTGTCCTCCACTCCTTGGGGAAGGTGACGTGGAGAACGTGGTCCCGGTTCGGTTTCACTGTGGGGGGTGTCAAACAGTGTTGATCATAATCGGTTGTTCATGTTACGCTGAATTTTACACGCAACCCGCAGTTTTACAGGTTTCCAAAAAGTCAGAGCATTCGTGACCCGAAGTCTCCCTTAGGATTTGTCCTCCCACCATCTGGTTACTTTTTACATAAGGTGCAATACTGCAACACCTCATCTGCCAGGCAGCGTCACCACTCATTGATATCAACATGGGCAACATTATCTTGGTCAAAAGCTACAGGTAGCAAATAGCCCATCATCAATACCAAAGGTCCCTGGTTCCTTCTGGTCAAAATTAGTCCTTGCTGGACTTCAGGACATCGACAGCCCTTTAGTAAATCTACTGCTAGATGAGGGCCTACTCAAACCATGCGGGTCGTGGGGGTTATGTGCCCATACCCCAGCTCAGCTGTCAGTGAAGGTTGGTCAAGGCGGGCAAGCAAAGATGTATGGTGCAAGGGATTTTTCCACACTGCCCTACGCTACCGACCACGTAAACCTTGCAGCCTATAACACCTGTCATGCAAGGTGGCTGCCCACACGATCACTATCCAGGCTCAACTCTGCTCATCTTCCAATATATGATATCGGGCACATTCCAGGTGATCTGGTCATAGGCTGCAATCTAAAAAGAGTACCGAGATTTAAGTAAAGGTTTTCTGGACAAATGAGAAATTATTATTTTAAGTTTGAGTTATTTGGCCCAACCCGGTTTTATTTAGCCAGACTGAGCCAACTAATCTACATGTCTGAATAAAGGGGGCCAAGGCTGGGGTGTGCCAACTCACAGTCAGGCCCGGTCAAGTTGAGGTACGGGATGTCGATGATGCGCATCAGAAACAACCTGCAGCCATCGGCAATCGCGAGAGGTTAAAGCAGGTCAGCAGTGTTAGTGGCGAGTGCCCATTACGGTTGCACACAACAAATCATTTGCGATGTTGAATGCAATGTCGTTGGCGCACATTGACACATACAACCTTAATAATCGGCCATGATCAATTAACTTCTGGATGAAGACCCTCCCAAGCTGTCACCATCTCTCATCTTCATACGTGATGGAGCAATCCCTATAGCACATTGCTCCTACTACACGGGAGATGTCCTCTCGGGTACATTCCCTCCTCTGGCTGCCAAACCATCCTTAGTCAACCACTGGACATTCCTTCCAGTGGCATGCCCTGCACAAGTCAAAATTTCCCAAGTCAATATGATGCCTCCAAATTGCATATATTCACGTATAAATGTGGTGCCGTGTTTTTCGGTGTAATTCCAAGCATGCACCTCTCCACACCTCTTTATGCACTTTTCAGCTTGCGTTGCATTTTGTCATTGTCCATATTTCTGCCCCATGTCAGTCATACGTCAAGTGTATAGTACAACCTTACACACTTTCAAAGTCTCCAAATTATAACAACACATTCATACATGCACATTCATTCATACGCGGGGGTGGGGGTCTCCCTCACTTGTTGACAAATGGCTCGATGAGATGGGAACGTGCAGGAATGTGGCTCTTTGGAGGATCCATGAATGAGCCTGCGCACGCAAACAGACACACAAACGACAACCACACAAGTGGGCATCCGAGTGGTCTGGGTACCTACGTTATGAGTAAACACCTAAACATAGTTGCAAACAAAGTCTCTTATTTTTGTATTTAACCCTACACAGACGTAACTAGTGATGACGCCGTATCTCTGTTTACTGGTAATAGAATAAAGCATGCTGTGAGGTTGGCCAACTATTTAGAACTAGATTAACAATTTGGAACAGGGATACTGTAAAAAAAAAAAGTCTCCGTAGGTGTTGGTGCATGTGTGAGTGTCCCTGCAAGTGCATACAAGTTGCCTGTGTGTTCTGTATATATGACCACGTGTATTCATAACATAGTGGGGACACGCTTGTACATATAAACCTTCAACACTGTGCATAACGTTAAAGTGCACCTACGCTACCACAGGCTTAGCATATCTGGAATGTTCGTTCAAGTCAGCGGTAAAAATGGCAGCTGTTTGCATGTGTGAGTAGACCGTTTGTGCGTGTGTGTACCCTGTATATATGTGTATGTGACCCCATGTACGCTTGTGTGCGCATGTGACACTGTATGTAAATGCGTGTGTGTGTGTGTACGTGCAAATACCCAGGTAGTTGGCCATGGAAGCAAAGCACAGCCCCGTGATGTAGGCGTCGTACCCGGCCTCGTGCAGCTGCTCCACGGCCGTGCTGTACGCAGGGAATCCCTCTGCACTCTCTGGACACACATGGGGGGGGAGGGGCAGCGGGGAACAGGAACGTCCAGTGAAACATGGGGACCCACAACAACAATTTAAAATTAAACGGCGTCTTAATACAGCTGAACCTCAAGACACTTTACAAAATGGAAAACGATATTAGGGAAGGGGTGGTGAGAGTCGGGAAACATGGGACAGGAGAGAGAAGCAACATAGAGAAACGCATGGTGGGGGGGGGGGACCTCAAACGCACCTTTCGGACAATTTAAGAGATGCGGGTAATCATTTAGTGTAATCACAGTGGCTTTAAACTTGGGTTTAGTACGTATGATAACCAGTTACGAACGTAAATTCAGGGGGGAAATAAGTTGTCAAACCTTTCTCAATAATGGAGAAACTGTCGTAAAATACCATGGTGTCGGACGTACTTCGATTAATTGCCTTTTTCATTCACACCAAGATGGTGATAGTGCATTAGATTGGTATCCATGTCACAAACCATTTGTTTCAAAAATAGATAGATAATTACTTAATGGAGAAACTGTCGTAAAATACACCCGATGTGTATTATTCTGATTTTTTTTTGTTGCGACTGTGAAGTTGCCTCATTTGTGAATTTGACAGAGTGAACGAGGTTTAAGCTCGGCAACGAAGGAAATCAAGTGAGAGAATGAGGGCAGAGACGCACGGGAAATGGAGACAGTGGAGAACAGGGTATATGTATGACGAGGGGAAGATTCTTCAACTACATTTTCTGACAAGCCACATAATAAACGAGTGGCTTCTGGAGGGCCACGTGACTTCATATGTCACATGATGTCTTAACGTTAAGTGTCACGGGTACATATGTTGTCAATACCATCTTGATGTCATACAGCTGTATGCAAGCGCTCGCTTGTACCCCTTTTCTCTGGGTCTTTCATTTCTATCTATTGTTCATCTCACTAATATTTATCTATTGTCTACAGCTCTCTCCTCTCTCTTGTTTATCACTTTCATCTCACTAATCCATACTTGTCTCGGTGAAGAATATCTCTTGGTTGGCCACTCCAAAAAGACTCCACGGGCCACATTTGGCCAGCGAGCCAACCGTGTAAGAATCTTGGACGAGGGGAAATACGTACCGACTGCCGGCATCTTGAAGGGAGTCTCGCTCAGCCGCCGATGAAGATCAGCCAGCGTAGTGAACTGTATCACCTCCTGCCGGTTAACACACGAATACAAACGCCACCAGCCTGATTAACACCTACAAGTGAAAACCCACCCAACTTCTGTGTATATGTAACTTTTCGTTTTGAGTTTCACCAGACAACCAGTAGATATCCCAATTGTCCACCTGTTCCGGCTTAAGTTAAAAAGGTTATCTAGAATAATAAACATGTGTCTTTGGCCAAGGGAAATTGCTGAGTCAATCAGTGATGAGGGCAAGGCTGGATCCCCCCCACGTACTGGTCAAGTCTAATTAGCCAATAGGGTCAGACAAGCTTGAGCTTTTAATGAGATACAGATAAATTATACTGTCCTTTTAGCAGGTACATGTTGAAGCTATTTCAGTGACATTTTGAAAAAGAGCTTTATAGCTCATCAGATTCGTCCAAATTAAATATTCTGATTATATATACGTATATGTCCATCAAGTCTCCACAAGGGCAATACCAGGATTGTCACTTTGTGGGACGTCAACAATGCATCCGCTAAGGAGAGATCAGTGTGAAAGCTCCAAAAAAAGAAGCAGCTGCACTGATGCACTTCGTGTTCTGATTTGCCTAAACTGCACACATGATGCCATTGGTTCAATATACTTGGCTACCAGACACTATAAAATAAGTGCCAGCTGGAGCAGAATAGAAATGTTCTTCAACTCAAAAGCAGGGTGGCCAATGCAGATGATATTGCCAAGTTGCTCGACCAAGCAGGGGGAGACACTTAATTGACTTTGATAAATCGCAGGTGGATGAAGGGTTGCCCACACCGTATTGGTCATGTTGGTTGTTTAATCATACTTCATCACATTCATCATCAGACTGGCGAACGAGCAGGCAGGGGGCAAAGGGGTTGCCAGGATTTGTTCAGATATCACTTGCCACTGATGTTACCTTTGGCCGGGAATCAAACGCGGGTCAGTTGGGTTTACAGTGCAATGCCGTGGGCTAACCCCTGCACCACTGCTCCACCCCCATGATGGGAGGCAAGCCGAATAAATTACCTTGAAAGGATGTGTGCTGCTCATGAGCTTTGTGTCCAATAGCCTGTGAAGGATAAAAAAAAAACCGCATAAAAAGCATTCAACGATAACCCATTGCAGGTGCGCCAGTTATTGTCTTGGGGCAAGAATGAATTATCGTGGCGAGCAGGCAGGGAAGAAATAAAAACCATATACAGTACTTCCTAAAATGTTACTCTCCATGGAATAAGGCATGTCGACCTAAGTTTCACTTGTAGAAAATGTGGAGCCATGTTCCTGGCACATAATACAAAAACCATAAGGTGATATATCACATTTAGATTCAGGAATCGATTTTCGGTTTTACCACTGGTGGCTGCAGGGTTCATAATATGCAATCAAACACAACATATACTCCTCAAAATGTATTTCTAAACACATGATTTGCTGCATGGATTGCAAGTGAAAGGAAATGCATATTCACCACATTAATAATGTGCTATGCTTGTGATGGAATTCAGCTCACACGATGTTAAGCAAAGGTCTCTTTATCGGTTCCCCTACACTTGTAACAGAAAATGTTTTGCCATTGGCCACAGTGCTGGCCTGTTTGCTATTCCACAAATTAGGCAATCTCAGTCAACATTTGAAAATGTTTCTAATAATGGGGAAAACCACCTGATGATGATGATGATGATTGCTTGTGTTGCAATCGAAACGTCGTGATTTGTTTTTATTTTATTTCTAACTACATGACTTTACCGAAAGAACCAAAGAGTATGGATTCCTGCAGTCACGAAAACTTCAAATCAATATTGAGATCATTGCCTACAATTTGTGAATGGCTTTGTAGTGTACCGTCACTTTGCGTACCTGGGAAACACACAGTTTGTCAGCTCCTTAAACTCGTCCAAACTCTGCACAAGGAGAAAAAATGCAATTCCTCAGCGGGCAGCCAAAAAAGACTCCCCACAGGAGCCTAACACATGTTAAACCAGGCCGCAGATTAGACCAGCTTAGAACATGTGCCGCTTCTATTACAAGTCACGATTCATTGCCTTAATTTTAACCATTTGCATTTAGTTTGTTTTGTTGTAACTTTATGCTTTGATATGTAACGGTTCACCCCGTGCACAATTCAATTAAATGTCACGATTCATGATCACGATTTGATTTATGAGTAAATTGTATTTTTACAACTGCTGGACATGTGGAATCTATGGTGGTAAGAAACAATGAGCATAAAAAACATTAATTTATTTCCTACACGCTCCATAAATTAGGCAATCTCACAGGCCAAATTAGAAGTCATCTTGATAAAAAATGTAGGGTATCATATTAAAAGTAATTACCTATTGTTTTAGGAAAAAATGGCTTATATATATGGACTAAGTAGACGGTTTGAGACACCCTAAACTGACTGCACCATCACCATCCCAGCATAGATGAAAATGTCAAGTGGTCCGAATACATCCGACACTGTGGTATTTTACGACCATTTATCCATCATCCAGGAAGGTGGCCAAATTATTTACACCTGAATTACAGCCCCTAATTGGGTAAAATATCATGCCCAAGAATCCATTTCAAAATTATACTTTAAGTATATGAAATGTGGGTCATAAATTATGAAACTCACGCATGCATGATCCAATGCACATATTACGACTGTAAGAATCACTTTTATTCTATGTCAATAAACTAATGAATAGAATACATTTTTACTGAACCACTGTGAAGACCTGAGGCCTCAAAACCCAAAAGATAAGTGTATATTATTATTTATAACTTATGTGTTTTACGATATTGTTAAATATCATCTCAATAACAATTCTCATCCAGCCAGGTTGCGCTAAAGCAAAGTGCTAGATTCCACAATAAAAAAAAATCTATGTAGGGATGCAACTTAACATCCCCGAGATCGTTAAAATAAGAAGCACTTAACGGGAGGTGCAGCGGTTGTTCTGTGGGTTCTCACTCGAGGGCAGCATATGGAATTTGTACCACTAGCTCAGGACCTGTGACACAGATGACCACCCAATCCACGCTCGTTTGAGTGGACAGCCACCTGACTTGAATTGTTTTTACACAACAGTAACTGCTCCTGGGACTAGTCCTATTGTCTATAACAGGGGCTGCCAGACTGTGCAATTTTGTGCACAAAAATCACCCATTTTTGACACTACTGTGAAACTTCATTCATAAAAACATCTTTTTTTAAATGCACGCTCTTTTGTGGGCTACACTGGCAAATGGAGATAGCGCTTTTGTGCTTTAATGCCCAAAGGCTCATGTGCCATTTACCTAAAAAATAAATCTTGTAGCCCTGCCCTTTACCAAGAATTACCTCAGGAAGCGGAGAGTAGAACTGATGCACGGTGTGCATGACATCCAGCAGCATATTATGGCCCACAAGGAGTTTACCCTGCAAAGATATAAGACAATGTATACCATTTTAACATGATCATTAGGGCCTTTGCCATGAGTGATCATCTATTAACATCGGTATAAAAGATGAGGTGACAATGGTCATAAACTCGCTTTACCCCGTTCACATACTTAACAACATACAATTGCTCAGTAATTTCGACTCCCTACTATTGCTGGTCATGGCCAGGAATCGAACCCAGGAAATTACAATTGTATTGCAACACACAAAACACTGAGTCAAAGTTCAACTGCTTATACTCCTTGAAATGTTAATGTTACATTTACACTCATTGTGCAAACAACAAAACTGGGCAATCTAGACAACAAAGAATAAATAACATGAGACCAAAAAAATTGTGAAAAAAAAAGAGGAAAACATCTCTAATTTAAACACGATTGTGAAGCCAGCCCTGCAAGACCGAGGACTCGTAAAGTCATTACACACATGGATGGCATTCATGCCTAGGCATCGAACTTGTATTGAAGGGGTTTTTAACAGCGTAGCGCAATAACTGCTGCACCATTCCGAGCCTGCACTACACTTGTTTACCCAGGATACCTCTCCAAGTCTGATGGATCAATTTCAGGACGTTCCTGCCAAGCTTTTGTAATTGAAGGCAACGACTGCTCCGTATAATCCCAAATGAGTAATTTATATCTAAAACGTATTTCCGTTTTTATTCAAACACAAACCGTCCCTATGCCATCATCAGTCAGTGCAGGCAAGAGGCCACAGCATAGAATCTCACCGACTTAGAGATGGCCTGGATGACTTTGGTGAACCCTACAGCGTCTTGCAGCTCCTCCTGAAGAGTAGGCGATGGATAAACAAACAAAGGAGAGCACACGCACGTGCAATCGTCAAGACCTTTGCAGCCACCAAGGATTGTACGCAAGTATAAAACGGCCTGCGAGATTGCGCATCTGAAACTACTATCTCTTTTCATTATCAATAACAAGGACGCATTTAAATAAAAAACATGTCCTTTATTTGACCAGAAGGGAGATATAATTGCCACATTTACAAAGGAGAAACAAGAGGTGTGGCAATGTATGAATAGCAGTTTGTAGGGGATGAACATTTTTCACCCCAAAAATTATTATTTTTTACGATTCGAATGCAATGTTAAGTATATAATCTGCTGTACTGTTAACATGCATGCATTATATTTGTACAGCATCACTCAATGCATCTATCGAAAACGTAAGCATTTAATTGATTAATCATTACAACGCTCTCATTGTTCGGCTGTTTTATTTTTAATCATGATGATATCCTTTGAGTGCTAAATTTTCTAAGTTTGGATTGTAATACTAGTGGGATCAGAATAGTTGAAGATTGTGAGTGATTGCATCATAGGTTTTTAAAACAAGGTTTTGCACACTTTTTCTATATTGTTATTTTGGCCTCCACAATGTTGATCAAATTATAATTATTTTCCTAAATCTTGTTTATTATCAAGAGATCCATCACAGATCCATGAGGTCAGGGAGATGCAGTTATCGATTAATGGCTTCACATTGACCTGGTTATGGATCCAGGCTCGCTCGGGTAAGGTCAAACCCAGGAAATTACCCCAAGGGATACGACTGTGGAGGTGTTGCGATGTAGTGTGGGTCACGGTGACATTACCAGCCCTTTTGAGTGCTTATCCTCCTCCTTCTTCCGTCTCTCCTCCTCCGATACCTTCGTCACGACGATGTACCGGTCCCTCTGCCAAGCATGCAGACACCAGGGATGGGGTCAGGGAAGAGTAGTGATGGCAACGCATGCCCACATTCTACCACTTCTTCACGAACCATTAAGGGCACCATGAAGAAAATGTAACAGTCTTGCCGCTGCCATTGCAAGTTTACCTTCTCATTTTGCAGGGTCTCAAAGTGCAGACCCGTCGAGAACCTAGGAGAAGATTAAGGGAATGGGGGGGCGGGAGAGGTTGGCACAAGGAGGTCAAGAGTCAATGGTCGTAGTTTAAGGGTCACCGACCTGTATCCTTATCAGCTGCCAGGTTATGCATCATTCCTGTTTTAGAGAACACGTGACAAGTTGGACAGTGTAATAAGTTGATTATAAAGACACGTTAATTGTTATAAATGGATACTCATAGCATTTAACCAACACTTTAGTTATTGTGGCTGGGTAGCTCAAGTGAGAGTGCTGAGGTGACACCACTGAGATCAAAGTTTGCCTCCAGGCAGCCGCAGGTTTTTAAACTGCATTCTCAAGTGTAATGAGTAGATGGTCTACACTCAACAATGACTGCACAAACAATGCATCACTTTAAATGTGATTCAGCACCTGATTTCAGCTCTGAGAATTTAAAATATCTATTTCACTATCATGCAACAAATACCCCTCTCATATAGCAAAGTGTGCAGAATAGAGGTCAAATGAAGGGATCTCAGAGGTAACTATGCGACATCGGCTTCTGTAGGCCATTCTCTAACACGAAGGGTCATAATGCCCTGCCAGAGGTCTGAATGGATTCTATATCTAATGATGACAATAGCATAATGGAGATAAAATTTGGAATTAAGACGACCTTCATAGAGCATTTAATTAGTCGTGATGTAAAAGGGGGTTACCGAGGACCCTGTAAAACCCACGGCAAACTGGGATATTACTCCAAAAATCCACTTTGATAATTTGGGAATTTTCACCACCGAAAAAATAGGACATTTTACAAGCAGTGGAGCAAATGACTAATCTATGCTAAACAATCACAATTCACGTGATACTCACTTGGAATTCATCGTCTGATATATGAGCTTCCGCTGAAACCTGTAATGGAGGAGGGCACCAGCCAGAGTAAAAGAAAACAAACTTTAAATACTAATTTTAACACATCAAGGGAGTGACAAATGGGTGTGTGGCCACAAGATGGAAGTTCCATTCCTCACATTCAGGCAATACAATCCATCTAGCTCCTGCATATGAGCTGATATCTCGCAGCTTAATCTACTTGATGAATAACCTTTTGGGTGTGTTACATCCTTTGGCTGCTACCCCATCATTAAATCTTGACCACCGGCCATCATCCCTTCTAGTGATGTTCTACAAAGCCACTTACTTTCCTCATGTACAATTTTCTATAACCCATGCGTTCCACTTTCTTTGTCAGTGTGTACACATTTTCCTTAATTCATGCTTTCCTAAACAGGTTAAACGTGTTAAAGCATTATTTGTTGGGTCTTTCCGGTAAAGTCACATAAATAGGTTCAAAGAAAATAACAAAAAACTTTACCTATCTACGTGACTTTACCGAAAGACCCAAAGAATATGAATTCTTGCAGTCACGAAAGCTTTAAGTCAAGAGTCATTCTATGTCTGTCTAGATTGGAGGGGACACGATAACTCTTGTCAAGATCCAAAATGGACAAAAACCTTTGCACAAAATTTTATTGCTATGGGGGGGGAATGAATTACTCTAAGAGTCTCCAACTTGGAACAAATAACCAGCGTTAAAAGGATTCGCCTTTAACCCTTGCATCAATCCAACCTCAAGGCGTCATACTCCACATGACATCTCGTCGTGCGGCTTGAAACGCAAAGTTACCACCAATACTTTCAGGCGTAAAAACCCACGATACAAAGCATTACAGAAACATGCACGATTCTTCTCGCTTTAATTTGAAGCTGCACTCAAGGTTTGGTGTGTACACATGGTCTGGTGTGTCTATGCTCCGACGTGTGTACGTGATGAGTCACCGACACAAGCGTGTGACGAAGCAGGTATGCAATCGTGTGCACTCACGCGTTGCAGGGTGGGAGGTCGAGGGTCGTCTGTTTGGGGTCATTCAGCAGGTTCTCCACTTTACACCTGCAATGCAGCACAACAACGATGACACAGGTAACAATTTAGTCAGTGTTATGAGTGTACTTACCCACACATTCTATTGTTCATTTATATGCACGTGCCCATGTGGTCATGATGTGCTTAAAACGAGGGTTGTTAAACAAGTTCTAAATTCAATAAACAATTCAGAAAGTCAGAAACTGAGAGATTTGCCTTTGTTTACCAATAACAAGGTAAAGGAGGAGCCTAAAAAAAATAATCATGGCACTGCTGGCCAAAGGGCCTCCTCTAGAGGGGCATTGGGTCGACTCTTCAACATTGACCAGACGTGTTCAAAGATGTTGATGTACGCACACCACCACACGTAAGCTGCCATTCCACTAGCTGGTGTACCACCCATTCATACTGCTGGGTGGACTGAAGCAGGGGGTGATTTAATAATCTTGCCCCATTGAGTCAAATGACACCGGGAGATGGGATCGAACCTGTGGCCTTTCGATTGAGTCCAGTGTGATAACCATTATACCGCGGCCGCCATCCCTTTCTTCCCAGTGAATATTTAAACATGTTACATTTATTGTAATGGATTGCTTTTATATACGTGTGGAAAACCAGAAAACTTTCTTTTACTATGTTTTATGCGGTGAGTGGCAATAGAAAAAAGCTACATTTTAACAACCTTACTTAAAACAAGCCACATGTATGCAGGAAATATGCATTGGCTCACACTGAGATACTCCGCTCAATAAACAAGGCATATACCAATTCACCAGCCTGACTTCATCCACCCCAAAAAAATTATTCAACATATAAAATGTCCCGCTACATGACAACAAATTCAATTTCAAAAATAAAAAAAATTGTTTATTTCCTGCGAGTATGTTACTGTCATGGAAGAACAGTAAAAAGTTCTCACACATGCTGTCAATTCAGCACTGGAGCCACATTGGCGATACTCGCAGACGTGAGCTCATCCACATTGGTGAGTTACTCACACCACGTCGGCGATGTACTCCTTCTGGTCGTCGGGCACCACGGCAAGGCCCTTGCTGGAGGCGGGGGATGTAAAGGGGGTGACTCCTGTGCTGCCCGCGCCGCTCTGCCTCGTGCGCTCCTCCACAATCTCGCGCACCTTCTTCTCTCCCTCCTGCGACAGGTATGGGATGCCTGGGGCACGCGCACACGTCCGTCACAACCGACTCCACCTGCTTTCATGTGTGGGAGTGGACACATGCAAGGGCAGGCATGCGTGTACAGATATGTATCTTAATATGGAAAATGGTTGGCATAGTGGTTGACGCACTGCACTATAAAACCTGGTGACCTGGGTTCAATTCCCAACTATGGGTAACATCAGTGGAACAACATTTTAATCTGTTCTGGGTCTCCCCCAGTCAACTCAGCCCAGCCTTAAATGAGTACCTGGTGCAGTGTCTAAACACAAAAGCACTGGGAGGAGGGAGGGACGAAGGCAGTTGGGTGTATTGCTGGTCGCAACACCCCTTTGTACTCCTTTCCAGCCTCAATAAGTGTTCATTAACAGCACTTGCCCCAAAAGTCTATATGGCTATAGGGGCATCTTTGTATGTGTGTGTGTGTACGTGTGTAGGCATATGTATTGGTGTGTGTATATGCTTCTGTATGTTTGCATATGTCTGGATGCATATACAGGGTGTGGCAAAGCTCAAGAATCATACACCTGTGAAATTGATTTTATCAGATTCTCAAACTGTACACCATTTTCTTGGTCACACTTCTCAGTCTATTCACAGACATCCAGATGTCCACATTCATCTTCGCACATCTGGGTCATATTTTCAATATAAAATATAAAGTGTGGTTTTGAAATCGCTATGGATCCTGACTTTTACCACACCCTATATGTTTTTACCGTATGTTAGGAATGTCCTTGTGTGTGCATTTAAGTATACGTTCACGTGTGTACGTCTATACCTGTTTATGTATATATGTATGTTGAACTTCTTTCGCAATGTATGTAGCCAACCGTGCCAATCGGAGGTGCATGTGTGTGTGGCAATGCTAGTGTAGCAGTTAGGGTGTTACACTATGAATCCAGCAACCTGATTTTGACTCGCACTCATGGCCAACACCAGTCACGATTATCCGATATTATTCAGCCTTAAATGAATACCTGGTGCGATTCTAGATTTGAAGTTTTCGTGACTGGTGTGATGTGCTAACATCGCCACTCTGATGGCAATGGCGGCTGGGCGTGGTGCTGACCACCCACCCCCTCGTGTACCATACCAGCCTTCATAGGGGATCTTTGTCTTTGTATGTGCATACACGCACCTTCCTGGAAGACTTTGTTGAAATCGAAGCCCTGTGCCGCAAGGAAATCAATACTCGAGCTCTGAAAATAAAACCATAACCGATCCCAAAACTGTTACCATAACCACAACCACCAGCAGCACAGTCAAACATGAGCGAGTAGTCACTGTAGCAGTAGAAAATTGTGAATCAAACCATCAACTCGCACACATATTTCGGGAGTGTCAAGATCTTTCAAGGATCTGCTTCTCACACAATTAAAACCAGTATGTTTCAAGCTGGCATAAATGTTCCTGTAAAATAGCAGGCATAATTGCATAGAGGAGAGAGGAAGTATCATATGGAGCGAGAGGGAGTTTCCTCAGGCTGCTTCCGTACAGCGTTAAGCAGCCGCAATGGGCACTGCCAAAGTAGAGCTGGTTATGAGCACACTTTCCAAGTATGGGAACTCCTCCACACTTTCCACAACTGCTCCAATGGGGTTTAGGTTAACATAGATTTGCATACAAATTCTCACCCATACTCAGGACCATATGTCAGAGATCAGTACACTCTCTTACCCACCTGACACACAAACTTGACATCGGGTGAATTCCTGAACAGTGGTCGTGGGAACACATAAAAGTTGAAGGCCTTGATGATGTACCTTGAAGACATAAGACACACAATACACACATGATAACTATAGAGCCACAAATTACAGCCCTCAATGTGGTTCTACTTTATTGGGAGGTGCTCTCCTGGCTGTGCAGTCCGCAGTGCTGGTGCTCTGTGAAATCAATTTACCCACTTTTCTAAAGTGCTGTCGTATCGGAAGGCGCAGAGACCAAACTGGAACAGCAAAAAGTCCAAGGAATGCTGCAGATGACAAACAGTAAGCAATTATATCATTACAGCCTTCCAATAGCCTGGTGAAAAATATCAGCTAACATCTTACTAAAAAACTTCTAGGTGTAACTCCATACTTAATATTATTTCACGTAAAGTATATTTAAAACATTGTGATCAAACACTTTACAAATGACAGAGAATTCGACTCGCAAGCTAAAGGTTAAGGGTTCAAATAATAATAATTTAAATTTATAAATCTCCCTCATACAGTCTCTTACTATTTTATAAGAATTCGACAGGGGTTACTTTCGATATATTGGTCCTGCCATAGGACAGTAAAATTTACACCAGTAGCTCCAAACACATGAGCCAGTCAGGTTAATCACAAGTAAAGTCAGTTATCTGGTGCTTACTTTGCGTAGTTTGTTGAAGCGGTCGGATGGGGTGTCCAGTCCGTTGCTCAAAGTCCCAATAGATGGTCCGTCACTGATGCCTGGCCGAGAACACAAGACACCACACACAACAGGTCAAATACCATCAATGCCACCAAAGCAAAGATTCTTCATATATTCTTTAGGTCTTTCGGTAAAGCCACGTAGATAGAAAAAAATAAAAATATCACGTTTCGATCGCAACGCAAGCAATCGTCATCAGGTGAAAGCATTGCGAGAGAGCTGCTGAGGCAGGATGTTATTTTTTTCTATCTACGTAGCTTTACCGAAAGACCCAAATAATATGAATTCCTGCAGTCACGAAAGCTTTAAGTCAAGATCCTTCATATAACCTTTAACCGACTGTTGGGGGTAACTATTATTAGTAAACACCTCCAAATGCCAGCATGATGCTGGAGAAAATGGTGTGCCCAACACCGTGCCAGGCTGCCTTTAGCTCCCAGTGCTCATCTTAACACATTGCACCATGCTCATTAAAGGATAAGTGGACCGAGGGGAGATTTCGGACCACTTCAGATATCACTTTCATTGATGTTGTGGCTGTGAAGCGAAACACGGGCCGCTGGGTTCGTAACAGTGCGCAATTAACTACGCAATCACTACCCACATACACAGACAACCGCTACACACACAAACACAGACGGTAAAATACTATTTATATATCCAAACATTTTATAGGCTCACATTCCAACACCACACATTCAGCGTGTCCTTGAAATACCAGGCTAATTTATGAGTGGGGGCAAAGGTACGTCGATATTCTTAACAAAACCCATGAACACCATATTTATCCTATTTACAGCTTGTAATTCTATTCATACAGATCTTATTTATTTATTTAGGAACATTAAAAACAGAAATATGTAAAAAAAATACCACCGACAACAATCCTAGAACGCACAACCCAATGCTAGAGTAATTCTTACACAGCACAATACTAAACTGAGACTGATGGTACGATTCGATTCAGAAGTAAGACGCAGCTTACAGTAAATCAGTGTTGCTTTTTAGGGTGTTAAAAAGTTAGCCCGGAGAGTGTGATTTAAATGTGGGACACGGTATATATCCGCCCATGTAATTGAGGACACTATTTACAAAGAGCCAAATATCACACACAGCCACAAACCATACACAGTAAAATAGTACATCTTCAGCCACACAGCATGTACCACCACTACATATAGTCAAATACCGCACACAACATAGAAAACATACGCAAACAAGAAGCACAAAAACGAGTAACACAACTGTGTCAGTAGCAATGTGGATAATTGGAAACTATGGTGCTGAACCTTTGTGTTGTCTTTTGGGTGATTTTGTTACCTGTGAATTCTCCATCAAGTGCCAAAAAGTCGGCCTCGTTGATGGCCTCGCACACAACACTCAGCGTCGCCCTGAAGTCTGGGAATGACAGCAGCACAGAGATGATGGGGCGAAACGAGTGGCGGCCGACGCAGGGACACATGCACTACAATCTCTGCGCTTGCCAATGCAGAGGGAAGGTGCTTGCTAGTGCAAGACACTACTGTGGTTAAATGACCACCGTTAGCTCAAAAACTTGTGTAAGAAACACATGTCAACTAGCCCTAAAAGATTACTGAGAGGTTGCTGGGTGGCTCAGAGGACAGAAGCATTGAGCTGACACTGCCAAGAATCTGGGTTCGAACTCAAGCAGCCGCCTGTAAAATATAAGTGTGACTGTTTTATGATGAACGGTGGCCTCATGGCAGAGGTGGGAAAATGTGGTACTGTACTGTGTGAACTGTGACTTGAAGAGATCTCAGAGTTAGTTGTTGGATCCACTACGATGCCAATAGCAAAATTTGGATAACAGAAAAAAATTACAAGACGCACCACCTACAAAAAATGAATTTCTCGGCAAAGTGTATAGCCTGCCATCCAGTCTGCTGTTTAAAGAGCCCCTAAATCCACTTGTGTTAATGCGTCCTATATGTGCATCCTTAAGCTCTGATTTGCTGCGTGTTCCGAGTTCTCGTGTGACCATCAATGGGGGTGGGGGGGGAGATGACAGAAGAAGCCACACTTACTCTTCCTCGTCACCTCCATGGCGCGGTCTGTGTCGCGCACTCTATCTCACCTCCAACCTGGGGTCCAGCGAGCCTGGGAAAAGGAGGGCGAGAGGGACAGGGCCATGCAGGGGTCACACACGCACACACATGCGAACGAGCGCAGGCCCGCGTCTACCCATGGCGATGGGTGGAAGACTCATGATGAGAGAATACTTGCAGGCGGTGGTGGGGGCATCGCGATTGCGAAACTTTCAATTCCCCATTCAACTTTTCGGTATAAAATTGACGCGCTTCAAATGGGGCAATGGAGCGGCGTTCAGTTGTGAGTTAAAGTGCCCCTAAACCAGCGGTGGAAATTCCACTTTAGCATGGCGGGCACAAGTTCACCTTCGAATAATCACCGTTGCTTTTTCCCCCACAACAAAGTGGCGTAGTGAATGGTATTCGTTTGGTCTTCACGCGTGCGTCACGTTGAGTGGCGGCACTTCGTGTCGGCTCCCCGGTCGCTGTTGTAAAGAATAACGCGCAATTAAAACCACTCCACTGCGTTTAAAGCCACCACCACAGCGACACAATCGCGAAACGTGGACTACCGCAAGCCCTTGGAACTCGGGGGGGAGGAAGGGTTGACAAGACGCTCTGGGAAAGTAATGCAATGAAAGTTATTCAAATTTAAGTTTTTGAAATCTGGTTAAACGAAAACACCGGATTATAAGAGGCAACCCAATATATTCATTTATATATACTGATGGGGGGGGGGGGTGGAAGTGTCTTATAATCCGGATAATACGGCACGCAAAGCACTGTTTTGATGAAGTTGAACTGCTTTAGGAACAATTCCACTCAGGGGCACCCAGCAATTACTCAAGTTTCGCTACCTCATCATCTGTAACGATGCACGCTTTTGCCTTTGCCGGGTATTAATTTCTACCCCCTCCATGCATCGCCCTTTACGTAATGTACAACTGTATTCGGAAGAATCTTACGGGTAGTACTTCTTGCAAAACAAATTATGTTAAAATTGAACAAATTCCACGCAGGCGAACGCGGTGTTAGAACGCGCGCTGACGGCGACTTCAGCTTAATTAGCGGTGGAAATCTGCACGCCACGGGGCAGTAGCAGCAGGTCCTCCTGTGTCACCCGTGAACACTTTATTGTCCGTGTGAAACACCAGCAAAGAGGGTGAACTCACTGGGTTAGTGAACAAGCGAACGAAACGTTAAACGCGAAGACAACGAGGCCTGTACAATGAGGGCCCTCGCGACTCGCACGACCATCGACAACCACCGCCGTCACCGTCGTCGTCACAGCGACTCACATCAACGCGCCGTCGCGTCTGAGAGAGGAAAATGAAGACGGAATTAAAATAAACAATCGCTTTGCAGATGTAACGACTAAAATATAACGCGGCCTCGGCTACTGCTGCTGCTGTGCTCAGGAGGTGGCGGCAAGAGGCCTCGGGGCTGAGGGGGGCGGTGGGTGCGGTCACGTGGGGCAATTTGAAGCCTCCGCCGCCATCTTGATAAGGGGTGGGGGGGAGTGGAGGGCACGGTCACGTGGGGCAATTTGAAGCCTCCGCCGCCATCTTGATAAGGGGTGGGTGGGGGGAGATGTAAAAGTGGTGAATTGAACGTGCATAGTGTCAACTCCTTTATACTGGTAGGAACCTCCTGGTTCCACCAGCCCACAAGGGATTATTGTGTCCGTCCGTCGTGCATTAAAAAATGGGAGGGGTGGGGCTGGGTGGAGAGAGGAGGGTGGGGAGGGGCTGGGTGGGGAGGGAGGGGCTGGGTGGAGAGGGGAGGGTGGGGAGGGGCTGGGTGGGGAGGGAGGTTTCTGAGTGGGGAGGGGAGGGGCTGGGTGGGGAGGGTGTGGAGGGTGTGGATGGGTGGGGAGGGGCTGGGTGGGGAGGGTGTGGATGGGTGGGGAGGGGAGGGTGGGGAGGAGCTGGGTGGGGAGGGTGGGGCTGGGTGGGGAGGGGAGGGTGGGGAGGGGCTTGGTGGGGGGAAGGGTGGGGCTGGGTGGGGAGGGGCTGGTCACCCCGTGGTGCCCTTATAAAACTCAACGTTTAACCTACTCACGCCGGCTTGTGCCCGCCCTCACAGTCGGCCATATTTGCGGAATACACCACGCCGCCGTTGACCCTGGCCATTGACCAAGCAACCCAACGTTACTACCAGCTCCCTCCGCAGGAATGTGTTAGCTGTCAAGCGTTGGATTCTACGCGAGCACGTTGTCAATATCTCCGCACAGCTGCATTGAGGAACACGTTGTTGCAGCGTCTGTGTGGAGTAAATGTTTGTAACTGCAACCCCCACCCCTATACGACCTCGTAAATCTTGCAGATCTCTAACTGGCGTTTGATACACCTCCGACTTGATAGAGCCCCGTGCAAAGGCGTTAAATTCGGAGATGGATCTGTCCAAGGCTCAGTTTCAGTTTTCACTTATTTGGTATAGCCCTTGTGAGCCATTTGGCTCTTGAATCGGGTGCAACCGCAACAAACAAAAAAGAATCCAGCGATTTGGAAAACGTTCATTGAGCTACTCCCGAACGATGTTTGCTTAATGACAAGGCGCCCCATCTCATTGAAAGTGTTATTACCATCACACGTTCTTGGACATCCATGGTCATAGGGCCCTGTAAAGAAACATAAATACCGTTAGTTCAATCAAATAGGGACTTGATAGACACCCTGTTTATATGTCAATATTAATGTATATTTGAGACCGACAGAAAATATATTGGCATTCGAAATGTATTGCTACAGAAGGAAACTGCATTTTTTTAGAGTGGCCAACGTAGAAGTGAGAAAAAGGTTGCACACAGAAGACCTGATGCCCAGGCAGTGACGACAACAGGACAATTAAAAGGGTTTTGTACGGAAACATGGAAGTGGGCCGTAAATAAAGGAAGACCTAATCGAGAATAGTTTGACGTCGACATAAGAGATCGGTGCCAGAAAGATGTGGCACGACTTGAGCATATTGGCACAAGACCGAGAGCAAAGTGGAAACAAATGACGACATGTGCAGTGGACACATACAGGCTATCTGCCCATGGTTCGTGATGATGATGATATTTAATAGATTTTTCAATGTAAGGCAGTGTTGTTGTTGAGGAACGCGTTGGGGTTTCGTGATATTTGCACAGTCAACGCTGTATCACGGAATAATTGACTTCGTCTTGGATAATAACCCTGTCCCGTTGCAATATGGCGCAACGCAACTCAATTGATTGTTTCAGTGCAGAGCCAGACTGGGATTCCCAAGGAAGTGAAGTGAGCACGTGAATTCAATTACTGTGTATAAAGGCGCATGAAGCTGTAAACCTAAAGCATACTAATTGTTTACGTGTTAACTTTAAACGTAGGGTTTCCTCGCCAAATACACTGTTGATCCACATTTGTTTTCTTGTGGTTCGGCCACGCGGTAGTTTTATGCCAAAATTCTTGTCATTAACCCTGAATTACCATCCGCCTACAAGTGTCACGTTTTTACACGTTCTAGATTTGAAGCTTTCGTGACTGCAAGGATTCATATTCTTAGGTTTTTTCGGTAAAGTCACGTAGGTAAAACATTAAAATTAATAAAAGTAAATTAAAAATCACGACGTTTCGGAGGCAACACAAGCTTCCGTCTTCAGGTGGAACCGTCACAGCCACGACAGCTGTATCAAGTAAATGAGAGATTGCAGGAGCTACCACTCCGTTTATATAATGGTTGGAGAGTGGGGAAGGGCCAAGTACAGCACACTTTTTATTCATATGGTAAGGTGAGGCTTAAGAGGGTGAGCCTTTGTTATGGAGAGGTACGGTTTGTGACTCAACCTGGCCTACCTAACAATAGTGTGAAAAGGAGAAAACAACTAAACATGGTAAACCTGTAATAGTTGTCTGTCAAATAAGATTGGTCAAATAACTGTAGTTAAATCTTTTGTGCATGGTTAATCACATCTTTCCAATGATTACTCAGTTTCCAATGATTACTCAGTTTGTAACCATCATCACGGTTGAAATTATGTCTGTGTTTGTATATTTGTATGGCTTCGTGTACAAACCTAAGAATATGTTTTTACAGGTATTATTATTTACACGTGGCCAATCTATTGATCACATTCTGACCAATATAAAACTCCTCACTGGTGGTTTAAGACTTTGCCATGACTACACTTCACACCAACATGCGACGTTTATGTGTTCATGATAGGCAATCAGTGTTTTTGTAAAATGTCAATAAAGCATTGATTAATTTATTGTCAATACAGTACAATACATACTTTTCGTTGGGTGACGAGATGTGTGGCTAGGTGGCTCAGTGGATGGGTGGTTTGGAAGGCGATAAGTTGACAATGACTCGCTGACTACAGAATATAAATGGCTCAGTGATTGGATGGTTAGGCAGATGACTAGCTGACTATGTGCTTGGGTGACTAGCTGAGTGGCCGGGTGGTTAGGAAAGTGACAAGCTGAATAGCTAACTGACTAGGTCAATGATGGCTGGTTGGTTAGGCTGGTGACTAGGTAACCGGCTGACTAGCTCAATGGCTGGGTGGCTTGGTAGTTAATAATTAAAACTCAGCTTATTATAGTGACATTCACACAAGGCCTAACAGCCCTTTACAACATATTCTTAGTAAAAACCATTAACATTACAACTAAGAGGCAAACACCCCTACACAGACGGATACGCAAGATAAAATAAATGACGAGCCCTAAAAATCTTCACTGGCAGAGCATCCCTAACAGTCTGGGACAAGGCATCACACAAACAAGGTGCCTGACTACTGAACGCTCTTTCACCCACTGAATGCAGATTTGTCCGAGGTACATCCAGATTTGGTGGATCGAAGTTGCCGTACAGGGGCACACGGTTTCAGCAGATCGCTGAGATATAATGGAGCTAAGCCCTTCAGGGCCATGAAAGTCAATACAAGAACTTTAAATTCGATCCTGAAACGTGATGTGCTCACATTTCCTCACTCCACACAAACCCCGGGCACCGGAGTGTTGGACAAGCTGTAACCGATTTAAAACATTCCCTGTTGTACCACTAAACAAGGCATTTCAGTAATATATTCTTGATAAAAAATAAAAGGAAGCGCATTGAGAGAATTGATCGAATGCGTGAAATATTTCGCAGGTGAAACAAGGAAATCTTAGATCCCTTGCACGACACTCAAAAGTCAAGGTGTGATTAATAAAGAAAATATCCCAAGGTTCTGGACCTTGGCTTAGGTAGATGACTAACTGACAAGGTGACTGACTGACTAGCGGAGTGGCTGGGTATCTGGCTGTGCGATCCTGCGTGGTTTCAGAGTTCGCTGAGCTCACCACCGCACCACGTGGCCCTTGTAACTCCCAGGTCCCATCACGCCACCTTGGGGGTCCCGGGAGGATGCGTGCCCTTGCCTCCAGTGCGTGCGGAGGCTACCTGACTGGGACTCAGCTCCCCTCTCACGCGTGGAACCGAATTCAGAATCTTTATTTAGACTGGAGGAATCCGATGAGCTATGAAGCTCTTTTTCACGCATGTCCAGCAGGGGCGGGTCAGCAAGTTACAACAATGAACAATACCAAAACAAAACATAGAAGTGCATAATAGAGACAAAGTTAAGCAAGTCACGAAATATAGATTAAAATGAATGAAAAACGTTATAAGTCCGATTTTTAAACACTTTTTGCAAGCTTGAGCAAGGCAGCAAAACAACAACAAAAACAGTCCCAGACCACAGCAACACATCACACGGTACCTCAATGAAATGGCACATTACAATTGAACTATGGATACGCAGGTAAGGATCAAAGTTACAAATCACGTTTGCAAATGTGGCTGTGTCCAGCACCAACCTTCTACATCAGGATAATGCCACGACCTACCCCCCGTTTCTATCACGGGCTCCGCTGGTCTCCGATTTAAAGCAAACAGAGCGGGATGAAAGCGCTCGAGAACAACTAATCAGACATCACTCGACACCTCGTAACGTACACGACCCCAAAAAACAAGTGACATGGATGGTGCATAAAAGCTTTCAACCACCAGCTCTGTTTACTCAATAAAATACATGGCTTTCAGTGTTCAAGTCTGTACACAGATAGCATGGTGCTCATGTGCATTGGCAGTGATGGACATTCCACATATCGGTGACAGGGATTGGTTTAACCATAAAACGACCACTGTAGACTTCTCCTTAAGGGGTAGTCTATTCCATTGCAGGGTTGAGAAATTATGTGCTGAGTTGACAACAGCGATACATGAACAAGGTTATTAGATAAACACTTAATTGAAACCATACATATTTTCGGGGTATTCATCTGATTAAAAGGCATCAATGAATTCAGTCAACTTATCTACATTCAGGGCTTAATTTCAGCCAGGGTCTCTCCAGGTTGGCGACGTGAAAGAAGAATCCACACCTGGCACACCACATCGATGAAAGCATTGCTTATGGCTCCGAGTCAGTGCCTACTCAAGTGAAACAAGCGACCTGAAAAATATTCAGTGAGAGATTAAGCCCGATTAACACTCTCTATTTAAACGAATGAAAACCACCATTAAATAAAAAAAACATTAATCTCGATTTGCATTTTCTCTGCCAAATTTCACCTCCAAGACTGGGTCAATTCTTGCCATCGTCAATGTGATTTTTTACATTTTATAATGCGGGAAACTATAGCAACCACTCATAGTGTGATAACCATTGTCTTAACTTTAGCAACTCACAAATTGACAGACTAGTAAAACCAAAATAGATCAAATGCGGACTTGGTGAATTATACCAACATAGAAGCTGTGTAGATGACAGTTCACATGAAATCTGTCGTCCAGGATTTTCTCCCTTTCACGACCTGGATTTTATACCGGTGCTGTCTATTCTACTGCCCCTCTCAGACCTACAAGCGAGTTACTCCACGATAGAGGTTTTTGGGATTAGATTGCGTAGACATAAATGTGTCGTTAAACCCGCCACCACCAATTGTAAATGCCGTGGGTTTACTCTCCAACACACCGGTGTGCTGTACAAGTAACGAATTGGCACGTTTTGTTTACGTGCCAAACCTTGATAATTGGCTGTGTCGGGTGGTGGCGGGTTTAACGACACATTTATATTTACGAGCTCTAACCCAACAACTTCTACTACGTGTTAAAGGGAGTTCCTGTTAACAACCCTTTGCGCAGATGTATCACACGGCGCAACGACAGAGCACATCGCCGTCACATGTACTAAAGCTTGACGTAGGTTTCCACCAAAACACATATACGACTACCTCACCAGACATCCACTGTCGACGAATATATAGAATTTGCTTGGGGGTCCCCCTTAACTCAACAACTCTTTCAGACCCGAGCACCGATTGACCAGTTCGTGTAGTAAGTGTCCATAACATGGTTGACCAGCAGAGAGCGACACACACCCGGGTCGCATACAAACCCTGACCACTACACAAAGAGACCCCCCCCACCGCCTGTGTAACAGACTGTTGGGGCAAGTGCTGTTAGTGGGTGGCCAGCACCACGCCCGACCGCCTTTGTCTCCCCAGTGGCAAAATGTACACAATGCACCAGGTCCTCATTTGAGGGTGAGTCGATTTATGGGAGGCCCAAGACCGGTGCAAGATTAATAATCGACCACTGCACATCTATATCTCTCTCTCTCACACACTCTCCTAATGCTGCCCCAACTACATCTCACATTCACATCCTGCCCATACAATACTCTATATACAAACACACGCACACCTCTGCATGTATACAGATACACCACACACACAGATACCGTACACATAACTCTATACTCCGATTAGCACGGTTGGCGACGTACGTTGCCAAAGAAGTTCAACATACGTACTCATTCATACAAAAACAAAGATCTCCCGTGTAGCCTGTGTAACAGACTGCTGGGGTAAGCGCTGTGAGCACCATTGAAGGCCGGCACGACCCACCAGGGGGTGGGTGGGTGGCCAGCACCGCGATGGCGATGTTTACTACACACCGCATCGGGTACTCATTTTCAGGCTGAGTCGACCTAGGGGAGGCCCAGAACCGGTTTAGATAATCGTGACTGGTGTTGGCCGTGAGTGGGAATCGAACTCGGGCCGCCGGGTTTATAGCGCAGCGCGCTAACCACTGCGCCACCGCTCCACCACGCGCATCCAGAGACAGACACACACACACAGGCACACACAGACAGACACACATACGCAGACACACACAGACAGACACACGCAGAGAGATACAGAGACATACGCGCACACACACACGCAGACACACACAGACACACACGCAGACACACACACAGGTACACACAGAGAGACACACACAGGCACACACACGCAGACACACACAGGCACACACACAGAGAGAGACACAAACACACGCAGACACACACACAGACACACACACAGGCACACACAGAGAGACACACACACCGATCGCCACATAAACATTTTCCACGGTTCGCCCACAGCCTCCGCACTCTGTACACAAACTCATCCACACACCCAGCCCCCTCCAAAGACCCCCCCAGTAAGGCCGGCACGGCACGCGAAGGGGGTGCGTGGCTAACATCACGCCCGGTCGCCTTTGTCTCCCCAGTGGCGATGTTTTTAGACGCCCGCACCAGGTACTAATTTGAGGCTGAGTCGACCTAGGGGAGACCCAGAACTGGTTCAGATAATCGTCGCCGGTGTTGACCGTGAGCTGGAATCGAACCGCTACACCACCGCTCCCCCCCACACCACACGACCCTCCAACTCACAGAGATACCCTCTGACACCAGTGGACACCACAACATCCCACTCTCACCCAACTTTCCTCTCTGCACCACCCACTCCAACCCCCTCCAAAAAAAATAATTCTCCAAACGTAAAAAAGACACAGATCCCCCGTATAGTCGTAGCAGACTGTTAGGGCAAGTGCTGTTAGCGAGTACCTAACGCACACACACGGTGACACCCTTCGCTCGTCTCCACACTTACACACATACACGTACGGTGCGAAAGAAGTTCAACATACCCCCCCCCGCCCCATCCTCTCCCCATACATACACACACTCCACTCCTTCCTCAACTCACACACACCTCCAACTCTCATCTCCCCACGCACAAGTACCCACCTCCTGCCGTCCTTCCCCCATACACTCACATAACATTCTCCCCTCCTCCTCCTCATCCCCCCTCTCCTCCTCCTCTCCCAATACGCACTACACACACACACCCCCACTCCTAATCTCCGCACGCTCTCTCCACACACACTCAGCCACTCACTCCGGCTGGGCACCAGAGTCTCTGCAAGTGGCAGGAAGGCTCTCTCTGTGTCGAGTGTTGTTTGCGAGCACCTATTTGCGTGACTGAGCGAGCGATCCGTTAACTCTTTCATTGATAGACAGCCTGCATACATGATCGTGGTATGTTAACTGACGCGCTCTACATTACACACACGCACACCGATCTGCTAAATTAGCGCATACACAATACGCGTCTCGAACAACACACATTTTGAGAAGTGTAACATTAAACGTAATGATAAAGCATAGAGTCTAGTTAACTTGTCTATACACACACACGTGTACACAGTTAGACACCCAACACGCGTGTAGACTGACTTACTGCCCGTGTGTTTAACTTGGTAATCCAAAAGTGTGCACTGGCGCAGATGTGTCCGCGCGTAATTAGACACTAAACTGACCCCTGCGTACTCGATTGACTGAGGATGTCCTTACGGCCACAGAGGCTTACGGGGTTGAGAGTCCTGCAGAGGTGAGATGAAGTGATGGACATCATCACCAACGTCAACACAAAATAGCAGCAGCCGCCGCACAACAGCTGTGGCAATAATAACTTACTGGTAGAACCTCTGCAAAGGTAAGCGGTACTCTTACAAGCCCAACCAACGCGCATTATGTATACAATTGTTGATAATATTACTCTAGCTTGTAGGCAACACGTTGCCGAGAGAATTTGCATTGTAAGTTATTTCATGTTTTAATGTTCTCGAGAATTAAAATAATATTCTGGCGAAAGAATGGTATTAATCGGAGCACAAGTTGAAATGTTCGAGTCATTTGAAATGAAACGTGGCCAGGCATCTGCATGCGTTACTGCCACCTCTGCGATGTCGCTGTCTGTTATTATTCGTCCTCCGAACTTTTTCCGCCGTTTCAATCCAACTCGAGATTTTTTTACACGGGAAACCCCGCGAGCCAGTTACCCAGCTAGGTTCGGTGGCAACGGCCCGCGGGAACGAACAAACAGAGTTACAATTGGGATGATGAGGAGCCCAGCCAGCAGCCAGCCAGGAAACTCAAGGTATAGATTAGTATGAACAGTAAATTTGAGTTACCGGAGAATACCCACTCCACACGAGGAGATAACGACTGAAAAATTGTGCACGGATAGGTTAGTAACCTACTTGCTGTACTGCATTTTAGAGGCGTGCGAGAAATGTTTTCTTTTAACATCTCGTAGCTGTGAAATTGTGTGTTTTCATGTTAAAAGTCGTGTTCATATTCGGTTTTAATTAACGCCTTTTATAACAGTTCCAGCCTGGGGAGAATGTTTGCGATGTGAGTGTATTTGTGCACCTTGGGGCTTTGAAGTCAAGGGTTGGAGGATCACGCTGCAAGTGGGTTCGCTAACCTATCTCTACAGCGATCCTTTAATACGTGTTCTCCCCTCGCACGTGGTGGGGTTTCTTCGGGTTGTCCGGAATTCCTCCACCGACGTGAAACAAAACATTTATAGTTTGAAACTTCAGTTATTTGGACTCCTTCGACATGTATATCTTTTTTTATTCTGTCTTACTACATCTTGTGCTGATGTTTGACACCAGTATCTAATGAAACGTTGCGCATCAAATTGCTAAATTTGTTTGTGAGAATGTTTATTCCAACTTACTGCGAGTGAGCTGAAACAATACATTATTGGCGCATTGCTAAACGATTGTACACGACGTGACATTGTCATTTGTTTGGCTGTGTCGGATGGTGGTGGATGGTATTGACGACACATTTTGCTTAGTCATTCCATGCCAGAACAAAATTAAACAAATTTTGATTAAGTTAAAATTAAATTGGCCCAATATCTCAATGTAGGAGTACCCTCCTGAATAAGAGCATTGAGACTCAGTAACGGTAATGGCCTTGTTATTATTATTAGGTATTTATATATGTATATGTTGAAATCAATTTAACATGCTTTGTTTTATAAAGTATACCATGATGACTTAATAAACCACGTTAGCGGTCTCGTGGTTACAGTACTGCATTAGCGTTAGGGGGGTTTACAGCACATACACAGTAAATATGGAACGTTGGACCAATGTTGGTCCAACGATTCCAGCTGCATACCAACGTTGGCTGGACGTTGCTATTATTATTTGGGAGCCAGTTGTGGAAATGTCACATTCTCATGGTAGGGATGAGTTACAACCCTTGGACAATTAACTTAAAAATAGCTTTTGCCTAGTCAATTTGATGATGACGCGTGTTTGTTTGGGGTTTAGGCCACCTAACACTGTACAGTACATACTGCAGTGTAATGCCAACATTCCTGGGTGCGCTACCTGAAGAAGCTCGAAGCAGTTTCAGCGAAACGTCGCCATATGTTGGTGTTTAATGCAATCATGGAAAGTCTTAAGCCAACGATGTATTGGTCCAAATCTGATCAATACATTGGGCACGTATAAATCTTATATATATTTTGAAAATGTGACGACGAGTAAAGCAGAAAAACTTTCCCGCACCTCCGATTAGCACTGTCGGCTACGTACGGCGCGAAAGAAGTTGCACATACATAACTGGACCTATTTTCACTTTTTCTGTTCAACCTCACCAGGCACCACTGGTCTGGGGTTTGGGCCCCCTTTTCATTTTCCGTTCTCCGTCCACTTCTCTGCCATCCCACGGCTCGTAAAAAGTCTTAAACCGCCCGATTTATTGGTCAAAAGCTTATCAATACGTTGGGCACGTATAAATAACATGCTTGTAAACGCGACAATCCCGTCGGGTGCTGGAGGGATAACCCATCGTGGTATAATAACGTTGAACATAATAATTGTCAGCTCTTTGCCAATCAATTTCTGGATAAGGGCCTGCCCACGCTGCGTCACTCATGGGCATTGTTTGACCATACTTCACCGCGCCGGTCAGTCGTGCGGTTCAAGCGTACATGATACAAAAGACAAGCACGATTCTCAACAGATGCACCGTTTCCATCCCCAGACTGGGCATTTCATCAATCAATCTTTATTGTATGTGTCAATATCGCCCTTAATAAACGTCGGCCCCGGTGCACATTAACAGCGGAACGGGAACGGTGCAGGTGACGTGGAGCAACAGGAATAAAGGCAGAAACCTGCCACGCCCGCTGAGCAAAGTTAATTGCAACCGCGCACAACGAATGGCATAAGAAAGGTAAAAGCGGTAAATACAAATGAGTAAAATAAATGAAGGTGTAAAGAGACTGTTTTTTTTACTTTTGGATTTATGGGGAAAGGGCACGTCTGAATAGGCGTGTCCTTGCACAGACCACGGAATTTGAGAGACATTCGGCGTTTAACCCCCGAATTAGTGAGCCGCCGTTGTCCGCTGTTGATGGGGAGGGAAGGGGGGCTGTGCGACTTACGCGATCACGTGGCGGTGTTGGCCATTGTGTCCCGTGATGTGCGACGGACGCGACCACGTGGCAGGGTTGGCCATTGTGTCCCCGTGGTGTGCGGGCTGCACGCAGCAGGCCCGCCGTCAACTCCCTCCATGAACACGGCACTGTACCGCAGTAAACATATGCCCAGTGCAACCATGACAACTCGTCTCTAGAGAACCTGATGCCTCGTGGCTCGATTTGGCTAGCTTCAATAAGGAATACCCCCCCAACTTAAATGTTACGTAATTCTGCATACCTACGTACCTACCTGCCTACGTGTCTCATTGCCCTACCTGCCGTATTACCTGTCATATACGGTAGCCAACCGGACACTCGCCATGTCTCTAACCCTAAGCACATCTGCCAGTCAGCCCCCGGGACGAGGCCTAATGCCAACAGCACGAACACGACAAGAATCCATCACGACCTTGGGGGCAGCTTGGAGAGGTCTTGATCCAGCAGCGGGTGGATCATGGCTAATTGTGATGATAGCCGATTGAGAACGAGGTCTCTTTTTCAAAGCAGGTCGCGGGTTACAACAATAACAGAGCCTCGTGCGGTAAATACAAAAAAGCTGTACAACATTAGCCAAGCCAAAACTCTGAAATGTCTGTAGCTGTGTAACACTACTTTCCGATGCATGTGGAGCATCGTGGTGGACAGAACCACTTTCTAATCTGGTGTTTATCTTACTCTTGGGTCATATCGTAGGGAGTTTGAGACACATTCTTAGGTTTTTTCGGTAAAGTCACGTAGGTAAAAAAAATTTAATTAATAAAAGTTAAACAAAAATAAAAGATTTATTTTTATTTTACTTTTTTTATTTTACTTTTTTATTTTACTTTTATTAATTTTTTTTTTTACCTACGTGACTTTACCGAAAAAACCTAAGAATATGAATCCTTGCAGTCACGAAAGATTCAAATCTAGTTTGAGACACATTGAGACCCTTGCAAGGGCTCTAAAGCGTGGAACTAGTAAAGCAGATTAACTTCCAGGACCTGGATTGACAAATGCTCTTCCCACTTTTACTGCTCAACCTCACGAGGCACCACCGCTTTGGGAGTTTGTAGTTAGGGCCAACTTTATTCACTCTACGTTCCCCGTCCGCTTCTCTGTCATCCCGTGCACAGCTCGCCCGCGTGCCGCCGCCGGGGTGAGCCGCGCACGCGCTCGGCCCCCGGCCATGACGGCGATGGGCGGCGCGGTGCGCAAGGCGTCTCTGCTGGCGTGCGGCGGTGGCCAGCGCTACGCCTCCGTGGACGAGGAGGACATCACCTCGGACCTCATGCTCGACATGAGCGGGCGCAAGATTCGGCGCGCGCCGCCGCAGCTCTGCGCTCTGGGCCACATCGTGAAGCTCTACCTGAGCAACAACCGCCTGCGCGAGCTGCCTGAGGAGTTCGGCTTCCTGAGCTCGCTGCGCATCCTGGCGCTCGACTTCAACAAGTTCGAGGAGTTCCCGCCGGTGCTGTGCCGCCTCACCGAGCTGTGCCGCCTCTACCTGGGCAGCAACCTCCTGCAGGACCTGCCGGACGAGATGCGCAGCCTCGTCAACCTCAAGGCGCTGTGGCTCGAGGGGAACTACCTGCGCCACCTGCCGCCGGTGCTCTGGGAGCTGCCGCAGCTTCGGTCACTGCAGGTGGGCGACAACCGTCTGAAGGCGCTGCCGCGGGAGCTGCGCCGGCTGGCGAGCCTGAGGGGCCTCTGGCTCTACGGCAACCGCTTCGAGGAGTTTCCCGACGTGCTGCTGCGCATGGAGCTGCTGGAGATCATCGACGTGGACCGCAACCGCATCTCGGAGTTCCCCAGCCTGGAGCGGCTCACGCGCCTCAAGGTCATCTCGTACGACCACAACCCGTGCAAGGGCCCGCCGTGCGTCGCCCCCGGCGTGCTGCTGGTGGGCGACGGCGCCGAGGAGGCCAACAGCCTGAACGCGGCGGCGGCGGCGGCGGCGGAGGACGGCGGGGACGGCGACGACGACGGAGGCGGGGGCAATAGCGACGAGTGCGGCGTGGTGCATCACGGCATATTGAAGAACGGCACGCACAGCGCCGGGCACGCCAGCGACGAAGGGATGTAAGGGGATTGTGCGTCACCGATTGGTTGACGAGAGTTTATTTTCGCGCTTGTGATGCACGCTTTGAGTCACGCGAGTGAGAATCTATTATTTATGATGTATGCAAGTAATATGCAAATTTAATACATAGGGTAATTGAGCAAAGAAAACTGTGCAAAAAAAACACAGACGGGAACAAACGGCAAACAGAGAAAGTGAGGCAGTCAAAACGAGATGAAAAAGGAGGATTTCATGAATTGATTTGTGAAATGGCGTCGTGACAATTCGTCGAATGGCTGGGGATGTGGATTGCTACGTGGCTGGCACAGGAGCGGTGTTTCGGGGCTGACGTGGGACAGGCGTGTCCTTGCACAGACCGCCGCCGGGCAGGTGTCACCAACTTCTGGCGAACGAGTCTCTCGACTTTCACGGGCAATTCGGGCACTCCTTATGTCTGTTGGTGGTCCAGATCAATCCAGTAAGTTGAAATGAAACATTGCCGTGACAGGGGCTTGCTAATATATATTCCTAATCCCCCTCGTAGCGATTTAAGGAACATCCTTGACACAGCTGTGAATGGCAGCGTCTCCAGTGGCTGCAGGGTTGACGTGACCCAATTGCATAGAAGATGAATGACTCAAGAAGCGTTGGTTCTTACACACGGAATTCCATACATGCGTTGCGAGCTTAACAATCAATATTGACCGATGCACCGATAGCAGTATTACACCCCCAACAATGATTGTTGGGTATCGATGAACCTTCATTATTGCTTAAAAACTCACCACATTCGTCAATAACAATGCCCCAAATTACAATAGGCGACGTTTCTGACAAATGGCCCTTCTGCATAAGCACGGGTCCATTTCTCGAAGTGTCGTCTGTCGTATATATGTTTGTTTCTGTTAGTTGTGCTTGTGCACCACTGACAGTGCAGTTTCAGCACCACCAGATAATGTATTTATTGTAACTTAGTTTGTTTCAGTATGTGATCAGATTACCGATGCTTGCCACACGTGCGAGCTGATTACTCTCTATCATTACGTCCGTTGTTGTTTTGTTATTGATAACGATTCACGAACAACGACGACGACGATGGGGAAGTTCTGGGGTCAGTAGCTCGGGTCAATGTGACGAGAGCAGCACACAGATCACAGCACAGCTGGTCCCCCCAGTCGAGCAATAACTTAAGGTAATCATGACAGTAACGCTGCAATCAGATTAGACGAGCGTATGGAAAATAATTGATGACGCAATGTTCCTTCTAAACCATTGAGCAATCGGTAACGTCAAAACAATCGCGGACATGCGCGGCCCGTGCCACAAGGCACGCTGATCGTCGCTGTGAAGCGGTAGTGCAACGGTTGGCGCCCTGCGCTGCGCTACGAACCTGGTGACCCGAGTTGGATTCCTGCTCACAGCCAACATCAGTGATATCTGACCTGCGCCTGGTAGTGCACACCTGCTTTCCCGATTAATCGTAGCACACGTGCAACTACAGTAATGTATATACGCAAGAAAGACAAATATCCCCCGTATAGCCTTCGCAGACTGTTGGGGAAAGTGCTGTTAATGTGCACTTACTAAAGCTGGCACGCGAGGGGGTGGGTGGCCAGCACGATGCCCGACCCACTTTGCCTTCCCAGTGCTGATGTTTATAAACTGTATCAGGTACTCATTTGAGGCTGAGTCGACCTAGGGGAGGCCCAGAACCGGTTCAGATATTCGTCAATGGGTTTGGCCGTTAGCGGGAATCAAACTCAGGTCACCGCGTTCACAGCACAGCGCGCTAACCGCTGCACAACCGCTCCCCACCACCGACACAACCACCACCACCACCACTACTACCACACATGGCCACAACCAGTGTTGGGACACCTGCTGTTGTCTGCTGACGCAGGCATCAGCGGTGCCCATTATTCCCTCCGGGGTGGCGTGTGCGTCATCCCACACTTCCTCGCACCTCACATGCTACTTCCAACAACAACAGCGATTACAATGCAGCAGCAGCAGCAATAATAATGATGGCAGTGCAATGTCCATTTTCTGTTCAGCAAAGCTTCACTGAGTCTAAAGACTCACTTTCAGGAGGGCCCTGCCACATGGGGATATTTAGACTAATCCTTACTGGAAACCTTTAAAGTTCCCGGACAAAACCCATGCCTCATACATGGGCAGATAGCACCCACAATCCCGCACGGATCGTTTGGCAGCTCACTTGCTATGCTCCCTTCACCACCTCGTCGTCTCGCGACGTGCACCTCTCACACATATACTGATCTCGGTATGACCCACCAACCCCCGGTCACCAATATTTAACTCCGAAACTTTCGGTGAATCTCAACATCACAATCGCCGGTCGGGATAAGTGTGCATCTCGATGTTTATGCACCTGTTGTTTTTATATCAAGCGATGATGGGGGGGGGGGGGTTTGCGTGTGGTTGGATTTGTAACAAATCTTTTTTTCTTTTCAACCGTAGGGTAAATATGCACTTTTGACTTGCAGCCTTTTACCGACTGTACGGTTTCGTTGAGCGTTTGTACGATTCGCAACGGCGGCAATGAAACGCCGGGCGGTGAGTGTTCCACTCCGGTAGCGGGGATTTTTAATCTACCTGTAAACACATGTACAGCACCGTCAATATTTATTCCTTAAAGCACAACAAAGTGCACCATATTGTACGAACTTACACGGTCACCCTGAACGATAAGAGTTTCAATGGCGATGAGCGCGAGGGTTTTGATGATGATGCTGACGAAGCTGATCTGTGGTGTAGCCGTCGAGTATGCAGGTTGTATTGGGGCCCAACAAGGACCCGAGAGGCCCAGACGCCAAGCTATGAAGACGAAGGGTGAATTGGATAGCCCCCCCCCCCCCCCCCATTTAATTCCTTGCACCAGGGTCCATGCCAATCATGCTATACCACTGATGCTGATGACAATGATGCCGATTTTGATGATGATGATGATGATCATCATGCTGCTACTGGTGATGCCGATGATTACGTCTACACATGAATTTTGTCGACACACTATTTGTGACAGTTGCTGTGATACCTCTTTGGTGTGTTGTGTCCACTCATATGACATCAGCACGGCATCACTCGGGTTTGCGGGAGTCACAGTGAGAATGCTACAGCCGATTCTATTTTTGTCCCCAAAACCGTTTTTGCAGATGTTATTAAACAATATCGCTCGAAGATTTTAAACAGTCCACAGCGTCAATGCTCATTTGTATTGTGAGAGGGCTCGTGAAAATATGTCTGCAGTAGAATTAGTACGCCATGGTACAAATTATATGTAGTATTGTGACCCTGGCATCAAAATTCGATGGGGTCAAAACACTCTCTCCACCACCACCACCACTGGCCCTGGCAGGGTTGCCACCTGTGAAGTACAGAAACCCTGAGACATATAACAAGAATAATATCTCAGAGAGCTACATGCAAATGCATTATCTTGAGTGGTATATCATTTTTATTACCACGCAGCTAATAAAAAGAGACGGGTACTTTTCATCTCCCTGGACAATTTACAGATATCCCAGGACAGCGACCTCAAAGAGAAGAACGATCCTGGGAAAACCAGAACAGGTGGCGATCCTTGTGGCTAGCAACACGGCTCGGATGATAATTAGGCGCAGGAGTGGCCCCGCGTCGCTTGGAACGGCGCGCGCGAGACGAACGCGTGAGATTCCTCAACGGTCACCGCTGCCAATGGGGTCGCTTAGCTCCTGATGCACGGCGAAAGTACCGCGGCTGGCTCCCAAGCTCGTGTGCGGATGATTTTTGCACGTCGGGTCGCCAACAGCGAGCACGAAACAAACATCTAGACGGGTGCCTCGTGAGACTCGGTCGTGGCCGTGTCGGGGGTTGCAAATAAGCCCGCGCCAACCGCCGAGATCCAGAGTTTGAATCTGAGTCTCGTCCACTCGTGATGAAAGTGGGGTGGGTTTATGGGCTCAGCATGGCCACTGATGACTGCGCACACATGTTTTCACTTAATTTGGTTAAATTCCAGCTTTACCAGGATTTGTAGTTATATATTGTAAACATGACAGCCACCTATATCGCAGAACATGTGACGGTGTACCACCTAGTGCGAATAAGAGGCAATTGAAGAGACAATGTCATATTGTCGTCTAGAGATTGTTCTCCAACACAAGGTGATGCGATTCTTATAAGACTGTGATGATGATGATGGTAAAGGTGAGGAGGGCAAGGATGAAAAGTAAAGAGGAGAAGGAAACATGCGGATGGTGATGCAGGTTCCCAGGATGATGATGATGACAGAGTTGTCAGGATTCTGATAATGCAGCGCTTTTGGGGCAATGATGATTACGTGAGTTCTCGGTTGGTTATGTACAGGGAGCCACTCGGTGTCTGCAAGTGTCTATTTAGGTCACTGCACCGCCTGCTTTTGCTCGGCAAGACGAGAGAGAACGGAGCTCCTTCCACAGGCACAGAGCGGAAATCCGTGGAAGCTCCTCACTTCACCGGATCAGCGCTGCCTTGTGTTGCCGAGGAAGGGGAGGCAAACGTTCAAATTCACGTTACATTGCCGTGTTTTCACGTCGTGATACCAGGGCCCATAGAGCCAACCACTGGTGACTTCTGTGATGTCAACTCATTCATGTGATAATGCTGATGATCATGATGATGATGTCGGTGATTATGGTGATGTCGGTGATGATGAGAATTATGATGGTATTAATGGTGTTGGTTATGATGCTGGAGATAATGCTGCTGATACTGGTGATGTTAATGGTGGTGGTGGTAGTGATAACGGCTCGGGTACTGTTGGTGGTAGTGTTGGTGCTCGTTGCTCGCAATGTTGTTGCAGCTGTCGCTGCCCATGATAATGATGATGATCATGGTGATGATGCCAATGAAAATAACTATTATGACAATCATGGGAATTGGCTTGAATTCCAAATTAGGCTCCTCATAAAAAAACATTCCTTACGACGGGGTTATGTTGAGTGGATATTATTACATTAATTCTTTATTATGAATAGTATAAAGTATTGCAACAAATGTATTTATTGAGCCAAGCTTTATGTTGGCCGTAAGACAAACACTAATGGCTCTGTAGCGCCAAGATTCGCGAGAGTCGAATGCTGTGACCCAAATTTAGAAAAGTGAAAAATTTTCTGCAAAAAAGAAACGGCTGACATAATCAGAGACAGTAAATGCTCTCCCCATTCTCTCATAACCAACATGAGTCTTATCACGAAAAAATTTACCCGTAAAAACAAAGTTTTTCACTATAAATCCTTTATATGCGTGGCGGCTAGAGTCATCTCGTCCTCTGGCTTGAGATGGCTGCCACCTATGGGCCAGATGATTGGCTGCCACCATTAAGAAATTGGTAATTAAATATTTTAAAAAAATCCTAAAAAGTGTAAAATTTTCGAAAAACATTTTCACGAAAATTAATTGTCACGCACAACGAGTCTGTGTGGAAAATGTCAGCTCGATTGGATCACGGGAAGTGGGTAAAAAAATGACCGAAAGATGTGCACGGTCGTAAGCGCGCAAGCAAGCAAGTGAACTTAATATAAAGGATTTTAAAAATAACTTTAAAGCTCATCGGTTTCCTCCAGTACAAATAAAGATGCTGATTCTGTGTCCAACAAGAACTCAAGCCCTCATTGTCTATCATCATAATCACGCTATGCAAAGGCGTCGCAGTGGCGAGATGTTAACTACCTCAGCTGGTATGCAGGAGGTCCGTGGGTTCGATCCCGACCCTGGCGCCTGTATATTTGGAGTTTGCATGTAGCTCTCCCTGTGGTCACGTTAACTTTTATCCGACTTCTCCAGTTTTCCTCTCAACATTTAGAAACGTGCGTTTGGAGTATATGGCTGCTCTCAATTTCCACGTGACAAGCCCCTTCGTTTGGCTCTCATTTGTGACCAGGTCGCTTCTGAGAAAAGAGCTGTATAGCTCAGTGGGCCTTACCTTGTCAAATAAATGTTTTTGTTTTAGGTTTAAACCCAGAATCAAGTACAAGATCGCAACAGCACTGACACAGTGTCTCTGAAATAATTATGGTTCGTTACCAGAAGTAGAATCAGAAGATGTATTTATACTGGAGGAATCCGATGAGTTATAATGCTCTTCTTCACAGATGATGATCATCATCATCAGCCATGGTTCAATTCGCTGCTGGATGAAGCTCTCCCACGTCTGAAAATGTCATATTTCAGAGGTGAATAAGCTAAGCAGTTGTAATCCTGGTTGGTACTTGGGTTGGTGGTGACCACCAGGGCTTGCCATGTGTTGTAGTCATGGGGCTGTGAGGTATGGCTCGGGGCTGAGTGTAACCCCCTTGTATTATAATGTATTATAACCTAATTATAATATATTATAATTATAATGTATTATAATACAGGCGACAGGGTCTGGGTTCTCTGGTTTCCTCCCACATGAAGCCAAACTCCTATTAAAGGAATTGGCCAAACATCCCAATGTGGATGGACCCGTCTCGATAATCAGCGACGCTTTCCTAGGCAAACATTCGGCATTGTCACATCGCTTTGATGTGTGTTGACCTCACGGCGGCTCTAGTGCTTGGCCTCTCGCATAGTTGAAACAAGTTTTCTATATCTGCCCCAAGTGATTAGCAGCAGCTGGTTGTGGTGGTGGTGGTGGCTGATGGGAGATGTCAACGGGAATGATGAAGCCCCCCCAACTTGACACAGCCCAGTGACGTCCCGTTCCCAAATAAAACCTGCTGTAGCTGCCCGGAAGTTCCTCGACATATCCTGACCATAAAAGGAATTACAAAGTGGCAGGCCAATGCATTCATGGAGCTACCAAACTTGTCCGGGGATCCGACTGCACAATGACATTGTGCACGTGGATATACATTTGGCGTGTATGCTAACACTGGAGTTTACAATATTGTGTTGCCGTTCTCGCCCACATTAATCCCTACACCACAGGGGCATCTGTGTGTGTGAGATGTGTTGTGAGTTTAGTACTTGTCTTCGTGAGGTGTGGGCCATTTAGTATTAGTGTTGGTGAGCTGCGGTGACTTTAATACTGGTGTTGGTGAGCCGTGTGGCGAGTTTAGTAGCGGTGTTGGTGAGCTGTGTAGGGAGCTGTGTGGTGAGTTTAGTGGCGGTGTTGGTGAGCTGTGTGGTGAGTTTAGTGGCGGTGTTGGGGAGCTGTGTGGTGAGTTGTGTGGTGAGTTTAGTGGCGGTGTTGGTGAGCTGTGTGGTGAGTTTAGTGGCGGTGTTGGTGAGCTGTGTGGTGAGCTGTGTGATGAGTTTAGTGGCGGTGTTGGTGAGCTGTGTGGTGAGTCTAGTGGCGGTGTTGGTGAGCTGTGTGGTGAGCAGTGTGGTGAGTTTAGTGGCGGTGTTGGTGAGCTGTGTTGGGAGCTGTGTGGTGAGTTTAGTGGCGGTGTTGGTGAGCTGTGTGGTGAGCAGTGTGGTGAGTTTAGTGGCGGTGTTGGTGAGCTGTGTAGGGAGCTGTGTGGTGAGTTTAGTGGCGGTGTTGGTGAGCTGTGTGGTGAGTTTAGTGGCGGTGTTTGTGAGCAGTGTGGTGAGTTGTGTGGTGAGTTTAGTGGCGGTGTTGGTGAGCTGTGTGGTGAGTTGTGTGGTGAGTTTAGTGGCGGTGTTGGTGAGCTGTGTGGTGAGTTTAGTGGCGGTGTTGGTGAGCTGTGTGGTGAGTTTAGCAGCGGTGTTGGTGAGTTGTGTGGTGAGCTGTGTGGTGAGTTTAGTGGCGGTGTTGGTGAGCTGTGTTGGGAGCTGTGTGGTGAGTTTAGCAGCGGTGTTGGTGAGTTGTGTGGTGAGTTGTGTGGTGAGTTTAGTGGCGGTGTTGGTGAGCTGTGTGGTGAGTTTAGCAGCGGTGTTGGTGAGCTGTGTAGGGAGCTGTGTGGTTTTGGGGCTTTGTACTTTTCGTGACGGCATGGGAAGGAAGCCCTCCCTCCCACAGGAGGGGAATATTCTGCACCTCCAAACCAACAACAGCAATAACCTAGCAATGAGTGGCTCTCGGCGCCCTGAATATTGATCATCGTTGCCAAATCTCGTGAACGCCCTCGACAACGCTCGCCGTGCAACAAGAGGAAGAACAAAAAGCCACCAGATGGTGGTGGTGGTGTCGACATCGTAAGAGTAGACCCAGCTAGGAGGTCGCGTGTCTAACCGTGTGACGGGCTGAGGAGGGGGGGGCTCTGGCAGAAGGAAGGAAGTGATGGCGACTTGCGGTGGCAATTGTCACGGCATTAGCTCGGACCTTGAACTGCCCATCCGTTAAAAAACACATCCCGTTAGTACCCATCTTATCGTAGGCATTCTTGTGAAGACAGCCCTTCTCTTATTTGCGGCAGGTTGTAAACATCGCGTAAATAGTAATATTAATAAAACAGCCGCAGAGCCCTTCGCGTTGTTAGGAAGCTTTTAGGGAAGCGAGTTCCTCGGCACGGGCGTTAAACATTTAGAGCTTCGCCCACCGCTCGCTCGCGACTAAGTGGCAGCCTGGCAGCGGGCCCGCTTTGTGTCAGCTGCGACGTCTCCACCACGACCACCAACTCCCCCCACACCCCCTGATGGGGAATCGGGATACGGTGGCCCAGGAACAGTCCCGGGCTCTCCCCCCCAACCCTACATAACCCTCATACCCTTGTGAATGTGGAGGTACATCCTCCCGCACTGACCAACGTGGTGAAATATAGTGAAGTATAGTGAAGTAAAGTGAAATAACCAACACGACCCACACACGGTGTTGATGTGGGGGAGGAGGGGTTCATCCAGCAGTGGATTGATGAAAATGAAATGCGGGACATGTGCATGACTTGAAGGAATAAACGTGATTGGTATGATGATGTGGATTTGATGAAATCATGATGATGTGGAGGATTGGAAGTGATTTGGATGGTGATGTGGAGGCGGAGTAGAAGAGATCATGGCGACGAGTAGAATACATTATGATGAGAATTGATTAAGATTGTGGTGGCGTGGCGGAGGAAAACTGGTCGGTATGATGATGATAATGTGTAGCAGGAGCAGGAAAAGTAATCTGGTTGGAGATGTAGAAGTAATTGTGATGATGATGATGGTGTGCAGTAGAATTACTCGGCATGATGACTGCGAGGATGATGATGATGGTGTGCAGTAGAATTACTAGGCATGATGACTGCGAGGATGATGATGTGCAGTAGAATTACTCGGCATGATGACTGCGAGGATGATGATGATGGTGTGCAGTAGAATTACTCGGCATGATGACTGCGAGGATGATGATGATGGTGTGCAGTAGAATTACTCGGCATGATGACTGCGAGGATGATGATGATGATGGTGTGCAGTAGAAGTACAGTACTCGGGATGGTGCTGTTGATGAATATCCATGGTGCTAACCCCACTCCCGATGCCCAGCCGCTGCTGCGCTGTGGATGTAAAGAGCCTCTCCGCCGGGAGGGAGGAGGAGGATGAGGAAAGAGAAGGAAGGGTGGACAGGGGCCGTCGCTCCCCGCTCTCGGCGGGGCTGATTACCGAGTGTATTTTTAAGAACACCGCAATTCCTCGGGCGCGTTATCACAAACAGCGGCACCCGCGCGCCTCGCCCGGACGACGAAGCGGCGCGTGACAAAGCGAGCGATGAGCAACCAGGACTCGCAAGCTAGGGATTAGCGAGCCATTCACTCCTCTGCCGCTAAGCCACCTGCCCGGTCACAGTCGGCACAGGCGAAGTTGCAACCTCGCAGCAGCAGCAGCAGTCGCTCGCTCGCTCACTTGCGCCACTTCTGGCAGGAGGGCCTCCTCCACTCGTGGGAGCTGAAGAGAGCTCCTCCAGAGAGCAATCAGCCGCTTAAACCCACACGAAGAGCACACCTGTACCATAGGCTCTGCAAAGAATCTTGATCACACGCCAATAAAGCCTACATGCCTCAGTCTCCGAATCGGAATTCAGCCAAATTATGGTTTATAAACAAATTCCACGTGCTGATGTGTGCGCGCGTGTGTGTGTGCAGCAGTCATTCACATCGCGGTTTAAACGAGGGCGGCTGAAACCCCGATTCGAGGTCAGGATCTCAGCGGCGCCGGCTCAGGGGTCTGTGACCTCTGAACGTCCCTGACTATATCAGCGACGTTCATGCGGCGGAGCCCAGTACTGTGTATCAAAATAATAATGATGTCAGTAACATTCTAGATTTGAAGCTTTTGTGACTGCAAGGATTCATATTCTTAGGTTTTTTCGGTAAAGTCACGTAGGTAAAAAATAAAAATTAATCAAAGTAAAATAAAAATAAAATAAAAATCACGACGTTTCGGAGGCAACACAAGCTTCCGTCTTCAGGTGGAACTGTCACAGCACGATAGCTGTATCAAGTGAAGCTTGTGTTGCCTCCGAAACGTCGTGATTTTAATTTTATTTTTAATTTTACTTTTATTAATTTTACATTTTTACCTACGTGACTTTACCGATAAAACCTAAGAATATGTCAGTAACAACCATCCAATCTGGTGATTTTAACTGACTCAAGGTAGTACTCGTTTTACTGGCTCCAGAAGAATGATGATGATGGGGAGGATTGCTGCTGGTGGTGATGCCGTGGTGCAGCTGTGGAGTGTGCAGGCGGTACAACTGCGTCGGTGCCCACAGGCCGGTGGGGCCCAGACAACGGGCTACGAAGAGCGTGGGAATTGACATGGAGGGGGGGAAGGGGAGGCAATTGTAATCCCTTGCACCAGGCCCATTGCCAACCACGCTGCAGGCCGCTGCTGCCGATGTTACGTTGAACTTATTTCGCGCCCTACGTAGCCAACCGTGCTAATCGCAGGTGATGATGTGGGAGGTGGAGGCGGTGAAATGGACAGGATTGATGATGATGATGATGATGCGAGTTCCATCGGCAATCGATCGTCTATATGAGTGTGATGTGTGTAGTGTCAGTGGCGTCGTAGCGTGGTTGGCATCGGCCCTGGTAGAAGGGATTTCACGGGGCATCCGACCCCATTCTTTCTTTCTTCATAGTCCCCCCTCACCCCCTCCTCCCGGCCCGTGGGATCCAGTGCCGTTGTACCGCCTGCACACTCGATAGCAGCCACAACGCTACTGGTGTGTGTGTGTGAGAGAGAGAGTTTTCTTCCATCTGCCTTCAATAATTTATAAGAAAGAATGTGGAGGGCACACAGATGAGGAAGCTGCCTGCAATATTCATCTTGAGGAGGCTCTCGGCGATTGTGTGCGTGACTATGTGTATTCCCGTGTGTGTGTGTCTATGTGTGTGTATGTATTGGTGTGTGTGTCTATGTGTATGTGGGGAGCGATGGTGTAGCGGTTAGCGTGCTGCGCTATGAACCCGGCGACACGAGTTCGATTCCCGCTCACGGCCAACACCAGTGACGATTATCTGAACCGGTCCCGGGCCTCCCCTAGGTCGACTCAGCCTCAAATGAGTACCTGGTGCGGTGTGTAGCAAACATCGCCACTGGGGATACAAGGGCGGTCGGGCGTGGCGCTGGCCACCCACCCCCTCGTGTGCCGTCCCGGCCTTCATAGGTGCTCGCTAACAGCACTTGCCCCAACTGTCCGTTAAGGCTATACAGGGGATCTTTGTCTTTTTTTAGTGTCGCGAATAGCGCACTGCTCTACGAACCCGGCAACGTGAGTGCTGATTCCCGCTCACGGCCTACATCGGTGACGAATATCTGAACCAGTCCTGGGCCTCCCCGAGGTCGACTCAGCCAAATACAAGTACCTGGTGCGGTGCGAAAACATCAGCAGTGGGGAGACAAAGGCGGTCGGGCGTGGTGCTGGCGACCCCACCGACCTCGTGTGCCGTTCCGGCCTTCATAGATGCTCGCTTCGAGCACTTTCCCCAAAATGTCTGTTCAGACTATACTGGGGGAATGTTTGTCTTGTCTTTGGAGTGGTGGGTCCCAGTGGACAGCACACTGCGCCACGGACTCAGCCACTTCTGTTCGATTGCCAGCAGCAGCGTAACTCGCGCGGGGTCATTGGGCGCCTTGGCCCGCCCCTGGTGACCAAAGAAAGCTACGATTTGGGGGCTCCCTTGACAACCACCATGATATGTTTAAAAAAAACTGTGTAAAAGAATAGAACATGATTTAAAGCGCGGTTTACATTTTTCTTTTTACGTTTTATTTTCATGCAGTTAGAGCGGTAACATTTGGCTTCCGTAAATTGCGCATCACACGTCTGTGTGTAAGTTGTTGTTCATATTCGTGAGCGTAACGACGATGCGATTTGGCAAAGAGGAGCCGCGATATATAATCCCATGGGTGCGACCGTGCGAGACAAATCGAATATTGGGGCCTCACCTGAACGATTTCCCGCACCCTCTGCGCTGATATTTAATTGATTGCAGTTACGACGCCACTGATTGCCAGTCACGGCTGACATCAGTGACCAGTGATCCCTGAACTCAGCCTCACACATGTAGGCCTACCTGCTGCCGAGCGTAAACATCGGTCCGAGGGAGACAAAGGCGGCCGGGCGTGGTTCTGGCCACACACCTCGTTGCGCTGTGCCGATCCATAATAGGTGCTCGCTTACATGATTTGCCCAGACAGTCTGTGAAAGGCTCTATTTTTTATTTGCACGTATGTATGATTGACGAACGTACCAAATCAACGTGTGCTGTGTCGGGAACGCTGGGAGGCTGTTTGACCATACTTCACCACATTGTTCAGTGCTGGCTGCGGTGGCGAGGATTCTCCCATGAACCGGTTCAGGTATCGCTCGCCCCATGCACTGATGATAACCGCGCATTGGCCCGGGTATCGAACTCCACTCCACCAAGCCACGTTGCGTGGCCTGCTCATCGAAAACGCGTGACCCGATCAGCGTGTCAACGCGCGTCTAAGCAGCTCTCTGGACGCCACGCGATTGTAATTCGCAAAGAGATTGCGTTAAGTGCGCGACCTGCTAATCGGCTTGGGAGCTGAAGTTTTGTGTCTCGCCGCAAATGCACGTCGCGTCCTAATTGTATTTTGGAGTTCTTGAAGAAATCTTAAGGAGTATTGCGAACCCAATTACTCGGCACGCGCAGGCAGTGAGGGGGATGGTCCCCGGTTGCTCACAGTTTAGATACGCTGAGTCTGCCACTGCCGGGTACATGGGTTAGAATCCGCTTCAACCAGCGCATGCACACGAATCCATCATTAATCTGACGGTCGCAAGGGGACGGCTTGCGGAGGCCTTCATTCAGCAGTGGATTGATCATGGTTGCTGATAATGATGATTTAATTTAGCAAATCGAATTCCAGGACTTAGAATTTGACAAATATTAAATAAATTCATGGGTTGGACTTCCATGCGATGAGTGAGTGCATAAGCGAAGTGCCCCTCTCCTCGTGCGTGGATAAGAGGTCAATTGAAAGCGATCTCACGGCAGTAGTTCTGTGATATCTCCTTGCGCGGGCCGTTCTCTAACACAGGGAGATGCAGTGCGCGAAGGAGGAGGAGGCAGAGAGAGTAAACACCGATAATCTGAACCCACCGAGCGTGCTAAAGGTGCGTCTCGCGTTAATGCAGAGTGCTTCCATAATCCTCTTATTCTCGTTCAAGTCTTTAGTTTTTGGTTGTTCGATATAGACAATTCAATATATAGTGAGTGAATTTAATCCAGTAAAGCCTCAGCGAGTCGCATGGCTCTTTCCGAAGGGTCCCGCGTCGGGAAGTTTGGCCAATTCAACGTGAAGGGAAATCTGAGAAGCCTTAGAAAAAAAACCCCACAATGCACTCGAGGGGACAACACTCAATGAGGTCCACGATACAGATGGGTTGACGAACCCGCTTGCTGTACTGCCATCTCCTGCCCACCTCGCAGCCCAGCGGGTTCAGGAGGTTTCGCAGATATCTGCGCGATGCACCAACCTTCACTTCCAAAGCAGCGGAAATTGGAGCGCGTTTTAATTATTCCTCTCAGCGGCCAGGTGGTGATGGCCGCTATTGCGCAACGTGGCCTGGAATCCAGCACTGGCGAGGCAGCGAGGGTTGGTGGACCATCGCACAGATATTGTGAAACATCCTTCCTTCCTGTGGGTGTCGATGAGGTGCCATAGGGGCCGTCCATAAATGAAGTCACGCGATTTTGAACGATATTTTACCCCCCCCCCCACCCTCTTCGTCACACGGCGTCACAAAAAGTCAGACCCCCCCCTCAAATATGACGTCACAAAGCTCTGCCCCTCCCAAAATAAAACATGCTTCAAATCGCTTTAAACTATTGTCATTGTAGTGCGTATTTAATGTGGCGCTGCACTCTGATGTTGTAGGAGAGAACATTTATTAAAAAGTCTATTTAATTAAGGAGAACGTGTTGTCTATATTTATTTAAATTTGCGCATTTTGATGTGACGTCACATTTCTCAACCCCCCCCCCCCCTTGTCATACATCGTCACAAATGTCTGACCCCCCCCCCCCCAGGTGCGTGACGTCATTTATGGACGGCCCCATACCCTGGCTCTGCCAGGATAACACAGTTCAGCAAAATGTGGATTCCATCTGTCCCATTTGCATGGGATGGCGTGTCAAGCCTCCTCACACGCGTGGGTTTTCTCCGGGTGCTCTAGTTCCATCCGACAAATAAGCACTCAGTAATTGCCAGATAACACCTTATTATTATTATTATCACAGGCGGAGTTTGACTTCTATATTAGAGGGGGGGCAGTTGTTCGCTCACATTAGGAATCGCAGGTGCATATAATTTATTTATTTTTCATCTTAATTGTAAACTACTAAAAATAAAATTATAAAGGTGTCTGGTTTGGAGGGGTGGGGGGCGTTGTCTTCCCGTGCCCCCCCCCCCCGCTCATGATTATTATTACTTTATTGTAAGTATAATGTAAATGTTTTAACTAGAACCCCCCCCCAACACTCGACAGAGCCAATCAAATCAAGTTGTCACGTGATGGGCAAAGATGGCAATCGATGTGGTTTGTCAGCAAAACCGGAGGAGGAATGTTCACGAACTGGATGTTGAAAAGCTCTGCTGTCGTGGAGAGAGCTGAACCTTCGTTAAATACCTGATGGTGCTGCTGCTGCTGCTGGATGCGATCTCCAGCGAAACTTCGAACATAAATTGAAAAAAAAAAGTTGCTTGGTTTTCAACGTAACTGGTTTTGCTGATAAACAAAATCGATTGCCATATTTGCCCGTCACGTGCCAACTTGATTTTACTGGCTCTGTCGGTTGGTGTAGGGTTATAGTTAAACCATTTGCACGACACCTCCACGATCTAACCCAACGTAAACTCGTTATGAATAATAATGAATAATCAGAGGTCCCATGATATAGCTGCTCGCCCCGAGCTATAAATGCTCTGTGCTTACTGTTCGCCTGTTGGCGTTCTCCGGTCTGACACTGGTGGGAATAGGACGTCAAGAAGGCTGTCGTCCCTGGTGCAGGCCAATCACTTTCAAAGACAATGCATATATTATTATCAGAGCATGTTTGTTTTGCATGTTCACCACAAGTACATGTGGTTAATGCAGTACTTGAATCCTTGCAAAAGGTTTCCATTTGGCGTTTGAACATCTTAACGCCTGTTTTATTGCCAACAAGGGTAAAACATTCTTAGACTTTCATAGATTGATACGGGAACAAAAAGTCCCATCACTGGTCAACAAAAAAAAAATTCTGGACTGGACTTTTGCAGCTGTTTTAGACTAATTTCAGGGTGCTGATTCCAAATCTGATGTCAGATTTGCTCTATCACATCTCATTTGTATGCTATCGGCATACCCCATTTTCATTGATTTTACCCGAAATTAACTCTGTCACTTATGATTGCAAGTTGTTGCGAGTTAGTGACTGCTTTAGTGTTAAAATGTGGTGCTGTATTTTTAGGATAGTGTGTTTATAATATAATTTTATGTAGATATCCACATTTATTTAATATTTTTCTTCTGAAGTTTTTATTGAAAATCAATATTTAATATCTCAAAAACCTGATGTGATAGACAAAAACTGATGCCAGATTTGGAATCAGCACCCCAAAATTACATTAAAACCGTTGGAATACCTTATGCCAGAAAAAGTGTGTTGACCAGTGATAATCATATTGCTTACGGATAAAAATCAACAATATACAGAGGACCGTAGAGCTTGGGGGGTTGGGTGGGAGGAAATGCTGCGATGGCTCACTGCGTTGCTTGCTGCCTTGGCTCTGAGCCGTTCGCTGTCTTCGAGAGGGAGCGAGTACTATGGGCAGTGGCACGTAGCGAGTTGACATTATTATTTTGCTATTAACGCCAGGAAAACCCAGGGGTGTTCGTCTAAAAATGCCACATCCTGCCGATGAACCTCAGATAATACGTTGAGCCGTCCAAGGATTGCCGCTTAAACAAATGTTTCGGGAAAACAAGCCCGTCGACTTAAATGTTTATTTTGTTTGGTAATCATCGCAGCCCTGTCTATTGCTTTTGCAATTACTCCCAGGACTGGTGGGAACGCACCACTAACCATGTAATACAGTACATGTTAACTGCACCATGATGACTGCGATAGGTTTCCCATGTCCGATAATTAGAACAATTTTAATCTGAGGAACCTCCAAACACTAACAAACACAAATATCCGCGTGTAGCCCGCACAGATTGTTGGGGTGGGAGGCCACCACGCCGTCCAACCGCCGTCGTCTCCCCAATGTTGATGCTTACACACAGCACCTGGCACTCATTTAAGGCTGAGTCGACCTAGGCGAGACCGAGGTTCGGTTTATGAATTCGTCACCGCCATTTGGCCGTGAGTAGGGATCGAACTCTGCTTGTCGGATTCAGAGCGCAGCGCGCTGACCAACTGCACGGTCGCTTGCCAGACACGCGCATTCACGCACTTTCATTCATACCGCACACGACATCGGCTGTTGGGGAAAGTGCTGCTCGCAAACACCTACGAAGGCTGCTACGGTGCACGAAGGGCGAGTTAGCAGTGGTCAACATCGCGTCCGGCCGCCTTTGTCTCCCCCACTGCTTCCTTATTTTTTTCTGCGTACGGCGTAGTTGAATCTATCAACGTAGACTCCAGTACGTTCAAGGTGACGATGGTTCAACGCTGCACCAGGAACTAATTCCAGTCCGAGGAGACCCACGGCTGTTCTACGTCTGCCGCGGCGAGGGATTGAACTGAGAAGAGTAGCGTTGGATACAGTCGCATTTGCGAATGTGATTTGTAAAATTTGTATTCTCAACAATGTATCGGTAGTTCAATTTGAATGTGCTATTTTATTAAGGGGGGCGGCTGTGTGTTGTCTCGGTGTGTTCTGGGACTGTTTTTGTTGTTGTTGTTGTTGTTTTACTTGTTTTATTGTTTTATTGAAGGGGCGCCACGGTGGTGAGATGTCATCTTCCTCGCCTTGTATGCAGGAGGTCGGGGTCCGATCTCGACCCTGACGCCTGCTGCTGTATATTTTTGGAGTTTTCATGTCTCTCCCCGTGGTCGCGTGGATTTTTTTCTCCGGGTCGTCCGGATTTTCTCTCCACATTTAGAAGCATGCGTTTAGATTATTAATATCCATTGTGTCCAGATTTATTGTGAAAAGGAAGCTAATAGCTCAGTGGGCTTTACCTTGTAAGATACAAATAGCTTTGTTTTATTTACATATTTTTGGTAAAGTAATCTGTTTAGCTTTCCTATACTGTACACCAGAGGTGTGGACTCGAGTCATGTGACTTGGACTCGAGTCAGACTCGAGTCATGAATTTGATGACTTGCGACTCGACTTGGACTTGCATAACAATGACTTTGTCCCACCTATGAGATGTGGACTCGAGTCATGTGACTTGGACTCGAGTCAGACTCGAGTCATGAATTTGATGACTTGCGACTCGACTTGGACTTGCATAACAATGACTTTGTCCCACCTCTGCTGTACACTCCTATCGTGTTTTTGTACCGTTTGTTGTTGTACCGTTGTGATCCGCTCCTACTGGACATCTGTGAAAAAGAGCTTTAGCGCTCATCGGATTCCTCCAGGACAAATACATATTCTGATTCTGAGGTTTGCTGCGCAGTGTGCCTACCACTGCGCCACCGCTCGCTCTCCTGGATAAATACAAAAAAACAGATGTTTGTTTCTAATGAGCAATGGCACAGTGAAAGTGATCTCATATTAATACCATTTGAAAAATAAAAAATTCCAAAAGAATGCATTGCACACGTGTAGTGGGTCCACGTGAGAGACACCCTTGACTTTAGAGGCAACACGTTAATTTTATGACCACAACGGGGTAACTACATAAACGTAACAACGGGAAAACTATATAGCTAGCGGTAACCACCACGGGGTAACTACATAACCGAGTCAGGTCATTTAACGCACTGCCTGACTCACGATGCCGAACGTGAAGACCGAAGAGTGAAGACTGAAGCGACGCAGCACGGCGGGTTCCACTCCAGTAGACAGCCCGGATCGGACCTCGGGACCTCCCTTTTATGCCCCTCAGCGTGGGCCGGCTCCGCCTCGGCCACGCCCCCTTCTAGAACTCCCGAGAACAGCGGTCCCCAACCTTCTTGGCACCAGGGACCGGTTTCGTGGAAGACAATTTCTCACGGACCAGGGGGGGGGGGTGGTTCATCATTGGGTCCAACCCCCTTTTCAAAGAAGCTCTCCAGCGACGTTTGTTTTTTACTCATTCTGGCTACTAGGGGTTAGAGCTTGTGGGCTTGCCAAAACTGTGACTGAGACAAGTGCGCAGTGCGGGAAAGAGGCGCGGACGGAAGTGGTAAATAAAATAATGGGGGCAGGCCACGCGTGGACTCACCGCTCTCACCTCCTGCTGCTGTGCGGCCCGGTTCCTAACAGGCCACGGACCGGTACCGGTCCACGGCCCGGGGGTTGGGGACCCCTGCCCTAGAAGACTCTGGGCCTTACATCACACGTCCCTTCTGTCACCGTTGGCCCACATCCTTACCCTGTCCAGTCACGTGCCCTTGCCAGCCAATCGAGCTGCTACGTCCTCACATGCTCTCTCTGTCTGCCCGCCGCTAGAACCACGCTCCTTAGGGACTATTTTACCATGGCATGGCACGCGCTGCTGGCAGGGAGGGCGACTCACACTACAGTTCTCCTCTCTACAAGTAACTGGCGCTGTGCGCCCGAGTCACTCAATAGACGTCACTCCACGTGTATTTATTCACGTTGAGTGCGCGGCTGGCTGTGTGCGTTTGTGTGCACGAGCGTCTGTCTGTCTGCTTGTGTCTTTGTGGAGTTTTCGAGCTGCTTGTCTGAATGTCTTCATGGGTCCCCGCTCGCAGCACTTGCGTGAACAGCCTCTTCATGCGATACGCGGGATCTTCGTCTCGTGCTGCGTTTATGGGTTCCTTTACGGTGTGTGTCCTGTGTGATTTATGTTTGCGAGCTTGTGTGTTTTTTTGCTCGTGTATCCGTTTTGCATGTACCCTGTCTGTGTCAGCACGTGTGGTACTGTACGTGTGTGTGGGGAGCGGTGGCGCAGGAGTTGGCGCGCTAGGCTACGAACCCGGCCACGGGAGTTCGATTACCGCTCACGGCCAACATCGGTGATGATCTGAACCAGTTTTGGACCTCCCCTAGGTCGACTCAGCCTTGCATGAGTACCTGGCACTGGGGAGACAAAGACGGCCGGGCGCGGCGCTGGCCACCCAACCGCCTCGCGTGCCGTGCCGGTTTGCATAGGTGCTCACTAACAGCACTTGCCCCGACAGTGTGAAAGACTATACGGGGGGCCTTTGTCATTGTACAATGAGCACACGACTCCACACTTCACAAACACAGTCGGTGGAGATGCCTCTTTATACACTAAAAACAAAGATCCCCCGTATAGCCTGTAACAGACTGTTGGGGCAAGTGATGTTCGCGAGTGGCACCCATGAAGGCCGGCACGGCACACGAGGTTGGTGTGTGGCCAACGCCACGCCCGGCCGCCTCTGTCTCCCTCGTGGCGATGTTTATTACACACGGCACCAGGTACTCATTTGAGGCTGAGTCGACCTAGGAGAAGCCCAGGACCGGTTCAGACAATCGCAATCACTGGTGCTGGACGTGACCTCCCACTCGGGTTCGTGGCGCAGCGCACGAAACGCGACACCGCCGCTGTAGACAAAGTCCAGGCAGGCGCGCGCACACACACAGACATACTTCACAGAGGTACGTAGAACGTTTCGCTAATTCATTCACTCCACCGCTACTGGACGCAACAAATTTCCAAAATAAACGGAAATGGTCGGAATTCCCCAATACTTTTGGCCTCAACCGAAGGCCCCTTCTCTGCACCCCCCACCCCTTCCTCTGCTTGGGGTTCCCAAGTCTTGGTGGATGTTGGCCAGACCCGCACATGTGGTGAGGATCATTGATTGGGAAGGGGGTGAGTAAGGAGGTAGGGCTCGAGTTCCTTTTTGGGTCGAGATGTGTCGACGTGTGTGTGCGTGGGGGTGTGTGTGTACGTGTGAGCGTGTGGTTGTGTGAGTGTGTGTGTGTACGTAGGCGTGTGCGTGTGTCTGCGTGGGTGTGTGAGTTTGTGTGTGTGGTTGTGTGTGTGTACGTGGGTGTGCGTCAGTATGTGTGTGTGTCCGTGGGTGTGTGCGTGGGGGTATGCGAATGGATGGATGAAGCATCTGTGGGTGAGTATTGCATGACGATTATCTGAACCGGTCCTGGGCCTCCCCTAGGTCGACTCAGCCTCAAATGAGTACCTGCTGCGTTGTGTAAACATCGCCACTAGGGAAACAAAGGCGGCCGGGCGTGGTGCTAGCGTGGTGCTGCTGTGCTTGCTAACAGCACTTGCCCCAAAAGTCCATCACGGCTATACGGGGGATGGTTGTATTTGCGTGTAGAGGTATGTACTGTATGTTGAAGTTCTTTCGCACCGTACGTAGCTCACCGTGCGAATCGGAAGTGCAGGGTATGATGATGATGATGAGTGGTGACACAGTGGATAAAACCAGCTACCTGAGTGCGACTGTTGACCCGTGACGTTGACCCGAGAGACATCAGCGGCAATGTGTACGCAAACCTTTGCGCGACAAACCCTTAGGTCGACTCAGCCTTAAATGAGTACCCTTTTTTCCCCCCTACATAAACATCGGACCGGCGAGGTCCTGGTCACCTCGCCCCATTTGCTGGCGGGGGCCAGCGATGGCAATTCCACATGCCTATGACGGGAGGCGGGACATCGTTAGGGCTAGCGCCCAGCTGGGAATGCACGGTGGTTGCTGGGGTTGTATCGAGTTTCGTGGTGGTGCATTAGAGTCGGTGTAATGCATGCGGGTCTGCTTACACACGCACCCCCCCACCCCTCCCCATTGTTAATTCAGTGCATGGCAAGCGCGTTAAATACACCGTGACTGTGTTACATCGTCATTATTATCGTTACCCCATAGCCATCGTCATAAGCCGTCAACCGTTCATCATCCATCAACATCGTCCACTCAAGACGCACATCATCATCAACCTGACGACCTCTTGCATCCAGCACGCGTGTCTCGCTCACCACAACCTCCTTCCTCCTCACCCCCGATTACATCGACAGTAAGCAACGCTTAATACGCTTAACTACAAAAGCCACAAACCATTCGGAGCTTGCAAGTTGATTTTACCTCCCGTGTCATGAAATCTCGAGAGCAGCGGCACCCCAGGTGGTCCGTGAGGTTACTACGACGGGGGGGAGAGGAGGGGGGGGGGCGATATCGCGGTAAACAAATAACAACACTAACATCCACACCGAGGAGATGACAACAATTGTATATAACCGGGAGCGTGCGGTGGTCCGCAAAATTAAAAGTGGCCCCGCACACTCGAAAATGTTGGCAACCGCTGCCCTGGAGCAGTGGACTTCGTTGTCAAGACCCACGGTGCCACTGGAGGCCCCTGGTGGCCGTTAGTGTGGCCCCTAATGACCTTTAGTGCGGCCCCTGGTGGCCTTTAGTGTGGCCCCTGGTGACCTTTAGTGCGGCCCCTGGTGGCCTTTAGTGCAGCCCCTGGTGACCTTTAGTGTGGCCCCTGATGACCTTTAGTGCGGCCCCTGGTGGCCTTTAGTGCAGCCCCTGGTGACCTATAGTGCGGCCCCTGGTGACCTTTAGTGTGGCCCCTGATGACCTTTAGTGCGGCCCCTGGTGGCCTTTAGTGCGGCCCCTGGTGGCCTTTAGTGCGGCCCCTGATGACCTTTAGTGTGGCCCCTGGTGACCTTTAGTGCGGCCCCTGGTGACCTTTAGTGCGGCCCCTGGTGGCCTTTAGTGTCGCCCCTGGTGACCTTTAGTGAGGCCCCTGGTGGCCTTTAGTGCGGCCCCTGGTGGCCTTTAGTGCGGCCCCTGACGTGCGGCGGTGCAGGCCCACGACACAATAGACGAAATGTGAAAACACCCCCCCCCCCATCGTCATCATCACCGCGCTGTCAAACCCCCCAACGGGTTAAAATGTGTGGTGGCCCTCAACACTGATGATGTTTAAATGGCGAAAGTGTGGCGCCCCCCCCCCCCCTCTGAAAATGAGTGAAGAACACTGGCCTAGAGCGTTCCCGCAATTTAGCCACAGACGGCACAACAATTATCAAATGTTCTGAAACTCGACTTGCACGTTGCGGTGAGCACCTCCAGGAATGAGTGTGGCCAGGTTGGGGGGCTGGCACCCCCCCCCCCCATCGCCTCCCACAACACGACATGGCGATGTCTTCTCAACCACCCCCCTGCCCCCACTCGGCTTCATCATTTGTTTAAAAAAAAAAGCTTAATAGCTCATCGGATTATTTCAATCTAAATGAAGAATCTGATTAATTCACGATAATAACATCCAAGTGTCACGTTTTTTAATCATTGACGTGGTCATGCTGCGTTTGGTTGTACTGTCACGTCTATGCTCCTCGCGGTGTAGAGCGTTCTGCTAGCTCATCGAATTCCTCCAGTACACGTAAATATTCTGATTCGGATTCAATCTTCCACGGGGAGCCTCATCAACCCGTCCTGAGCAGCGCACGGTGGCGTGGGACAGGCCGTCATCCAGCAGTGGAGTGACACAAGCAGCTGCCGCGCCCTCCAACCCAAGAAGGCGCCCTTCATTTAACCACCCAACATCTTCTCAGGCGCGCGCTGCCACCTCGCACAATCCTGACTCACCGGGTGAATCTCCCACCCTCCTCTCACTCCCCCTACGGCTTCCTGTGCGGGCGCGGTAGTGACGTGTGGAGGCCGATCTGTCCGTCTCGACACCGTCGGTGTCCGCGGTTGTTTTGTGCAATCTCTCAAAATAGCCAAACTCGCCGGAGCGCCGTCATCTGCAGTCTGATTATGTACGCGTCTCTTTAAAAGTAACGTGCGACTCAACCCTGTGGTTCACGTCTCAAAAGAAAAATGATTATATCCGGCTTAGTGGTTGTCGTTTGGACAAACCGCCCCCTTTCCCCGCCACGAGAATGTGGAATGTCCACCGCATGGCTCAGGGCTCACCAATCGGAGAGATGAGCGCCGCCTAACGTTTGCACCCAAGTGGTGGAGACTTCAAGAAAGCAGAGAAGCGTGTTGAGGAATCGATTGGAGGCCATCACTGCCCCCTGGTGGCCTTCGTCGCGAATCGCTTTCCAAGTTTTAATTCCGTTGGCTTGTCTGAGCAAATGCCTGCTGAATAATATTGGGTCTGGAAAAACAATAGGCTGATGGACAAGTATATACTCTATGCGCATTTCGATGTGGAGCGTGACAAAAAAAAGAGTGATGATAATGTTTGCTTTGATCCACAATCTTGTTTAGTCATCTTTTGTATGGCTGATGTAAATGGCAGAGCAACAACTACAATGTCACATGCAGGGGCAGCGGACTGTATCGCTGTCATGTCTCCTTCGTATTTGTGGATCGGGAACATTGCGACGTTCTATGTCGTACGGTCTGTTCTGGATGACCACGGGGGAATACAGCACGGTGCTGTACAGGGGAGACCTCGCTTAGTCTGATCCCGGCAGAACGCTGACTCGTTATAGCGCTCTTTGTCCCGGAGAAAATTTTTACTATAAAAAAAAATACGTGAAGAAAACCAACAATTCCCCCGCAGCAAATATCACGATTGTTTACCATGGAAGGCCTCATTGAGTCTCAAGACTAATTTTCAGGAGAGTATTGGCAAATGTTTTGTTGTTGAATATGGGGGGGGGGGGTGTTGTTGCTACTGAGTGGAATCCCAATCGGGTAGTTTTCAGTGTCATTCATCGGCATTTGGGATGTTTGGCCAATAACCGTTACAGTGCTTGCGTTCTCTTTATCTGTGACAGGGAACCTAAGAAACCTGAGGAAACCCGATGCAGATCAGGGGGGAGAAGTTCAAGTTCATTTATTAGGTATAGCCCTGAGCCAATCGGCTCTTGAATCGGGTGCAACCGCAACAAACAGAAAACAAAAACATGAACAAGAAAACATCTTAAAGTGAATATGTGACTGAGTGCAAACAGAAAATCCAAGAAAAGACAGTAAAATATTGCAGAAAAAGCACCGTACACAAAAATGTGCAAAAATCCCAGTGGGATGCAAGTCAAACAACAAGAACCACAAGACAACTTAGATTAAGGCCATCAGTCTAACTCTGTACTACAATAAACAAACATGGTGAAACCAAAAACACTTTTCGAAAATCACCAAAATAAAGCTATAAAAGCAATGAAACAGTGATCATAGGAGAACGTACAGAACGTACAGACTCAGGAGATTAACAACAAATGTTATCACTGCGCCACCACGCCACGCTAATTGACAGTGCTACGATACATGGCATGGTAACAGCACAAGCAAGAAAAACCATGCACACCGCGTGGATTAGAATGGGACGAGTTCCAACGTGCGTTTGTTTGTCCTCGTGTGTGTTTCACGAGCAGTACGGAATCGCGTTGTGTATTTGAAAGTGCAGTACGCGTATGTGTCACTGCCGCACGTGATCGCTTTGCTCTGGTCTGGGCATCTCCGGGTGTTGGACTACTGTACACCACTGATCGACGTGGCCGGTTTTCAAGAGGGCGAACCTCCCAACAAGAAACACGCCAGTCGTCGGGCCAACGTCGGCCTTACGTTCCACGTTTATATTCCCAGTACGCGTATCCATTAAACATGTTCGTGAATATATGGGGAAAATAAATATACTCGGCAGCTACCATTCGGTTTAATGAAACACTTACAATGACGAGCGCGTGCCGGAAAGCGCTACAACAACCTGCAAGGAGCACATCCATGAGTTGACGGGATTCTGTGGCACGCGTCTCGCCCACCCCCCTCCTCGCCCTGTTCCGTGTCCCCGAGTGACCCCCTCGCCCCCACCCCTCGCCCCCACCCCTTGCCCCCCCCTCGCCCCCACCCCTCGCCCCCCCCCTCGCCCCCACCCCTTGCCCCCCCCCTCTCGCTCACCCCTTGCCCCCCCTCGCCCCCACCCCTTGCCCCCACCCCTTGCTCCCCCCCTCTTGCCCCCCCCCTCGCCCCCACCCCTTGCCCCCCCCTCGCCCCCACCCCTTGTCCCCCCCCCCTCGCCCCCACCCCTTGCCCCCCCCCTCTCTCGCCCACCCCTTGCCCCCCCCTCGCCCCCACCCCTTGCCCCCCCCCTCTCTCGCCCACCCCTTGCCCCCCCCTCGCCCCCACCCCTTGTCCCCCCCCCCCTCGCCCCCACCCCTTGCCCCCCCCCTCTCTCGCCCACCCCTTGCCCCCCCCCTCGCCCCCACCCCTTGCCCCCCCCCCCTCGCCCCCACCCCTTGCCCCCCCCCCTTTCTCGCCCACCCCTTGCCCCCCCCCTCGCCCCCACCCCTTGCCCCCCCCCCCTCTCTCGCCCACCCCTTGCCCCCCCCCTCGCCCCCACCCTTTGCCCCCCAGGGCTCGTCGCGTCTCGGGCCTGACTTCCATCTCCGTGACAACCAAAACGCGACGCGGTCGCCACCACCCCCCCAACGCCACCACCCCCCCAACGCCACCACCCCCCCAACGCCACCACCTCCCCAACGCCACCAACCCCCCAACGCCACCACCCCCCCAACGCCACCACCCCCCCAACGCCACCACCCCCCCAACGCCACCACCTCCCCAACGCCACCAACCCTCCAACGCCACCACCCCCCCAACGCCACCACCTCCCCAACGCCACCAACCCCCCAACGCCACCACCCCCCCAACGCCACCACCCCCCCCAACGCCACCACCCCCCCCAACGCCACCACCCCCCCAACGCCACCAACCCCCCAACGCCACCACCACCCGCCCCGCCCGCCGGTCACCCCAACCCCAGCGATGCAATTCAACAACATCACCACCACCACCACCAACAACTCACGGTGGTGACCCAGAGAGAAGAAGAACAACGCCAATGCGATGAGTGAGAGAGAGAGAGACGAGGGGAGGGGAGGGCATCACTGAGATTTCAGAGCGAACGCAGTCGACGTCACTGACCGCAGACCGCGTCGCAGCGACGTGCAGTGGCGGTAGCGACCGCAGTGGAGGACACAGGTGAGTTGCCGTGGGGGGCGGGTGGGACAATGGGTGTTTTTTTATATATATGTATACGCCGTACAGGATTATAAGACGCGCCTTTCCTCCTGCGCGTGCGCGCGCGCTTTCAATCATAAAGTTGGCGTTGTGCGTCTCATGGTGCAGTAGGCGCGCACGTGCGTTGTGATTCGTCTCTGTCTCTGTCTGCTCCACACGTGGGGGGGGGGGGTAGCGGTGGTGAAAAGTGGCGCTTTCACTCGGCGACCCAGGTTCGAGTCCCGCAAACCACTCATTAATAACAGCAGCGAATATCTGAACCGGCATCTGGGAGGCCCCTAGGTAGACGCGGCCTCAAATGAGTACCCGGCGCGGTGTGTAAACATCGCCACTGGGGAGACAAAGGCGGCCGGTCGTGGTGCTGGCCACCCACCCCCTCGTGTGCTGTGCCGGCCTTCATAGGTGCTCGCTAACAGCACTTGCCCCCGGCGTATGTTAAAGCTATACGGGGCATCTTTGTCATTGACCAGGTTTTTCGTTGTAACTTTATTGACAGCGGTGTACACGTTGAGGTGCGTCTTACTTTCCGGAGCGTCCTATACTCCGGAAAATAAGGTATTTGGATTATGGTTTTGATAATAAATTGTCATCATAATTCCTTTGTCGACCATACGTCTTCATTAACAAGTCTTTGTACTTAATTGACGTTATGAGTGTACGAATAAGCAATGATTCATCAACAGAAATCCATTATGATCAATAGCTCCAATACTCCATAATTCATCATCAATAAATCTCCATATCCGTGGTAAATAATGTACGACATGAGCATCACTGTAAATGATCATCCTCATTCCACTGATCAGTCAGGGTCAGGCCCTCTGTGATGTACAGTATCTGCTTGCTTGTCTGCCAGGTTACCGTTGCCACCTGTCCTGGATTTCCCAAGACGTCTTTCTTTTCGACGTAGCTACTCTTTGACAGAGCCGTCACTCGGATTCTGCGAATCGGGGCGACCGCCCTGGACCCCGCACTTTGGGGGGGGGGGGGTGCGCTTTAACGTCACGGTCGTCAGATGTAATACTTCCAGTTTAGTTTGAAGGCCTCGGGAGCCGCACCCTCCCCCCTATGGATGGCCCTTACTTTTGGATATCTTGTCAGTCTTCCCATGGCATTAACAATTTCGGGTTTTTTCAGTTGCATAATAATAATAAACCACTCAAGACCATGCATTTACGTGTACAGTAGTAGTTCTCACCGATTCTGGCACTGAGATATTGCGCACCTCCAATTAGTACGGTTGGATTCGTACAGTGGGAAAGAAGTTCAACATACATTCATTCTTCCCACGATATGTCGCGGTTTTATGTACCCCAGAGGTGACAACGCGAGCACCACCACCGCCACCACGTGTGTGGGACCCCGCAGACAGCCACTGCAATAAGCGACCACGATGCCACCAATAAGAAAGACGGAAGGTAACGCCACTAATTTTATCTCACACTCCATGGGCGTGCGAATTACTTGGTACATAAGAAAAGTGTACAGCGAAAATTTAAAACACGTAAAACGTGGACTCGACTGTATACTTTATCCAATATGATCCTTCAAAGATCACGACTGGGATTCACATCAGTCAGTCGTCTGCCTTGAGTAACACGGATCGACAAGGGTCAGTTCACTACCAACAAAAATACATTTTAGTCCATCAGGCCAGGAGCCTTTGTGCGAGCAGCAAAACCTTGAACCGGTCTCAAATCCTTTTGAGTCTCATCAGCACGGTGTGGCCTGGCAAAGAAATGCCACTGGGTTTCCTGGTGTTAGAAGGCCATTCACAGAACATTCGTTATATCAAACCCCCTTTGCCATTCAGTGCTCCACAATCAGGCAAGACGGCACAATCATTTTAATTCATAAATCATCTTCAGCCACGATATTTCCACTGCTGGATGAATGCCTCTCCAAGCCACCGTCAAATTTAAATGCAGATTAAAGCCTGGGCGTTGATGTGGTTAGAACAGAAGGTCGCGAGTCGAACTCCAGGTCAGGGTTCAACACGGCCCATCATCCCTCTGTGACGGATCGACATTCCATTGTGTGTGTGCACCAACAATAGTGGCATCTGCCATGTGAATGTAGAAATTCCTCAACTGGCTACAAACTACCTAAAAAAACACACGACAGCACCCCCTCCATGCTAAATATTACACGTAGGTGTTTACCTGTACAGGGAATCTAACTTGTTATTTTTTACCTGTGCGGCGGCGGCGGCAGCAGCAGCAGGCGTCCCCGGCTGGCTTCAGCAGAGGGGCGGTTCGCTGGCTCGTGTGGATGAACGCGACGACGAGGTGGATGGAGATGAGGTAGACAATCTATGTTTAGAGGATGACCTTGTGGGGGGCGTCAGGCTACACGAGTGAGGTCAAACAGAGCCGGCTGCACACCTCTTCCATCACCCCTGCCTAACCATGAAGTAACACTCTGCTCCACGTAAACAAGCTGGCCGTACGAGCCTGGCACAGGGCGTTCTTGCCAGCATTTTTTGTAAACGTGTTTAATGTGCCTGGCCGCGAGGTGGCTATGAGATGCAAGTAATGGGTTCTTGAATGTACGCGTGCAGTTGTCGATAAGTGTTATCTCTCTTTACATTGCTGGTGAATTTCTTTGGGTTCTCAAGCGTCCGATCACATGCCAAACACTCATTCGTGGAACGTTTGGCCCAATCGAGAACATTTATAGTGAGCAGGTATTGATTGACCAGGTGTTGGGGTGAGCAGGCGTTGGGGATAGCAGGTGTTGGGGTAAAGTGTTGGTGCGAGCAGGTGTTTGAACAATTATTTGAGCGAGCTTGTGTTTGAAAGGCTGTTGAATTGAGCAATACGTAGATTGAGTTGGCGTTAAGACTCAGAGCAAGCTGTGTGACGGAGCGTGTGTTGAATGGAGGAGTGGGTGTGCGTGTGTTTGTGCGCGCGTGCGTGACCTGGTCAAGGCCTGTGATACCATCAGTAGGCCTGGGCTCTGGGTTGTACTTCGTGCTTTCGGAGTCCCTGACGGTTTGCTCACAATTATTTAGGACCTTCAGTATGGTGAGTGGGCCCGGGTAAAACTACGTGGCAGGGAGTCGGGACCATTCCCTGTTCACCTTGGAGTGCGACAGGGATGTCCTCTGGCTCCCACATTATTTAACATCTATTTCGACCACGTAGTTCGTGAAGCCTTTGATGGCTGTACCGGAGGAATTTCCATCTGGTACAGATACAATGGGAGGCTGTTCGATGCCCGGGTGCAGTCAAGGGATGGCTCCCTCTTGGTCAACCATGTTATATATGCCGATGATCTGGTAATTGCTGCTCGCTCAGAGGGTGAGTTGGAGGCACTGCTGCTGAACCTGAAGCATGCCACGAAGAGGTTGGGCCTTACCATCAGCCCCACCAAAACTAAGCAAGCAGGCCTGGTCATTTTGTACCATCAGACACTCCACCCCCACAACTCCAAATTGGTGATGGGGCAGTTGTGGAGAGAGTGGAGACTTTCCCATATCTGGGCACTGTGCTCATGACTGGCTCCAATTTGACAGCAGAGGTGTCACTCCGCGTTAGTCGAGCGGCATTATCTTTTCATCGGTTGCGTAACGCTGTGTGGAAGCTACCTGGTCTGTCGCTCCACACGAAGCTGCAGGTCTTCTCGGCCACAGTCATGCCCTCCTTTCTCTACGCTTGCGAAACATGGACCCCCCTAATGGAACATCTTCACTGGTTAGAAACATTTAGGCTGGCCTGCCTACGATCCATCCTGGGTTTAACAAGGCTGGATTGTGTCAGGAGCTCACAAATCCTTGAAAGATCTGGACAAAGTTCCATCGGTGAGCTCCTCCGGCAGGCAAGGCTGCGTTGGTTGGGTCATGTAGCCCGCATGCCCAGCCACCGCATGCTTAAACAGCTTTTGTTCGGCCGGATAGAGGGGGCTAAACAGGTGTGATGCGGGCTAGAGATGAGATGGAGTGATGTGGTACAAGAAGATGTGGAGCTGAGTGGACTTGCCGATGACTGGTACCAGCGGTGTCAAGATTGGCCTCTGGAGAAGGCTCGTGAAGGACGCTACTGGGCATTTGGAGGCAGTCGGCCTCCAACAACAACGGAGGGCAGAGGAGCGACGCTCACAACGAGCAAAGCACCGGGTCGCTAAAGCGCAGCAAGTTGGCACAGTAGGGGGCACAGGTGGTGCATCGGCCAGTCATCTCAGTCAGTCGACCCGTGGTACCTGGGTCTGCCCCGTGACCTACACTTCACGTGGCCTCCACGTGCACATAGCCTGGCACAAGCGCCATGGTGATGTCACCGCCACTTAGTGGCGAATGGCGGTTGTTGTTGTTGTTGTGCGTGTATGCTGTGGGGGTGCAGACCGAGCCAGGGCCACACGAGTTAGAGGTCCCCAAGGCCCGTGACGAGGACCGCTTCGAGGCGCTGTCTCAGGAGACGGTGTCGGCCCTCGCGCTCACCCGCGGCTGCGTGGCCGAGGTGACGACGGCAGTGATGGCAGTGGCTTCTCGTGTTCCCACGTTCCCACGTCTCCACGACCCTGTGTTGTCTTGCCTCTCCGTATTCATGGCCCCGTGCCTTCGTGTCTCCGTGTACTCTTGTATTTTCACGTTACGATGTTTTCGTGTCCCGGTGTCTCACTAGCTCTGTGTCTTGATGGTTACATGTATTATCGTCAAGTTACTGTGTTCTGTGCTTAAATGTGAGTTTTTTTTATCCCCATGTATCTATGTTCCCATGTCCCTTCGTTTCCAAGTCTTTGGGTCTTCATGTCCCCATGTCTACACGTCTCTTCGTTTCCAAGTCTCCGGGTCTTCATCTCCCCATGTCTTCACGCTTCTTCGTTTGCAAGTCTCCGGATCTTCATGTTGCCATGTCTTCATGTTCTCTCCATCTTCACGTCCCCCGTGTTTTCATTTTGTCCACAGCTCATGGACTTTAAGGATGTGCTGCTCCAGCATCCTCTTCCCGGGGCCCTGCGCGCAAGGTTTCTCCTGCTCATGTCTCGACTACACCGCAGGTAGCAGGGACCTTCCCACTCATTTAAGGCTGAGTTTACGTAGACGAGGCCAGGTGCAGGTTAAGACACTACTCGCTCCCCACTAGACACCAGTTACAATTCTAGGAGACAAATGATGATGATGATGTAAATAATAATGATTAAACTGGTTATGATGATGATCATCATCATCATGAAGATGACACTGGCAGTGATGACAACAATGGGCAAATAACATGAATAAACGATACTCAGGATAGCAATGATGATGAATGAGACTGGTAGTGATAATGCTGATGGTTATGACAGGGACGATAATGATGCTGACAATGATGATCCTACTCCTAATAACAGCCACGGTGATGATTATTAACATCACCATGACTACTAACAATGGTAACAGTCATGGTGACGATGTTGATATTTTCTTATTTTATATTTATATAGAGCGCCTTAGCTCAAGGTGCTTTACATAGTTTAAAAGTGGTACAAAAATATAGTGACTTAGATGGCAAGGGAGTGCAAAGGTCGAAAAATGAGTGACCGTAACAGAGGGCATATGGGGTCACGAAAGGGCAGAGGAGGGAGGAGACGGAGTGGAGGGGCGAGGGGAGGGAAGAGGAAGGGAATGGGCAGTGGAGAAGAGGTGAGGCTTCGAGAGAGGAAGGAAAATGAGGTTAAGGAAGGGGACTGCTCAATGTACAGGGGAAGTTGATTCCAGTGGAGGGGTACAAAGCGGGAGAAGGATCTAAAACGAGATCGAGCACAGAGAGAAGGAAGGAGACAGAGAGAGATACAGAGAGTATATTGGGAATGGTGAGCACGAAAGGGGGGCACAAAAATCCATGAGAGGCTGAAGATGAGTTGTGGATGACCATGGAGAGATGATAGTAGTAACGATGACAATGATAACGTCTGTGATATTAACGACGATGGTGATGATAATGTGTGACGAAGTGTATCAGACGTGCAGGTGCCCGCCGGGGAACTATCCCGTCTCACGCTGGTCTACTCGTCGCACTGGCACGGGCAGAGCGAGACATTGAGGACCCTACACGAGCACTGCCAGATGTGGGTGCCGGTCAATGGCCGCTACCTCCTCCTCCGTCCCTCCTCCTCCTCCTCTCCGCCTCATCATCTCCCCCGCACCCAGCACCACCACCATCATCGTCATCATCATTCTCATCATCATCATTGCTCTCCATCATCCTCACAGTCGTCCACCACCATTGCCATCATTATGATCATCGCTGTGGTCATCGTCATAGCTATTGTTGACCATCATCACTTCGTCATAGCCCTCGTGTGACATCACACCCATACATTTCAATACCTTACTGCAGTGGCATTACAAATTGCGCTACGACCGAGCCCTTGATCAAAAATTGAAAGGTCTTTTTTCCCACCCTCCTTCCCTGAACGAGGATTCAAACTCGCGTGGGACGTACACGGCGCGGGTGTGTAGCTACTAGAGCAGAGAGCTCTTCCGTTGACACTGACCGAGTGACTGGAGCCGCATGCAGAGGAGGTGTTTGTGTGCCCGCGCGCTCAGGGACACAACTATGGGGGGGGGGGGGTATGTGGTAGACAACTATGGGGGGGGGGGGGTATGTGGTAGCGTCATGCGACGCGTAGGGGCCCAGTCGGTCACAAGGGGGGGGCCCCGAATCAACAACAAGATAAACAAGTAAAAAAATGTAAAAAAAAAAAAATGTTACCAAAAAACTAAGGAGAACAATAATACATGATTGTAGCCTACACATTATTGTACACGGGTTAACACACATCCGTAGCTATTTCACTAGAAGTGAGTCGGGGGAAGGGAGAGAGGGGGGGTCCACCCCGTTGAAATGAGTTGTTGCGCCCCTGCCCACGCGTGTGTGTGTGCGTGTGTCCATCTGTCCCTAGGAAACAGAGGCTTTTGGATGTCGCCATGAGGCGGTTGCAGCTGGTGCACGAGCAGGTAGTGACCTTTCAGGGCAGGGGAGGTCACCACCTGCACACCACCGCCTGGCCTTGCACGAGCCCCTCAGCTTGTGCAACCTGCCGAGGAGTTGACTGAGGCTGGGGGTCGATTGTGTGCAAGGCCGTAGCCATGGAGTCAACATTGGAGGGGACCAAATCTTCCAGGGGGTCTGGGGGACCCCCCCAGAAAAAAAACTACATTTGAAAACTAATTTCCTGCCATTTCCTGCCTAAAATATAAAAAAATTAACTAATACATAGGATGGAATTTTTATTTATTTATTACAATAATGTCTGATAGTGTATTGTATTACATTGCTCTGTTTTTTCTTTTTTACCTTTTCTTGTTTCATTGTATGTAATGGCAGAGATTAGGGATTAATAAAGCACAACCATAACCACAATCATATATATTGGTGTGAACATCGCCACTGGGGAGACAAAGACGGCCGGGCGTCGAGAATCCAAGTCCCGGGCGAAGCCGGGTAGTAAAGCTAGTATAAAATAAATTTATTTTATAGCAATATATTGGGGGGACATTTTGAGCATATTTGAATATTGGGGGGGGGGGGGTGTGTGTGTCCCCACAATATATATTATAATTACGGCCTTGATTGAGTGAGGCTAGTGGAGAATGTGAGGCCTGAACGTGTGAGACAACCGAGGTAAAGTCGCCATGGAAAAAGGTCAAAAGTCCATGAGTCGGTTCACTTTGCGAGTTTGCCTTGGCACACAAAATCGACCGGTGTGTGATCCAACACCCCAACCAACACTCCACCAAACACTCCAACCAACACTGCACCGGTTGTGTCGCCAACATCTCCACCAAAAACATCACCCAAAACCTCATTCCATCGGTCAGCAAAAAGTTCACTTAAAATACCACTCCACCCCCTCACCAGTGATGAGGCCAAAACATTACGAAGACCCATGCAGCACCATAGCCACTCCTTGGCAGTTATAGCACAATACGATTCACTGATTAACTCAAATTATTACAAGCACCCATATACAATCCTGCCCTCATCTTGGCGCGTCATATCTGGGCATGGCTCCCTGATGATCCATAATGTCTTTTGTGTGGTCCTTTTGGTAACGAACAATACAAAAATATCAATATCATCAGCCATTATCTATCCACTGCTAGATGAAAGCATTTCCGCACAATTTGTCTTTTCACCAGCGAATAAAACGTGTTTTTTTCCGTAACCGCGGACCTGACAAGAGGGCAGAATCCGCAAATAATCTTTACATTTCCATTTAAAGCTTTCGTGACTGCAGGGATTCATCTTCTTGGTTCTTTCGGTAAAGTCACGTAGAAGGGAAGTAATAAAATAATAAAAATAAAACATAATAAAATAATTCTCACGACGTTTCGGCCACAACGCAGGCAGCCTGAGTACGGCTGCTTGCGTTGTGGCCGAAACGTCGTGAGAATTGTTTTATTATGTTTTATTTTTATTATTTTATTACTTCCCTTCTACGTGACTTTACCGAAAGAACCAAGAAGATAATCTTTACATGTTGAGTTGAATGTCAATCGTGTGGGGCTTTTCCTGAAGACGCGTCAATGTCATTTTTTCTCAGGTGAGAAGAGTTGCAGAGGAGAGAAAGCTGATTCGCTGGGAGAAGATGTTTATGAAGATGACGGTGAGAGATCGACGACGTTCATTTCGAAGCCATGCGATGCACGCAACTTTATTATGATTCTGTCGTGTGAGTGTGCGTGTGTTGAACTTCTTTGGCACCGTGCGTGTTTTTTGGTTTGTCGATGGGTGGCTAAATCACAGAAAGTTGCCACAGGTGGGGTGCATATAACCAATCATAGTAATTGGTTTTTACCCTTTTAACTGGTACAAAATCTGACACCTTTATACAAGGCATCATGTTTGCAATAACCTCAACACAAGAAGTCAAAATGCAAACAAAAAGAAACAACTCTGATGATGATAATGATATGCACTGTCCTTGAAGTTGATTGGTCCACACCCGAGACAGCTTTCTTTAGAGCCTAGTCTCCATTGGTGTTGGACCAGATGACGCCAAAAGGCGTACAACTTTTGTACCAGTTAAAAGGGTAAAAACCTATTACTATATTTTGCCACTGGTAAAGGAGATCTCATAGTGTAAATAACCAATCATGTCAGTTAATCCAGAGCACCTGGGCCCTCCTGCCAGCGAGCCTTCAACAACTCCACGTGGCCTCAGAGTGACAGCACAAATGCTGTGGTGACGTTGCTTTAGTGGCGAATCGCGGTTGTATGTAAATGTTTATTTGTCTGTGTATGTGTCTGTGTGTGTGTATTTGAGAGTGTCTCTTTGTATGTCATGAAGGAGTGGTGCTATGAACTCAGTTACATAAACTCAATTCCAGGCCACGGATAACATCAGTGGAAAGTGATATCTGACATGATGCTTGGCCTCCTGTAGATCAACTCAGCCTAAAGTGAGTACAGTACCGTATCTGATGTATCACCTTACCCAGCACTGAGGAAGACAGATTCCGAAAAACGATGTGTTGGCCACCCCACCAACTCGTGCACAGTTTCAGCCTTAATAGGTGCTCGCTAACGGCACTTTCTCCAACAGGCTGTATGTCTATACGGGGCAGCTTTGTACGACTGTCTGTCCGAGTGTACATACGTGTACAGCACATGTGTGCGTGTACGTGCCTGTTAGCGAACATCTGTGTTTTCTCACGGAACCCTGACGGGCCAGGCAACTGACGTTCTTGGAGCAAAGTGGCCGAATATGGTGGCGTCTTTCATGGAGGAAGCGACCCAGAGGTACGTGAACATCAGCAGCGAAAAGTGAACGACAATGTAAATGTCCGTGTTAGATGTTGCTCTGCCCCTAACAATAACTCGGCAACCAGATACTACCCCTTAAATCAAGACACGAGGCAACCAGACCGAACCCCCAATCCATAACAAACTAGAGAACCAGACCCTGCTCCGAACTAGCCCCAGCACCAACTCCTATCGGATCGAGTGGGGGGGGGCACAAGAACTGTTGTGTGGGGGGGGGGGCACCCTCATAACCGCAATTCACCGCTAAGGAGCATGAACTTTGGTGTGGTCAAAGGGAAATTTGGTGGTACAGGGCACAATCCAGCTTCCACCTATTTAAACTATAAAACCAAAAGTTTATTTTTATTTTACCGGGTAAGACCCACTGAGCTGTATAGCTCTTTCAGAAGCGACCTCGCCACAAATTCTAGCGTAATCAAGTGGCTTATCACGTGGACATTTATAGCAGCCAAATACTCTAAACGCATGTTTCTAAATGTGGAGGGAGAAACCGGAGGACCCGGAGAAAAATCCACGCGACCATGGGGAGAACATCCAAACTCCAAAAATACAGGCGTCGGGGTCAGGATCGAACACACGACCTCCTGTAAACCAGGCGAGGTAGTTAACCAGGCGAGGTAGTTAACATCTCGCCACCGCGGCACCCCAACTAACAAACGAGCAAGCAACCCCCAGCTCTTCTCTCCACGGGATGAGAGTTTTCTTTTTTTTTCCTGAAGCGTGCGTCGTTTGACACGTGCTGTTGGACACGAGTGTCTATTTAAGTCGGGGACGTCTTGTCGTGTTGTTGTAGGGGAGACGTCCGGAGTGTTCAGAAAACCTCTTCCGAAGGCTTCAGTAAAGGCAACAGTGATGAAGACGTGGATGTTGATGACGATTATGACGATGAAGACGATAGTGATGATCAAGACATGTTCATCCCAACTGTAAGTGAAAGAAAAAAAAAGCATTACAAATGTAAATATGCCTGTAGAACGCAGTATAGAAAATATTTGCATAGCTGTACAGATATTCTTAGGTTTTTTTCGGTAAAGTCACGTAGGTAAAACATTAAAATTAATATTAATAAAAGTAAAATAAAATAAAAATCACGACGTTCCTGTACAGATCATTGAGTGTTATCTGCACACGTGTATCGGTTTTCTCCACCTCGCAAAAACACTGAGGACTCAGTGAGCCTTTACTGATTATAATTTTCTTACTCGCAATATATTCACGTTACAGAGTTATCTAAGTTAGCCTGGCGGAGTGGAACCTTGGTTAGACCATTTGAATCTGGTTTTGGACGATTCAGGCCATCATCGATCCGGCACCTATAATCCTGCACAGGAGGGATCCTCCAAGTTCAGACCGTGTGGGTCGCAAGGAAGCCAAAGCTTGGTCTCCTAATTATCATTACAACCCCCCTGGGGTCCATTAATGTCGTACCGCTTTGGGGAAGGTCAACAGTGGTCATCCCATGGGAATGCGGAATTTCCACCTTAGGGTCATTATACACGTTGATGAACTTTAATGAAACTGTTGTCGGATATCGCCACGGAAATGTTTGCCGTTCCATTTCCCCCGAGTGTGTCATGGCCCTTGGGGCAGAAGGAGTGCCACCCCTCCTCTGTTCCCTTGAGCAGAGAGACAAAAGCTTAATCTTTCGACTCCGAGTTGTGCATCACGCAATAATGAACCTCGTGTTGTGTTTGTCTGAGATTGCAGGAGCGACACTGGAGGAAGCGACCAGCTCCCATGTCCATGGCGCCTCGTAGACGGGAGTTCGGCACTCAGACTGACGCCACCGCGCAGACAGACACTGACGCCCAGGCAGACACGAGCACGCGGACGAACGCAGACACCCAAACGGATGCGCGCGCGCAGACGGACACGCACACGCAAACGCAAACGGGTGCCCAGGGAGACGCTGGCACACAGACGAAAACCGCCGCTCAGTCGGACGGAATCTCCCAGACGGACAGAATCTCCCACGTAGACACGGGCGCCCAGACAGACACCGACGTGGTGGACGAGGAATATGTCCCTCGGCCAGACCCATCGGGCCAGGCGGATGGAACCCTGCTGCTGGAGAACGTCACGTGCACGGACGCCGCCAGCCAGACGGAGGCTCCAGCAGAGGGGAGGTGAGGAGGGCCGAGTGAGTGGGACACGATGGAGTAGGACAGGAGGAGTAGATGCCAAACGTTCCTGGTTTGGCCCCGGTTTAAAGATATCTGGGCTAATGCTTGACCCACGAGACGGGCAAAGTGCGAGACTCTCTGTGTAGTGGGCGGTGCTGGCAAAGGAGAAAGTGGGCCCGATGAGTGGTAGGTGGGGCCACAGACGTTAGGAACGGCGAGGAGAATCGGTGTGGTTGTGTAAAAGTTGGCGGGGCTGACAGAGGGAGGTGCTGCCAGCTCACCATGTGTCCCGGTTGAGCATCCGAGAAATGTGTGGTGGCCTTAGGAGGGAGTGAGGGAGATAGCAGAGTGATTTCGCCTGACCTCCAACCACGAGAATTGAACGCGTACCCTTCAGATTGCGTGTTGGACGTTATAACCACAGGAGCAACCAATCATCTGCTATCATGAACAGTAATAACAACAACAAAAACTATTCCAAATATGCACCTTTGTCAATGCTTCTTTGTGCTCTTTTCTAATTTTCTTCCATTCGCTTTGCCAGTGCCCATGTGGCTGATCCATACATCACAATGTGCAATATGCGCCAACTGAAAACGCTCACAGCCCCGGTTATAAAAACAAACCTTTTCACCAAATAAACAAATTCGGCGTTCTGCACACCGAGTGCACAGATTGAACTCGTCGCCTGCGTGTATGAAGCGTGTCCGTGCGTGTGCGTGCCAGTTGTGGGGAGCTGTAGTACGGCGGTTAGCGCGCTGCGTTACGAACCCGGTGACCCGAGTTCGTATTCCCGCTTACGACCACCACCGGCGACGATTATCTGAACCGGTCCTGGGCCCTCCCCTAAGGTCGACCCAGCATCAAACGAGCAGCTGGTACGATGTGTAAACATCGCCACCGGGGAGACACATGCAGCCGAGTGTGGTGCTGGCCACCCGACCTCCCATCGTGCGCCGCGCCCGACATCATCATCATCGGTGCTACTCGCTAACAGCACTTTGCGCGCAACGGTCTGTTGAGGTATTATTTGGTTCTTTCGGTTAAGTCACGTCTAAAGATAAAATAATAAATTAAATTAAATAATAGAATACGACGTTTCGATTGCAACACAAGCAATCATCATCAGGTATAATGAAATAGCGACATAATATCTAACCAGAAAACTATAGACAGACATATTAGCAGACAGATATCACAAGATACATACATAGCGAGAGCAACACAGGTGACAGAGAGGGGTGATCGTCTCTGTGGGGTGGCCTTAAATAGACAGAGGGGGGGCGGAGGCAGAGAGAGGGAGGGGGGTTAGAAAAAATTAGCATATCAATGAGTGGTCCAAAAGAAAACGTGGTGCTGCGAGTACGATGGCACAGCAAGCAAGCCTGAAAATCAGGAGAAAGACACACTAAAATTAAATAACCTAGTAAAATATCGAAATGTAATGTAATACAACACAGAGGGTCGGTCAACACACAATTAACGCATAGCCTGGTTGATTACGTATTTCAAAGATTGCTAAGTTAGAATTTAAGTGTGAACATTCTAAAGAGGACACAGGCAGAGAAAACAAGTCGCCAGAGAGAGAGAAAAAAAGATAAGCTTAAAACTTCCCCGTAGAAGTGGTTCAATCTTAATTTTAGAACTTTCGTGACTGCAGGAATTATTATTTGGTTCTTTCGGTTAAGTCACGTCTAAAGATAAAATAATAAATTAAATTAAATAATAGAATACGACGTTTCGATTGCAACACAAGCAATCATCATCAGGTATAATGAAATAGCGACATAATATCTAACCAGAAAACTATAGACAGACATATTAGCAGACAGATATCACAAGATACATACATAGCGAGAGCAACACAGGTGACAGAGAGGGGTGATCGTCTCTGTGGGGTGGCCTTAAATAGACAGAGGGGGGGCGGAGGCAGAGAGAGGGAGGGGGGTTAGAAAAAATTAGCATATCAATGAGTGGTCCAAAAGAAAACGTGGTGCTGCGAGTACGATGGCACAGCAAGCAAGCCTGAAAATCAGGAGAAAGACACACTAAAATTAAATAACCTAGTAAAATATCGAAATGTAATGTAATACAACACAGAGGGTCGGTCAACACACAATTAACGCATAGCCTGGTTGATTACGTATTTCAAAGATTGCTAAGTTAGAATTTAAGTGTGAACATTCTAAAGAGGACACAGGCAGAGAAAACAAGTCGCCAGAGAGAGAGAAAAAAAGATAAGCTTAAAACTTCCCCGTAGAAGTGGTTCAATCTTAATTTTAGAACTTTCGTGACTGCAGGAATTATTATTTGGTTCTTTCGGTTAAGTCACGTCTAAAGATAAAATAATAAATTAAATTAAATAATAGAATACGACGTTTCGATTGCAACACAAGCAATCATCATCAGGTATAATGAAATAGCGACATAATATCTAACCAGAAAACTATAGACAGACATATTAGCAGACAGATATCACAAGATACATACATAGCGAGAGCAACACAGGTGACAGAGAGGGGTGATCGTCTCTGTGGGGTGGCCTTAAATAGACAGAGGGGGGGCGGAGGCAGAGAGAGGGAGGGGGGTTAGAAAAAATTAGCATATCAATGAGTGGTCCAAAAGAAAACGTGGTGCTGCGAGTACGATGGCACAGCAAGCAAGCCTGAAAATCAGGAGAAAGACACACTAAAATTAAATAACCTAGTAAAATATCGAAATGTAATGTAATACAACACAGAGGGTCGGTCAACACACAATTAACGCATAGCCTGGTTGATTACGTATTTCAAAGATTGCTAAGTTAGAATTTAAGTGTGAACATTCTAAAGAGGACACAGGCAGAGAAAACAAGTCGCCAGAGAGAGAGAAAAAAAGATAAGCTTAAAACTTCCCCGTAGAAGTGGTTCAATCTTAATTTTAGAACTTTCGTGACTGCAGGAATTATTATCTGGCGACTTGTTTTCTCTGCCTGTGTCCTCTTTAGAATGTTCACACTTAAATTCTAACTTAGCAATCTTTGAAATACGTAATCAACCAGGCTATGCGTTAATTGTGTGTTGACCGACCCTCTGTGTTGTATTACATTACATTTCGATATTTTACTAGGTTATTTAATTTTAGTGTGTCTTTCTCCTGATTTTCAGGCTTGCTTGCTGTGCCATCGTACTCGCAGCACCACGTTTTCTTTTGGACCACTCATTGATATGCTAATTTTTTCTAACCCCCCTCCCTCTCTCTGCCTCCGCCCCCCCTCTGTCTATTTAAGGCCACCCCACAGAGACGATCACCCCTCTCTGTCACCTGTGTTGCTCTCGCTATGTATGTATCTTGTGATATCTGTCTGCTAATATGTCTGTCTATAGTTTTCTGGTTAGATATTATGTCGCTATTTCATTATACCTGATGATGATTGCTTGTGTTGCAATCGAAACGTCGTATTCTATTATTTAATTTAATTTATTATTTTATCTTTAGACGTGACTTAACCGAAAGAACCAAATAATAATTCCTGCAGTCACGAAAGTTCTAAAATTAAGATTGAACCACTTCTACGGGGAAGTTTTAAGCTTATCTTTTTTTCTCTCTCTCTGGCGACTTGTTTTCTCTGCCTGTGTCCTCTTTAGAATGTTCACACTTAAATTCTAACTTAGCAATCTTTGAAATACGTAATCAACCAGGCTATGCGTTAATTGTGTGTTGACCGACCCTCTGTGTTGTATTACATTACATTTCGATATTTTACTAGGTTATTTAATTTTAGTGTGTCTTTCTCCTGATTTTCAGGCTTGCTTGCTGTGCCATCGTACTCGCAGCACCACGTTTTCTTTTGGACCACTCATTGATATGCTAATTTTTTCTAACCCCCCTCCCTCTCTCTGCCTCCGCCCCCCCTCTGTCTATTTAAGGCCACCCCACAGAGACGATCACCCCTCTCTGTCACCTGTGTTGCTCTCGCTATGTATGTATCTTGTGATATCTGTCTGCTAATATGTCTGTCTATAGTTTTCTGGTTAGATATTATGTCGCTATTTCATTATACCTGATGATGATTGCTTGTGTTGCAATCGAAACGTCGTATTCTATTATTTAATTTAATTTATTATTTTATCTTTAGACGTGACTTAACCGAAAGAACCAAATAATAATTCCTGCAGTCACGAAAGTTCTAAAATTAAGATTGAACCACTTCTACGGGGAAGTTTTAAGCTTATCTTTTTTTCTCTCTCTCTGGCGACTTGTTTTCTCTGCCTGTGTCCTCTTTAGAATGTTCACACTTAAATTCTAACTTAGCAATCTTTGAAATACGTAATCAACCAGGCTATGCGTTAATTGTGTGTTGACCGACCCTCTGTGTTGTATTACATTACATTTCGATATTTTACTAGGTTATTTAATTTTAGTGTGTCTTTCTCCTGATTTTCAGGCTTGCTTGCTGTGCCATCGTACTCGCAGCACCACGTTTTCTTTTGGACCACTCATTGATATGCTAATTTTTTCTAACCCCCCTCCCTCTCTCTGCCTCCGCCCCCCCTCTGTCTATTTAAGGCCACCCCACAGAGACGATCACCCCTCTCTGTCACCTGTGTTGCTCTCGCTATGTATGTATCTTGTGATATCTGTCTGCTAATATGTCTGTCTATAGTTTTCTGGTTAGATATTATGTCGCTATTTCATTATACCTGATGATGATTGCTTGTGTTGCAATCGAAACGTCGTATTCTATTATTTAATTTAATTTATTATTTTATCTTTAGACGTGACTTAACCGAAAGAACCAAATAATAATTCCTGCAGTCACGAAAGTTCTAAAATTAAGATTGGTCTGTTGAGGCTACACGGGTCCTGAATCTTTGTCTTTGCGAGTGAGCGAGACCGCTCGTGAAATACGTTGAAAGTGCGGTGATGAAATCCGAACGACCTTTCTTTCACAAACACATCAGACGCTGCGCTATGGAGGAGCGAGTTTCCTCGCCCCTAACGGCGAATGGACGCAGCACTCGCGCCGAGATCATTTACCGCAACTTCAGTTCCGTCCAAATGAAATTTCAGCGAGCGCCGTTGGCAGAGGTGTGGAAGGGAAAAAAAAACCCGGGCAGGAAAAGAAAATCTAAAACTTTACTGCTGTCGTGAGGCTGAGTGCTAAGACAGGGGCTGCCCTGATTACGCGCTCAAACAATGCGCTCTCTATGAAACGCGAAAGTGTTGCGCTGCTCAAACAAGTTGCGGGCGCGATGTTTATCTCACTTTAAGCCCCACTCGTAAAAAAAAAGAACCGTAACATTTTAATTTTGGGCGGGAAACGGTGAAACTGATCAACGCGAAAAGGTTTGACCAAACAAACCTGCTGATCAACAGGATGTCTGGGGAGTGGAGTTGGGGTGGGGGGGGCTTCGTCTAACAGTCGATTGATAAAGGTCTGAAAGTTATTGAGGTGGGGGGGCACAGCGATTCTCACCATGCGCTATGAATGAAGCTGGCGACCTGATTTTGATTCAAGGGGCCGGAGCTATCAGTGGTCGCGAGTGACATCGCCACTGGGCCTGTGCCCTTCAGCAACCCACACTGACCACTGCGGTGAAACACAACCCCCAAGATAAACACGGCGTGGGGAGGCCTTTATCCGGCAGTGGACTGATCATGGAAAATTATAATAATGGTGATGATGAATATGACTGTAGATATTTTACCCACAGCTTGGAACTAAGAGCCGAGGAGACGTTCAACACCTCCAGCATTGCGACACCCAAACCCCGATCCACGGAGGAGACGGTGGAGGAGGGGAGCGAGAGGCAGCCTCAGGCCGACGTGAGTGCTGACGACGTCCATGGCAGAGACTCTTTTCTCACGAAGGTCCAACTGCATTGGCATGTTTGGACTGTGCATGCGTTATTAATAAGGCAGAGTTTTTGCTTCATTTGGGAGGAAACCGCAGCATCCATAGCACGGCCACCACACGCACACACGAACGAGATGATAATCGAACGTTTGCATGGATGGGTTCGAAAACCCGCTTGGTGTGCAGGTTTACCCTCGCTTCGTGCGGGTTTCGGTTTTTGCAATTTCGCCTATATGCGGCTAACCTATTTCTAGTATAACATTCTCAATACATTTCGATTTAAAGCTTTCGTGACTGCAGGGATTCACATTCTTGGTTCTTTCGGTAAAGTCACATAGAAGGGAAACAATAAAATAACATATATTTTTTTATATTTTATTGCAAATATTTTTATTATTTTATTGTTTCCCATCTACGTGACTTTACCGAAAGAACCAAGAATATTCTCAATACAGTATTGCGGTTTTGAATTCACTCACGTGCGGGCCATGCGGTCGGACGTGGGACAGCATTGTGGAGTGTGCATCGTGTGCGCTACTCGGCAGGCAGCTTGTCTCGTGCGGTTTCGCTTTCGTTGCGCCCGTTTTTGCAACGCATCTACTACGACCGCATAAAGCGAAGGAAACCTGTCACTGGCGATTCCTGGACACCTTCGCGGAAAGCGGATTCAGGAATTTCACAAATCTGTGTAGCTACTACCAATCTTTACCACAATGTGACCGCTCGAGATTTGTTGTCCTTCCCCCGCACCTACGATTAGTACGGTTGGCTACGTACGGTGCGAAAAAAGTTCAACATGCATACAAGATTCCACCAGTGCTGGATCAGAGTCTTTGCAACATTGGGCAACGTCGTTAGCAAGCGGTTGGAACCGTTGGACCAACGTTGCCCCAACGTTGCACGTTAACCAGGGACATCGCGACTATGAACCGCCTGAGACGACAACCGCTACTGAATATTTTGTGCTCAAGTGTCTCCGACGGGGCCATTACAAGGTTCCTTCCCCCCCCCCTGCCCCGCTTCCGTTCCCGTTCGTTGTCGTCATTGCTGCTGCTGCTGCCACCGTGGTGACCCTTGCCGTGCCCAGGTGTGGGCGAGCAGGTGGTGCGGGCGCGAGCAGGCGGTGCGGGGGCGACGTTCGGGTCGGCTCCTCACGGACCGTCGCTCCGAAGAGGCGGCGCGCATCGAGGGCATCCTGGCGGCCCACGGGAGACTGGCCCCGGTGCCACGCGACCGTGCGGAAACTCGCAACAAGGCTCGCACACATCTCGCTCGGACAATATTTCAATTCTTGGCCATTTCAGTCGTCATTCATTCTTGCTCTCTGTCGTTCAGTCGCTCATTTGTTTTAATTCATTCGCACACTCATTCTTTCTGGATGATCTTCATGTTTGTTTGTTGTAGTACAGAGTTAGACTGATGGCCTTAATCTAAGTTGTCTTGTGGTTGTTGTTGGTTGTTTGACTTGCATCCCACTGGGATTTTTGCACACAGCGTTGGTGTACGGTGTTTTTTCTGCAATATTTTGCTGTCTTTTCTTGGATTTTCTGTTTGCACTCAGTCACATATTCACTTTAAGATGTTTTTTGTTCATGTTTTTGTTTTTTGTTTGTTGCGGTTGCACCCGATTCAAGAGCCGAATGGCTCACAGGGCTATACCTAATAAATTAACTTGATCTTGAAATTTTCGTGCTTACGGAAACATGCAATTGGCTCGCACACATCTTGCTCAGCCAATATTTAATTTCTTAGCCATTTCTCTATCTTCCTTTCAATCAATAATTCTTTTTTTGTATCATTCATTTACATACTCGTTATTTCTGGTCGATTATCAAAACATTTTCTCACTTTCCGTGTTAACATAATTCCCATGGCCTGCTCAAAATGCGCGGGGCCGTATGTGTGTACTTATACGTTGAACTTCTTTCGCACCGTACGTAGCCAAACTGTGTTAATCGGAGGCCCTTATCCGGCAGAGAATTGATAAAAAGGCCGTATATGCTTAAGTGTTGAATGGACATGGCAGTCATTTATCCGCGTCTCTGCATCTCCCCCACCCCTCCCCACCCATCCGCGCCCCGTGATGTGCAGCCTGGGATCTGTGCCGCGGCGCCGCGTTCTTCCCCTCCCCAGTGCGGCCACCTCGACCCCGGCCACGACCCCAGCCGCCTCCCTCTCCCTTCCACCTGCCACCCCTCCACGCGACTCCCCAGGTGGGGAGCGGTGGCGCAGCCGTTCGCCTGGCGACCCGAGTTCGATAGGCGCTTGTGTGTGGACACGTGGGGAGCGGTGGCGCAAGTTGCGCTATTTACCCGGCGACCCGAGTTCGATTCCCGTTCGCGGCCAACACCAGTAACGAATATATGAACAGGTCCCAGGCCTCCCCTAGGTGGTGTGGTGTGTAAGCATCGCCGCTGGGGAGATAAAGGCGATCGGGCGTGGTGCTGGCCACCCTCCCCGTACTGGCCTTCATAGCTACTCGCGAACAGCACTTGCTCGAACAGTCTGTAAAGGCTATACGGGAGATTTGTCTTTGCCTTGGTGCAAACCATCACCTAACAACCTTCATCTCATCCAATGAACACGATCACCATCATTCCATTTACTTCAACACCTCCACATCATCGTCGTCATCATCTCCATTACTTCCACTCCTCATCATTCTCATACCAATAACTTTCCTCCTCGTCCACATAATATACATCACGTAGTCAATCTACTTTTAGATGAAGGTCTCCCACGGTGAGGGCCGTGGGGGCTCTTTGATCATACTTCACCACGCTAGTCAGTGCAGGTTAGCGAGGATCAAATATATGGGAGCATTGATGTACAGCACAGCACAGGAGTGTATTGTTCTGCACCGCCCTCTGCTGCCCACAACTTAGCAGAGGTGTGGACTCGAGTCATGTGACTTGGACTCGAGTCAGACTCGAGTCATGAATTTGATGACTTGCGACTCGACTTGGACTTGCATAACAATGACTTTGTCCCACCTCTGAGATGTGGACTCGAGTCATGTGACTTGGACTCGAGTCAGACTCGAGTCATGAATTTGATGACTTGCGACTCGACTTGGACTTGCATAACAATGACTTTGTCCCACCTCTGCAACTTAGCGCAGCCTGGCAACCGTCGATGGCAATCTGTTCCACGTTGGACACCCGTCCAAGATAAACCCTGCTTCGTCAGAGACCTGAAGAGAGACTGGTCCCTTCTGGGTGACGTGGTCACCGATGGTTGCTGGCATATCGGCTTGTTGGGGAGGCCTGTTGGCCCAGCTACAGACCTGGCTCAGCTAAGATCCTGTCCATTCTTACCAGTCAAGATTGACGATGCATCAAAACTGTGGGGATAAGAATTATTTTCAATAAATTTCACATGTACAATTAAATCATTCCCATTACAAAACTCTAAATCATACATATTTTAAAAATATATTGCAATGGATACACGTGACGACTACGGCCAACAATGGTGCTGCATGGATTAGAATGAAAAAACAATTCTGAGCATTAACCGTTACCACGATGCACATTCATGAAACCACGAGGGGCAAATCGTTACATGCCTACTCTCTGCCCTCCACAACCATAAATAAAACGTTTAAAATACGCATGAGGTTAAAACAATTTCACATTGTTACTTTTTTATGGCCACATCCCCTACCACGTTGACCGTGTTACATCGCAACTCGCCAGGGGCGGCCTGCGAGGATCACTCCCCGAGCAGAGCCGCGTGGCCTGCATTGTGCCGGTGCAGCCCGATAACAGCTGCCTTGGGAATCATGGCCAGTCTCACCGAGCTCTCACATCACGCTTTGCCCGCTTCCGAATCGTCGTGGGAATGCGGCATGGTCAGTTTTATAAGGGCTATTACAATTGCAGTGGGTTCTCCAGTGATTTTTGTTGTTGTAATGGATCTGGTCCCTCCACAGAAGCTGGTGTTCATGGAATTTCTGGGCAAGCGGGGACCGCAGACACACACTGAACCCTGGGCCAGCGACGCAGCCACGTCCACCGAGACCACCCACGTGGAGAGTCCACCGTTGAAAGGGAGCGGCGAAGGGAGGCCCACGTCGAACTAAAGACCGGCGAGGAGTGATCCACCACCACCACCCGAGTGACTGTTTCACGTGGAGATGACATGCTCGGCATGACAAGACTAACCAGAAGGTCAGGAGTGGAGATTTCAGGTTGAATAGAAAATGTTATTAAATAAAGTCAATTTGAAATGTTTTATCCAGGAAAGTCATACGTGATTTTGGTTACGTTTAGCCCCTACGTTTCTTTGCTGGTGTGCAAGTGATAGATCAGACCAAAGTAAATCCCAAATTCTTTAAAAAAATTCACCCGCTAGAGAAGTTTCACAACGCGCATGAGTGTAGGGCTGTAGGCGGTCAGACATACAGGTTTGCCCTGCCTCCCACAAGCAACTGCCGAGCTGTCCAACAAATACTGTATGCACATCGCACACAACTGTGGTTCTGTTCAACCTAGGACTCGGATGACTTTCAAATTGAGGCTACAAACGCCGTGTCGGGTTTTCCAGTCCGAGGTGATAATGCGTGCAGGTGGATGAACTGGAACAGTAATGTGGCTTCATCATTGGCACTCTCCACTAGATAGAGCCCACACAGCTTCCTATGACCTTAGAGCATGGATGAGTATCATGAGTAAGTGGGATTAGAATAGGCCAGAACGATGATGGTAATGGTGACGATGGTTATAATGGTGATGATTTTATTTGTGTATGGCAATGTTTTCCAGAGCGGTAGCCTTTTCGCAGCCCACCTATTACGCGTTTTCATGTTAACTTAAAACACAATACCGTCATCTATACGAAAAAGACATCGTCAATTATAGTAATGGTTATGATGGTTGCAGTGATGATGATGATGTGACGAGGACACCGGGTAGATTCGGACCGGCACCTGAACTCGCACCCAGCCTCTGCAGGCCGAGCTTTCCAGACTGCGCACATCCCGGCGCGCACAAACGCAAGGAAACGGAGGAAAGAGACGACAGCACAGGCGCGTTTGGTTTTGGTTACAGGACTATTACAAGGTTTATTCATGTAATGTGGCAAGACGGCAGGGGGACACAGCGCCTTCTCACTTATATCTTTGAAATGAATAAACAATTTAAACTACGTTTTAACTTCATCGTATGGTACATGGTAGTGTACATAACTGGTTTATCTACATACGCGACTACAGTTTTTCGCTTTGATGGTTGTTTCCATTTCCTTTAGTTTTCATCGGAAATATAATGCTTACGATAATAATTACATACTTGGAGACATTACAAAAAATTAACAATAATTAATAATTACGGTTGTGTGCGGGAGGGGGTGGGGGGAAACACTGATTGCGCAGCCGACGCACAATTAATGCACATGATTTAATCGTACAGCACAGCGAAGGCACTTAAAATGTCTGCGGAGGAATGAATGAATGCATTAAAAGGTGTGCTCCCATGTGGAGCCGTCGAGCGCCTAGGAAGTGACATTGGTCAAGTTTTTAATTCATACCCAACCACACACACCTTTTTCGGAATCCAAGACTCAGTCCATCAAAAAGCACTTGCAGTGAACACACTGGCACCGCAAACAGCCTTCCATAATTACAGCGATCCATGATCGAGCTTGATTGACAGGCAGGTTACCCATTGCGATCACGCAACAAAACTCCGGCCAGGTGTACAGCAGCAGCAGATGAGGTGTTTGGCGTACCAGAGCTGACCACCGTATTGACAGCGAGCCCTTTACTCTCTCTCTCTATAGTACCTCGAATAGTGAAGAAAGTAAAACCAGAACCGCTCATTTACATTCGTATCTGTAATGCTCTTATGTTACCTTAATTATGTTTTTTACATCGCCATACCTTCTCCCGTACAATTCGGCACGTTTAGTCTGAATGTTTGCAGCGGAATGACAGGAGAGCACAATGCGATGAGCAAACAACAACAAAAAGCTCGCACGTGCATTTCCCATTTAATCTGCAACACCTGGAAGAATTCACTCCATTATTATACAATACCTGCCCGTTATCATTTGGCACAAATGACCCGATCAACACTGGTCCCAACTCAACCCGAACCTGAAACCCAAGCCCAGTCGCGTACCAATCACCAATGTCGTAAAAACAGTCGTAACAACGGTATGTAGGCAGGGACAACATTCGTCACGGATGATATATGGCATCGTAATTCCAGGACAGTTTGTACCACACTGCAACACCACTACGAGACCACGATGAGAAACAATGACTTCTGTTTGTTTATCTGACCAGCAATAGGCTGATAAAAGATTATGGCTAATTTCAGGATTATGGGTCAGGATTATCGTTAAGTGTTCGGGCTACAGTATGGGAAAGTAAAGTTAAAGTTAGAGGCTTGGGCTGATTCTGGGGCTAGGATTAGCGTCATAATTGTTACTGTCCACCACTAACATAATACATTTATCCAGACTCACCGAGTTTCAGGAGTGTCCTTGCACGATGATTCGTCAATCCATCGTGAAGGAATTGAGTGTCAGGATTGTTGGGTGGCTCAATATGGCAATGTTTAAGTCCTGAGCCAGAATCCAACGACAGCAACGTTTCACGATTTCAGGCACAACATCAGTGACTTTATGAAAAAAACACAAACCTAAGTTTTTTAAATACAAATGCTTACAGAGGGTTAAAGCTTATGAATATATCCGATGATTGGCATGTGACAACACGTTGTCCACAGAGCGTGAAGGCGCGTCATCTAACCCAGCCCAAGTGACTTTAAGTAGAACCGTGGAGTCATCTTCCGGAGCAATCTCCAGTGATCACCCAGGACGAGCGACTTGATGAGGTTTCTTCGCTTCATGATACGATTGATTTCAGACTGGCATCAACGGGACACATGATCTATCCACGGCTGGATGAAGGCCTCTGTAAGCCGTTACCCATCCTGCAGTGCCACAGTCAGAAACTAACAGTATGGCGATGCTCGTGTCCTTTAGAAGCTGTGGGCCAGTGATATTCCACATTCCCATGAGAGAGCCCATAATTCTCAACGAGCATAACCACTGTCGCACAAAGGTGTGATGCTTAATATTGACCCCAATAAGGTGAGTGGGCCACCAAGGGAGATTTGAACACTGGTGATTACAAGTCAGCTGGGGCGTATGGAAGCTGGCAGGGCTTGATAACCTGGGTTAGGATTCAGGTTTCAGCCACCTGTGATTAAACCAGACTTTCAAGCGTCGTGAGTGGATGGCCTCGACTCAGTCACCATTGACCGCACGCACCAAAACTTAACAAGTAGATTTTTCACTTAATTCGACATTCTGGAGGACTAAAACACTATTTTGTGTGATTGCCATGAGATGAATACTTAATCAACAGGGCATGTGAGAGGACACCACTCATGATATTTGAAGGGACATTAGTAAATCTGTGATGTCCCCTTCCAGGACATGTTCTTCGTAAGGCGTAGCGCAGTACTTCACGACAACTAAGAATGGACATGTTTTCATCCAATGACAATGTGATTACAACAGCACAATCGCAACTCAACTGGGATATTTCATAATTATTTGGCATTCAAGACCCGTTTCAAATGTCAGCAAATTTGGCCCGCTGCATCGCCAACAATTTCCAAGCAAGAACCTTCAGAAGTTCATATTTATGGATGCTATTGTGCGGGATTATGGTGTGGGAGACATCAATGCCAGGGTCAGTGGAACAGCAGTTTTGTTTTGTGGTGTCTGCGTGGCCAACCCCAAAACAGCCTCGTTAACTTTTTTGATAGCCAGCTTTGTGTAAGAAAAACACCACCACAAATTCTCATGAAGTCACTTCGTAAAAAAAAAATCTACCAGCTAGTTTTACAGCCTGGCTTGGGTGGATTGCTTTTAAAAGTAATTTTCTCTTCCAAAGGAATAACCTGCATTGACTGTATAGTTATTGCTAGGGGTATGTCAGCTCCTGGCGATTCAATGTATTGTCGATTTATATTTGCCATGATTCAATAAACAATGCTCTTTTTAACACTGCCGTAAATGCAACGGCATTTAGTGTCTGAAAGGGTCATTATGAACTCTAAGTGAAAAGAAAAAATATAAATTTTTACACGAGTAGATGAATGTACTTTTTTAAGCTTTGAAAAAAAAAACGATGGAATGAATTGATTCACCCTCACCCCCAATAAAGGCTCCCCACCCCACCTGATGAAGGTTGTGCGCGCGCTGAAAGCGGTTTGGCAAGTCATGGCAATACAGTAAACGCTGACGAGTCTGGACTTAGAGAACACTAATTAACAGAACGTGAATTATATCAACACAAAATGCTTTAAGGGAAGCTCACCCAACGCTCTTTGAGGTCTGTCAACTTAGAGTAAGTTTATTGTTCTCTCTTTATTTATTTAAATACTCTTGATGTCTATGAAACAAGATTTAAAACCTTCACACACTTTGGGACCGCTAGTACCGTACCACCCTCTGTTCGCGAGCGTTCCAACATTTGACCGCGCAAGGCAAATGCACCGTACCGCCAAGCACCATGGGCACTTGTTAAACCGAAAGCATGGAGCTGAGAAAACAAGCAGGAGACAAGCGTACACCGGTACGAAGACGACGTAAAAAAAAAACCCCAAGACTGGAAAAAAAAAGCCATACGGAGGACGCGCGGTGTGCCACCAGCGCAGGACACAAGTCTGCGTACAACCGCAGCGGCGTGCAAGGGTGCCGAGGAATGGACACCGCTGTAGTGTTGTTTTTGGTAGCGTGAAAAGATGAGATGCACCGTCAAGTTTTGCAAACAAAATGATGCTCTGAGACACGCGCTGATCATGTGGCTACACCCACAAACACACGCACGAATGCACACATTCACATTTTAAATTGGTCTGTTTCTGGGAAATAATTTTCGTCGATTTTTTTCAGTTTTTTTAAAACCATAACACGGGCACTTTTTTGTCATTGAAAAAAAATTAAGTAAAGGAAGCTTATTTGCACGGAATGAGTCGCACAGCTAAAGCGCGTACAGGTACCGAGAGTGAGAATTCCGTAAACACAGCCCCGCTTGCCCCCCAGCAAGCAAGGCCTGCGCAATCCGCCGCTTTGCATGCTGGGAAGGCAAGGTAGCTTTCAGCTGGACTCCTCTCCACCGTCAACAGGAATGGGATGATAAAAAACTATATTCACACAGTAACAACAATTATAGTAAAAACAGGCATGTGGCCTCATATACCGTTACGTTCAGGACGAGGCTTTATGCAGCTCAAATAAAGTGGGGAATGGCACTGGTTCAATTTAATTTTCCTTAGAAATGACAATCGTGTCCTTTCACACCTCCGCGAACACTTCACAAGTCTGACCACTCACACTTTCCATCGCTTACCCTCTACCTTCTTTGCCTTCCCATCCCTCCGTGGCACTCCCATCCCTCACACTGCTTCACAGCTAACTGAAATGCATTACTTAAATTGACCCGACAGTTGGCACATCATTAACCGTTTCAAAATGTATGACCTATTTACAAGACGGCCCCTTTGGCTGAGCGAATCCGGCCACCCAGCGCTGCCGGTGGGACGTCCCCCTTTGCTTTGAACTGCGCGTCACCGGCGGAGTTGAAGAAGTGCGGGGGCTACGCTCGGCCTCGGGCCTCCAGTACAATCGGCACGCTTCGTCTGCACTTGCGACTGTCCGTCCCTCGTCCGGCGACACAGCGTTACCAGCGTTCACTCCTCCGTGCCACAGCCTCTCCAGGAGACGAGGCTTGCGCTCATGAATGTATGAACACTACTAACACTGTGATGCACCCCCCCCCTATCCTCCCACTCTGCCTCTACCCCCACAAACACCCACAACAACCAAGTCGAGGCACCTCCACCACCCTCCACTGCAAATGGGACGGCGATGTCAGGCTCGCCTGGCAAACAAAGCTCGCGGCAAGCGTGATGCGCTTGACATGGAACGCGTGCGAGTGCGTTGGTGCAGACGCTGCCATGAGCGATCGGCAGAAGGGATGAGGGAGCACCCGCCGCCACCACCACCACCGTCGACTCGACCCTACATGGGCGGGTCGGTGCTGTTATGCCGCGTCTTGCGGACCGTGCCATCGTCCCGTGGCAGCGCACGCTGCAGGCTCGACATGGCGGCCGTCTTCTCGAGGTCGATGGTGGCGTACACTTCTGTGCGCCGCGTCGGTGTCTGTGGGAGAGGCGTGCCTGGCGTGCGCGGAGTGCGTGGCGCCGCACCGCCCCCCCCACCGTTCTCTCCCTCGCTGCTCCCCGCCTCATCCAGCTCCACCTGGATGTAGTTGAGCGCCGCCAAGCCCCCACTGCCGGCACCGCCCGCGCCATGGTGATGGTGGTGGTGATGATGGTGGTGCTGCAGCAGGCTGCCGCGCCGGAACTCGAAGCTGAACACTGTGGGCGCTGCCTCCCGCTTGCGCAACAAATCGGAGTTGCCCTTGCCGGCCACCTGTGCCTGGGCGTCCACCAGCCCCGCGGCACCGGGGTGGTATCCGTTCCGCAGCGGCGTGCGCACCGCTGTTACTGCCGGCTCCTCGCGCACCGAGGGCAGCGTCGGCCAGTTTTCGTAGTTCTGCAGAGTCCGTCCGCCCACCGGCACCACCGCCGCCGACACTACGGGGTTCCCGTTCTGCCCCTCCACTGCTGCCCTACTGGACGTCGCGCCGGGCGTCTGTGGCGGCAAGCCATTGACGTTCTCGTACACCAGCCGGTTGTTGTTGCCGCTGGCGCCGTGGCTATTACCGATGCCTGGTTCCTTCCGGCTGCTGGACGACACTGGGACGACAGCGCCTCCGTCCTCCACGTGCACGGTGGCGGCGTTAGCATTGGTGTTGGCGAGCGTCACGGCTGACAGATGCTGCTGCTGAGCGTCGCTATCCTGGTGCTCGCGCCTGCGGCGCCGCTCCAGCTCACGTTTCTGCGCCGGAGTGGGTCCCAAAATGAACTTGGCTCCTTGCGACTCCAACTGCACCTGCGGATTGCGCTCCTCCATGGAACCGCGGGGGCCCGTGGCGGGCCCCGGCTCGGCTGACGATGTAGTGGAAGCAGCGGCGGCAGCGGCTGCGGCCGCCGAACCTCCACTCGCTCCGTTTGGCGGGGCGCTGGCCGAGCTCACGGCAGTGGCACCACCACCAGACCTGGAGCCGAGCTCCTCGTGTACGTTGGAGGTGTTCACGTACGTGTGTACCTGAGGAATAGCAGATGTGGGGTTGGGGGGCAGGAGCGTGAAGAGAATGGCATTTACTCGCACGAGAGCCTCAAGCGTTTAACCTAATTCTCGCAGCACTCTCTTTGCATATAGGAGGAAGTAGGCACGAAATGATTCGCCCAAACAGCGGTTCGATTAACTGTGTTGCGATCACATTCAAGAGTTAATTATGTTTGTGTCGTTTGTATTATTTGTATTTGTTTATGTCTAGTTTGCACAATTTTGTTAGCTCATCGTCATCATTGGGCTATGATCTATTCGCCAAGTTTCATAAGCTTGATTTGCCTAAAAGGGCAGAGCGGTGGTGCAATGGTTTTCATACGACATCACAAATCTCGACGACCAGGCTCTAATCCCCAGCTATGGCAAACGTCAGTGAAGAACCAGCACCCTAGGTCACCTCCTTCGCCAACCCACACTGACCAGCATGGTTAAAATAATCCCCACGACTAAAACAGCATACATCATATAAATAAACGTATATGTGTATTCATAATTGATGACTTACCCATTAGCGCAAATGTAATACGACCAGACACATTTGCACGTAAAACACAACTCCGAGCGACGCGACCGCCCTCCCCCCTCGCGTCCGTCTCGGCGCGGGCGCCCAACCTGCTCGTCGGGCACGATGAGGGGGTGTGTCGACTCCTCGCCCACCGAGGGGAGGCGCGCGCTGCCCACCGACGGGTGGCGACTCGACGGGTGCGACGAGCTCTCCTCGTACGACATCCGCCGCGGGTACTGCTGCCCGTAGCCCGGAGCTGGCAAGGACCGCGCAATGCAGGGAAACGGGACAACGGAGAGACACACGGGGGTGGGGTGGAGAATAGGGAGAATTGGGAATCAGAGGAGTGACAAGAGAGAAAATTGGACACAGACAAATAGGTAAACAAATGGATAAGAGGAAAAAGGCATACACAGAAAAAGATTGACATGTACCACAAGAGAAAACAGATAAGAGACACAGGCGTACAGACAGACAGATAAGGGACATGATGGTAGACAGACATTCTTATTTAAGGAAACGTGTCTGCTTGGTCAAATGAGGGAGCAGAGCTAATTTCCTTTAACTGTCCAGTCAGCAGGTCGCAATAACACATTCCTATAGCAGTTTATGTGTGTGCAGTGGATATACAAGTGCGCACGTGCGCTTGGTGTGTGTGCGGTGCATGCGACTGATGCGTGCGCGCACAATAGCGTGCGTGCATACTGCGTGTCTACATGTATGTATCTATGCGTACTGGTGAGGGTGCAACTGTGTGCATGTGGTACATGTGTACACTGTGTGTGTAGCCATGTGTTCGTGCACACGCGGACTAGTGGGTGTGTTTACTCTGTGTGTATATGCGCGTATGTGCATGTGTGTTTATCTTGCGTATGGGGAGCGGTAGTGTAGCGGTAAGCACGCAGCGCTACGAACCCGGTGACCCGAGTACGATTCCCGCTTACGGCCAACACCAATAAGAATTATTTGAACTGGTCATGGGCCTCTCCTAGGTCGACTCAGCCTCAAATGAGTACCTGGTGTGGTGTCGAAACGTCAGCACCGGGGAGACAAAAGCGGCCAGGCATGGTGTTGACCACCCAACCCCCTTAAGCGCCGTGGCAGCCTTCATAGGTGCTTGTTAACAGCATTTGCCCCAGGATCTTTGTGTGTGCGCGTGTACTGGCGTGTGTGTGTGCGCGAGTGTGTGCGTGCGCGTGTACTGGCGTGTGTGTGTGTGTGCGCGAGTGTGTGCGTGCGCGTACTGGTGGGCGTGCGCGGCGTACGCGGCAGCTCGGACTCGGCATGCGAGTGCAGGCGGTCTCGCGTCGGCTCCTCGCGCACATTTATCCGGTTGCACTGCATGTTCTCCTGGAGCAGGTTGAACATCTCCTCGGCGCGCGCGCACTTGAACGCGAAGATGCCTGCACGTGACAACGGGGGGGGGAGGGCGAGGAGACGGGGAGAAGAGGGGATTGGTGACTGTGCAAGACTTAAGTTGCTCTGTTTTTTATACAAAGTGTTGTACTTCCCCTCCCCCCCCCCAAGTGACACTTCAATTCTGCTATGAGTCTCATGTTGTAACGAGGATAAATCTCAATTTAACCGTCACATATTCTTGGGTATTTGGGTAAAGTCATGTAGATAGGTTTAAAGAAAGTAATAAAAAATAATAAAAAAATAACTAAAGACTACGACGTTTCGATCGCAACACAAGCCATCGTCATCAGGAGAAAAACTAGTGGGAAAGCTGCTGTGCCTCAGCTCCAACATGCCTCAGCAGCTTTCCCGCTCTTTTTTCTCCTGATGACGACTGCTTGTGTTGCGATCGAAACGTTGTAGTTTTTTGTTATTTTTTGTTATCTTTATTATTTTCTTTGAACCTATCGACGTGACTTTGCGGAAAGACCCAAGAATATGAATTCCTGCAGTCACGAAAGCTTTAAGTCAAGATTTAACCGTCACAGTTACTCGTGATAGAGAACGGCCTCTAGAGGAAGATCACCTCTCAGAACTACTTCCGATGTCCCTTCAGTCACCTCTAATCCACACTAGGTAATGCTGCTGCACCTTCTCACGTGCGTCGCTCTAGAGCTCGCCACATAGAAACACCCCAACAGGATTTTAGTCTCGAGGAAGAAGCCTAACGAAGTGGAAAAAAAATCTAAGCTCACGCTTCCCGAGACATATTCAAGACTTCACACCACAGTCGTGCTGCTGCAGCCCCCCAAACTCCCCCGCCGGCTCGGTAGCACGAACGCCGAGACGTCGCCAAGTGCCGTGGCGTGTCCTCACCTTGCCCCGTCTGGCAGCGCCGGCCGCTCTCAAAGGAGAAGAGGTTCGAGTCGTAGCCGTAGCGGCGCAGGCAGGTGTACGGCCACCGCACTGCGTCCCGCTTGCGCGTGTGCAAAATTATCTCCTGGTCCGTGATCTCCATGATGCCCGACTCTAATTCATTGCCGTCGTCGTCGACGTTCTTCACCTGAAGAGTTTTGCGCGGTAGGGGGAAAAGGGGCGGGGAGAGTGAGGAAGGAGCAGAGGGCAGTGGAAGAGGTACAATAATAATGATAACTACACGTCACGATGTTTGTATATTATTAGTGTTGTTGTGACGAGGTGCGGTAACTACTCAGAGGGTTGGGCAAGTTTTTGACGAAGCTGGGATGACTGCAATAATTGAACACTGGAGCACTGTCCCAAACAACGATGGTTATAGATGCAAGCGCACCAGTCTATTGGGTGTGACTGAGCTGTGATGGGCTTAACTTGCACGTGTGGGGAAGTGGACGATCACTGGATGAGCTACAGAATTACCACCCTTGCTCACGATTGATGGGATTTGCATGAGGGGAGGGGAATGATTCATCACCCCAGCAAATGACTAATTGCTTGCTCACCATTGGTCGATTTTTTTTCACGCTTTTCGAACCGTGCACTGAGTTATTATTTGGAGCAATTAGGTAGGCAGCCTGATGTAATGGTTTAGGGTGGAGTTGCTCTCCCATTGGCTAGCTCACCTGGTGAAAGCAAGTGGAAGGTCTGTGGTGTAGGAGTTCTGAATAGAGGTGAGTAGTGTGCTCCAGGGCTCCAAACTGAATTTTAGAACCCGAAAGTACAACAAAGGGCATGGTAGGAAAAAAAAGTGTGCCAAACCCCTGTTAAATCTGAATTATGTTGGTGTATTGTGGGGACTTGGAAGGCTATCCAAAATCAAGGTGCCTGGGGATGGCGGAGGCAACCTTGCCTCAAAGTATGCGGAGTTTGGGAATGTGCTAGGGGTAGGCGTGAGTTTGTCCGCGCTAGGTTGCAATTTATCGTGAGTTTTTTGGTAGAGCCACACACAGCTCAGCATGGGTACGTGCAAAAATGAGCTTGCTGACCAAATTGCACAACTGATGCCGGCAATGGATACTAACGACACAGTTGTGAGCATCATTCTTGCCCCCACATTTGTTTGTTGGAGGGAGGCTCTGCCTCGAACTGCCCAAGCACACCCTTCAGGAGCCTCTTTCACAGGGGCCGGCCGATCTTGACGGCGCCGGTACCGGCGGTTGCAAAACCACCACTCTCCCACGCGTGCATTCACACGCAAGCTCTCTCACCTTAAACTTAGTGGGGTGGTTGTCTGGTTCATCCCTCTCAGCACAGCTGCTGCAGCTTCCCATAGCTCCAACATGACAACTGGCAGAGGGGGGAGAGAAGAGGCAAGCAGTTCAGCACGACGGTCTGCAGAAAAAGGAACCCGATGCACCTCCAGCAAACGCCAGCAGCGCCATATACACACCAACATACGTGCCCATGTGGTTATAACAAGAGTAAGATGGTTCGTGTGCTGTGCTAAGAACCCGTCAACCTGCGTCCGATTCCCGGGCACAACCATACATCACCCAAAGCCTGACCAGCAGGGTGAAGCATGGCCTAACAACATCCATGACTGACACAACATTGACAAAGCGGTGTACATTACTTGTTGACCTTTGGGAGGCCCAGGTGTGATTTAGATATCATTCACCACTGATGTTAGCGGTGGCCAGGAACCAAACGTAGGTGGCTGGATTCACTGCACAATGCGCTACCACTATAAAACCGACACACGCACTACGCGCACTCATCAAAGGACCACTGATGCGGGTGACCTCTACAGTACCGCGTTGGTTTTTGCGGTTGTACTGTGCTTTGTACGGCATTAGCAAGTTCCCAGCACGTGCAGCACAATGTCAGACATCATGCCCGAACAGCACAACCTGAAAACACATAGGAGGGCTCGCCAGTGCCCCCATGGTCTTTCCCTGAGACCCCTGTCTGGATTCCATCTCTGTGACCACCTTGTGTGCAGACAGGGGGAGCCCTGGCCAAACAGCCAGAGCCTCACAGGCACGTGAATGTCGTGGCTCAACTTTACCTACTGGCTCTGCTTTCACCTGACTCACAGTGTATTTTCGCTGTAAGAGGTTTGCTTTTATTGTTATTGAACAATTTTAATATGCAACCTTTTCTTTGCTCCGACTTGCCCAAAACGCTGCCAAGGGATGCCATTTTGACATTTAATTAACCTACTCGATGAGTGATGGGTGTGGTGACGAGCTCCTGTGATGCGGCGCTTTGGGAGGCAAGGGTTGGTGAATCACACACATGTGGGACCCACAAACCCAATGGGCCATACGGTGACCAGGAGGTAGTCGGGCAAGCTCATTTGAGTGTTATCTTGTCATGAGTGGGCTCTCTACTGGTACTCCAGATTATTCACAAGATAAACCCTCATTCATGCAATTTCCCAAACATCCCATTGCAGGACTCAACGAGGCTTTCCTGGTTATACCCCGTGATTGTTACATCGCGTAATTTAGACGGTGTTGCTTCTGATGCTGATATGAGGCAGTGACACGTTCCTTAAGGTAAACACTATCGGCAAATTTCGTATCTGACATCAAACAATCAATAATCGAACAAATCACTTCCCTTTCTCCACTGAGCAGTGTTATTTGAGAAATAAGTGAAAAACGTTTATTGTCGAGTCGAATGTCCCTAGCATTGACCAATCGCTGGCCACTAGGTGGCGCACGACTCACTGTGATGGCGCCGACATGAGACAAATGGAAGTGGAATTTAATTTGAAGACGTTGAAACAAGAAAGCTGAAAATGTAATCTACTTTTGGGGCGTGGAGTCCTTGGCACGGCAAACAAAACCAAAGGTAACACAATACAAATAAATATATTTGAAATTCTTGCACAAATGAACGTGTATTGCATGCCACTAATAGTACTGATTTCAAGCGGAATACATCTTAACAACGAAGAGATTAAGATATTTTGAGGCCAAGGCACATGAATAGACCGATTAGAATAAGTCTTAGATTACTAGAAGACATCTTCCTTATTAAGCAATGGGCTACAGAGAAACACACATCTACGTCCCTATAAGAAGAATATTAATGTGAACGTCAGTCGGTCACTCACAGCATTTTGGATATATTTTTCCCAACGGGAACGAGGTCTCATTTTGAGTGTAAGGAGCTAGGCCCCAAATGGTGTTGATCAGCTCAACATGATCGATGACCTTTGATGCAAGTAAAATAAACCCAAGACAAAATACTTTCTCTATTCTCATTGCAATGAGCACTGTGTCACACCTCATGTACAAAGAGACCAGGTGGTGGAGGGAAAATAATATAATGAGGCTACAGGTTATAGGGTTCTGCGCAGTTTTGTTCATGACTAGTAGTTGAAAAGTAAACAAAACTTAATTCCTTCCATAGCAGACTCATCACCACAGGCTGCACACATACCCCTCTATATTTATACCAGTGACTGAATATATATGGTAGCGGTACCTCTACCATAGTTGTTTATATTTCCATCGACAAACAGAGGAGGAATGCCAGAGAGAAGAGTTGAGGGGCTAGAGGTCCGGGGGCCACAGCATCCAAAATAACAATAGCAGCCATTTTTGTACGAATTCGGAAGACAATAAAAAACCCTTCAATATTTCAAGAACCGCAGTGCATGTGAATTACAAGACGGTGGTTCTTAAGCAATATTTAAAGAGCCGAATGCGGCTCCGTGAGTCTAAGGTTGCCGACACCCTGGGCTAGGTGGTGGTGTGGCGCTGGCCGTTGCCATGGGGCGCACAGCCCGGCTCAGCCCGCTCAGCTCGTGCTGTTGACTGTGCCGCTTGCCGCTTGCGCCCCGCTCTTTAAACATTAACTTGCGGGACAATCCTTACTACCCCCATTCACCTCTAGCCATCGCAAACAAAAAAAACACACACACACACACACTGGGTCCTCCTCCACTCTCACCAGCCTGTGTGTTTGATGTTTTACATTTCGGTTGTGCACGCTAATGCTTTTTTTTTCCTCTCACTTCATTATAACGTGTCATCAATCCCAGAGTAAACCAGACACCTCAAAAATATTTTTGTATTTCTCAAGTGGTATCAAATAAAGCCTGTAAATCCATTAATCCATTTAAAAAGTGATAAAGAACCTCAATGAACTATTATAACGTACGGCCCAAATAAGTCCACTGCTGGATGAAAATATCCTTTCGTCACGGAGGGGTTATATGACCGTACTTCACCACGCTGGATTAGATGTGGGTGTGTGAAGAGAGAGACGTGTGCTTGGTTAGTTCAGCGATCTCTTTAGCCACTTATGTTTGCCGAGGCCAGGAATCGAACACGGGTCGCTGGGTTCACAGTGAAACGCACACACCATTGCACTACCACTCCACCAATGATCTCTTGCTCGAGTCTAAATAAATTACAATTTAGTTACCAATAATAACATTTGTTAGGGTTATGAAAACCATCTTAATGGCATCTTAATGGGCTCTTTGCTAGTTTCAATAATTGAAATACATTTCAAAACAAATAACTGGCCTTTTACCCACAATATATTTGTAAAATAAAGGAAGAGGATTCAAGGTTGCCCAAACAAGAGTATGAAGTTTCGATTTAAAAAAACATCACAGTCATGGGTGTCATTATGATACTTGTGATGTCAATGTAATAGCACTCGTACATTTCAATGTCAATGCAGTAGCGCCACAATAACAGGGCATCTGCCAATGATTTTAATGTTTTTGTTTCTTAAAGCTTAACTCATGGTCCGACCACTCTGCACACACTGCCTAGCTACTGGGCGTATCTGAAAGATAAGAGCTGTTTGTATTTTGGATTGCGTATTATGTTAGAATTCTCATTGGGACTTACCTGCTTTAAATAAAGAAAATCTTATCTAAATATCCACTTAACAGTTCTCTGCCCTGTGTGCATTTCAAACCATTTTGAAGCCCCATTTCAATGAGCTCTACTTACCTAACACTTCATTAAAAAGTTAGTCATTTTCTTTAACATACACGGTGGTGTAGTGCTCGTTGTGAGAGCTGTGAATGGAAATGTTTTCATCTTATGACTTCTTGTCACCACCAATGGCACATTTAGATTTTAATGGTGAGATTTTTTTCAACAAGGTAGAAGAGCAGGCTGGCACAAGACTACTCTCCTTCAAATATAACCTTATTTTGGCTCGTAAAGTATTGAACACTGCCACTAAAAGCCAAGATGAAACTAAATAAATAAGCATTCAGGTACTGGCACGCTCTAGTGACTTCACTGTGGCCTGTGTTGTTGTTTTTACAGCTCCATCACGATGTGCAGTGCACACTGGGTAAAAACACTCCTGCTACTTCACTGTGCAATGCATGCTGGGAACCGGCATTACAGCTAAAGTATGTCAATCAACCACTATAGCAACATTTCCATACGCAGTGCATGATAGGAGTTTTCAATGCAGTTACATCCCTACTCGTGGTACATTATAGGTGGCCATATTAGGCACACACTAGATAATGTCAGAGTTTGGTCCAGGATCTGAAACGCTTCGCTGTAATTTCAGAGGTGAATAACAAGGTGTTTTTAATATATATAGTTAAAACATTTCATTGCTGTATTTCTGCAAATTAATATTGTTTCTGGTTAACTAAATACGAGTTCCCAATTGTCGTTTGGGTTGTGTCTTCCTTTAATAAGGGAGAATGAAGAAAAGTAAATCACCTCAAAGTTTTCGTCCAGACCAGGAGTAGTCAACCTGTGGCTCCAGAGATGCGTGCAGCTCTGTACGGACCGCTTCGCGCGTATGTATTCACATGCACTGCGGCTCTTGAAACATTGAGTTTTGTACCGATTTCGAAAAAAATGGGCCTTCTTGTTATTTTGGTTGCAGACCCCTGGTCCAGACTCACAAGGAACATGGTGTGTGGCAGCCGTCTGGTCTGGCTCTGCAGATCTATGCTGTTTGCAGGCACTGTCAACGTCGACGGGCTCATAACTCAGTAACCAGTGACCCGACCCTCGGGATATCAACATTCCACTGAGTTTCAATTGTCAGAAAAAAATCTAGAGCATTAAATGAAATCTCTACGGCAACATTACTCGTTTTTTATATAAAAACGCTGCCTATTTGTTCCCCGATTGCCAGTTGTGCCTCTGTGGGTTCATTCGCAAAATGGAAGCAAATATGATTTCTCATGATAATATCTGGGACATTTTGAAGGATAATTCCCTCTTGAACATGGCCCATATTTAGTGCTTGATATAATTTGGGTGTGGCGACTTGCACTTGCAATCCAGTGCTTTTGAGTTGGGATTGGTGGATCGCACAAAGATCCTCGTGTGCTATGAGACTCCAAACCAACTGTGATATGAAGGGGCCAGGAGCTGGCAGTACAACAAATGGGCTGCAGTACTGCGCCTATCTGGAGAGACTTGAATGTTATCCCCTCGTGTGCGTGGGCATTTTCTGAGTACTCCAGTTTCCTCCCACACACAAAAAAAACTCAGTAAGGACTTGGCTGAACATTCCAATGCAGGCTTTTCTGGATAAACAAAGGACATTATTATTATATTCACCACTGAACCTTCACCCTACCACCCTTATAGGGGTGTAATTTTAGAAATAATGAGTGCGGAGAGTTAATATTTACGGGCACTTACTAAATCGCTCCCGACTACACCCAACGGAACAGCAAAACAAGCTCTGGACAGTACAGTCAGTACAACCAACAGTCTATTAGTGCCAAAGTGTCTCTACGCTCAAACGAACATTGGAACGGCATTCATCTCTGTTGCTGGCCCCAATTCCGTCATGGAAATTTCACATTTCCATGGAAATTCCACATTTCCATGACGGCAGTCAGCCTCCTAAATGGATTGGTAGTGTTGACTTACCACAATGATACTTATTTGATCAATTCCCCCCAGGCCGAGCTCATTCAACTGGGATTGGAAATTGTACCTTGCGAGCTGCGAGTCAAGTTTATGAGCCAGTGTCACCCAGCTGGAGAGTCGAATAAACATGATGTAGAATGCATACAAAGATCCCCCGTATAGCCTTAACAGACTGTAGGGGCAAGTGCTGTTAGCGAGCACCTATGAAGGCCGCAACGGTACACGAGGGGGTGGGTGGCCAGCACCACGCCCGACCGCCTTTGTCTCCCGAGTGGTGATGTTTACACACTGCACCAGGTACTCATTTGAGGCTGAGTCGACCTAGGGGAGGCCCACGACCGGTTCAGATAATCGTCACTGGTGTTGGCCGTGAGCGGGAATCGAACTCGGGTTGCCGGGTTCATAGCGCAGCGCGCTAACCGCTACACCACCGCTCCCCACATAATGCATCCACACACATACACACACACTAACATACACACACTCGCACATACACACACACTAACACACACACACCTTGTGAAATGTACACCATCTGTAAAATATGCATATGAAGAAGTACTGACATCGATCCCCAACTCAATCATTGGCTTCAACAGACTGCTCGCAAAAGTACTGCTAGTGAGCCACGATGGGAGGTCACGCGACACACCTGCGGCTCCGCCACCACATGCTCCTGCTGAACACACTTTCCCACCTCACCAGATGATGCCCATTACCCGTCACGTAACAATTCATCCATTAAAAACAAACTTTGAGCGAAAGGGAACGTGCATCCACACACGTACAAGACCAATTCTTTCCATTTGTGCAAACGTGTGCATTTTTTTACTTTTAATCCCAAGGTTGGACTTGAGTGAGATGATACAAATTACGTCGTACACATGAGAGAGACCGTATGGAGAGATATTATGAAATCGGTACGAATTCAACCGGGGTCACAAAGGTGACAGCTAATAGAAACATGTGCTAAACGAGTCAAAGTTTGACGGGAAAAAACGACAGCACAAATGAGACCAATAAAAAAAAATCTATTCTTGGATTAAATCATGACAATTCATCGAATTTCAGTGAGAGAATCGTTTCAAATGTGTATTTATTAAAGGGATCAGCCAACTGCTGCTGGAGATAAATCAACCAGCCTGGGTCGTAGGAGATATCCAGGCAGTGACTGTGGCGTAACACAGTAGGGGACCTCACAATCCAGGTTGGCGAAAGCCGAACGGCATTTTTATTTATTTATACCACCCCCTCCCCATCCCCTATGTTTAGAAAACACCCCGCTTCTGCGGTTGAACGACAAAGTTTACATAAATAAATCGGATGAATATGCACATTCACTGGCGTTTCACCAAGCCACGCTTAGAAAATGTAAAAATAAATTAGAAATGGTTAGCTCGAGAAAATAACGTCAGGGGAGCTAATACAAAAGAGCGCTCCGCATTTAAGGAATGAGACTCTGTGGCTTGTGGAGCGATGTGCACCGACTATTCAATTACCCTAATGGAGCAATGATTTAATTGGTGGGTACTGATGGACGGAAAAATCATTGGTAAAAAAAAAATTGAACAATAATAATAATAATTTAATTCTGATTTTCTGCACGCGCTACCTGCATTCGTAATGACGTTGCTACATTAGGTAATTGAATACAGTGTGATGTTTGTTTCCATCAAAGAAGCCCAGTTCTATAGAGAGCTATTTGTATCTTAACGGATCCTCAGCTGGTCAAGGAAAGTCTGCATTCTTGCATCAGGGACTCGTCTCTTTTAAAGGGTACCACAGTCTTGACAGCAGCTAATGCTGTGCAGACATGCAGCCTCAGCAGCTGGTGTTCATTTTACAGGCAATGAAAGGATGAGGAAGATGATAATGGGGGGCGGACATTTAAAGATGCACGGATTCATGTGTTACAATCCACTTATTAAGCTCGCTATTCACTCACTGACTAGTGCACATGAGAATCAATTATTTTTTATTAACATATTGGCTTGGGGAGGCTTTCATCCATCAGAAGATTGATAATAGCTGATAATATATGTAATAGTCATGCGAATGCTGCAGCCACTAGAGGTGTTATATTCCCAGCAAAGTAAAACAATTTATTATTGAATCAAATTGTGAACCTGGACCACGACGATTTGTTGGCAAACAGTGACATGTCGCATCCAGTAATAGGGTTCATCAGTCAACCACAACAAGCGACTGAACTCACGACCGCCCGCTTGGTAACCTATTGCGGTAATACTGTCGCGGAAGAATACGACAGTAAAACTCCAGCTAGCCAAATTAATTGGGGGGAGGCCCTGGTCAGACTAGCTGACAAGTCCGGCTTTCTACGATTTAAATTAAAACGCATGTTATAGAAAAAAACCCAACAAGTCCTCGCTTAACGCACCAGTGTTCACCAAACGCGTTTTCGCTATAACGCGCTTCTACTATTAGGAAACACTTTTCGCATACCGTGGAACACACGGCCGCTACAACGCGGAAGGAACCCGTCATAACGCGTGGTCTACAACGAACTGCTTTCTTGAGCTGCACGACTGTACGGTAAGATACAGTGCGCGGAATGATACAGAAACGCGGCAACTTACCATCAGTTATTCGTCCGACCATCTTACTGTGTGTGCGTACAACGTATTTCGCCAAACTTTATTATTTGTGGGGAAATCAGTTTCGCATAACGCGGTACTTTTCAGGAACACATCTACCGCGTTAAACGAGGACTAGGTAGTAAGTAACGCACGATATTGGTGTGCAGTGCGTGTACTGTTATACACCAAACAATACAAAATACTTTCGGTACATGTGCGGTGTGCGCTATGCTGTACAGTAATGTCCATCTGTCCGAGGTGCACCACATCCCCACATCTCCCACCCCTCCCTACCATCCCCCTACTCCCATACCTCACCACTAATGCATTGCAGCAGGTACAATTAATACGTAATTACAGTTTAAACAACACAAAGTGTAACAAGTTCTCGTGCATTACATTATACATTGTATATAACATATTCTAAAAGATATAGCAAGTCATGTCATTTACTATATGTTCTTGCATTTAAAATGTTGAAGATTTGTATTATTATTAGCCGACATTGGTGCAGCTAAATGTGAAATCCGACTATTCGAAGCTCGGCAAGCCGGGGTTTAACTGTACATATAAAGTGCTTGCCATCTAAGCATTTAGAATCTACAATGGAAGCAAAATAATAGTTGAAAACAACAGACTGTTACCCTATACGACGTATCATTAACGTACAAATATATTTTAGTTCATGGATCTTTATGTAACTAGCTATTTACTGTGCTGGCAGGTGGCCAGGTGGCAGTACAGCAAGTGGGTTCAAGACCCGTATTGCCTGGAGCTTGAGATGTAATCCCCTTTCATGTAGAATGGATTTTCTCCCAAGCACGACATACAGTTCCTCTACGATGCAAAACAATCAAATAAAAGTAACTGATCAAACATCCCAATGCAAGGATCCTCCTGAAAAAATACGTGTTGAGACTCAGCAAGGCTCTATCTGGATAAAAGTAGGTAATGGCTACACATTCATAACTGCAAACGTGACTGGGTGGCGCTGCAGTTAGATCACCCATCTCAAAATCGTAACTTTGAGTAAAAGTCTTAGTCGGATGATACACTCAGCCGGACATCACTCCAGGTTCATAAGTACGCACTTTATGGGAAGCCAATAACATTGTTAATCCTATGGAAAGATGGTGGCCTCCTGTATCCAGGATGGTTTTCCTGGCCAAATAACTATTGCTGTTATTATAGCAGTTATAAAGAGCATAAACACACGGTTGTGGTGTGGCTGCTCTCCCAGCAGGGTCTCTGTACAACTCCCCCAACCCTGCATCACGAATAACGACATCGGGTAGGGGGCAGGGGGGGTGAGTGGCTACAAGGTAGCCAGAGAACAGCGCATGCCGCCCGAGATCTCTCAGCCAAAGCCGAACAGGCAGCGTCGCATTGCTGGCACTGGCTTAAAAATATATAAATTCAACACTTGATTGCAAAAAAACTGTTAAATGAAAGAACGCAAGTGTTCCACGCGCTGGCCGGTTGACTGAGGCCCTTTGTGCACCGCCGGCCGTGGGGCTGGCAGCCTCCCGGGCGTCCAGGCAGGAGCCCCCCCCCCCCCCCCAGTAATTGTCACCCTTGTGAGCGAGTAGTTCAGCTGGCAACGCACCCAGCCATTAGGGGCTTAATCAACCTGTGTTAGGCCTTGAGAAAGGCCTGTATTAGGGCTTTGTGGCTGTGCGTTAGCAGGCAAGTGGTTGTTTGTGGGTGCGCGTCATATTGTGTGTAGCACTGGGCAGGGTGAGGGTAGAGGTAAAGCGATAGGGAGTATGGTAAGCTCGCGTTGCGGGCCGCGGGAGAAAGCGGCTGGTGTTGATTGCAAGGCACACACGGGCACCCGCACACACGATGCGCAACACAGGCGGGTTTCACAGTTAGCGCTCACAAGGGCAGGAGGCAGCCAACTCTGCATTTACAACTTCGTTTTTCTGCCACCCACTCTAACCGCCAGCCCACCCGCCCATCCGCCCACTCACCACCCTCCCTCCACCACCACCACACATTGCATCCTTTCATAGCCTCTGGTAAATTTATTTTATTAAGTGAGTGCGTGTGTGTGCGTGCGCGCTAGTGTGCTTTTTTTCCACTGCAAGCGGTGGCGGGGTCATGTAAATCCCTGGGCTGCAGGGAGGGGCGGGCATGCGAGGGTGGGGTAACTCCCTCGCGGAATCCACTACGCGGACGAGAGGGCCCGGCATGGGTTGAAAAGCGAGCCCCGCTTTAGTCCCATGCGAGACTCAATTTCTCGACCATTCGTGCCCTCCGCTAAGGCACAGCCGAAGAGTTAATACCAACCTTCCTGGGCAGCATGCGCGTTAAATGCTCGAACAAAAACTCTTACGTCACCCGTACCCCGCTGATGCACACGGCACCCAACGTTACAGTACTGCGGTTTTTTTTATAGCCAGTCTCCATACTGAAGCGATGGATAGACCTGACGCTCATCTCAACTGGTGGTGTAAGTCAGGCTTGCCATAACGGGGGAAAATCTTTCCGCGTACAATTCACTGTGGACAGCACCAAGTGAAAGTCATTCTTAGGCCTGGTGTGATGAACCGTTTGTGATTAGCATGATCTAACCAAAGTACTATCCGGCCAGCCACATCTGTATAACAGAGCAGTAAAAATAACAACTTAAATGCTTACGCATTGCACAGAGACATGAGAGAAAATAAAATGAGGCCAGCATTGCATGTTTCTCTTTCCAAGCTTACGACTCACTAAAATGTCTCAGTTTGGCACTTGAAGATTTGCTCCTTGCCACTCAAGTTGAGTTATCCTGAATAAAGATTAGCAGACATAGGCGACTTGCATAGACCTGTGGCTCTCAAACACAATGGCTGAGAAGCCAATGCTTCTTAACTTTTTTGATCCATAATGGGTGAACAAAAATCTTCATCTTGATATAGGTCGATAATATGGCTTGATGAAGTGGCGTTATTTCATTACATGGTCCTCTTTAAGTGCAATATTTTCAGCACATCACCAACGTCACAAGGATGTAATCCCCGCAGGGAAGAACAATTTTTCTAGGGCCTCAAAGCACTACTTGACAGTACACATTGCTTCATAGTCACTCGAAAATAACTTTCCCCGGTGGCTAAATCTTTAGCTGTGAAGGCATGTGGAAGACACTGGGAACAAGGTCTGATGAGCATGGGTTTTCTCCGGATGTCTCTAGATCTGATTTTTCTAGACCGATATATTGCTGTTAAGGTAAACCTTCATAGAAAAATGTACTCAACTTAACATTCATCACTATCAGACCACGGATTTTTAATCCCCTTTCATATATTGTAACTATGCTTTAAATACCGAAGGAGCAGTGTTACCATGAATGTTGCGTGACATCACATTCTTAACCACCAATTTGTTTCCCCTTGTTTTGTGAGCACTTGATATACAACAATTATATTTTAACCGTTATCAGTACAGTCGATCATGTTTCTGGCAATAACTAGCCATTATTAGTAGTGCTTTGATGCCGTGTTTAAAACACTAAGCCTTGTAATTACAAAGCCCACCGAGTCAGACAAACAAAACAACAACGTCTAAGTGAAATGCAACAGATTGCAATAACGTCTCTACAATAGTAACGTTTGTGGTAGTGCAGGCTTGTGATCCAGCACTGGATGGATCATGCAGATTTGTCAAAGTCCAATACCTGTTGGGCTGCGAGGTGGCCAGGATAGGATACAACAGCAAGTGGGTTCATTAAGTCATCTGCGGGGACCTTTGAATGTTGTACGCAGGGTGGGTTTTCCCAGGTATCCCAGTTTCTTCCCACAGGCAAGACTTCTTAAAATAGAAATGGACAAACATCCCAATGCAGTAGGACTCTACAGGGAAAAAACGAAACAGTGAGGTTTTTTCTGCGTAAACAAATTACATTCTTCTTACTCCCATTTGTAAACGTCCTATGCTTTTCATTGCGGTGTCGGAGAAAATAAAATAATAAACAAGAAAGAGAAAGCGAGACGGCACAAAGCATGTGCTTGCCTTAAGTTAAGGAACAGCACAGCCACGTTGCAAGTTAAGTGGAGAGTCTGTGCAGTGCAGGTAGCACTGGCCGCAGGCTAGGACCTGGCAAAGCTCAAATCAGTGACTGACATTCTCCACAACCTCTCACCCTGCCGGGCCCTCGCGCGTGCTGCTGAATTTCGGGAGCCGTGCAGGCTGTAGTGGTGGTGGGGGTAGGTGAGGTGGTGGGTGGAAGGGGTGAGGAAAGCAACAGCAGAAGCAGTGGGAGGAGGAGCCAGAGGATTCCAAAAAACTCAACTGTGCTGAAAGACACAGCCCCTCGGCAGTTTCTCTCTGCCCAAAAGCAACAGCAAGCCGTCGGTCAGAGAGGCTATGCAGAGGGGGCTAGCAGTGGCGGCGGCAGCGGTGGGGAGCAATGGGTGCCCTCGACGGCTCCTCCTCCTTGCCCACACGAGGGCAGAACAGTCTCGACGTGGCACATTTTCCAGCGTGCCACGGCGCTTTCGCTTGCTCAGTCGTTGGGCCTGGTGCCCGGGTTTGCTGAAGCCCTTGCACCGGCCAAATTTCACCCCCAAATTAATTTTCCAAACTTTTTTCCCCAAGATCGACACATTCCTGAGCGTTCCAGCCAATGGGTGCGTCTCAGGCTCTCTGTTTTAACCGGCTTCTCAACATGTCATCGCATTAATGCAGGATTAGTCAGTGGCATTTGGCCATTTGAAAATACGCACGCCAGCCGACAAAGTGTCCCTCTCCGCGGGTCTGCCTTTAATGCCATTATACTTTGTCACAAAAAAACCTCTGAAAGAGCATCAATCATCTACGCCAACTAAGGACTGAAAATATTTAGTCTCGAGTGTAGAAGGCCACCATAAATTCAGCAGAAACATTTCATAATTGTTTTAAGAAACAAAAAAATCCTTTTTCAAGTGAGAGATTAAGGCGCACACAAAAACCCAACAAACCGCAGAAGGCCCACCTAAGATTGCGGGACGGCCCTGCCTCAATAGATGCACGCCGCCCCGCATCCACACACCCATCCCCCTTCGCCAGCTCCACACCGCCGCACACAGCACGGCCATGAAAAGGCCACACTGTCGGCGTTGGTTAGGCACCCATGCTGTGCGTGTCCCGCCTAATTAGGCCCCGCCGAGTGGGGATATTCCACTGTACGGCCACGGCAACTCCAGTTTACCACCGCTCGTCTATTGTTCGTCTTGGCAGCGGTAGATAGACTCTGTCTACTTGACAGACCTGTTCTCCACCTGAAGACGGCTGCTTGCGTTGTGGCCGAAACGTCGTGAGAATTATTTTATGTTTTATTTTTATTATTTTATTATTTTCCTTCTACGTGACTTTACCGAAAGAACCAAGAAGATGAATCCCTGCAGTCACGAAAGCTTTAAATCGAAATTTGTCTCTCGGTTGTTTTTTTGGTTACTCCCAATTATATTCCAATTGCGCTATCATCGCCGTGATGTCTTGATAGAAGACATTCGCACTTGGCACGCTCACAGCAAACAGTGGGACATCACCTTGTGTTTATAAAATGACCCTGTAAGACTTCATTAAGTCTATTATCGGTCGTATGGACACTTTTATAAGCCCTCCAAAGAGTATTCGTTTGTTGCCCATCCGACAAACAGAGTTTTAATTCACAGAACTGGAATAAGCCAAATTAAGTGACAAACCAAGTCAACTGTGATCGTTTATGTAGGCTCATTGGTGAATTGGCTAAAACCATCAATGCGCTACACTTGAAAAACCAGTTTAATCACGGGCATCAGCTAACTTGGGATTCAAACCCAAAACCTCAGCAGTGTCAACTCGGTGTCTCTTAGACGTGTTTTACCAAGCCCACACCGCACAGAATGTTCACTAAACTTTAGCAATTATTTGATGATTACAACTACTCATACATTTTTTGCAAACTCACAATTAATCAAATTACTCATGTAACTGTTACAGTACCAGTTCTGAGTAGAACACGCAATACTGACATGTTACAATACAAGCAACGCAACAGAATGTATTGCAATAGAATGTCAATATATTCCTAAATACATTGAGACACCATGAAGGCACTGTACAGAGAAACTTTAAACAAAAGTAATTTCGTAAATATTTCCCATGTTGTGCAATATCATATCCGTGATTTGACAATCAAATCACTAGGGGTGGAGTGTGGATACTTAATCCCAGGGTGTTACACAATGTCAGAATTACCAGGCAATACCAAGGTAGTGCTGTCTCATTTGTATTATTTCTCGTGTCTTAAGTGTCATATGTACAATATTGTTCACTCCACTAGATTATTCAACATTGGAATGTGGTTTGCATAAACAATATTAGTTTCTCACACGCACATTTTAACGCATGTAGAGCGAGAGAATTTGTTTTAATCGACAAAACGATGCATCATGGCATGTTTACTACCTAAACATCTCAAACTGTTTACCCTCGCGCCAGTGAGACATCGTTTTTTTTAAATAACAATTTAATGAACGTGGGTTGCGAGCGGCAGTGCAATGCTGTACGCGTCAGGCAAATGCAAATGGTGATGGGCCGACCTCACGTGCGTGCATGATGCTACCCCAGCACACGCAAGAAGCTTTGCGCATAAGAGTGGTCTCTGAATTGTGCACTTTAAAACGACATCAATATTGCCCGATACAATGGATGCAACCCCAGAGGCACACAACGGCCACACTGTTGTGTTTATACATTTGCAAGTAAGCCGTTCTCTTAGGGACGTGGCCTCAGATATTTTAGCCATCTATGGCATGCGTTGCCCTTTCAGAAAACGCCGCAGCAGCAGCAACAACAACAACAATGTGAAGGCGCACAAACACCGGGGAGCCTTATCAAAGGGGAGCTATCTTTGCAAGCAGACATTTATCAAAATTGAGACAAGCTCTCAGACGGAAGATAAATCATGCCGGTTGGTCTGCCTCTCACGTCCAGGCTCCGGGAATGTGGAGAGAGTGCCAATGGCTTACTCTGGTATGGACCCGCGAAACGCAACTACTCGGATAACCGCACGCACCATCACTCGCCAACACCATTACTTGTGTGCACCATCACACACACACGCCCCTGCACTGACACGCATCGCTCATCACACACATACTATCACTAGGGACACACCGTGACCCATACAACCCACCATGCACAAATAATATCACTCACACATACACCCCACCAAACACCCACCAGTTTGTGCGTGCATCGTTTCATTGCCGCACCACCCCCTTTATGAACACATAAGTTAATACAGGCTTCCCTTCAAACACACCGCCTTTCATACAGGGACCGGTTCACTCGCACTCCCTGATGAACACACTCATTCATACAGGGGTCCCTACACACACCCCACTTCATTAAAGCAAGCACCCTTTATGCAACAACCTATATGTGCATGCCCATTCATTCAGCACACTTCTTACACACACACACACCACACTATTAATTTGACTATTGATGAACCCCTTCACACAGCCCTCATGCAACAGCCTATACATGTATGTACCCATTCATTCATGCACCTCTCAATACACTATACTTTATTCAACGGTTAATACACGAACCCCCTTCAGACACCCCTCAGGTATCAGAATATACATGTATGCACCCACTCATTAGTCAACCATCTCACACACGCCCCTACTCTCTTCGACTATTTATTGAATAAACCCTTCACAAACCCCTCGAGGAGAGCATCCCTTCAATTACACACTTATTTATACATGCATTAATGCATTTATGTATATCAAATACGATTATGCCTGCTTTCTGTGGACTATGAAAAGGCTTTTGATGCAGTGGATATTAACGCATTCATTCAAACAAATCGATATGGTAATGAACCAACATGGGACATCGACGTTGAGAATATAATTAAAGAAATAAAGGTATAACCAAACGAAAACATTAGCCAGTATAAGATTTGCTTACAATTCATTACAACAACCAACGGAAATGAACTACAGGAGATTATTGAAGGACAAAGATGGCTTAAAAGCTGGGTCCAAAATAAATGAGCAAAACAAAAGTCAAGTACAATAAGTTAGCTCAACCAATGAAAATATTTGTGGGACAACTGAAAAATACACGAGTGTGTATGTATACCTCGGGCAAATACTGAAGGCAAAGTCGAGTTCATTTTATTGGGGCAAACGAGAGCAGGTTAGAGAGCTTCAGGGAAATTTTATTTGAAAATTAAAAGCAACTTACGGATTGCATTAAGTAAGTTTTCAAACAGTACATATGACCTACCATGAAATGAAATTAATTGGAAACATTGAGCAAAGTAGTGGGTTTCGGCAGGACAAGATGATGGCTGGTGATCGAAATTTATAGAGTAGCAAGCCAAAGGACAAAACACCCCCCCCCCCCAAGATATCCAACACCGTGATGCCCTCATCCAGCAGTGAATATATTATGGGCCAATGATTATGCATGCACCCCCATGATGCACGCATCTCCACCCACACATGCACCCCTGCAGACAAGCCCCCCTTTTCACATACCCCTTCATCCAACACCCCCCTCACTTCAGCCAGGGATGAGTGGTGGGGCCCAGATAACACATATGGCATTCAGGCAGTAAAAAGGGGCATTTGGGCCACACATCATGTATTGATTTGTACTTTGTTAAACCAACTTTATCTAAAACACAACATGCCCGGGAGCACCTGCTCCTTCTTACAACGCACACACTCGTGATCCCACAGCTATTTTAAGACGCTACCGCAATAAAAACCTAACAGCCCTTGCCTATTTACAGAACGCTTACCCATAATTAGTAACCAGGTGTGAGTTCACACAGGTGATGCTAATTCAGTGCTCACCAGGGACAATACAGAGAGACGCTTTACGACCCGCAATGCAGCGAATAAGTGAAACAGAGGGGTGGGATAGTTTACAGCCATTCTATCACTTGAAGTCATAAAAACTACACAAACAGCATGCTAACAAAAGCAGGCACTGAGCATAACAAAGGACTTGAGATGCACGTTAAATGACTGTCCTAATCAACCATGGCAATGACATTTAAGTGGTAACGAAAACGGACCGGACCATTAGGTGGAAAATTACGATGTCTGTTATTTATCCGAGAAGCCTCTCAGTCTAAAATCTCTTTTACAGGCAGGTCCTGCATTGTTACGTTAAGTTGACCGCTTTCTAAAGGCACGTTTCAACAATTAATGTTTAGATATCGAAAACACTTTAACACTATTAATCACATTAATATACCACCGTATCAGCCAAAACACTACGGACGTGCCCCACTTGGTCAGAGAGACATCGGCACACTTTCACCAAAAATCTGACGAAAATGTACATTTGTTATGTTGATAATCCAGCCAAGGATCTGCAGTAAACTAATGTACTGTACTTGTATGTGCAAAACCTCCTCCCCTAAGTAGACTTTTATTGACAAAAAAACCTTTACATTAGCAGACCATCGTGCAACTGGGTGCATTTGTAGGCGACAGACAACCAACTAAAACCAAAATCAAGACACCCAAGTATATTTAAAGGGAACATTAATCAGTTACAGGAGCGAACAACGCAACGGGTGGCAATAACAACGGCTCTGTTGAAAAACAGATGCACTGCTGTGCCATGTTGTGGCCTGCCCTCAAATGTGCAATGTGGATGCATTTCAATTGTAATTCCTTCATTGAAATGTATATATTTGCAGTGTTCTCGCCACACGCAACAACACGCATCAACCCCCACCCCCCGTGATGCCCCCTGGATGGGGCACTGGTAAAGTATCAGAGAAGTGGTGACACGCATGCAAAGACCCCCGTATAACCTTAACAGACTGTTGGGGCAAGTGCTGTTGGCGAGCACTTATTAAGGCCAGCACGGCACACGAGGGGGTGAGTGGCCAGAACCACGCCCAACCGCCTTTGTCTCCCCAGAGGCGATGTTCACACCACACCAAGTACTAATTTGAAGCTGAGTCGACCTAGGGGAGGCCCGGGACCAGTTCAGATAATCGTCACTGTGTTGGCCGTGAGCGGGAATCTAACTCTGGTAGGCCGGGTTAGTAGAGCAGCGCGCTAACCGCTACACCACCGCTCCCCACTGATACCCATGCACACACACACACACCACTTTCCAGCAACAGCACAAGATGGCCTGAGAATTGTTTACCGCAACCAATATTTCATGAAAATACAGCAAATATAATGAACCAACGTGAATGTAGTTAAAAATGCACAAAGCCATTTCAGCTCACCGTTACAAATACAAAATGAACACAGCAGGGATTAATCCGGATTGGTAAATGCTAGGGGTGGGCACGACACATTGATCGCTATCAATACGTACGCCCACAATGCGAGCGTGCATCGAATGGCATGTGTTAGAATCATTCTTTTTCAATCTTTCAAACATAACGCGGTTCTGAATCTTTTCACGCACGAGACATGTTCAATATACAAAAACATGTTTTTTCTTAAATTCAAATGAGCACTGGGTGGCGTATATCACTTAGTAACAAAATAAATGTTGACTATGGCTCCTGTCTGTATTTGTTTCTCCACATTATAAAAATTTAAGTATTTATTTACACATCCCATTGATGGCTTAAGTGCCATCCGGATGTTCTATTATAAGCAAGATCGTGAGCTGCAATAGGCATATAACAAGTTGGGCCCCTTTGTAAGAGGATGCATTGCCACAAATGAAGCCAATTATTTATTAATTTACAACCGTGGTTGACGTAGCACCCACCTCTGGTGGCTGCAGGGTTTACATGAACCAAATATGTACAATATATAATTATCGGTCATGATTAGTCCACTGCTGGATGAAGTTGTCGCCATATCTGACAGTTGTACAATACAACAACCCAGTAAGCGCCTGGAGATGAGTTAATCATTTCTCATTCCATCTCTGCAATGGATACCCATTTGGTGCACAGATTCGCACATCTTGTAAGCCAAAGCATGCACGACATAAACAACTCATACACCTACCGTTCTTACGCATACAATTCGATGCACGTAACGCATGGGCACATTAACCAATTGTAATCAATGAAGTTACAAGAATACTGAAAAATGTGCATCACAGGTGCTCAGAGCAGTGCAATTTTAAATACTGGCAGTGGCACGCCTTCACCCGTTCAGCCAAGAGGAGTTTTATCCTCAGCTTGAGGGCCCAGCAATGAGGAACTCGCTGTGGCCAAAAAATCCCTCTGGGTCAAAGCGAATTGTATTTTCTCCGTGATCTGCTGAAATTCCATAGCACTGTTGCCAGAGGTGGAAGCGCCACCGCTACTGGGTTTCCAATTCACGTATTTCTTCGAATAAGTGTAGTTGATTTGAATAAGAGTTACTTTGAGAATAGATATAACTGGATGAGTATTTATACTTCATAACAAAAATATATCTTGCTTTGTGTTGTATGTTGAACCTCTTTCACACCGTACATAGCCAACTGCGCTAATCGGAGGTGTGGAAGCGAATAAATGCATTCTGGACATAGTAAATAGGTCTTAAGTCAATATAAGCTACACGGGATGGATTCCATCCAATTACAGCTATAACCGGGAGGTTACTGTAAAAACACCGCACAAATCACGGCACACACCGCCAACTGTGCTTTGAAAAACAGTAACATTTCCTCAACTTATGAAAATAAAAACAGGCAATTTGGATTCAAATAAGCAGTTATTTATCCTACTTCTTAATGGATACCCAGCATGTAAAAGCACTATCAAGAGATCCAGTCACTCCCACTGCACTGGCAAACAGTGAGAGAGACTCTGGCGAGGAGCTCTCCACGACAAATAAATGCACATCACACAATAGTGATGCTCAGGGAACAATATTCACAGAACAGGCGACGGCCACTCTCGCACAGAGGTGAAATTCACGTGGCATCCTCCTGCTGTCCCAAGGCACCGAGTGTGCAGTACGTACATTTGCACAAACATTCTACGAACTGTTTGTGACTCCCTGAACACTGGATTTGACCAGTGAGTCTAATGTTATGAGGTTATAAGTGCTATAATGAAGAATGTTTTAGTTAAACTCATTTGCATGTAGATCCGACGGAGTGGTACTGCGGTCAAAGCACTCAATTCGCATTCAGAATGCAGAGTTTTTATTTTGGTTGTGAGCCAACTTAGTCCATCATCCTTCAGAGGTTGATAAAAAAAACAACCACCACTTTGGGGGAACAGTGCGGATGGCCATCTACCCAGAAATGCCTCGCCGAGTCTCAAGACATTTTCAGGCGGGTCCTGCATTGGTGAGTTTTTAAACTGAACGTAGACCATTAACAATTTGTTTCGCATGTGGGAGGAAGCAATACTCAGAGAAAAAAACCATTCATACGAGGGACTCGATACTGCCATATTCTGTCTAGCTTCCAAATCCACACCTTAAGCAATTGGAAAGCCCAGGGCCACCTATTCAAGAAACAACGAGGAAAAATTATGTTTTGCTTCTGGCATGACCACATGGGGATTATTGAAGTTGAGTTGGTCATAGGCTAATCCTAACGTAAGGCCGATCTCAGCCATGGAAATGTGGAATTTTCATAAATCGCTCAGGGCCATGATTGCAAATGAGCACTGCCCCATCTTGCAATTGAGCATGGAGATACTGACTTTCGTGATGTCTGAAGATTCCAATGCTTGCATAGTTTTGCTTTTTCAAAAATAAATTTTGACAACTTAATCATGCCACTGGTTATCCCAGGCGTTTTCACAGCTCCCTTGCCAAAACATTGCGGTGAGAAAAAAAAGTGTTTAAAATACCTCCCCGTCGGTATCACTGTACAACGACCTTTCTTGTCTACATTATGCGACGCATTATACTGTGAGAACCGATTTGAACGCTTACAGCGAAACCGCATGTTTCTACAAAGCAGCGTCAATATTAGTCCGCTGGTGAACGCGCGCCAAGTTCGTACCACCAAAGAACGGGCGCAATCAGATGTTTTGCATAAGCTGTCCAAAATTCAGAGGGCATGAGTTGGATTCGTATTCATTCATGAAGGCACTGTAAACCACGAGAAACAAGGAGCAGCCAACAGCCGAAGAAGGTGAACGTTGCACTGGGGAGCAGAGAAGGCAGTTTAGTGGACAGAGCACACGAGCCAAACAAATTCTGGACCTGCCTCTAACCAACCAGCCACAATCACTTTTACTTCTCATCAACCAGCCACTATTTGCGACCCTTGCACTGGCCTTAAAGAACCAACCAAACAACCATTTGTACAACCCCTAATCATATTCAACCACCCGTATAGATAATTGTCCTAGACCTCACACTGGCCCTAACTCTAACAAACTAGCCAAGACAATCATTAGTCCAAGTCCTAACCCGAATCACCTAGCCGCCCAGCTATTTGTAATAGCCCTTACAATGACCATAACTAACAAGCCGTTAGTATAAGTCCAAACCCAAACAAACTAATCTTAATTTTAGAACTTTCGTGACTGCAGGAATTATTATTTGGTTCTTTCGGTTAAGTCACGTCTAAAGATAAAATAATAAATTAAATAATAGAATACGTTTCGATTGCAACACAAGCAATCATCATCAGGTATAATGAAATAGCGACATAAAATCTAACCAGAAAACTATAGACAGACATATTAGCAGACATATCACCAAGATACATAGAGAGAGCAACACAGGTAACAGAGAGAGGTGATCGTCTCTGTGGGGTGGCCTTAAATAGACAGAGGAGGGCGGACGCAGAGAGAGGGAGGGGGGTTAGAGAAAAAATTAGCATATCGTTTTGTTGTCCACTCATTGATATGCTAATTTTTTCTCTAACCCCCCTCCCTCTCTCTGCGTCCGCCCTCCTCTGTCTATTTAAGGCCACCCCACAGAGACGATCACCTCTCTCTGTTACCTGTGTTGCTCTCTCTATGTATCTTGGTGATATCTGTCTGCTAATATGTCTGTCTATAGTTTTCTGGTTAGATTTTATGTCGCTATTTCATTATACCTGATGATGATTGCTTGTGTTGCAATCGAAACGTCGTATTCTATTATTTAATTTAATATTTTATCTTTAGACGTGACTTAACCGAAAGAACCAAATAATAACCAAACAAACTAGACAACAATCTCCTAAAACGAACCCTCACCGTGGCCAAAAAACTCAAGTTCGGCGTTTGTCAGGGCCCATTTTTCTCTTTTTGTGCACTCCTTCAGTCTTGGGTTGTTCACGGGCCAAGCGGCCACACCAAGTCGGCGTCGGGGCTGGGGACCAGCTGCGGGGCCACACGCTAAACCAAAGCTTCACCCTAAACCCACCCGTGACAAAAGACAAAACAAAAACGAGCCGAGACTGCCGCTTCATCCTCCTCGTTGAATTAATGAAGGCGGTGGTGAACAATAAAGAGAAACCGTGGCCTCGTCTCTTCTTCGTAGCCCCCGGCTCAATTCTTACTGCCTCTCACTTTCCCAGTTTCTCCTCCTCTGTGCGCATACTAATCCACGAGTCCATCTTGCGTGAAGTAAACCGGTTTAGTAAGAGTCGAACTCTGTAAACTGTTCATGCAAAACCAGTTTACAACGGTTTAATCCTGAAGTTAAGGAGACTGTTAGCCAAATTTAAAGTATAGTTAAAATTGTGCCGAAACAGTTTCATTGAATAGAAGTATATGCTTATTCATTTCATCAACTTAGAAATGCATGTTACTGCTACAGTTCGTAGTTCTGAAATGGTGTACATGCACATTAGGCAGACGAGATGCAATGGTATGTACTGTATGGACGCGATCGTAACTGAGGGACGAATGTAAATAAATAATTTTCTAAAAGAGCTATGGAGCCGAAATTTGGAATAACGTTGAGCCAAAATTTTGGACTTTACACTTATCACTTGAACAATCTGAAAAACAAATTTCAAATTACTCCTCACAAAAAACACAACAATCGATCAACTCTCACGTTGATTGATTTCACTCATAGGGCAGGGGGTCAAGCCCAAAGTTCTAAAATACTTACGCTTGGCGCTAAACGTACAAATACACGACCCTCATCAACAATGAACCAAGTAATCCACCTCCCGTGGAGTGTGACGCTAAAGCCGATCGAGAGAAGGCAATCTCGGTTGCAGTGGGCATTGCGATCATATAATGATTATTAAAGTGATGACGGCGAAGGTGAGCGAGGACGCTGATGAGGATGTTCATGATGCTGATCAAGATGATGACTGTTATGATGTTGGGGACTACGTGATGCTCCATAGTACAATCGTGACATAGGCCTCACGGCTGTATTGGGCGCTGCCTGGCCAAGCCAACAAGGAGCAGAGGAGCATTCTCACCACATTGAGACGGCGATGATGATGATGGTGGTGACAATGTTGGCCGTTGAAATGATCATCATTGTGTTAGTGATGGTTATGCGAGTTATATTTATTGCGATTACGATGGTTACGATGTTGGTGACGGCATTGATGGGAATGACGATGGTGATGACAATGATGTGGACATGATGCTGATGACCATAATGTACAACCATGATAAGAAGTGACGGCGACTTCATGGTGCTGATGGCTATTTTAGTGACGGCGATAAAGCTGTGATTATGATGATGGTGCTGCTGCGGATCTTTGTGATGATAATGCCGATGACAGTCCCGTTGGCAACTGTGGTCATTGTGAAGATGATGTTTCCCACCATCACCACCACCACCACCACCACACATCGCTTCTGAACAAATCCCATCATCATCCCCCATGCTGCTCACACAGGACTAGAGAGACAAATCCCAACCAACAGACCTGCGAGGACAAAGACGACTACCTCCTCCTCCCGCTCCATGCCCGACTCACAACAACAACAACACGACGACACCAACAAAGATGACGATGATCATAAGAAAGAAGAGGTGAAGGTATCCTCATCCTCCCGCCATCACCCGCACCACCACCACCCCCCACCCCACCACCACCACCGGGGTGCACGGAGCCGCCGCCGACGCCGCCGTGAAAACAACCCTCGCGGCCAGCAGCGGCGCACGGCGAGCGGAGAGACGAGAGCGACGAGGAGGTGGTTGGGGAACGAACGGTCGGGTGTAGGAGAGGGGACGACGTGGTGCGGCCAGGAGGAGCAGAGAGAAGAGCGGCACACTCACAGGCGTCAGGGCTGCCGGAGCGACGCGGGGGCGGACATCGCGAGCGCCGCGCTTCTTCTCTCGGGGCGCCCGCGCGAACAATGGCGCGGTCTCCACGTCGGGGTCACGGGTCACGCCACGCCCCCCCTTCGCCCCACTCCTCCCCCGTCGCCCCGCCCCTCCCCGCTCACCAGCTCTAGTCCCCGCCCTTTCCTGCTCTAGCCCCGCCCCTTCCTGCTCTAGCCCCGCCCTCGCCGCCAGCAGACCACGCCCCCTCTCCACGTGGGACCCCTACCTATTTATTTCAAATGAACATACCGTACCTAAATCTTGACTCAAAAGCTTTCGTGACTGCAGGGATTAATATTCCTTGGGTCTTTCGGTAAAGACACGTATATAGAAGAAAAATAATTATTATTTTGTTATTATTAAGACCCAAGGAATACGTACCGTACCTATTTGTTCTGCAATTGTTTATTAGGAGTTTTTATTCTGGCACAGGGTAAAACCCATACTTGTCAACCCATACGGTTCACCCGTATTCTTGTACAGGGAAATTTAGTTTACAGGTCCATACGGCGTACAGTCGTTTCAATACAGGCAAACAAATGTATATTTGGTTGTTTCTCCATCGTGATGGGACTTTGTTGGATGAACGTTGAGATTTATAAGAGCACGGGGTGACGAATAAGGTCCGAATTGGTCTGTAATAAGGTAGGCACTGATAAGGGGTTGACAGGTATGGAAACCCGTTGGGCGATAAATGCTCATTTTGGATAGGGAATTGGTTACCCCACAGAAGCCTGGCTACAGCAAAAAAAAACTATCAATAAGCAAATACTGTAGACATTGTCAGGTCCGAATTACAAGGTCGTGCATCAACATGGTACAACATAAATATACAAGATTCATAGAACACATCACATACAATGAGGATAACCTAAAGGCTGCTAAGCAGGTCCAAAATCGAATTAAAGTAGGACAAGGATGGTAAGAATCTTGATTTGAAGCTTTCGTGACTGCAGGAATCCATACTCTTTGGTTCTTTCGGTAAAGTCACGTAGTTAGAAATAAAATACAACCAATCACGACGTTTCGATCGCAACACAAGCGGTCGTCATCAGCCTTTGCCTGATAACGAGTAAGGATGGTAAGGTTTTAATCACAAACATGTTCGCTGGGTGATTCCAGAGATCTGGGGCCGTTACACGGATGGAATTTAAACCTAGTTTGCTACTCACTTTGGTGATGCTGCTGCGTTGGCAGTGGTGCACCAGCAATATAAAGGGGCAAACTCAACAAAGTTGTCAACGACAGTGGCCTTAAAGGAGAAACTATATCATAGGCGACGATTCGGGCAATGTAAAAGCTATGATGAATGGCCCTTACCCTCTGAAGGCAGTGTTATTGACGGACGTGTCGAGTTCTTTATTTCAAAACAATAATTGGCGTCGTGGATAATTTAAACAAAAGGTCCGATATCTTAAATAGAGAATCCTTGGCTTGCCGTTCATCAGCACTAATTCAAGCAAGTTTGTTTGTCTTGAAACAATGCTACTGAAATTATGCACTCTTGCAAGGCCGAGGGGTGGATGGGTTATGCAAGACGTACAATACTATCTACTGTATATCTATTCGCTTCGTTTCTTTATTTTAGTTTGGCATTTGTCAATTTAGTGACCCAGAACACTATTGGAAATGAGACTCTCCCCGTCTCTCGACTTCTCACCCGATTAAACAAAACGCATGTGATATTGTCTGCTTATCTAGTTGGTTTAAAAGCTCCGTCTCCTCTCTCCCGAGCCCTGGCCACCTGCGTCTCGCCACGACCCCCACCACCTCGCATCTTCCCGGAGGAGCTTCCACCCCCCACCACCCTGAAACCAGCCCCAACACCTCCCTTGCCTCTTGTCAAATTATCTGGCGATTCTGCGTTGGCTGTCGTGCACGAGCGCAAATAACAAAATATAGTCATCCATACTCTTAGTTCTTTCGGTAAAGTCACGTAGGTAAAAAATTTAATTAAAATAATTTTTTTTCATTTTTTACCTACGTGACTTTACCGAAAGAACTAAGAGTATGAATCCTTGCAGTCACGAAAGCTTCAAATCTAGAATTATAGTCATCCAATACATTCGTCAATAAAACTGCCTTAAAGTAACATGAAATAGGCGACGTATCATGCAGCGATCATTATTCAGAGCACCGAGGGCTCTTCTCCCTTGGCCACGTGCAGTGAAATGTGGCCCTTGCGCGAAACGTCGCCTGTTATAGACTTTGTTGAGTTTTTGTTTGCCTCTTGTCGTGTACCTCAGTGGGCTTTGTCTGGTGGGATACGGATGGTTTATTTTTATGTGTTTGGGTGATTTATTTACCTTTCTTGCACTTTGCACTCCTATCATGTTTTTGTATTGTTTGTTGTTGTAAAGTTCTTACTCGCCCCGACTGGACATCTGTGAAAAAGAGCTTTATAGCTCATCAGATTCCTCCAGTATAAATACATATTCTGATATGAATCCATCGATTTACGTCGATTGCGTTCATGATACGTGTATTGAAGATTTTACGAGCCGGAATGAATTCCCCTCTCCACGTTTCGATGAGAAAATGTTAGGAATTGCGACTCTAAACTCATCTTGTGAATCGTTACACTCCATAGTGGTGTTGTGTATCTTTTGAATACGCAATTTTGTGAATCCGTTTAATGCAGTTAGACTATGTACCAGTATCGTTGATGATATATAATTCATAGCGGTGTAAAACTATAGCATCTATAGTTGATATGGAAATCATACCTTAAGACGGACTCTTAAAATATATACCGGAGTGCAAGCATATTGTTAAAATTAAGTTTAATGATTAATCAGTCCATCATTGCTCACACTACCGAGTATAACAAATTTTGGCCTGAACAAGTCCATCAATTGTCACGATTGATGGCCGCAATTAAATTTACAGAGGGCATCGATTTCCACTTTACAATTCGTTGTGGCCATAAACCAACGAATCTAGAATAACTCGAACTCACCTCGCTCGACGAACGCAATCGTGATCTTAACGATTTATAATAACGAATCGATTAATCGATATATCTAATCGATGAATCGATTCGCATTCCCGGATCCTCCCACTTCTGGCTCTCGACCACACTGCCCTCTTCAGGGAATCACTTCCGGCCCCCACTCTTGACACCCCCCCCTCCCCCATTTATCTATTACCCCAGAACTACTTCCGGCCCCCACCCTCCCCACTGACCAAGCCCCCCCTCTTGATCCAATTTCCGACCCCCTCCATTTATCTATTCCCCCGATCCTACTTCCGGCCCCTACTCTTCATCCCCCCCCCCTACATTTATCTATTCCCCGGTCCTACTTCCGGCCCCTACTCTTCATCCCCCCCCCCCTACATTTATCTATTCCCCCGATCCTACTTCCGGCCCCTACTCTTCATCCCCCCCCCCCTACATTTATCTATTCCCCGGTCCTACTTCCGGCCCCTACTCTTCATCCCCCCCCCCTACATTTATCTATTCCCCGGTCCTACTTCCGGCCCCTACTCTTTATCCCCCCCCCTCCATTTATCTAATCCCCCGATCTTACTTCCGGCCCCTACTCTTCGTCCCCCCCCCCCCACCAATTTATCTATTCCCCCGGTCCTACTTCCGGCCCCCCACCCTCCCCACTGACCAAGCCCCCCTCTTGATCCAATTTCTGACCCCCCCCACCCCCCAGGGGTTGAGCGCGAGACCGGAAATGACCGTTGGCCAGATAAAAAGCGCGGGAAAATCGAAATCCGTTTTCGTTACCGCTGAGGCGATCAGCAGCGGCCTCTGGCGGTCACAAATTGACACAGAAAATTAGTCAGGGTTGCCTTAACTCACCCTCTCCTCTCCAAAGAAACAAACCTTTGTCGTGGATAATATTTGGTCGCGAAAGCCCACGTCGTTAAACTAACACCACCGGCACTCACTGTTGGAATAACGTCGAATTGTAGCGTACACATCAACAAAGGCCTCACTTGAAGGAGGGTCTTGTTTGGGATCATTCGGTTAAATTCCATTAATTAAGCGTTTGGCTGCATGTGGGAGGAAAACCTGATTAATGTACCCGGAAAAAAAAACCCAACACTCGTTTTAAAGCAGCCGAACTCACAGCGCTGCACAGACGGATTCAACAATCCGTTGCTGTTCCAAGCTACTCCCCAAAGCCTCCGGCACTTGATTTTAAGATTTATTTCGCACGTGGAAGACGAGGATATCTTGGGGGGGGGGGGGGGGGGGGGTCCCAATGACATATGAGGAGGGGAAAACTAAAGCATTGACATAGCATGGCACATATATATATATTTTAGGTTCGGTAAAGTCACGTAGGTTAAAAATAAATAATAAATATTAACAATAATAGAAATAATAATATAAATAAAATAATAACTCATACTAATTTCTATTATTATTTCTATTATTTTTATTATTAATTTTTATTATTTATTTTTCCCTACGTGACTTTACCGCAAAAACCTAAGAGTATGAATCCTTGCAATCTAGAAACGTATATATTTGTTTAGCTATTTAACTTTGTTTAACAGGTAAAGCCCACTGAGCTATTGCTCTTTTTTCAGAAGCCATCTGGCCACAATTGGGAGCTCAACGAAGTGGCTTATCATCATGTGGAAATTTATAGCGCGCAAATTACGCAAACGCGTGATCTCGATTCTAGATGTGGAGAGGAAAAACCGAGGACCCAGAGAAAACTCTACGCGACCACGTGGAGAGATGAGAGACACACAAACTCCAAATATACAACAAACCAGTCAACCCCTTGTCAGTGCCCCCCTACCTTACACCAGAACAATTCAGACCTTATTGGTCTTGGTCTAGATTTGAAGTGTTCGTGACTGCAGGAATCCATACAACTTGGTTATTTCGGTAAAGTCACGGAGGTATCGTATACATCTCAACGTCCCATCACAAAGGAGAAACACAAATATACAAAATGTGTTTTTTTGCCGGTATTGAAACGGCCGTACACCGTACGGACCTGAAAACTAAATTTCCCTGTACAAGAATACAGGTAAATTGTATGGGTTGACAGGTATGTGTTAGGGTCGCGATCGAAAGGCACGACCTCCTGCATACCAGGCGAGGTAGTTCACATCTTGCCTGGCAAAGTCTGCAGGCTACCAGCTATAACTGGCTGTGGGAGGCATGGTTTCCTCACTGGCATGCAGGCTGAGAGTCAAGTACAACAGCAATGGTTTAGAGAAGAAGTAAACATCGATAGAACAACTAAAACATTTAATTCGTACACTGGGTATTTTCCCAACCAGGTGGGGTCTGGCTTTGCCGGTCCTCTGCAGGAATACAAAAATGTAAACGCATTTTGACATGTGGTGAATTCAACGACATGAGCTACAGAAAGAAAATTTGAAATCTGTGGATTTCACACCTGATGATGATTGCTTGTGTTGCAGTCGAAACGTCGTGATATTTTTTATTGTTTTATATTTATTTAATTTAATTATTTCCCTTCTACGTGACTTTACCGAAAGAACCAAGAATATGAACCCCAATGAAGCTGATGAGAAGGGCTATCGGCTGAGGCAGAAACTGTTCAGATTATATAACTTACCCAAAACGTATTCAAATACAGGGGATTTTGAGTCGACTACGTTCATTTTAGTTTTATCTTAGATTTATAATAAGATCAATTACTATATTTAGATTGTATGAATAAAAAAAAGCATACTGAATTATAAACGCATTCGAGGACGAGGGTGGAATGTGTAAATATTTGTCCTGGTCTTAAATAGACATTTTTCCAAAGAAGTATTTTATCGATCCAATCGATTTCCCACACTTTTAAAAAAGACAAACAAACAGCAAGTTCATCTTCTTGGTTCTTTCGGTAAAGTCACGTAGAATGGAAATAATAAAATAATAAAAATAAAACATAATAAAATAATTCTCACGACGTTTCGGCCACAACGCTAGTAGCCGTCCTCAGGTGGAGAACAGAAAAAAAAACCCCGACAGCCCAGATTTCTGAAGCTGAACAACATACAATTACTGAGTAAAATAATGTAGTTTTTGTTAATTAAAGTCCCATCTATGATGTAGTAATAGGTTTTTACCCTTTTATCTGGCACCAAAACTGACACCTTTATACAAGGGATCATGTTTGCAATAACCACAACACAAGCAGTCAAAATGCAAACAAAAAGAGACAACTCTGATAATGATATCATATTTGGTGCCAGATAAAAAGGAGGTCCCAATGTAAATCCCATCTATGTTCTCCATCTTCTGAGAGCCCTTCAATGTCCCCATGAGCCCCACCAGATGGCGATCTGGCGCTTCCATACACTCAGTCGTGGGGCAATTGTCACGCATTTGTTTTTAAAGCGACTTAAAAATGTTGGCCATACAAGAAAACTCAACGCGTTCGAAAGTAACACTGCCTTAATTGTACAAGTATAACAAAGGCGACGTTTCGGGTAGTGGCTCTTCCTCATACAGCATTGAACTATGGAGGGCCATTTGCTTACACGAAAACTTAAAGGAACATTTGAAACGCATGTGAAATATTCTTAGGTTTTTTCGGTAAAGTCACGTAGGTAAAACATTAAAATTAATGAAAGTAAAATCAAATAAAAATCACGACGTTTCGGAGGCAACACACGGAGACTTGTGTTGCCTCCGAAACGTCGTGATTTTTATTTTATTTTACTTTCATTAATTTTAATGTTTTACCTACGTGACATTACCGAAAAAACATAAGAATATGAATCCTTGCAGTCACGAAAGCTTCAAATCTAGAAGCATGTGAAATAATTTCAGAAGTTAAAAACGATGGGCGACGTTAACAACGCCATGTGTGACCCGTCTCTGGAGGGTTACCTCAAGCAGTCGAAAGGTTGATTACTTGGTAACGTTACTAAAATAGTCGGTATTTGAAAATTAATCAATTGGAATTGCATGTAACATCTTTGTCCCGATGTCTTGGGTCAATTTAAATTTCACAAATAAAATAGCCGTGTTATACTAAAGATTTTTTTATCGTTATATGTGCCAAATGGTTACTGCAGTGACATTTAGACTTGGGTTTTTTTGTAGAATAAACTCGATATGCTGACTCCATCACTTCCCCCCAGCCGGCTGGTGGAAAACGGTACAAAAAATATTTTGTCTTTTTGAATGCCATTCTCTCGTATGCGTGAGGTTTTCTCCTCGTACACTAGGTTGTACCCAATAATCTGACCGTGGAGTATGATGAGATGATAAGTTGAACGTTCGGAATATAACCTGTGGCAAGAAAGAGGTTTAGATGTGATTAGGGGGACTGGTTTAATTGGTTGGGCACGTGTGCAGGTTGAAGGCGGTTAAGCAAGTTGGCAATTTGTAATTTTGAATTAGGACGTGTCAGGAAAGTGCTGTAGATATAATCTGGAAGATGAACTTGTGTTAGGTGGGGTACGCGTATCCAGGATGAGGCGAGGAGGTTAAAGAGACGGGCACTGGAGTGGTAACCTGAGGTCGGCAACCAAGGGGAAGAGCGAACGAGAAAATAAAAAGTGGTCCTTGGAATTCTAGATTTGAAGTTTTTGTGGTCCTTGGAAGTCGAGTGTCAACTCCGCCACAACCTAATGGCTCTGGCAGAATAAAGAAAGCAAGCAATGGCGAGATGTGGTGGCCTCAGCGGCAGTGTCCTAATGACACCTTAAGGCGACTCGACGAGGAGTTTGGCCAGATAGCTCACGACTCGCGAGGCCGAAACCGTGACAATTCATCGATTCACGGGGAGGGGAAATCGATACAGATATATATAATTAAGAGTCGTTTTGGAGAATATAAATAACAGCATTAAAATTGTATCCTCCACAGTATCTCTTTCACATACCCGTCTCTCCGCATAATCAGCCATACAGCCTTCTGGGTGTGCATAATTTCAGCAGCATTGTTCGAGACAAGCAAATTCTGACCGGTTTCGACACTTAGTGTCCAATCAACAGTCTTACAGTAAAAATTTGTGTCGATCTGAGAACTCATATCTTTCCTGTAAGATCGGCAGCTCACCAGCATTGATTCAAGCAAGTTTGATTCGACTGATGAGACACTGTGTGTCGAAACCGGCACAAAGTTTGCTTGTTTTAAAACAATGCTGATGAAATTATGCACTCTCAGTGGACCGTGCTGGGTGGTGTAAGAAATAAAAAAAAATGTGGACAGATGGATATGGAAAGGCGACATTTATCTGCTTATGTATTTTGTTACATTCTAAAAAGTGGCTCACCACTCATCATCGCTGAATTCATAACAGGAAGCATTCCTTAACCTTCTATGGGCAAGAGTGAACACATACAAGTGTAGTGACGTAAATGTTGTCACTAGGGTGTTCGCGCTAGCTACTGTTACAGGAGTGCGTCTGGAGCCTCTCTCTAGCACCAGAGTAAGTGCGGCATGTCAGCCAGCCCAAGGGGGCATCGTCATGGTGATGGCCTGAGAAAGAGAGGGCATGGGGGAACGTGGTCGCCTGAGTGGGGCATGTGATGCTCGGTCGAGATCCTTCGGGAAAGGTCTCGAAGGGGGCGTGACCCAAAGCGGAGTGAGGCCACGCCCAGGAGCATCAAGGGGCAGTCCCGAGAATGTTCTTGGCTCTTCTGTGGAATCAAGCCTGGGTCCCGCGTCTCTTCATCTACGGGTCTTCATCTCGAGTTAACTTGCTACTCACGTAGTGAGCCACATCACCTATTATAGAACCCGAGTTACGTTCAGTGTTATCCGCTGGGGAAGTTGTTAAATAAAAGTGTTACCTCCCAGTCCAGAGTGTGTGCTACCGTGTTGAACAACACTACACAAGCAAAATCAACACTCGTTTGCGGGAAACGGTTAACACTTGTATTGCTAACGAGGTGATGTGGGTCTTACAGATGTATCTTTATTCGTGATTACCGCACCACCAATGCATCCCGTTCAGGCGCCACGTGGGCTGAGTCAATTAGCGTGTATCCATCCATATTATCCGGGCACGGGCTAGAGAAGCGATGGACTGATGTGGTACAGAAGGATGTGGAGTTGATTGGACTTTCCGATGACCGGTACCAGCTGTGTCAAGATCGGCCGCTGTGGAGGAGGTTCGTGAAGGATGCTGCCGGGGAGTTGGAGGCAGTCGCCCTCCAGCAACAACGGACAGCAGAGAAGCGACCGTCAACAACAACGAGCGGAGCGCCGGGCGGATAAAAACACAGAGTTAGGCACAGTAGGGACCAATAGTTGGTGTATCTGCCAGTCATCTTAGTCAACCCCTGGCACCTGGATCTGTTCCGTGACCTCCTGCCAGCGGCCCTTCGACACTTCACGTGGCATCAAAGTGCACCGAGCATGGCACAAGGGCCGTGGTGATGTCACTGCCACTTTGTGGTGAACGGCGGTTGTTGTTGTCTATCCATCACGGTTGCTGAGCACTGCAGGCCCTAGTGTCCAGACGCCAAGCGGCCAGCAATACAACAGCACGATTCTAGGTGTAATCGATCAGAGTTGATATCTTTCTTGAATTAAGCAAGGTTTTCATAGCTTAGGACATGAGGTAGGAAGTACAAATATAAATGGTTGTGACCTGTGGTGTGGTGAGTGGGTGGGTGATTGGGTGGGTGGATGTCTGAGTGGGTGAGTGCATGTTTGAGTGGGTAAGTGTTCATATTCTTAGGTTTAATAAAAATTGTGCCGTACTTGGCCCTTCCCCCTCTCCAACCATTATATATACGGAGTGGTAGCTCTTGTAATCTCTCATTTACTTGATACAGCTGTCGTGGCTGTGACGGTTCCACCTGAAGACGGAAGCTTGTGTTGCCTCCGAAACGTCGTGATTTTTATTTTATTTTACTTTTATTAATTTTAATGTTTTACCTACGTGACTTTACCGAAAAAACCTAAGAATATTAATCCTTGCAGTCACGAAAGCTTCAAATCTGGGTAAGTGTTGTTTTCACCTGGATTGTACGCTTGTGGTTGTGACAGTACGGATGAGACGAAACTGTCCTGAGCATGGGAGGAGGAATGAATTGGTGAAGTTCACGGGAACAGTAACAATGGGAGTAGAGTAGCAGCAACGATTATGATCAAAAGTATTTTTTTTTAACTCAGAAATGTTGTTTTTGTTTTATTTCTCAAAACAGAAATTACAAATAATTAATTTGTAGCACTTTGTCAATCCACTAATATATATAAAATCCCCCCTATGCCATGTGACATGCGGGTTCCTTGAATGTACTTCACCACGCCGGTCAGTGTGGGTTGGTGAAAGGGGTAGGCAGAGCAGGATCAGGAACGGTTCAGATATCACTCGCCACTGATGTTAGCCGTGGCCAGAAGTTTAACGAGGCAAATGCGCCACTACGGCCACCCAAACACAGGAATGAGAAATGATTGCTTGCTTAAATTTGACAAATTTAGTATTTACCCTTTTTTGAAAAGAAATAATAGGGTGTTGTTTTGTCAAAGCGTCCTTGTTTCTTTTATTATGCACCAGGTAAAGCCGATCACACTTGATAATAGCAACCAAATAATGTACATTCATGTTTCTAAATGTAGAGGGCAGAACGAGAGGACCCGGAGAAAAATCCACGCGACTACACGGAGAGACACGAAAACTCAAAATATACAGGAATCGTTTGGGTCCGGGATTGCGTACCAGGCGATTGAAATAACATCTTGCCACCGCGACACAACAATAACACATTCCTGCGGAGGGAGCCGGTAGGAACGTTGGGTTGCTCGGTCAATGACCAGGGTCAACGGCGGCGTGGTGTATTCCGCAAATATGCCCGACTGTGAGGGCGGGCACAAGCCGGCGTGAGTAGGTTAAACGTTGAGTTTTATAAGGGCACCACCGGGTGACCAGCCCCTCCCCACCCAGCCCCACCCCTCCCACCCCCCACCCAGCCCCACCCTCCCCACCCAGCCCCTCCCCACCCTCCCCTCCCCACACAGCCCCTCCCTGCACGACGGACGGACACAATAATCCCCTGTGGGCTGGTGTAACCAGGAGGTTCCTACCAGTATAAATAATATGAACACGCCACCACGTGGTGTACAATGAACAATTGCCGGCAAAGTCGGCTTCATTCAAACTCGGCTGCTTTAAGGGCACACCCCATGGCTTTACTCTGATAACGAGAGGGCTTAAGAACAGGGTGAAGGACTAGAGTCATTGCTTAATTCTATGTTATTTATATACATATTTTGGGGCTTCTACATCCTGAATATGCAAATAGCAAGGAATTCGTTTTGGCGTGCAACTAACCACACAGGGTCGAGCAGTGGCACAGTGGTTAGCGCCCCCTGCAACTATGTATTCAATTATTTACATGCTCTACGTAATTAAATACACTTTTTATTATTTACGCATAATTTCCCGCGATGGGATTTATTTAACGCCGAACAACTGAATAACAAATAACTAAGTATTTACAATTTAATACGTCGCTTTTACCAACACATAACGAATCACTCGTGTACAAGTATCAGGCGAATCACCATCACTGTGAAGCAGAGGTGGACGGTTAAGGTTCACTGGATGTGGAAGGTTGAAAAGATTTTTCAGAGGTGATTGAATCATTTATTTAATTTCATTGTTAACTAAAAGTGAAATGAGACGCACGAGAGAGCACGACCAGACCACGGAGTTAACCGAAAGAGTCCAAACGCGTGGGTTCCCTGAATGTTGTACTCCAGGTAATGTTTTTATAATTCCTTGTGTACACACGCAGAGCAGCACTCCTTGGTAAATGACACTGCGTTAATAGACGGTCCGGGTAATGGCCCTTCTTCATAGCACATGACGTTCGTGTTGATGTTAGAAAACTTGCTTGTGCGCCATTCCCAACGCGGCAACGTCACCAAAAAATGCACGGCATCTACGTCGTAACACCGCGTGACCAGACTCAACCTGATCACTTGCCAATGAGTCATATGTCTCCCATACTCAGAGATGTCACGCGTAGCCCCAGGAAGCTTCGTCTCAAAATCACGAGCAAAAACAAGGGGTTGTACATGTGCGGGCAGTCCTTTTGACATATTTACCGAGGAATATGAACCATTGGGACGGATGCTTAACACTCATAAGATGAACTACCTCCATCAAGAAGTAATCCTTCAGCAGTTCCCCGGGTCGGCAATTCAGATTCATGGTGAGACTAGAGAACGAACGGTGAACATTGCTCGTACCTTGGAAGCAACCTTTCACAGAATGAAGAAATCCACCAATCACCTCGAATCTGCAAGTGCAGCCTGCGGTCGCCTGAAGAAATTGGTGTTAGAAGAAACGCAACATCATATCCCGAAACCAAGACGATGCAGGTTTATCAAGCAGTGACCCCCCACCACACCGCACCGAGCTGAGGTGCGGTCAGTATAACAGGAAGAGACAACTCAAGACCCTTTCGGATGATCTGCCTGCGGCAGATCATCCGAAACCAGTCGGAAAGACAGACATACGCGCCAGCATTCACGTCCTCTCACGCGAGCTTCGAGGCGACGAGTTTAATATTCTCCCACCTCAGTCGAGGCGTTCGCTAAACAAAGGTGAGCGTACAAATCGGTGTCAGGGACAGAAGCACAACGCCGACACCGACTCGTGGGGAACGACTGTCCAGGATCGTCCCCGGATTTTTGGAGGAAGAGTCTGCGGCGAGGATCTGCAGCACTTCGCAGCCCTAGGACGACTGCAGGAGGAAGAGGAAAACCAGGAATGGCCTGGCTGGTGTTTGCCTCGCTAATGGCGATATTGACACAACGCACCAGGTACAGTGCTCCTTTTAAGTCTACCTATCGGAGCCGCAGGGGCAATTTGCACTTATATATTTTAGATTAAGTTTCGTGACTTGCGTTAAAATAATATATATTTTTTGCGCTTAAATCGTTTGTTTGTCGTTGTAACTTGCTGACCCGCGCCCTACTGGACGTCTGTGAAAAAGCGCTTCGGAGCTCATCGGATTCCTCCAGTCTGAATAAAGATTCTGAAGTTGAAATGTTAGTCGCCCACTGCTGTTTGCCGTGGCCGGGAATAGCTCGCTGATAAGGGACGTGTTCAAAGCTTTGAAGCCTCTGTTGTGGTGCGAAAAATAAGTTCTCCACACTGTACATTGTTCTTATTGGGTGCAATTGTGAACAATAGCCATATCAGACATCATTAGTACATCTAATCGGCATAATCATGGGTTTACTGCAACTCAAAGACTCAGTCCCTACAAGGCGTGTGGTCACGTTAGGACATGTCCACGTGCCCGGCGTTAGAATGTCCGAAGACCAGAATCGCTGATTTTTCCGACAATGTGTTCAGGGAGGCAGTTTCATATCCGGACAGCTTTTATCCAGGGAGCATGATGTGGCAACATTACAACTCACAACAACCCGTCGTCCACCCGAAAACTTAATGGGCCTACGAAAACCAATGTGACCATGTTTATTTTTATTTGTTTGTATGATAAAAAAATGTAACCAAAATATCTTCTTGAATGCCAGTCAAACAAATATTTAAGCTTGAATAAAAGTAAAGAATTATGGCGCTCGCGATGAGGTCGTCCTGTCAGAACATCTAAAATGTTATCGATGAAAACGAACGGCATCCTTTTAAAGCCGCGCCATCCGATGATAATCATAGTAAAAAAATAGTCGAAATTTTTATTTTTTTTCGGCTTATCTACGGCGCACAGCGCGCTCCCATCGAATTAAGGCACAGACGAAATAATGAAGGTATCATTAACGACATCTGTCCAGCGGCTGGACGAAGTATGCGTGAAACAAGCGGAGTAAGAGCGGCGGTATAGTGTGTAACATGGGCAGTAGTACCAACTCTAGAAGGTCAACGAAACAGAAGTGCCCAGGGCCTACAAGAACCTCAATCCGGCCCTGGTTAATGGGGTTGGGGGGCCGTGTCCAAATCTTTGAAGCGTCTGTGGGTCGCGAAAAGAAGTTCTCCATACATCCACATACAGACATACGCTTTGGTTCTTTCGGTAAAGTCACGTAGGTAGAAACAATAATAGATCACCAGTGATCACGTAGGTAGAAAAAAAAATAGATCACTGGTGACCTATTTAAAAAAAATTCTACCTACGTGACTTTACCGAAAGAACCAAAGAGTATAGATTCCTGCAGTCACGACAGCTTGAAATCAAGATTGATCCACGGCAGGAGCCACGTGTTTGACACACAGACGCCCCCCACCCCCCCCACACACAAACACAAAAACGCGCGCGCGTCACTGCCGCCCACGCCCTTTGGGGCTGCTTTTACGGCGGTCGGCGCGGGGGTTGATCACACACGTATAAAGGAGCCGGCTACTTCGCTGCTGCTGGCGAGAAGCGAGCGGCACAGCCAAGGGTGACACTTCAAAGTTGACCGGGGCCGGCACCGCCTTCGCGCCGGTAAGAGACGGACGCGGCGAGGATGGAGCAGTGGACGTGCTGTTCGGTGCGTAAAGTCGTGCGCCTTGGGAGGGGAGTGGGGATCTGTTGCGGTTAGCTAACGCTACGAACCCGGCCGGCCCGAGTTCGATATACGCTCACGGCCAACACGCAACCAGTGACGATTGTTTGAACCGTTCCTGGCCGTCCCCTGGGTCGATTAAGCCTCAAATGAGCTCCTCGTGTGGTGTGTAAACAAAGGTGGTCGGGCGGTCGTGGTGCTGGCCACCCACCCCCTCCTCGTGCACCTTTCCGGCCTTCATAGGTGCTCGCTAGCAGCACTTGCCCCAATAGTCTGTGGAGACTATACGGGGGGGGGGAATCTTTGTCTTTGTGTGAGTGATCTCATTGTGCGCGTGTATTTGTTTTGTGTCTACAGTATACGAGAGTTTGTGTGTGTGTATGCGCGCGTCTTCGTGTGTACGCGAGAATTGAGCACGAGTGTGTGAGCATGCATGTACGTATGCGTACATGCATGTACGTATGCGTACATGCATGTACGTATGCGTACGGTACGTGAAGGTATGCAGGTGTTCGCTAACAGCACTTGCACCTCCCCCCCTTACACGTTTGTAAAGATCCACGGGGAAATCTTCGTTTTGTGTGGGATCATTTAGATTATTTCATTGCGAGGGTGTGCGACTGTGTGTGTGCCTGGGCCTCCCCTCAGTCGACTCGGCCTCAAATCAGTAGCTGGTGCGGCGTGTAAACGTCACCACCGGGAGAGACAAAGGCGGCCGGACGTGGTGTCGCCACCCCCCCCCCACCCCCTTCGTCGTGTCGTGCCGGCCTTCCGTAGGTGCTGCTCGCTCACAGCGCTTGCCCCAACAGTCCCGTCACGAGCGAAACGGGTTTGGGGGATCTTTGTCTTGGGGCACATCGAGCGTGCGGCTGCAGCGCGCGCAGTGCGTGGCCGCAGACGGCGGCGGCCCGAGTTCGACCTCCCCTGCCGCGGTTCACATGAGTGGCGTCTGCCGCCTTTTTGGCGTGCACAGAAATCGATTAAAACCAAGTCGGGACGACTCGGCCTTCACACCACCCCCCACTGGGGGGCGGGGGGGGGTGTTCGATAAAACGAGTAGCACTTCTTGAGAAATCAACAATAATCGTTTTATTATTATTATTAATGTTTTATTAATTTTTATTTCATTTTTTTTACCTACGTGACTTTACCGAAAAAACTAAGAGTATGAATCCTTGCAGTCACGAAAGCTTCAAATGTAGAAATAATCGTTCAATTGATCAAGAGTGGGACCCATGATTGGAACGTAAGATTTTAGCGGTTCGCCGAGGAACGCCTAAGTAGATTGTTACACTGCCCCTGGGCTTGGCTCGAGTTCCCTGCTGATGTGTCTGTGCGGCAGGATGTGGCACTGTGGTGGTGCCATTATCCACTCAGCATGCAACTTCGCACTCCACCCAACATTCCCCGTATCGTATCCCCCCTCTCCCCTCCCCCGATGTCCCAACACCCCCGTCCTCGCATCCCCGCCCCCCACCACGATCCGATTGTGTCGAGTAGATTCCAGAAGAATGGATCATTTGTTTCATTGTTAATCCCCATTGTCTGTGAACTCGCGTTTGAACTCGGTAGTTTTCCCTTCGTTTCGTTGCGCCTGCCGAACAATTGTGGTGATCACACCGGTGCCGATCGAATGTTCGGCGATACTCCCTGCTGATCTCAACATAATCATCGTTGTCGTCAGCCACGCTCGATCCTCCGCGGAAATGAAGACCTCCCCAATCCATGGCCACCTCTCACGGTCGCGTGACGACGCACCAACGATGTAACGCTACGCACGACATCCCTCACCTGCGCTTAAACACAGACGTGCACTCCTCCCACCCCCCCCCCCTTCGCAGATCGCATCAGGGCTACGCCAGCGACAATGATGATGATGACGATGACCACCGTCATGGCGATAGCAATGTCGACGACGATGACGATAACGCTGGTGGTGATGACGGGGGCGTTAGCGGCGCCGACGGTGTCGGCAGACGGCGCGAAGATGCCTTCTCCATCCCAGCCGTGCGGGCTGTGTCCCCCGGGCCACCACGTCTCGCTGCCGTGCTCCACGAAGGCCAGCGAGGAGCAGCAGGAGCAGCAGGGGCAGCAGCTCCTCCTGGAGGACGCGGACGACGTGGAGGCACGTTGCACGCCGTGCCCGCCGCGCCACTACACGCAGTTCTCCAACTCCCTGGACCGGTGTCGCTACTGCGGCCCGCCGTGCAAGGAAGGGCAGCGGCTCGCGAAGGAATGCAGCCCCACGCACGACCGCGTGTGCGAGTGCGAGCCGGGCACCTTCCTGCTCAACGAGTTCTGCGTGCGGCACAGCAGCTGCGCGGCGGGGCACGGCGTCGTCACCAAAGGCAAGCACGGGGGGTGGCTACACCGCACGCACGCGCGCGCGCGCCACGTGTGTTTGTTGCGATTCATTCTGCGATCGATTCACTCGTACCAAGTCGCTGCTCAATTATTGTATCTCATTTAATTAATTGAATCGATGACAATTCTTTCCGCGTGACGCCCCCCGTCACCAAATCCCTGCGATGGACAAGGGGAAACAAAAGGCACAAACGCCCATTCATGCATTCTTCATTCATTGTAGTAACTCGTTCTGCATATCAAACGGCTCGTGCATGCACGGGTAAGATGTCCTCGCTAAAGGCACGAGTGCTAATTACCCATTCATTCGTGCAGAGGTTAAATAATTTGCGCATGATTTCATTTGTTCTGTTTGCTCCAATCACCAGTGCCCATCGGGATGGAGCTTCCTCATGCACAGCACGAGCTTTCTACCCCACTCAGAAATTGGTTCCTACATGCATTCGTTTGATGATCATTTATTCGTACATGTATTTACTATGCCCCACTACCAGTGCTCGTCAAGTCAGGGCATCTTAGCTCCACTTTCCTATCGCCTAGCTATCTCCGAGCTCCAATCTATACCTATTCGCTCATCTCTCTCTCTCTCTCTACGCATCTCTACATCTTTCTCTCTCTGTCTGCCCGTGCCCCCCGTCTCACACTCTTCTCGTCACGCATCTCCGTGTTCCGCAGGATCCCCGCACGAAGACACGCACTGCGCCCCGTGTCCTGGGGGATTCTTCTCCCCCGAGGCATCGGCGGATGCCACGTGCCGCCCGCACACCGACTGCTCCAGTCTGGGCTCCACGGAGCTGTTGCCCGGGGCCTCCACGCACGACGCGCTCTGCTGGTCCTGCCGCCAGCGACGGGCGTCCGCGCGGAGTCGCGAGCATGGGGACACGAGGCCGGCAGGTGAGCTGCTCGTGACGACTGCTCTCTCGCTCACGCTTTTCGTACGGACGTATGATTTGAGCGGCAACCGTAGATCAATGCCCTAGTCGGAGAGTGCTCCGGGTTGGACGCGCGTTCACAATCTGGTCTGATGCAATGATGAAGAGGTTGCCAGTTCATTCTCCCATTGCAGCAGTAGGAAACGATAGAAACGTTCGCCATTTGAATGAGACGCTAAATTCCACGGGATGGCACATGACCGACCGGTAGTATAGCGAGAGGTATGCTGACACGGTCTTGCCAGGTATGGAAATATTTTTTGAGTTGCCAACCCAGACGGACTCGATTGCCTGGCTGCAAATTGACACGACCCCACACCTCCAATTAGCACAGTTGGCTACGTGCGGTGCGAAATAAGTAAAGTAAAAAAAGAAAGTCCATCCTGTTAAGGGTTATCCAGAACAACAGTTGACGGCGGAACAACACACTTTACATCCCTTTTCCTTCCGCAGGGGACGATGGTGCCGAGCCTCCATCGTCGTCGCTTAATCTGCCGCCCCAGCCGGAGGGCCCATGCAACGCCGCGACCCTACAATTCGTGGACAGTGTTCGTCACCTGGTTCCGCCGTGCCTGGCCCGCCACAAGCCAGAGGTGAACGCCTACATCCGGAAGCTTCTGCTCAGTGCCGTAGATAATGTGGGCAAGCAGCGACACGGGCGCAGGAAGCAAGGCGGGAAGAAGACGAAGCAGGGGAGCAGGATGGAGAAACACGTGAAGAAGCTGCTGCTCCGGGTTTGCGCAAGAAGAACATCGCAAGGAGGGTCGGTGAGAATACACGGTCCATCGTTACGAAGAAAAACGGCGGACTGAACGTGGTCGAACAAGATGGGAAGGGCCTTTTAAATGGTCATGTAGTCAAAAAACAAGTTTGAGCAGGTCTTCCACTGAAAGGGGCTCAGGGCTCAGAAACATTGATATAGCAACCAAAGAGATGTTGCAGTTAAATCCATGTTGTCAGCTGCCCAACCATGATAAAATTGGGTTCTTCAGTTCAGTGAGTTGACGGTCCTGGCCCAGTTTCCAATGACTGCACAAACATTGCCATCTTAAAGTTGATTTGTTGAATAATTCTGGGTCTCTCAGAATAAAAAAAAAGTGGTTTGATCGCCATGCGTGTAGTGAAGCTGTGGCTCCTGGCGGTAGTTCCGCATAACGTGCTTCTGTGGGCCGTTCTCTAACACAGGATGATGCTCTGTTCTCCGAAGAGCTGGGAATGGACACTTCATCCCATGACATGACGCCAGTAGGGCAAACTGCACAAAAACAATTTTGGGAAAGAGATGACAGCTTTATAAGCTGTAGCCGGAGTTTTTCAAGGCCGTCGATTGAAGCCCTCTAAATTATCCAATATAGAACACTCATCGCATGAATTGAATCAACTGGAGAGGGCTTAATAATTTCACGACGAGTGGTGACGATAAGGTATGATTCATTTAATTACATTCCGTAAATTGAGGCATAGCTTGTAACAGAGGACACACATTAAGGTTACCGCATGCCACAAACTGTTTTGGGGACAACATAACAGTGAATAACTTTAATAAACCGACATTATTAACAAACACCTCCTCACGACTGAAACCTTAATCGCTGAACATTTCAGACCATTTGCCCTGCTATAAGGTGCAGAAGAGTGCGGTGTAGTTACGAACAGCGACCACCGTGCCATCTAAAATGTTACAAAAATCCCCGATTTGAAGAAGCTTCGTCGATGACAAGGATGTGATTCACGTGAAGAGAGAATGGAAATATGTCAGCAGTATTCACAAGTCTCTCCTACTACCAGGGCTCTCGATGTTTTCCAGAATGTTACTGTGCTGGCTTGGAGTTAGGAATTACTAGCAGAAGGCATTGCAACTCGAGCGTGTGATACACCTATTATAATAATCCATGTTGTTGTATAGGCCAATCAGTTTCAAGGGCAATGCATACATTACCGAAGTATATTTGTTTGAACGGTTTACCGCAAGTATGTGTGGTTAACGCAGACTGGATGCCTTGTAATCGGTGTCCATTTGGTGTTTGAACCTCTTAACACCTCCCGTCATATTGGCAGAAAGGGTAATTCCTTTTTTTATTATTCCATCACTATGTTTATTGCACCCTATGTACTTATAATCAATCCAATGAGAGCTTTATACAAAAAAATATGGACAAAATAAGGACCAATAAGGATCAATTAGGATACGGTTTGTCAAAACGGTTCCCAGAAGAGTGTTGATGTGAACAAAAATAACGACAAAATTGCGTTGCTAAGATTTTTAGAGAAACATTTCTGGAGCAGAGCGTAATGTACCGCTAATGTCAAATACTGGGGGACTGGTTAATGCAGTCCCTCCACATTTTTGTTGACGCCACAGTGTTTTTATAGTAAGAGTATTTTTAAACTTTACATCACGGTGCCCTGTACAAGAGCTGCGTGTGCACACGCGTCACATGACGTGTGCATGCAATACTTTTTTTGGAATGTAAAATATGTATTTTTGTAATTGTCACGGATGGTTATGTGTTGACTGTTGAAACATATAAATAAAAGTTGCACAAAACGGATACACGTTCAAAATTCCTCACCAAATTTAGAGCGAATCGAATTTCACAAATACGTCATCAGCTATGATCTATCCATTGATGTCTGAAGACCTCCCTTCAATCATGGCTGCGATGCCAAAAAGCCGCCTAGATTTTTCTGCCCGTGAGCTCTGATCTTATCGCTCCATCTGCGTTCATCGGTTATCATCCCTTATCGCTGTGCTGCCCTGACCAAACTCAACATAATGCCTCCACAGTAATTATATTGTCCTGAAAGGAATTGCGGTCGTCCTGAAGCCCCCCCCCCATCCCCCCAACTCTACCAGAGAGAGAGAGGAGGCGGTGTCCGTAGAGTTGTGTTGGTCCGCGAAAGTACACCCTGATAAATCAGTGGCCCTGATGCCGATGGGAAGATTGCCAGGTGGGTGAGACACGTGGCTGTCCTCACGTGGTGCGCGCGCGTGAGCAGCACGTGGTGCGCGCGCGTGAGCACGCGCTCGGTGATTCCCCCGCACGTGACCTCTTGACGCGCACGACCGAATCCGCATTCCTAAGGTGACGCAAGCAGCCCCGCACCCTTCCCGTGCCCTTAAACCCAGGGGTGGGGGACGTCCGGCCCGCGGGCCGTATAAGGCCCGCGAAATCATTTAGTGTGGCCCTGCCAAGGCAACCGCTGGCGGGACTCGAAATTCAATACATCTAGGAGCAAGCCTGGAAAAAGAAGTTGCGAGTAGCAGCAACATCATCAATACCATTAAGGGGTGAGTTAATCAAATGTTTGATCAAATATAACAGGCACATTTTTAAGTTGATAATTTTGTATGGCCCGCGAATGATGTTATAAATATCCAAATGGCCCTTGGCAGAAAAAAGGTTCCCCACCCCTGCGGCTTAAAAGAACAGCCCCCCGCACCCCCCAGTAGCCCCCCCCCCACAGCCTTAACAGCGTGCTGGAGCAAATACTATAAGGAACCCACTGGAGCGATGCGCTTTAAAATCCTTTCAATCTGCTGTTTGTGTTTAGTCTTTTGGTCCCCCCGCCCCGCACCACCGATTAGCACGGTTGGTTACGTACTGTGCGAAGGAAGTTCTACATACACACCAAGACCGTAATTATAATATATATTGGGGGGGGACACATCCCCCCCCCTAATATTCAAATATGCTCAAAATGTCCCCTCCCCCCCAAACTATTGCTATAAAATAGATTTGTTGATATAATTGTGGTTATGGTTGTATTTTATTAATCCCCAATCTCTGTTATTACATACAAGGAAACAAGAAAAGGTAAAAAAGAAAAAACAGAGCAATGTAATACAATACACTATTAGACATTATTGTAAAAAATAAAAAAATAAAAGTCAATCCTATGTGTTGGTGAATTTTTTTTTATATTTTAGGCAGAAAATGGCAGGAAATTCGTTTTCAAATTTAGATTTTTTTTTTCTGGGGCGGGGGGGACCCCCAGACCCACTGGACGTGTGGTCCCCCCCAATGTTGACTCCATGGCTACGGCCTTGATACACGCACGTGTAATGAGCGACTTCCGAGACGCGTCGTGTTAGAGAGCTTCTTATTTATTCTCACACTGGGCACAACGCAGGCCGATACATATATACACGTCTCTAGCCACGCACAGCCGACCTCTCTACATAGTCCCATCGCCTACATCCAACCACACAGCTGGCTGACTGGTGTGACGATGACGGCGCTGGGAGCCGTGCAGAGGATCTTCCACGCGGCCGGAAGTCGGAGAGAGATGACGGCGAGCAGTGGCGCAGCCAGGACCCGCGACCCCGCCGCAACAACCCTGAACCTCTGGTTCCATCCCACTTCTAGACCTCTCGGCGTAGCCAGGCCCCGCCTCTGGCCACGCCCCCTTCCAGAACCTTCGAGCAGGTTCCCGGAGCTTCCCGACTAACCCCATCTTTGACCTTTAACCCAGACACGCCCCCTTCTGATTAGTTGTTACATAACCTTGCCCATATCCGTGATTACCCTTCCAGGCCGGCAGGTGGCACCCTGCCATTACACAAGCGCTGTCAGTGCGAGGACATCATGAAGGGCAGAACGGCACACGAGGGGGTGGGTGGCTAACACCACGCCTGGTCGATTTTATCTCCTCAGTGCTGCTGTTTACATCACTGCACCATTTGAGACCGAGGCGACCTAGAGGAGGCCCAGGACCGGTTCAGATAATAAGCGTCGGGAGGGCGGTGACATGGGGGAGGGGGGGGGGGAGAAACTTTTCCATTGTTTCAACCGCCCCGCCGGAATTTTTTTATGGAATCGGTGACCTGTGCATTGCAAGTTCATAGCGCTGACTCATTACACCGCTGTTGCAGCTGGTTATGATGCAAGGCTCTCGCAAGCGCCGACAAAAACAAGTTGCTCAATGCACGTGACAGGTATTGCACCCGAATTACACACAAAGTGACCAAAATATCTCCCCAAGCCGCACACGCCAGCGAGGCTGGGACAGTATTCTTTTTTCCCCTTCGCGTTTATTGTGTCATTGCGCCAGACGTTATGGATGAGAGAGGAAACACAAGACGTGACGCAAGTACAAAGGAGACAGTCGCGAGACTGGACAGCACAAACAGTAGAGACAACACGAGAGAGTGCAGACAAGACGGCAACACGGCCTTTGCCATTACATACGAGGCGGTACAAACGAGACCGTACGAAAGCGATAATACTAATCACAATTGTATTTTTTATCTTACCAGCTAGGGCCCACTGAGCTATGGGGTCGTCCATAAATGACGTCACGCGATTTTGGACGATTTTTTACTCCCCCCCCCCCCCTTCGTTATACGGCGTCACAAAAAGTCAGCCCCCCCCCCTCAAATATGACGTCACAAAGCTCTGCCACCCCCCCCCAAATATATAAAACCTGCTTCAAATCGCTTTAAACTATTGTCATTGTAGTGCGTATTTAATGTGGCGTTGCACTCTGATGTTGTAGGAGAAAACATTTATTAAAAAGTATTTAATTAAGTAGAACGTGTTGCCTATATTTATTAAAATTTGCGCCTTTTGATGCGACGTCACATTTCTCACCCCCCCCCCCATCGTCACACATCGTCACAAATGTCTGACCCCCCCCCCCTAGGTGCGTGACGTCATTTATGGACGGCCCCAATATGGCTTTTTTTCACAAGCGACCTGCCCACAAATGACAGCTCGACGAAGTGGCTCATCACGTGGAAGTGGACAGCGGTGGCCTCCGTGGCGCTCTCCAATCGAGGCAGAGTCGAACCCTCGACGAGCGAGACGGTGACACGAGACATGCGGCGGCACATTCTCGACGGTGCATCTACGGCATGTATGTTTGTTGAACTTCTTTCGCACCGTACGTAGCCGACCGTGCTAGCCGGAGGTGGGTGCCGGGGTACGGATGCGTGTGATCGTGATGTGCGAGTCACCGGAGCAAGGGCACAGGAGCGTGCGAGGCTTCTAGGGGCCCCTCCCGATGAGGAGGGAGGGGGGGGGCGAAGCAACCTGCAGTATTTTATGGTGTCTAAAAAGTTTGGTGGGGCGGTGCCGGCACCGCATGAGCAGTGGGTGGAGGTCGGGGTGGGTGGAGGTCGGGGTGGGTGGAGGTCGGGGTGGGTGGAGGTCGGGGTGGGGTAGTTGGCGACCCTGGAGGACATTCCGGACCCCAATATGTCTCGTCACTGCATCGCGCAGGAATGTGGACCACAATGTGTGACTCAGAGCTCAGCCGCGCGGGACATCACCGACCCTCGCACAGCAGCCTGGCTTTTTAATCGATGAATATCGATTATTCAGGACAAAACACCGCGAGACAAACGTGTCGTGGCAAAAAATAGTCCCGAGAACGGCGTTCGTGGACCGTTCCGGCTGAAATGAAGCTCCGGATTTCAGGAATAAAATTTGCACGTGCATGGGCCAGCAACGCACTCGGCTTGACTGCGACGCCTCCACTAAATTTCGAGCCGCAAGTCGCCGCCGCTGATTGCCTGCCCCCCTGATCCGCAACGCCTTGCTCAGGGCGCTGCAATTGCAGGCATGTTTCAACATGTTTTTTTCAACACCTTTCCATTTTTTTTCAGCTTCTACTGACGTAGCGATGCAAACTTGCGATTGGTATGCTGGGGGATTTACCGTGAAACCCCCGTTGAAAAGGTTAAACACACACTGACCATAAACACACAGCCACCTAGAGAGAAATTAAGTCACAGCGCTTGGCAGAAAATGTCAGTTATCTCCAAAAAATAGAAAATTTACCGTGTTCCCGGATTATAATAACCGTCGAAAAGTAATACCCAGCCCAAACGTGTGCCCGGTATCAGTAAAGTTAATCCATTGTGATAACACACGCACACACCTGCCGAATTTAAAAGGACGCGCCTCCAACTCGTGATGTAAAATACGTGGCACGAATGCGCCTTATTAATCTGGAGAACGCAGAGCAAGGTTCCATTTAGATTGGTTGGAGACGCGTAGAGAGGCTTTCAAACACAATCGGAATCTTTACTTATCCTGGAGGAATCCCATGAGCCATGGAGCTCTTTGTTAAGGGACGTCGGAAAGTTACAACAAACAAGCAACGAGAGCAGTGAAAAGTGTCGGAAAGGTCAACAATTGGGTTTTTCACTTCTAGATTTGAAGCTTTCGTGGCTGCAAGGATTCATACTCTTAGTTTTTTTCGGTAAAGTCACGTAGGTAAAAATTAAAATTAATAAAAGTAAAAAAATCACGACGTTTCAACCAGTATATACATGGTTGGGTCTCTTGGAATTTATCTTTACTTGATACAGCAATCGTGCTGTGACGGTTCCACCTGAAGACGGAAGCTTGTGTTGCCTCCGAAACGTCGTGATTTTTTATTTTACTTTTATTAATTTTATTTTATTTTTTACCTACGTGACTTTACCGAAAAAACCTAAGAGGATGTATTTTTCACGTTTAATCTCCTCTCCAATTCATTTTAATTATTTGTATGGGGTCTCTGTAATTGGATAACAACTGCTCTATTTGTAGTGGCGAATGGGCGCGCAACGACTGGAATGGAATTCCGAGTCGGAGACACTGACCTTGGAGGAAATGGGTTCGATTCCAGCTATAACCGCCCGTCCAGCGGCACACTTGAGCACGGGTTGAGGTGAGACTTACCCCCCCCCCCCGACACCACCACCAATGGTTTTCGTGTTATCCCGTTTCGTTGGGCAATCAAATCGATAATTAATCGATAGAGTAATCGATTACTTAAATCCACGAATAGTCATAGCTGAGCTCCAGTAAAGTCACTCCAGTGTTGTTATACCGACACGTGGACTAATTGGCTGTGCCGTGTGTGGCGAATTCAAAGTTTAAATCCGAAAATATATATTTTTTAAATACCGAATACGTGTGCATGTACGAGAATACATTCCGTTCTGAACATTGTGTGACGACTGAATGTGTGGGGAGCGGTGGTGTAGCAGTTAACTCGCTGCGCTACGAACCCGGCCACGCGAGTTCGATTCCCCGATCACGACCAACCCCAGTGACGATTATCTGAACCGGTCCTGGGCCTCCCCTAGGTCGATTCATCCTCAAATATTTGAGTACCTGGCGCCTTGTCTAAACATCCACCACTCGGGAGACAAAGGCGGTCGGGCGTGGTGTTGGCCACCCACCCTCTCGTGTGCCGCTTGCATAGGTGCTCGCTAACAGCACTTGCCCCAACAGTCTGTAAAGGCTATTCGGGGGATCTTTGTCATTTGATCATATGCTGTCTGTGTGCATACATGTATCGTTGTGCGCGTGTATGTTGAGAATGTCACATGTATGTGTCAGTTTAACACATTTAAATTTACGCGATTGAACCCCTCAAAAAACCTGTATTATGGACATATATGTGTATTGAGTGGAGCGGTGGCGCAGTGGTTAGCGCACCGGGCTACGTATCTGGCAATCCTCGGTTTGATTTTCACACCACTGCCAACAGTGATGGCGAAAGATATCAGAGCTGGTATTGGGCCTCCTCTAGGTCGACTCAGCTTTAAATTAGTCCTTTGTGCGGTGCGTGTACATAAGCACCGGGGAAACAAAGACGGCCGGGCGTGGGCGCTCAAATCACCACCCGCGTTGTGCGGTCTCCATGGGTGCTCGCTGACAGCACTTGCCACTAACAGTCTGCTAAAGGCTGTACGGGGGATCTTTGTCTTTGGGATGGGAGCTTGATTGCAGCGGTAAGCGCGCTGCGCTCACAGCCAACACCAGTGACGATTATCTGAAACAGTTCTGGGCCTCCCATAGGTCGACTCAGCCTCAAAATGAGTACCTGGTGGGGCCGTGTGTAAACATCGCCACTTGGGAGACAAAGGCGGCCGGGCGTCTACCCATCCCTGCATGTTCTGTTCCGGCCTTCATAGGTGCTCGCTAGCAGCACTTGCCCAAGCAGTCTGTGGAGGCTATACTGGGGGGGGGGGGATCTTTGTCTTTGTGCGAGTGGCTTAGACAGGGGGGGGGTGTTCTTTGTTCGTTAAGGTGGCGGGCATTCGTGGCGTCAACAGGAATGTGTTGTCTGTGTGGAGGAGACTGAAACGCGCACTGGGAGACGCAGAGGCGGACACGGGGACGTCGAGAGGGAACAGAGTCACGTGTCCAAGACACACACACAGACACGGCGAGAGAGAGAGACGGAGGCAGGCAGACAGTAAAGGGACGTGAGCCGCACAGGGAGAAACGCATTCAGAGGGGACAGCAACTGAACATCGACCCGGAGAGAATCACAATCCGTATTTATACTGGTGGAACCCGATGAGCTATGAAGTTGTATTTTTCACAAATGTCCAGTAGGGAGATAGAGACACCGACAGGCATCCTCGGAGACACAGAGAGACGGGGGGGGGGCTCATATTACATGCCATTCATGTCACCGTGCCGCGAGGCTTCTGGACTCCGCATCACAGCGGCTTGAGCCGGGGATTTCCAGTGTCGCGTCACTCCTAGATACCTGTGTGTGTGTGGTGGGGGTGGGGTGTGTGTGTGTGGTGGGGGAGGGGTGTGTGTGTGTGGTGGGGGAGGGGTGTGTATGTGTGGTGGGGGAGGGGTGTGGGTGTGTGTGTGGTGTGGGAGGGGTGTGTGTGTATGTGGTGGGGGAGGGGTGTGTGTGTGTGGTGGGGGAGGGGTGTGGGTGTGTGTGTGTGCGGTGGGGGAGAGGTGTGTGTGGTGGGGGAGGGATGTGCGTGTGTGGTGTGGGAGGGGTGTGTATGTGTGCGGTGGGGGAGGGGTGTGTGTGTGCGGTGTGAGAGGGGTGTGTGTGTGTGTGCGGTGTGGGAGGGGTGTGTGTGTGTGCGGTGGGGGAGGGGTGTGTGTGTGCGGTGGGGGAGGGGTGTGTGTGGTGTGAGAGGGGTGTGTGTGTGTGGTGGGGGAGGGGTGTGTGTGTGTGGTGGGGGAGGGGTGTGTGTGTGTGGTGGGGGAGGGGTGTGGGTGTGTGTGTGCAGTGGGGGAGGGGTGTGTATTTGTGTGTGCGGTGTGGGGGGTGTGTGTGTGTATGTGTGTGGTGGGGGGGTGTGAGTGTGTGCGGTGTGAGAGGGGTGTGTGTGTGTGTGCGGTGTTGGAGGGGTGTGTGAGTGTGTGCGATGGGGGAGGGGTGTGTGTGTGTGTGTGCAGTGGGGGAGGGATGTGTGTGTGTGCGGTGTGGGAGGGGTGTGTGTGCGTGTGGTGTAGGAGGGGTGTGTATGTGTGTGCGGTGGGGGAGGGGTGTGTGAGTGTGTGCGGTGGGGGAGGGGTGTGTGTGTGTGCAGTGGGGGAGGGGTGTGTGTGTGTGCGGAGTGGGAGGGGTGTGTGTGTGCGGTGGGGGAGGGGTGTGTGAGTGTGTGCGGTGGGGGAGGGGTGTGTGTGTGCAGTGGGGGAGGGGCGTGTGTGTGTGTGCGGTGTGGGAGGGGTGTGTGTGTGTGTGGTGTAGGAGGGGTGTGTGTGTGTGGTGGGGGAGGGGTGTGTGTGTGCGGTGTGGGAGGGGTGTGTGTGTGAGTGTGTGCGGTGGGGGAGGGGTGTGTGAGTGTGTGCGGTGGTGCAGCAGTTAGCGCGCTGCGCAACGAACCTGGCGACCCGGGTTTGATTCCCGCTCACGACCAAACGCCAGAGACGATGATCTGAGGCAGTCCTGCGCCTCCCAATGTCGGCACGGCTTGAAGTGAGTCCCTGGAGCGCAATGTAAACAACATCGGCGCTTTGGGGACACAAAGGCGACCGGTCTTCTGGCCACGCCAGCCGATTCCTCATTCAGTGTCCCATGTTGGTTTCCATTGGCACTCGCTAACAGCACACCGCCCCGAAAGTATGGTATGCATACTTTCGCCAAGGTGGCAAGACGTTAACCCCCTCGCCTGATCCCGACCCTGACGCCTGTATATTTGGAGTTTGCGTGCTTTCCCCCCCCCCCGTGGTTGCGTGGATTTTCTCCCGGTTTTCCCCTCAACGTTGAGAATCAACATCACGCGTTTAGAGGATTTGGCGGCTGTACGTTTCCACGTGATAAGCCACATCGTTGAGCTATCATATGTGGCCAGGTCGCTTCTGAGAAAAAGCTAAAGAGCTCAATAAAAAAAGTGTTTTTAATATTTATTATGTCAAATCGATTCGGGGGGTCTTTGTGCTTTTATAAGCCGAGATCACAGCATTGCAGGGCGATGATCTCAGAAAGGTTGGTGCCGTCCCTGTAAATCCCCCCACGCCTTAACAAACAACGCCCCGTTCTTCTCATCACTTGTGCCCACATGCGCGGTGAATCCCCTCGAGAGGGGGGGGGATAATACCCCCCCTCCGCCCCCCCCCCCCTGGATGTTGACATGGAAATCCCAGGGATGCCAACGATGGCTCACACTGCTTTTCCTGAGCCTTCGGAACTAACGGTGAACTTTAGGAATCGCAAGGATGATGGTGATTCTTATTTATTACTCTGCTACTACGATTGTTTACTCAGGATAGCCGAGCTGAGTCTCGTGACTTTTTCAGAAAGGGCCCTGGCAAGGGTTTTTTTTTTGTACCGTAGAGGGTAGCGATTGATACGTACATGAGATTTTAGTACTCTGGGGGTATTTTAAAAAAAATGACATTTCCCTTGGGTTTGGCATTCCGTGTGCGGGACAGGCCGTGCGGGACAGGCCGGGCGGGACACACAATCCAAAGCATGGAGCTCCAAGATAAGAGCTGTTTACGTTGCATATATTTGGCTTGTGTCTCACTTTAATCAAGCAATATTGAACTAGATCAGTTGTTCTTCATCTGTACCGCAACCTTGCACCCGTTTGGTTCTCAATCGTAAAAAAACGTATAATGTTAATAAATACATAGGATTGATGAAACAAAGTCGTTGTACTATGAGACCTCCTTTACCAGTGGCAAAATATAGTAATAGGTTTTTACCCTTTCAACTGGTACAAAAACTGACACCTTTATACAAGGCATCATGTTTGCAATAACCACAACACAAGCAATCAAAATCCAAACAAAAAGAAACAACTCTGATGATGATAATGATATGCCCTGTCCTTGAAGTTGATTTGTCCACACCCGAGACAGCTTTTCTTAGAGCCTAGTCTCCATTGGTGTTGGACCAGATGACACCTTGTATAAAGGTGTCAGTTTTTGTACCAGTTGAAAGGGTAAAACCCTACTACTAAAAGTCGTTGTACTTACGTGCCCAAGCTTAATTTGTGTTTCGATAAAAAAATAATCTGGCCACGTCTCGCACCCCCAGAAAGAGCGTCACGCACCCCCAGAGAACCACTGATTTACAAGGAACTCACTTCCTAACTCCTGTCCTCAACCGATGGCAACTAAGTACAGATTCCGAAGAAGGACGATTGCCCGAAACGTTAGCCTACACTTGCATGCTATCTTGTATGTTATAAGGCGGTGTTAATTACATGCGTGGTGGCTTATTGTTGTGATAAAGGGAGTCACTCGGCCACTTTTCGCTTTCATCAACCACGATATATCCACTGCTCGATGAAGGCAACCGCATCACAGGCCTTTCAATGCCACGACGCACCCGGCTCTTTCACGTTTGAGCTGATTTCATCGCTCCGTTTCCACGGTGGATGCGCTCTCGACGAGAGAGCCAGGCGAGGTCACAGGTCACAGAGTCTCCTTCCTCCATCACTGAACGACACCGCCCCAACAGACATTTGAGCCACCAGCCTCCACTCTCATAACCATCGCCACTCTCATGATCGATCCACTGTTGGATGAAGGCCTCTGCAAGCCGTTACCACGTCTCTCATGATTCCCGCAAATTCGACCATCCGTCTTAGCTCCTCCTCCACGCGAGCGGTGATTCCATCGCTCCATCTCTTGCAAGTGGATGTGCTCGCAGTATGCTCATAGCCTAGAGCCGAAACGCTTATTGGGCCCTTGCTGCTGAAATAAATTCTATCGGAATCGAATCTCTCTCTCTCAGACGAGTTCCCCTCCTTTGGCTGCGACTCCGTCATTAGTCTCGACCACCGGTCATCGTTCCTTCATGGGGACTGCAGGTCTCACTTTCAAGGGGGAGCTGAGTTCCACGAGGGAGACCGGATTACAGTTCGTTTAATAATAATTTCAAATTGTAACGCTCACTCTCGAAGAGCAACCACAGACAAGTGGGAAGACAGCCAGGCGATTCGCTGGCGTTAATTTCTCCCCCCCCCCCCCGCCTGCCCCATGTTCTGTGGTCCTCTACATATTAAGGCATTTTAGATCTCGACCCTGATGCTTGCTGTATATTTGAAGCGTGCGTGTTCTCCCCGTGGTTGCGTGGATTTTTCTCCGGGTTCTCCGGTTTTCCCCCCCACATTTAGAATCAACACGCGTTTAGAGTATTTGTCTGCTATACATTTCCATATAATAATACACTTACGTTGAGCTATCATTTGTGACCAGGTCGCTTCTGAAAAATAGTTATCTAGCTCAGCGGGTCTTAGCTGGTGAAATAAAAAAAAATAGTTTCGTTTTAGTTTAAGTAACATTCTGACAACATTTGAATTAACGCACATCCTCATTTGATAAAGGTCACGCGTTGTGGCGTCGACGTTACGCACAGAGACCAGTTCGCTTTGTGGGTTCGAGCCAACGGAACTAACGTCACGTGGCATTGTCCCTTCCCTCAAAAGAAAGCTGTCGTTCCTCGCAACGGCTCCCACCTGGTACCTGCGTATCCACCTGCACGCGCTTCCCCCCCAATGGAAAGGGTAAGTGTCGCGCCGATGACCTCGTGCCTCCTTGTGGTCGTGTTGTCGGCCGAGCTTCGTCGTAGAACAATGCAACGACGACTTCCTCGTGGCCGCTGAACGCGTGTGAAGTCTCGCCTGAAAGGCGCATTCATTCTCGCGATGCCTATTTATCGCCGACAAACGTTCCCCTTACAGAGGTGCCACCCCCCCCCGAACACCCACACACCCTCCATTAAATAGCACTTCGCGAGACAATGAAGAGCGAAGTTTGCCATGCACGGCAAAACAATGGGGAGGCGGAGGTGTTCATCGTCAGCTTCGTGTGCCACGTGGGCGGGTGAAACGGGGCCTCCTACGGTTACGACGATGTCTTGAGTTTGCCTACAAAGGCTGGGCATTGTCTCCAGGAATGCGAGCAATGTTTGACATCGCGTGCGGTACATCCACCTCATGAATGAAAGACAGAGATTCCTCTCTATTGTAGCCTTACAGACCGTCCTCGTGGACGGGGAGAAGTTTCCGGCGGGTTTCTCTTGTTCGTCTTCTTTAAATAAAGTTTAACACGGAGGCTTTCGCGACCAATATCATCCATAATAGAGGGTTTTTTGGGGGTTAGATCGCGTAAATATATAAAGGTGTCGTTAAAACCCGCCACCACCCGACACAGCCAACTAGTAAGGGTTGTCACGTAAACAGAACGTGGCCAATTCGTCACTAGTACAGCACACCGGTGTGTTGGAGAGCAAAGCCACAACATTTACAATCTGAGTACGACGTTTTGCAGTAATTACAACCAGCTTCATCAGACGACAACCAGATTTGGGGAGGTCCAGGGCAGGAGCGGACAGCACTTGCCATTGATGTTGGATGTGAATCATGGCTTGCCTATAACCTGCACGAGATTTATTCACGAGATTAATCGATTAATTGACGTATCGCTACCAACAACAACAAAGTAACACGACTTCACTTCCTAACTGTGTCACTGCGGTCATTCGATTAAAGTTCAAATCTTGGTCAGGGGTCGAATCGACCTATCATCATCCTCCCAACCTGGGTCGATAAAGCATTGGCTCCAGTTAACATGCAACGATGGACCAGCGTCGGCATGTGGTTGGAACCTGTTGAGCCAATAATGGCCAAATGTGGCACAAGATTTCACAATTACTTGGGTCGCCTTGCGTAACATACTTAACACACTGCGCCCCGCACCCTCTGCCGGAGTCATTTAGCATTTGCAATTTGAGACTTAACGCCGGAGATAAGCAGCTTTTGACCTTTGACCTTGAGAGATATTTGCATTCGATGACGTAAAGTGGACAGTTTGACTTTGAATAAGTTCGACTTTCCTTTCGCTGGCGTAATTGTCACGCACACAAATTGGAAGGCAGATCCAGGACGACCGCTGTCTAAACATAGACCGAGGTCCAGCGCTTTCTCAATACCGGAGCGGCGTCAGAGACAAGTTCAAAGTTAATTTGCATCACCGAGTGAGAACCCAAGAAGACCCACGCAAGAGCCACTTTGGTTGCAGTAATCCGATTCCTGCTTTCGCAAGACACTGAGCCAACCAACATCGATGAGAGCCCTGGGTTCTAATCCGGGTTTCAGCCGTTTAATCGCGATTAATCTGGATTGAGATGACGATATGATGGTCTCAGCGCGGTCACCAATGTCTGCACGCAAATGTAACCGCACTGAAAATGTTGATTTTCACGTAATTCAGGATATTCCAACTCCGATTGATTCATTCTAGATTTGAAGCTTTCGTGACTGCAAGGATTCATATATAATAATAGAAATAATACTATTATTTCTATTATTTATTTTTTATTTTATTTTTTACCTACGTGACTTTACCGAAAAAACCTAAGAGTCCGGTTGATTAAACCACAGGGACTCCTCTATTTACGAACGAGTTAGGTTTCAGAGGTCTGTTCATTAGTCGATTTGTTCGTAAGTCCAACGTTACTCCTGTCAATTCCTCACATGTTGTACAGAATGTACACGAAACACGGAGAATGGCTTAAAAAAGGTGTATGATATCCTGTAGATGTAGATGCCACCGGTTCTTCACGTTCTGCAGATGTAGATGTCACCACCGCCATCTATTACGCAGGCGATTTCACTTACGACTCTCGGTCCGAACAGGCAACTGGACATGCTGACCGGTTTGTTCGTATCTCTGAAAGTTCGTAAGCTGAACGTTCGTAAGTAGAGGAGTTAATCGACTTCTCTTTTGACTGTCAAGCGATGGCCACCTCGAGTAAGGGGCCGTCCATAAATGACGTCACGCGATTTTAGACGATTTTTGACCCCCCCCCCCCTCGTCACACGGCGTCACAAAAAATCAGACCCCCCCTCAAAAATTACGTCACAAAGCTCTGCCCCCCCCCTCCAAAAAAAATAAAACATGCTTCAAATCGCTTTAAACTATTGTCACTGAGGTGCGTATTTAATGTGGCGCTGCACTCTGATGTTGTAGGAGAGAACATTTATTAAAAAGTATATTTAATTAAGTAGAACGTGTTGTCTATATTTATTTAAAGTTGCGCATTTTGATGTGACGTCACATTTCTCAACCCCCCCCCCTCGTCACACATCGTCACAAATGTCTAACCCCCCCCCCCCAGGTGCGTGACGTCATTTATGGACGGCCCCCAAGGGTCGGGGGTGAGAAGGTGGCATCAAGTTCTGTGATGTCACCATCCAAGAAGCTCTTCGTCTTGCACGGAGTGGTGCACTGCTTTCTGCGAGAGTTACGAATTGAAATGTCTTCCACAACATTAGAAGGCGGCAGTGAGAGCACAACACGCACATTGGTGGGTGGAGGGGAAATAAAATATACCTTGACGTAAAGAAAGCGCTGTGTGCCCCCCCCCCATGTCTTGCCACTCTTGTATCTTTCTAAGTCGCCTTCTCTCGCCATCTGCCTTCTCAATCTTTGCCGTCTCTCTCTCTCTCTCTGTTCCTCCTCCTCCTCCGTGTGCTCCATCCACGCTTTCGTTCTTTTTCTCTTCTCGCCAACCCCCTTCGCTGGAACAAACTTGCCCCTCCGCATTAAACAGTCACATTCGCTCACGAGTTTCCGCTCCTCACTCAAAACTCAACTTGTTCCCTAGCTAACCCCATAACCACCTCCCCCCCACCCCCTTAATCTCCCCCCCCCCCCCGAACAACCACCTTATATTCATATTCTATGACTATCACTCATCAACCCCATTCATTCATTCCATCCGTCATCATTTACTGTCATCAAATTCGCTTTCACAGAATTCACGCAGCACGGATTCGCCCCCATTGCTTCCTCTCATCCGTTTCATTCACCTCATCCGTACCGTTGACATTCACACGCTGTGCCCGGTGTTAATTGTTTGTAAGGCGCCTTGGTTATGGCGCTATATAGATTACGTTAAGATAAGATATTGCAATGATCAGCAGAAATATAAATAAATAAAACGTATTAATAAACAATCAACATCAAAGGAATAACGAGTCTCTCTTTTTTGTATAACGACATTTATTGTCGACATTGTACCTATTGGGCCGCATCAATGTTTCATGCGGGTTCAAGTAACCGTCAGGGGTCGACTCGCTCTATCATCAACCCCGGGGTCGATAAAGCAAGCGCTACTTCGTGGGAAGTCAACAATGTTCGTGCTTTCATGAAACCTGTACCCTGCCATATTACTATAGTGGGAATGCCACGATGGCTGAGATGTTATCTCCCTCGCCTGCTATGCAAGAGGTCGGGGGGTTCAAGCCCGACCCTGATGCCTGCTGCTGTATCTTTGGAGCGTGCGTGTTCTCCCCGTGGTTGCGTGGATTTGTCTCAGGGTCCTCCGGGTTTTCCCCTCCACATTTAGAATCGTACATTTTCGCACGATAAGCAACTTCGTTGAGCCATCGTTTGTGGCCACTTCGCTTCTGAAAGAGAACTGTACAGCTCAGTGGGCCTTACCTGGTAAATTAAAATGAAAAGTTGTCAAATATGATGGATGGTCGCTGCCCCGTTGGACTTTTAAAGACGAAGGCCACCTTGCCTGAGTCTCTGCCGCCCCCTCGTGGCGTAAACTGAACCCGACAGCATTAAGGACCGCTTGGATTGGACTAAGGGGCCGTACATAAATTACGTCACGCGATTTTGGACGATTTTTGAACCCCCCCCCCCTCGTCACACGGCGTCACAAAAAGTCAGACCCCCCTCAAATATGACGTCACAAAGCTCTGCCCCCCCCCGCAAACCATAAACATGCTTCAAATCGCTGTAAATTATTGTCATTGTAGTGCGTATTTAATGTGGCGCTGCACTCTGATGTTGTAGGAGAAAACATTGATTAAAAATTATATTTAATTAAGTAGAACGTGTTGTCTATATGTATTTAAAGTTGCGCATTTTTACGTGACGTCACACTTCTCAAACCCCCCCCCCCCCCTCGTCACACATCGCCACAAATGTCTGACCCCCCCCCCTAGGTGCGTGACGTCATTTATGGACGACCCCTTAGTCACAATTGCTACCAACCAACAATACCCGACATTCGTCACTAAGTGATGTCACCACGGCGCCACGTGAAGTTGTCGAAGGCTCGCTGACCAGGAGGTCTCGGGGACAAATCCTGGCGCCACGCGCTGGCTGACTGAGATGGCCGCTAGATCCACCACCTGTGTCCCCTACTGTGCCAACTTGCTGCGCTTTATCCACCCGGCGCACCGCTCGTTGTTGTGAGCGTCGCTCCTCGGCCATCCGTTGTTGCTGGAGGGCGGCTGCCTCCGACTGCCCAGTAGCAGCGTCCTTCACGATCCTCCTCCTCCACAGAGGCCGATCTTGACACCACTGGCACATAAGTCCACTCAGCCCCACATCCTCCCGTACCACATCAGCTCCATCTCTTCTCCACCCGTTACAACCCCCAAACACGCCTAATAAAGACATTGTAAGGCGACCCGTCGCGATAACGGTGAATGAAGGTAGCGGATATCTCCGACAGCCGAGAACTTTGCTCCTTGGCTGGGCAAAGTCCAGGAGGGGTTTTAAAGTGCCGAGCAGAGATACAGAGGCCCCGGCAGGAGAAGGGAGAGGGTCTTCAGAGGGAATTGCGTTGGCGTTGAAACGGCGCCGAGGACAAGAAGGAGGACACCCAAAAAAGTGGCATTTGGGATCATGGCGAGCCTGTGGGGTCTCCTCCTGACCCTCGCTCTGGTCGTGGGACATGCGGTCGCCTTCTCGGTGAGACGCGGAATCGGTCGTACGGGGTTTCTCCGCGCGTGTTTATATATCATGTGTCTAACGTGTATTTATCTCATGTGTCTAACATGTAATTTATCTCATGTGTCTAACGTGTGTTTATCTCATGTGTCTAACGCGTGTCGCGAGGATGGCCATCGCCCAAGACCGTCAGCAGTGGGGGCAGTTACAGGACAACATCGCAGGGTGGACATGTGCACACTATCACTGCTACTGTGGTTTTGGTGGTGTGTGCGGACATGTGCACACATATACATATATAGGATGACTGTATAGGGTAGAATTATATAGGATCCCTAGGTTTATCACGGATAGGCGGACATTGCACTCTAGTTGTAGTGCCTTACGCCGATAATTCCTTTCCCGCTCCGTGTCAGCCTCGGCAGCGTTCCGACAAATGTCGAGTGAGGGAAATGAAGATCGGGGATGTGTGCGTGTGTGTGGTGATGGACACGTCCTAGCTTGACATGAGGGGTTGTGTTAAACAACGGTGAGTGCTGAGGTAGAACAGAGACGAGGTAAAACAAAGCGATGCCTGCTGCTGTGTATTTGGAGGTTGCGTGTCTCTCTCTCTCATCATCATCACGGTGGTTAGGAGATGTTAACTACCTCGCCTGGTATACAGGAAGTTGTGGGTTCGATCCCGCCCCTTGATGCCTGCTGCTGTGTATTTGGAGGTTGCGTGTCTCTCTCTCATCATCGTCACGGTGGCTAGGAGATGTTAACTACCTCGCCTGGTATACAGGAGGTCGTGGGTTCGATCCCGACCCTGACGCCTGCTGCTGTGTATTTGGAGGTTGCGGTGTCTCTCTCGCAGTGATCGTGTGGATTTTTCTTCAGGTCTTGCGGGTTGTCCCCTCCACATTTAGAAACGTGACAAGCCACTTCGTTGAGCTGTCATTTGTGGCCAGGTCGCTTCTGAAAACGAGCTATATAGCTCAGTGGGCCTTATCTGTTAAACTATTTGTTTTAAATTTGTATTGTTTGACTGTGGAATAATAATAATAAACGCGTTGTGTTGATTTATTTCCCAGGTGAAACCGGATGGACAAATAGGTACCGTTACATTCTTTTCACTCTTCTTCATGTTTTAATTTACGAATAATGCACAGTCATGCAATGTCTGGCGGGCAAGGATTTGGACAGAGCAGCTATAAAATCAGCGACTCGCCTTTGAGTACGCGTGCGTGCAGAGGGGCGGTGCTGTGAATGTCATCGCAAGAGAGGGCCAGCAACTTGCGAAGTTGGTAATAGAATGTGGCAGAAAGGTAATAAGGGATGTAATGTGGAAGATGAGGTTGCCATGGGTGGGAGCACGTGTTGGAGGAGGGCAGGTCACCGAGAGGGGCAGTGCCACCCAGAGGGGCAGCCAGAGAGGGCAGTGACCAAGTAGGAGACCTAAGGCCAGACGGAGGTGATGTTGACAGTGCCGGATGAAGCTAGTGCGGGGCCTGTAGCATATGTTCTAAAGGGGCCCTAAATTATACCAAAAAACCCCATAAAGATTAAAACACAATTTTTTTTACTTGCATAGTAAAGTCATTGTATTTTTTAATTCGCTACACAGCCATATCATACGACAAATCGCTAACCTTAAACACCCAGTCGTTCATAAAAGTTGAAGGCAGTATAGTACTGTAGTAATAGAGCAAGTGCAGAATCACTCAACCGGAATTGATAGCTCGAAAGCATTTAGCGCGGGGCCCGTAGCTACATATGTAGCTACTACAAATGGAGCTACAAATGTAGCTACATTTGTTGCTACATTTGTAGCTACTTGAGCTACTGGGATAATCCGGGGCACTGGGTGTTGATGCGACTTTGGAGGGCGGGTGGCAACTTTACAACAACGGGCAGAAGGTTCAGGAAGCGATGGCACCAAGTTTGCGGTGCCACAATATTCAGGGATTGCACGGCGGTATCGCTGCAGTGAAGTGATGTTAAAACAATGGGGAGGAGGAGTGTTGGAGCCGAAAAGTCACCGGAGCGCGCCTGGGTCTGACCATGAACTTTAAAAGTTTTTGTTTTCGTGAACGATTGTCCTGTCCCACAGAGGAGGACCTTGATGATGTCATCGACATCCCTCAGATCAACCGCGGTGAGGCATCGACAAGCAGACACGTCAACACACATGAGTCAACACTTAGACACAAAACAAAAAGACAAAGACCCCCCGTGTAGCCTTAACAGACTGTTGGGGCAAGTGCTGTTAGCGAGCACCTATGAAGGCCGGCACGGCACAAAAGGGGGTGGGTGGCCAACAGCACGCCCGGCCGCCTTTGTCTCCCCAGTGGTGATGTTTACACACCACACCAGGTACTCATTTGAGGCTGAGTCGACCTAGGGGATGCCCAGGACCGGTTCAGATAAACCTCACACACACAGACATGGAAATACACAGTCAACACGTAGACACACATACGCACAAACACGTGAACACATAGACACACACACATTAGCACACAGTCAACATACACACAGACACGTGAACACATAGACATGGCAACACAGTCAACATAAAGGCAAACGCAGATACATCAAAGCATTGAGAGACACAGACATATCCACATGCAGACACGTTAACACATAGACTCTGCTAAATGACGTACAGTAAAACTGAACATCATGAACATTCACATCAGTCAGTCAATCAGGGCCATTATTTTATTTCTATTATTATGTCTGTTATTTTATTATTTATTTTTACCTACGTGACTTTACCGAAAAAAACAAACTAAGAGTAAGGCCGCTCAGTCTGTAACGCGTATCGACACGTCCCTGTTACGAACCCTCGTTGTCTTTTGTTTCCAGATGTCATGGTTCGATTGACTCAGGGCGATATCCTCGGGCCATCGTCCCCGGTAAGACAAAATATCAAAAACTCATTAAATTTAATGATAATAATAAAAACCTCACGCAACTGCACTCGATCTCACATCACCCACCATCCGACTGCAGCAAGCACAGCAAACACAAATCACTTCGTCGTCTTTCCCTTCCCATCAACCGCAAGTGCGGCACATCTGGCAGTGCATCATTTGAGCAGGATTGCGTGACGCAGGCCAATTGTCCGCTAATTCACGTTGCGACTTGGCTACGTACGGTGTGAAAGAAGTTCAACAGACACACACCCGTGACTTGTATCCTCCACAGCGGTGTATGAACCGCAGCATCGCTACGTGCCGTCTGTTCCACGGCGAACGTAAAACATCTGCCCTGTGTCTCGCTTTCCCCGGCTCATCGGTGCAGTGCCAATTGCCGTGACAGCCTTGAACGTCAACAACTCGCGTGAGACATGGGTCCTGCGCGTCGTAGGCAAACTCGACATGATCGCGAGCGTCGGAGTCGATTGCAATCGACGCATCGGTGATATCATCAGCTGCCTGATAAACACATTCCTGCGGAGGGAGCTGGTAGGAACACGTTGGGTTGCTCGGTCAATGGCCAGGGTCAACGGCGGCGTGGTGTATTCCGCAAATATGCCCGACTGTGAGGGCGGGCACAAGCCGGCGTGAGTAGGTTAAACGTTGAGTTTTATAAGGGCACCACGGGGTGACCAGACCCTCCCCACCCACCCAGCCCCACCCCTCCCACCCCCCACCCTCCCCACCCAGCCCCTCCCCACCCAGCCCCTCCCTCCCCACCCAACCCTCCCTGCACGACGGACACAATAATCCCCTATGGGCTGGTGTAACCAGGAGGTTCCTACCAGTATACTTGTTGTAATGTAACATTCGTTGCCATGTAATAGTTGTCGGGGCCATATGGTAGCGGATATCATTGAACTCCGGTCATCCTCACAGCCGCTTTTGGCTGGCAATCCAACAAAGGTGATTCTTTGCAACGCGCGCTTTTAGATGCGCTTCTGTGGCCGTCTGGAATGCTCTTCCCTCCGATATTAGCAAGTCACTGCAACTATTCACTTGTTAATCTAGATTGAAAACGAATTTCTTTAGAACTGATCTTCGTGTTTAGATTTGTTGTCGTTCCCTCGCACCTCGGATTGGCCACGGTTGGCTACGTACGGTGCGAAAGAGGCTCAACATACACCATGTCCACGAGATGACCGCTATCCTACCCACGCGAGTTCTGTTATCATGTGGACACGAGCGTTGCAGCTGTGTGTCGGGGTGAGTGTTTCTGCAGAAGGAGAGGAATTCCATCATTGGCGATGAATACATATGGCCCATGCCCATCCCATACATCCTCTCCGACAATCTGGGTGAGGACCCTGTCACTCGAGCCCACGTGTTTCTGGATTAGTGTGTGTGTGTGGATTAGTGTGTGTGTAAGGCCACCTGCCAGCGGGCGTTCGACACTTCACTTGGCCTCAAGGTGCACGTGGCCTGGCACAAGCGTCGTGGTGACGTCACCGCCACTTAGTGGCGAATGGCGGTTGTTGTTGTTGTGTGTAAGACTATATGGGAGAGGGCATCTTTGTCTTTGGATTATTTGCCTTGTGGGGAGCGGAGAATGCGCTCCGCTACAAATCCGGCCACCCGAGTTCGAATCCCGCTCACGGACAACACCAATGACGATTATTTTAACTGGTCCTGGGTCTCTGCTAGGTCGACTCAGCCTCAAATGAGTACCCGGTACGGTGTGTAAACATCGCCGGCCACCCACCCCCTCGCGTGCAGGGCCGGCCTTCGTAGGTGCTCGCAAACAACACAGAGTATGAACACTTTCCCCAACAGTCTGTTACAGGCTGTGTGTGGGGAGTGGCGATGCAGTGTTTCTCACACTGCGCTGAGAACCCAGCGACCCGCGTTCGATTCCCGCTCACGGATGGAATTGGTCTTGCATCCCAATGCAGGGGTCATCTTGAGAGAGTCTGGGGACTCGGGCTTTGCTGTGTGAAGCTTAGGACGCTACTATATGTTTATTGACGTTACCCAATAGCATTGCGAGAGACGGGTGTTCTGATGTAGCAGCGGCACATGGGGCCAAACCCACTGCAACGAAGGCAATCGTCCGTTACACCTGGGAGTGGTTGCTACAGTTACCTCTATTTACATCATCTATAATAACTTGAGATTATCAAGTCTTATCATTAGTACTATAACGCAGCGGAGTGATTTGCTTATTTGCTTGAGTGGTTTACATTTTTCTTCGAAGGACAAACGATGTGCAAACTTGATGGGACAGTGTCATTTGCGGGTCTTTATTGATGCATGCTTTGCCGAACCAGCCCAATGACCCCACCACGCCTCACCACTCACTCACTCCTCCTCACCACTAACTCCTCCTCGAGCCACTACCTCATAACGAGACAACGCAAAGAGCAATACGGTGCTATTTTGGAGAGGGAAATAACTCTGACACTCTTGTGTCCGGGGATGGCCGACGCAAGTTGTGTGTTCAGCTTCTCTGATGAGAAAAAATAAAAATAAAATAATTTCAAAGTTACGGCCCAAGCGCGTCATAAACATGGCGCCATCGAGACCCCTCACGGAACAGCGGGAAGATCGTGGCTTGGTCATGATGACGATTGACCGCATTGTGGTGTAACTCCTATATATTTAAGACCACATAATGTCTATGCAGTGGCGTCGCTATATATATATTTTGCGGCCTGCCAGAAACTCACTTTGCGTTATTTTTATGTCTGGCCAACAAAGTTTAAACTCTTGCGGGACAGCCCCGGCAAACGCGACCTTTACCCCTACGTCCCCCGGGTTACCGTGAACATCTTCATCCCTGAACCCCCATTCATAACCCTTCCTTCAACAAACACTTCATCACCTCTCCAATCTCGCCCCCCCCCATCCCCCCCCCCCCCCACGGTGACCCAGACCTGAACGCCAAGGGCGTCATCCTGCAGGCCTTCGAGCAGTTCCGACTCAAGTCATGCCTCGACTTCAGACCTTACGCGGGCGATCGCGACTTCATCCGCTTCCAGAAGCTCGGCGGGTGCGTGCGTCCGGGGCGCGAGGCTCGCCTCACCGACACAAGCTCCACCGAACCAGACGACCAAAAAACCTTGATACCATGACCCCCAACGAGCCCGAGCAATAAAAATAGCAGGAATATTTTTTTTTTTTCGAATTCGGTATATATATATATTTTTTTTTAACACGATATTTCAAGAGCCGCAATGCACCTTGGTGAATACGAGACGTCGGTCCTTAATAAATAACGTCACGAAGCAGCCCTTAAAGAGGCGCATGCTGGTCCAGAGCCACAGGTTGCCGACTCCTGCCCATGGTAAACTGGACTTCCATGGTAAACTGGACTTCCATGGTAAACTGAACCCAATGGTAAACTGGATTTCTATGGTAAACTGGATTTCTATGGTAAACTGGACTCCCATGGTAAACTGGACTTCAATGGTAAACTGGATTTCTATGGTAAACTGAACTCCCATGGTCAGGGGTTGGCAACCAAAATACAAAAAAACCCTCAATATTCCAAGAGCCGCAATGTGAGTCCTTAAAGAGACGCAGGTTGCCGACCCCTGCCCCAGCTTGACCCCGAACTCAAGCCCTACGCCTCGTCCCGAGCTCAAGTCCTAACAGCAGCAGCCCTAACCCAAGCGCTAAGTCTAACCTCGATCGTGTCCTAACCTCTACAGTACACTTACACCCGCACCTCCGATTGGCACGGTTGGCTACGTACGGTGCGAAAGAAGTTCAACATAATACGCACATGCAGAACTCAGACATGCCTCGAAACTCGGAACTAGCCCCCTAATCTCAGTCCTAACCACACTTCAAACCCCAATAGGCTGTTAATAAAGGGATGGCACATCATGATCCTCACCCCCCCCCCCCCTTCTTATCCCACCTGTTCCAAATTGTGAGGGCATCCCCTGGGAACACAACCCTCGTAACCCCCGCCCCCCTTTGTTTTGTATGATCCCACACCCGTGCCTCCCTCCCAACATAGAAGTTGGTGTCAAGCGTTTCACCACCAGAGACAATGAACCTTGGTCCAGGCCAATCCCGACGATGTGATAACAGACGGCAGAGATATCTCCTCGTCCCCTTGCTGTGATAAGGCACTGTGCGTAGATCGCACGCACGCACGCGTAACCACGCACCCCTACTAATTATCGAGTCAAGCCACTGCTGGATGGAAACCTCCGCACGCAGCGTCGGTCAATGGGGGTTGTTTGACCATACTTCACCACGCTGCTCAGATTGGTGAAAGGGGAGGCCCGAGGAGCCAGTTGAGATGTGAGTCGCCACTCATGTTCGTTTTCGCTGAGACTCAAACCGAGGTCACTGGGTTCATCGGGCAGTGCACTAACCACTGCGCCACTGCTCCACCTCTGGCTTGTACTTTATTAATTAGCACGGTTGGCTACGTGCGGTGCGGAAGAAGTTCAACACACATTTATGCAACTAGGAGGGGACCATTGTCAAGCATTTCATGATTCAATCCCACCTTGATTCGATGAGGTGGTCGTGATGTAAATATGACCCCCTAATCGTGATAATTCAACAAATCTCCGGGGTTGGAGGGCAATGAATCGAAATACCGCTGGAACGGATACAGTAATGCGGCTGTATAATACATTCGTGTAGAGTGCGAACTTTGAACCTCGTGGTCTCAACGGCTCTGACCTTAGACAATTTGCGATAGCAACACCATTCCCCTGGTACCCAGAGTACTGTGACCTTCATGAACTCACCCCCTCCTCACCTTCATCTCTCTACTCTCCTCCACGCACTCTCCTACCTCTCCACTCTCACTCTACTCCCACTCGACTCACTCTCCTACCTCTCCACTCTCACCTCACTCCCACTCCACTCACTCTCCTACCTCTCCACTCTCACCTCACTCCCACTCGACTCACTCTCCTACCTCTCCCCTCTCACTCTACTCCCACTCGACTCACTCTCCTACCTCTCCACTCTCACTCTACTCCCACTCGACTCACTCTCCTACCTCTCCCCTCTCACTCTACTCCCACTCGACTCACTCTCCTACCTCTCCCCTCTCACTCTACTCCCACTCGACTCACTCTCCTACCTCTCCACTCTCACCTCACTCCCACTCGACTCACTCTCCTACCTCTCCACTCTCACTCTACTCCCACTCCACTCACTCTCCTACCTCTCCACTCTCACTCTACTCTCCTCCACTCACTCTCCTACCTCTCCACTCTCACCTCACTCCCACTCGACTCACTCTCCTACCTCTCCCCTCTCACTCTACTCCCACTCGACTCACTCTCCTACCTCTCCACTCTCACTCTACTCCCACTCGACTCACTCTCCTACCTCTCCACTCTCACCTCACTCCCACTCGACTCACTCTCCTACCTCTCCACTCTCACTCTACTCTCCTCCAATCACTCTCCTACCTCTCCACTCTCACCTCACTCCCACTCGACTCACTCTCCTACCTCTCCACTCTCACCTCACTCCCACTCGACTCACTCTCCTACCTCTCCACTCTCACTCTACTCCCACTCCACTCACTCTCCTACCTCTCCACTCTCACCTCACTCTACCCCTCTCCATGCACTCTCCTACCTCTCCACTCTCACCTCACTCTACCCCTCTCCATGCACTCTCCTACTTCTCCCCACTCATCTCACTCTGGGGGGGGGGGGGCACGGAAGAGCGGTTAGCCCCCAGCTGGTAAAAAAAAAATCCACTGTCAAGTGTCCACGTACGAGGTCAGGTGATGCGTTACCCCTGCGTCCCCCCGACATTGTACCGTGAAGGGGCACAGGGAAACTAGGCCCTCATGCGGTCCCCTCGCTTTAATCATTGGTCCTTGCCATTATTGTCGCTCGGATGGCATAGGCCCTGGTGCAACAAGGCCCCTTGTCCAATCCCACCACCACCACCACCCTCCACCCCTCTTCATATCCCGTTGCCTGGGCCCCTCCGGCCCGTAGACCGTGGGTGCAGTCGCACCGCCTGCGCGCCCCACGATAGCTGCGCCGCTCATTGCCTTCTCGCCGTGTCCCCGCGACAGGTGCTGGTCATCGGTGGGGAACGTCCGCGGCGGACAGGAGCTGTCGATCGGTCAGAACTGCGACCAGAAGGCCGTGGTGGAGCACGAGATTCTCCACGCGGTGGGGTTCTGGCACGAGCAGTCGCGCTCCGACCGCGACGACTACGTCACCATCCACTGGGACGAGATCTTGGCCGGTGCGTGAGCGCTTTGTCGGACGGTGCGAGATTCCTCCGGCAGCAAATGCTGCTGCGATGCGAAGGCGGTCGGGGAGCAAATGCGCGCGTTTCCAAAATAAGCGTTGGTGCGCTTGTGTGTGAACGCATCCCGAGACGCTGGACACAAATCGGTGTGCGTGTTTAGTTTACGGAGGGAGAGGCACTCGCGTCACGGGCAGAGGGGAACAAGCAAATGAAGGTCTTGAGCTTGTGACACAGCGATGACGGTAACACGACAAAACATCCCAATGTAGCAGAAACCATCGCGAAAAAAGAGACTCGAGTCTCGGCGAGCCTTGGGAATAAAAATAATAATAATATTCGAAATAGTCCTCCGTGTACAAGTGGCGAGAACTTCAGTCCGTTTGACGCCCGAGGAAAGTTCGCATGCGACGTGACCCGTGCGCCGAGCACCTTGCTTTGCCGCAGTTTGGCTCAGGGGCAACTCGTGCCCGCTCCGGGCTTTTGACCTTTTCGTTGACCCCCGCCCCGCGCGTGCCTGCGTGCGCGCAAAACAGGAAAGGAGAACAATTTCGAAAAGTACCCCGACGACGAGGTGGACAACCTCAACACGCCGTACGACTACGAGTCGGTGATGCACTACGCGCCGCTCTCGTTCAACAAGCAGGACGGCGTGCCCACCATCACCGCCAACATCCCCGAATTCGACAACGTCATCGGCCAGCGCCTCGACTTCAGCGGCTACGACCTGCTCAAGCTGAACCGCCTCTACGGCTGCAGTGGGTTGTCGCTCGGCTCGCAAGTCACGACCCGGGCCGGAGATTAACGGCCCTTATTCGGTTCGCTGCTAGGCGAAGGACTCCCCAGGGTCGTGGTGGATGGGGGGGGGGCACGTTGGGTTGAGCGTACTGCTTGAACGACGCTGCGTCGTGTGGGTTAACGAAGGGACGGGAGGGAGGGGTGGATGGCACTCGCCACCGATGATCGCAATGGTTCCGGGAATCCAACTAGAGGGCTTCGGGCCACAATGTCCGTGTGAACGATGATTTTTTTTATATTTTGCGTTTGGCAAGAGGCTCGTAAAAGGCACGAACCGTAACAAGGAAGGGGAACGGTTGGGTGGGGGGTACAGGAATTTTGCGGACCGAATTACGAGCTCAGTGCTCCTGGGTTCTGGGAAGGGGGCTCACTGCCCCCCCCCCCCCCCACTCACGCAGTTAGGGACTGCGAGGGGAAAGTGGTAGGTGTTCATATGGGGAAGGGAAGGTAAGGGAAGAGGAACCAAAGTAGAGGGGGGAAAGGGATGGGGTAGGGGGAGGTAGGGGAGAGGGGGGGGAAGTGCGCCCTGGTGAGTGGGTACGTGAATCGGTTCAGTGCCCTCGCCTTCACCCGCTGCCACTGAGCGGCATGGTGAAGTATGGCAGCACAGGGATGTGTGATTTACTGAAAGTGAGAAAAAAAATATCCCGTTTCCAAACTGCAAGCTTGTTTTTGTTATGTTCTCCTTCAAGAGGGCCTTATCTGCTTTGGAGAGCAGGAAGAGTAATTGAATGCAGTGATTGGTTGCAAGTGTTCCCTCCAGGCACATGTTAAGAGACGCTTGGACATTTCACTATCTTTCATCATCATCACACTTTGGTTTCTTTTAAAGCTGTCGTCATCATCATCATCATAGTCATATTACAATCGATGCATTGAAAGGCGTTTGTCATTCTGCTTTTAACTTGACAACCAAAGGTGGTGGAGGGTGGGGAGGGCTCTTAGAATCAACCCCCGTGTGCTCACCAGGCGCCGGTTTATCATAATCCACAAACACTTCCAATCCGTCGTCGCCACCCGTTTACCGGCGTCTCCACCGTTGAAGCAGCAGCGGGGCTACGGGTTCCTCGGCGGCTGAAATTTCAAAGCTTTATCCCGCTGCCCTCATTCTCTGGTCGTTCGCCGCTCCTCGACCCCCCTCCTCTCTCCCGTCCCAGCCTCGACCACTACACTGCTCGACCAGTGCGACTTCGAGGAGATGAACATCTGCGGGATGATCCAAGACCAGCAGGACACGGGCGACTGGGTCCACATGTGGTCAGGGGGCCCCAACGGGAACGACCACACAGTGGGCGGGAAGTGTCCAGGTGAGACCTCTATCTGACCCTGACCTCCCTGATCCTCGGCCTTTAACCCTGACCTCCTAAACCTGACATAACCCTGACTGACATCGTGACCAAAGACCATAAACTTCCCATCGAAATGCTCAACTCCTGACCCTGAATTGAACTCCTAACCCCTCGCCTGTTGACGAACTCCTGACCCTGAACTAACCTTGAACATAAACTCCTGACCTCTGACCTCCTAACAAAGACCTTCAAAATACTATAACCCTGGTCTAACCTTCACACTGACCCTTAACCTAGAACCTGGTCAAACACAGAATGTGACCATAACGGTGATTCTTACCTCCTCACCATAAACGGTATGACCCTGAACCTAATCTAGAGTTTAACCTGACCCTAACCCTGACCCAGCTCTAACCCTCACCCTGCTCTAACACCAGAACCACACCCTATCTCACAATTGGATCCCAAATGTGGAACAACACTCTAAACCTCTAACTATTAAACTATTTACCTTGTTTTTATTTTACCAGGTAAGGCCCACTGAGCTATATAGCCCTTTTTCAGAAGCAACCTGGCCACAAATGATAGCTCAACGAAGTGGCTTATCACGTTGGAATTTATAGCAGCCAAATACTCTATGCGCATGTTTCTAAATGTTGGGCGGGGAAACCAGAGGACCGGGAGAAAAATCCACGCGACCACGAGGAGAGAGACACCGCAAACTCCAACTATACAGCAGACGTCAGGGTCAGGATAGAACCCACGACCCTCCTGCATACCAGGCCGGCCCCTCAACCTCCTAACACACCGCGACCTCTGACCCTGGCCCCGGCAGGCAAGGGCCGCTTCATGTTTGTGGACACGAGCGTGGGCGAGGCCGGGAGCTCAGCGCTGCTCGAGTCGCGCATACACTACCCGCGCCGCAGCAGCCAGTGCCTGCAGTTCTCCTTCAAGATGAGCGGCAGCGACAAGGACGTCCTCGCAATCTGGGTCAAGCTGGACGACGGCGCCGGCGCTGTGCGCAAGATGGTGAAGATCGGCACCGTGCAAGGTGAGCGAGCGACGGCCGGGGCCGGGGGTCCACAATGGCCGGGTCGGAGGCGGCCGAGCCGGCACAAAACCGAGGGGCTCGGTGAAACGGTCACGGATTCAGCGACGCGATTCAATCTGAGAATCGGTTACCGTTTTGTTTGTACCACCTCGTCGACGTCTCTACCCTGTGTCATCTCTGTCCTGTTGTCTCTCCTGTCTGTCTCGCGCGTATGAATGAGGAAATGGATGGATAATTAATGCTTATTGTTGATATATCGTATGTAGTTTGTATGTTTTTTTGTAGAGAAAACTGGTTGTTGTATTTATAAGGCATGTCAATCCAATTTGAGATGTAATGATATGTCAAGCATCGTAAATATATTAAATGATGTCTCCCTATCTCCTCGTTTCCGATCCATCTCATATTCAACTCCCCGGTCTCACCTCCACCTCCCCATCCCTTTATCCACCTCCCTGTCTCCTATCCACCTCCCCCCGTCTATTTCCCGTGCGTCTTCAAGCCTCGCAATTGAACCAGTGGGAGATGGCTCACTTCGTGCTGCCCGCCGCCGTCAAGTTCCGCTACGTCTTCCAAGCGGTGCGCGGCGCCTCCAACGCCTCCGCCGCTGGCGGCATCTTGCTGGACGACGTGAGCCTCTCCGAGCGGAACTGCCCGACGGGGGTCATGCGCATCCCCGACGCCGTCAACCTCATGGAGACTTCGGTGCCGGGAACCATGATCTATAGCCCGGCGTTCGTCAGCCCTGAGGGCTACGGCTTCGCCATCGTCGTGTACCCGCACGAGCTCAGCTCGTCCAACGCGAGCCACCTTGGCGTGCGATTCCAGCTGCTGAGCAGGCCCGACGACGACGTGCTCGAGTGGCCCGCCGCCAACCGCCAGGCCGTCATCACCATCGTCGACCAGAACAGCGACGTGCGGCTGTGCATGTCCAACGTGCGGACGTTCCTCTCGGACGACACGCGGCTCGTCCAGAGTGAGTTTCGTCTGTCTCCTCGCCTTCCTCCCCACCCTTTTTCCATCTGTCTGCCTACATCTACCTTCCCTCTTTTGCCGGCTATCACCCGTCTTACCCATCTCTCTCCTGCCTCTATACCTGTCTCCCTGTCTGCATGCCCATCTGTCTGCCTCTTTGTTTACTTGCCTGTCTGTCTGCTTGCCTTCTTGTCCACCTACTTTGCTGACAGTCTGTCTGTCTCTCTGCCTATATTTCTGTTTGTCTGTCTGCTTACTTATGTCCCTGCCTGCCCGTCTTGCGGGGATGCACAGACACGGACAAGCTGTTCTGGGACCGTCCTTCCGTGACGGGCAACTTCGATCCACAGTGCAACTGTTTCCGCGGGCCGCTGCTGGGCTGGCCCACGTTCATCTCGCACGAGTACCTACGCAAGAGGGACTTCCTCAAGGGCGGAGACCTCTACATCTTCGTCGAGTTTAACGGCGAGTGTCCCCCGTGCACGCACGCGGTGGTCCGCTCTGCACAAGATAAAATGGCACACTGTGCATTTCATTTTGGACTGAGCAGCCTCCTGATCCCCCAGAGATTCGATGAATTGTCATGAATCTTCTTGAAAAAGAGACTTCTGGTCACAATTGACTCTTCCTTGGTTAGGTCACCTATCAGTCTATCTACTGTATATATATGCACGTGTCTGCGAAAAGTGTACAAATAAGCATGCAGAGGTGCACACTGGGAATTACACACAGAGAGAAAGAGGAACACATGAATCAAAGAACACAAATTAGAGACATCGTATGCGTGAGAAGACATCTTCATGAGAACCCCTTTCTTTACCCCTCCAACCACAACACCGCAGCTTAACAACAAGGTCTCTCTTTCTCCACAGATCTCACTCACCTCAACAAGACGGAGGTGCCGGTCGCACCCGTCAACGCCATCGCCACCGGCGACGACGTCGCCGTTGACGACATCGTCGCCAACATCGACGCCGCCGCCGCCGATGTCATCGCCCCGCGGGAGCCGCTCGCTCCGATCTCGGGAGACGGCGCCGCCCCGGCTCGCGGGGCCGCCGGACGCGCGCCGATGGCGGAGAGGCTGGCGAGGTCACGGCGCCACGCCGACGACTCCGAACAGGCGCAGCGGCTGGGCACCTGCGAGCCGAACCCGTGCCGCAACGGGGGCCTGTGCCGGGTGGAGGGCGGGCGCGCCAGCTGCAGGTGAAAGCGACCGAAAAGAAATAGAAGAGTAATTCTAGATTTGAAGCTTTCGTGACTGCAAAGATTCATATTCTTAGGTTTTTTCGGTAAAGTCACGTAGGTAAAAACATTTAATTAATAACAGTAACATAAAAATAAAATAATATCATATAATATAATAATATAATATTTTTATTTTACTTTTATTAATTTAACATTTTTACCTACGTGACTTGACCGAAAAAACCTAAGAATGTGAATAGAGCAGTAACCGACCGACGTGCATGCCGGTGCTGCGTTCACCTTGTGGCACGCAGGGACAGCTGCTACCTCGGGGACGCCCTGGCCACGCTACAACGGGGCATTGAAATGGTTGAGATGAGATGGTGGTGCTACGATTTGTCGAGGAATTTAGGCAAGCGCCACTGTGCGTGCAAATCCTTGTCCTTAAGGATGAACCGAATCATCGATGTGAAATCACGATTCGCAGAGCGTGCCGAGAATCGCCGAAAGATTACAGCTACGAGAGGCACTACATTAGCCACAATGGCTTGACTCGAACCGTGAATTGTGGCAACTGAATCACAAAGAGTATGTCGTGTGGCATGCGTTGTGTGCTGTCGTGTCAGCTGGCATGCGTCGCAAACACACACGGCTGCGCATTGGTCCACACGCCGTGTCATTTGTTGTGTATTGTATTGTCACGTGTCGCATTGTGTGTCACGTGTTATGCCATGCACCGTGTGTCTCACAAAGATCCCCCTATAGCCATACACTATTGCAGCAGGTGCTGGTAGCCAGCATCTGTTCACAGGTCCGGTACGACAGACGAGGGGGCGGTGTGGCCAGCAACACGCCTGGCCGCCTTTGTCTCCCCAGCGTTAATGTTCACACATCGTAGGCCAAGTCGATCCAGGAAAGGGCCAGAACCAGTTAAAATAATTGCTATTGATGTTAGTCATGGCCGGGAATCCAACTCGGTTGTTACGGTTCTAAACGCAGCGTGCCAACTACTACACTGCTGCTCCCCACTGTGGATAAAAGACAAAGATCCCCCGTATAGCCCTAACAGACTGTTGGGGCAAGTGCTGTTAACGAGCACCTATGAAGGCTGGCACGGTACACGAGGTGGTGGGTGGCCAGCGCCACGCACGACCGTCTTTGTCTCCCATGTGAGTCGACCTAGGGGAGCCCCAGGACCGGTTCAGATAATACAATCGTCACCAGCGGGAATCGAACCCGGGTGCACCGAGTTCCCGGCACAGCGCACTAACCGCTACACTACAACTCACCCCCCCCCGTGCCCACTGTGGATCTCACGCACGCACGCAGGTGCCCTTCGGGGCGCGCGCTCTGGTACTCGGGCGAGCTGTGCGAGACGTCGCGACTGGGCGGTGCGCTGATGGGTGTCGCCCTGGGTGGCGTGACCACCCTGCTCATCACCTCGGTGCTCGGGGCCACCTTCCTGCGATCGATGAGGCGGCGGCGGCGGCAGGCGGCGTCAATCTGACGCAACAAATGGGGGGGGGGGGCAGCCGCGTGCACGAGGGAAAGAGGAGCCGAGGTGCAGAGAGAAAGGGATGAGAAGGGATGAGAGGGATGAGCGGGGAGGGAGGAGAGGCAGGGAGCAGGGAAGGAGGAGGGGGCGGGCGCTGCAGGGAGAGGTTGAGGTAGTGGCAGTGAAAGGTGACGTTTCTTAATTATGGTTTAGTTGATGACAATTTTAAATGCGGCTGAAAATGCTGGCGATGTAGATCTTCAACACATGTATACATGGCATTGATCAATCGCTGAATATTACATACTTTTTGCACAGTCTCGCTGTGCTTAGATTAGCGGTAGCGACGTCTTTTGTTTTATGGTCTACAATGAGTGCATTACATTATTATTAAATGCTTCTCAACCAAGTTCACATCGGGGGAGGTAATTTGCCCCATTGCCGATGGAGACGTTGGAGCATTGCAGTAAAAAAATCGGAAAATAAACATTCACCAACACGTGAACCTGATGTATGTTGAACTTATTTCGCACCGCACGGAGCCAACCGTGCTAATCGGATGAGCGGGGGAAAGCACAACAAAATAAACACAAAAAGCAGTTATGAAAAATAGTTTTCAATTTAGATTTAAAAGTCAATAGTTGCAGTGACTTCCTAATATCGGAAGGAAGAGCATTTTTGTTGGATGATTAGCCAAAAGCTGCTGTGAAGATGACCAGAGTTTGCATGATGGTTTATGCTCCAGCAAGGTATTGTGGTTCATTTGTGGCAAGCAATTTGTAATGAGTGCGACCTTCATTTGTATTCGTTCACCAAACGGAAGCCAATGCAGCTCAGCAAGCCCGGGCTGACACGGTTGGATTTTGCAAATAATTGTGTACAAGCTGCAGCCAGTGCCGGATTAAGCTAGTGTGGGGCCTTTCGCATATGTTATAAAGGGGCCCTAAATTAAAATAATATATACATTAAAACACAAATGTTTTACTTGCATTTGCTATACAGCCAGATAATACGACATATCGCTAACCTTAAACACCCAGCCTTCATAAAAGTTGAAGGCGGTATAGTACTATAGTAATAGAGCAAGTGCAGAATCGCTGAACCGGAATTGATAGCTTGACAACATGGAGCGCGGGGCCCTTGAAAGTGCGGGGCCCGTCGCATTTGTAGCTACTCGTGCTACGAGGATTATCCGCCACTGACTGCAGCTTGCTGTTTTTGCCATACATCCCGTAGAGTAGTGAGTTGCAATTGTTGATACTATGCTACACGCCACGGTGCTGGCGATGTCACCAATCAATAGTGGCCGAATGTGTCTTAGAGCCCCGATCTAAAAATTGCAGAATTGCAGAAACAATGTTTTAAAATAAAACAGAAGCAGCAGTCCTCCACGATTGGCGATCATCGACTTAGACTATGGACATGAGATGACCGACAGATGCACCTTCTGTGCTGCCCACTGTGCCACCTTGATGTACGGCCCCCTGGCGCTCCGCTCATTGTGAGCATCGCTCCACCACCCTTAATTGTTGTTGGAGGGTGAATGCATCAATTTGCATGTGTTAGATTAATGCAAATTACTGCATATGCTAATGACACGTGTATGCTCATTTAATAAAATATTGTGAAATATTTCACCAGTTGAATTGGTTCTCGAATCGGATTGTGGTGCCGAATCGTAACAATTGAATCACCAGCAGGGTGAATCATCACACCCCAAGCGGAAAGGTGAAGTCCAGCCCAAACGGGGATTTGAACTCGTCACCTTCAGTGAACTTGAGTGTTCTACAATAGTTACACCCAGATGGACACTTCAAGAATAATAACAATACAATTACACTGCAGAGTTGTGTATAAGGTGCGCACTGCACTAAGAACACTCCCAGCGGTGGATATGAAACCATCATGCGCGGTTCTGCACAAGAACTTTATTGAAAACGATAAAGGATTTCAAAAAGTGGTTATAACCCAAATGTTTTCGATTGCACCAACACGATTTTTAATTTAACACGCGTAGGTAAAGTACCCTTAGGTAAAGTACCGTACTCATAGCTTGGAATAAATAAGTAAACTCGTGTATGCACTGCATGTAAAAAGTGCGTCTGCAAACATTTCATTGGTGGCATGTACTCACTTTTCAAGTGAAATACCCTTTCATAGAAACACAAAAACTCACCGCACGTGTGATAAACACTTGCCTCATCACGGAAGGAAATATACAGGGTGGCCCATAATTACATTTGGACAATGGCACGGTGGTTGGTGGGCTGGACTATTAACCAGGTGACCCGAGTTCGATTCCCAGCGATGGCTAACACCAGTGGTCAGTGAAATCTGCATCGGTCCTTGGTGCAGATGTTGACGGCAGAAATTCCGAAGGATCATTATGCACGTTAGCTTATTAGATGTATTCCAGTTATAAGGCAGTGTAAATGACAAATGTGGCGAGTTTATTTTTGTTAAAACGCGACTATATACCTGGTTACAGCTAAAAACATTACCCATTGCAACCACCCATACATTTGACTTTCCAAACTGTAATTTGGTCGCAAGTTGACAGGCAAGTACTGCACAGTGTGCCATTTCATAAATAATTATCACGTAACTTAATTAGTCCAGTTGTTATGCCCCCCTTGGTATTTTCACAAGAGATGGGGAAAGTCTTGACGCCGATTGCAGGTGGCTCAGTAGTGCTAAAACACAAATAGCAGAGACGCGTGAGAGGGCACCAACTGATGCTGCATTCCCACGACCACTTTAAACCGAGCCGTCCCGGTTCATGGACCGGGCCAGTGGGCCGTGTGCAGATGGCCACGGCAGCCTGACACGGCCAAGCAAGCTGCGGTGAACTGCCCGTGGGCACACTCACGGGATCGACGCAGAAAGGAGATGCGACGTAGGACGCTTCAAACATTTCTAAATATGACTGCCTGGGATAGTGCGAGACAATTCAAGCAGGCAAGCCATTGAATGTTGATGGAAAACAATATTGCAATTAGGAAGAGGGGACAAGGGGGGATGAAGGAGGGCAAGGGCCGGGGGAGTGAGACCGTTCGGCCACAGCACCAGCACAAGAAGCGGAGCCTTACTGGCACGGCAATGGAAACACAGGGTGAGATCCTGGGTTCATATTTCCGTAACTAAACCGGATTGCCAGGTCACGAGAGTTGATAGTCTCATACGATCGCTGCCACGAAATAAAACCCCCATCATCATATTAAATGTTGTTTTACTTCATTGTTATCTATTGCATTCAGTCTCTCGGCGACATATGGTTATGCTGCCATGCAATGATCACTATTCATTCGAGCACATGAAAGATGTTTCCCGTAGTGTGGATAAACAGTTGCTAATACTAATAACAAGTGGATGCTTATCTGCACTCTGCTTGGCTCGAAAGTCGGGGACGCAGGGAATTTGAAAGTCACAATCCTTACGATTGCGATTGCAAGTGCTCACCACAGCGCCCCCTGGCTGAACGAGAACTTATAACAGTGTGGATGGTGCCAACCGCTCCACACGCAAATTTCACACACGACACATAAACTTTAAACACAAGCGTCACACGGGTGTCACACACAGGCACACAGCACACGTGACACACACGTGATGCACACGCGACACACACGTGCGACACACAGGGGTGACACACGCATGGTGTGCGACTCAGAGCAGCGCGCAGGCCCGGAACATGAGCAGGCCGTGTTGGGGCCCCACGGTGAGCGGCACGCTCTCGCCGGCCGACACGAACACCACGCTCCCTCGGCCCAGCGCAACGGCGCGACCCGCGGCCTGAGCCTGCGCCTCGCCCCGCACCGTCAGCACGATGCTCGCAGAGTCCAGTGCGCGCAATGTGTACGAACGCTCGCCAGCCGGAACCTGGCAGAGATGCGGGGGGGGGGGGGTAGCGGCAATGGAGGGGAGAATGTGAGCGAAAAGGGGGGTTGAGCAAATAAAAACTGCACCATTACACGTGCCACAATGTCCATTGATTCACGGTTACATGTTATTTTGAAGAGTTACGTACGTAACAATTACATTCATTTACTTAGTACCACTCGTGACCGTAAGGTTGACAAATCCATGGCATACAACATATGCGAATCGAAAATAATCCGAGCTTCAAGGGCACAATCCGATGCACGAATTACGGCAGACGAATCGATTATTAAATCGCCGAATCAGTGCGAGGGCAAGCACCTCGATACGGATGACCGTGAAGTCCGGCACGGGGGGGTCGTAAACGAGGGCGTGGCGGTCCGAGGGGTCAGGCCGCGCCGGGAACAGCTTGGAGGCGGCGGGCGCCGGCGCGTAGTGCAGCATGCCGCACAGCGTGTCCACGTCGATGAACTTGGGCGTGAGTCCCGCGCGAACCGTGTTGTCGGAGCACGCCATGCACTCGATGCAGTCTGCGTCGGTGTCACGCGGGGGCGGTCCCGGGTCAATGTTGAATGACAAACGCCAGAGGGAAAAGTGTCCCTCTTTTCTTTGCTTTTGCAAAACAACAAGAACCCCGGTAGAAGGTACAGACCGCAACAAGGGGGCCTACAGGCGCGCCCCGAACTCAGCACTCCCGGGTCCAAAGATGGGCGGAGGAGATTGGTGGAGCATCGGTTATTATATGGGAGGTGGGGGTAAGATAAGGGAAGAGGTACAAAGGTAGGGGGGGCCTACAGGCGCGCCAAGTGAACTTCCCATCAAAGGTCCCGCGGGGCAACTATTAACTTCTGTCCATCCCCCAAAGGGGGCAGGGGTGAGAAAAATGTCTCTTAGAATAAACAATTAAGTACCACAGCAAGACGGGTTTCAACTAAAAGTCCACACAACACAATTTGGATCTATATAGTGTTGACATCAGGGGCAGGGAACCTTTGGATTATTGAGAGACCAAACCACTAAACACACCTTTCGCAGGCCACACGTTGGCACGCAGCTTAGCGTTGTCCACTAATTACGTGAAAGTTCAAATGCGTTGTGATTAAGGGCGCTAAAATTGGAGCAGTGTTGCCAGGTTGAAAAGTGTGGGCCCGTAGGTTCGCGACACACACTATGAACTTTCATACGTCGACACGGCTTGGTTTCACAAACAAGCTCAACATACCGCCATCTCCTGGCCACTTCACAGAGGCCAGCAGGTTGTGGAAGCCGTATAAATCAGCGTGATCCACCAACCCTTGACATCCAAGAAGTTAGATCACAGGCATGCACCACCACGCCCAGCTCAACCAAGTGCAGAACTCTTTACCTTCAGCTTCCATCATCATCATTATCATCAGCAGCAGCTATCCTCTATCCACTGCTGGAATAAGACCTCGCTGATTGGTTGCCAAGCTCTCTAACTGTTGCGTGACCCGGCGACCGGTATGACCTCGAGAGCCGCACCTCCGGACAGGTAGGCGTGAGGCTCGTTAGCGCCCAGGAACATGGCTTCTCCGGGCTGCAGCGTGATGTGGTTGAGGAAGTAGATGACAAAGCAGCCGACATCAGCGGGAAACTGGGAGTGCAGACGAAGGAGGAGGGGCCCGAGACTCGATGAGGTGTCCTTGCCCTCGGCGACTGTGGGCACACACACGTGAGCACGTGCACACACACACACGTGAGCACGCGCACACACACACGCAGGCGTAAGGCACGCGCAGTAACCACCACCAGCTACTGCCAATTGGTGATCACAAAACCACGATGCTTCGGCCAGGTGAGGAACACTCTTGTTCTTTCATATTGCAAGATAAAACTGTGTGCCTTAGGTACAGATAGGCACAAATACACATACACCAAGACACGAAGGCACTCACACACAGAGACATTATGACACAGATTAGCCAAAGTCCTCATGAGTTCCTGCCCATTGAGTGTAGGTGAGGCGCTCATCCCCACTCAGTTTCTCAACAGGACGAGCGGTAAAAAAAATTGTATTTTACGTTTCATCTTCCTTTACGCCTCTTGGCAATCGCTCAGCGCTCTCAAACGTACGTCGCCAATTGTGATTGCGATCACAACAGCGCTTGACCTATTCTATCTGCACCTTCTGCAGTGGCTGGAGCACGCGTGCGTGCGTACGTGTGCGCGTGCGCACGTGCACGCACCCGTGCCCCCCGCGCCCGGCGCCATCTCCCGTACCGTCCTTGGAGATGCGCGCCACCAGGCCCCCGAGCTGCTCGGCGAACAGCCGCTTGTCGCACGTCATGACGGCGGAGAAACAGCGTTTCAGCGCCGCCGCCGCCACCTTCGCGTCGTCTCCCACGCCGCCCTGCAGCTCCGCGGCCGCCCCCTCTCCCACCACGGCCCGCAACTCGGGAACGTCTGCCGGCAGAGAAATGCCACGGCACGAGGTACCCTCGTCACCGGACGATCGTGTGGTCACGGCCTATTGCTGAAGTTCCAGGATAAAAAGAGCTTAAAATTGCGTAAAGAAGGCACGCTTGGTGAGGTGCATGCTTGGAATTACAATGACAGACGGAAAGAGAAACAACATGGATACGAGAACATATCCAGGTTAAAGGCATAGTTTTTGCTATGACAGAACATCATGGCCTATGTCATTCATCATTCATGCAACAGAGGCGAGCAATGCACAATACCATACAACCCCCCCCCCCAACCTCCTTTCTTGCCTGTACAGCCCACCACAGACAGCTCCACCAAAACCAGGATGAGCATTGTAGACAACCAATTGCAGTCTGCCTCGGGATACAGTCAACTGCCCCATATGAAGTACTACAAACGATTTCATTTACACAATCGTTTTTGTACCTACAAAGTTAAAATCGCACCTCATCCATCTGTCCCCCTCCTCGTCGTTAATGATTTGCACGGGGAAAGAGGCTCCGGTCAAGAGAGCGAAAAGTGAAGTGCGATACCCGGGCCAGCGGGATTTGGGAGTGCGGCACAAACCCGCAAGCGACCTTTGTAAAATGTTGCGCAGAGTTTCCGTGAATGCACACACCCCCAGCGCTCTTGGGAACAAGCCGTGTGCGTGTAAACCTCGGCGCTGCATGGGTGCCAAGTTACCGCACGTGCGTCAAAACTCTCAATTCCGCGACAGGATATATTCTGTAATTCCATTCCTACCAGATGCAAACCAGATAGAAACGTCCGCTTCTGAGTGAAAGGGGGCCGTTGTGTGTTAACCACAAGTGGCCTCTGATGGACTGGGTGAAGGTTTTTTTTTCAATTATACAAAAAAAAATGTTTGCCGCCAGCTGTTTGGGAAGCAGCCAGCAGCGATGCATTAAAGGCGACGCTTAATGCCTCTTTATAGAGAGGTGCATTATCCGATGTTGGCAACAGTTAACATGAAATGCAACGTGATTATTTTGGTGCTGGTGCGTCAACGTTAGTTCATTCAATGCAATGCCACCACCTCAAATAACCAGGGTTGTAAATGAGCAGCATCGACACTATTTAAGTGAAACAGAAGGATGATACGTGATCACGAGGTGTGATGACTTCCGACCCCTTTGGTCACGATAACGTCTTAACCTTATAGGTCGTTTTGTGCTTTCTTTATTGTTCACCTTAACGGAGCAGAAGGCAACACCGCACCCTCAAAGCACAGACGAACACTACGGCTACAGCTGCATCCGGAAGCACATTTCTCAATCGCAGCACTGCAGGGATCACTCACTATGTAGGAAATCCAGGATTTCCTGTGTCGGGCGGAATCCGCACAAGCCCTCGAAGGGTGTGAGGGCGATCGCCATCTCGGGCTTGTGGTTGGCATCTGGGTAGTGCTGAGGAAACTTGGCGTGAAGCTCTTCGGCGTGAGACTGCCCGGTGGAGATAGGCAAACATACATACACGGATCATAACAACAACAACACAATGAGGCATTACATTATTAAGCAGCGTGGTTTCATGCCACGGTCAAGAGTAAATCTTTCAGCCAGTGCCGATGATGCCACTCCACTTTGTTATCAGAACCTTTCTTCTGTTAGAGATTCCCAAACTGTTGCAGTTGACGAACAACAATAAATGTTCTTAGTCTTGTCATCGCCACCCTCTAGATTGTTATACAGTCAACAAGTCCGTAGAGGACACATCTTACAGCCTCATCGCTTCCCCTATGTGGCTTTAAGTCTTCCACTAGTCTGCAAAATTCTGGGTCCCACTCCAATGGCTGTCTCGATAACCTGCTCTACGCCACCTTGGACACTTGTCCCACCCATCACTCTCACATTCCTGCCAACATTTGCAATGCTTTCCTCTCATTTTATATTCACAAATTTCCAGTTGCATCCCCTCTCCATGGAATTTATAGCATCCTAGCAACAGATGCCTGAACTCAAGAGACCAAACAGTTATTTTGCCGTTTACGAATTCCCTAACAAGATCTGCTTCCCTCGCACGCCCCATGCCTCACCTTGTTGGGGTGCGCCTGGATGGACAGCGCCATGTTGACGGACAGCACCTTGAAGAGGAAGGGCAACTGATCGCCGAAGCGATCCCTGACCTTCGACCCCAGTGAATCTGGATGAGCTGCAATCCACTGCGACAGCATGGGCGGCTGCACTCGATCATCCCGGATCTGTGCATCCCCCTTCGGGTGGGTGCCCATCCACAGCTGGCGGCGACGGCAGTGCCGGGGAGAGTAGTGGAGGAAGATTAAACAAGACAGCAGACATGCTCGGTGCTTGACATTTCTCTCGTGAATTTGTATTGGCTCTTCTAGCCTTGAATGTCTAAAATGAATCGTGAGAAACGAGCGTGAGATATGAAGAGGCCAAGCCATATCCTCCTCCACCTTGTGTCTGCCGCACACATATATGAAGGGGCGACACTTACACGTCCCTATGGCGACACCGCCTATGTATGTATGTATGTTGAACATCTTTCGCAACGTACGTATCCAACCGTGCTAATCGAAGGCGCGGGAGAAGGACAACAAAACACGTAAATCAGTTCTAAAGAAATGAGTTTTCAATAAAAATTTAAAACTGCATAGCTCCAGTGGCTTCCTAATATCGGAAGGAAGAGCGTTCCAAACGGCCGCAGAAGCTCATAGGAACGCGCGCCCATACAGCGACCCCCTTTGCTTGATGTCTACGCCCAAAGAGACGCTGCCGGTGATGCCGATGGTCCCTCACCTCGGCGTAGGGCTGCCCGGGCTCGACGCGCTGGGTGGTGTCGCTGGCCGCCACGAGCTGCGCCACCTCGCTCGCCAGGCCCAGCTTGCCCCAGGCGTACTGCTGCACGGCGCAGCGTAGCGGGAACACTGTCAGGTGAGACGGGGAGTGGTAAGCAGGCTCGTTCAACCACAGCCATCTTCAACCCAGCAACGCAAAACGACATTCAACTGGAATCATGTTTTAACAAAGCTAAGCATAAACTTAGCTTGGTCTCAAAAATGTCACTTAACTTAAGCTCACAATGAAGCTGAGATGAAACTCACAGACCTTTAACTTAAGCGACGCATAAACCTAAACTTGGATTCAACTCAATTACATTTAAGCTAGTATTCAACTTGCAGCTTCCCCTTAAACTAAGCTCAAACCCAAGCCAAGATTCGTTGCAGTGTTCATTTCAATTATGTTACCAAATGTTGAATTGTAGCCACAACTAAGCTTACGTTTTAAGAAGTATCTCATGCATGCATCTAGAACTTTTACACAAGGTATATGTTATGTCAATCATTATATTACAATGTAGACTGACGTTAACCATATGTAATGATTACCACAATGGTTATTTGGAATTAACACAATATATAACGTCATTAAGTTGGTATTTAAGTAAATATACGAAACTTGTTTCCAGTAGGTTAGGTTGATCCCGATTCTGACTTGTAATGTGTCATTATCATATTCAGTGTTTGTATTGCATGAGCAGTACTCTATTATTTTTCACCCCTAGCATATAACAAGTGTACCCTGAAAGGACCACATCTCATACAAGCCCCTAATCTTACTCCGGTCATCGCGATCGTTTGACCATGAGGGCACCCATTATGCTGCCTGTCTGTATATCCACCACCTCACAATCCCATTCATCGTTTTCATTTCGTGATCACGATTCGAATTCAGAATAATTTTTGCCATTGAATCATGTACCGCATTCACTAGAGCCTCTAGTGAATGCAGTAAAGGATCCAATTATATACATATTATATGAACGTAAAAACGTATTCTTAAGACACTATTCGATTTGAGTACGGTGTGCACTGTGTGTACTGTTTGTGTACTGCTTAAGCAGCTTCTGTTTGGCCAGATAGAGGGGACTAAACAGTTGCAGTACGGGCTGGAGAAGAGATGGACTGATGTGGTATTGAAGGATGTGGAGCTAATCAGATTTGCCGATGACTGGTACCAACTTAACTATTTGTTACACAGACGATCCCGTTGAGAAAAATCTATATTGCAGAAAACGAGTACATGGTGCTCAGGAATATAGCATTGCACAACCAATAAACGAGGTATTTAACAGTTGTAAACAAAACACACCAATTTAAAGAATACAGTGCAAATATGACAGCAAGGGGTACCAAAAAAGGTTAGGTATAGGTGCAAGTATGCTCATGAAAGATGCTACTGGGCCGTGAGAGGCAGGCATCCAATAACAGCGGAGGGGGGAAGAGCAGTGCTCACAAACGCAGCAACATGGTACTGTGGAGAGCGCATCTGCCAGTCATTTCAGTCAACTCATAGGTCTGTCCTGTGACCTACCGCAAAAACACACTACCACAACCACGCAACGTCTACTTCACTCAGTGGACGTTACAAGCCCCGTGACGTTATTAGCAAGAGCTAGGCCATTGTGTGCCGGCGTCACGACTACAAATTTGTTCAATTACACCGCAAATTCATCACTCAATAACAGTGGCTTAACTTTCGATTTAAATTTCGATTTAAAGCTTTCGTGACTGCAGGGATTCATCTTCTTGGTTCTTTCGGTAAAGTCACGTAGAAGGGAAGTAATAAAATAATAAAAATAAAACACAATAAAATAATTCTCACGACGTTTCGGCCACAACGCAAGTAGCCGTCCTCAGGTGGAGAACAGGTCCGTCAAGTAGACAGAGTCTGAATGGCACGCTCCAGGCTTGGAGCGACTATTTATGCTGGGATGGAGGAGCGAAGAGCGTCTTGACAAAATAATTTGCATATCAAGAGGCTTAACTACACGATCAGCTCAGGGGGTGTGCGGAAATCAGGCAAGTGTGGCCCCAACACTTGATCTGCGCACTTTGCGGAAGCCAAACGTTGCTGCTCCACAATTGAAATTAACATGTGGAACGTAAATTAAAGCATTTCCATAATTTGCTTTAATTTAAACCGCGTTTTAATGTGTTGTTATGTTTCCACTGTTGCAAACAAACCTCATGGTGGGTGTGAAGCTTTGGCCACCAGGGGGGGGGGCAAGTCACCCCCTGCCCCCCGAGCTCGCTACGTTCCTGCCTCAATGGGGGACCTCTCTCTCACACACACACACCAACAACAACAACCATCGTCCCTCCTACTGCGACACAACTTAGCAAGACGATGCCGACAAAGAGTCTTTGCTTGGCCAACACGTGGGATGAGGCATCACAAGCCGTAAGCGCCCTGGTGACAGCCACCACCACCAACTTCGTGGCGAACGGCGGCTGCTGCTGTTGTTGTTGTTGGGATGTGACGCTAGATAAATGCACAGTGTATGTATGTACATTGTAATGTACACACACACACGTCAACACACGTGTGCGTGTGTGTTGACGGTGGTGTAGTGGTTAGAGTGCTGCGCTTCGAACCCGGCGACCCGAGTTCAATTCCCGCTCACGGCCAACATCAGTGACGATTATCTCAACCGATTATCTGAACCGGTGCTTGGCCTCCCCTAGGTCGACTCAGCCTCAAATGAGTAGCTGGTGCGGTGCGTAAAACATAGCCACTGGGGAGACAAAGGCGGCCGGGCGTGGTGCTGGCTAACAGCACTTGTCCCAACAGGTTATACGATGGGTTGTCTTTGCCTTGTGTGTATGCGTGTATTGATGTGCGCATTAATTATGTTTGTCAATCGTTAAAAGTATAATTTGCCTCGACAAGACAGATCCCGTAGCGGCCTAGGCAAGCCCCCTCGTCGCCTAGACGCTCCGCCGGGTCTCCCTCGTCTCTTCCGGCAGAGCACTCCGATTGCACGGGTCAAGACTGAATTCGGTCAAAACTGAACTCACAAATGCAACGGCGCGCAGATGACGCGACTGCGAGCACCACATGTGAACGATAACACACAGCATTGTACTCGTAATAATAATAAATAATAATAAAGTTGTTTTATTGAATGCAAGAGATTCACCTTTAATGTCCTCCATCACGAAGTCGCAGCGACTGCTCCACGGTGCCGAGACGCCGCCTCCTCCTCCTTGACGTGCAGGCGCGTTCCACGTGACACGGTGACCCCCCCCCATCCCCCTCCCAATCCCCCCCAACCCCCCCCATCCCCCCCCCCATTCCCCCCCCCATTCCAACCCCCCTCAACCCCCAGTCCCCCTCCTTCACCCCCCATTCCCCCCTTCCCCCTCCACCCCCCCATTCCGCCAACCTCCACCCCCATTCCCCCCCTCCACCTCCCCCATTCACCCCCCTCCACCCCCCCATTCCATCCCCCCCATTCCGCCCACCTCCACCCCCCCCCCAGTCCCCCCCTTCACCCCCCTCCACCCCCCCAGTCCCCCCTTCACCCCCCTCCACCCCCCCCTTCACCCCCCTCCACCTCCCCCATTCCCCCCCTCCACCCCCCCATTCACCCCCTCCACCCCCCCACATCCCCCTAGACCCCCTCACATCCCCCCACTCCCCCCTCCACCCCCCCACTCCCTCCACTCCACTCCCCCCTCCACCCCCCCCCACACCCCTCTTCCACCCCCCCTCCCCTCCCCATCGTTCCCCAAGTGAAACATCTCAAATTGACTCATGGGGAAACACAAAGATGGGTGCAGGAATTACATGACCAAAACAAAACCTTTCGGTTTTTAATCTCATTTAATGTAGATGTGGCGCAATGTGTCCATGTACACAACGTGAACAACACTCCCGAACTGCGTGTGCAGAGCCAATCGAATTTGACAGCAGACACAACACCGAAGCAGCTGACACACTCTCTGCAGCGTGGCGACACTGCACTGACGATCCCCACTCAGGGTGAGGGACGTACTCGCTTGGCAGCTTGGACATTCGAGTTTCGCTGTGATGGCAATGCCTCACAAGACAAGTAGAATACACCATGGGTAGAGTTACAACATTGCTTTCATTACACAAGCAGTTCTTATAGGCCGCGCGTTAAGGATGTTCAAGACAGAAACAAGGGGTGACCAGCTGGCGTAAGGGTCAGACACACCTCCGATTAGCACGGTTGGCTACGTACGGTGCGATAGAAGTTCAACACACGTACGCTGAGCCGGCAAAGCTGATATATTGGGTCCAAATCTGGGTTTCAGCTGCCTGCGATTAAAGTGGGGCCTCAAGTTTTAGTGAGCTGATGTTCTCAACCTGGTCATCAATCGCTGCACAAATAATCCACGACTTAATTTTCCAAATTTCTAGCTGTGAGAAGGAAACAACGTAGAAAAGTGCAGCATCCACGGTGTGGAGTAAAGGTCATTTTAAATGCCCTCTGAATCAGTTGTGTGTTATCCCCTTCTGTGGCTCCGTTCTCGAGCACACTGCTGCTCTGCCAGAGTTGCGGATGGACACTGAAGCTCGCGGATAGAACAATTTCCATATGAATTCGAGAAGACGAAAACGATCTGAAAGAAGCTGCTGTAAACATACACAAGTGATGTGTGTGTGCAGTGCCGGATTATCCTAGGCGCACAAGTAGCTGCAAATGCTACGGGCCCCGCACTTGCTCTATTACTAAAGTACTATACTGCCTTCAACTTTTATGAATGACTGGGTGTTTAATGTTAGCTATGTGTTGTATTATCTGGCTGTATACCAAATGAAAAAATACAATTACTTTACTATGCAAGTAAAAAAGAAGTGTTTTAATATTTGTGTTGTTTTATTAAGGGCCCCTTTATAACATACTACAGGCCCCGAACTAGCTTAATCCGGCACTGTATGCGTGGCGTTATATCTCTTGAGGGTTGTCACGTTTTGCGGGTATAAGCTCACAAAGCCTCGTCGCTGTGACCGTTTACATCTCAGCATGTTTACATCTTGTTGTGCACAGTATTATTAATAGACATTACTCAAGAGACACGTGGGCCGGATTCACTGGTAAAAACAAAGTGTCGACCTCAACTGCAATGTTACGGTGGCTCAAGAGAGCAGCCACAAGGGTTTATTTAACATCTCCCTACAGAGTGGTAACGCGACGTGTAAACTCTCAATGCTCACGGAGTTATCAGCAGTCATTTACTGTAAAATAGGCGACACGTAACGCGACTGTGAAAAACGGTGCACAAATCACAGCACACAAGTGGCCCAATGTGTACGAATATTTTTTTTAATTAAAATAATCCCAATTTTTTCTTCTTTTTACTGTTCAATGGAAATCCAGTGTGTGATTATCGTTATTTGGCTCAACCAAAACAGCCGCATCTAATTCTAGATTTGAAGTTTTCGTGACTGAAAGGATTCATACTCTTTGGTTTCTTTTTAGCCGCATCTAGTTTGGCCTGTGCGGCCCAATCGCACGCTGGGAATAAGTGAGAATGAGGCGCCACTCAGTGAGGATAGCTGGGCACGGTGACTTTCGCTCCGTAAATATTGCTACGCACTAACGGAAACAATGTATTCTGGGAAAGTTTAAAACAAACAAAAACCCCGCAAGATACCAAGTTAATATCTGCACGAAAAAAAATGTTCTAATATAGCTCGTGTCTTTATTTAAAAACCTCTTTGTCAGTTTAAGCTGACGCCGACAGAGAGATAGATGTATGACCCCTTCATATAATCGAACCTACACAATATGTAAAGAAACAATGGCTTTTGTATCATTTCAGAAATGAAAGTACATCAATTGACACTTATATGTGCTTAGGTGCTTGATGAGAAGGTTTTAAGTCGAATTCTCGATCGGGTATCCAATCAGCCCAGCATCCCATTCACAGCACGATAAAATGAGTATCACTTTGTGGCAAGTGAATTGTGGTCATCCCGTGTAGAAACTGGCCCCTGCCATGGGAATGTGGAATTTCCACCTCTGGCTATGGGCCACCTACAGAAGTGAATGCCATACAATGCTCGTTTGAGCAGGAAGGAATTTAATTTTAACGAACAGTAGAACAACGTTCAGCTAAACAGCAAAGCATTTTCTGGGAAAAGGAAAATAATTCCCATTAATAAATGTTACAAAATTAAAATGAATCCACAGGAAGTGTTTGCACTTCTGCATGCATCTCATTTGATGTCGCCCCTACATCTTACACTGTATTCCCTCTCCACAAGCCATATGACGATTCACCCCTTCAACGATTCTATTAATTGCTATTATTCAGCTTCACGGTTCAAATAAATAATCGATTATTCTTCGTCGCGTTTGCATCGTTGTCCGTATGTTTTTGCATGTAGCCTCTTATTTGTTCCATTAGCCTAAAGGCATGCACATAAACATATAATATGTATCAATGTAAATAGTAAATTTCTAGATGCACAACGCAATGCACTAATCCTGAGTACAAGAATTGAATGTAGTTCATTCATCAATTGCTAGTTGCCTCCTCTCCATCGCAATCATTACAATTTTGACCTCCTTCCCCCTCATTTACCTTCTCCCATTATTGCCCATTAACAACAACCACCATTCGCCACTTTAGCGGTGGCGACGTCACTACGACGCTCGTGCCAGGCTACGTGCACTTTGAGGCCGCGTGAAGTGTCGAAGGCTCGCCGGCTGAACTGAAGTTCACGGGACAGGACCAGGTGCCGTGGGTTGACCGAGATGACTTGGGTGACCCAAGGCGCCGATCGATCCCCACTCTCCGCCTCTCACTCGGGGCGAGATGGTCGAGACGGCGAACACGGCTTCCCTGCGATCAGTGCTTGGCGGTGTTGAGCCACGGGAAGGAGAACACGTGCCGGCTGGGTGCCTCCCCTGTGCTGGAATCGGCCAGATGCGGATCCAACGCAGCTTGAGGCTGGGGAAGTGGGAGACGGGCAGATGGGGAGTGGGAGATTAATAGCGGGAAACAGAACTTGCAGTAGGAACTCGGAGGTAGCTGGCTGGCTCATGGGCCAGAGTCAGCAATACCGAGATCCTGGAATTTAATCCGGGTTTAAGCTACACTGATGAAACCCAGTACTCAAGAGGATGATGACAATTTGAGAATGGTGACGATGATAACACGATGATTGTGACGTGATGAACTTTATACTGTGATGACAATGATTACGCCGACAACAAACAACGATAGCCCCCGACGGTGGTGATGCGTTGACGTACCTCCCCGTCTTCACGGGGGGCTCGCGTCCCTTCCCCCGTCGCCCCCTTGACCCCGCTGGGCCCCGCCTGCACCCCGACTCCAACGGCGCCCTGCTCGACTGAGTCGTCCGCTTGCCCATCCTCCCCCTCCGTGTACACCACCTCCACCTCCTCCACCAACACCTCCTCGTCCTCCTCCTCCTCGTCTCGCTTCTCACCTCCGCCTCCGCCACTCGCTGTGAGAAGCACGGGGAAGCAGCTGACACTGGGGAGTTTGTCTCTGGGGAATAGAAACACACTGGAGACAACTAAAGCTTTGAGGCGGCTGACACGATCGATGGCTAGCGGTGGAGACACCCCCAGGATAAGCGGCAATAAAAATGCGATATAGCTGATACTGGAGACATCCGACACTGAGAATCAGTGGCCAGCGTGAACAGCTGGCAACAGAAACACAGATCATTGTTACCAACGGCTGTGTGAAATCCATCGCTGGATGAAGGCCTGGCAACATATTCACCCTCCACCGTGGTCTCGAGATGCCGTAAGTCCATTCCGCTCCTGCACAGACGCTTATTGCGTCGTTCCATCTCTGGCAGTGCTCGCTCGTTCGGCTGCTGTTCCATCGCCACCAATTCCGTCATCCCTTACAGCGAAGGGAATACGGGCGATGGACGGGAGAGGTGAGACCATCAGGTCTGCTACGGCGAGGGGGGGGGGGACGTGACCGTGCTCTACCCACTGCTCAGGAAGGTGATCCTCCTCAGCAGGGCCTCCTCCTGCTCGAAGCTGGCCATGAATCGGTCCATGTTCTCGAAGCCCGGCTCCATCTTCTGGATGTGGGTCGCCTGGGACGACTCGATGATCCTGCGTGGAGACACACGGCCGGCATCGAGAAATGGGCCAACCTCCTAACCCTCACCATTAGAACCTCATTTGCCACCCTGCTTACCCCGAGCTCTCATATTCTGACGGTGCATTGTCTTTGAGTTGTGCGCCTTTTGGCGTCATTTGGTCCAACCCATGTGAGACTAGACTCTAAGGAAAGCTGTCTCGGGTGTGGACCAATCAACTTCAAGGACAGTGCACATTATCAGTGTTATGTTTTTTGTTTGCATTATGACTGCAGGTATTGTGGTCTATGCAAACATGACTCCTTGTAAAAAAAGTCGTCAGTTTTGTTGCCAGATAGAAGGGTAAAAACCCAATTATCTCCTAACCCTCGTCACGTCGTCTCACCATCAACAGCATCATCGTCGTCGTCGTCATCAGAATTATTGTTGGATCACCACTCGCGTCATCACGATTGACATTATTGTTTATTGATGACCGTTAGCAGTGCCGTGGTGTTGCTCTTTCTTGTCTCCCTGCCCTGACCAGCCCCCACCACCCCCTACCCCGCCCCACCATTTCACCCTTTAAATTGCATTTAGACGCTATATAGTTGCATTTTTTTTTCGGAATTGTCATTTGTTGAGTGTCATCTCCGTCGTTGTAGTTATCACACTTATTGTTACGTCATTGTGAATAATCTTACAGATCTATGACATCACTATGATCATCACTAGCAGCAGCGTTATAATCACATTACATCATCATCACCATCGTGATTATTATTTTATTTGTAGTCTTTCTCATTATCATCATCATCATCATTGTCATCATGACTATCCATTACCAGTATTATTATGGTCATAATCATCATCATTTAAAAAAACACTTAAGATACACTTACTTTTGAATGAGTGGCTTGGCATTCTGATAAGAGAGAAAACACACACAAAATTTGAAGACGCAGTCAATAAGTTTTGTTGGATGATATTGATACAATAAATACTTGCAAAGGGTACCATCAGGGATTAGAAAGGTACAACACAATGCTACTGAGGAAAAGACGAACATAAAATAAGTAACGTCGAGGCGATATATTTACGCTGAGTTACACACATACCCGGACACACATAGTTCAGAGAACAAATTCGAGTTACAGAGATCATACTGCCTGCAAAGCAGGGTAAGGGCACTTTGGGCAGCAGTGAGAAGACATCGACCGCGGAGATGAAGCGATGACGAGATCGGCTCATGTGCAGGACTGTGGTGGATTGTAGAGATAGGTGGGTTTGTTATAAACTAAACTCTAAAAAAAACTATTTTTATTTTGCCAGGTAAGGCCCACTGAGCTCTATAGCTCTTCATAAGAAGCGAACTGGCCACATAATGAGAGCTCGATCATGTGTCTCATCACGTGGTAATGTATATCAGTCAAATGCTCTCAACGCATGTTTCTAAATATGGAGAGAAAACAACGAAGGACCCGGAGATATATCCACGAGACCACGGAAAGAGACGTGCAAACTCCAAATACACAGCAGGCGTCAGGGTCGGGATCGAACCCACGACCTCCTGCACAGCAGGCGAGGGAGTTAACATCTCATAGCCACCGCGGCGACCCAGGTCATGCGTTACATCCGGTGACTGTGCAAGGCGGTGACGGCTTGTGGTGGCCTTCATTCCACAGCGGGTAGATCATGGCTGATGACCGTGACCTCGCATGGTAGGCATGAGCCCTGTGGTGAAAGGAATGCAATTGGACCCCCCCCCCCCACTTCCCCACCGCTTGCCTTACCCCCCCACTTCGTAGCTCGGCGCGTGGGACGACTCGGTGCGGTTGGACAGGCCAGCACGCTCGACAGCGTCACGGCTGCTGGCTGATGATGGTGACGACGACGAAGATGTTGTTGTTGTTGTTGAAAGATTGAGAAGACGCCGCCGCCGCTTACTCACCTGCAGGAAGAGTGCCATCTCGGGCTCCTCCATGGACTGCAGGGCGTTCTCCACGAGCTTGGAGGCTACTTCCAGGTGCTCGCCGTACTGCCGCATGTGCGTGCGCAGGCGCTGCATGCGCTCGTCCTGTTCGCGCGTCACCGCCTGCAGCATCTCCTGCTTGCGGTGCTCCAGCACGGCGTACAGCCCGTCAAACTGCTCGCACAGCATCTGCTTCTGGCGGCGGCTGTTCGCCTGCGAAAGAGGTGGGGGGGGGGGGTGGCGGTGAGGTGAAAGGTCGAAGGAGAAGTTGCAGGAGATGGAAGAGTCAACACAGGATGGCTGCTTGCGTTGTGGCCGAAACGTCGTGAGAATTATTTTATTATGTTTTATTTTTATTATTTTATTACTTCCCTTCTACGTGACTTTACCGAAAGAACCAAGAAGAGAAAAGTCAACACAGGGGTTCCATAATGGCCATGTTGGAAGTGCTGAGCTCGTACAGATGAGATTCTGAGTTCAAGCACTAGGTCTGGGTTTCTTGGTGGATTTGTAATGACATTGATTTGGCAGTGATGGGATTTGGCAATGATGGGATTCTGGGTTGGAGTCCTGGGTCTGGGCGTCTTTTTTTGGCATTCTCATGAGTTCAGAATGGCTCTGTCCGAGACACTGATGATATTCTGGGTTTGAGTCCTGGGTCTGGGTGTATCTCTCGGTGGATTCATAATGTCCGAGTCAGAGTTACTAAACAGCTTACCACTGAGATTCTAAGTTTGAATCCTGGCTTTGAGTGTGATCTAATTTTCTTGTAGACACTAAGTGACAATGCTTTGTCACCTAATTTGGATATTTTCTTGCTCTGCAAATTTAAATTATCGGCGAGATGTTATCTGCCTTGCCTGGTATGCAGGAGGTCGTGGGTTTGATCCCAACCCTGACGCCTGTCTATTTGAAGTTTGCATATTCTTCCCGTTGTCACGTGGTTTTTTTCTCCAGGTCCTTCGGTTTTTTGCTCCACATTTAGAAACATGCATTTAGATTATGTGGCTGCTATAAATTTCCACATGATAAGCCACTTCTTTGAGCTATCATTTGTGGCCAGGTCGCCTCTGATAAAGAGCTAATAGTTCAGTGGGCTTTACCTAGTAAAATAAAAAGTAGTTTTGTTGTGGTATCCCTGTGGCTAGGGCATGCGAAAAATTACATTACTCCCTAAGGGTGTGGCTTAAAAAGGTGACTTGAAGGGATCTCAATGGAATCTCTGATATCTCCTTTCGCGGAACATTAGCGCATGGGGCAAGGTGCTGCTTACTGCAAAAACCTCCAGACGAATTATTCTTTTTTTTACGACGCGAAGCCAAGCAGAGCAGAACTTTCGAACGAAAAAATTCTAAGATTACAAAAGAAAAGACAAACGCGTTTCCGAGACGAGTCGGCAACGCCGAATAAAACGTGGACTGCGACCGCACCTCCAGCGCCTTGCAGGTCTCCTCCATCTGTCCGATGACCGCCTGCACGCGGTCGTTCCCGGCGACGAGCAGGGCGATCCCGTCGCTCAGGTCGCCCTGCGCGTGGCGCGCGACCGGCAGAAATGGGGTGGGTGTGAACGGGGGTGGGGGGGGGAGATTGATAGCCGACTCATTGACGCGATGGGATGTGCAAACCTTTGCGAAAACCACTGCTGGATGAGGGCCTCGCAATGTCGTGCAGCTGGAGGGAACTGTTTGATCATTTGACCACGCATGTATGTATGTTGAACTTTTTTCGCACCTTACCAAGCCAACAGTGCTAATCGGAGGTGGTCGGTGTGGGTTGCTGAATCGGAGAGTAGTGTGCCAGGAACGGGTTCGGATATCACTCACCACGGTGTTGGCCTTCAGTGGGAAAAACAAGTTCATAATGCACTGCGCTAAGCACTGCGCCACCGCTCCACCCCATGTGTGCCTATGTGTGTGTCTCTCTCTGTTTGTCTCTGTGCGAGTCTATCTCTGCTTGTGTGTCTGTCTGTGTGTCTCTGTGTGAGTCTCTCTCTGCTTGCGTGTCTGTCTGTGTGTCTCCGTGTCTATGTTTTTTTTTGTCTCTCTCTCAAATTTAGCAATCTTTGGAAGAACGTAATCAACCAGGTGGGGTGTTGACTGTTGTGTTGGCCGACTCTCTGTGTTGTATTGCATTATATTTACAAGTTTATTATGTTTGTTTTCTCATTCATTCGTACCTGATGATGGTTGCTTGTGTTGCAATCGAAACCTCGTATTCTATTATTATCTAATTAAATTTCTTTCTACGTGACTTTACCGAAAGAACCAAAGAGTCATTCCTGCAGTCACGAAAGCTTCGAATCTCGTTTGAAGGATCATGGTCTTTAATTACCCTGGGCAGCCTCACACTGAGCCTCAAGACGCTTTGTCAGGAGGGTCCCTGTTACATTCGTTGAGAACTGTCCTTCCCCAGCGCCTCCGATTAGCACGGTTGGCTACGTGCGGTGCGAAATAAGTTCAATATACATTGAGACACTTGGCCATTGCCACGAACGAGTGTTGGGCTTGGTGTGGGAGCAAACTGGATGACCCAGAATCCATTGATTGATCGTTGTTGTGACCTGTGACACATTCACAATCAGCGCCCCTTGGCCCGCAACCCCGCGGCCCCCAGCCCCCTCACCCGCACCAGCCAGTCCGGCACCCCTCTACCCCCAACCCACAGATGTAGGCCACCTTCTGCTTCTTGTAGACGGTGGCCAGTGGCGCCACCTCGCATCCCGAGTGGGCCCCGAACACCTTGCACATGGAGCAGGTGGGCACGCCGCACGTGATGCAGTAGATGTTGATCCGCTCGTCCTCGTGCTCCTCGCACATCGGCTGGTCCGTCTTCTTCATGGGCCTGCCAAGTGCATGGGGGGGGGGGAGAGGGGGAGGAGGGGGAGATTGGGGTGTGTGTCAGGGCAATGGCGGTGAAGTGACCAGGGTAGGTGACACATGCGGAAAAGTGCACCCAAGGGCGATGTGTTGTCATCCTCGGTGGCATATTTAGAAAGTGCAGCCAAAGAGAATGGCATCCGTGTGGCTGGCACGTAAACAAAGTGCAGCCGCAAGGCAATGCCCCACCTGCCATGGATGACACATTCACAAAGTGTACCCATTGCGAGTGTGTCATCTGCCTGGGTGGGCGCATTTACAAAGTGTAGCTAAGGCCGCCGTGCCAACATATTGGGTGACACATTTACAAAGTGCATTGCGAAACAAGGTCATGTGCCTGGGTGGCACATTCAGAATGTGCACTCAAATACGCTTCCTCTGCCGATTGCTCGGGGCAGTTGAGGAGCATGCTCACAACAAGCAATGAGAGTTATTTTTTTCTAAATCAACAACATAACTTGCGTCTATAATTACAATTCTGAAAACCAGAAACAGCTTGAAAGAAAACAGAACATCAACCACCGTAGTTCCCATCGTTTGATGCGTACCAATGCGGTGTGTCCAAGTTGTTCACGACCCGAATTTAAAACCAAATTTAAGAAAATAAAAACTCTAAAACCACGGTTATGTGGTCAGTTGTGGGGCTGTGGCCACGTTGCTGCCTGGACGTAATAATTTTTAAACATAATAATATTGTTTTATTTGTTTTATTTTATTATTTCCATTCTACGTGACTTTACCGAAAGAACCAAGAAGATGAATCCCTGCAGTCACGAAAGCTTTAAATCGAAATTAAATGAACGATGTGCATGATGAGGTTGTCTCGCACTTGGTGGACTCCTGCTTGTAGATGTCGATGGTGTTCTCCACGAGTCAATGAAAGAATAAGGCATTGAGAAATTGAGTGCACGGTCTGTGCAATGGACGAGTGAGTGAGTGAGTGAATGGACGATGTGCATGATGAGGATGTCTCGCACTTGGTGGACTCCTGCTTGTAGATGTCGATGGTGTTCTCCACGAGTCAATGAAAGAATAAGGCATTGAGAAATTGAGTGCACGGTCTGTGCAATGGACGAGTGAGTGAGTGAGTGAATGGACGATGTGCATGATGAGGATGTCTCGCACTTGGTGGACTCCTGCTTGTAGATGTCGATGATGTTCTCCACGAGGAGGTTGCGCTGGAGGCCGTAGACCCCGTGTCGATCCAGCACCACCTCGTGCCGGCACGACGGGCATCGGAAGCGACCCCCGGAGCCCACGCCCGAGCTTCGAGACTGCCAGAATGGGTTCGACGCCTGTACGAGATGTGAGGAGCGGTGGTGCAACGGTTAGCGCGCTGCGCGACGAACCCGGCGGCCCGAGTTCGATTCCCGCTCACGGCCAACACCCGCGACGATTATCTGTACCGGTCCTGGACCTCCCCTCGGTCGACTCAGCCTTAAATAAGTACCTGGTGCGGTGTGTAAACATCGCCACTGGGGAGACAAAGGTGGTCAAGCGTGGTTCTGGCCACCCCACCCCCTTGTGTACCGTGCCAGCTTCCATAGGTCCACACTAACAGCACTTGCCCCAACAGTCTGTTAAGTCTACACGGTGGACCTTTGTCTTTGAGAGAGACGGGGAAACAGCGGACTTGGAATCTCGAGCGACAGGGAAGAGACGTGAAGGTACCGGGAGAAAGAGACGGAGAGTGGAGGCAGACGGGAGATATTGGATGTGGAGAAACGAGGGCGATAAAGAGAGACACGTAGAGCTTGGGGATATTGGAGACAGCGGGACACAGCGAGATAGCTCAAGACATTGGTTGAGGGGTTTAGAAAGGAGCCAGGATATGGAACACAAGAAGACAGGGAGACATATGCGGTGACGTGGAGAGACAAGGAGAGACCTGGAGATATGGGACACAGCGAGACGGAGGAATTGAGGCAAGATACATATTTCGACGTAGGGAGACGAGGGGCATGAGACAGAGACAGGGGATGGATTTGAAGCTTTCGTGACTGCAAGGATTCATAGTCTTTGGTTTTTTTCGGTAAAGTTACGTAGGTAAAAAATAAATAAAATAAATTAAAACAACTAAATTAAATCACGACGTTTCGGGCGCAACACAAGCGTCCTTCTTCAGGTGGGGACAACTTAGCGAAAGCACAAACCGCTTAAACGTTTTCATTTATTTTATTTTTTACCTACGTGACTTTACCAAAAAAACAAAGAGGACAGGGGATGGAGTGATACGGAAGACATGAGACAAACGAGACGGGCAAGGTGAGAAATAGTAAGACGTGCAGAGAGAAGTTGGGAGAGAATACGAGGCAAATGCCTAGAAAGTGCAGGACAGCATGTAGGATGCTAACATATCGGTGTGGGTATGTGAATGGGATCTCCTCTTGTGTCTGGGATTTTCTCCGGACGTTTCACTTTTCCTTCCGCACAAAAGAAAACAAAATTTGATTGGCCAAACATTGCAATGCAAGACCCTCGTGAAAAAACAAGTCTCGAAACTTGGTGAAGCTTTCCTGGATAAAATAAAGTAATTAATAAAAAGTGAGTGCAAGCATCTCTCTCTGCTCAACTCTGCTGGAGGCTCAGGGCCAGTGGTGGCAATTCCGCATTCTCGTTTTCCCACAACGTGGTCGTGATTTTTTATCCAAAACGAGAAAATCCTTCAAAACAATTGTAGGCCGGGAAAAAATAGAATTCACAAAAAAAAGCCACAGATAGACAGACACGTGTACAAAACGAAGTCGGTCTTCGTGTGTGATGCGCAAAAAACATAGGCGGATAATCATAATGATTATAATCGTGTGATATTTTCCCGTTATCAAACAGCGCCGTTCACGCCAATTGCGTCTCAAAACGCCGAACGCTGCGAACCGCACTGCCACCCGTTTGGAGGAATTTATAAGAAGGATACAAATGTATTTGCCAGTAAACACTTAAGCTCCTGACAACAGCCAAAGTCGAGATAATACTAATGACAAACGCCATCGTAAGTTTGACTTTGACTTTAAACAGCCTCAAATATTCAAGCAGCACCCAGAACACTGAACACCGCAAAGCCCGAGTTGTCGAGGAACTGCATTGTGGTCCTCTTGCCTTGGGTCACCATCAAACTAAAGATATGGGGCCGAATGACAGCGGCTGTAGCAGTGTGACACAGAGAGAGTGAGATAGGGACAGAGATGACTCGAGCCAGACGAGTTACTCTCGTATGGAAACAGAACAGTGTACATCACTCCAGCCTCACACACAGCCATCTCTTAGCAACCACCAGGCTCACACACACCCATCGCTTAGCAACCACCAAGCTCACACACACCCATCTCTTAGCAACCACCAATCACCAGGCTCACACACACCCATCTCCTAGCAACCACCAGGCTCACACACACCCATCTCTTAGCAACCACCAGGCTCACACACACCCATCGCTTAGCAACCACCAAGCTCACACACACCCATCTCTTAGCAACCACCAATCACCAGGCTCACACACACCCATCTCCTAGCAACCACCAGGCTCACACACACACCCATATCTTAGCAACCACCAACCACCAGGCTCACACACACCCATCGCTTAGCAACCACCAGGCTCATACACAGCCATCTCTTAGCAACCACCAGGATCACACACACCCATCTCTTAGCAACCACCAACCACCAGGCTCACACACACCCATCTCCTAGCAACCACCAGGCTCACACACACCCATCTCTTAGCAACCACCAACCACCAGGCTCACACACACCCATCTCTTAGCAACCACCAGGCTCACACACACCCATCTCTTAGCAACCACCATCATCTCTTAGCAACCACCAAACTCCAAGCTCACACACACCCATCTCTTAGCAACCACCATCATCTCTTAGCAACCACCAAACTCCAAGCTCACACACACCCATCTCTTAGCAACCACCAAGCCCCAGGCTCACACACACCCATCTCTTAGCAACCACCAGGCTCATACACACCCATCTCTCAGCACCAACGTCGACCTCTCCACTCTTCCAGAGTGGTTCATGAAGTCCATCAAACTAAAAAAACACACACCTGTCGTGGAACAAAACAATACAGCATCTCTGAAGCCGCTGTAACCGTGGCTAAAACAAAGGGTGATGACATTAACATCGTCACGCCGCATGCTAATGCCCGACTCATTATGAGCGGTGGGGGCAGGGAGGGGAGCTGTAAAGGACGGGGGGGAGGGGGGCATTGGGGGGGGGTGCGGGGTTATCGTCGGCTGCCCGAGATTTGCGACGTCCAAATTTAGTCGGCGTGGCAGCGGACGGTGGTCTAACTGCGAGCTAAATCGAGCGCATTCCGTAGCGGAGCGGGTAGGAGATGGAATCTCGTGCCCCCCCCCCTGCCCCCCCCCCCTACACGTTTAATCCAGAGAATCTCTTCTCCCAACGCTTATCGCCAAGTCTCCCAAATTTGTCATCGTCATCCTTCGGAATAAGTGTCGCTTTTATTGCCAGAAAAGGGCAAAGATCTATGTTGTTATTTATCATCGTTTTTGATGGTGGCCGAAAAGGTCCCACGATATAGCTGCTCACCCCGAGCTATGACTACTCTGACACGTGCGTTATCTTTGTTCTGTTCGCCTGTTGGCGTCCTCTGGTCTAACACTGGTGAGGCGAGGCCACCAAGAAGGCCGTCTCTGGTGCAGGCCAATCAGTTTCAAGGACAATGCAAATATTATCAGCTTCAAATCAAGATTATCAGTGGTTGTTTGTTTGCATATATTTCGCCACAAGTACGTGTGGTTAATGCAGACGTGAAGCCTTGCAAAATGTTATCTTATTTGTGTGTTTGAACCTCTTAACGCCTGTTTTATCATTCGGACGAAAGTTTATTTGAGAAATTGGATTTTATGTCCATTCAAAAATTATTGGGATGGAAGTCGGATAAATAGCGCGACCTATTACAACCTCGGCAGTTAGTCGACACACTTTTAGCACCTACCAAGATGTAAGCGTATTTCTGTAGCGGCCACTCGCCGGTGTTGTGCGGCTGTGATTTTACGACTCGTTTAATTGACTTGAAGACCGCGTGTTTAGTTTGTGTACAAGTACTTCTCCTGTCTCACTTACTACTGCTGCACGCACTGCCATGGACTCACTCACAATGGACGCACTCACACTCACGTTGACACTCACACGGTCATACACACTCTGATTCACACACACTCTGATTCACACACACAATCACGAGCACACACTACACACTTTCACACATTGAACGGCACTCTCTAACACCACAACAGACACACAAAAAGAAACAACCAACAGTTGAGTTACTTTTTTTTTAACAAAAAACGATCCTTAGCAACGGAATTGCCCCAATTGCCCCATGCAGGACACGTCGACTTTCGCGACCAATATTATCCATCGTTAAAGTGTTTTGCCCATAATGGAGGTTTTTTAGGTTAGGTCGCGTAAATATAAATGTGTCGTTAAAACTGCCACCAGTAAGGTTTGTCATGTAAACAAAACATGGCAATTAGTTACACCGGTGTGTTTGAGAGTAAGGCCACAGCATTGCCAATTCGAGTACGACGTTTCGCTGGTGATTACAACCAGCCTCATCAGGCGATAGCCACATTCTGGCCATTGCCACATTCTGACTATTGGCCTCCTCCACTCAACAGGAGTCCTACCACAGACAATGCAGTGGATGGGGACCACCATGGAGACGAGAGGCTCGTGAGCTCGACTCACCAGATGTCCTCACATCGAGGACATCCAGTGAGTAGTGTCGACCCGTTTCAATCCCGGGTGGCTGAAACCTCGATTTGATCGCAGGATCTTAGCCGCGCCGGCTCCAGTGTCTCTCACGCAGCCATTGTGGAATCCGTGAGAGAGACAAAGAGAGACACGCGAACCCAGCCAAGGGATCAAGACCAGGATTCTCAGTCGTTCTGGCTCAGTGCCTTTGTGGCATTGCCAGTATGAACCCCATGAGCAAACCCGTCACTTTCAAATACTTTTTTACTAACTTTATTAACATTTATTTGACCAAGTAAGGCCCATGGAGCTATAGAGCTAGTTTTCAGAAGCGGCCTGGCCACAAATGAGAACTCAACGAAGTGGCTTATCATCACGTGGACATTTAAAGCAGCCAAATACTCTAAACGCACGTTGTTTCTAAATGTGGAGAGGAAAACCGGAGAACCCGGATAAAAATAAAATAACACGCAAACTCCAAATACACAGCAGGCGTCAGGGTCGGGATCGAACCCACGACCTCCTGTAGACCAGGCGAGGTAGTTAAGATGTCGCTACCGTGGCACCCATGATAACCGTTGTATATACGAGGGTACAGACGAGTCTATTGCACGCGTAAAGGTCACGTGAGTTCACGGATCTTGAGCAACATGCCTTCAATTACGTCCCCCAGAAACTATTCTTACTGACGCAGGCAGACGAGTTTAGAAACTGACCACAACAAGACTTTCCAATAAATGGGTTATAATTGTATCGATGCCCTGAGGAATGATTGGTGCCACTTTGTAGGAGGTGGCCATGCAGTGTGGTTGGACCTATGAATATATTTATTTGCCGTAGGAATGTGGAATTTTCGTTTGAACCCAGGCACACTTGAACAATGCTTTCCAAATGCTAAACAAAAGACGTGTGGGTGTGTGTAACAATGTACACACACTGGCATCCCCCAGAAGCCGAGATCGACTGAACATGACACGAGTACATTAATCGCTGCAGTGTGTAACGTGAGCACTGGGGACACAAAGGCGGCCGGGTCTGGTGCCGATTATAACAGTTGGGCTACGTACGGTGCGAAAGAAGTTATACATACGTACGCATGTGCTGTACATGATAACACGTGCTTTTGTAACACCCCAGAAGCGCGCATTTAGAAACATGCGTTTAGAATATTTGGCTGCCATGCATTTGCACATGATAAGCCACTTCCAGAGCTATCAATTTGTAGCCAGGTGGCTTCTGAAAATGAAACACAACTTAGTAGTTCAGTATTGTCATGTACCTGACCCCACGTCTGCATCTTACTTTCAGTATAGTACTGCACATGTACCCACGCACTGAGATGCTCCTGCTGTTGTGGAGTGACTCATGCAGCCAGCTATGGCTACAGGGTTTGGTGGTACATGTTGTTTACGACGTATATTGTGAAATTTCGGTCACAGTTCCTATGATCCCTGTTACATTGCTTTTATGGCTTTATTTTGGTGATTTCGAAAAGTTTTTTTGGTTTGGCCATGTCTGTTTGTTGTAATACGGAGTTAGAATGATTGCTTTAATCTAAGTTGTCTTGTGGTTGTGGTTGTTGTTGTTTGACTTGCATCCCACTGGAATTTTTGCACAGCGTTGGTGTATGGTGCTTTTTTTCTGGAAGACTTTGCAGTTTTTTACTGGATTTTCTGTTTGCGTATAGTCACATATTCACTTTAAGATGTTTTCTTGTTCATGTTTTAGTTTTTTGTTCGTTGCGGTTGCACCCGATTCAAGAGCCGAATGGCTCACAGGGCTATACCAAATAAGTGAAACTGAAAAAACTGAAACTGAGAGTACATGCGGTGATGACAGCGAAGCTGCATGCCACACCAACCACCTGAACAATGTCAGTGGTGTGACAGCCCAGGTGGAATCTTGCGTAACGTGTACGCGTGTGTGTATGTGCGCATGTATTTGTGTGGAGCGGTAGTGTAGCGCACTGTGCTACGAACTCGGAGCGCCGGATTTGATCATCTGATTCGGTTCTGGGCCTCCCCTAGGTCGACTCGCCACTGGAGAAACAAAGACGGCCGGGCGTGGTGCTCTCCACCCACCCCCTCGTGTGCCGAGCCGGCCTTCATAGGTGCTACTCGCTCACAGCACTTGCCCCAACAGCCTGTTAAATACTATTAGGGCGATCCTTGTCCACTTTGTTGTCGTTAAACCCGCCACCACCCGACACGGTCAATAAGTAAGATTTGTCACACAAACAAAACAAGGCAATTCGTTACTAGTCCAGCACACCGATTGTGTGTTGGAGAGCGAACCCACTGCAACGTTTGCAATTCTAGTACCGCGACATTTCGCCGGTAATTACAACAACGACAACCAGCGTCACCAGGAGGCCAGCAAGAGTTGTCGAGAACTCCTATTCATATTCTTTGGGTCTTTCGGTAATGTCACGGAGATCGGTTCAAAGAAAATAACAAAAAACTACGACGTTTCAGGTTTCGGTCTGTACCGACGCGATCTAACCCCCCCCCTCCCCCCAAAACACCTCTTCTATTATGGATAATATTGGTCGCGAAAGCCTACCACTTATTAAATCGTCAATAGAGTTTGACCATCGATTATCCGGCTGTTTCCAACGTTATCCGATCCGGCGAAACCGCTCCAAAGGCTGTAACCACCAGTCCGGCAATCGTCAAACACAGTTCGTGTAAAGTTTGTGTAGTCGTAGTAGTAGTCGTAGTAGTAGTAAACTAGGCACAGCATCACGCCGTGCAGAATCTTCGAGATGTTCGTGGTAAGTACGGTACAGTAAATACGGTAACTTTATACAGCAGGAGATTTGGTTGTTGTCTATTTTCATGTTTGTTTATGCCAATTTCACATCGTAAACACATTTAAAACACACACACACAAAACACATAGACACAACACCTAAAACATAATGTTACGCAAGAATTTGCCAAAATGTTTTTTTTATATAATCATTTCGTGATTATCCTTCCCACGCCCGTTGCCGCCGGGTAATCGATGATCACCTTGCAGTGGAACTTCACCTCTACTGCAGACGTGCACCCCCTTGGTTTCTCAATCGTTAACATGCTTTACAATTCCGATTTAAAGCTTTCGTGACTGCAGGGATTCATATTCTTGGTTCTTTCGGTAAAGTCACGTAGAAGGGAAATAATAAAAATAAAACAATAAAATTCTCACGACGTTTCGATTGCGACACAAGCAATCGTCATCAGGTGTGAAAACCACAGAAATAAATTTTGAACAAAGTGGCGGTTTTTTCTCAACGTTGTCCGTGGTGCTGACGTTAAAAAAAAACCGCCCCTTTTTTCAAAATTTCTTGCTGTGGTTTTCACACCTGATGATGATTGATTGTGTTGCAATCGAAACGTCGTGAGAATTTCATTGTTTAACAAAAATATATTTTATTATTTCCCTTCTACGTGACTTTACCGAAAGAACCAAGAATATGCTTTACAATGTAAATACATACACAGGTTTGATGAAACAAAGTAGTTGTACTTACGTGCCCGTCATTAATTTGTGTTTCGACGATTTACCTTCTAAATAAATAAATCTGCCCATGTCTCGCACCCCCCCCCCAACTCCCAGAAAGAGCATCTCTCACCCCCAGGGGATGCCTGCACCCCAAGTTAAGATCCACGAATCGACTGTAATGCCAAGATGATGGATGGGCCCCGCACCTGGAAGATGTCGTTGGCGCACTTGCGGCACAGGTTGTGTTGACACGGAAGGATGACCACGGGCTTGGTGAACATCTCCAGGCAGATGGGACACGTCAGCTGCTTCTCAAGATTGTCCATCGCCTGCGCATCCCGGAATCCCGGACTAAAGTCCATGGCCTCTTCTCCCTGTCCCTCCTGTCTCACCTGCCTCTCCCTGTCTCTCCTTTACTCTCCTGTATCTCTGTCTCTCCCTATCCTCACTTCCTGTTTCTTTCTGTCCTCTCTGAGCTCTGCCGTGTCCTCCTCCTCTGTGCGTCTATCTATGGGTGTCTATCTTTGCGTGTGTCCCTATAATAATGGGCGTCTGTTTCTATCTCTCAAAATGCGCTCATTGTCTGTGTAAGCCTATCAAGACTCGATGTGTGAGTCTCTTTGTGTTTCTGGTTGGTATGTGTCGATCGATCTCTGTTCTTCAAATCCCTCCTCTCTCTCTCAAGATTCCCTCGGTCACTCCTTCAGGGCCCTGTCAATGTGTGTCTCTCTCTCGTTCTCTCTGTACGCACTGTCTCAGTGTCTCGCCAATTCAACCCGGCCTGTCTGTGGCTCACTGTCTTCTCTCTCCTCCACACTCAACCTCTGTCAATCTCTCTCTGTCTATTAAACACAAATCTTAAAATGTCAGGCAGAGCCGCTACAACGCAAAAACGAACTCCAGGCTGAGATTTTCTGGTCTCCTAACGCTCTCGACAGAGCCCGCTGGGAGTGTCACTGGAACACTGCTCTCGATCTGTGTCGGCAGCTGCTCCCTTACGCTCATCCTCTACCCCCTACCCACATCACGAGGCTGTTTTTAGCTCGTCGGGACGTCAGGAGTTGCTATGTGTGAATGTTTGGGACGGCGAGAGGGGATGAAACGGTCACGAGCGCCAAGCTCCACTCACAATTTTTATTTGTATTTCTTTTTAAATGTATTTTCTATCTACGCGACGTTACCGAAAGAACCAAGAATATCCACTCACAAAAACAACAAAAAGCCAAAGACGGCCCCGTATAGCCTGTAACGAACTGTTCGGGGCCAAGTGCTGTTAGCGACGAGCACCTGTGAAGGCCGGCACGGCACACGAGGGGGTGGGTGTCCAGCAACCACGCCCGGCCGCCTTTGTCTCCCGAGCGACGATGTTTACGCACCGCACGCAGGATACTCATTTTAGGCTGAGTCGACCTTGGAGAGGCCCGAGGCACGGGGTTTTTTTATGGCAGCGCGCTCGCTACTGCGCCACCGCTCCACGCAAAAACTGCGCACGAAAGCACACCTGGCCACGGGCACGTGGCGTAGAGTCAGTGGGAGGTCGCTCCTTCTCTTATGCTGCCCACTGAGTCTGTCGATTCCTTGGCCCTGTTCGGGTCCCAGGCTGACGACACTCGCCTTTCTTCCTCCATGCACTGGGTCCTGCCCACCTTTCCTCCCTTCTCGCATCTCGCTACTTGGTGGCGACATGTTAGGGGCCATCCATTGAGTACGTACGCATGGAGGGGGGAGGGAGGGTTAACCCAAATGCGTACGCTTGCGTATGGGGGGGGGGGGTCTACTGACAATGGACGCATAGGACACGGGGGGGGGGGTGAAGCCTCGACAATAATTTGTCTACATTGGCCTTCAAATGAGTTAGATAGTCCGTGAATATTATTAATCCTTGATCGTTTCTGCGTGGATTAACTATCGGCCGTTCTATAGGATTCGGGGGGGGGGGGGGTGTCAGGCGTGCGTACGCAGGTGGGGGGGGGGGGGGGGTTAAAGTCCGCGTGTGTACAGGGAGGGGGAGAGGTCAAGTTTTGACAGATTTTTGCGGACCTACTAAATGGATGGCCCCTGAACTGCATCGCCTGGCAGTGCCGGATTAAGTTAGTGCGGGGCCTGTAGCATATGTTATACAGGGGCCCTAAATTAAAAAAAACGTAAATATTTAAACACACATTTTTTACTTGCATAGTAAAGGGTTTGGGTGGGGCTGGGTGGGGAGGGGCTGGTCACCTCATAGTACCCTTATAAAACTCAACGTTTGACCTACTCACGCCGGCTTGTGCCCGCCCTCACAGTCGGGCATATTTGCGGAATACACCACGCCGCCGTTGACCCTGGCCATTGACCGAGCAACCCAACGTTCCTACCAGCTCCCTCCGCAGGAATGTGTTTTGCGTAGGTTTCCGTGTCTAACAGTGGGATCACGTGGTGCGTGAGTCAGTGGGTCTATCAGAAGACCCGCAGAATGCCCGTGTCAGTGCGTTTTCAGAAGCACGTGGTGTGTCAGTGAGTCAGTGCGTGGACTCGCGTGTCTCAGTTCGTGAGCAGTGGTCGCAGCCGTTACAGCCACCATGAGTTTGAGTCCCGCTCACGGCCAACACCATGCAGCGACGATTATCTGAGCCAGTCGTGGGCATCCTCTGGGTCGACTCAGCCTCGATTGAGCACCTGATGAGGCGTGTAAACAGCTGCACTCGGGAGACACAGGCGGCCGAGCATGGCGTTGGACACTCACCCCCATCGTGTTCCGTGCGAGTCTTCATCGGCGCTCGTAAACAGCACTTACCCCAACAGCCTGTTGAGGCTGTACGGGGGATCTTTGTCAATATACCGCACGGTTTGTACAGCATTTGGGGTTGACATGTTGAGTTGTTTGGGTCCCTGGCTTACAGTGACCGCTTATCAACAATAGGGGGCAGCCACTGCGTGTATCAACATCGCACAACACTCTTGCCAATTCACTGCGTACATGGGGGCCTCTCTCTCTCCACGCCGTGTTGGTCAGAGGTTTTTTTTTTACCATACTTCACCACGCTGGTCAGTGCGGGCTGGTATGGAGGGGGGGGGGGGGACCCAGAACGGAGGTTTAGATATCGCTACCTCACCGATGTTAGTCGTGGTCGGGAATCGAACTCAGGTCCGCCGGGTTCATAGCACCGTTCGCTAATCACTGTCCAGGTGTGTTGGACTTCTTTCGCACCGTACGTAGTCAACCGTGCTAATCGCATGCGCGTGGTGAAGGACAACAATCTAAACACAAAAATCAGTTTTGAAGAAATTAATTTTCTATCTAGATTATGTAAAAGTGCACAGTTCCCAGTGACTTTCTAATATCGGAGGGAAGAGCGTTCCAGACGGCCCCTGAAGCGCATTTTGAAAGATCATGATCCAACGACCGTCTGTTAACCATCGAACAAAGACGGGCACTGCATCGCGTCACCACTCCACTGCGATGCCTTAATATGGGGTGGTGTGTGTTCTGTTCAGGAGCTGAATGCCTTTGTCGAGGTCTGCCCACCACGAGAGAGATCCAGCAGGGAGTTCGTGTTTCAGACGACGACGAGGGGACGATTGACGGCAACGATACACAAACGAAGTCATCATGGGAACTTTATTCAACGTAGGGGGGGGGGTTGCATCTTCATTAAAAATAACGATAATAATTAGAATGCTGCAAGCTAATGTACAAACAACGTGATCAAGTTCTATGTTCGCTTTGTGAGCATACAATCGCGACATGAACGAGCGTTAGCGGTGTGACGATTCGCTCTTCACTCGATAATCGAATTTGTTTATATCCTTCACATTGTTGAACGGAGCGACATCCCGTGGCTGGAGGTTACGTGAACGCACCGCAGCCCAATTTAACGTATGCAAATCGAACAACATCCGATGCGTGTACGACGGAGCGAGAAATGTCGATATTAAATCGACGAACGGATGCATCGTTACACTATTAAGTCGGAGTAAAATCGTGACACGTAATGCTCAAAGCCGACATCACGACCTCGAATCATCATTGCACACGTGGACTGGATCCAAACTCAAATACACTCACGTCACGAGCAGGAAACAACTTGGCAGTGTCGACACCACAAAGGGAAGTGATCGGAAAGCTAAATGGGGTGGGGTGGGGAGGGGGGCGCCGGTTGACTCATCAGGCGTGGGCCTTGGGTTATGAGGTTGGCAGTCAGGGGGACGGGTTGGTTGGGGATCAGCTTGTTCACGTTTAGGGGGGTTGGTTCGTTTGTTTAGGGTTACCTGTGGCGAGGGTTAGGACAAGGGGGGACATGTCACTTTAGTTCGGGCTATGGTCTGGCGAATTAGGTGAGGTTAGAGGTAAGGTTAGGGTCTGGCTGGATATTTTAGCGAGTAGGGCTAGACTCTGGAGCTTAGTTGGTAAGCGTGGTTAGGGCGATGGGTATGGCTGGTGCCTGGCTGGTTGCTCCACCACTATTTATGAACTTTTCGAGCCAGCCGGCCAAGATTTGGCAAAACCTCACCCCGGCAACTGGCCATCCGCCTTCACTCCACCGTCCATTACTGCACGACCTTTTGATTTTTTTCGTCCGCTTTTTGTTTCGTTTTGCCTTGACAGACAACATGAGCGCCCTTTCGGGTTCATCTCACTCCGTCAGGAGTTCGACACCCAGGGTGTTGTGGGTTGCGCACCCGCCCCCCACAAACACCACCGCGCCCCCGATTTTAGCCAGTTCATGAATCGCCGCCGGTTCTCGGAGCTACGTTCTGCCACGCCAGTCAGCTGCTCTTCAAGCACAGCCGGTTCCACTTGACGGTACAAATTCAAACGTTCGCTTAATGAGCCCCCCCCCTCAACCCAGCAATGAACCAGGCTAGATTGTACAGAACCCCTTTTGATATCCACGTAATCACGACTGGCGAAACAACAATGGGTTCACCTTCGAAAGGTGGGACCGCATCCTATACACGTGTTTACGGCCAACAACCAAATGCACCGAGATGTTTATTCCAGCACACTTCTCAAAACACATTAAATAGTGAGCGCCATGTTTGCCTTGACGACTCTTCACATGGACACTCCCGAATAAAGAGATTATAGAACAATTTAGCAAGGACTAAACACGAATACACAGTTGATCCTACCCTACTCTTAACTTAACGCCTAACTAACGGATGACTTCTCCAAATCCTAACTCACGCCTCGCACTCATTTCTAAACCCAAGTCTCGAGTTAACCTGTGATGAACCCTAATCCGATGCGATCTCGAATAACGGATTAATAACTATAACCCCGATTAGTAATCAACCCATTACTAACTCTAAACAACGCCTGGCCTTAATTCCCTAACCCCATGGCTAAATGCAACCAATTTCGAGCCATGACCCACACATTGAATTATTTTAATATACATTTAAATACAAAAGATACTTTATTTTCATAATGTATTATTTCTCACTACAGTACACCGCGATTCCACCTCAGTCAGAACGGAACATTCCAATTCTATAACTACAGTAACTTCAGCGCATAAATACACAGGGAAATGCATTTGGAGAATTCCATTGCATGCCAGGGGGGTGGACAGTGCAGTCCATGGTGGGCGTCTCCGCAGAGTACTCGGCCACTAAAAAGAGGTACTGTAAATTGTCACGTGCATTTAAAATGTACTCATGTACACACTAGAAAATAACATCGTCGAATTTGATTGCTGCGCTGTTGGGATGATATAATCGGTTGGAATACATGTGACAGCGCCAAATGTTGCGTCATTTCTTCAAGCCATTCCCTACAAACCCTAGGGGCCACGCATGCACATCTCAAATCGCTACCGCACGAGGGCAGATGAGCATAAATGTGGTTTCGATGAAACCTGCCAAGCAACCAGTAAAGCCGACGGCGAGCAAGAGAGTCATCCCACCAGCCACTCAACCAACGAACCAGTGAGAGAACGCGTCAACCATCCAGCCACCCAGTAAAGCCAGCCTTCTAAGCATCCACCTAAAGTCAACCAGCTAATCATTCAGCGAAGCAATCAGCAAGCTAGTTCGTCGACAATCCGTTTAACCAGCCAACCAACCAGCTACCCACCCAACGAGCTAGTCAACCAAACAAGCCACTAAGCTAGCTAGCGAGCCACCCAGCCAACCAACCAGCCACTTGGCCAGCCATCCAGGGAACCCAGCCAGCTGACCATATAACTCACCGAAGCATTGAGCCAATCAGCGAGCAAGTTAGCCTATTCACCATGCAGCCGACCAGACAGCCAGAACAACAATAATTTACAACCGAAATCAACCAATTAGTTACGCAGTGAGCAAGCCAGCCATCTATCCATCCAGACATTACACGATCCTGCCAAGGTAACCAGCCAGAAAGAAAGCAATCTCGCCACCAAACAACCAACCACTGGAACATCCACGACAACAAAATAATCTTTGGAAATGTTTGAGCCAAAACCATCAACTGCCATTGTGGAGACGTTTCCAGATGTACGGCGATGACCAACGCACGACCGAGGAAGTCCAACACGATCAGAAGGTGCGCGCACATTGCCAAGCCCTGTAATCACACCTGCCACGCTCCTAATTTGATTAGGTCACACGTGGCCCCAGGCCAGCACAATGTTTTGGGTATTTTATTCATAACCATTAGTCTAAAGTCCCTGCCCAACTAAGAATTACATACAATGGGGCGATGAAAATGTCTGTGTCCTGACAGATTGAGGAATAGATAGTCTTGATGGGGGCAGTGCCATTTCTCTACATGGTTCCACTGAAGTGTCGTGGACTCACTCATCGTCAATGTACAAAGACTTTAATCGCCACCCAGGAGAACCCTGTCTCGCTCGCAAACACTTACCACATGTCGCTTGTCACATCGCTGCTTTTCCCAAGAAGTGATTATTTCACGATAATAGTTTTTCTCCTTTTTTCTGGCCACAAAACAGGTGTTATGTTAAAACACCAAACTGAAACCTTTTACAAGGATCATGTCTACATTAACCACAATACTCTGATAATATTCAAAGACAATTCATATATTATCAGAGTTTTTGGTTTGCATTCTGACCACACGCATTGTGGTTAATGCAGACATAATTCCTTGTAAAAGGTTTCAGTTTGGTGTTTTAACATCTTAACACAGCTGTTTTGTTGCCAGAAAAAAGGGGAAAACCTCTTCTCATATTTTGGTACTGGCAAAGGAGGTCCCATGATGATTACTTCACTGTGGAGACATGTGGACGGCACTGGGGACCAGGTCTGGTGTGTGAACTAAACATCTGACCTCTGTTGTTGCACCACTTCTCCGATATGAGATGGACTTTTTGATCACCACTTATATGCCCATTAGGAAGATGTCTGCTCAGGTTTTTGATTGTTTTTGAAAAATATATTTTCTCTTTGACCAGAAAAAACTCATTGAGTTTCAAGGTGAATTGCCTGTGATGTTTAACCAATTAATGCGTTTTAAGTATCAGTGTAATTGCAGTTGAAAACCTCACAGGTACGCAAAGGTAAAATGCACACAATCCAGCACGGATAGCCTTTGGGAGACCTACTTCATGTACGAGCTTTTAAGCAATGCTATTGCCCCTGCAGGTAAATTCTTACGGACAAAATAATTGTCCAGACATTTCGATAGCAGAACTCTCGGGGAGACTTTGCTGATCAAGCACTGGGCAAAGAAACAATCGACCAGCCACCACGCCGCAATGAATTGTCAAGACTCAGGGTGACGGTTTCATTCAAGATCTGATTTTGTTGCCTTGTTTGTACTGGTCCGCACCGTCTCTTCTGTACTGCCTTGTTCGTGCCATCTCATATGTTCATTTAGTTCCAACCAATGGCTTTGAGGGGAGGGGGGGGGAAGCTTACTTTATATGTACAAATCCAAAGTATTTGATCCCTTAACGAATAGTCTCGAATAGTCTGTCGCACTGCGTGTAAGCGAAATATCTGATTAAACCAATCGTGCCGAATAAATAGTTCATTATTAATTATGTCGTGTCATAGGAAGGGACTGAAACCAGCACATGGAAGGGTGGCAATGACTGGATTCCATTGCTGGGGTTACACGAAACCCACGACAACACACAAGCGCACGTCACTTGCTTGAGTGGATTAATGTTTGCGTGAACGAGTCGATGCCAATATATTCACTGTAGAACATCTTCTCCTTTAAACGCTGCACACAATACAATGCCAGAAAAAATAAGCACATCATGCTCGTATATATACGTCCTGTTTGGATTTTCTTTTTGACAAATTAAAAGTTCGCAAGGATCGGTGTTACAGATTCACAAGTTTGACAGTCACTAAAAAAGCAAACAAAAAATCGCACACCCACACAAACACGGATCACTCCAACACAGTAAATTAAAGACCGCAACCAAACAAAAACATCATATATAAAAGAAAACGTAAATCAAAAATCACACGGCTTGAACCACCTGGTATCGACGTACATCATTATTCACATCGTAGAGCCCACAAAGATGCTTTCATAGAGTTTTGCACATTACACATTCGTCGCTCGCACGACGCAACAAATTCCTGTGTCACGACTGTTGCCCCCCTTCCCCCCCCCCCCCCGAGTTCGTAAGGCTGCTCCCACACCGGGGCGATTCATGACGGCAGTGGCACCGAGTGAAACTGCACCGTTCGCACCGCATGCCTGCACACCGCACGGTGGATCGCCAGTCAGACGACAGACATCCCCATGCGATGGTGACCTTTACACCGATCGCACATACATGTGTGTGTGTGCGAGATCGGTGACGCTGTTCAACACGCGTCCATGGCGTGCCAGATGAGTCCCTATTGAACACACGGTACGAGCGAGCGATCTACGGGCGGGTTTTAGCCGATGCCGTCACACATCGCCGAGTTTAGAACTGGCCTTTGCATGCACACGAGCCCATACACCTATCCCCCCCCCCATTCCTTTCCTACCCACCCTCTCCCCACCCGACCACCACAGCCGCAGCTTCGAGCTGGCTCCCGCGAGCTTAGTTGAACGGGTCGTCGGTGTAGCGAGGCTTGTAGTCGGTGTTCAGTTGCGTTGTCTCAGAGGCTGAAGATGGCTGCACCACAACGGGCGTCTCCTCTGCGAAGAGACACAAAACGGAGGGATCAATTGCTGTGGGGTTGCGTGGGGGGAGGGTGGTGGGTGGGTAGTGGCGATGAAAGGCCTGTAAGAGATGTGGTCAAGATGGAAGGACAATGGATTGTTGAATCCGTGTGGCGCTTATGAACGTTATCTGCCAGTAAGCATGGTCGGTTCTCTGTGGGTACTCCAGTTTCCTCCCACACAAAGCTGAACACCCATTAACGGAATTGCCAAACAGCTCAATGCAGCACCCTCATTCAAAAGTAATGAGACTTGTTATTGTGTAAAGGGCATTATTATTACTATCATTATAGACACAGGCTCCCATAATGTTGTTTTTCTAGAATCATAAGCTATGAAACGGAGTGAAGTGAGTATAAGGATTCCCACTGCCTGCATCTGCATGCAGCATCTTATTCTACAGGACCAGGGGACACGCGATTTTACAGAATGCACAGACGGGTTAGTGATGTCACACGCTCCAGATGCCTCAATCGGCAACTCCAAGGTGTCTCCCTGCTAAGATGAGCAGGGGGGGGCAGCACTCATATCAATTGGTGGCACTGAGCCAGTGGTAGAAATTCCACATTCCCATGCCGGGGGCCAATCTATCCAGAAATTGGTACTTTTTTTTATCAATCCCAGAAAATGGAGATGGTTGAACCACAATAATTTGGAATTGCAAAGACATCTAACAAAATCACAACTTCATTGGATATCTTTGTCCGGGAGGATAAAAATTGCCCGATTAATATTGCTGCAATGCACATTAATAACCATTGTGCGTCATCCTTTCCTTCCATTTTCAATATCATCATTATCATCATACGCAAATGAACAGTGCATGAATTTGCCTGTCGGCTGAACAGCGTTGGCTGCAATTGCGTTCCAAGAAACATGGATGCCACGTGGTCTGAGACGCCCCGTCGGCAAACACCGGGTTTTATTTTTGGACAACAGTACGGCTTATCGGACCCTGGAGGGATGTTGGGGGCGAGCAGGCATCCGGTGAGGATTTGAGCACGAGACTTTCAAATTGCAATTTAGGGCATCGATTACGCGTCTGTGGAATTTTCCCAACCGGTTCATGGGACATGGGCACTGCCCAGTGCGCACGAGGAGCTTTGACCGCGAGTTTGTAGAACAGAACAAGTCCTGCGGAGAGGAGGCGTTGTCTTGGGCTGCCAACTGAACACGCTTGCACATTCAAGCGCCATTGGTGGAATGCCAGGAACATGAACGATTCTTCAGCGCATCGCTCAAAATCGATTCTATGTAACTTATATTGAAAACGTGAATTTTAGGAAAATGGAATGATCGAGATGAGTCAAAGACATTGTATGCAACAGACAATACAAATGAGGTACAAATGAAACAACAAAAAATCTACTGATTCCTGAATCTAGACGATAAATTGTAAGTCATTAAATTCCAGTTATAACAGGGGGTTGAAGGATGAATCGTTACATGCCTCGCGCACACGTACATCGCAAAAGCATAGCTTTGGTTAAGCTTGATTAGAGGCTTGATTAGTCAGTTACCACCACCACCACCATCACTGTCACCGACAACGCCACCACCAACATCACCACTAGCCCAGAAACCACCGCTCAGCACCAGTGTTTCAATTCCAGTCCTCGTGCGAACCGACGGACAACCTCACGCCTCCCATTCACTCATCCAAAAATGTTAACGTCCAACCACTTGCAGATGTGCTCAACAAGCATTAGTGATTGACAGGCGTGAGGATTGCTTTCACCACCTGCTGAGAAATCAAACCCGCACGTCTTAATGTGCATGGATAGTAATGCTTTGAATTAAATAACTTTAAAGAAAGATGCAAATTAAAATAGAAACTCTTTATCTTGTAGACCGCGTAGCTGGGATATGTCCACTGTGCTGCACCGTCACGAAATTTAAAGTTCGTAATGAAAAAATGAAATGACTTCAATGGTACATCACTATGTCACACAGATATATTTGAATACTTCACTGCAGTGATATAAATAAATATCTATCGTAGCGGGCCCGACTGCAAATTTTAAGCCTTTTTTCTCATTCTCAAAAACGAAGCTTAAAACTCACGCTAGATAGCCCAGGACAGATGGCATGGGTACATGCCTTTAAAGAGTTTGTTTTATTGGGTTGCATCTTTCTCTAAGTTACATTACATTTTTAGAGAATTAAATTTCAGTTCTCATCGTCTTTTGTGGTGGCAGGGAGCGCGAGACCTGGCTGGTGATGTCACCCCCTCCATAATGATTTTAGCGTGCGTGCATGTGTGTTTGTTTGCGCAGAAACCTGACATCCACAACCCAGCCCCAGACAGGGGTCAACCCAGGTTCAAGTGAAATGCTCAACGATGTTCTCATCGTGCGAGTAACAACGCCTGCATGTTCACTTGATGAGGCACGGTATTTTTCAGATATGACGTCGGCGGATTTTGACCCAACGTGTGTGGTTCAGCCCAGCAAAATCTGACCTCAAGCTTTAAAAAAATATATATAGTCGAACATGGGATCTCGTGTCACGGAGGTCACGCGCCTTTCATCACCTGTCCAAGCACAGGCTCCCCCATTCAGTCTAACAGTCGCAGAGGTCGTGATGTCAGAACACATGGCGCGAGCGACAGAAGACGAAGCGAGGTCGAGTGCATGCCAGATAAACGTGTTGATCCAATTAATCTTGCATCAATTATTTTGTATTTGTTAACCGCGTTTATTTATTTTTTCCGGCTGCAGGGGGATCTTACGTATCAAGAGATGGTATCGACTAACGGGAATAAGCAACGTAGTGAACGCAGCGATGGAACACGGAGCGCTAAGGAGGCGTGGCCGTGATTCACCACCGCTGACATCATTGACGGCTGCATGGCGAACGGTACATTGCTCAGCCTCCCACCCAAGAGAGCTTCTTGTTGTTACTGCCATGTAGGGGCCTCGGGAGTAGTTGTGGTGCGGAGGGGGGTGTCATGTGGGGAGTTGCGGACTCGGAATGATTTGATCAGGACATCAACCCATGAGAGGGAAATAAAACCGATACCAACAGTCGGCACTCAAAGGCCAAGTCGACACAAAAATTACTAAGCAAACAAACGTGACGTTTACCACGAGAGACGCGCAAACTGCAGTCGCACCCCACAGCAGGCGCCGATTTGTAATTTAAGTGAACGCTCGTGATTTGGCCGCCGCGAGTGGTTCCTCGAGCCATGCGCGGCTACTGATAAGCTTAGGGCTTGGGATTTATGCAACGAGTGGTGGTGGGGGGGGGAAGCTGTGTTGTTTGTGGGGTGGGGTGGGTTGGGTGGATGTAAATATCTCATCCGTTTAATTGCCCACGATTTTACACCGCAGACCCACTCGGGATCCCTCACGGAAACATTTGCGCTCCAGAAAGTTGATGCAATTATTTTTAATTCTTCACACGGCCAAGTGTGTGGCAGATAAACATGTTGATTACTTACAAAAAAATAGCGTAGGGTTTAAAAAGACGTCGTGCATCGTTGTGCCAAGTGACAGACACCCTGGGAGCGGGGTGTTAATTAAATGTGTTATTTTAGGCCGATCGGTAAACCGTGGTAACATTGCCCTCTATTCTGTCACAGCCTTTGCTATGTGAATTAAACAATTGGATGCACGCACAGATGGGCTTGGGGGGGTGAGGGGCGGTTTGCCACTACCAGACTCCAGATGTCAGGGCGGTTGGGCTTGAGGGTGAGAGGAGGGCAGCACACAACCGTGCCATAGTATGACTTGAGATGGAATGCCAAATCCATGACATTTCCAATATAACCAGGGTGGTGCAGTGGTAACACTAGTGCCTCACATCTAGAAGATCCTAGGTTTGATTCCCGACTAGGGTACCTTTCTGGCGTGGCATTTATATGCTCTACCCCTGGTTCTGCATGCGTTTCCTCCAGATTCTCTGGTTTCATGCGACAGCTAGAAAAGTATAATAATTATAATGGTAGGTTTTTACCCTTTTAACTGGTACAAAACTGACACCTGTATTCAAGGCATCATGTTTGCAATGACCACAACACAAGTAGTCAATAAAGCAAACAAAAAGAAGCAACTCTGATAAGGATAATAATATGCACTGTCCTTGAAGTTGATTGGTCCACACCCGAAACAGCTTTCCTTAGAGCCTAGTCTCCATTGGTGTTGGACCAGATGACACCAAAAGGCGTACAGAGTTGTTTTTTTTTATTTGCATTTTGACTACTTGTGTTGTGGTTATTGCAAACATGATGCCTTGAATAAAGGTGTCAGTTTTGTACCAGTTAAAAGGGTAAAAACCTACCATTATATTTTGCCACTGGCAAAAGAGATCTCATAGTATAATAATTATATTTTATTTACGTGACCTGGCCGAAAGAGCCAAGAGTAAGAATTCCTGCAGTCACGAAAGCTTTTAATCAAGCTAGAAGACATCAACGCACTTACTACAATGTGACTAGTATTGGCCCAACGTTCCCAAATGCTAACAAATTACCTGCAAATTACTCAATCGGGATTCCACACAGCAGCAACATCGCACCCCCCCCCCCCCTACTGCGAAAACTTGGCAGGACCCTCCTGAAAAGGAGTCTTGAGACTCAAGTGAGGCTCTCCTGGGTAAACAAATGTAATAAATAAATAAAGATTTAAGACCAATGCTCTTTATGATGCTCCTGATCCGGATCAAAAGAACCCATGTCGTGTTCATCCTGACATTTGTGCTGAAATGACGACGTTCGATTCTAAGTTGGATTGAAATGAAATTGCACGTGGACTTTAGCATTTAAATCAATATTATGATTTCTAATTTATTTAATAATTTAACAATATTCATTATATGTGCACTTATTTACGCAAGAAAACCTCATTGAGTTTGAAGACTTTTTCAGGAGCGTTCGGCACTGGGATGTTTTGCCAATTTATTATATCATTAATTCTGATTACGGAAGAAATTTACCCGAGCACCTATACTTACACAATGATGACCCCTCAATTATCCATACTCAGGTCGCTGGGTTCACACTACAGTGCGATAACCATTGTGCCACAGCTCCACCCGTTATTTATTTTTAAGAAAAGTTGAATTTACAGACGTGGACAAAATGTCCAGGTTAGGAAATAAATATGACCGTGGCTACATTATTGTTGGAGTAATGAAGCAAACTGGCCGTAATGCTCATCTGAAATGTAACAAATGTGACACGGTTGCTTTTACCGCGTGGAAAACTGTTCCTATTTAACGTACGAGTGCAGAGATAACAAATTCCCATTGGGTAGCAAATTGAGGTTTTTACAATACACCAAGATCTCGTGTATTTTAGACATTTGTACAAGAGTGAAATATACGTGGATTATGTCCGTTTCCACTGCGAGTGTTGCACTTTAATTGTGATCATCAATTCGTTTGCAACAGAAAAAACCCTATTTCCTGTGACATGCACAAGGCCGTGTGCGTGACGCCACGTTTCCACCACCACTGTGCAGGGAGTCAGCTTGGCTAATGCACCGGCGGGGCTAGTGGGGGCGTCGCCTGTGCTCCCACGGCAGCCTCAATGGGCCAACGCGGTCGATACTGAAAATGGCCCAGGATCATTCCTCGGGCTGAGAGTGGGCCTGGCAGTGGTTGTGGAAACGCAGCACGAGAGAGACAGAGCGAGCGAGTTAGTAAGCGCAAAACTGGCTTTGGGATTCTGAACAAAGGTCCTCCATGTGTCCCCGCATCCCGAGTCGTGTGAGGTGAGTGGTGGTGGCGTTGTGGGCGGTGGTGTCTGGGCTTACTGCTGGCGTCTAGCACCGTACGGCGCCGCCCGGCTGGTTGGTTATAATTTCTGCCAGGTGAAACAAGACAAGGTTAGTCAGAAGGAAAGGACACGCTTACACAAAACCCTGAGAAGCACGTGTGCACAAACCAGCAAAAGTGACGTACGGTTGTACGCAGTAAACCGGCATTTCCAATGGCACGTGGACACGCACTTTGGAATTAAATGTTCAAAAATTACAATATGTACATAAACTCAAGATTATATATTTGCAGTTTTATTTACACCTCATATAATTTTTTACAATTAAATTATTAGTGTCTGGACAGAGACAGTCAGCTTCAGAATATATTTAATCATTGGTGGCTAAAAACCCAGATTTAAATCCAGGATCTTGGCTATGCTAGCTCAGCGTCCTAATAAGGTATTAAGATCCCTGAGTCACCTAGCTACCTCACCAACCGAAAAATTATGGAAGAAAGAAAATACATTAATGAATGAAGGACAAAACAAAGAAATGATTACATACACACAAATTCTATCCACGTTGGTGGAGCAGTGGTGGTGGTCATGGTCATTGGTCATCATCATAATCCTTGTGGTGGAAATTCCACATTCCCATGGTGGATGGCACTTTGGTCAAATCATGCAACCTGACCATCGTAAGGCTACGAGGCCAAGTTTGTTAAAGCCTCTTGTGTCGAGCCAGGTTAAGAATGGCCACCCTAGGGATTCACCTGAGAACTCCGCAGTTAGCTGTGAGATCGTGAGGAATGACATCGCATTTGGTAGAATGACCCCATGGATAGCTGTGGCAATGAGTGGTGGTCTCGTAATTGATATGGGAAACAGCTTGGAGAGATTAGTCAAACAAGCCAATGAATCGACCAAACATTGTAACCCATCAACTTTGTGTGGTTGATTACTTGAGCCCATTTAAAAATGGTTGCCCATCACCCCTCCTGTCTCCCAAAGACGATAAATTCCCCTAAAAGCCACGCACAGCACGACTCATCTGTTGCTAGCGTCACATGTGGGAACAGAAGTGAGACTTTCCCCCCCCCCCCCAATTATTATCTCGTGATCCGAATAGTCGAATTACCGAACCAATAATTGGTAGCGTAATCAATCATCTAAACGGACGGCTCAGCTCTAACCCAATAACCCTGTAGTTTACTTTGGCAATGTTTGAGGTCAGAAGCCTATGCATGGCCAGCGGTGGCAATGCTGGCCCGGTGTGCACCATCCCCGCTGTTTGCCGCTGTGCCCGTCGCCTTACCAGTGTCACCGTCAGCCACGTCGTCGGCCTCCAGGTCTTCGGGGTTGACGTGCGCGTAGTCGGACTCCTCCGGCACACGCGGCTTGCAGCGACCGCAGCAGCAGTTGCAGCAGCAGCACAGGCAGCAGCAGCAGTAGCATGCCGTGATGGCGCCACAGAACAGGAAGAGGGACTGCGGGCGATACAGGGGCAGCGGTGAAACGATTGGCCAATCTAATAGTTGAATTTAAAAGTGTCGCAAAAAACATTACATTCGTCGAAAACACTGCTCTAGAAGAAAAAAAAAATCATAATGGATGACATTTACGGCAATGATCATTGTTCATAGCACTATGCCAAAATAATATAAATATTTATTGCTATCAGTTATATTGCATTTCCGCTATCGACACTCTAGCAAAGAGCAGTGTTAAAGTCACGTTAAACCTAATCTAACTCCAACCCAAACATAATTTCAATAGCCGCATATCTATCCACACCAGACAGTGCACACTTGTGCAAATGTATAACTCTCAGGGCTAAAATATATCCGAATATAGCTTTTTGGAGTAGTCATTGGTGAACATGCCCAAGAGGAGAATGCCATGGACATGAAAGTGATGATATAAATTAGTGGGATGTATTGTGGGATCAGAAAATCAAACAATGGCTATTGATGACGACAAAGACGATGACGATGCAATGGTAATCAAGCCGAGATCATCAAATCGCTAAGTCGATGACAATGATGAAAATAACGATAATGATCATCACCACGATGACAATTCATTGGTGAATGAGCCAAGACCACCAACTCACTACACTTAACCGCCCAGCTTAATCATAATGCAGCACGGGGCCCCGATTAAAACCCTGGACAACAGCAGCGCAAGCTCAGTGTCTCCGACACGGCCATTGTGAACCCGCGAGAGAAACAAAGGGAGACACCCAGACCCAGGGTGCGAACCAAGGCTCTCAGTGGTGCTCAGTCATTGTCTCCTCTCTCGTTAAGCACTGTTGGCTCACCTTGGCCCACCAGCTGGAGAACATGAAGTAGGTGTGAACATTGTCCTCGCCGAACTGCTCCGCCACGTACAGGCCCAGCGAGCCGTACTGGTCGTAGATGTTGCGCTTTTTCAGGTCGGACAGGATGCCATTGGCATTGTTTATCTCCTTGAACTTCTCGACGGCCTCGGGGTTGTCCGGGTTCTTGTCAGGGTGGTACTTCAGCGCCAGCTTCCTGTGTCGGGGCAGGGGAAAGGAACGCATCGTTGTCAAGGGACAGTGAAGCTGGGCGACATTCGCCGAGGTTCGACGCCGATGATGTCTTGCGTGACCTCGACGTTTACACGACCCCCGACCTTGAGCATCCACTCAGCTGATGCCGAGTGGGTGTTAAGGTCACTTTGTTCGATGGCTAGCCATTGAACAATGGCGTTCACTGAAGCGCACACTGTCAGATGCACTTTTACAGCCGTCTGGAATGCTCTTCCTTCCGATATTAGGAAGCCACTGGAGCTATGCACTTTGAAATCTATATTGAAAACCAATTTCTTTAAAACTACTCTGTGTTTAGATTGACGTCCTTACCGCGCACCTCCGATTAGCACTGTCGGCTATGTATGGTGCGAAAGAAGTTTAATATACGGACAAACATGCCAGGACAGCTCTTTGTCACAGAATTTTGATGGGTGAGGTCATTTTTTTACAATTGTAAGACGAATGGAAACTGTGCACACATTTGGACAAATTGGAAAGTTAATTCTATCCCTCGAGATTCAATGCACGCGTCACAAGCATAAACAATTTTAAATGGCGAATCATCATTCCTAACAGGCATCGCATCACCAGTCCTCCCTGAGCCACCCCCTTACCCCCACCCCGGGTTCTGGTCAGACCACCTCCTCGCACCTGTAGGATTTCTTGATCTCATCGGCTGTGGCTCCTTTCTGCAGACCCAGTACGATGTACAGGGCCTCCCCGGATGTGGACATGGACCTTTGACGCTGCTGGCTTGCCATGGCGGTTGTCGGGTGGCAAGGGTGATGAAGCGGGAGGAAGAGCGAGTGGCCGAGCTGCACTGGGCTGGGCTCAGCAAATTCTCGCGGGCACTCCTCTTTTCACGTGGAATTCTGCAACAGAATGAAACCAAAGATAAGTGGTCAGTTTTTTCATTGCTGTGTGTTAAGGTACGTGGGGCATGGACAGGACACGTCTCACGCAGTCTACCACCAACCCTAAATCTGGATCTCTTAGTCCACAAGAGATGGAAATTATACAAAAAAAGGTGACAAACTAAGTCAGAATCAGAATCTTTATTTATACTGGAGGAAACCGCTTAGCTATAAAGCAAATTTTCACAGATATCTAGTGGGGGCAGGTCAGAACATTACAAACAATACAAAACACGATATTTGATTAAAAAAGTATAGGAAAGGTAAGCAATTCACTTAAAAATTAATTCAAATAAAACTAAACTATTTTTTTTCTTACCAGGTAAAACTCTCGAACGAGTGAGATAGCCATGTGAGCATTCACGCAAAAAGTGTGAAAATACATACGGTTCTACGTGAACCACAGACAAGTCTTGTTCATTACAGCTCAGGAGCTTTGGGCCAGAATTGCATGTCCCCACAAGTCCACTTTTGCCAGAACGGTTTCACAAACAAGGCCGATATCTCAATTTATAATTAAGGAAAGAAAATCATAAATTAATCCTGACAATCATCATCCGGGTATTTTTTGAGCTGCTGCTCCATATTAAATGCTGCCGGATTCCATAACCAAAAAAAATGTAAGTGTTCAGTCGCCAAAATGTCGGGCTCAACACAGCGCCACTATCTTAAGCCCATCCCGCGACATCTGGTCTCATCAGCAATCCACGGCCGTAGTGCCAGGTGCCCTCGGATGGAAAGCTGACTGGCTTGCAAAAACACTTGGAGGCGGGTGAGGTTGAGCGCTTCAGGCTTTATTATTTATACAGCGCACCTGGTCGCTCAAATGCTTGCCTGCGAGTAATCGGCTCAAAGCGTCGAAGGCAGAAGGGCTGTGGTTTTAGTGATTATCAAGGAACAAAGACAAAGATCCCCTGTGGAGCATTAACAAATTGATGAGGGCAAGTGCTGTTTGCGAGCACCTATGATGGCTACCATGGCACACGAGGGGGGGGGGGGTGGCCAGCACCACGCCGGGCCGCCTTTGTCTCCCTAGTGATGATGTTGACACATTACACCAGGTACTCATTTGAGGCAGAGTCAACCGAGCGGAGGTCCAAGGACATGTTATATTTGTTGTCAACGGGTGTTAAGACGTGGCGAGGAATCAAACTCTGATCACCGATTTATTTGCGCAGCTTTCAACACAACAACCGGAAGCGGCAGAATAATGAACGAACTCCTGCATACAGCCGCTTTCCCGTGGTGTACACAGCTGGAGAAACCAGGCGACGCCCACAGACACCAACGAAACTAGTACAACCATTAAAATCACCCAACAGAAATAAATGTTAATTAAATATAACTGCGCAACAACAATTTGCGAAACAAAGCTTTCGGCCACAGTTTTCACACAAAAGTAAAACAGATAAGAGTGTTGACCGGCCCACCCTGCCAACTACAAGCATAAGACAATTGTTTAGACGAGTCGGAGTTGGTATCGCTTCCTGCATTGTGTACTAAACAATGGCACTCATGACTGTCAATAAGCGATCGCTAATCTGTAGAATGAAATCTGGCATGGATGGTCGAGGCGATAATCATACAACACCTGAGATTTTCACCTCTTTATCTAGCCTCTGTAAATAGTTGGTAGTGCTCCGCCATAGCCAAGAGGTTCACGTTTAACAATCATCAGGTGTGTGCAACGTGTGACAGCTTGATTTGTGCTTAAATCAAGATCAGGCGAGCGTGATAATGCAGACATTTGGCAGATCGTCAAAACTGCAGAGCAAATGCTAAGCCTTGCATTAAATTACGTTTTTATTCCAAAACATATTTTGCACAATTATCGAGAAGAGTTCCATGAAGAACGTTGACAGTGAGCAGTGTGTCAGAGGACGGTCCCGAAATATGACGACAAACATTAATGCAGACGTCACTTCGGTAGGCCTCTTTTCCTCACACTGGGCACACATTTTATACGCCCTGCAAAAGAATATTCGTTGCACGTCAAATCAAACCTTAATCTTTCCTTCTTGGAGGCGAAGAGGCAAATTAAGTGACAATCAACATTTTCCTCGAAATTTTTGGTTTGTGCAGGCAGTAGTGAGGCCCGCAATTCGCTACACCTAAGAACCGGTTTCATTTCAAGGCGGCTCAAACCTGGATACAAACGCAGAGGCTCAGCGATTCCGGCTCAGTGCTCTGATATGACCATTATGACTGCCCCCCCCCCCCACAAGTCACTCGACCATCTCTGAAACAAAATAAAGGCTCATCTCTGTTGGTGGCTCTGGTCATCTTTGTTTGCGGCTCTTAGCCAGGTGTATAAATTCAACATTTCTATGGCAGAGTAAGTCTTTCCATAGGACACACACTGCTGACTTTCTAAAAGCGGGAATAAATGTTTCAAGTCGGGTAAAATGATTGGTCGAGCTGACACCCGATTGGGATATTAACTCAGAACCTTCTACCCGAGTCAAAATACAGTCGTGTGTATATTACTTGCAAAAGACAACATAATTTGTATTCAGTGCATCTACATGACTGCCTCAACACGCTCTAAATATGCATATACGAACATTCACGCACAACAAAGACCCTCTGGGGCAAGTGCTGTTAGCGAGCACCTATGAAGGCTGGCACGGCACACGAGGGGGTGGGTGGCCAGCACCCTGCCTGGCCCCCTTTGTCTAGTGGCGATGTTTACACACCGCACCAGGTACTCATTTAAGGCTGAGTCGACCTAGAGGAGGCCCAGGACCGGTCCAGATAATCGTCACTGGTGTTTGCCATGAGCGGGAATCGAACTCTGGTCACTGGGTTAGTAGCGCAGCGTATTAATCGCTACACGACCGCTCCCCACATGCGCACACACACACAGGCACACACGTCTCCCTGCCAACACTGCAACCGTGTAAAATGGTGGCGCTCTCAGTTGACGATGGCGCAGCGGGGCAGAACGTGCGCAGAAAAGGAAAACAAAAAAGGAGAAAATACGGACGAGAACCACAAACCGGATTCCACTCGCTCGCTCACACAAAATCCGACGGCACTATTTTTAGGTGCAGACGCTGAGCAGCTGCTCCCCCCTCCTGCTGCTTCCTCCTCCTGATGATCCTCCTGCTTCCCCCGCTGCTCCCTCTGATGCTGCTGCTCTTCCTCATGCATCCACTACTCCAGCTTCCATCTTCCCGATCCTCCTTCTGCTCCCTCCTGACATGGCCGTCTCTCGGCATATCTTCCTCCTGCTCGTGCCTCTCCTCCTCCCATCGTCGTCTCCCCCTGCTCCTCCTGTCACCATCTCCTTGTGTTCTTTGTTGTTTTTACTCCTCAGCTTCTATTTCTCCTGCTCCTGATCATGTACCTCTTGCACCTCAACCAGATCTTCCTCACATGATTTTCCTACTCAACATTCTGTTCCTACTCCTGCTCTTCTTCCACATTTTTCTCCTTCCGTTACTCTTCTGGCGATTGTCTCGTTCCATCCGTCCTTCCACTGCTCATGAGCGCTGGGGGGGGTCTCCAACCAGGGAATCTCACACCCCTCGCTGCCCAAACCCACCCTCCATCCCTCTCACCACCACGATCCATCCACGTGACCACCACTCATCTAAGCGCACAGTTCTCACGGCGCAGCTGAGGGTCTCTATCACAAGCAGCGGACGCGAGCGGAGCATCGGCGAGCCACACATCGGCGAGCTGTCTATGCAGCGGCAAGAGGGATGGCACAGAGCTGACATGTAACGATCCATCCAGTGGGCCATGAAAATGGGATTCTTACGCACACAGTATACGTGTGAAATTGTGCACTTCAGAATCAGTTATTTAGGATTCATGCAAATTGTGCCATTACATTTATGCTAAAATGAGAGACGGAAAACGAGGAAAGCGGTGTAAACGAGCAAGAAATGTAACAACTTGCCCGGTACAGGGACCTTCATTAATTGTCACAATTCACAATTCATTGTTGCAGAACCTCATTATACTAACGAGCCCAAATTAACGGAGATTCACATCGTGCACTCGCACAACAAGTACGATCGCCCACACGCAGCATGCCGCGCTCATTCATGGATTTGGCTAAATATTCCATTGCAAGACCCTCCCTGAAGAAAAGGTCTGGAGACTGACACTTCTTAGGATAAAATGAAAGATATTATTCATTTACAACATCGTATTGTATTTAGAATAAAGTTCTCCAACTACACTATAGCTCTACCGTACACTGACATCTGTGCACTAATTAGCAAGGATGTAATGAGGCTCACGCGTTCCTCTTAACCTGTCACAGTTTAAGACTCTCCAACCAAGAGTCCACAGAAGCAAAAGGTTTCTTATATAATCTAGGGACTTGCGGTGCGAAACAGACATCTGTAGAGTACAAACAACACAGCCGAGAAAGATAACTCAACGGTAAAAATCTATAAAAATCACGGAAGTTTAGTTTTCGAAACATTATTTTTTATCGTTGTATGTGAAAATGTTTCCGTACGTCCAACACAATCAGTTTTAAAAACCCTTGCTGCCATATACATGTTAAACGAAATACAGCTAAGCTAAATGGATAAGTTAGTCGGCCACCCACAACACTTGTCTACGTTATTTACACTTACGGTAGTTCATGTAGCTGCCTGCATCATGAATCCCCACAACATTTACATGGACGATTGCCAGAGAGCGATTTCAAACTGCTGCAGTGAAACTCGAGCAGAGATAAAAACGGACTTATAAACGTAGTGCCAACGCGATGTCATTCCGCATGCAAGGGCCGTCGATGATAACAATTCAACAATTAAAATAGATTGAGCTCACGGGAACAAAGTGATTCATGTGCGCAATAATTGATTATTTAAGGGATAAGCAAATTACATGCAAATAGTACACTCGTTCGATCAGATGGCCATGTGTAATGGATTAAAATGCGGGTACTGCCACCTATTCCAAGATGTCTGGCCAACATTGATCAGGAGTTAGATCGCGTTATTTATAAATGTGTCGTAACCCTCCACCACCCGACATGGCCCATCAGTAAAACATGTGTCACATTGACCAAAGAGTACAAATCGTTCACTAATTTAGCCCACCGATGTGTTGAAGAGTGAATCCCCAACATTTACAATTTTTGAGTACGACGTTTCGCTGGTAATTCCATCCAGCATCATCGGGCAATTTGCCAGAATAGTGGCTCTTCAACACACACCGGTGGGCTAAAGTAGTGAACTATTTGTACTCTTTGGTCAACGCGACACATTTTTTACTGATTGGCCGTGGTGGAGGGTTACGACATATTTATAAATAATGCGATGTAACCCAAAAACCTTTATTAGCAATAATATTGGTCGCGAAAGCCTACGTGTTAAATGGATTAGGAGGTTAAATACCACTTTAGAGGGGCTCTATAAACCATCCTTGAGTGGAGATCTATCCGCTAACAGTAGCACGAGCAATACATTGTAGGGCCGAACCGTAACCCACCCATACGCAAATGTTACATTTAGGCTGCAGGACTGAATGAGAAGGAATAATGGGTAATTGTTTGAATTATGTGATTTCAACATGCATTTTTGTAATCACGAATCACGTCTGCGTGTAAGAATGGATGGCTTCAGTTCATATACATTGCAATTTATGAGTTAACGTGAGTCCCTGCAGCCACTAGAAGTTGATATGTGCACGAAAATGTTAATGAATGAAAAAAATATATATTCTTGAATCGGGTCTGGTCTCTGAATCGCAATAATTAATCTAAATGCCAAAAGGGCGAATCATTAAACTTAACGGACAGCGTTGGGGATGGGGGCTGGCGATTGATTGGCTGTAGCACTATTTTTCGGAGCAGCAATTTTTCAGACTGCAGCCGTGTCAGCACTTTGTCCCGCCTGGCGCAGAACTACAAAACTAACCGCCTGCAGCACCACCCGGAGATCACGATTAATATGCCACGCTCTCATCAACGGCGGTCCTGACTCAGCCGGCACAAGGTGCATGCTAATACCCCCCTCCTCCCAGCGATTCAGTGAATCATCACAATTTGAGGGTCGCGATTCGATAATTGATTTTTTTAGTTGTCTCATATTTACAATCTCGTTTGTATAGTTCTTGTTGTTCTTTTGTCTAATCTGCTCCATTTCATGTTTTCGTTAAAGTTGAATGTAACAGCAAATAAGTTAAGTGAATCGTACATAATTAATTCTTACACATGAGATCCGATACACATATCGGGAGGGTAAGGACAGATTCACATTGATTAATCCATGCATTGTTACATGCCTAATGATGATGAAGATGGTGATGCTGCTAAAGACAACACCTCTGATGATAAAAATATTTATAATTATGACAATTATATCCATGACGACGATGAAGGCAATGATGATGACAGCAATAATAGCAGTGATAAGGAACTAAAAAGACAATGATGACGACGGTAGTAATGATGATGATGATGGATCGTACTGTCTTCTCACGTTCTATGAGCCACAAAACCAAGTCTGATCGGCTCCTGCAGTATTTTTAATTGTTACAGAAGTCTTCAATGCCGCACGTCCTGTAATTGGTGGACCGGGTGCTTTAAACCTGACACGGGCACAATGTATCTGCCACAGGTCCCCATGGTGCCCTCATGAATAAAACACCGCAAGGCACCCCGTTGCACAGAGGACACCAGTGCTGGTTAGGCAGTTCTGGTGGCGGTTGTTGGTCGTGGTGGCGGCTATGATTGCTGTAAAAGGGGAGGGTAGGTGAGCGAGGCTTGCCATGCAGTTTTGTAATGTCACACTGCATGACACAAGCAGTTACGAATAATCACTCATTTATATAGCATCTCCAATATAAAAGAGACTGTATAAAGGAGACAAAAAATTATAACCAATTCTCAAATCGAATCACAACCCTCAATCGTGACAGCTGCTTGCATCGATGTGGGGGGTAAATTGTTTCATAGCTATCTGTAAATGTTATCGTGCATCTGCACAGTAGTTGGTGCACTGCACTTTGACCTCAATAACCTGAGCTCAATTATTGCCTTTGGCAGGGGAACACCAGTGGCCAGGGATATATGAACCGGTCCTAGGTACCCAACAGGTTACTTGGCCAAGGCTCACAATTAGGACCTCCGTTTGGTGTTGGGCAGGTGATACGCAACGTCACCCAAACGCGCATCCGACCAATGGTCTCAGCCTCGGCCACCCAACCCAGCTGCCATGGGAAGCATGACGTTTCGCGTGGTCGCGTCTGGACGGCGGTGACGCTTGCCCCGACTCTCGCTTGCCCTCCCCCTCTCGCTTGCCGACGCAGCACAATGCCGCGCATCGGCTTACATCCTCCACGAAGGGCTGGTGTTCCACACTCGCGGAAAAACCTGTACAACGTGTACATTGTGCCTCATATATTGGTGGACTGTGAGGAACAAAACGAGTCAGTTTCAGCAATTAATCAGAAAATAAAAGTAACATGTACATCAGCCTATTGGTCTGTTGTAGATTCTGGACCAATTTTATATTTTTTCCAAGTCTCACCAGCAGGGTGCGGTCTGGCCAACAAGTGTTGCTAGGCTGCTTGCTTCTGAAAAAAAAAACGTGCCCGTTGACTTTTCATTGTGCCAGCACCTGCCTTTGTATAGCACCTGTGTGTCATATTGGCAGATGGACTTGCAGGTAGTGTTTATTCGGTGGCGGCGAGAAACTGCCCGGCTTCTGACAAGCCAATGTGGAAGATCCACCGCTACTGTATCAGGGCCACCAAAGGAAACGAGAGCTGCCCCATGTTTGCCCAAGCGCACACAAACTTTCACCTTTCATCAAATCCTCGTCGAGGTGAATCATTTCGAACCCCCAACGGAGAGCCAGCGCTCATCTCTGTCGGCAATTGAGAGCGGCAGGAAAAATAAAATGATTCTATGGCCGAGGATCAGTCGGGTACTTGACACAACTGCGATCGACTTCATCACCATGTGATATGCAGCCTCGCCAGGTGAGTCACCCTCTTGTTAAAAAAAATCTAATGAACAAAAAAAGCAATCCCAGAATCCAGGAAACCCAATACACAGCGAGCGTTTTGTTATCACCACCATGTCTCTATATGAAGAGTCGGATAACACGGGGGCTGTGTGCAAGCGAAAACGAGGACAAAACCCCACCGCAGCCACCACTTATAGAAGCTGTGTCTGCAGCAATAGTTACTTTGGGGAAACGAAGCGACATGTCTCAGACCGTGTTCGTGAACATCAGGCAGATCTGAAACACGGTAGGACCAATACCTCGGCCGTGGCTGATCATTGTTTTAATGCGGTGGGCTCGCACGAAATTGATTTCTCTAAGACGAAGGTACTTTGAAAACTCACTGGCTATCAACAAAGATTAATTCATGGAGCCATCCATATATACAGACAATTTCAATCGAGAAGATGGGTATAAACTGAACAATCATTGGAAGGACGTTATCAACCAGTTAAAGTCATAACTGCCTATGATGTTCCCATTAACAGGTTACATTTCTCACACTAACACAGCCACCTCGCTCGCCTCGCTCGAAGTCGCTACTCTGCGATCTCCAATTAACATGCTCATCTCTCTCACATTAACATAGCCACCTCAGTGCGCTGGCCATGGAGGCCGCTCAACGATTTTACATTAACATGCTAACTTTTACTTGGCAGCCCTTTGATCGGTGGAAACCCACCAATGTCGCGGTCACTGCCCACCACTTTGGCTGCTGACATTTGAGCTACGCCCATTTCAAACCTTTATAAACAGTTTCCCGTTAGAAGCTAACCCCCTCTTCTGGATGACGAACGCTTGTGTTGCGATCGAAATGTCGTAGTTTTTTGTTATTTTCTTTGAACCTATCTACGTGACTTTACTGAAAGACGCAAAGAATATAGCAACTGTACAGTATTAATCTCTTGATATGAAAGATGTGCAAATAAACAGCAATTATTGAATCGTGAAACTTGCGTAAACCAGACTGACCGCACAATGATGTTGGATTTTGTGAAGCATGCAAAGGGCGTTATTATTTCATTGGACAAGCTGACCTTTACACGAGCACTCCATTTGCCATCAAAACCCACCATAGCTTCCTTCCTTCTGCCAGATATTGCGACCGCTGCACTGTCGACAACTGATCTCCAAGGACCACTCTCTTACTCAATCTCAGTATCTGGCTTCTGGTCGACTTCTCATACCTGTCAACCCATTATCAGTGCCTACCTTATTACAGACCAATTCAAACCTTATTGGTCACCCCGTGCCCTTATAAATCTCAACGTTCATCCTACAAAGTCCCATCACAAGGGAGAAACACAAACAAATAGACAAAAAAAATGTGCCCGTATTGAAACGGCTGTAGACCATATGGACCTGGAAACTAAATTTCCGTGTACAAGAATATGGGTAAACCGTATGGGTTGACAGGTATGACCTCTCGTCACCGACCTCTGCGAGCTCCTCCAATGTGAGTCTCAGTAAGCCGCCGTCCTCCATCATGCAAAATGTGATCTACTCATTGCAATCTCTTCTTCCTGATTACATCTAAAACATCTTCTTTCCAGGTTGTTTACCCTCTCTCACCATGAAATGCTTAATATCCTCTGCACACACCTATAACCAAAGGCCACCAGCTTCTTTTAGTGATGCTTTTGTAGAGCCCAACTCTCAGACCTGCACAGTATCACTGACATCACTCCTGTCACGTACAACCATTTCTTAACACTACAGCTGCCATCTGCTCTGCTAACCCAATACATCTCTTGATCTTCTCCTCACAACATCCCGTATTACGCAAATTCCGACCTAAATACAGGTCTTCTACTACCAATACATCGTCTGACACTGCATATGAAGTATCTTATCATAAAATAGACCATGTATATGTTGGTGAATGTCACGGTATTAGTGCCGAAACAATTAATCTATTTAAATTATATAACTTTTTTTATGTACGACATTTTATTCAGAAGCCATTATTTAATGACGGACGTCGGGCATGCGGTTTCCAAAATGCGGGAAACTCAGTGCAGCACACAGCCAGCATGATGCGGGGATACCCACTGATGATGGCGATGATGCCGTCAAATCCCCACCCACCTCCATCTGGAGTCTGCCATCATTAAAATACGTTGAGCCTCATGTGTGGAAATTCTATATTTATCCATACAAATGAAACACAAAAGCGCATGGTAATTGATCAAACAAAGCAATAATCCGGAGATAAATAATTATTTCACAGTAGACAAATGCAGCACTACACAGTACACAAGTATTGTATACACAGTTAAAGTATTGTGTGCATTTCAGTGGACGAGCAGCCACAAAAGAGGTAGTTACAAGAGGTGGGGCAGTTTCATTCTCTCTACAACCCACCCCATAACTTTCGTCGGGAATTACACACGAGTGCTGTCAACAAAAAACTATAGTTACACACAAGCCTCAACAGCTATTGGGTGGCTCTTGGTGTGCCGACAAACTAATCATAAAAAAAAACGAATTCCTAAACTTTATAATGCACACACATCACATCCTTTATATGCATTGTGTCAAAGTCCGTGAGCATTAGACAGTGGTCATCTACATTGTCAGTCTTTAGCAAATGGTGTAAAATTCCACATTGCTATAGCAGGGGGCAGTCTTGATCATTGTAATCTGGCCCGGAAGCACTGTACAGTAATCGATGGACAATCGGAAGGATAACAGTTCAAATCCTGGTCCGTGGTCCAATCAGTCCATTGATAATTTTTTAAGAGACTGGCCCCCACCATGTGAATGTGGAATCTCCACCGGTGGCCAAGGACTGCCAGAGGAGATGAGCGTGGCTCAATCGCTGAGCAGGAAGACCATTTGACCAGACTTAAAATAGCTGACGAGTTCATGCTTTGCAGATATTAGATTGTCACCATCAGCTGTAAAAATTCACAATTCAAGAACCCGATTGCATCCAAGAATCAATTATTTTTTTACAATGTGGTCATTGTAGCGGCCCCTAGTGGATGGCCACATTCATCTAAATCCAACACTTGCTTGGGGTGTGCTGATTATTTTGGTATCACGTGGCATTGGGTGACATCAATATTGTTAGCACAAAGACATTTTGCATAAAGACATAATGATCTAAAAAATATACTAAATTGTCATGACAAATCAAAAAACGTAATTCTTAAATCTAAAACTTAAATCTATTGCATGCAATGCATCCAAATCGAAGCACGTGGACTCTTGCGCATGTGATTGGAACCCATGAATCGTGAAGCTTAGGGAATGTATATGAATCGATGAAGTGACGAATCGATTAAGTGACGCATCGTCACATCCCGAGAACCAAGCAAACATATATTTCATCAGCGGCTGCCGCCGCATCACACTATTTGGGGGCTTGAGGCATTCAAAGTGTAGTGTCCCCTTCGCTCACATTAAATCAATCACAGGGCAGCTCCACTGACAGTTGAAGGGATGCGATGCTTTCCACTTAACGTCCGTTACACCTGCTAAATTGTTAATCGCTGGCGGGTATGAGGGGTTCATCAGATGACCCAGTGAAAGGTCTCAACAACACAGCGCTTGTACAATCATCAAACTCGTCAAGTTTAACCTGCAACGATTGGCTAATTGGTTTGTCGACTGAAGCCATGAATGTCCATTTTGAACCCCATATTGTAAGGGGAGGATCCTTGCCTAGAAGATAGGCAGTTCACCAGCATTAATTGACGCAAGTTTGACTCAACCCATGAGACACTGTCAAAACCTGTCCAGAGGTTGCTTGTCTTGAAACGCTGCTGAAATGGACTCCCAGAAGGCCGTGCGGATGATGGCTTGTGTAAAAAACACTTACATTTTTTCAAGTGGACAGACGGGTATGTGAAGGAAACATGTTGTCTGCTTAGTTATTTTGTTATTTTAGAGAATGCAGTTTAAAGGACAATTTTAACCCTTAAACCAAGAGCTCTTACGTTGTAACGACATTCCTCAGGTGTCGGTTCTGGACCGCCCCACACAGGTTTGAAGAATATGCACAATTGTTCATTTTCTGCAAATTGCCTTGATCAAGACACCTTGGTCAAAGCGCCATATAAATTACGATAAGAGGCTACAATTACTTTCAAGTAAGTTTCAAGCGTGACATGATTTCCATGATATCCGCAAGTTTCAACAAAGATGCAGTGACGTCATGGCATCAGTGTTTATCACGTGTATAAAAAATATATTAACATTTTTGAATAAATAAATCGTTACATTCCTAATATACATGTATTACTATTATACACCCAAATACACATGCATGCACACACATCATATACGTATTTACCTATTATATATAACTAACAAAATAGTATACAGTTCATCCTATTGTCATTCCATTGCTAGATGAAGGCCTTCCCATCCCATGCAGGTAAAGGGATATTTTCGATTTAAAGCTTTCGTGACTGCAGGGATTCATCTTCTTGGTTCTTTCGGTAAAGTCACGTAGAATGAAAATAATAAAATAATAAAAGTAAAACATAATAAAATAATTCTCACGACGTTTCGGCCACAACGCAAGCAGCCGTCCTCAGGTGGAGAGCAGGTCTGTCGAGTAGACAGAGTCATTCAGACTCTGTCTACTCGACAGACCTGCTCTGTCTACTCGACAGACCTGCTCTCCACCTGAGTCTGAATTACTCTGTCTACTCGACAGACCTGCTCTCCACCTGAGGACGGCTGCTTGCGTTATGGCCGAAACGTCGTGAGAATTATTTTATTATGTTTTATTTTTATTATTTTATTATTTCCATTCTACATGACTTTACCGAAAGAACCAAGAAGATGAATCCCTGCAGTCTACTCGACAGACCTGCTCTCCACCTGAGGACAGCTGCTTGCGTTATGGCCGAAACGTCGTGAAAATTATTTTATTATGTTTTATTTTTATTATTTTATTATTTCCATTCTACATGACTTTACCGAAAGAACCAAGAAGATAAAGGGATATTGTTTGACCATACTTCACCATGCAGGTCAGTGTGGGTTGGTGAAGGGAGGGGAAGGAAGTAAGCCCAGGACCGTGTCAGACATCACGTGCCAACAATGTTCGCCATGGCCAGGAACTGAACTCGGATCGCCAGGTTGACAGCGCACTGGGTAAGCCACTGTAGCAGAGCTCCCCATAAACTGCCCTGTACTCCGACGCAAATGATGAACACGGTCATTAACACACTGCACTGTGATCATGACACGATCTGAGGCTACACTTTTGCACATTTTCAAAGGGTCTTATTCTCTCTCTCTCTCATCCTTCCCAGGCAAACACAGCTAACCAATTAATTGAGACGCAATTGCAAAACCTGGAGACTATTACCAATTTTTTCCCGCTGCTCACAATTCTCCTTGTGCCTCCAAGTCGCTCACAAAGGACAAGGAACTCGTGGGTTCCGATTGTTTGTAAAGAGAGTGCCATTTGAACGTTGCCGTAGTTATTCTCAAGTCATTTTCACTTCTGCTTCTCATATCCTGCCTATGACCTAATCACCCAGAATGTGGCTAACCTCATCAGATGTCAAAGCTAAGCAGATTTAGAGCCTGGATAGGTTTTTGCATGGCTCACCACCATCCATAACACGGCCTGTTATAAATCGGCTTTTGCAGGGCTACATTGCGGCAAAACGCATTGTTGAACTGTACTGTACTTAGGTGGTCCCATGTCTATGATCCCAGCCTTCACCAATCCGCAGTGACCAGCTTGGTGAAGTATGGTAAAAAAAACCCTCAAGGCGTGGGGAGACCCTTACACATCAGTTGATTTATAATATCGTGATACATATTAATGTGTTTCACTTCTGCAAGGGTAGTGATGATAAAGGCAGGGCGTACATCCTCATCCTGAAAATCGTCCTTATCCTTCATCTCCATCTCATTACAACACCTTATCTATCAATTTCATATGCATCATTCTGTCTCGTCCTGTAAGTTAGTTCGAGTTATACATATCCTAATAATGACTCATCACCTACCTCCTCAAAAACCTTCCACTGTTCATCGCGTGCCATTCAAATTTTTATCCCTGTTATGATCGTCACTCCAAGCTATGACCAAACCACCAATCAGCACTGCCATCATCATCAGAAGCAGCATCAACAGCAGCAAACACCGTCAACTAAACCGTCAACACAATTATATAATTAACATCACAAACCGAATACTCATGTACAACACTATTACTACCATCCATTTCACCATTCATAAAATCATCACCAAGAATATAAGCGGCAGCATGAGAATCAGCAACATCAACATCAGAATCATCATCATTGGCATCTGCATCTTCAGAATCAGCAGCAGTAGCAAAATCAACCTCATCAACATCAGAACCATCTCGATTTAAAGCTTTCGTGACTGCAGGGATTCATCTTCTTGGTTCTTTCGGTAAAGTCACGTAGAATGGAAATAATAAAATAATAAAAATGCAACATAATAAAATAATTCTCACGACGTTTCGGCCACAACACAAGCAGCCGTCCTCAGGTGAAGACCAGGTCTGTCGAAACGTCGTGAGAATTATTTTATTATGTTTTATTTTTATTATTTTATTATTTCCATTCTACGTGACTTTACCGAAAGAACCAAGAAGATCAGAACCATCATCAGTATTTTCAGAAAGATATAATTTGGTGATACTGCGTTGGCAGTGGTGCAAAAGCACAAATAACAACAAAAATATCAACACATCTGTCAATAAGACTGTGGCAATAAAAGTAAAAATATACAATCGACGACATTTCGGGAATTGTCCCTTCTATTAAGGTCCTTTACAGAAGGCTTTTCAATTTGCAGGACCATTGCACGAAACGTCGTAAATTATATATCGCCCTTTTAAAGGTGTTATTGGTGAATGTGTTGAGCATTCTGTTGTTATTCGCTCTTTTGCACCACTGCCAACGCAGCATCCCCATCGTCACCAACATCAAGACGACCCTTAAACACCGCTCCCCGACCTAAAGCAGCGTGGGGGCACAGTGTGATTAGAGGACACTAATCAGAACGCAGGGCCACCACCAGATGCTAAATGCCCAAAGCCCAGTACAGTGGCGGTGTTCTTACGCACGTAGCTACACGAGCCAGCCCCTTGCCTCCTCCTCCTCCCTCCCATTCATTCGCCACAGCCCATCCCCGTCCCTGGCTCTCGAGATAACAACGATTTGCTATTCCCGGCGAAGCGATGTATTGTTCACGAGGGGGGCGATGGGTTAAGATTCGATTAAATAATCGAATTGCATTATCGTCTTGTTGGTTTCGGCCTCGTGCGCGTGTCGTTATTGAACCACTCAACCCGAATGCGCAATTGATCACAGCTGCGTATCATTTGCATCGAGCGTCAAGACGAATGTTTATTACAACCACGTATATCGGGGGTACTATAATCGATACGGTTTAATCTATTAACCTGCCCGCCGTTAATTTACATAATTGTTATTCAACGTTGATACCATGGTCTGCGATCATCACCGCAAGCAGCGATTATCGTGGTGGTGGTGATGATGGTGAAGACGATCAACATTTATATTTATCGTAGATTCTTTTATTATAATAATTTGATAAGAAAAATGTCTATTCTTATCCCCGAATGTTGCAAATTGGCACAATGCAGAACCGTCATCAGCATCATTAGCAAGCAGCATTCGCGATGACTGCCGTGGTGACGTTACGTCAGCATTGGTTGCCCGATGATGATCATCACCACCACCATCATCATCACCATCACCACCACCACCATCATCATCACCACCATCATCCCATCAACATCTTGACCATTATCCTCACACATTACGTCACTACCACACCACCATTATCATTGAACATCGTCGTGATCACAGACGACACTCGCTACATTACCACCCATTATAATTAACACCATCGCCAAACTCTAAACCAGCGTCAATTACCACCATCACCGCCTTCACCACCATCATCATCACCACCATCACCGCTAACGTCGCGGCTCTACAACCATCAACATCAACGCCCAAAATTCGCCGTTACGCCGTTCAATGCCATCGCCAATTCCCCCCCACCCACCCGAATACAAACATTAACATCATCGCCATCGCCTATCATCCAAGCATCACCGCAGACACCGCCATCAACATCAGACCCCCATCACGTCCACAAACATCACCATGCCCCTAGACAACGACGACGACGACGCCGCTCTCAATTAAAACATAAAACCACAACCCCCGACGACGACACCGCCTCTCACCACAACCGGCATCACGACAAGACACCATCATCACCACCACCACCACCAAACCCATCGCAGTGGAGTACCGCAAAGACCCCCCCTCACAACCACCACCATCACAGCACCCCCATCACAGCACCCCCATCACAGCACCCCCATCACCAACCACCACCACCCCCATCACAGCACCCATAAACACGTCCACCATTGACTCCAAAGCAGACGTCCGACTCACCACCACCACCGCTACGCCGTCCCCGCGAGCGCCTCTGGTCTCCCCCCCCTTCGTGAAAGACGTCGCTGCGTTGTCGGTGTTCGTGCGTGTGTCCCTCTGCTACGACGTGAGAGCGAGAGAGCGAGCGAGAGAGGATGGTGATGGTGGTGGTGGGGCGGTCGTGCGGCGGCGGCGGCGATGGGCGACGCGATACCTGCAGCGGCGGCCGGGAGGAGGAGGGGGAGGGGCCAGCGGTGACGTCACCACAGGAAGGATTCTTGGGGTTCTACAGAGGATTGGGATTCTTGGGGTTCTAGAGGATTGGGATTCTTGGGGTTCTAGAGGATTGGGATTCTTGGGGTTCTAGAGGATTGGGATTCTTGGGGTTCTAGAGGATTGGGATTCTTGAGGTTCTAGAGGATTGGGATTCTTGGGGTTCTAGAGAGGATTGGGATTCTTGGGGTTCTAGAGAGGATTGGAATTCTTGGGGTTCTAGAGGATTGGGATTCTTGGGGTTCTAGAGAGGATTGGGATTCTTGGGGTTCTAAAGAGGATTTGGATTCTTGGGGTTCTAGAACCTATTGGGATTCTTGGGGTTCTAGAGGATTGGGATTCTTGGGGTTCTAGAGGATTGGGATTCTTGGGGTTGTAGAGGATTGGGATTCTTGGGGTTCTAGAGAGGATTGGGATTCTTGGGGTTCTAGAGAGGATTGGGATTCTTGGGGTTCTAGAGAGGATTGACACTCTTGGGGTTCTAGAGGATTGGGATTCTTGGGGTTCTAGAGGATTGGGATTCTTGGGGTTCTAGAGAGGATTGGGATTCTTGGGGTTCTAGAGGATTGGGATTCTTGGGGTTCTAGAGAGGATTGATATTCTTGGGGTTCTAGAGGATTGGGATTCTTGGGGTTCTAGAGGATTGGGATTCTTGGGGTTCTAGAGAGGATTGGGATTCTTGGGGTTCTAGAGGATTGGGATTCTTGGGGTTCTAGAGAGGATTGACATTCTTGGGGTTCTAGAGGATTGGGATTCTTGGGGTTCTAGAGAGGATTGGGATTCTTGGGGTTCTAGAGGATTGGGATTCTTGGGGTTCTAGAGGATTGGGATTCTTGGGGTTCAACAGAGGATTGGGATTCTTGGGGTTCTAGAGGATTGGGATTCTTGGGGTTCTAGAGGATTTGGATTCTTGGGGTTCTAGAGGATTGGGATTCTTGGGGTTCTAGAGAGGATTGGGATTCTTGGGGTTCTAGAGGATTGGGATTCTTGGGATTCTAGAGGATTGGGGTTCTAGAGTTAATGGGATTTTTAGTTCTAGGGCCGAAGGGATTCTTAGGGTTCTATAGCCAATGGTATTCTTGAATTTCTCGTGCCGATAGGATGCTTTGGTTTCCAGATTAAATGGGATTCTTAGGTATCTAAAGCCGATGAAGTTATTTGGGTTCTAGATCCAATGGCATTATTGGGTTTCTAGAGGCAATTTGAGTCTTTGGTTTCTAGAGGCAATGAGATGCTTGTGGTTCTAGAACCAATGGCATTACAGTATCGGGTTCTTAGAGCCGGAATTATTTGGATTCTAGAGTGAATGGGATTATTGGATTTCGAGAGCCAATGACATTCTTATGTTCCTAGAGCCGGAATGTTTGGGATTCCAGAGCCAATGTGATTCTTTGGGTTCTAAAGCCAGTAGTATTCTTGGGATTTTAGAGCCAGTTGTGTTCTTTTGGGGTCCTAGAGCCAATGCGATTCTTGGGATTATCGAGCCAATGGTATTCTTGGGTTTACATTGATATGAGTTTCAAAAGTTACCTGCGAAAGGTTGCGTGGGTATATCGTGATAGCTGCTTAAACAAATGCTGATGAAACACGCCACAAAGCCCTTAGGCCAGGGGTCGGCAACCAAAATAACAAGAAGAGCCATTTCTTTCCAATTCGGTACAAAATTCAGTATTTCAAGAGCCGCAATGCATCTGAGTACATACTGTACATACGTACATATTGTCAAGAAGCGGCCCGTAAAGAGCCGCATGCGGCTCCGGAGCCGTAGGTTGCCGACCCCTGCCTTAGGCGAATGGACTGAAATAAGTTTAAATAGTTTCAGAGTGAAACACATTTTTTTCTATCATACTCTAATGCCTTTTATTTACCCATGGAATTTTGTCTGATCCTCGGGACTCTTTTTCAATGGGATCCTGCATCGGGTTGGAGCGTTAACATGGTTCAGCGGTAGCATGTTCGCCGCTTTTTGCAGAGAGGTTCGCGGTTTGAATCTGTCCGTTCCGGTTAATACTGTACTGCAGGTGTATTTCACCACACAATATGCACCGTCTGATTTACAACAGACGTCGAATATCCCGTGACATTAAAAAAGAGACCGTTGTATGTTGGCGTCGTGTTCCAAATATTCCAAATAAACTGCAATTTAACTAAATTGGGATTACATAAAGAAATATCACCCCGCTTGTGAAACTACTGCAGACTATGTGAGACATAGTGCCTCCGTGATCGCCTTGCACTATAAGAAAAGTGTGAATATGTACTCAATTTATATTAAGGTTAAAACAAATCTATTTCTGTAGTTATCGCTTGGTCATCCCGCAAGCCAAGTCTACAACACTTGGTATTCCCATGCAGTCCCCCCCTTGCAAGTGCGAACACAACACTTTCAAGTGCCAACACAATATCCCCACCCAAATTTGATCAAATGCATCTCACATGTTGCGACGTCAACCGTGACGGATGGATAGATCGCTCTCTGTCATGGGAATACGGAATTTCCACCGTTGGCTCATGAAATGAATTCCACCTCACCCCAATGCCGGTTTGAACAGGAACACCATTGACATTTTACACCACTAGGGCAGTTAGTTAGTAGAGGGTGTGTTTCAAAGGAAAATGTTTTATCACTTGGTTGTTTAAATATAACCCAGTCTGGGAGCACTTACTATTGGAGACTTTGACCGTGCTAAATAGCCCCTTGAAAAGAACTCCCTTTTGTGGCCGAGCTTTCCCAGATTGAGACGGAGTTTTCACCAGCGTAATGGAGTGGTGGTGCAATATTCAGTGCCCTTCTATGCACGTATGACGAGCTTATGAATCGATATTAATCGATTAAATTCGCGCATCATTACACCTATAACGTTCACAAAACATATCTGTCAGTCTAGTCCTCTAAAATATGTTTGGCGTAAGCATGTAAAAAAAAGTTAAATATTAGTCATGGCTTTTATTTTCATTGGCAGCCCTGAGGCAGCATTGCGAATTCCACATTCCAACGTTGGGGCCTGTCTCTCCGTCGGAAGGCCAGTGTTGTTTTTTAAGTCTTTATCTATAACACATCACATGCAAATGCACAGATGAGTAATTTAATATTCCATTCTGGACCTCAGAGAACGAAACCTCGCAAGGTCAATAGGAATGATAAACAAAATAAAAAAACATCAATTGATCTCATTAGAAGTGCTAAATGTTTTATTTCTTGCAACTGCTGTCCAAAATTTATCCAAGTCATGCTCATGTACTGCAGAAGACATACAGTACATTCCGTACTATGAAGACTATATCATCCGAGAGGAGGCAGTAGTGGTGCTGACCCATTGGGGGGCCTGAAGCATATTAAACTTGTCATTACCTCCCCCCACCCCCTTTCAACTTATACAATTCTACTGAGATAACGAGAAATATAAATGCAGTGAGATAAATGTAGACAAATAAGGAGAAAGTTGCAGACAAGATAGAGATGAGTTTTCCATTGTGTTTTATTTTAATGAGCTTATCTGGTATTTATTTGGGGTTGAATTTGTTGCCACCCATATTTTCTTTCAGGAGCTTATCGGAGCTCTAAACATTTGTAATGACTTGCTTATGCCTCTAGTCACCACTCCGAAGATGCAGACACTTTAACAAGGGAGAAAGTCTTGTTTTCTCTGCAACTAAAACGTATTGGGAAAGTTTGCACGTTAAAAAAAATCGGTCACAGTCCATTGTAAAACTTCGAGCTCCCACTGGCAACAATGTGACAGCCTCACTCAGAGCATATTGTCCAGGAATAAATCCAGAAGAAAACATTCCATAAGGCACGCTTAAACAATTAAACAATCAACCATTTTCAATTCACGTGAAGCATGTGACCCGATCCCCACCCCCAGTTTTAAGCGAAACTGTGATGACGACTTCAGCAGTTACAGGAAACAATAAACAGAGGGGAGGGGAGGGCAGTTGAACAGCTTCGCCCAACGGACAATGACAATCTTACGTCGCAAGGGCATGGAATGTGGAAGTTTAGCCATCCAGTACTGAAATGAGAAAACTATTCTTTTATCATGTGACACAACGCATAAATACAAGCCACAGCAGTGTCATTGTGGTTATGTAACTAAAACTATGGACCATGTAGTAAACCCAGAGACAGAATCAGAATATTATTTGTACTGGATGAATCCGATAAGCTCTAAAGCTATTTTTCATACATGTCCAGTAGGAGCGGGTAAGAACGTTACAATACGAGAACAGGATCGTGGTGCATAGTAAAATAAAAAAAATAAATCACCCAGAAACATACAAATAAAACTAAACCATCCCCGTCTTACCAGGCAAAGCTCACTGAGCTATGTAGCTCAATGAAGTGGCTTATCATGCGGGCATTTATAGCAGCAAAATACTCTAAACGCACGTTTCTAAATGTGGAGGGGAAAAAACGGAGGACCCGGAGAAAAATCCACTGCGTTCCTTCAACGGAGTAGCAAAATACAACATCTCCTGCAGTCCTTGACATTGGCATTTAGCTCATGGACGTATTGGCATTCACAGGAATAGAGGCAATGCTCCGTTAATGGGATGAGAAGTCACGAGGCACACATCGTTCCCACGACTCGGGAGGCAAAGAGAACTGATATAAATCCACGCAATCAATTCCCGTGATGACAAACTTGGACGTGGACTCAAGCCACGGAGCCATCTCAAATTGTATGAAGGCAATTCTAGATTTGAAGCTTTCGTGACTGCAAGGATTCATATTCTTAGGTTTTTTCGGTAAAGTCACGTAGGTAAAAAATGAAAATTAATAAAATAAAAAATAAAAATCACGACGTTTCGGAGGCAACACAAGCTCCACCTGAAGACGGAAGCTTGTGTTGCCTCCGAAACGTCGTGATTTTTATTTTATTTTACTTTTGTTAATTTAAATTTTTTACCTACGTGACTTTACCGAAAAAAAACCCTAAGAATATGTATGAAGGCAACAGGCCACTGCCACGAAACGTTAGCCAATTACGTACAGGACACATTCCTGTGAACTGCTTAGCACAGATCAATTTAGACTTCATCGGTCACCCCGTGGCATTCTAAATCTCAAAGTTCATCCTAAAAAGTCCCATCACAAGGGAGAAAAGCATGTACCCCAAATGGACCTGAAAACGCAATGTCCCTGTACAATAATACGGTTGAGCCCTATGGGTTGACAGATATGAGTTACGTGTGTTATTAGTGTTTTTTTGTCGGAAAATTAATGAATGCATTGCTAAAAAATATTTACCGACGACCTCATTTATTGCGGTCTGTATGTATGGTGCGTACAATTAAGTGGTTTTATCGACCACGAAAGCGTGATTGGGGGGCTGGAGTCGTAAATTGTCGTTTAAAAAAAAAGCTAAACATTTACATTAATTAAATTGCACATGTTATTACGACTACAAATTCATAATAAAAGACACGGTGAGATTATTACGACAATGAAACGTAGAGAGAGAAAAAAAAACATTTTAAATAAAACAACAACAATAACAACAACAAAATCGGAAATCCCACGCGGTGCTCTCTGGGAGTCGTTTTCATTCGCCGCGACCCCGCCCCGCCCCCACCATTAGATTCCATAGCTCAGTCAAACCACCGTCGCGTCCCGCTCCGCGCGCCGCTATTGGCCGCTTGCCACCACGTGACCGCCCCCTTCCCCTCCCCCTTGCCTTGCCTCCTCCATGCTTAAGCGCAGTGGGAAATCTAAGAAGATCCGCGGCGTCCAGTGACTGAGTGGGGATCGGCGCTCGTTTCGCAGCGTCCAGAAGAAGTTAAAAACCAACAAAACTAAACATTTGCACGTCGAAATCAACGAAACGCACGCCTCGCGAGTGTCGCCGCGCCGCAAGGAGTCTGCTGCTGTTGTTGTTTCTTTCTCCAGTGGCTTTTGCGAGCTGACAGCGGCCAGAGTTGCGAGGAGCCGGACTTCAAAGAGGGCCCCCCCAGGTACGAAGGAGACGTTAAAGAGCGAGTTGGGGGTGGGGGTTTCGTTCTGTTTCGTTCCGTTTCGTTCCTCGGTCCGCTCGTCCTGGTGAGGATCGTGGCGGTCCCACGCCTCCCTTTCGCCCTTCCTGGAGGAATTCCCAGGCGTTTCCAGGGACGTCCCAGCGACGTCGGCCTGGGGCCTTCCCAGTGGGATCGTCTCGTCGAGGAATAATATAAATATAATATTAAATCGTGTACGAGCAAGTTTAAAAAAAGTGTCTTGACGGATCAAGAGGACTGTGTGGGTCGTGGGAGGCCGCTGCCCAATGGGAGCAGTGTAGGCCTGGCACCGACTGATGGACATTCCTCATTACTGTGACGGGGCTGAGCACGTTGACGATGTTTTGTCGACTTCGGAGGGAAGATGCGACGGTGGTGATGAGTGGAGTCGTAATGGTTGTGATTGTGTTGTTAATTATGGAGATGATGGCGGTATGGTGATGGTCTTGATGATTGTTGATCGTAATGGTGGCAATGACGGTGATTAATGTTAGTCGATGGTGGCAGCAGTGATGATGATTGTGGTGATTAATGGTGGCGAGGATGATTGTGGTATTTGACGTGATGATTATGAGTGCGGTACGTATAAAAGGACTGATTTGAACCCAGGCCCGGATTTTAACTCGTAATCTTCTTGAAAATCAAGGGCCCTGGTCACGGAGACTAGACCGGTGATGTGAAGCCTCATCTGTTAAATTTACGAGCATTACGAGGTGGCCACCTGTCTCACGGAGTTGCTATTGCAGTGTTAGTTGTGCCGAGAGCACAGAGCCATTCAGTACCACAAGATCCTGGGTGAAGGATATGCGTGTAGGCCCACACCTCCTTAAAGCGTGATCCTGAAGTGGAAGTGAGTTTGTATTGAAACCCAATACTTCTCAAAACACTCTAATTTCATATTTTTTTCTCACGTAATTTGCCTTATATATGTCTACTTAAACGTTTCGGGTTGACATGCAACACTAATTGTGGGGGCAAAAGTGTGGGTAATCAGGCAATGCTTGCTGTGAGAATTCCAAATTGGAAATTGTCACTTAATTAAATTTAGTATGCGTACAGTTGATTTTCTGAGACTCTATTGTTCTTAGCATTTATTATTTAGTTATGTTTCTGCATTATATACTAACATTAATGTTTCTGCATTATATAGTGTAGTGTATACCCAGTTACTTAATGTTAATAGCTCAGCTTATTGGAGAGTGTATATTGAGTACATTGATTATATAGATGAAGTTTATACCTAGTTTTTTCACATCGGTTTATTGTATGGTAGTAGGGTAGAAGCAGTTCTTTAGCGTCAATATGCTAAATTTCTCTGTTGATATGTAAACTCCTTTGTCAAGGCGCTCTGCTTCTCCCACCCACCTTAAAATACGCTGCCAAGCTTAGCAGTGTTCATCAGGACGCTGTCTTTCCGACAGCTCTGTTCTTCACCTGAGGACGGCTGCTTGTGTTGTGGCCGAAATGTCGTGAGAATTTAATTAAGTTTTATTTTTATTATTTTATTATTTCCCTTCTACGTGACTTTACCGAAATATCCAAGAATATGTTTCTGCAATTAATGATATTGTAACAAACTTTACACAGGGCCTCCCTCGTGCAGAAGACTTGTTTCAATGTGATGAACAGCCCCTATTGTTGCTTGTTGTTCAGGGCTGGTGCGATCACAGGCCTCTGGCACAGCTGCAGAGATGTCCGAGTTGAGTTTTGCCGAGAAGGCAGAGGAGGTGACACGTGAGGAGTGGCTGGAGCGCGTTTCCAATGCCCATATCCAGCGCGCTGACATGAATCGCCTCATCATGAACTACCTGGTCACAGGTGGGAGCCCTCACCTGGGCATTAGTATTGATAAGCCACGGTAAATTTGTTTTGCTAAACCGTGTGGAGAGCTTCGTAAAGGTTTGTTTCGGAGGTTTTTGTAGTGTTCATGAAACGTGTATAACTGGCATGTAACGTTACATTGCTTCATTGGTAAAAATCGATTATTATGCTCACTATACATCAGGGTCGTATGACCCTTTCCAAACGAGCCACATTGAGAATGGCGCAGCTCCTGCCGCTGGGAAGGTCACAGAGACAATTAGTGAGCGTGATGTTACGAAACGTGACAATATTCAGAAAATCATTGTAACCTTAAGTTAGACGTGATATCGGTTAAACAGCTTACAATCGGAAATAGTAACAGATTGATAATATAAACAATAAAGACAAGCATTTGAAAACGCATTCATTACAAAATCGTTTAATCCAACTGCCCATTTAACAAATTAGGAAAACTATATAATTTCCATGGATTATGTAACACTTTCTGACGTATTCTATCTGACGTGTTTGTCTTCATATATATTTTTAAGGATAGTTGTCAGGGCAAAACGTGTTTGTGTATTTGGAAATAGCCCTCTTCTTTGCTTTGAGTCTCCGCGTTTTTGGGAGCCCGTTGATCAATAACAGCGCTTTTAAATATAGCCGATAATAGCAATGCAACTACATATGTTCATCTTTACGAAGGAATGTACGAACATAAATAATGTGCACACGGTCAACCTTAGTTCGAAAGTATTAAAACTGCCTGAGGGAATTAACTGCACTGTGCCATGTGCCTGTTCTGTAGAGGGCTTCAAGGAGGCGGCGGAAAAGTTCCGTGTGGAATCGGGCATCGAACCGGGTACAGACCTCGACTCGCTGGACGAGCGCATCAAGATCCGGGACGTCATCCTCAACGGCCGCATCCAGGAAGCCATTGGCCTCATCAATAGTCTGCACCCCGAGCTGCTAGACACCAACCGCTACCTCTACTTCCACCTGCAGGTTAAGAGCCTACGGCTTGCACACAGTCTGAGCGTAGCAATTGAGCACGTTGAGATTCATTTACACCTTCATTGTACTTGTCACTGAATGCGCAGCTTTGCCATGTTTTGGTAGTCTCACATATCGCTCATGCACCAGCCCTTGAGTGTGCTGGACCACAGGTGTGACATGGCCTCGGCAGTAGTCGTGCAAAGTTGTCTTCGCAGGCCATTCTCTGACGCTATACAATATCTCTGCTTGCCACGAGAGTGTTCCGAATGTTCATTTCTTCATCACATGACGACAGCACTCAGAATAGCGCATCTAATTGTGTCCATACGTTTATCTGTGCATGCGTGAGGTAGCAGCAGCATCTGATCGAGCTGATCCGCGAGCGGCAGACGGAGGCTGCGCTGGAGTTTGCACAGACGCAGCTGGCAGAGCGTGGCGAGGAGAGCAGTGAGTGCCTCCTGGAGATGGAGCGCACGCTCGCCCTGCTCGCCTTCGACAGCCCAGAGGAGTCGCCCTTTGGCGAGCTCCTTCATCCCTCGCAGAGACAGAAGGTGCCAGAGAAATCGCTGGCTTTGTGCCACACAAACCAGGATACAACCCATTTCCCAAACGGTTTCAGATCATGAGCTTAAATGTAATTTGTATAGACAGTATAGAGCATTACAAATGACATTTTCCAGTCAGTGACAATTATTGTGGAAGTGTATTGCAATTGTGTTGAGATATCGAAATTGTCCACAGCCCCAGTCAATTGATTAACATCGATTTGTTATCTGCCTTTCACATAACACTGCAACTTGCACCATGACGTGCGTCACTCGCAATCACTGAACCACTGTGTGGCGTCTCTGCACTCTGTCTTGCGCAGGTTTGGAGCGAGGTAAATGCTGCCGTGCTTGACTGCGAGAATCAGGACTCGACGCCCAAGCTGGCCAAGCTGCTCAAGCACTTGCTGTGGGCCCAGAACGAGCTGGACCAGAAGAAAGCAAAGTACCCGCGCATGACCGACCTGGGCAAAGGCACCATAGAGGACTTCAAGTGAAACAGCGCCCCCTCTACTCACTCGGCCTTCGGCGTGCTTGCCAACTCGCTCGCTCCCCTCCTACTTTCTACAGAATTCTCCAATGCCAACTACGCCGAGCCAGAACCACTCTCGTCCTCCCTTCATGTTTCCTCGATTCATACAAGGTGTGGATTTGTTGTTTTTTTGGTTTCAGTTCGGTTGGATATACCTTGCTTTTGTTTGGTTTATACTAAACAATAGGGGCTGACTGCACGAGAATATTGGCCACCGGAATAAGGGGCTATGCGCGAGTGAATTGTCTTGGCTATGGAAACACATGCAGCTGTTGAGAAGGTATAGGCGACTTAACCTTTGACTGTCATGTTGCCTATTTGATAAGGGTTAGGGAGAGTGACTTAATCGACGCTGGGCTAGACCGACGTCTGGCTCGGTTTGCTGTAATCTGCGTATGCGTTACTTCGCTCTTGTAATGTACAGAATCGTCGGTAAGTTATTTTCATCGTGATTGCTCATCAGCGACCTGGCAAGAAAAGAAAGATGTTTTCTTTCGGTGAAATGTGCATGTAATTTTCCACGGTTTTGTCAACAAAAGGCAAAGTTTGTTTTGCATTTTCAGTGGTCGTTAACGATGGTTGACAGAATTTGTTTGCAGTGATGCATTGGCTTTAGTTTTAGATCCCTTTGTAATCTTACTTCGTTCATTTTCAATGGCAGCGTTTGTAAAGAGCAGGAAAGCTCGCGGTTTGATCTCCACACACATGCTGCATGCTAGCCACATTTCTGGCATTTCACCCAACCAGGCAAATGTTAAGGCATTCTGCTAACATGCCACTTTTGTGCTTCACAAACAGGAAATCGTGGGAGCCTTTATTTTGGTCCATGAGCATTACAGTAATTGAACAACAATGATTATTATTCCTTTACACCGGGTTGTTTACGATGTTTCATGTTGATCATTTTGTAAGATGTGGTAAGTGCCTGTTTGGGAGGCAAAGGCTGAGGAATCACCATGGATGCATAAGAACATGCTCAAGTTGCTGTGCTGGCATTCAGTACCTGTTGTATATTATTGTAACAAATGGTAGGCGTGTCTGGGAAAACTTTGGCAGTGTTCACTTTAGTTTCCATCGCTACTTGCTTTGACGGACAGCTGCCATCAGACAATGTATGTTTTTTCCTTAACAGTATTTGGGCGGCATCTCCTTTAAAGCATACAAAATATAACTAAGTACAATTACCTCGTTATTCAAACAAGCATTGGGGCATTTTAACACGTAGGCTTTCGCGAACAATACCATCCATAATATAGTTTTTTTTGGGGTTAGATCGCATAAATATAAATGTGTCGTTAAACCCGCCACCACCAGACAGCCAATTGTTTGTCACGTAAACAGAACATGCCAATTCGTTACTATTGGGGCAATGTTTATCTCCATTGTAAACCAGTGGGAGAAATTATTTATTCCCATGGCAGAGGCCATTTAGCCATAGGATGACGACTCTTGACTTCCCACAAAGCCTTATACATTTATTTTCCCCAGAGGGATGCTGGTATGGAGTCATTCCTCTGACCGCAGGATTTGAATTCACAACGTTACTACTCATCAGGTGCTTTAATCACCGTGCCACCCCATTGGATACAAATGCTGTACATGGCTTAAAATGTCGTTTTGAATCCTTAGTTAATACAATTTCAAGATTTAGGCTGGCTTTCCAGATGCTTGTGTGCAGATGCTGCACCTCCATAGCAAATTACGACAGCTCAACGCCCCTCTTCCTGCCACATCAATTTAACTAAAAGCAATGGGGGATGTCCTCAAATGTGTCAGAGCGGGGAGGAGTTAATCCCCCTCATGTTATTTTGAAAGTGCAGAGAGAAATGCAATAGTTTTCAATTGGCAATAATCGCCAGGTATCGTAGGGCGGTTTAGAGGTAAACTAAATGTGTTTCACCGTTGAAGGCTGCAGGCGCTCCAGATTTTCTGTTACGGTGTCTTTATTGATCCCTGGGACTCTTCCATGGTGTAAATATATACTGCACCCGCTGTGGTCATGTAATGATTGATCAATTAAAATGCATTGTTATGTGCAAGATGCATACATCAAATCGTGCTTTCAAGAATCTGTTATTACATGTCAATTTAAATATGGAATAAAAAATGCAAATGTTACCTTGAAGACAATGGAACGAACAGAACAAATTAAACATGGTACAAATAAAATGGACTACAATTAAGACAGAACAACAAATACAAATTGTACATCTTTAATTGAAAGAAATAACCTTGAAATCGGGGAAATTCAATGAATCACAAGTGCTTGGGGATACTCATGTCGAACCTGATTAGGATCTCCTGCAATGAAGTTCAGTTCAATTTGTGGGTAAAGAGATTAGTAGGTGGTGTGGGATGTAACATCTAAAAGGAAACCCGAGCTGGAGTTTGGACTCCTCAAACTAGAGCCTGGATTCTGCCCTGGTCCTGATAAACTTGTTCGGTTGTCTGCTCATTCAGGCTAATTCCTAGACCTGTCACGTGAAACTGAGGCAGGATTGGATCAGCGTTAAATGGCCATTTGCCAGGTTGGCCAGACATAAAATTGAGCCGTCTCAGCTGTTCAATTTCAACCTCCTGATTACTATTTCCTAATTTATTAAAACAATGTGCTACTCGGCATAGAAGCCATGGTTGCCTTCTATCAGATGGATTGTTACATTTTCTTGTAGGTTTACCTGTGTTCACAGCATCTCAAACAGAGAAAGCAACTGGGATATCTTGCTGCGTCTTGTTACTCCCAGAAAACAACTGCTACGTTAAAATGTGCTCCTGGTCAACTTTGGTAGGAGTCGCAAGCATGGGCAGACCTTGAGACTCCTGCAGGACAGCTGATCTACATGGATTGCACGACTAACTACAAATAACATGAACAGATTTTCGTAGGGAGGTATAGAGCACAGACAGTTTGGACCAGCTGAGCTCAATTAAACTAAGGTTGACAGAGGGGAAATTGACCTACATTAATGGCATCAAGGACAACTGTGCAGGCAGCAGTAGAGAAACATCCATGTCGAGTAACACTTGCAAGCCCGTCTCCGCTCTGCTGACACGGAGTTCACACAAATGTGGATGAAGAGCGAAACCCCAATTCTCCTTGATTCAATGGGACTTTCATTAGAGCAGGGCAGCAATGGCTGGCCCAAGGGTGGTGCAGAGCAGTATCCACAGCCAAGAGGATATGTAAGGAGACTGTGGTGGGTAAATGTGGGTAAGCTTCACGAGTCTGGAATGTGAGCAGATGGAACCTCCACCCAGCCCCAGGGGCTGGGAGTTTGCCGTAATGACGCCGCTGAAAGAGCATGTCGTGAACTCTTGGGTTCATTTAAAAACTTCCAGAGTCCTGGATACTCTCTCAAGACCCCAGACGAAACCTGTTACTCCTGGAGCATAGATGCCAGATTGGCTCCAGCTTGCGTTTTCCAGGAAGATGCAATCCCAATATCAAATGGCGCATTTCTTTTGGATACGCACTTAGGTATTGTCCCAGGCTGCACGGCATGGGGTTAAATGGTTGAGGGAAAAATGAATGAGGTCTAACTGAAGCACAATCTAAATACCTTGTTGCAGTGTCCATCTCAGAATTGTATGGATAGCTCTCGATCGATTTGAAGTATTTTCTCATTATTAAACCTAAACCGTATAGATAGACCAGAGCAAAAGCTTGGGGGGGTGTAGCTTTAAGAGCAGTTTTGTTTTTTGGTGTAAAATCTTCCTATAAATCAGCTGCCTCTTGCCAGAAGTTGAGGAGAACTGTGGTACATCAATTTTAGGTCCATGTGATGAAACAAATGCCCAGTTTCCTCCTTGCCCAGTCCAGGCCCAATTATGGTCCCCATTTATAATTCCTAAAGACTAAAATTTGCCTTGACAGTTGTTCAGGGTTAGTGTATTCACATCCACATTTTTTGGATTCTGCAGCTTCCCTGCTTTGATTTGGTATAGTTTTGTTTTTACCAAATGCATATATAGCCCAAAATGTAAAAACTTATTTTTGGTTGTTTATTTTGTAATTGTTTTTTTAAAAGTTGTTATAATGTCTGAAAATAACTTTTATTGCAAATGCATTCTGGAGATTGCAGGGTGAATTTCTCAGTGACAAAACATCACGTTTAACTGTGTATAAGCTGTCAACATTTAATTCAGTTAACTTTCTTTCTGAAGGTGATGTTTTCCTTAAAATTGTCTTCAATACAACAATCCCCTCGCCAACCGCGGGGGTTAGGTTCCTGGAAAAGGCTGTGGAAGGCACATTCGCAGTTGGCAAAGCAGTCCAGGGCTTATGGAAAATAAGGGGTTAGAAGAACCATGGCCACGGTCAGACTCGTCAAAGCTAAACTAAGGTGACTGTTTACTTAAACAAATAAAACAGTACATCACAACGTAATAAACATCAAATTTACTTTACATACCTTAATACCGAGGGTAGAAGTCCATTATTTTGACAATGAGATGGGGGGAGGGGTGGTTAGGAGAAGGGGTTCAGCCCACCCTTCCCCTCTTCCTCTGGGTCATCAATGACACGTGTGGGCAGGTCAGGGGGCAGGTACAGTGGCGCTGCTGGCTGAATCAGTGGCGTTGGTTCTTTTCTTTATAAAAATGTCGGATGAATGGATGGACCAACAGAAGCAAAAGATGCGCTGCGAGACTCGGAAAAACAGATGGACAGCCGATGCGCTACGCAGCGCCACAGGTGGCGTAGAAGAGAACTGTGGCCCCACAAAATCTGAAAATGCGTGTTGTAAACCCGTGCTAACCTGTGGATACTCAACATTTCCGCGCCGCAGGTTGGTAAAATTATATAAAGTTAAACCTTGTGTACATGAAGTCCGTAGTTGGCAAGGGATTACTGTATTCAAAAATTAGGGATTTGCCATGTTATAGTTACAATCCAGAGGTGGGCATTTTGATTCCTTCTTGCAGTGGAACCTTGGGAAAGATTCTCAAAAACAGTATCTCTGCATGTCCACCAAGCCGTACACAATGGGTACACGACACTCAATTGGCAGGTTGCTTGTGTTGGTGTAGTCTGGGTACGCCCACCACTTTCAATACGTCTGGTCAACTTGGAGTAGACAATGCTCTCGAGTTTGCTCAAGAGGCCCATCTGCCAGAAGTGGCGTGAGCAAGCGTTTGCGGCGTCGCATCTTTACCTTTGACTTTAACAAATTACCCTGAAAGCTTTTAAAACCGAAATATTGTTTGTTAACACTTTTTAACGAAGCCAATCGAAAGACATTTTAAATAACCAAGTTAAAATAAAAACAATGATTGGGCAGTGCTCCGCTTCCACTGGTAGCCATGAGTCAGTGGTGCTCCCAATTTATTGTAGGCCATGGACGATTAACTAGGTGGAAGTTGCCCAATTGGAAGGTGCGCATCTGTCCATGTGTGTTCTCCAGGGCTGTGCTCCATGGCCAGTTTCATCAGCCCCCTCCCCCATCGCCAGCCCTTGCACCCACCCTGCTTTGTATATTTAGGTCACCCATGCCAATGGGCTGCAATGTGGTACAACGTTAAGATAGAAACAGGCAGAAGGGTGCTAAATTCAGGCGGCATTGCTCATCTGTATACAATCGGCAATGAATGTAAATTTGCAAATTGTTAAGCTAAATATGTTGTACGTTTATTCAGCCAAAAGGTTTCTGCTGTAGAGTTGTAAAATTGTGGGTTATTTTTTGTTGGAAAGAACCTCATGTCTACCACTTTTAACATAACGGGTCTGTAAAAACCAAAAGTGAAAGGTAAACTGCATGCAAGGAGACTTTGCAAAACACCTGATGGATGGTTATGCATTAGGTTCAGTGGGAAGGGTCGTGGATTTGAGTTAGGGCAAGTGTTTGGCTAATTATGCTTCCAAACTCATGCCTTTTGCCACCCTTGCCAACTTCTCCTTTTCAGCTTGATTTATTTTCATTGTTGGCATTGGCAACACAATTAAGGCAAACCACCGTTATGAATGACACATTCCTTATAAACTGTACAAAGGCCAGTTGTCAGTAAAAACTGAGTCACATTTATTTTTTATTCAGACGCTACAAACTAAATTGCATTGGAGATGCAAAGCGCATAAAAAGGGAATTTCTCAAAAACAAGAATCAACTAAAAAGACATTAAAACAAAGTGAAAATAAACACGCAAGATTCCTTAATTCGTGGCCAATTCTCGACATTCAGACAACCGTGACACTGCTACTGGTCTGCAGTCGATGTAATGAGCCACACATTGCAGTTCGCCTTTTACAAATAAACATTGACCACAGGGGGGCTTTCAAACAGCCTGCTCATTGCATAAAAGCCAAGATGTACACCTCCCATGCTCATTCAACTGGAACACAATTATCCAATGCTCATCAATTGCAAGTTGAACAAATTAAGCCAGCGCTAAAAAATTAACTTTTAAAGTATATTGTGAACGCATTTCAATTTGTGCACTTGTCAAAAATGTCTCCATGTCCAAACAAGCAATGGTGCTGAACTGATTTAGAGGCCCCAAGCCAGGTGGTACAAATTCCATATTACCCTGGCAGGCCCAATCTCAACAAGACCACTGCTGACGTCTCTCAACAGGGGTATCGCTTTGGCTGTAAACTTTCACTCAGCAGTTACTCCACGAACCCAGACCAGTTATTTCAGTTGTTGGTACCATCCGAGGTGGCATAGCTTTGTTACAATTTATTTGTGGCCAATTATAGTGAATCTTGTAATAACCATTTTCCACGAGTGGGTTATCAAGTAATTAATTCAAGGTATTAACCATATACATAAATTGGTATTGCAAAAAGTTTTGCAACTTCAGTGGTACCAAGATCTGTTCTGGCTCACGGACGAAGTGACACACTGATCTCAACAGTTCAAACTCAGAATGTCTTGTGGAAGAATCCGATGCTGCTCGAAAGGCTGTGCGCACAGCTGTTGACGTGTAACGTTTCACCTTTCGGTAAATAAACACGAACTGTACATACATGATGCTGCCGCCTTGTCTATAAAATCTCCTTTGGTTCAAATGCATGGTGAATGTTTAAGTAATTGTTGGAATTTCGATTTAAAGCTTTCGTGGCTGCAGGGATTCATATTCTTGGTTCTTTCGGTAAAGTCACGTAGAAGGGAAATAATACAAATAAATTCTCACGTTTCGGCCACAACGCAAGCAGCCGTCCTCAGGTGAAGAACAGAGCTGTCGGAAAGACAGCGTCCTAATGAACACTGCTAAGCTTGGCAGCGTATTTTAAGCTGTCAAGGCTCTTTGCTCCTCCCACCCTGCTTAAAATACGCTGCCAAGCTTAGCAGTGTTCATTAGGACGCTGTCTTTCCGACAGCTCTGTTCTTCACCCGAGGACCGCTGCTTGCATTGTGGCCGAAACGTCGTGAGAATTTTATTATGTTTTATTTGTATTATTTTATTATTTCCCTTCTATGTGACTTTACCGAAAGAACCAAGAATATAATTGTTGGAAGCTACACAGGCCTGCCACGCAAGCAGGCACTGGAGTTTGGCTTCAATTGCTACTGGGATTCGAGTTAGTTTGACCAGATTTTTCTTAAGCAATTAAATTAAGAGCTGAGCAAGACAAGACAATGCCCTCCCTGGTCAATGAGGATCTCCATTAACTGGGGATAAAACAGTGAGAAAACATCACACCACAAGTTTAAGGAGGCTTTTAAACAAGAAAACATGGGAGAAACATACCATACATTCCCACAAAGCAAATGGCTTAACACCCCAAGCAGGACTTTCCTTAAAAAAGTTCCCTAGACTCGGTTAAGAATTTCCCGAATATTCGCCTGCGGAAATAATTGCGTGGTGATTCTTATCTTATTGAGTTGGTAGCGCTTGGCCGGTGACATGTTTACAAGCCTATCGGCTCTGGTTGCATGGCGGTTGATGGGCGAGGTCATTCTTCAATGAGAATTCTAATAACCATCGGAACTAAACAAGTGTAGTGTTAAATCGTCTTACCACACCACCACCAGTAGTCACCCACCGCCAGCTGTGCTTGCTACTCAAGTAGAACATACATTGTGGACTATGAGTTTATCCCATTATGTTCTGCAGCCTACATAAACCCCGATTAAACATCTTAGCGTATCCATCATTCAGCAATTGGTCATTTTTAAAACCGAAATTATAATATGCAATTAAACACTACGAATCGGCAGAGTAAGAGGACAGCCTCTGGCAGCACATCATAAACCATTATTATAAACCAAGATCTTTTCAAACAACAGTACCATCAGTTGTTTAAAAAAAAGGTTAACCATTCACATGGATTGGCCAATGTACCAAAACGCCAAAGTCAAAAGCAAAGGCGCCTGGATTTTAAAGCACAATTGTCCCACCAGGGACATCTTGGTCTCACCAAGAGGTCCAAAATTACCCTTCAACTAAATTGACATTGCATTTATATTGCTCAATAGCTCTGTTGTGTCATATACAAGCGAGGGCCATATTCACTTGCAGGTGAATGATAGGATTCTGGCAATGAAATGGCAACACCCAATTTCAGTTTTGATTATTTTAGTTGATCTGTACTTTCAAACATTACCAAGTTGTGCAGTTAACTTTGCAATTTCTTGTTAATAAAAAAAAAACAGGCTTTGCTTTTACAACTGTGATTGTTAATGGGAAATTAGATCTCTGAAAAATAAGCGATGAAAAGAGATTTGAGCTTATACCTGGGGTTTTCATGGCAAGATGCGCTACACAAGCGGTGGCCAATACGTAGGTCGCAAACGATTTTTTGTGGTTCTCAGGACAAATCACAACACTAACAAGCACAAAACAATTCTCTGTACGGTTGATGGCAAATAAAAATCTCAAAGAATTCATACATTGATAAAAATAAATTCTACCAATCGATGGCATTGGTACTTTACGTATTTCGTACATTACAGGGTTAAATATGGCAGGGTAGTTGTCTTTCTGATGGTGGATCACAGAACCCGTTGAGATCCACCAGAATGGATCATAGTGTTTGGTCTATTGGCCACCGCTGCACTACAACACTGTTTAACGATCAATTCCATCACCACAAGAGGAACCTCGTATAGACTTTGCCGTGCAGCCACCCGCATCGATTACTCGTGAAGACCTGCGACCATTTCGCACCACTCGTGGCAATCACATCAGCTTAAAGGCCATTCCTTTTTGCCAAGTCCCTTTCTATTAAAGTCGGACGGACCGCTCCGACCATCATCTCCACCACCACCTTTATGGATCCTTTCTACATCATCTTCCATGTTTCTAAACAACAATGGAATTTACAACCTCTCTCAAAACGTAAACACAAGAAAGCAGACTTTTTTTTGCAAATCATTCGATACAATAATAAAAACGTGGAAAATAAGACTCGGCACATTTTCTAAATAGCTTCTTAAAACGCCCTACTGCTTGCAGAAGCAAGCAAGGCTTGTGTGTAAGCGTAAAGGATTGCAAATAGCAGCTCCGGTCACCAATGAAATGTGAAAAAAATAGCATCCAGAGGGAGGAAGAAAGGAATCAAGGCATGGGTTTAACAGCCCCGTTACCCAACATCTCTGAAATTATCTTGCCAGGCAGATAAAAAAAACCGAAATAACATCCTCTATCCTTCGCAACAACCTTCACTATGGAGAAACTAAAAGGGCCAGATTCACATCTTGACATTGAAGGCCACAAAATATCACCTTGGCGATTTTCTCCATTGTTGGTGACATGGTTCAAAAAGCGTGACAAAATTGGATCGTCACTAAAACCACGGGAATTGGGCCATGAACGTCGAGGTTTCGCACGGCCTGGCTCAGGTCAAACATCATGTCGCGTTTTGACAGCGGTAAGGCCAGGGTGTGAGATTTCATGATCAAGGACGACAATGGAACACCCCAGGTGCAGTGATGCAGACCTCGCAGGTGGACTCAACTATTTAGATGGAGGGGTAGGGGGGCCACGTGGAGACTGGGACGGGTAACGCTGGCCATATTTGGTGCACGTGGCACGCCACCTGCGGTCCAGTACTCTGGAGCGGGGGTTGGTGGGTCATGTAGAGAACAAGTACTGCTCGTAGACCCAACCCAAGCAGAACCCTCCTGAAAAAAAAAAATCCATCGAGACTCGGCGAGGCTCTCTCATGTAACTAAAAAATGTTCAGTGTCTCCACGCTTAAAAGGGGAGTTTGCCAGAGCCCGTCTCTTTTTCTCATTACGAGTCGGGATCTGACCATATCAAGTGGCCATATTAAAAAGCCAGGCAGTGTTAGGATTAATTATTAGTCCATAATTCGTTTTTTTGTTTTAACAAACCGATAGGAAATGGTCAAACTGGTAAACAATTCAATTCATTCACCAACTCAATACTCATCACCAACCACTCCTCACCAACTACCCACATTACCACATGCCTCCACACACCCATCCACCACCAAGTACCCACCCCCACTCACTGCCCACCCATCTCAACAACTCAACCACTCACCACTAACCCCCTCCCCCCCCCCCCCCCTTGTCTTCTCCTGGTGCTGTTGGTGATTTGCGGGTCTCCGGGCGCTAGACCCGCGCCAGGATGCATGCGATGAGTGCCATGCGCACGTACATGCCGTTCTCCATCTGGCGAAAGTAGGCCGCACGAGGGTCCGAGTCCACCTCCGGGCTGCGGGGGTCACACAGCCGCATCCAGGGATCATCAGCATTCACGTGGTATCAACAACTTCAACGTTCCGATATCGTTAATGTCCTCTGCATCCGTGTTGAACCACCACGCTTGCAGGTCAAAACGCTTCTCTTTCCGCTTCCTCCCTCCTACTGCTCCCCTTTGGAATGCCCTTCTATCTCTTTCCCCCCCCCCATCTGTTTATAATCGTGCTCAATTCATAAAACTTAGAGACTCCTATCGATGACAACTGTATGTGCCGTTTGCTGCTGGCCGCTTGGTGCGTTGGTCCCTATGCTCGACAACTCGTAACAAGTCCCACCAGCAATAATATCCCACCACCATCATGAATATAACTTTTTCACAGTTAAACATTTGCATCACAGCCACCATCATCATTAGGAGTGTCAGCAATAATATTTCATCCCCTTCATCATAAACATCAACAGCAACTACATAAATATTGCTACCGCAATCACCACTCAGCGTCGCCACATCAAAGTCACGATCATCAAGGCTTACATCGCCGTCATCACAAATCATGTGACCATCGCGTTGGCACACGCGTGCTCGCACCTGATCTCGTTGACGCGGGGCAGGGGGTGCATCACCACCATCTTGGCCTTGGCGCGCGTCATGATGTGCGGCGTCAGCACAAACTGCCCAAAGCACTGAGCGGCACGGGGGAGGACGCGGGATGAGAAAAAGGGACACAGACGCCCGAGTACAAACACCGGGGCAGGAGCATGGTCGGGGGAGGAGAGGATGACTGACGCAGGACACAGTCAGGGGGGGGGAAGGCAGGAAGAGTCAAATCTTCAACTGAAGCAATGCGAGGAATGACACTGCAAGGGGAGGATCGGGGAGGGGAAGCCCTCCAACTCCAGACGCGAGCACTGAGGCACGGTGCACATGGAGGGGAAGACCGGGGGAAGAGTGAGAGTCAAAACTTTAAACAGAACCACTGAAGCATGACGAAGGAGGGATGGACACGGGAGGTGATCAATTGAATGAGGAGCATTGTGGAGGCGTGGATGACGGAGAAGAGGAGCTCTAAAGCACGAATTCCGTGAGGCGATATGGGCACGCGGCGCGAGAGACGGTGGCGGTGCCGCCGCACGCACCTTGTTGTAGTCGTCCTCCGAGGTGAAGCGCTCCTTCTGGATGCGCGTCATGTAGAGCACGTCCGTGTCGGGCAAGGCCTCCTCAATGCTGCTCAACTCCACCTGCCGGGGTGGGGGGGGGGTTGTTCACGAGAGACCTCGCCCGTCAGAAACAGCTCCACCGACTCAAAACCGGCCGGTGCGTGTGTGCAGCTGTTTGCGCATGTGACGTGCAGATGTCTATACGTTGCAGGTGCGTGTGGAACTGTTATGGGGAGGTGCAGTGCAGCAATTGGCACGCCACGCTACGAACCCGCTGGACCCAAGTTCAATTCACCTCACGGCCGACACTAGTTACGATTATGTGAACTGGTTCTGGGTCTCCCTTAAAATAAGTACCTGGTGAGATGTGTAAACATAACGGCCAGGCGTAGTGCTGGCCACCTACCCACTCGTGTGCCGTGCCGGCTTTCATAGGCGTCTGTAACAGGCTATACGGGGGATCTGTGTCTTTGTCCGTGCATACCTGCTTGATGCCCTTGCTGGCGAGCGACTGCACGATGCGGGGTGGCATGCGCAGGCTTGGGGGCGACACGTACTGCAGCGTGACGCGGTAGAGCGCGAGCAGCTTCGCCAGCGAGTGAACCGTGCGCCCATGCTTCAGGTCTCCCACCATGGTGATCTTTAGGCAGCACAGGGAGAAGAGACACGACACCCGAGCTTTATACTCCCAGCCTCCTCCGGAACTATCCCAAGCCGCGCTCAGAACGATGGCCCCCGTGTCGCTAACCCGGGTCACGGCCTTCACGACCAACTCTAGGCGTATGCAGGGTGGGGACTCCAGCCGGACGTACAGTCATGCCGTTGATGGTGCCCAGCTCCTCGCGGATGGTGAAGATGTCGAGCAGCGCCTGCGTCGGGTGCTCCCCAACGCCGTCGCCCGCATTGATGACCGGGTGCCGGCTGTTCTTGGCCGCCATCTGCACATTGAGGGAGACGTGGTGGTGGTGGTGGAGTCAAACCGTGCCCTGACTTAGCCGCGTCTCTTCTACAAATATCGGCATACGGTTACACCAGCAAAGTTCAGACGCAGCACTGCTCTGCGTACTATTACACTCACCAGACTTGATAGTAAAACACCAACCCACACTGCTATCCCACGAATCCCAGTGTGCGTATGCAGGGCGAGCATAAAGTCCCGATTACGCCTTTACCACTGCGAGCCCGAGGGATCGGTGTACAGGGGACTTCCTGCCGAGCCTGTACAACAGCACAGCCCCCTACACTTCATTCCAGCCTCTTACTAAAGTCCAAGCTGAACCTTAGTCCTCAACACCAAACCCCCCGCACCTTAAACCCAACATTGTAGACCCCAGTACTCGGGGGTTGTGCATTTAACAGGGTCAGAGAGCTCAGTTGGGGCGAGGAGGCTGTGAATGAATGAGCGAGTGAGCGATGCGGCCCCCACCTCAACGGCACCGGGAGCTGGGTGGCGCAGGACGAGCACGTCGGCGTAGCAGGACATGGTGGTGACGGAGTCGGCGAGCGACTCGCCCTTCTGCGCGGAGGAGGTGGCCTCGGAGAAGGTGATGACGCTGCCGCCCAGACGCTGCATGGCGGCCGTGAACGAGCTGCTGGTGCGCGTGCTCGCCTCGTAGAACATGCACGCCATCACCTTGCCCTGCGCGCGCAGACGCACCCCGCAACGCCCAGTTATCGCCGGTGCCGAGACACCTGGAAAGCGTCGCTAACACCACCAGGGTCGCTAAAAGTGTCCCACCAATGGCAACACCATCATTATTATTGTTGTTATCCCCGCAACCAGCAACATCACCACCTTCTGTACAAAAACTAACATCATCATTAGGCACTATCATCTGCACCACAGCCATTGTTATCTTAACTAGACCCATTCCCACCATAATTGGTAACGCCACCAGGACCATCATTTACCCTCACCGACGCCGCCATCATCATCAATACCAATTATCAACCAAAGACAAAGATCACCAATGTAGCCATGCAGGCTTCTGTGGCAGTTGCTGTTAGAGGTCCGAGTAAGGCCAGAAAGATGCACGATGGGATCGTGTAGCCACAGCATTGATGTCCGGCCACCTCTATCTCCAACACTCTACACACCGCATCCTACACAATTAAGGCCGAGACGAACTAGGGATGCCCATTGATAACCACCGACGTTAGTCGTGACCGGAATTTAACTTTGTTTGCCGGGTTTGCACCAGAGTACTTACCACTGTGAACACCATTTAAATGTGATAACCACTACCACAATCACCACATTGACATGATTTGCCCGCCATCCCACCCGCTCCCACCTTGAGCACGGAGTCGAGGCTGCGGTCCTTCTGAACCATCATGCGCATGTGGTGAGCGACGTTCATCATATGCGACAGCTGCAACACAAGGGGGTACACAACAACCGCTCATTCAGAGCGCCGGGGTTGGGACGATGTCACACCAGGGCCAACTTGGCAAGTGCCATCATCTTGAGCCCCCACAACCTTGCCTCCCCCTTGTCGTGACCGGTACAACAAACAGGCCGCTGCATACATGCCCTTCATGAATGGAAAATTAAAGAACAAGCCGCCCTAGTGCGACTGTGGCCTTGCAACGCAAACTACGAACCATATAAAGTAAACCACTGTCGCCTGCACTCCCCTTCAACGGAGGAGAAATAGTAAAACGACAAACCCTCTCCTGGAGCCCTCTCAGTGGCTCGCAGGCATCGACATTTTACTCCTGAACATATTGGCATTAGTGCTTATGTTCTCGCTTATCTGGACCTAGTCTGCAGGTTCTCATCTCCCTCTTTGTTTATCTCTGTCATCTCACCAAAATGCGTCTCAGTAAGCCGCATCTCTTGGCACGCCATAGCTCTGCATGCCACTCCAAGAGCCTTTTAATGGGCCAGACACGACCCACGGGCAGCCAGTTTAAGAACCCTGCTGTACCACTGGCGTACAAGTTGTCGCAGCTGCTCATCGGGAACATGTCTCCGACGAAGACTGCCGACTACGATCGCAGTTACATTTCCCCCCCCGGAGCATCGTGGGTAAAAAAGAAAAAAAAAGACGATCTCCACTGTCCTCTGAGCCCACCTGATCCTTGGAGAACTGCCGCACAGAGAGGATGTGCTGGCCCGTGAGGCCGTGCGTGGTCGCCGTGGCCGCCTGGTGCGGGGACACGGAAGAGGGAGGCCCTGCGGCGGCCAGCGACGGGTGCTGCGGGGACAGGGCGAGGCGAGGCAGCGTGGAGGTCGTCGGCACCGGGGCCGCTCCACCGTCTAGGAAGAGGATGTGCTCTGGGAGTGGGCGGGGGAGGTTCAAGGGGAGGTCGTGATTAATGGGGATGGGATGGGATTGGAGAGAGATGACCGTGAGAGACAATGGTGGTGGACAGGTACGAAACGTTATTTGGAAGAAAAAAAAAAGGTCAAGGAGGGCCCAAGTCATTTTAAAAATGGAGGTTATCGTTTTTGGGCAATTGTGACCCAATTGTGCCATCGGCATCGTGCCATGAAACGAAGGACCCATGAGCAATGCATTGCCCAGTGTTTGAGAATGGCCGGCAGAGATCTCTTCAAGTGACCTCTTGTCCACAAGCACTACGCGGAAGCACTTACCCACAAGCCCCGCTCCAGAGAAATGTTGGTTGCATGGAAGTTGAGCTCATATTTTTGTAATGCTCATAACACCTGGGATATTGTCGAGTGAAAAATAAAATGAACAAGCCATTGGTAGGCTGGGCTAAGACCATCAAATGTCAACCCGGTTTAAAATCACTGATCATTGGAACCAACTTTTAAACCGTCAAAATGTCCTGTATGCAAATAGCTTTTCTAAAGCTCCAGAGCAACTCGGCCTCCTCTCTTTAGTCAAACAATACAACATATTTGTATGCAGGAAGAGCAAATACCATAGAAGGGAAAAATAAAGCCAGACAAAAAAGCAAGAGATTGGAAAGTCAAAATAGCAAGCCAAGGATGTTAAAACAGATCCAGTTATAAAGCACGGTAATTTCCCCCCCCCCCCCCCATTAGATTCGACACGTTTACACAAACACTGTCCAATGCACGAAATACCACTGCCCCCGATAATCATGAGAACGGTTTAAGTTGAATTCAAGGATGATGCATGGCCAACCTTTTAAAACAAAACTGTATACAATTTACAACTTTGACTCAAACTGGACAGGCAAGTTCACAGCACCTGAGCCGAGTTCGAGAGACAACATGATCGAATGATACATTGTTTTAAACTAGAGTGGTCAATGTGCCGACTATATTAGTACAAACCCGTCGGCATTTATTTACGGTGGTATCACAAAATGATAAATATATATGGATTGGAAACGATAAAGGCATGTAATGCATTCATCCTCTGGTGATTCTATGAATTTGTCAGGAGTTGGGGGTCACAATTCCATTAAATTATTAATTATTTTCCTCCACCTCTTTTCAGCCTCCCTGGTTCGTTTGCACAGTTCTGATCCACTCCATTATCCGGAATGGCACAATATATCAGTCGCAAACATCGCAAGTAAATAGATTCTCACGCACACCATTCGATACATGCAATGTGAGCCTAAGAATCTATTGAAAAAATTAATCTAGCGAATCGTTACATCCCTAGGTGGTTGCCCACGTCAGGAGGGAGCGTTGCTTTTGTTACGAGGCCGCATCAGCCAGCGAGGGAGCGATCGGGTGAGCGGGAAGAGGGTAGTGGGGGTGGGGGGTGGCGGTGGCGACGTGGCACAAGTACCAATTTTGGGCAGCTCCTGCTCACTGGGTTTCGTGATGCTCCGCTCCTTGGTGTCGCCGTCAACTGCGCGGGCACGATGCGGCGACACGGCGACCATTATTTCATGCTACCGGATGGCAACGCCGGGAAGCAACAGGTGCCACCATATACACCAGGGCTGGGTGGTCGGAGCAATGATGAGGATCACGAAGATTACGACGATGTATTGACATCGTGCGCTAGCCAATTTGTGAGAATTTGGAAAGGTGCTGTACTCGAAAGTAAAAACCAAAACGACAATGGATGGTTGGGGTTAAATGTCGTGCTACACAGACCATTAGATACTATGTCATATGTTTAACATGCAACACCTCTGCCGACTCACGATTGGTTGGCGGTTTGGAAGGCACCATTCGTTGAGTGTAATTGAGCAAATGTTTTGAAAGATCACAACCTATTGGTTGGTTAATGAAATTGAGATACCTATCCCATGATTAGATGGTGGTAAAGATAGCCAATTCCTGATTGGATGATAATGAAAGGCGCTCCTTCAAAATTGACTGAGGAACTACTCGCTCGCAATTGGTTATTGGTTTTCAAAAGCTCAATTTTGACGAGTTGATAGTGGCAACAACGAACAGGATTGATTTATAGAAAATACCATAACATAATGCAAATCCACCCTTAATTGGCGCTATTGAACGGATAATTCGCAAATGGTTTTCATTGCCGTCCCATTTTACATTAGCCCATTCACAACGAATGCTGCATTAATGATCGTCCTTTTGAGTAAAATGTTTGGTTCACGAATATTTACACCCCTTGTATATAGACTGACACTTGTGCATGTTAAATCACACATTAACAGTGCCTGTTAACGATGAACATAAAAAAATAACAACCAATTTCATTTACAAGCTAGACAATTCAAAAAGTAGAGTTCATCATTAAGAGGCAAACGGAAACGTCAACATTCATTGTGCAAAACACAGACAGTAGTGTGGTCCAACGCCATCATCTGAAGCTACAGCCTCTGTTGCATGGTTTCTGTTACCAAGGCTTTTGTTACCATGGTCCCATTATTATCATGGCATGTCAGAATGCCACCGTGGTTTCAGTTAAATAGAATGTCAAGACGTCTCTCGGTCAGCATTAATTGAACAAAACATTTATGTGGGCCAATTCAAGCATTGGCACAGCGCTCATCTCCAACGGCATTGCCGAGGCTGTGATGGAAATTCCACATTTCCATGGCAGGCGGCCACTCCCCACAGGACGTTTTACTGTTGATTTCTACACACAAATTAGGGATAAATATTACCCGCCTCGCTGGAAGGTGCGAGTCGACGACACGGATATACAGGGGAGCCAACAGTGTTTGTCGCCAAGGAGAGACCGGCCCTCGACATGGTCATGTCGCATTTACACAACTGGCTTGGCCACCGGATGGAGGTGAGCACCGCCCCCACGCTCGTTTCAGAGATGCACAAAACAAACGCTCAGAGGCCATTTCAGATGACGGAGAAAATCTCGATAAAAACCTCTGACGACAGATTAAATCACAGCAATATTTTTTTAAGTCAAAAACAATCAAACGGAAGTGAATTAATGAATGACAAGACAAAATTTCATACACAAACAAGCGAACAACAGAGAATTAATAATGGACGAGAAAACAAGCAAAGAGACAAACAAATAAACGATTAAAAAAATTGCATGTGTGCGTGGGTGCATTTGGGGAAGGGGAACGGTTTCAAAAATCTGATTGGGCGATGGGTCACCGGCGATGTGATGGGGGTCATGGGGTTTACCAGGAAGGAGGGAGCCTGGATCGGATGAGCGGTGGACGCGGGGGGGTAATTGCATCCTCACGGCACGACGGGGGCTCATGGGAGCCACCTGATGGGAAAGACAAATTGAGATAGTGTGTTAACGAGGTTATCCGCCATCATCTAAAGTTCAATGTTAACGTGACATTTTATTGAGGGACTGTTATCTTGGTGTGGTCTGGGACTGTTTCGTTGTTGGTTTTTGCCGCTGTGCCCAAGCTTGATAAAATCACTTGTATAATTATAAAAATCAATTGTCACTTACTTGCCCTTTCCTCTATTTTGCACTCCAATCCTTTGTTTGCTGTTGTAACTTGCCGACCTGCCCCATGCTGGACATCCGTTTAAAAAAAGCTTCGTAGCTCATCAGATTCCTCCAGTCTAAATAAACATTGCAATTCTGATTGTCGTCAACCATCCACCAACTGGATGAAAGCCTCCGCAAGTCCTCGCCATCTCTCCTGGGCCCCTGCAATGCTACAAAACCCATTTTGCTCTTGGACACGAGCCGATTTTAAATTGCTCCATCTCTGCGTTCCCTTCTCCATCGTTAATCTCAACCACCAGTCATCATCCCTGCACGTGAAGTGTTCCGCCCAAGTCCACTGACCTTGCCTTTCTCAACAAAAGCCTGTTCTGTGTGGACAATCACTTTTTTGTGGGTTATAACAAAAAATGTTTATGAACCCACCCCCCCCGCTCTGTTTATTCATGTTTTACTTTATTATCGTCAACTCGTCTTGCCAAGCTCGGCGACAGCCGCTTCATCAACACCACCGTCGAGTCCAGTCAGGGGGGGCCCGCTCATTGACATCGTGCGACACAGTCTGTCGCACACTACATCTATATGGGGCCAACGTGTCCACCGGCTTGACCTCAGGGTAAGGAGTTGGCTGGCCGGTACAGAACCTGTGGAGCAGGCCGCATGACCGGCGTGAGACTTTCAGGGTGAGGAATTGGCTTGTATTGGCGAGGATCGGGGAAACTCACCTTGGTAGGTGGGACGACGTTGGCAGAGGGACAGGCGGGAGCTGCGACACCGGCAACGGCCGCGGTGATGACGGTGGCGGCGGCCGCGGAGGCAGCCAAGGGGGCCAACGGCCATGCCGCCCGCACGTCCTTCCCAAACCCTGGCGGCACCAACACCTGCGCACGTGGCCCCAAGCGGTGGGTCAGAGCCTTCGAGGCTGCAGTGACGTTGCTACAGCTTCCGTCATCGCAGACGGCGTGTCCAACACAAAGCACGTACGCGCTCACACAATAACAGCCGCGAGCCAAATATTGGTTTGACTCCCACGTAATCAAAATCTCCAAAGCAGGACGAAGTGTGGGAATGTGCAGTGCGCGGTGCCCTGGTTTCATGTGGAAGTTCCGACTGATACTTCATCTTACGACGAGATGCCGATAGCCCAAGAGGAAAAAAGATTACAACAAAATTAACTGCCACCACTTGCCCGCCCGCCCACCGACCCACCTGCCCGTCGATGTAGGCCACCTCCCCCCGCAGCACCACACGTCGCACCATCCCCTTCACCCTGCGCCCCGCGAACGGAGTCCAGCGCGACTTGGTGAAGCGCATGTGCTCAGGGATCACCCACTCCTGGTCCATGTCCACCTGTGCCGGAGCAGAGAGTCGGGAAGAAACGACGCCTTAGCGTGTGACGAGGCAGCATGTGCATCAAAGGAGCCCGTTTTTGGACTACTCATTGCTGGGCCTTGGGAATATTATGTCTGGCTGTACAAACTTCACATCTTCTCCCTTCCGGCGTGTATCGGAGGACACGAGGTTCTTCTTGGGCCACAAGCAATCGCGAGCCGTCAGTCCTGTCCTTCCCATACTTTGACAAAAAAAAAACTACAAAATCCTGAAACCAATTTACGGTGAAATTCACCACACAACTTACAAACAATGCCCAGATCTGTGTAGTTATTTGGCAAAACTGGAAATTCTATTATTTCAATAAACAAAACCCCCACATTATCCTGCCAACCAATGCGATCAGTGTGCTTGCGTTATAACCTTTTAGTAATTACCGATTCGCCTCCCTGTGAAATCCAATAAGTTGCTGTGACTGGATTCAAGAATCTATTCTTTTCTAAACATTTCTGGCAAAGGGCAGCACCTATGGTGGCAGCACAGGTGGCGCGAATCCACTTGCATAAGGCACACACAGACACAAATTAGAACGGCATCGATTCTTACACACGCCGATTCATTGGCCACATCGCGAGCTCGAGAATCAACATCAAAATCGACGTTCATTGGCGCGTCGTTAACGCCGCCAGCAGCGGCTGCTGCCGTTTGTCGGCCATGGGACACGGTGCTGGTGAAACAAAGGTGGGGTCAAGTTGCTCGCTTGCTCACCTCCACGTAGGTGTCCTCCTGCTTGGGCAGGTTGAAGATGCGGCGGGGGTTGTCATGGAGACGGGCCACGAGGTCGTCGATCGTGAGTCGCCCCTCGCCCACGGCCGTGAGCAGCAGCGGCAGCATCGTCTCGAGGCCCGGGAAGCCTGGGGGCGGCGACGCGCCGTCCTTCTCCTGCACCGCGTGCGGAGCTGAGACAGCCACGGGCCCAGGGGGCGGTTGAGGGTTAATTTATGGACGGACGAGGATTGAGGAAGGATCAAGAGTGGGTCGTGGGGGGGGGGGGGGGGGGGGTGTGCAGGTCAGGGGTTTGAGTAATGAAGGAGAGGTCAGGGGAGTGGGGTGAAGGGCAAGCAGAAAATAGCAAGGGGTTGGAGGAGTGAGGGTTGAATGCTGAGGGCCATCGAGGGTGTCGTCATCATCAACTCCAAAACCAACATTCATTATCACCACCATCGTTGTCATCCGACTGCTAGTCGGCACTAAAATGCACGAACCGTGGTCCGTAGCGAAGCAGTCGATGATGTCCATGTTCTCCCACAGCGCCTCCATGTCTTCTCGCGTGCTCAGCTCTGGCCGAACCTGACCCCGGCCTTGACCTATGACCTCCAGGTCGTCCTGGCACAGGAAGAGGTGGTGTGGCGCCACCTCGCAGGTGACATCCAGCCCACTCTCCTTGGCGGCGCGGATGAGTAGGATCTGCAAGAAATGCGGCGTAGAGAAGAGAAGAATCGGGAAGTCAATCGGTCAGGTCAGTCTAAACGGTCAAATCACTCAGTTGATCGTTGTGAAGGACAGGATTCCCCTCGTTAGGCACGGACGTGCTAGCCGCAATTTTGGCTATCCGCGAATCGCATCTGGAACTTTACAAGACTGCATCGAGAGAGGGAAAGGAAGTTATGAAATAAAAGTGATGCGAGAGAATGTGATGAGATAGTGATGGTTAAAGAAAGTTCAATCATAAACTATTTAATACCGTGATATTTATTTTAATTTACTTAATGTTTATTAACAAAAATGTTGTTCACGTTAATTTGATGCCAATTTTCATTTCATATCTTATGTATTATCATTAATCCGCAAAACGTTCTATTCACGAGCGTCTTCGGAACGAATCCCTCGCTAATAACGAGGAGCACTTTACAGAAAAAAACAAAAAAATTACAACAATGACGACGACCAAATACGGCCCCCCAGGCCTCCCGACTGCGCACCTCTTCCTTGCGGGCGACGTGGCACACGTGCACCGAACGCTTGTGCAGCTGCGCCACCATGAGCACCGCCGCCACCGTCTGCCTCTCGGCGTGCACCGCGATCACGCGGTCGCGCGGCCAGCTCTTGAAGTGCTGCACCACGGCACGCGGAGACGCACACAAACAACCGTGGCGGACACGCGCTCGTTGCGATGCGTGCAAGTTCGATCAATTAGTTATACCCAGGCAACACCCGGAAATATTTAGCAGAATCGCACTCGCTCGAGTACAAATGCTCAATCATATACCTGCACGCACACAATCATTCTGAGGCACACACTAGACAATACACCTGCACAAACATCGACACAAAGGTATGGACCACTCATAATGACCAAAATAAAACAAAGCGAAGACAAAGGTCCCCCCCATATAGCGCCCTTTTAACAAACTGTTGGGGCAAGTCCTGAAGGCCGGCAACACAGCACACCATGGGGTGGGTGGCAGACACCATGCCTGGTCACTTTTGTCTCTCCAGCGCCGTTTACACACTGCACCAGGTACTCGTTCAAGTCGACCAAGGGGAGGCCAATGACCGGTTCAAATATTTACCACTTATTGGTCGTGGGAGAGTATCGAACCTCGGAATCGCTGGATTCGTAGTGCATACCACCAGAACCACTACACAACCATTCCCCACCTAAACCGCACACACACAATCATAACTCCACATACATACTCAACAACGCACACGCGAAAGCACTCCTCCCCGACCGATTGTATCGACGCCATCGTGTGAAAGCAGCAGCCTCACCTGCATCCAGTGCGCCATGTTGTTGAGCCGCAGGGCGGAGTACGTCTCGTTGAGGTACATCTTAAGGCCGGCGGTGGCGCCGCTCAGATCGCGCACGGACGCCGCGTTCTCCACAGAGGCGCCGGCGAACAGCGCATAGTCGCAGCGAGCGCCGGCGCGAGCCGCCTGCGATGCCGCGATAAAACAATCGATATCACCAAGTCAATCATTCGTTCGTTCGTTGTTCGTTTCATGATCATTATACAAACTTCGAGGAACCGATGACGATCATTCGTGGGCACAAGCCCGCACACTGTCAGTAACGGTGCAACCATCATCAGCTATGCGCGGCTCCTCGAGAAGGCTACACCGGAGCAGATGATCGAGGCTTCGTCTCCTCTTTGCCAGACGCAGTTCGCGTTCCGAGTCTGTGCTCGTCATCAATAATAACAACGGTGATCGTGGTAGTCGTGGTGGGGCATCTGACAACTCACTCGAGAAACGATTGTTTTTTTGTCTACCGCCTCCTTTGTATTGCATCTCGATTGTGCCATGTTGCTTGTAAATCTTGTTGATAAACTCAACTATAACATCAGCATGTGATTGGCATACCTTTACAAATAATTGTAGCAAGACATGAGCCTAGCAGACCCATGCCAGACCAGTCCGGCAGGATTTCCACACTTGTATGACTGCCTCCATGGTGTCAAACGTGTGTGTGTGCACGCAAGCGTGTGTCTGTATATGCGAGTATTGATGTTTTTACGTTGATCATGTGCACTACAGACACGCCAGCGACAAAACAGACCCTGGCGCATGGTTGGATATTCTTATTCGTGCTGCAGCCGCCCCCTTTTCTCCTGGGTCAGGCTGGGAGTGCATGGGGCGAAGTGCTCAATCAATCCCCCACCTCCCACCCCGTTGGTCAAATGGGCTCTTAGCCGATTGTAGCTCAAGGTTGACGGTCTAACCGACCCACCTTCTGCACGACGGCGAGCGAGTCGAGGTCGGTGACCGCGGGGTTTGTGTTGGGCATGGCGCACACGAGCGTCACGCCACCGGCCAGCGCCGCCGCCGTGCCCGAGCAGAAGTCCTCCTTATGCTCGCCGCCCGGCTCCCGCAGATGCACGTGCACGTCCATGAGGCCTGGTCGGAGGGGGCGAGGAGCAGCAGCAACAACGTGGCGCAGCGAACATGGCAGCATGCGATTGATAGAACGAAGTCTTAACACTACCTCAAAATGTGACCACATTTCCGGACGCCATCACTTCTGTCATGGCCAACAGGTCCTCTCCGTGACAGAAGTGACCGGAGCGTGCTAACATTAGAAACGCGGCAGTACCAGGTCGGAAACATGTCCTACAGTGTCCGATTAGTGCAACCAAGATGCTCGCGGTGACGGACAATCATCGTTTGCGGGCCGTTTAGAGAAGTGTTAGGACTCGTGTGGCCGTGAGCCATGTCGAATTAAGTCAAGGGCTGTGTCTGGCCCGTGGGTCGTAGGTTTTCCCTTCGCTGGTGTGAAGATGGATCCGAGCCATATCCTATGAAGGAGGCCCGTGCAGGACGCTACTGGTCAATTGGAAGCAGTCGCCCTTCAACAACAACGGATGGCATAGTAGCGATGCTTAGAATAACGAGCAGAGCGCCGGGTAGCTAAAATACAGGAAAAGTTGGCACAGAAGGGGGCAAAGCTGGTGCATCTGCCAGTCATCTCAAACAGTCAACCCATGGCATCTGGGTCTGTCCTGTGACCTCCTGTCAGCGAGCCTTCGACACTTCACGTGGCCTCAAAGTGCACCTGGCCTGGCATAGGCGCCATGGTGACGTCATCGTCAAAGTGGCAAATGGCGGCTGTTGGTATTGCCAGCCGGAGGGGGGAAGGAGTTGGCAGGACGCGAGCGGGGGCGGCACCTGGGAGCCTGACGATCCTCTGTGCGGTCATGCTGTCCACGTGCGTCTTGACCCGGGGGGCTCCGCCAATCAGACGCAGCGCCTGGGAGGGGTCAGGGGTTACAAGCAGGAAGCCGCGGTTAGCCGGCAGCGGCGCTTCTCCTCCAAGTGGTGCATGTAGGTGTCCCCGTGTGCTCCGGGTTCCCACCATGTACAGCGTTATTTCACAGCAGGTAGGTAACAATTGACCGATTCAGTAATTAAAGTAAATTAATATGCTCATGTTGCATGCATTAAATTGCACATTTAAATTAGTTTCATTACTTGATGTACTCAAATTGCATGTGGTGTGGAGGCAGCGTTCGTTAATGTGTTGAGCTATGATTGCAAGAGACCGATTTTGATTTTCAGTCATGGCTAACATCAGTGGCAAACGATATCTGAACTGGTCCTGCCTGTGCCACCCTCCCCGCCCCCCTACTCCCCACACCGACTAATCCACACTTACCAGCGTGGCCCACGTGATCCCGTCAACCCCCAGCGTCATCCAATCTCATCATCATCATCAGCTTACCTTTCGATTTAAAGCTTTCGTGACTGCAGGGATTCATCTTCTTGGTTCTTTCGGTAAAGTCACGTAGAAGGGAAGTAATAAAATAATAAAAATAAAACATAATAAAATAAAATAATTCTCACGACGTTTCGGCTACAACGCAAGCAGCCGTCTTCAGGTGAAAGTAATATACTATATATTACTTTGTACATTGTATATACATAGTATCGTAATTGTATAGTAAACATATAGCAGTGTGATACACATTAGGGTGGGTAGAATAATACATAGTGTTATATTAAAATGTATAAGGTATAGGGTGGTTTATAGCAAGACAGTATATAATTTAATGTTGGGTTTATCTATGGCAGTACGGTGTATGCTCGTGTGATGTAAGAAAATAAAGTTTAGATGGAAGCATATTATATAATTTTTACGACGTAGAATTGTAATGTATTACTTGCTGTTAGTAACTCAGCTTATTGTAGAGTATAGTAAATATACTGATGGTGCTATGCAGTTTATACTTTAGTTTTTTATGTAGTTTATACTTTAGTTTTCTACGTGGTTGTTTAGTAACTGCAGCTACATACTATTAACATTCCTTTCCTTTGTTAATGCTACTCCCTGCACCCTCCCTTGGTGCTGCTGATCCTGCATAATGCATGGGCATAATATGACTTTGAAACCCCCCCCGCCCACCTCCTACGCATTTCCCATGAATATGCTAAATTCCTCTTGATATGCACATTCTTTTGTTAAGGCTCTCTTCTTCTTCCACCTCCAACTCAGCTTATATATAAGCTCCTAGCTTGGCAGTGTCTCATTCTTCACCTGAAGACGGCTGCTTGCGTTGTAGCCGAAACGTCGTGAGAATTATTTTATTTTATTATGTTTTATTTTTATTATTTTATTACTTCCCTTCTACGTGACTTTACCGAAAGAACCAAGAAGATCATCTTACCTACCGACATCATCGCTGTCACGATCAACATCAGCGCCTTGAGTGGAAGGCGCCTTACAAATAAAGCAAAATTATTATCATTATCGTCGTCGTCGTCGTCGTCGTCTCACCTCGACGAACAGCTTGGTGCACTTGATGTCGGTGATGAGTGGCACGGAGTAGTCCACGGCCATGCGGCGCGTGCGGTACCCGCGCGTCACGAACGACGAGAGGCGACGCCCACCGGCGTTGCGCATGGGGAGGTTGATGACGAGGTGGAAGTGATTCTCGGCCAGGTAGTCTAGGATCGAACGCTGCTTCTCCCCGCAATCGCCACCCTCTGCGTCCTCAAAGTGCCAGTCCACGGCGCGCACCTGCATGGCGGATGTGACCAGGAGAATGAGGTTATTCCAACAGGAGGTGAACGGGATGGCTCGGAGTGGTGTGGGCGGGGGAAGGGGGTCGGAGACAGAGCCAGTGCCACCGAGATCTTGGGTTCAAATTCAGCTTTCAGTGTCGATGTAGGAGGGCAAGTGTCTGTGGGGAGCGTTGGCGCAGCGGTTGGCATGCTGCGCTACGAATCCCGGCGACCAGAGTTCGATTCCCGGTCACGACGAATAATATTTGAACCGGTCTTGGGCCTCCACCCTAGGTTGAATCCGCCTTAAATGAGTAACTACTATGGTGTGCGAGCATCAGTGCTGGGAAGACAAAGGCAGCCTGGCATGGTGTTGGCCACCCACCCCCCCTAGTGTGCCGTGTCAGCCCTCATAGTTGCTGGCTCACGGCACTTGCTCCAATAGGCAACAGGGTGGCGAGATGTTTACTGCCTCGTCTGGTATACAGGAGGTTGTGGCTTTAATCCTGACACTGACGCCTGCTGTATATTTGGAGTTTGCATGTTCTCCCCGTGGTGGAGTGAATTTTTACTCTGGGTCCTCCAGTTTTTCCCCTCCACATTTAGAATCAACATGCGTTTAGAACATTTGGCTGCTAGAAATTTCCACGTGATAAGCCACTTCGTTGAGCTATCATTTGTGATCACCAGGTCACTTCTGAAAAATAACTATAGAGCTTGGTGGGCCTTACCTGGCAAAATTAAAATAGATTACAGGAAAGGCTACACGGGGGATGTTTGTCTTTGTTCATGTAGACGTGTGGGCATGAGAGCACCACTGAAATCCGGTGTTCAAATACAGGTTTCAGGGGCTGTGTAGGGTGGGAGAGCGCCTGTGTGTCCATGCGTCCATGTGAATGTGTGTGTATGCAGGAGTTTCTAAGTCAAAGAGTATCTGTGCCTCACATTTTTTTCATGAGAGCTTCCAAATTCCTGATCCGATTGTCAATAAAACACACTGCACAACTCCCAATAACGATACCCAGATGTGTAGTTTTGGGCCAAACTGACAATGAAATACTTTTAAAAAGTATTAATTTAAAAAATGTTATGCTGTGTGAGAGTCGAATTAGGGTGGCGTGCTTGAGACCGAGCATTGTGGAAGCCAGCACAGCTGCCCGACACAGGAGTCCCGGTTAATTTCCACGAGTTCTGTGCACACATTTCACCCCTCCCCCACCCAACAAATCAAATCTCCCAAGGCAGTAATAATCAACCTCAGTCCGAAACCCCAAACAATCTTTTCTAACCATATACAAAAGTAAGTTATGGCACCCTGCAAGCACCTGATGGTTGGCTATCACAGCCATAATAAAGTGGGGATTGCTAGGACTAGAGTTTCACAAGTACAAATAATAGAGGCTCCCTTAATGCACTGGCTTTGGAAGCTTTCTTTGCCTTCTCGGCAGGCAGCTATTGTATGTACTGTACGCAGAATTTATTTCGCAACATACATAGCCCAACCGTGCTAATCGGAGGTATGAATTATAATAATAAATAGAGAGACGCATTTTTTAAAATAAAAACAGCACAGGGTGTGCGTTTACAGTTTGTGCTCTTACAACACTGTGAAGAACGGTCCTAGTATCCAAAAGAAACACAGGCAACTTCATAAACGATTCAAATCACATTGTAACCGACGACAACAGTGCGCGTGCGGGGGAAAAAAACACTCACACTGCCGCAGCCAAAGCAGCTCCGCTCCTCCCATGAACGCACACGCCCTGTGTGTGGGATGTCTGCATCCGTGCGCCAATAGGCCACCCCGGGTTTTATATCTTCCCGAGGTCACATGAACTCATTGCTGGCAGCTGCCGACAATCATAAATGAAAACGTGTTCCAACATAACTTTTGGGCGGAGCACCTGATGTTATAATCAGCAGGACAGGTTGATCCTAATTAACGGCAGATTGCCCTGCATTTGCTAATTCAGCAGCTGCAGTGATTGTTAATTTGGTTTCTGTCACGTTGAACTTGTTGGGAAGAAAATAAACCTGTTTTGCTTGTTTTTCCCTTCTCCATATGTTTTTCGCAAACACGTCGAGGCGAAGTGCGTATGGTTTAGGATTGTGGCCATGCACGATTCAATTGGGAGGTTGGCGAGATTATAGGTGTGTTTGTGTGTATGTTGCGGGTGTATGTTTGGGTAGTGATAGTGCAATGTCTTCTTCTTGGTTCTTTCGGTAAAGTCACGTAGAAGGGAAGTAATAAAATAATAAAAATAAAACACAATAAAATAAAATAATTCTCACGACGTTTCGGCTACAACGCAAGCAGCCGTCTTCAGGTGAAGAATGAGACACTACCAAGCTAGGAGCTTATATATAAGCTGGGTTGGAGGTGGAAGAGCGCCTTAACAAAAAGAATGTGCATATGAAGAGGAATTTAGCATATTCATGGGAAATGCGTGGGAGGTGGGCGGGGGGGTTTCAAAGTCATATTATGCCCATGCATTATGCAGGATCAGCAGCACCAAGGGGGGGTGCAGGGAGTAGCATTAACAAAGGAAAGGAATGTTAATGATATGTAGCTGCAGTTACTAAACAACCACGTAGAAAACTAAAGTATAAACTACATAAAAAACTAAAGTATAAACTGCATAGCACCATACTCTACAATAAGCTGAGTTACTAACAGCAAGTAATACATTACAATTCTACGTCGTAAAAATTATATAATATGCTTCCATCTAAACTTTATTCTCTTACATCACACGAGCATATACCGTACTATATACTGCCATAGATAAACCCAACATTAAATTATATACTGTATTGCTATAAACCACCCTATACCATATACATTTTAATATAACACTATGTATTATTCTACCCACCCTAATGTGTATCGAAATGGTTTATTACGTCCTTCCAATGATTGCTAAGCCAGAATCCATCTTCTCGGTTAAAATTGTCTCTGTGTTTGTATATGTGGATCGCCTCATGAACGAATCTCTCATGATAGCCAGATGGCTTGCAGAGAACCTCTGTCTTGGAGAAGTCAATGTCATGTGAGCCCACTGAGTTGTAACAGTGATCTGCCACGGCAGAGGTGTTTGTCCTACCGTGTTTCAGGTCAGCTTTATGTTCACGGATGCGGTCTGAGACATGTCGTTTGGTTTCCCCAATGTAGTGCAATGGTTCCGCAACCCGAGTTCGATTCCCGCTTATGGCCAACACCAGTGGCGATTATCTTAATCGGTCTTGGGCTTCCCCTAGGTCGACTCAGCCTTAAATGAGTACCTGTTGCGTTGTGCAAATGTTGCTACTCGGGAGACAAAGGCTGTGCTGGCCACCCCACCCCCCGCACGTGCTGTGCTGGCCTTCATCGGTGCTTGCTAATAGCACTCACTTGCCCCAACAGTCTGTGCTGGCTATACAGGATATCGTTGTCTTGGGTTGGTGTGTGGGGAGTGTTTACGGGTCTGTCTGTTGGTTGACCTGGGTTAGTGCACATGTTGGTGTATGGGCTTCTATCCGACTCGGCTGGTGTTGGTGTATGTGGCCTCAGTGCCTTTAGCCTGGCACAATCTCTGTAGTGATGTCACGCCACTGTGCAGTGAATGGCCGGTCGTGGTGGTGCGTGTTGCCATGTATTGGTGTATGGATTGCCGTGTGTTTGTATGGATTGCCGTGTATGTGTTTACGCGTGTATTGCCTGCTGTGCGTTAGTGCGCGAGTATGCCGCGGCGTGGCACCCACCTTGATGCCGTGCTCCGTGTAGAAGTCGGCGGTGCCCAGGCTGGCGTACAACTGGAACCCGAGTTTCTCCAGGGTGCGCACCGTGGGGAGGAGCTCGCTTTTGTTCTACAGGTGCAAGGCAGCAGGGGATGGATGCGGCAGGTGAGCCAAGTCGGTGGCGGAAATCAAAGAAATCGGACATTTATTCATAACGACAATGTGCTTCCATGACACGAGGCAGGCCTCTTCACCTGGCTGAACAATATATTGAAGGTGAAATGTAATGGACTTGTAAGAACTTGATAACGATGCGAATCAAAATCAAATTTTCAGTGGCATCTTTACTTGTTGTTCTGGTTGTAACTATTCATGTAACTATTCACCCATGGGCAGAGTTTGTGGGGGGGGGGGGGGGAGCAATGCCCCTCCCAAACTGGACACATTTATTAAAACACATTCAGGAGACAAAGTGAACCCCTGCCCCCCCCCCCCCAAATAAGTCAAACTCCACCTATGTATTCATCCCTTGTGATGCAATGAATAGTCTTGAAATTGACCGAAGAACGAATGCATCCTTTGTTTTTACCGTTGTAATAACGTTGTGACTGCCAGTGGCTGGAGGGGGGGTCATGTGAGCCCATTGCATACGTTTACACGAATCGAAACAGAGGCATCTTTAAGCGCTTACTTGTTTACTCGACTGACATTTTTCACCATTTATATTCACAGGCTAAGCAGGGGCACTTTCTTGCCTGTATTCCCAGCCAGGCTCGTGGGGCTGAGCATTCAGGCACGAGGGCAGGGGGGGGGAGGTCAGGGGTCAAACCTCGGGCCTTCCATCCTACGCTACTCGATTAACAGCGACAGTAGAAGATGAGCCCTCAACGGTCACAAAGTCCAGGGGAATTGAAGAAGAAGCAGAAGAAGAGGAGCAGCCTTCGCGCGCGTGCGTGACAAACCTTGTAGCTGCCGATTGAGAGCAAGATATTCTCCTTTGGGATGCGGAAGCCGGTGCTCAGCATGGCTTTGAGGTAGGCCTCGTAGCGGTTCTCCCCGAAGCAGGCCACCTCACCCGTGCTTGTCATCTCCACGCCCAGCATGACGTCGGCACCCGCCAGCCGCGAAAATGAGAACTGCGGCACCTGGCAGAGAATGGTTACACGACGACAATGGCGGTGAAGATTTACCCAATAGGAGAGAGCGCATTGTCTTGTCGGGAAAAAACTATAGTGCGGTACTATATACGCCGGTTTATGGTCGGGGATGCATTTCATGAAAGGTGCGATGACGAATGTTGAAACGATGTAAGTCAAAGCGATTTACAAGGGTAGCTGAGAGGAGACGGATACAAGAAAAGGACGGCTGTCAGCGACGTGTGTGGGTTGAGGCGATGCAAATCAGCTCATGGTAGTAATAAAGTGACGACGTATTTGCGAAACGCCGCAAAAGGGGAAGAAGACGTAAATTCGGGTATTATTGTACCATGAAATAATAAGAGGAAATCGCTCGGTGGACGAACCTTGACTCCGACGATGCCGGTGCCCGTCAGCTCCACGGGTTCCACCTTCTCGCCCATTATCACCCGTGTCGCCATGGCAACCAGGTCCACGCCGAGCGTCTTTGAGACGAACGGGAAGGAGCGCGACACGCGCACGTTGCACTCGATCACCTTGAGCAGATTGTCCTGTCGGGCGCGGACAGACGGAGGGAGCAATGGCATCATCGCGAGCGTTTGGTTAGCAGGTTGTCGTCATCACCTTGATTATATATCGTCATCAGCCATGACCTGTATGTATTTTAAAATTCTTTCGCGCCGGATGTAGCCAACCGTGCTAATCGGGAGGTGAAAGCTTCCACGATCTGTCGCCATCTCCCAGGGTCTCGAAAGGGTTAGTCAATTGGCTTGGCAATTCGTTGCGGAGTAAAATGGTTATGGGGTTGGAGTTCGGGGTCAGGGCTCGGCTCTTGCCTTGGCGATGAGCTGCAGGTTGAAGGGGCCCGTGACCTGCAGCTCGCGGCCGATGGCCACCACGATGGCCTGGATGCGCTGCATGGTCTGGTGGTTGATGTCCTGGGCGGGCGATACGAGGGTCGCGTCGCCCGAGTGGACGCCGGCGTTCTCCACGTGCTCCGACACGGCCATGGCCACCACCTCGCCGTCGCACGCCACCGCGTCCACGTCCATTTCCTTCGCTCACCGCGATGATAAACAGTCACTTACGGCTCCTTCGTGGGATCCGCTGCTGGATCAACGCTTCTTAAGTGCCATAGCTCATCATGTTGGTGGGTTAAGAGTTGGTTCAGGCATCGCTCGCCACCGAATGGTTAGCTGTCGCGGTTACCGCACCCAGGTTGCTGGGTGCGGCACCCAGGTTGCTGGGTGCGGTAACCGCCGTGCCGCCACTCGTCATAGACACGTGCCGGCTCCCGCAGCGCAGTGTGCTGACCACTACATGCACAACACAGTGAGCAAAGACAAAGACGCCCCGTAGAGCCTTAGACTGTTGAGGCGAGTGCTGTTCGCGAGCACCTATGAAGGCCAGAACGGCACATGAAGAGGTGGGGGGTCAGCAGCACGCCTGGCCACCTTAGTCTCCCTGGCGATGATGTTTACACACCGTACTAGGGATTCATTTCAGGTCGAGTTGACCTGGGGAGGCCCAGGACCGGTTCAAATATTCATCACCGATGTTGGCCACGAGCGGGAATCGAACACAAATCGTTGGGTTCATAGCGCAGTGCTTCAACTCGCTATACTACCACTGGATACATATACACAACGCATTAATAGGCATGCACACCAACATGCCTTCAATAACAAAGATCCCCTGTATAACCTTAACAGACGCTGGGGGTAAGTGCTGTTCAACACACACACGCACAGGCTCCGACACGTGCCACCCTCTCGCCCCTGCACTGTTGTACTCCATTGCATCTGCGTTCATATTCTGCACACGTGCGCATTTACGCAAACACGTGAACACACAGGTATGCATGCACACGTGTGCGTCCCAACACACATGCATATATTATTGCAAACGCACATTGTGTACGCTACATGCATACGTGAGAAAAAAAAAGAGGCAATTGAAGGGACCTCAGAAGTAGTTGTGATGTCGCCTTCCCGAGGACGTTCTCTAACACGGGGTGTGATGTTACTCCACTTTCTGCGAGCGTCCCGTGACAACATGGCATCCACAGCACAATTGAAGCAGAATTGGGGGAAAGAAAACAAAAACTAAAATATGTTTTAAATAATAAAATAACTATCCTCCACATAGCCTTACACATTGTAAAAAGTTAAAGAGCTTTTCACAGGCATTTCTCAAGGCCGGCATGGAGCACGAGGGGGCGATGTGGCAAGAACCATCAAGGCCGCCTTTGTCTCCCCAGTGCCAATGTTAACACAGGAAACCAAGTACTCGTTTAAGGAAATCTGCGATTCCATCTGTGGGAGGCCCACTCATGTTTCCTTGGCTGAAAATCCCAATCGTGTCGCTGGAAGGCACAATCACTCTCATGCGAGAGATTCAACAATGAATTAATCTTTATGAGCATAACGGGTTTTTATGCTATTAGGGACTTGCCCGATTAAAAACCTGGCCAAACTACCCCCTTACTCCGAAGTCTAAAATGAGAGGCAGAGAGGCCTGGGGATGACAGCAGGTGGGGGGGGGTACCTCCGCCCCGCCCCTCCCCTTTCCTATTTTTCCTTTCATCAGTTGAGTGGATGAGAGGTTGTAACCCCACCTCATAAAGCCGCACGTATGTTATATGATTTGCAGTGTCCCTTTTTCACCCCCTCCCCACACCTGATCTACCCCTAAAATGTTGGTTACGGTTTCCCCTCCCCCCCCTGCCCATGAGCACAAACTCCCACTCTCCCCCCGTCGGAGGACCCCCCCCCCCTCAAGGTGTGCACTGAGCATGTTGTACCCCCCCCCACCCCAATTCCTCGACTCGTGCAAGAGCTGGAAAGCTCCCCTTTCCCCTCGCAGTTTTTGGTCGGCCCCGGGGCATCGCTCGAAGCCCTCACGCACCTTGGCCTCCAGGATGAATTTCGAGATGACGACGGGGTACTCCTTTGACACGGCGACGGCGCTGTTCAGGAACGCCTCCAGGTCGTTGGCGGAGAGCGCCACGTTCATGGCAGCGCCGCTCAGCACGTAGGACGGGCGCACAAGGCACGGGTAGCCCACGTTGGCGCAAAACTCCTTGGCGGACTGGCGGGCACGTCAACGCGGACAACCGGGAGAAGCGTGGGCAAGCGGAAAGGTGAAGGACAGTGTTATTTACACGTCGGATTGAGTACACAACAAAGACACTCATTCTTACATGTCTACTACTCATTACATGGTCAATTGGACACACAATGAATTTCATAATAAACCTCACACTCGCACGCACGCTAAAGACAAAGAACCCCTCCCCCGTGTAGCTGTGCAGATTGTTGAGGATGTTAGCAAGCACCTATTCAGGGTGGCATGGCGCCTGAAGAAGTGTTGTGGTCAGCACCATGACCAGCAACCGGTCTCTCCAGCCACACATGTACACACTAGACCCACAAAACAAAGATCCCCATAGTCCTTAACAGATTGTTGGAGAAAATGCTGTTAGAAATCACCTGTACAAGTGATGATACACAAGGTGGCAAAGCACCATGCCCATCTGCCTTCATCTCCCCACAGTGCTGATTTTTACACACTGAACCCAGTGCTCATTTACAGTCGAGTTGACCTACGAATGGCCCAGGACCGGTTCAGATAGCTGCGAACGGGATTCGAACTTGGGTCGCTGGGTTCGGAATTCACTACGCCAACGACTGCGCCCACCCCTCGGCACTAACACAGACAAACACACGCACAAGCACGCACACACGCACGCCCCTTCAGCACCTTCAGGTCGGACAGCTCCTTCCAGAGCGGCTGGCTGATGCCGATGGAGTCGAGCATTCGCGAGAACTTGAATCGGTTCTCGGCGCCGTCGATGAACTCGGGCGAAGTGCCCAGGATGCGGCACTTCTGCCGGTGCAGCGCCATCGCGATGTTGTTGGGCAGCTGCCCGCCCATGCACAGGATCACGCCCTCCGGGTTCTCCAGCTCGTAGATGTCCATCACGGTCTGGTGCCATGGGCAGTGCGGGACAGGTCACAGTCAAGAGGTCGACAGGACCAAGTGTTGATGTTGCACATTGATGCTGCTAATCCTGCATAATGCACGGGCATAAGTGGTACTAATCACATACCTGCATTTCCCATAAATATGCAAAATTCCTCTTGACATGCAAATTATTTTGTCAAGGCGCTTTCCCCCCCTTCCAACCCAGCTTAAATATATGCTCCAAGCATGGTGCTGTTTCATTCAGACGCTGTCGCCCCGACAGACGTGGTTTTCACCTGAGGACCGGCTGCTTGCGTTGTCGCCGAAACGTCGTGAAAATTATTTTGTTTTATTTGTATTATTTTATTACTTCCCTTCTACGTGACTTTACCGAAAGAACCAAAAACATGAAGTTGCACATTATCATCGCTTTCTTCCTTATGCCAGAACCCGCAGCGCTTGCTGGGTGTGTCTGGCAGTCCTGGAAGTTCTAGGAGACCAGAAGTATGGCAGTCAAAGTTCCTGGTCTCCAAGAACTGCTCCGACAGTCTTATCGTCACCACCATCATATGGTAGGTCTTCCCCTTGGTCGCAAACCTCTGGGGTGACATTGCATGGCTATGTACAGTGCGAAAGATGTTCAACATACATACACACAGGTGAGAGATCGGGGGGGGGGGGGGGGGCGAGGGAAAAGTCTCACTTCAAAGGAGATCTCTTCGAAGTAGAGTCGGTCGCACATATCATAGTCCGTGCTCACAGTCTCTGGGTTGCAGTTCACCATGATGGTTTTGTAGCCGAGCTGTTAAATCGGCCACGGGCAGAGAGACAAGGACAACGTCACGAGGTCGTCGCGGACAACGCAATGGAGAGTGCCACCCAGAACACCCCACCAACGCTTTCCCTCCTTTAGTTGCGACGTCGACGCCCGACCGCCAAAAAAACCCTTACCTTGTAATTCAAACTAAACAATAATTGCCGCTAGTAATTCAAGGGCTAACACTTCAATCAGGTTAGACAGCGATGAGAAAAGGCTACTGACGAACATGCTGCAGAACGCTGTGTATGTCAAACACCAGCAACTAAATAGCCGTAGGCCGTCGTCCCCCTAGCTCCGCCGGACCTTGCGCAACTCGGTGATGCAGCCCACGGCGCACCAGTCGAACTCCACGCTGCTGCCGATGCGGTAGACGCCGGAGCCGAGCACGAGCACGTGGTCGGCGGGGAAGGAAATGTCGTGCTCGATGCCACCGTACGTCAGATACAGGTAGTTGGTCTGCGCCGGCCACTCCCCCGCCACCGTGTCCACGCGCTTCACCCACGGCAAAACCTGCAGCTCCTTCCGCAGCTGCCGCACCGCCAGCTCCGTGCTGTGGGGGGGGGGTGGTGGCGGCGGCGGCGATGACAACAAATCGAAACGTCCGCACACAGCACTCGGCCACTTATTTAATCACTCGCGCACCCACGTATTCATTCACTCTGAGTTTTAGGTTTAGTTCGTTGGGTTGGCTACGTACGGTGCGAAAGAAGTTCAACATACATACACGCACTTAATCGCTCACGTTTCCATCCAATGACTTGCCAACTGAAATCACTCGCACAGCAATCCGTGCACCCGCTCACTCGCAAATGCAATCAAATCGTTCATGCACTCGCTCACCTCGCCAGCCCACCCACCCGCCCACCTCATGATGGCGCCGGCGATCTGCCGGTCTGAGAATCCGAGCTGTTTGGCACGCAGCAGCAGGCTGCGTGGCAGCGGGCCCTCCTGGTAGGCCTCGAGCGCTTGCCCGAGCACCGTGATTCCGCGCATGCGGTGCAGGAACCAGCTGTCGATGCGCGTCAGCTCGTACAGTCGCTCCACCGAGTAGCCGGCACGCAGGGCCGCCGCCAGCACGAAGATACGCTTATCCGTGGGCGTCTCCAGCTCCTGCGTGGGGGAAACGGTGTTATAGTCTGCCACCTATGTGTGCGAACGTACTGTACAAGCTTCATCGGTGCCTTTCGCCCCGCCTCGCTGCCATGTGACAATAATGATGAGTAAAAGTCAGTTTCCTTTACTTAATCAGGAGATGAAGTAAACCCGTTGAGACGCATGAAACAAACCGAGCTTCTTTTGCAAGGGTGAACCTGGGTCACATCACTGATGGGAGCCGATGACACTGGAGGAGAGGGGGTCCGAGAGGCCTCACCTCGTCGGAGGCAGGTTTGAGCGTGTGGTCGAAGCCGCAGCAGTTCTCGTTGACCATGCGCAGCGCCTTTTGGAACGCCTCCTCGAAGCATCGGCCCACGGCCATCACCTCCCCTGCGGGCGGACAGTGCAGACGGCACTGGCCATTCGTGAAAACGCTCGTGTACACTCACACATTCGTTGTGACTTGTACCATCACCTGGTCATTCATTTAATCACTCACTCACTTCACCTGCTCACTCACTCAGCCATGTGCTCATGCAATCAACAATTAATTGCCTAAACTACTTGCTCCCTCGGTCTACCATCTGCTCACATGTCAGCTTGCTCACCTTGAGAACTTAAATATTCATGCACTCACTCATTCACTCACCCGCCTGCCTATCAACACACACACACACGTGTGCACGTTAAGCTACTGTGAGCACGTATATAATGTCGTCGTTAGCGTGCCGCGCTATGAACCCGTCGACCCAAATTCACTTTCCGCTCAAAGCTAACATCATTGATGAGGATCTGAACTGGTTCTGGGCCTCCCCCTATGTCTCCACAGCCTCAAATTAGTATCAGGTGTGGTATATACACATCAGCACTCGAGATACGAAGGCAGCAGAGCATGGTACTGACCACACCACCCCCGTGTGCAGTGACGGCCTTAATAAGTGCTCGTTAATAGTACTTGTCCAAACAGTCTGTGTGGCTATAACGGGAATCGTCGTCTTTGTGCGAGCATAATAGTTCACTAAAAGTCACTTGCCCAACTAATGTTTAAAAGGCTACGGGGGATTTCTGTCTCTCGTATGAGCGTGTGTATGTGTACACAGGTGTGTGGGTATGGGCCCATGCGTGCGTGTACTGCCCACCGACGCTCTTCATGGAGGATCCGATCTTGGTGCTCACACGCAGGAACTTGCTCAGGTCCCAGCGCGGGACTTTCACCACCACGTAGTCCAGACTCGGCTCAAAGTTCGCCGTAGTCGAGCCGGTCACAGAGTTCCTGGACGCGGCACCAACAAAACAAACAATCTGGAGACGACAGACTAATGATTGCCGTGTCGGAGACACTGGGCCAGCACCACTGAGAGCCTGGGTGGTTCCAATCTGGGCTTCAGTCACCCGTAATTAAGCAAGGTTGTGAACCATAGCGAGTTGACGGCCTCCAGCCTAAACACCAATGACTGCATACAAAATGAAAAAGTCACAGCCCCCAAGATCAAACACTGAACAGCGTGCAAAGCAATATTCGAGCAACGGACATCACATTTCCCAGCTGTAAATGGGCTAAATCGGACTTCATGTAAATAACAGGGTTTTGTAAGATAATGGATAATACCGGGGGAGGGGGGGGGGCCCACTCCTGAATTTTCCGGGATTGAGGACACCGCTGCATTGTTAGGAGTGCAGGGTGACGCACCTGAGCGTCGGCAAGGGGATGCCAAGCGCCAACTTGGCCGCCACGTACGCCAGCGGGTATCCCGTGGCCTTGCTGGCGAGCGCGGAGCTCCTGGACAGACGAGCGTTCACCTCGATGATGTAGTACTGCCGCGGTGGGAGGCAGACGTCGGCAGGTGCGGAAGGAGAGGCGGAAATGACAGGAAGTGTGAAATAAGTGGTTATCGTGCCCGACGCGCAAGTGAAAAGTCACGAGCTCAAGCTTCTATCGGAGGGTTGACTCTGCACCATCATCAAAAAGGGGGGGGGGGGGGGGGGAGGGAGAAATCTACATTGTAGGAAGGCGACAGCAATTGTGCTATTGATATGGAGAGAATGGCCTTCGCAATTGGAATGTGGATTATCCATTGCTAGCTTGGGCTGTCAACAGGAATGAGCGTCACACCATTGATCGGTCGAGCAGGAAGTTTGCGATAAATGGTGGGAAGGAAGTTGTAGTTATTAAGCAGTAGGTTTCAGCACTTACACCAACACAAGTACTTGCTCACATACTCTCAATAATTCATTCAATCACTCAGCCATCCATTCACACACTCGGATACCTACTTGTCGCCGACTCACCCATCCACTCACTCTTATCAACCTATTCACAGATTACTCACCCAATCTCCCACTCATTCACTCACACATACATAAATACACCTCGCTCACTCACTATCACCCAACCACTCCCACACTCACACAACCACCCACCCACACGTTCACTTACCTGCCCATCCACACCCTCAATAACCCAGCTACCCACCCATACACTCACCCACCCATCCGCCCACACCCACCTGCTCGGACTCAGGGTTGAGCGCGTACTGAATGTTGCACTCCCCCACGACGCCCAGGTGGCGGATGACCTTGATGGCGGTGGTGCGCAGCATGTTGTACTCGCGGTTGTTGAGCGTCTGGCTTGGGGCGACGACGATGGACTCGCCCGTGTGGATGCCCAGGGGGTCCACGTTCTCCATGTTGCACACCTTCATGGGTAATGCACGCGCTCACGCAAAATGTCAGAGGTGGCGTTAGGGTCGGGCAATCGAAAGTGTGGCCCTATTTGGCCCATGGTACGGAACAGGTTTTCCCTGCCTCTGGGTCAAAGGAAGGAAGAGGAGCCTGGGGAATTTGTGAGAAGTAAAGATCAGGGGATGATGGGAGAGGTGGTCCGAAAGAGAGCGATCGACAATCAAACAAACGGCGCAGGAGAGACAACTCCGTGTGAGGAGTCCGGACGTGAAATTTAGCGGTGGGTGGGATGCGAGAGGGGAGCGCTGGGACCAAGTGACGCAAGGAGGAGGGAAGGTGGACACACCGTGATGCAGTTGTTGTAGGCATCGCGAACGACCTCATACTCCACCTCCTTCCAGCCCTTGAGAGACTTGTCCACCAGCACCTAAGGACGACGACCGACAGCCACAGCCACGTTTACCAAGTCGAGTGAGGGGGGAAACTTTTAAAACGTGTTCTTGTTTGAAAAGCAAGATATAACCCTGAATGACACAATACACAAGAGCCTAGGTGTGTGGCATGTTGGTGTTGTGTTAGTGGAATTTTGGTAGCATGTTGACGGTGAGTTGGTGACACACTGGTATCACGTTTGTGGTGTGTTCGTGACATTCTAAATGGCAGGTCTGCGATACATTCGTAGCATGTTGTTGGTAAGTGACATGTTGGTGGGCTATGGGTGGCATGTTCATGGGGTGTTGGTGACAAATCAGTGTCACGTTGGTATGCGATAAGTCCGCCGGGTCACGTTGGATGATGTAGTAAGGCACCCCCCTGTACCCCACGCCCCCTATCCCCCCCAACACCCCACCGTCCCCCGCAACCCTCCGCACCTGCGTGGTGTGCGCGAACGCCTGCGTCACCAGCGCCGACAGCTCCTCGGGCCCGTCGGCGAATCCCGAGCCCAGGCCGCCGAGCGCGAAGGCGGCGCGCACGAGCACCGGGTAGCCCAGCTTGTTGGCCGCCGCAAGCGCCTGCCGAGGGAGACACGCGCCCAGCGTCAGCAAGAGGGGTCTTGGGCATACGGCCGTGCTTTAAAAAAATATATCATTTTTATTCAACTGAACGTGAGCCTGCTACACAAAGCACCGATCACAGAACAAAGAAGGGGGGGGCGTAAATCCCACAAGCAAAACCGAGAACGATGCAGCAGGGCTTGTGATGAAGAGAGGTGGATTGGGCTCACTGCTCCACCCAGGTGAGGAGCCTCTAGCAGAAAAGTAAAAGTTTATATGGGTGGGGGGCTGAGGATAAGGCAGAAGATAAGGAACATAAAAACGGATGGGAAAGAGAGGAGGGAGAAGGGAAAGGAGAGAAAATGGGAAAGCATATTGCCGCGCTTTAAATATACAAGACGTGCTGTCGTGGTGGATTGTGGGTAATAAACAATAACTAATAAGCATATATGATTAAATCGCCTGCAACATGCCCAGCAGAGCCTGCATAGTGCTTGGATGGGTGGCCACTGTCCGTAGCAGGTGTTATAGGCAACGGGGCTACGTGGTGGGCAGTGCCGTAAAAATCCGCCGTTGTACTGTAGTTCTACGTGCCCATGTCCATGCTTCTGGCCTTCGCAAACTTGCACTGACCAGCGTGAAGTATCATCTAATTACCCACAACAATGGTGTGGGGAGGTTTCCATCCAGCAATGAATCGAATAAAGGTCTGTACATGTGCTACTGATATCATGTCACGAGTGGAATGTTCTATTCCAGCGGTGGCCAACTGGCGTCTCCCAAGCTGCATGCGGCTCTTTAATCCACCACGTGGCTCTATGGAAGGGGCATCACGTAGAACATACTATCAAGCAAAGAATGTGTCCCATGCTGCCAACATATATATATACACTTGCCTCTTGGCAGAACATGGGTGCTTTTTGGCTCTTGGTCTGTTCCAGGTTTGCCCACCCCCCTGCTCGATTCGGACCTCCCACTGTCAGCGGTGCACTTTCTCGCTGAAAGCACTTTCCCCAACAGTCCATACACGGCTACACGGTGGGGGATCCTTGTCTTCACGAGTGCGCAAGTGTGCCCACGGGTGTGTGCGTGCGCGTGTGCCCACTCCCCCACCTGCTCAATCGAGCAGGCGGCCACGCTGGGCGCCACGTGCTCTCCGATCTCCTCCATCTTCTCGACGAAGCCCTTGCGGTCCTCGGTCATCTCGATGGAGGCGACGGGCGTGCCGAGGACGCGCACGCCATAGCGCTCCAGCACGCCCAGCTTTGACAGCTCCATGCCGCAGTTGAGCGCCGTCTGACCCCCGAAGCTCAGCAGGATGCCGTCCGGTCGCTCGTTCTGGATCACCTGGAGGGGTGAGGCAGGGAGACACACAGGTGGGAAAGGTGGTTGCGGAACGAACGCAGCAACGAGCAGTGGTGAAAGAAGGCTGGGGAGTGAAAGTTGGAGGGGAGGTTGGGGTAGATGTCATGGAGGTGGTTGAGGAGAGGCCATGGAGAGAAGGCCGGGGAGAGAAGATCTGGAGAAGTTGGAGATACATCTCATCAATGGGAACTAAAATTGGGCTGATGGCAATCATACCACTATTTATCTAATCACAAGTTGCTTGTTTTCGTAATCATCATGCGTCAGAATAATTCTAACTTGAGAACCAAAAGTTTTCGTTGCAAGTCATTTGTCAATGTCCATGCCGCAGGTAACATCAAGTAGTACACGTCAATTAAAAACTTCACTGCAAAAAGGATTCCACGTGCGGCGGCGGGCGCCACTAACCTGCGTGACGTACTCGGGCGTGATGGGCAGGAAGTAAACCTTGTCGGCGAGACCCATCGACGTCTGCACGGTGGCGATGTTGGGGTTGATGAGAACTGTTTGAATGTTCTCCTCCTTCAGGGCCTTGATGGCCTGCACGGGCACAGACACAACCAGGGGGGGGCGAGCGACAGAGGGGGGGGCAGTGGTGGTGTCACCGGAATGGCAGCCACAAATATGGCCACAAGCACAGCTAAGACCGTATCCCCAACGGCGACCATATCCGGGATCACAACCATAGACCTGATCACAACCACAACTATGACCACAACCACAACTAGGACCACAAACACAACTACGATCACCAAAGCTGCAATCACAACCGCAATTGTGACCACTGGTTTAGCGACTAATACGACGTGCTCACCCTGTCTGTGTCGGCGCTCGCCCACATATAGCCTTTGCTCACCGTAATTCCTCATCCTCAAGGCTCTAATAAATCTGTGGTCGAGTTCTAAAATCGTGTGGAGTCCTCTACCATGGAAGAGACTGTAAACGAAAGGGTGCGCTCACCAGTGTAGATTCCTCACCACAGGGAGTTCTCACCTGTGAGCCGGAGTAGTCGAACTCCCCGGCCTGGCCGATGGAGAGGCCTCCCGACCCAAGCACCAGCACCTTGACCGGGCGGCCACCCTGAACCCCGCACCCCGTGGGGGTCCCACTCCACGTCAGGTGCTTCGTTAGCCGCTGCTTGACTGCGAATGGGGAAATTAAACACGATTAGACACCGGTTTAAAAAATGAGCCTCGTTAAACCCAAGTACGGTGGATTGGGCCCCGCAGTGGTTAACTCGCTGCGCTGTGAAGCTAGCCACCCGAGTTCCAATGCTGGCCATGGCGGACGTCAGTGGCGAGTGATATCCGAATCGGTTCTGGCCCCCTTCCCCAAGAATCAAACTCAGGTTAGCTGCACGTGAACCCATTATATACAACGTATACAAATCAAAAACGTAATAAAACTGTGATTGATGAACACCGATTTGACGCACGCATCGCGAGCATCGTCAATACCTCTGTTACGCTGTGAACAATGACAGCTGTTTTGTTTTTTAAAAGCAGAACTCACTGGGCGTGACCTGCAGGTCCATGCCAGCCTTGTGGTCACGTGCAGCCTGCAGAAATACGTCAAAGAGGTCTTCGAGGTCTTGAGGCCCTGCCATGTGCTCCGGGTGGAACTGCACGCTGGGGACGTGTACACGGGGGGGGGGGGGACGGGACATCGTGAAGCACCAAGACCGCCTTTGCTACCGCCACGGCCAAAGCAGCCATTACTATTGCTTACCGTGTTGCCACCACTACCCCCCAAGCACCGCTAGCACCTCCACGACAATAGCTGGCACCGCAAATCACTACTGCCAGCACCACTAATACTTCTACGAACAGCAGTGACATCACAACCACTACTACAGCAACACCAACATTGGAACCTCCAGCAGCACCACTGACATCTTTACCAGCAAGTGACAAATGCATTTTTTAAAGCCTAGCTTTTTGTTTTATAAAAAAATAATTGTTAGCATTATCTGCGTTTTTTATTTAAATCCGGGCCAACCCTCCCACCGTATCAGCCCCCTGGCCTTCCGCTCGCTCTGCTCACAGACACGTCGCAGGTGACGCAGGTCGTGAACAGGCACCGGGTCGCGGTGGCACCTGAAAAATGGCAGCGAGTCGTGCACGATGCCTTCGTTGGAGGCGTCGTTGGCGTTGGTAAATAAAGGCGTCCACCCGGGCGGCAGCGACGCGACGTCCACCGCGAAGCCGTGGTTCTGCGACGTGATGAAGCAGCGGCCCGAAGCCTCATGCAGGCACGGCTGGTTGTGGCCGCGATTGCCGTACCTGGCGTTGGTGGAAAGGCGCGGGGATGAACGCAACAACAACCGCCATTCACCAGGATAAACGCAAGCACACTGATACACCAGATACGTGTACACATACAAAGACCTCCCTTAAAGCCTTTAAGAGACGTTTCGGGTAAGTGCAGTTAGCAAGCACCTATGAAGGCTGGCACGGCACATGATGGACACACACACAAAGACAAATGCACACACATATAACATACACAGGTACAAACAACACACACCACACAAGACAGACGCTCAAGACACCCACACACCTCTCAAAGAATTCAGCACCAATGGCAGCGGCGGTGGCAGCAATTACGTGCTCGAACCGGCACTCACTTCATCTTGTGAGTGGTCGCTCCAGCCGCCAGCGCCAGCAGCTGGTGGCCCAGGCAGATGCCGAAGATAGGCGGTGCGCCAGTTTTGCGCGCCAGCACGCCCTTGAGCGCCTCCACCGTGGCGGTGCATTGCGTCGGGTCGCCAGGGCCGTTGCTGACAAACAGCCCATCGAACTCTACGGGGGCAGCAGAGTCGGCGTTAGAGGCATCGGCAACAGCGGCATCAGCAGTTTTGTCAGTAAGAGCATGAGTAGCAACTGTAGCAGCGTCAACAGCAGCAGCACCAGCAACATTATTATCAGCATCAGCACATTGGCAGCAGCGAGAGCACCAGCAGCATCAGAAACATCATTAACAGCAGCAACAGCTAAAGCACCAGCAGCAGCAGAATCAGCATGGACATCAGCGACAGTATAAGCAGCAGCGGCAGAAATGCAATTACAGTACAAGCAGCAACAAAAAGGAAGCGGTAACGTTTCTGGCATCGGTTTTGCTCCAAGACAAAACAACGGTGGCGGCGTCATCCCCGCAGTGGTGCGCACCCTCCCTCGCGGCCCTCTCACCGGCCGAGGAAAGCGACGAGTCCCATGGCACAAGCTGCACGCTGGCACCGCGATCACACAGGCACCGCAGCTGGTTGTACTTGAGGCCGCAGTCGATGACCAGGATGCGAATGTCCCCACCGGGGTTCAGCAGTCGCGGCTCCTGCGGTGAGCAAGTGATTGAACGATTGACTAAGGGTGCAGGTGAGCGGACAATTGAGCAAGATAAGTGGGCGATTGTGTGAGCAAGTGGACAAGCGAGCGGGTGCAGAATTGATTTGCAAGTCGGGCACCTTTATGGACACCTCGGCAACCAGGTTGCGCAGATTGGGGTCCTGCAGCGGCACTGACGTTTCGTCGTCTCCGTCCAGCACGATGCGCCCCAGCAGCGACCCCTTCTCACGGATCAGCTTGGTCAGCGCCCGCGTGTCGATGCCTGCTCGCAGGCAAGGCGAGAGGGGGTCAAAGGCAAGAGGTTATTAAGGGGTTAAAACATCGCCGACTCCAATGTCACGGTCTGGCACTCCCGTCGTGATATTACTGTGAAATCACTCCCATACGTTTACACGCAGCTTCATCACCGTGCCAAAAATAGCATCGAACTAATATTGCATTTCAAGAACTATTTACAAATAGGGGGGCGGGGGAGGGGAAACTAAGAAGAACAACATTGCAGCACATTCCCCCCCAGGATGAAGCAACTGGCGCACAGCACCAACAATGAGCCCCAGGGCATCCACATGGGGGCTGTGGCGCGGGGAGCCCCTTAACCTGCACCACAGCTACAAGATAAGAGCTTTACTATGCGTCTTGGTTCTTATCTCATTTACCTTCGAGTGCGGGGACGTTGTGCTCGCAGAGCCAATCGTGGAGCGACCGCGTGGAGCTCCAATGGCTGTGCTCGCGCGAATACTCGCCGACAACGAGGGCCGCCGCGTGAATACGCGACGACTCGAACCACTGCGACGAGTGGACATGGGGGTGGGGGGGGCGTCGGGGGGGACATTTCAGAGAGGGGAGGGAGCATTTATCGTTACGCAACGTGCATTCGGTGGCCTTTAGTCGCCAGAAAAAGCCTCACCGAGATTCAACTCTTTTTCAGGAGGGTGTTGCTACACTGGGATGTTTGTTACAGAGTGCATGGTTTCGTGTGGGAGGAAACCCGAGGACCTGGTGACAACCCATCGCGAATACGAGGAGGGTAACACTAAAAACTCCACACAAATGGATTAAATCCTGGCAACCGAATTGGCCAAGCCTACAACATCTGGTACAGGCAGTCCCCAACTTTTATGACACAATGCATTCATGGAAACCTCATCATAAATCAGATCCTATTTTGCAATAGACAGTATAAACAGGAGAAACATCACTTGCCGATGTGTTTTTCCTTTCATCAGCCATATTTAACAAGGTTTATTATTTAAAAAGGTAAAAATCCACATAAACACTTTAGAATAACAAAAGCTCCACGCCAAGTCACACCGGAAACCAGACTGACTCTTTTAAAATGTGTTTGGAGTCATGTAAAATCAAGTTTCTGCATTGTAAATCGATTCATGGTGGCATTATATAAATGTCGTAAATGTGGATCGTTGCAAATTGGACTGTCGTAAGCCAGAGACTGCCAGGTATTCTCAAGACAGACAGAACAAATTATACAAACAAAAGTCAATCCTGAAAACTGTATTGTTTTCAAATCACGACATTTCACTGAACTACGGGTGGTGGGGTGGGTAAGTCGATACACTTCCAATGCTCTGGCTGTTTGTGCAAAAAATAACAACGTAATGGGATGGATAACACTGTAGTTGGTTAATGTACTAAAGAAAAAAAAACACACCAAAACTTTACAATGTACATGAGGTACAGAGCTCACATCTCTTAACATTGGCTTCTCTCCAGGGCTTCAGCCAATGAGCATTTTGCCTGGGACATGAACTGTGAAGGAATCTGGCCAACAGTGGCAGACAGATAAGGCTCATGTCTAACAACAGGCTCCCACAAAGCCAAGTGTTATGTAGGAGCTTAAACATTCGTGCTCAGTTAGCCGTGGCCCATCTACATACTGCCAAGGGGAGACCAGTGTTATTTGGGTCTTAAATGTTTTCAAGGGCTCATCAGTCAGCTGCGCTCAAATACAGTGTTTTACGGGACTTCACAATCATTGGGACTCATCAGTGAGGCAGCAGCCCACAGCGTCACCTTGCTCAGGCCGAAGTTGCTGTCGCTATCGGCAGGCACGCCGTAGTTGCCGATGTGCGGATAGGTGAGCACTAGGATCTGGGAGCAGTAGGAGGGGTCTGTGAGTGCCTCCGGGTAGCCCACCATGCCCGTCTGGAACACTTGGGTATACACAGACACACGCACAAAGACAATGATTATCCGTGTAGCTTTTAACTACGCACACGCATGAATACTCTCTCACACGCACATGCATGAATGCACAATTGTATGCACAAAGATCAAAGATACCCCAGTATAGCCTTTAACAGACTGTTGAGTACAGGGCTGTTAGCGAGGATTTGTTAAAGACGGTTCAACCCTTTAGCAGGGGTGGTGTGGCTATGCCCGGCTATTTGTCTACCTAGTGTTGATGTGCATCACACACAATGCCAGGTAAGGCTGAGTTGACTTAGGCGACCCACAAAACCAATTAATATATGGATTGGCACATATGCAGTTGTGGCCAAAAATCTAACTCGGGTCGCCAGGTTCGTAGTGTGATGCTGTAACCGCTGCATCAGTTTCCCCAACACACACACAGACTCGGGGTTCTCAAGTTGTAACGAGTTTATGGCCTCAACTCATTTACCAAAAATTGCACACGCAAAAACAGTCTTAAATGAGGCTTTTCACTTCATTCAATCGTACAGTGGTAATTTCCAATTATATTTCTCAAAGAAGGTAGTGGACTGCTTGCTGCAACAGCTCTGAATGGAAATGTCTTCTTATCAAGACATTAAGCCAATAATTAGAAACAAATTTAAGCTCGATAATTTTTTCAAGGTGTACGAAGTACAGATGTGTCAAAAATGTCAAAATGAAGGTGGCCGAGCACAAGTGGTCATTCATTACAGGTTCAACAATTTACACACTCACAAATTGTACGAAACCGTCACGCATCAGGGCAGTTCCTTCCCTGACGTGACTTCCAGCTCTAACCGTTGAAAGTTCTGCATTGCATTGCTTAACTTGGCGGTCAAGAGCTCATCGCTGCCAAGTCAACAGTCTCATCAGCACCATCATCATATATCTGCCTTTATGTCATGTCCTTGATCGCCGATGTCTCTGGAACCTGCCCTCCCTCCTCCATCCTTGCACACGTGACCAACCCATTGCAACCTTGGAAAAAATAACTGAACATTTCCTGCCATGAAACTCCCAGGGTCATCCACATGCATCTGTTTTGTTATGCACATTGCCAATTAAACACACAAATTCGTGTACCGCTGCCACATCATCAATTCCCTCGGAGCCATGTGATGAGGGGGCACGGGACCCATCCCTCACCAAGGCCATGAGCTCCGTGGTGAGGGAAGCTCACCTTGAAACCCCAGTGTCCAGCCTCAGTGGCCCAACACTGCCAAGAGATGCAATGCTCCTCCATTGCAAAGGCCTAGTTAGCAATGTCATTTTAAGTTGCAATCTGCACAGTTAAGGGAACTGGACTCTTTAATAGGCTTCATAATAAGTGTTTTTTGGTTAGATCGCGTAAATATAAATGCGTCGTTAAACCCGCCACCACCCGACAACCAATTAGGTAGGTTTGTCATGTAAACAAGACGTGTCAATCCGTTACGAGTTCAGCACTTCGGTGTGTTGGAGAGTAAACCCACCACATTTGCAATTCGAGTACGACGTTTCTCCGGTAATTACGACCAGCCTCATCAGGCAACAGCCAGAGTTGTGGAGGTATCCTGCTGTTTTGGTCTTAAATAGAGGAAGTTAATGTTGGCTGCTCATAGTTAGTCCCCATCGGTGGCGGGTTCAACACCACATTATATTACGCGATCTAACCCAAAAAACCCTCTATTATGGATGTTGGTCTGGAAAGCCGACGTGTTAAACTTTAACATGCTTCTTAAATAATCAACAGACAAGGATCCACTTTCTTGCTGAAACATAACATTTAACAATGTTTTCAGAAGCATTTGTTTAACTAGGAAAACTTCGTGGTTGTATCCATATAATGCGTGCCAGTTTTCTTTGTTCTTTCTTTGTTTCTTTGTTCTGTGAAAGATTTGTTGCATTTGTCATACGTCCTCGTAATTGACACCACATTGTGGTTACTATTCAATGATAAGTTTATTTTTGACTCATTGCTATCGTAACTTAAAACGTTTCCAATTATTTATTTGTCTTGAATGATTACCATTGGAATAATTCCACACAATATTAACATAACTTGATGAAGCTGCTTTTGATTAAACTGCCTTTGTTTGTAAAAATTTAAACAATCTGACATTGTACGATGTTTTCCTGTTTAATATTTTACCCCAGTCTCTGCCAAAATGGGTCACAAAGTCACCTATTTCCCCCGCTTACCCAACTATCTATCTACCCACAGATGTTGCCTACCTGTCCACCCCACCTACCTACCCACCCACTTACTCACCCATTTACATATCTACCCACTCACTCACATATTTTATCCACCTACCTAACTGGACACTACTCACAGTTGGTGGGCAGGTGGTTGGTAAGGTGTCTCATCTACTCACAACATTACTGGTTGAACTGCAAGTTCGTTTAATCGCTCTGCAACTCCCCTAGAATGCACTGCCGTGAGTCACAGAGTTGCGGTGGTGTCAAACACCCCATGAAAAGATTTTGAGAGCAGGGCAGCCAGGCGGGAGGGGCCAGCCCTATGCCTTGGGCAACAAATCTTGCAATGCCTCGCTCTCGACTGGCCCATCCCTCTCCATCCTGTTTGCGAACCGGTCAGTTGGCAGGGGCGGAAAGCTGTGCAAGAAAGTGATAGTCTTTTTTTGCCAGTTACTGCCACATTTCAAAACCGTCTATATGTTTGCGATTGTGCAGACATGAATAAGAGCAACATCATCACAGCAGTTGATAGAATATATAGCTGCTGATGATGGCGTTTAATTGGCTCGCATTCTAGCAGGTATGCAGCATGTGCCACAAAGTATTTTGTCTTCCCTTTTTTAATCAGCTTTACATTGTGCATTTGCAAATAGCTATTCGGTAAAATCTATAACTCCCCATTTCCACTCGGTCAAATGCCTTTCATAGACTCGGCATAATGGTAATTGACAGCTGGCGATGGCTTGAAGAGGCCTTCATCCAGTGGTGGATAGACAATGGCTGATCGTGATGACAAGCTCAAGCAGATCGATTTTTATGGTGGCACAACCAATTCCTGTCCAGACTACACATTTACAATGACTAGTGTTGTAAAGAGGGTAAACTACTGAAGAGAAAAGTAGAGAAAATTCGTTTTTCACCAATCTCTAACCATTTCTTTATCGTAACCACCATGGCATATGAGGCTTTTCTACAGGGCAGTTTGTTTTTATTTTACAAGCAAAACATACCAAATGGTCCAAAAATGATATCATAGGACCGCCTGAAAAACAAATCTTGTGCCTCATTAAGGCTTTCCTGGGAAAGTTAAATTCAGGAAATTATGATCATAATAATCTCCTAACAGCACCCCTACCACTAGCAAACCAATCCTATCCACCTGCAGATCTGTACCATCCTACCACATTTACTTGTTCGGGCTCTATGTACCGACTAACACAATTTAATCTTTCCAAAACACTCATAATAATGAGCTTTATCCAAAAGAGTCAGGAGCACTCTTTGTCATTAAAATAATGAGTTTCTATCACAAACCCTTAACCCATCACTTTCCGTTCATGAAGACCCAAACCCCGTAAGCCATAATCTTTCTAAAGGTCAATTGTCCAAAAATCAATATTCACTATTCTTCTTATCAAGTGAAAAGCAAAATTGTCCCGCAGCTCGGATGAACATTTGGGTAGCACTAATCTCCATCGAGCGGAAATTCCACATTCCAATGTCAGAGGCCAGTAGGTATAGGACTTTATTTAACAATTCATGAGAAATGATGGGTTGTGTTGATCCCCCCCCTCCCCATCGAGATTTGGAGTTAAAGCAGGCTAACTGTAATTCTCTTGAGTGACAAAGAAGCGTTCCATTTCTTTGTCTTTAGGTAACCTTTGTTGTTCTTCATCTACATATGTAGGGTACATTGTATTTGATCGACTACGAATTCCTTTCCGAGCCATTGTCTTGTTAATATCTCAAAATTCCTTTGTTGTGGCGTGTCGAGTTGTAGCACGTGCTGGGTAGATGTTTTCAGAACGTGAGATTCACGTGCAGCGAAATCGTAAGGACCTCATTGGGAGGCTACACTGCAGCGCAACAGCAAAAACCTACCAACTTACACTTGCAGTAAGTAACAAAGCCATTCTGTGCAAAAAGTTGCAGGCAGGCTGTCCAAACTTCGTCTCGGCGTTGTGCGTGCAAAAAGCACGAACCTTAAATAATCTCGAAAAACAGTTAAATAATATGCAAGTAACACCTATTACGGAATTGTGTAAAATTGTTAAAGGCCAAACAAGCCCTCGGGATTTGCAAATTATTCCCAGTTCAATTCCTGGCCACGGTCAATTCGCAACTGATGACAGTATGTACGGTCAAACAATCCCCAAAGGGGTCTGTGTGGCAATTACCGTGCGAGGAATCTGGGCAAAGTAAAGTTCACAATCTGTGGCGATCAGAGAAGTACTGGCATGCAGACAACTGCACGAGATAATTCACGGTAAAGTATTACACTTTTAACCAATGTTGTCCATTTGTTGTTCCATGAATGTCATCAGAACATCAAAAATGTTCCAACAACGGAACCGGAGACAATTATTAACGAGGAAATGGAATTAAAGAATTAATGTAAAATGAGCCAGGGTGCACACAAATATTTAAAGTAAATAGTAAAACAGAATCCTTTGTTGTTCCGACTCAAAACACTCCCGCACAAGGTCTCAGACGAGAACACGTGGGTACTCTCGTGCATTTTACACCTCATCAAAATCGCACAAACAGCATTTCAGTGTTACCGCATGTGCACACACAACAAAAGACCCCCTCCCCGTATAGAATGACCAGCCGGTTAGTGCAAGTGCTGTTTGCGAGCACCTATTAAGGGCCGGCACAGCGCACGAGGGGGTGGGTGGCTAGCACCACGGCCGGCAGCCTATGACTCCCCAGCGGCGATTTTTACGACACACCGCACCAGCAGGCACTCGTTTGAGGCCGAGTCGACCCAGGGGTGGCCCAGAACCGGTGCAGATAATCGTCACTGGTGGGACTCGAACTCGGGCCGCCGGGTTCGTAGCGCAGCGCGCTTAACCCGGACACGACGAGGAGGCAGTGGTGGTGGTGTCAGTGGTGGTGGCAGTGGTGGTGGTGGCAGTGGTGGCGGTGTGGTCGAAACCACCACGCGCCCGGCCGCCTTTGTCTCCCAATGCTAATTAATTCAGAAGGTGCTCAGTGCAGAGACCCAACACAGGTTCGGATGCCACGCGTGCAACGACCACCCGCGGCAAGGTATCGGACCGTCGTCAGTGGAACTTACGTTAAAAACCCCATTGTATCAATCCACTGCTGGATGAAAATTGACTCATGGTTGCGTCGGTGAGGGTTGCCATACTTCACCACGCTCGCCAATGCGGGCGGGTGATGCCACCCCTCGTATGGCACTTCACGCAAGTAACACACAATCGCTAACTTGTGTACAATTCAATTGGGGTGGTGTGGTATGTGTGTGTGGGGAAACACAAAAACAGCATTCACCCACCGACTTCTCCCGCCACACTCCTGGAGGCCCCGAAGAGCTTCCCCGGCAGGGCAGTGCCATCCTCCAGGTACAGCGTGGCCATGGCTCCCACTCCTCCTCCTGATCACTCTCGCGACAGACCACCGCCTTTTCCCTGCGCCTCTTTGCCCCTTCTGCCCCTCTCTCTCTCCCCTCTCTCGAGTCCCACACCAATGCCGCCCTCCCCCCGCTTCCTCTGCTTTTCCACCTCCTTGCTAACGAATGCGGGACAAAGCCCCTCACCTATCGATGCCTTGACCAGCTACGATCTTCCACCACCACCACCCCCTGGGCTTTGCAATGCTGCCCACACACACTGCTGCCCACCAGCTCCCCCACACACACACAATGCTGCTCACACACACACACTGCTGCCCACCCACACACACTGCTGCCCACCAGCTCACACACACACACAATTCTGCTCACACACACACACAAAGCTACCCACACACACAATGCTGCCCACACAATGCTGCCCACACACACACAATGCTGCCCACCCGCTCTCCCACACACACACAATGCTGCCCACACGCACACTATAACACCTCTCTCTAGCCCCAACCTGCCCCTTGCTTCGCCTTGCTCTCACCGGCCTTGCCCCCTCTATCTCTCTCTGTGCCCCTGCAAGTCGAATCTAGCAGCAGCAGCGGTGGTTGTTGTTGCCCCTCGCCGTCTCCCTCCACGTGGGTCGTCGTCCTCCGCCTCCTCCTCGATTATCGGCGATGAAACTCGCGCCTCTCAAATGTATCTCCTTTTTAAACTATTACAAAATACTCCCTGGGGGGGGTGTTTCTTCTCTCTCTTTGAGAACGAATGTTACCAGACGCAATACGGCGCCCTGATATTTTTTTAAAGCCTCGCATAAAGTAGGAAAATAAAAGTTTGTGCTATTTCGTGTCGAATATTAAAACGGAGCAGAGCGCGTCGGTCGGGCAGCAGCACCGGCTCAGCCGTTGCACACGAATGAATCGCTGTTTGTAAAGCGCAGTGCAGATAAGCGCAGCGTGACGTAACCGCGATGATGGGCGTTTATAATCCGTAGAGCGGATAAGGCGGCGTGACGTCACGCTTCGCGAAGGCCCCGCCCCCCTAAGCCCCGCCCACCCAAGGTGTTTAAGAATTCGCAGTGCGGATAAGAGCGCGGTGCCACCGCCGCCTTTGGAAGCCGGCGGCCCCACGTGTTTTTGGGTACGTGTACAATTCATAGTGTTGATAAGCGCCTTGCGCTATAACTTTTCTCTGGATTAAAAAAAGACGCTCGAAGATAATAACCAAAAAGATCCTACATGATATCGCTTACTAGCGGGAAGTGCCCGGCGTTGGGCGAGGGAAAAATATATTTCAAAACTTGTCTTAAAAACATAGCATCCACATATACAAGTACTAAGCTATTGTGAGAGCCCGGCGTTCCGTTTTGTCTGTCCATCAACACAATTACAAGAGGCTGGAAGAAGTCCTGAATCAAAAAGTTATAGAAAGTGGCGGGTAAATAGTTGATATAAAAGATTTCCGAAAATTGTCGACCCCCCCTCGAAAAATATGTTTTACCCCCCCCCCCATAGGCATATATTCCTACACATCATACATACTATAGTCAGTAGTGTCTAGTGACTCTATAGTAATATCTGACTCTACAGTAGTATCTACTGACTGCATAGTAATAGCTATTGACCCTACAGTAGTAACTACTGACTTTACAGGAGTATATACTGACTCTATAGTAGTATCTGCTGACTCTATAGTAGTATCTGCTGACTACAGTAGTAACTACTAACTCTACAGTAGTATCTACTGACAGTAGTATCTGCAGACTCGATAATAGTATATATTGATTCTATAGCAGTAGCTACTATCACTACAGTAGTATATTACTGGCTGTAGTAGTAATAGAGTGTTATGTTTAGCCGATGAAAATTATATACGTTGTGAATGGAATACAAAGTCACCGGTGTCGTCGTATAGCTAAACAAACCACTATATTATACAAGGCTGTGGGTTACGTGTAAATATAGATACTATATAACCTCCCTCCCCAAAAATAGACAAAACTACAGTTACTGTACCACGCACGTGTGTGTACTCACACCATTGGTAAGTTAATCAGCTTCGTCCACGTGGTGACGCTGTTTGAATGAATGCGTAGTGTCTCTAAGCGCGCGTGTCATGCCAATAGTCAGTCCCTCCAGAAAAACGCGGAGTTTTTTGGTGATTGTTGCGGGCAAAAATCGTTGATTATTCGGCACGTTTTCTTAAAAAATGCGATGGAATATGCGGGATATTTATGCAATTTTATGCGATTAAATTGCGGGAACTTGCAAAAACTGCGGTTTGATGAAAAAGAGAAAAAAAGTGATTACCCCAACACCCTATTCACTAGGCTACTACTTTAATGTAAAGAGTCATTTCTTATTACTTCCTATGATAAGCAAGCATTCTACATCACAGAAAGTGCTGGGAATATTTAGGTTCTCATTTTGTTTTATTTCAGACCTTAACAAACAGATGGCTCAAACTTACAAAACATTGAGTCGAACAAGTTCTGTAGCTTTACAAAATGAATATGCTACAACTTCTGTAAAAATGAATAAATAAAATATTAAAAAATAAAATGTGTGCTTCCCGTTTTACAGAGGTAGCTATGCAAAATAATTTGCCCCCCACTGTCATGTAACACACTGGGGAACTGCTTTGCGCAGTCTTTTGCGCTTGTGTTTGTTGGCAAATGAGAAAGATGTGCGGGCTTCATCATGGTTTCATTGGCATCGCGGGGTTTGCAGCTTTTCAATGATGTCCCGTAATGAGTGACGTCACTTCATAACGTTCCCATGGCAACAGGGGAAATGGCTGCGCTTGTGTGAAGTAAACGCAACATTTTTCAACTTTCTGCTAAGATATATGTGACTTTTTGCAACGAAAATGCGGGGATTATGAAATCATGCAAGCCCGCATATTTTGCGCGCGGAAATCTGCAATTTATGCGGCGAAAGTGCGGCGTATTTGAAAAAACGCGCCCCCCGCATAAATATGCGGACTTTGGCTGATTTTGCGTGAAATCTTGCGATCGCATAATCGCGTTTTTCTGGAGGGACTGAATAGTTGTGATGTAATTGCATTGCACTATTCTGGTGGATTTAAAAAGAAAGTGTTAATCACAGCCGTGAACCCATGCGCTTCATCCGTGTTCCTGTACAGGGAAATTGAGTTTTTAGGTCCATACGGCGAACAGCCGTTTCAATACGGGCAACGTTTTAATTGTCTCTTCTAGATTTGAAGCTTTCGTGACTGCAAGGATTCATACTCTTAGGTTTTTTTCGGTTAAGTCACGTAGGTAAAAAAGAAGAAGAATAATACATAATAATAATAATAGAAATCAAATAATTTATATTATTATTTCTATCATTTGTATTATTTATTTTTTATAAAAAAATTTCTATTATTATTTCTATAATTTATATTTTTACCTACGTGACTTTACCGAAAAAACCTAGGAGTATTTTAATTGTCTATTTGTGTTTCTCCCTTGTGGTGGGACTTTGTGGAACGAACGTTGAAATGTATAAGGGGCACGGGGTAACCAATAAGGTCTGCATTGGTCTGTAATAAGGTAGGGAACTGATAAGGGGGCCGTCCATAAATGACGTCACGCATCTAGGAGAAGGGGGTCAGACATTTGTGACGATGTGTGACGAGGGGGGGGGGGTTGAGAAATTTGACGTCACATCAAAATGCGCAACTTTAAATAAATATAGACAACACGTTCTACTTAATTAAATAAACTTTTTAATAAATGTTTTCTCCTACAACATCAGAGTGCAGCGCCACGTTAAATACGCACTACAATGACGTCACGCGATTTTGGACGATTTTTGACCCCCCCTCGTCACACGGCGTCACAAAAAGTCAGACCCCCCCCCCCCAAATATGACGTCACAAAGCTCTGCCCCCACCCCCCCCCCCCAAAAAAGTTAAACATGCTTCAAATCGCTTTAAACTATTGCCATTGTAGTGCGTATTTAATGTGGCGCAGCACTCTGATGTTGTAGGAGAAAGCATTTATTAAAAAGACTATTTAATTAAGTAGAACGTGTTGTCTATATTTATTTAAAGTTGCGCATTTTGATGTGACGTCACATTTCTCAAACCCCCCTCCCCCTCGTCACACATCGTAACAAATGTCTGACCCCCCCCCCCGGCCCTAGGTGCGTGACGTCATTTATGAACGGCCCCTTATGGCGAGAGATGGTGTTTGAAGAGGGTTTCCGGCAGGTGGCAGCAGAGGAAGAGCCAACACGCGCGAGAGGACATCAATCACCCCCCGGCCCCGTCTCCAACTTGCCGAGATGAGCGATGAAGTCGATTCGCGTTACGGGAGCCACGCGGATCCTTGCAATTGCAAGACCGCGAGAGACGGCGAACTGCTCGGTGGAGGAAGGGGCCATCCTCGTGGCAGATGGTGAATTTGGAAAGTTGTATATTAAGCAGTCTTGTATATACGGAATAGTAATCGTGTCCTGCCACAATACTGCATGCAAGGTAGTTTAAACAACACCACGCATAGATTGCTTACATAATTTTTTCATATAGATACCCCCCCCCCTCCTTTAAGGGGGTGTTTACCACCCCTAACAGAACATCAGAACCCCCCCCCCCCCAAGACAACTTAGGGGGCTATTGCAATGCGTGCATTCACATGCCATTGTTTGTCTAAGAAAAGCTGTCTCGGGTGTGGACCAATCAACTTCAAGGACAGTGCATATCATTATCAGAGTTGTTTCTTTTTGTTTGCATTTTGACTGCTTGTGTTGTGGTTATTGCAAACATGATGCCTTGTATAAAGGTGTCAGTTTTTGTACCAGCTGAAAGGGTAAATACCTATCACTATATCACTATTGTTTGTCCTCTTGCTACAACGTCACTATGACGCCCGTCCAACCCAGAGTTCACCACGGTTCGCACAGATTCACCAACCATCTCTCGTTCCACGGATGTCTTCCGCTGTCATCCTTGGTCAGTGTCGTCAGGCTCCCATCGTCGGCCCATGCAGTGGCGTAGCTGTGGGCAAGGGTGTGTGGGCACGCAGGGCGATTCCACCCAGAGGTCCACCCACACAACATTAGACAGGTCTTGATTTGAAGCTTTCGTGACTGCAAGGATTCATACTCTTAGGTTTTTTTCGGTAAAGTCACGTAGTAATAAAAATAAAATTAATAAAAGTAATAATAGAAATAAAATAATAAATCACGTTGTTTCGACGTGATTTATTTATCCCTTGATACAGTACATCTAGCTGTGACGGTCCCACCCGATGACGGAGACTTGTGTTGCCTCCGAAACGTCGTGATTTATAATTTTATTTCTATTATTACTTTTATTAATTTAAATTTTATTTTCTTACCTACGTGACTTTACCGAAAAAAAACCTAAGAATATTAGACAGGTCTCACACGGACTGTTGCAATGTCTTATACTTATTCTTAGGTTTTTTCGGTAAAGTCACGTCGGTAAAACATTACAATTAATAAAAGTAAAATAAAATAAAAATCACGACGTTTCGGAGGCAACACAAGCTTTCGTCTTCAGACGTCGTGATTTTTATTTTATTTTACTTTTATTAATTTTAATGTTTTACCTACGTGACTTTACCGAAAAAACCTAAGAATATGAATCCTTGCAGTCACGAAAGCTTCAAATCTAGAATGTCTTATACTCCCTGACCTGGCTAAGAAGGTGCCGATCAATTTGCAGCATGTTCAGAATGCGGCTTCTCGGGTGTTAACCCGAATACCTTCACGTCATATTACGCCCGTGTTGGCCTCCCTGCACTGGCTTCCAGTTTCACATTGAATACAGTTTGAAATCCTATTAACTTACAAAGCAGTGAACCATCTTGCCCCTGCCCGCATCATTTATATGTCCCCTCAAGGCCCATAAGATCTGGGGATGCAGATCTTTTATGCATTCCCAAGTCGAGGCTTCGGTCTATGGGTGACCCAGATTTTTTTTTCCCGTGTAGCAAACAGGCTATGGAACACTCTTCCACGAGATATCAGCGATCTCTGAGTCTGTGGACATGTTTTTAAATGCGTCTGCAAAGCTATTTAGATGCTTCCGCTTACTAAACTTTTAGTTGATTTCGTGAATGGATTCTTAAAATATATTTATATAATTGTTGTTATGCTGAATGTCTGCTGCTGCTGGGTCCTTTACAGCGCTTTGAGATCCTTGATGGAAAGCGCTATAGAAATATAATTATTATCCCAACCCTGACTCCTGTATATTTGGAGTTTGCGTGGTCTCTCTCCCAGTGGTCCCGTTGATTTTCTCCGGGTGCTCCGGTTTTTCCCTCCGCGTTTATAAACACGCGTTTAGAGTACAATAATATTTGGCTGCTATAAATTTGCACATGATGATGGTGAGCCATTGCGTTGAGCTGTTATTTGTGGCGAGGTCGCATCTGAAAAAAAATCTATATGGCCCAGTGGGCCTTACCTGGCAAAATAAATGTAGTTTATAGTTAAATGTAATTCCTTGCACCAGGTCCCATGCTAGCCACGCTATGTCACTCTGTTCAATTGCTCCGGTTGTTGTGCTGCTTCTGATGTTACATTGAAACAAGGCTAGAGTTGCGATGCACTTGATATATTTGTTTTCAAAGTACTAATGTGGTTTTTATTGATAACATCTCTGCTGTTTTGTAAACTGTTTGATTACTAATTGACTCATGAGTGAATGTGAGTGTTTGTGTGGTGTGGTGATGGCCACCCAGCCCAGCATGTGCCGTGCCTGCTTTCATAGGTGCTCGCTTACAGAACTTGCCAGAATTGTCTCTTTAAGGCAATACAGGGGATCTTTGCAGTGGTAACCGCACTACGCTATGAACTCAGTGCAGAACCGGCCCTAGACCTTTGGGGGCCCTAAGCAAAATTTGGTTGGAGGCCCCTTTGATGTATGATTTTTTTCACCCACTAGCTAGCAGTGACTCTAGGGGGCCCTCTGCTGGCCACGGGGCCCTTTGCAATTACAAGGGTCGCTTAGTGGCTGGGCCGGCTCTGACTCAGTGTCCTGAGTTTGACTCGTGCTCACGACCAATAACACTAATGAATTGAACTGGTCATGGGCCTCCCCTAGGTCACTTCAGCCTCAAATGAGTAGATGGTGCAGTGTGTAAAGATCAACACTGGGGAGGCAAAGGCAGCCAGGCGTTGTTCTGGCCACCCACCCCCTCTTGTACCGTGTCGGCATTGCCCCAAAAGTCTGTGCATGGTAGAAGGAGCATGGTTGTACTTTATGTACTCTCGTGACCACCCTTCAAGGCCGTCTTTGCTTCCCCGGTGCCGATATTTACACACTGCACCATATTATAGACCCTGGTATAAGGCTGAGTCGACCTAGGGAAGACACATAACCGTTGCTGGTATCACTCGTCACCAGAGCCGTCCCTCTGGTACGGCGATTCGTGGCGGGAGCCCCGGGCCCCGCGCTTTGGGGGTGGGGTCCTGCGCTTTGACGTCACAATGTCAGATATAATTCTGACGGTTTAGTTTGAAGGCGCCGGGGAGGGCCCACACAGTGTCATTTGCCCCGGGCCCCGCACCCCCCTATAGACGGCTCTGCTCGTCGCTGATGTTTGCCGAGGCTGGGAATCCAACCCAGGTCGCCAGATTCCTAGGCCAGTGCGCTGTCCACTGCACCACTATCATTCCTCTCAGTGCTAACACTATGCTAGCAGTAACTGCCCCAACAGCCTATGTCGGCTGTAACGGGGGGTTCTTTGCATGCGTTTGGGGAGTGGCGCCACAGACCAGGAGAAAAATCCACGCGACCACGGGGAGAGATACGCAAACTCCAAATTTACAGCAGGCGTCAGGGTCGGGATCGAACCCACAACCTCCTGCATGCCAGGCAAGGTAGTTGACATCTCGCCATCGTGGTGCTACATCCCCCCCCCCCCTCGTGCGGCTCTTAATAGGTGCGATTTCTGTGCGTAATGTTGAGTGCGCATGAAGCATTTCGGTAAGCAGCTTTGGGGTCATCCCTTCGAGTCCCCAGCAATGTCATGACTCGGAGTCCATCGGATTACTGTGCCTTTATCCGTAAAGCTCTTATACAGTACACTTATCTGATGCTGTTTGGACGTAACATTTCACAATAATCAAACCCACGGTGCTGCTGCTGTCCGTTGACATGGTCCGATGTTTCCACGTCCTACCGCGCGTTGCTCGGCATCCAATTCAGTTCAGTTCTTGGAGAAACTCGAGGCACGTGTCGCGAAATGCCAAATGTTGTGCTGAACAACACGTGGTAACAACCCGAAAACACATCGGAGAGGCAACAATGAAACATATTGCACGGTTGATGAATGATGTTTTGGACTGGTACAGGTAGTGACCCTAGAGGGATGAATTGTGGTGGTAGTGATATAGTGGTTTGGTTATTTGGTGAGAGGAATGGTGGTTATGATGGTGGCGTTGTTTGTTAGTGGTGGTGATAGTGGGAGTAACAATGGTCGTAATAATGGTGGCGGCGACTTTCATAGTGGTGATGACGATGGTGGCGTTGCCGTCATTGTTAGTGTTGGTGCTGGTGTTGGTGATGTGGAATTGACCCTGGCCATGAGGACTGAAACTCAGGTTCTCAAAACAAGGAAGAGCACCGATGCTCTACAAACCGTACTCCACCCAGCTCTACATTTAGACATTGTAGGGTAACATCGTCACTGGTGAAATACAGCACTCATTGAGCTACTGGCAGGAAAATCCACTGAACGTCGAGTTATGCAGCATGGCCAAGTGTAGGACAAACACGATGGAACACCGTCTTCATTGGACAAATGGATGAGCATTACCCCCGTATGCGCGAGCCTGTTCGGCAGTCTTAGCCAATAAAAAGTCGCGCGATGTCTCTTAGAATTCACGCTAGCCCTGGTGGCGTTACGAGAGATGCGTAACCCAAAGGTCTTCTCTTGTAGCTACGTAAGTGCGTTGAACTTCTTTCGCACCGTACGTAGCCAACCGTGCAAATCGGCGGTGCAGGGGAAGCACAACAAAATAAACGCAAATAAACAGGAGCGGTGCTTCCTGGGGTGTTCCACCTGAGTCCTAAGCTTCGTTGGTGAGAAAAGAGATTTTAAAGCGATTTGCAAGCGCCCCCACAACGTGCACACTTCGTTTTTTGAGCGGCACGGACGGAGGTCACACTGCGTTGACCTCACGGCTAGGCACAGCCAGAAAACTGCCCTGCGACCAAATTATACTACAATGTAAATCACAATTTACAGCAGCATTGTTCGTTTAAATTACGACATTATCGTTGCAAATCACCGCGAATAACACTGTACAACTGTAATTGGCCCCAAGCTTCTGCCAGAAGGGTGACTTTTATTATCTGGCTGTTTCACTCTCCACTGCTGGATGTCATCACCCGTCATTCATGGGCCTGCGATGTCACAATCCATCTTCCCTCATGCACACGGTCGGATCTCTCTCCTATGAACGATTTCTTGAGACTCGGCGAGACGTTCCGAATAAATACAAAACGCGGCACGTCAATTGAAAACAAGCCGGCAATATATAGTAGTAGGTACAAAACTGACACCTTTATACAAGGCATCATGTTTGCAATAACCACAACAGAAGTAGTCAAAATGCAAACAAAAAACAACTCTGATAATGATAATAATATGCACTGTCCTTGAAGTTGATTGGTCCACACCCGAAACAGCTTTCCTTAGAGCCTAGTCTCCATTGGTGTTGGACCAGATGACACCAAAAGGCGTACAGAGTTGTTTTTTTTTGTTTGCATTTTGACTACTTGTGTTGTGGTTATTGCAAACATGATGCCTTGTATAAAGGTGTCAGTTTTGTACCAGTTTAAAGGGTAAAAACCTACTACTATATTTTGCCACTGGTAATGGAGGTCTCATAGTGTAAAAGCCGGCAATATTTGAGGCACACTTGGCAACACGTTGGTAAAGGTTACAATTTTATTGCATCGTTGGTGTGCGTAACATGGTTACATCGCTATAGTCCCTTTAATTCGGAAATGTATTTGCATACATGTGCTTTGTCTACTGATAAGTAAAATAACTGTCTGATGAGTAAAAATATATGTTCTATGCAATGAATTGTTGATTACCAGAGCCAGGTTAGATTCACAAGAAAATACATTTCAGATAGACCGGTTTAAATTTGACTGCTTTGAATTGTGCTTTTCTTATTTTATTGTATTGTGAACTTGTTTTGTGCGAAAGCAAAAAAACCTTGTATTGCTGATACAGAACACCCTTCACATCCAGTACAGCATCGTCTCATTGGATCCAGAAATCTCGTCACATCCAACACACAACCCTCGCTAAATCCATTGCAGAACCACCGTCTCATCGGATACAGCATCCTCGTTCCACATCACGAGATCGAACTATCGGCGGCTTGATTTGATTAAGATAATTTTGATTGATTTCACATCATCTAACAGAATAACACATTTTATGACAAACCTACAAATAGACGATACATGTGCTTTACTATTATGATAACGGGCATCAGATTGTACACGGCATTGTGAGCAAAGACTCAGACAATTCACTATCGGCTGCATCCGAGCATTAATTTATTGAAAAAGTCGGTAGCTCTTACTCTACTCTGTATATAAAGTGCATTAGCGCATAGCTGTGTATGAGTATATGTATATATGTATCAAATAAACTGATAGGGGTCTGTTTGGTTGACCAAATGTCAAATTAAACAAAACCATATTCCCCAGTTAAGAGAGAAATTCCGGAAATAAGACGCAAACAAAGATCCCCCGTATAGCCTTAACAGACAAGTGCTGCTAGCGAGCGCCTACGATGGCTGCTGGCACGGCACACGATGTTTACACACCATACCGGGTACTCACTTGAGGCCGAGTCGACCTAGGTGGAGGCGCAGGAACGATTCAGATAATCGTCACTGGCGGTAGCCGTGAGCAGGAATCGAACCTCGGGTCGCCGGGTTCGTAGCATGGCACGCGAACATGCACACACACATCCGACTCAAGTGGATAATACAATGCACCCCTTCATCATAAGATGCACCCCTTCATCATAAGATGCACCCCTTCATCATAAGATGCACCTCCTCAGCCTTCGGGCTTCGTTGATCAATATTTCCCAGCATCAGCCTATCTACGCAGGCGAAGTGTGGGCTGGATTCGTCTTCTGCGAGTCTCATCAGCAGTGTGCAGTAGCACATCGATCAAATGCCCCGGGTAACTCGCGTATTCCTGCTCAAATTCTGCCGGGCCGAGATTTTTCTTGGCCACTGGGATCTGAAATGTAGTTTTTATTTTTGTTTGGCAACGAAAGAGAACCTTGTCTGTTTATCTATTTCACAAGAAGTCACCCACAATCACGTCTGTACACATATATATACACATATGTACGTGAGTGAGTGAATGTGTTGATGTATGTACGTGTGTACGTGGTTTTCCGGGGCTGCGACCGCCGTGCTGTGAAAACGTGCATTTCACCGCCGTCTTCATTAACAACAACAAACACTGCCTCACTGTAAACAGAAACAGACGTAGCGTGCGACGTTCCGGGTGACGGCCCTTCCTCAGAGCAGGGAAACCAAGAGGAAAGGCAGAATTTTGAAACTCGTGCAAACAAAGGTTATGGAGAGGTAAAGGCGCAGACCTGCAATTGCTCGCTCGCGTCACTGCTGGTAGAAGGGCCTCCCCTCTCAGGTGTATCTTGGCCTACTCTTCCACACTGGCAAGACATCCTGGAAGTGGTGGGTATACCCACCACTTCACCCCACCGCATGCAACTTGCCGATCAACTGCGGTGCACCCATTCGTCGTGCTGGGTGGACAGGGGCGGCAGTGGGTTATCAATCATAAGCAAGGATACATTACTCATGATTGATGTTTAACCGTCTTATATTTCACACATACACAGGGGGAGAAGCGGATGGTCTTGGACTTGAACAGGGGCGGGGAGTTGACAGCATGGATGGCTGCAGGAGGGAATTATAGACAACAGGTGGGAGTCGTGGAGTAATCTCGATTTGAAGTTTTCGTGACTGCAGGGATCCATACTCTTTGGTTCTTTCGTGTAAAGTCACATAGGTATAGTAAAATAAAGCAGAGGAGTAGTTCTCACGCCGGCAATGATAGCTGGCCGCTTTGACAGAGGGCCTTGGTTGCTGGAGCGGAGAGAGCGTAAACCGGAGTGGAGCGAGACGAAGGAGGGAGGAGAAGCAGTGAGGATTGAGTCTGCTCTGAGGAATAGTCATTACCTCGAACATGATCCTGAGCTAGATTTGTTTTCAGTTCCGAGGCAATGTTTGCTAATAATAGTGGCGAAATATGCAAACGGTGCACGGTGTCGTTGCGCGCGAATGGATAAGATGAAGCGATTTACATTCAAGTAATCAAATCAAATACAGTACACCATATTCCACACACATTGCTCGCATGCGAGCATTCAGACATTTCACATCAGCAGCGCGGCATTCAGTTTATATCCGAACGATCGACCTCCAATCATGAAAGTCGTGGGTTGGGGTGGAGGGGAGAGGTCAGAACAGCCCACCATCCCTTCTGGGTCACAAATACAACCACTTTGCCACTGGTTTCGAACCGCCAACAGAGATGAGCCATCGCTCACATTTCTCATTTCAGCAGGGATACCCTCCGGATTTGAGAGTTTTACATTCAAACGTCTTTCTTGCTTGTTGCGTTTCTTGATGCATACAGGTTCACATAATACGCGGTTTACAGAACATTTGCTTTAGCTAGCTGAGCACAATTGCTCTGGGGACTGAGGTGTAGGCGGATATGTGAAAAGGTCGAATTTGTGAATATCCACTAAAAATAAAAAGGGTTACACACCAGGACATATACTGTCATTGGTGAGGACGTTATTTGGTCGGGGTGGATATGTGAGGTCCTGTGCAGTAATGAAACATGCAAAGAGCGCTTGGAGTGAGACACAATCCAATAACTGTCTCTCTCGGACCTGCACACCCAGATCCTGTGTCCCAGGCTGTTCCACATGAATTAAAACATGAGGAAAAAAAGAGACTTCAAAGTTATATTCGAGTGTGTCATTATGGAACACCAGTGATGTCACTTCCATGTTTGGGCTGGGACAATTCGCCGATTCAGTTGATTAATCTGCGAGAGTTGTAATCTACTTACTCTTTTGTGGTTGATTACTGGAGCCTCTTAAGAAATGATGGCCAACCTGAAGGTAGGAAAGCCACACCCAGCGTGACACGGTTAATGCTCTCATGACGCCACCAAGCCCCGCCCATCACCTCCCATCCAGGGGCACACGTGGGAACAGAAGTGAGACTTTCCCAACAGTTTTTTTTTTAATATTATCCGATTGGTCAAGTATTGTAACCAATAATCGAGCAATTGGAAAGTAACCAATTACTTTATCGATTATAATCGATAGAGTAGTTGGTTACTTACATTATTGATCAGCCCAGCTCTGCTCCCATGCATTGCGATTCGATTGGAACATTGCAATGGCACGCCTGACTGATTGAAAATTATTGGGTCACAATTTTTTTCCATTAGGGTTTCACATACATATGTTTAAAATACACATTCATATAAACAAGGTTTTAAGTCATGGTATAGCTACAGTTGTGGTCAGGGTTAGTGATGGGATTATGGATTTTGTTAGGATTGGTGTAAGGAGACATAGTGTTGTGTTCAGGTTAGGGCCAGGGTGAGAAGGCGTTGGATGTTGCCTTAGGATTGGGAGGGGTTCGTGTTGGGGCTGATGTTAGGGTTGGTGTGGGGCTAGGGTCGAGTGAGGATCAGTTTGGGGTGGGATTATGGGTTGGGAATTAATGTGATGGTTCGCGTTATAGATAGGGTCAAAGCTAGGACTGCGGTTCGGGTAAATTTTGGGGATGATGTTTAGATTCTAGTGAGACTTATACTTAGGGTAATGGTTATAACCATGGCTAAAACCAATGTTTGGAGTAATGTTACTATTAATCGTATAGGATTTCGGTTAGGGTCCGTGCTAAATTGCTGCTTAAGTGTTTCTGCAAGATACATGGCTTACACTGTGGTGCTGATTAGTGTCAATGCTATCGGGTTCTACTCATAACTGAAGTTAACATGGCCGTTCATTCCTTCGACCATTCATTCAAAAGCAGAAAAAGAAGAGATGCGACTTCCACCATTGCTTGGCACACCTTACCTCATGAACGTCACCTGAAACATCGCCGACATCTACGCAATGGGCAGCTCAGAAATCTAGATCATCGCCATCGATGTCGTCCGCGCACTGCTCCTCTCCGGCGATGCTCTTCGTCGAGAACCTCGAACGACGCGCACGCCCGCTCATGCACGCGGCTCCTCCGCAGGCAGCTACTGTCTCCTCCGATTCATCAGCATGCACGGCTCCGGCCTCTTCCGCTCCCTGCGACGAGCTGCTGGAACCCTTCACCGCCGTGCTGCTGTCACAAGATCCAACGTCGGTGTCTTCTTCGTTGGCCTCCTCCTCCTCGGCCTCCACTTTTTGGTCTTCACCCTCTTTGCTTTCGCCCTCTAAAGAACTTTCTTGCTCCCCATTTCTGCTGCTGTCTTCCTTCCCGTCATTGTCTGTTGTGTTTCGCAATGCATTCTCGTCCTCCGCCACGGGACTCGATTCTCCGTTGGATTCACTCACCCCGTTGTGCTCAACCACCTCGTTCTCTTCCGGCACTTCCTCACTTTGCTCGCAAGCCTCATCAGACGTTACGCTAACACCAGCCTCACCGTCCTCCTCCCGCGGTTCTTCATTCGACATCCTCGCCTCCACATCCTCCATGCTCTCAGCGTTCTCTTCATCCTGTTGCAAATCGTCTTCCTTTTCAGCGTCTTCTTCGTTACCTGCCTGATTCGCACCAGAATCACTTTCCTCCACATTTTCACCTACATCTTCATTGTCTTCCACATTATCCCCTTCAACTCCCTCTGGTTCCACGTCATCACCCTCATCGTGTCCATCATCATCACCAACCCCCTTGTTTTCAGCGACATCATGGTCCCCATCGTTGCCAATGCTACCATCACAGTCTTCAGCTACAGGCTCTTCCTCATCTCCGATTGCTGCTTCGCCCTCATCTTCCCCCCCCTCTTGTTCGTCTACCCCGTTCTCCTTGGGGGCTTCACAGCTACCACTCATGTCGTCATCTTGGTCGCAATTTTGCAAATCTTCCTCTTCAGGCGCGCTGCCGTTTTGCGAGACTTCGTCCGACATCGCTGCCTCCTCATCTCCTTCTTCTTTGGCATTGGTTCCCACCTCCTCTTCGCCACCTTCGTCTCCAGTAACCTCACAGTCATCACCACCTTCGTTGGCATCTTCCTGCTCCAGAGCGTCATCTGCGTCTATGCGTTCTTCTTCACCCTGAGCTTCAGCAATTCCATTATCTGCCTCTTTCTGCGCATGCTCTGCATCACCCTCATCCCCGCTGACATTTTCCCCAACTTCATCATCACCTCCGCCGCCTTCTTCCTCAGCACCGCTTTGTGGATCCAGTACATCCTGATTCGATGCACCTCCCTCGCCACTGTCACCGCCACTCCCGTCAACGTCCTCCTCCTCGCCCTCTTCGTCTTGTTCTCCTGAACCATTTTCCACCTCGTTGTCGTCGTCAGCTGTGGCATCTTTTTCACGCACCATTTCCTGACTCACATCGTCCTCCCCTGCTTCACTTTCCTTCGCGTGATCACCCTGACTCATGTCTGCGTCTTCACTGCCGTCTGCCTGGTCACTTGCAGCTCCGTGTTCACTTTGTGGTTCTACTTCGTCTCCCTCCTTGACGTCGTCATCTGCATTTTCCTGCCCAACACCACTCCCTGCATCACTATTACCAGCCTCTCCATCTTCAACACCGCCATTCGCCATGTCCAGTTCATCTCTGTTCAGCACTGCAACTTCCCCTGCATATTCTTCGTCACTTTCTCCAGAACCACCCTCCTCTTTCTCGTCGCCATCATTAACTTCACTACTCTCTGGCTGCACCTCTTCCTCACAATCTTCGCATGCTTCCATTTGTGGATCCTGTTCAGAGTCTTCGGGAAGTTCATCCTCCAGAGTCAAATCCGCTTCAGCATTTTCACCACCGGCCTCCGCTTCTTTAATTGCCGTTTCTTCCCTAGCTCCATCACTGTCATCACCGTCATTGTCGCGATCATTATCATTTTCTGTGGCACTTTCCGGAAGGCTACCTTCACATTCCCCTGCTTCCAAAACTTCCTCTCCATTGATGTGAGCTGTAGCTTCAACCTCTTCGTCTCCTGCAACCTCATTGACGCAGTTTTCCGCTTCTTCGGTTTCGATGCTGCCATCCGCATAGTCTTGACAAGCCGACTCACTCTGTCCCTCTGTGGCTTCGTTGTCGGCAAATTCCGCATCAGTGCCGACGAGAGACTCACCGTTGAGTGCTGTAGACACATTCCCTTGAGACAAGAGTTCGTGATCTTCATCCTCCTGATCGGCATTGCCTGGGTTTCCATTGTTGTCATCCAGGTCCCCATCTCCCCCTGGCGCTGCGGCATCAGCGTTAAGAATCAACTTTAGGTCAAACTCCTTTATAATCTGGGGGATCTGGAATGTCGCGTACACATTTTCTTCAGTCACCCTCAGAGTAGACGGGGCACCTTCGGTACTCACACTCTTTCCGTTGCCATTGTTGTTGTCATTGTTGTTGTGACCTTGTTTTTGATTCAGCTCCGCAATCACGTGGGCTAGATTCCGCGACTGTGCCTCCAGAATTCCAGGCGAGCTCTTCCTCAACATCCTTGATGCGACGCTCTCCACCATTGAACCGCCGACTTTTTGTGGCACCTTCCCCACGATGCTGATCTTGATTTTCTCGAGCTCCGCCAAGATGCCGCGTCTGATACGCCTCTGTGCATCTCGCTTCACCTCCAGGATGATCTCGTTGATCTCCTCGCCCTCCATGCCCCATCGAGTCTTTGCGTCCTCCAGCACATTGAGCCACTGGGCCATGCACTGCCGCTCCAGGGAGCAGACCAAATGCACCACCCAGGGGTCACTCGGGTCAAACACCTTTCTGTAGGGCGAAAAGAGCCTCCCTTCGTCCGTCTGCAGAGCTGTGAGGATGGTGCAGTAGTTGCCGCAAGCCGCCAGGCTCCTGCCTTCATCACTGCCCGCCTCTGCTGTTTCACTCATCAAGGAGGCACGTCTGTCCGTCGCTTCCACAAACTTCTCTGCAGCTGCAGTCTCCGAGCGAACGCTGCCTAGGTGTTCAGTTGAAGCTGAGGCCGTTTTCTCCCCTGCGGGAAGTTTTGCCGCCTTCAGGCTGTCGAAACTGCACGCGTCACTCGGGAAGGGATCTGAGTCGGTGCCGTGCGGCTCCCGGTAGAAGTTACAGCACGGCTCAGGGCTGAGTGTGTCCTCTAATTCACTGGAGGAGATGTCATCCATCTGGAGCGGTCGATTGAGCCTCAGGTATTTGGCTTCATCCGAGGTTTCTCCCGAGGTCGTGTCCAGCTCTGCGACGCACTGTTGAGGCAAGGCACGTCGCCGCAGGTAATTCTCGCTGACGATCCATTGCGGGTCACTGTCTTCCGCGGCTGACAGGACGTCCGTCGGCTGCTGATTCTTCAGCGTTCGCTCCGGGTTTTCCACGACTTCGTGTTCATGCGGCATATCGGTGCTCTCATTTCTGCTCCAGCGGACGCGGGATGCAATGTCGGGAGTAGGAGGCGTCAGAACGGTGCTGCCTCCTCGTCCTCCACCTAATGCACGTGAAGAGGCCAGGCGCCTCCACCTCTCAGAAGCCTCATCCTCATCCAGGCTCACCTGAGTCCCCACGTCTCTACACCTCCAGGCATCACGAGGCTGCAGTGTCGATGACTCACATTGCAGCTCTTCGACCGCCGTTACTGAAGTGCACGCATCTTCAAGGTCCCCCTCTGCCTCGGTGGAAGAGTCACCGTCTGCGCTCTCTTCGCCGTGGTCGCTGTGAGCCTTCTCTGAGTCACTCGCCGATGTTGATGTCTCTTGGACGATATTATCGACCTCCTCCTTCCCATCCTCCTGGTTTCCATCCTCCTCCTGGAGTGTGGGCGTGCCAGGCCCTGCAGACTCTGGACGAGAGGCGTTTTCAGCATCACTCTCACTCAACTCGTCATGGATGCTGCTCTCGTCATTCATTTCCACTTGCTCCTCATGCTCAGTGGCCATCTGTTCGTCATTATCGAGGCTAGTTTCTGGAGCAGCCTTCTCCTCGACTGCATCCTCTGCATTGTCGTTGTTAAATGTATCTTCTGAGCAACTTGACTTACTGGCATCTCCACCAGAATCTTCATTTGCACCATCCTCATTATCAACTGGACATGATTCCGATTTAGAACGCGTCTCACCACACTCGCCCGTGTCTTCAGCATCAGGAATTTCTGTGTCCTCTTCTTCCTGATTTTCTTCTCCATCTGCTTCTTCATGAATTTCTTCTTGTTGCTGTTTCTCTTCTTCTTGAACTTCGTGTTCTTCTCCTTGATCATCCCATTCTTGTTTTGCTTTTTCCAGTTCTTGTTCTTCTTGCAGCTCTTGTTCGGCTCCTTCATGAATATTTTCTTGTTGATCTTCTTCTTCTTCTGCTTCTTCGAGATGTTCTAATTCAACTTCTTTTGATTCCTCTTGATGTTCTTCCTGTTCTGCTTCCTCACCATGTTCTTCTTGTTGTCGTTCCTCTTCTATTTGTTGTTGATGTTTTTCTTCTTCTTGGTCTTCTGGTTGAGATTCTTCTTGTATCTCAACTTGTTGTATATCTTCCTCATGTTCCTGCACTTGTTGACCATCTTCTTGTTCCACTTCTTCCTGATGTTCTTGTGCTTCTGGTTGTTCCTTAGTTTCTTCTTCTTCCTCCAGTTCATCTTCTCGATATACTTGTTCATCTTGTTCTTCGTCTACACATGATGTGTTGTTGGGATCGGCATCCTGCTCCAAGTCATCGTGTTCACCTCCTACCTCATCTTCGACATTCTCATCCACTTCATCTGCGATATCATCTTCTCCTCCAGTACCTGCATATCCCTCTTCATCTACTTCTTCATGTTTATCTTCACCTCCATTGACAGGCGCCAATTCATCCTCTGCTGTACACTCCTCTTCCCCACCGTCTTTTCCACTGTTTGCTTCAACGTCATCAACGTCTTCCCCCATCTCATCAGGCGACATCTCCTTCTCAGTTGCCTCGTCATCTTTTGCATTTTGTTCAAAGTCACATGCCTCCGACTCTCCGTCCTCTGTTTTACCATTGGCTTGTGAGGTGTTGTCGTTCATTTCCACCTCCGCCTCGTTTTGAACGTCATTTTCCGCCCCCGTCTCATCTGCTTCACCCTCAGCTACCTTCCCAACCGTGTGCTCCGAATGAGGGTCTTTTATGCTCACATCTTCGCCCTCGTCACCGTTTTCTGCCGCATCATCCTCACAATCGCTCCCATCCTCCGTACCTTCATCAACAGCTGTACCCTCACTGGCAACATCACTGCTACAATCTGCCACCGCCATTTCCTCTTTTTCTTCTGCTGCTGCTGATACCACCTCTACCGCCTCAACTTCCCTCTCACCTGTTGCTTCAACATCATCTCCACCCTCTTCAATTTCCTCAATCCCAGCCTCCTCTTTAGGAGCCTCATCGGCAATGATGTCCTCATCTGCTTCACACATTTCTCCAGCTTTTTCATCACCTCCTTGCGAGACATCTTCGTTAATTTCCATCGCCACGTCATCACCTCCATTTTCCAGCCTCCGTTTATCTTCAGCCACGTCACTTTCTTCATCATCTTCATGCTTCCCCTCATCACCTTCACTCTGTTCTTCATAAACGACTCCTTCAGCATCGTCAACTTCTCCATTCGAACCATAACCATTCATGTCTGCATTTGCTTCACCGTTAAAGACATGGGAACCTTCGTCCTCGTTAGCCTCTTCCTCCTCATCCACCACATCTTCTTGATGGCCATCACCATCATCATCGAGGGCTTTCTTGGACTCGCCATCTCCATTCTTGTTCCCGTTGTTGGAGCCGTAGCCGTTATCGTTGCACACTGCTGGCCTCCCGAAGTCGCCACTCTCCTCAACCAAAGTGGACCCTTTCTTTTCTTCAGGCTCCACCTGCCCCTCTGCCACGCTCGAATACTCCATCTGCTTGCGCCTCCCATGTGTCTGAGAAGTGAGTAGCTTCCGAAGGTGCAGGAGTTGCTCAGAGGTTAGAGATCTGTGCCTGTCGCTGCTGCCGGGACCCAACTTCCGAAGGCGCTGAGCGACGTCGGTGAGGGGAACGAACGGCGTGCTGGCTTCGTCCTCATTGGAAGTTGTCTCCAGGGAAGACAGTAGTGACACCGCAATGTTGATAGCAATGCTTTGGTTGCGCAACGCCCAAGACTCATCCGTTAACTCGGGCATGCTGTTCGACTTCTTCAGCTCTGGATGTGACAGCTGATTCCTGAACAGCTGCTTGAGAAGCCGGAAGAGTTTTTTGTTGAGGCGAAGTTGCTGCTCACTAACATGCCTAATGCCATTTTCCTTCTCTGATGAATGCCTGCAATTTCCGGAATCGTGGAGCACACTCCAATCTCTGTTCCCCTCTGCCTGTGTCTCGGAAGCAGATCTCTCGTCTTGATCGTCACTTGGCGGTTGCAATAGCATGCCCGTTTCTCCATTGCTCTCGAAAGGTGTGGCGTTGTGTCCCAGGTCACCTTCGTGCTCTGCTCCAGCATCGGCATCAGCAACAGCAGCACCGCCACCATGCTCTTCCTCCGGAATCAAATCTAAGTCTGTGAAGAAATCATCCTGAATCGTGCTGGCTCTTGACGGAATCCTCGTTAGCCATTTGCGGACAACGTCTTCCGGAGACTCCTCGGGGAGGTCTGTGAGTTGCGAAACGAGCGCCTCGCTAAGCTGGGAGTCAGTGCGTTCAATCTCGTTCACCGAGCCCGAATCCCGGGATCGCCTCATGCCAGCGGTGCCTGCATTTCCATCCAGCTCCGACCTCGAATTGGAGCCCAAGGAAGCCGGCCTCGACTTGGATCCATCTGATGATGCTCTGCTCCTGTCTTCCCTCCCTGACACCTTGAGTGAGCGCGCAGGCGCCGTTGCCATCGAGGAACCGTTGCGGGAGGTGACACGTAACCGGTCGCGTCTGCTGCTCCCCGCGGTCTGAGCATGCGAGCTGCGGCTCCCCCTCCCATGAGGGGGAACGGGGACCAGCGAGGGACCATCAGCGGAGGATACGGAAGAAGCAGCCCTGCTGATGGTACCACTGACGCCGCTTTTGCTGTGCCTTGACACGACCTTCAGCGACGCTGGGCCGGGAGACCCTTCCTCGTAGCTCTTTGACCACGCGGAGCTGTGGGAAGATGGTGCTTTTCGCCGCCCGTCGCAGCTCTTCTCCCCATCGTCCTCTTGGTTTGTCTGAGAGTGTCTTGCGGAGATGCTCTCAGATAACAGTGAGGATGCCTTTGACCCCCCTGTGATGCCGCTGTGGCACTCGATCCTTGGAGTCGCCATTTGAGCTTGGCCTCTGTCGGACCTCGTGGCTGGTGTGGTAATTCCGGCATCGCTGAGCTTGCAGGGGGAAGTATGTGAACATTCTCCATCGTCGTCGTCATTTTCCTTCCCCACCTCCCCGTCCTCGCATTGCACCGTAGAGCATGCGCCGTCATCACTTACCCCCCGGATGCTGCTCGTTCTGTGCGAAGGGTGGCAATTATTTCCCAAGAGCTCTCCTCGCCCTTTCTGGTCAGTGGACGCAGCCGAACGACGACTGCGGTGGCTGCGGTGACTGGAGTTCAGACTGGGACTTGGGCTAGGTCTGGGCATCATGTTTTCTCCTCCTCCTCCACCACCTCCTCCTCTTGACCGTGTTTTAGATTTGGAGGTAGCTGACAGCGCAGGACTCATGACTGTGGGCCGTTCGCTACGGGAGAGCAATCCACACGCCGCTTTGTCCCCAAGGTGCGAGTCCCTTGACTGAGAGGAAATGAGGGATGATGGAATATCCCTAGGGTCATGCACGAGGGTCAACTCACCATCGATGGACACATGGCCACCCGAGTCCCTCTCGCCATCTGCAGCTACACTCGCACTGTCCAGCTCTGGCTCAGCTGACATCACTGACGCTGGGTCCATCTCACCGGTCACACCAGCTGAGGCGAGGGTCGTGGCATCAGAGCCACCACTGGGAAGGCGTTCGGACCCTTGGAATGACCCCGCACCGCCTTCATTTCCCCTACCGACATCACTGCTTTCGCCACCATCACAACTATCACCATCACCACCATTGCCGCCACAAGCACCACCGCCGCCACCACCACCATCGTCATCAACACAAGAGATTCCATCAGAACCGACCACCTCCCCACGCAGCTCCATTGCTTCTCTTTCCTCTTCTTCTTCACCTCCTACTCCACTTCCTCTGTCAGCTCCTTCTTTGCGCGGTTGCCGCCTAGAGCTGACCGACGACCAGAGGCTGCTGTGCGTACTGCACCGGCTCGTGGTACAGTACTCCAGCACGTCGTTGCACATTGCCATCGCCGACACGTTTGTCGCTGCTGGCGCCATGCTCATCATCGGCGATGAATCAAACCGCCGCTCCTTCACTTCTCCCTCAGCCACCGTGAAGAAGGAAAAGCGCTCGTTCTTCGACGTGAAGGAAGAGCTCCTCCCATCATTGTCAAACTCAGCGTCATCGGCGCGATCGTTGTGCCACCCCTCGTACGCATCACCGCCTTGCTGGAGAGCTGCCCTCTGCAGTTCGTCCACCACCTGCCGCTTCGCGTTCACCCCGAACAGATTCTCCATTGGTGGGCACTTCCCTTCGAAGCACCGTCTCCTGCGTTGCATCTCATCGTCATCATCAACTTCATCGTCGTCGTTACAGCAGGCAATGGTGACCGAGCCGTCGTCTCCCATTGGCCCGATGCTGTCGTCCGTGCCGTAGCCCTCGTTGGTGACCGTCTGTCCCACGCGGCGCTCGGCCCCGCTCTTCTCACGGCTGATGTTGGTGACCCAGCGCACGGTCTCCTCCTCCTCCAGATTGAGGCGCACGTTCATCTCCACCGTCATGCTGCCATCGGTGTTCACCCGAATCTGCTTGCGCACGTCCGACGGTTTGTCGGTTCGCCGCACTTTGGCGGCTGTATGGCCATGTGGCAGGTGGTGGTGGTGGTCTTCTTGGTGGTGGTCCTTGGCAGCGAGCCGACTGACCGAAGAGACCAGGCTTGCTGTTGAGGAGTCTCCATTGCCGTACACGCGGTCCGAGGCGATAGAGAAGCTATACCTGGAGTGGCGGCTGGATGGTAGCCGTGGGTGAATTACTTTCTTGCTCGCCTCAAGACCAAAGTTTGCTTTTTCGGAACGAAAGGCGGCAGAGACAGTCACAGAGACAGATGCAGATGGACAAGAGAGACACAGAGAGATAGAGACAAATATAGTCATCATCATTTACTATTTATATTGCCCTTCACACGGTTGAAACTTTGCCTGGAGTGGCAGCCAAGGAAGGGAACGTGTCCAATAGAATGTCCACCAAGGAACCAGAGCAGTGATGAACTCAGCTCGTGTGTGGAATCTTGACAGATGGAGGCAGCTTGTGGAGTCCTTCATCCATATTAATTGATGATGACCGATGATGTTGATGATGATGGAGCCATGCAATATTCGCTTACACACGACCTGCCGATCGACTAACTGTGGTGTTACACATTTATACTGTAAGTTTGGACAGAGGCAGGTGTTGGCGGGAGGGGGGATTTAAGAAACTTGTCCCATTGTTTCAACTGCCACGCCGGAGGAACACATTAAACCGACGACCTCTGGATTGACCTTGCCGATGACAACGACAAAGGTGAGAGGTTGACTCACCGGGTGTGGCCGACGGCTCCGGCCCACGAGCCACCTTTGCCAGCCCCGGCAGCTTGTGGCGACTCGTCACGCCGTCGTAGGCCACGGCTCTGAAGGGCTCCGAGCCAGCGGCCACCAGGGAACTTGGACCATTGAAGAGGCCCTCTAGACTCTCCACCTATTTCCCACGGGGACGTCAGAGGTGCTGGGTCAGCCCATGTTTCCCCTCTTCTATTGTGCATGGCAGCTATATACTCTCAGTAGCTCAATGTCGAGGTCCTGCTGGCCAGGCCGAGAGGGCTTCAGGAGAGTTTGTGTAATTGTGCTGTTCCTCCTCCGTTGAAGGAGTGCAGACGACAGTGGGTTTACGATATGGTCCACAGTAAATTGTCTATAGATCCCATGAGAGAATGATGTGTCCGTCTAGTATTGTCCAAATACCTTATCTGCCAATCTATTATTACACCCCCTGCAGCATTAACAGATTATTCAAGTCATCATTTTAATGAATCCTGTACAGTATACAGACACCCCAGTCTCCCAGTCATTCACCCCAACCATTTCCAAATACTTGCTTTCCCAGAAAGCATTGCTCATCTGTCACGGTTGATGCTTTCTACAGGTTCGTGAGAAATCCATCCGAGTACCAAATGTTAACACAAATGTCCTTCGTTAAAAGGAAGATACAGACTAAAGAAACCCCCCAAAATGACTCTCATGTTCAATCTACTGTAAAATGTCGCATATCTGACAGTCACATGTCCACCCTCACCGAGTACCTATGTTTTGCTCAACTGTCCGGTTGATTTGTCGTGAACACTAAAATGTGTGAGAGTGAAATCACGACATTAACAGAGTGTCATAATGATACGCTTAACTGTAACTTTAAAGAATGTATCCTCAGGAACGAAGCTTCAAACTCACGCGGTACAGCTCGGGACACGCTAGCTATGGTTGCATCTTTAAGCAATTTTACTGCTGGGATTGGCCAGGAGATGGCTGTACGGCAAGCGGGTTTGTGAACCTGTTTATGTGGACCTTTGTTATACCCTCATATGCTTGGGTTTTCTCTAAGAACTCTGGTTTCCTTACTGCACCACAAAACACTCTCATTGATTAAATGAATTGGCCAAATATCTTAATATAGCAGGAACCTTCCTTAAAAACAATGAGTCTTTAGATTCAGTGAGGTTTTGCTGGATAAATAATGGGGCTTTAATAATATTATTGTTGTTAATTATTGGCACATTCAACTCTTGTACACATAACGATTTCATTTGTTTGGCTATGTTTGGTTGGTGGAGGGCATTACGACAGATATTTAGATCATTACGTGACCGAACCCAAATATGTAATTAAGAATCACATTGGTTGCAGAAAAATATTGGTGATATTATTGTTATTTTCATTTAGGCCGAAAAGGTAGTGAGAGCTCAAGATACCTGTGGCCTAGGCCTGTAACACTTTTCTCGTTCACGATTCGCTGAATCGTCCCGATTTCGGAGTGGCCATACGAGCATCCATGCTTATGCAATATACTGCTTCGTGTACCATCTCGAATGGCTGCATGCAGGGGTCAAAGTGAGCCCATCACACACAACATGCTCAAATTAAAACTACTCTTTGGTGGGCTGAAACATGTTAAAATAAATTGAACTTTTTTTCGTGAACAAAAAATAAATCAAGATAATTCACGTCAAAAAACGAGAGGGCGAGGTCACTACGAGCAGAACACGTGGTAAACTGACGCAATCTGGGGGACCCGTGCCCCTGGACGTGCCAGTCTCCCACCTAGCTCTGCTCGCGGCAACAATGTGCTCATGTATGTAGTTTAATTTCTTTCGCACCATACGTAGCCAACCGTGCCAATCGGAGGTGCGGGGAAGGTGTTAGGAGGACCCACGAGTCCTGCTTCGAGAGGTATTGCTGTGCAGACTGTTTGAAAAACTGAAGCTGGCAAATGTTTGACGGAGCTTAGCCCCCCGCCACCACCGATGATTTCGTGCTTACCACAATGCATGTAAACCAGAGGTGTAGGAAATAGTGTTACGACACGCCGACTGCTCCTCCTCACCCTGCTGCCATTCCTGGTGTAGAGCTGGCGCACGGGGCACTGCAGAATCTCAGAAAAGTAGGCGAGCACCGCCTCCAGGTTGGGTGCCGACTGCCGGCTGAGCAGCAGAGCCCTCTGTGGTCCCACCGCGCCGTTCCTGAACAGTGTCAGCCGCTTGATGTGACCGCCGCTCCTCCGCGGCTCTCTGGGAGGCTGAACAACCGGTCTCCATCCTCCTCCACCGCCGCCGCCACCACCACGCTGTGTCTCCTGCAGATCGTCACGGCCGTGACGGTGTCGTTGGTGCTGCTGCTGCTGGTGGTGGTCATGCTGGTTGTGGTCGTGGTGCTGCTGGTGGTAATCGTGGCGGTCATGGTGGTGGTGCCGGTCATCATCATCGTCCTCGTTGACGTTGCCCACTCCCGCGGCTGGACGCCGGTTTGGCGGGTGCGGCGGAGGCGCGTGCGGCTGGCGGTGGCGGCGGTGGTGGTCGCTGCACAAGTAGGCGCTGCCGTCGTGGAGCTCGTTGAGCTGGTTCACGACGTGGCGTCCCTGCGGCGTGGTGACCCGCCGCACGCCCATGGGCAGCGGCACGCGGCGCGACAGCTCGTCCAGCAGCGACTCGAACGTACGGAAGCTGCGCTCGCTCACCACCAACGGCAGGGCGCCAAACTGCGGGTCGCCGCTCTTGTAGAAGTACACGCGCTTGGCGGGGGAGCGGCGTGCACGCCGGCTGGCGTCGCCACCGCCACCGCCGCCGCCGGCGGCGTCGGACGCGGCAGCCGTCGTGTCGGGGCCGGTGCCGCGGCCGGGGACGGCGCCGTCGCCGGTCCTCGGCCCGGCCGGTGGCACGGGAGTTCTGGTCGGCGTGGTCATGGAGGCAGCGGTCCGCCCTCACGCGCCGAGACCCTGCGTAGCCCCCGCGTCACATCACGAACGGCTGGCGACTCCCGCCTGGAGGATTGTTCAGACGTGGGTCACGCGAGCTGCCAGATGTGCTTTCTGGTTGATAAAGGGATTACTTACATTAGCGCACAACGATTATTTTAGTCATAATGGTTGATTGAAGAAATTTACAACGCTATTGTGAATTTAGTTAAGTGATTTTTTATATTTTCAATGAAATTTGGTATCATAAAGATCGTTGCTTATTTACAATGTACTGGGTGGTCCACGTGTTTTGGGATCCCAAATTAATTGACCAATAACAGTTTATATTTTTCTTGCTTACATTCCATTACACACTCATTAGTATACAAAAATATTAAGTTTCAGGGAATTAAATGGGGTTGATAGATTACGGCTCTGCTCAGCTGCTCTCTGCATCAAAGCTGACGAGAGAATAACCGTGCGAACCTACTCTGAGCTGGGGTAACCAACCTCAAGTGGGAACTCTGTAACCTCCTTGGAGATACTCTAATCATCTAATGAATATAAAATAAATATAACACTCAACGAAGTTTCCATGACAGTAAAGAACGTTATCAGGCCGAGATGATATCAATTGGTCATTTATTATAACGCAACACCACATTTTAATCCACCTGTATCAATAATTACTCATGGTGCTCATTCCCACAATGCAAAATTAATTAACCCATGCTAACCAGCTAACGCTTAACTAAATCACAATTATCATTACAACTGCAGCGTTATAACGAACACGATACATGTGGGGTGGGGAGGGGATAATTCAATCAAGTCGTTTTTCACCAGCCACTAAATAAATTCACATCATAATAACTGCTGCCAATCGCAACCAACAAAACCAGCAATCAACCCGAATGATTTGAACTGGCCGTTCTCCTGCCTGGCTGTCGTCGTGAATTCAGGACCCCCCCCCCACCCGGGTGATCGGGAAAACGTTCACGCGAGACCTTCTGAGATTTCTGCGTGTCAACGTCCCATGAAATCTCCAGCGAAAAACGTCAAGCGGCAACGCAGTCGTCAAGACAAGGTCGCTTGCTGTTCAACACTCCTCTGGGTTTTGCTTGAAAACCAAATCAATGGGGGCACATTTGCCTCACGCGGCAAATTGGATTTGATTCGCCGACAGATGGTGGAGGCTTATAGTTTAAAACGTTGAGGTTATCTCGCACAAAGGAAACGAATTATGAATCACATTTCACTATAATCATAACCAGCGTAATAAATACACTTTGTAATTATAAAGCATGTCAATACAGTTGTAGTTCAATACGATGATTGCCATAATCACCTTTATAACATCTAACGGTGTTTATTACACTTAGATATTTAAAATTCTACATTAATATTTTCATTGCACGAATACAGATGTTTGTTTGATTACTTTTTTGTAACAGTAAATCCCCGTCAAACGCGGTAGATGCCTTCCTGGAATGTGCCTTGTGAAGCGAAAACAATTTCCCCGTTATTAATAATGTAACGATAAAGTTTGACGAGATAAGGGGCCATCCATTGAGTAGGTCCGCAAAAATCTGTCAAACCTTGACCCCTCCCCCCTCCATGTACGCACGTGAACTTTTGACCCCCCCCCACCACCTGCGTACGTTCGCCTGACGCACCCCCCCCCCCCGAATCCTATAGAACGCCCGATATTTAATCCACGCAGAAACGGATCAAGGATTAATAATATTCACGTGTTTAAGCAAACAGACAGTCCACCGCCGGCTGCATTAAATAATTCAGTCGCGTACCTTGGCCACTGATGTTGCTGAGCTGCGTGATAGCTGCAGTCAGGGGCACGGTGGCACACGAGTGAGTAGTATCTCTCCCATAGCCCCACTTCTCCCGGTAGCACTTGTTGTCCGACATCTGAAGACACTGAACTGTGGCTCATTTAAAGGCCAATGTAGACAAATTATTATCGAGGCTTCACCCCCCCCCCCCTCCGTTTCCTATGCGTACGCACATTGTCAATAGACCCAACATACGCAAGCGTACGCATTTGGGTTACCTCCCCCATCCATGCGTACGTACTCAATGGATGGCCCCTTACGACGTCGCAGTAACGCCCAGACACACACACACAGCAAGTCGGCGGGACAATTAACTCCCACCTCGCCGTATCGTTCCGCGAACTTGCATCGTGCCGCTCAGCTCGAGAAAGTAGTGCGTCGTCGACCGCTCACGAACCGCGTTGTAACGAGCGCGCCCCCCGCGTTATAACGGTGCGCGTTCCGCGCGTTGTGTGAAAAGCCCTCCCCGATAGGAGAGCCGCATTTTGTGTTGTTGTTGTTGCGAAAACGCATTGCGTGAACACGCGTTAAGCGACGACTTAAACGTCCTCGGAAATCGTAAACTAGGACATTACATTGCGACGACGACGACGACGACACCGGCACACAATAACACGCAGCCTGCATTCATTCACTGTGGTCAGAGTGCTCAGCACATCATCCCCTTGAGGGAGCATACAACAAATACCCACTTTAGGGACAGTCGGCAGTGGTCGTCGTATGTGTAAACTGGCCCCCGGCACGGGAACGTCGAATTCCCACCACGTAAACGCAGCACATGTTGTTCTACGCGGGGTAACTTACATCAGAGCTCTCCCTCCTTTGCTGCCGGCGAAGCAGCTGTCAGCGAAGACACTGGCCGCCGTCTCCTCCCCTTGCCCACCACGTGATCTTGCGCGCTAAGCGGATGACTTTCCGAGATGAGATCTTAATCGCAGGGTGGTTCTCGAAACCGCGATTGCCCTGCACCAGCGGCGTAGGGGGCAGCAACAGCGCCTTTGGGGCCGTCCATAAATGACGTCACGCGATTTTGGACGATTTTTGACTCTCCCCCCCGCCCCTCGTCACACGGCGTCACAAAAAGTCAGACCACCCCCCCTCAAATATGACGTCACAAAGCTCTGCCCCCACCCCCCAAAAAAAATAAAACATGCTTCAAATCGCTTTAAACTATTGTCATTGTAGTGCGTATTTAATGTGGCGCTGCACTGTGATGTTGTAGGAGAAAACATTTATTAACAAGTCTATTTAATTAAGTAGAACGTGTTGTCTATATTTATTTAAAATTGCGCATTTTGATGTGACGTCACATTTCTCAACCCCCCCCCCTCGTCACACATCGTCACAAATGTCTGACCCCCCCCCCAGGTGCGTGACGTCATTTATGGACGGCCCCTTTCAGGAGGCTCAATAAAATTAATGGCATGGTGCGGTTTGGCATGGACCGTTGAGCGAGGAGTGAAATGCCCCCCCCCCAAACCCATAGCCACCCCCCCCCATAGCCAATTTCTCTCCGACCCCCACCCCCCGGCTCCTGCACCCCTCTGGCATGTGGGGCCCCAGGTGCAGTTGCACCGCCTACGCACAAGACAAGCCCCACTCTTTATTTTAACCACTGTCATCTATTGCGAGTGTTGTAAAGCGCCGTGGATTAAGGCGCTATGTGTGTCTATGTAAGATGAGATGGCTACGCCGCTGCACTTAATGTGAAATACGAGCGAAACAAAACCTTTGTGATCAAGGTCACGAGAAAACGCCGCTCCGTGTGGCTCGTGTGTCGATGGACTTGTACAGACGGGGTTAGAGGGGGGGGGGGGGCAAATGGGCGGGAGCATTTAAGTACAGTACAACAATGATATTCGCTGTCTCTGTCCACAACGCATCTCCGGAGCAACCTGCTGTGCATGATTGGTCGCCCATCAAAGCACTGTCCAGACTCCCAACCTGCTTGGCTTTAGAAATCTGGCAACAAGAAAAGAAAGGGGCACATGAGGTAGAGGAACCTGAAAAATAGACTCGAAGTCTCAATAAATACATGCGCTGTCCGTCATGTTGCTTGTGTGTGTGTTACGCCGGGCGGATAAAGCACAGCAAGTTGGCACAGTACGGGGCACAGGTGGTGCATCAGCCAGTCGTCTCAGTCAGTCGACCCGTGGCACCTGCTGGGTCTGCCCCGTGACCTCCTGCCAGCGGGCGTTCGACACTTCACGTGGCCTCAAGGTGCACATGGCCTGGCACATGACCTGGCACAAGCGTCACCGCCACTTAGTGGCGAATGGCGGTTGTTGTTGTTACCCATTTGCGTGCTCGTGATTTCTGGGCAATGCTCTAAGATCTGCGTTGGGGTTTTCACGGTTGTGCTGCGTAGGCCGCTGGTGTGTTTTCAGGCTGCAACGCGTGGTGGTGGTGGTGGTGTTGGGCATGATGATGTGAGTGCCTGACAAAGCTGTCAGCAGCGGGCGCGTGGAGCGAAGCGTCGCGCAGCGTACGCCAGACAACGCGAGGAATGACCCCACAACAAGTAAACCCGTAAAAACAAAGTTTTTCACTATAAATCCTTTATATGCGTGGCGGCTAGAGTCCTCTCGTCCCCTGGCTTGAGATGGCTGCCACCTATGGGTCAGATGATTGTCTGCCACCATTAAGCAATTGGTAATTAAATATTTAATTTGTTTTCCCTTAACAGTTTTTTCACGAAAATTAATCGTCACACACAACGAGCCTGTGTGGAAAATGTCAGCTCGATTGGATCACGGGATGTGGGTTAAAACACGAGCGAAAGATTTGCACGGTCCTAAGCAAGCGAACTTAATATAAAGGATTGAAAAATATATTCGCCTGTGGAGGACGCGGGGATCGATCCCGCAACCTTTGGCATGGGAAGCGAGGGCGCTACCAACTGCGCTACTCCGCCACGGCCTGTGGAGGGGTTACGCTCTGGGCTCTTATACTCTGACGTTCAGCCAAAGCGATGAATGAGTTCTATTTGAATATATGTAAAATATTTTGTTTTGCCTAAAAAGTGTACAATTTTTTCACGAACATTAATTGTCTGTCACAACGAGTCTGTGTGGAAAATGTCAGCTCGATTGGATCACGGGAAGTGGGTTAAAAATGAGCGAAAGATTTGCACGGTCCTAAGCAAGCAAGAATGTTAAAAGCACCTGTTGCACCTTTGCGACCTGGTCAAGCCGCCTTGTTATTACCCGATCGCCGTGAAGAAGTCTCGTGTGTGCGCGAGTCTTAACGCCGGATTGCCAAGGCACTGTCTTAAGTAATACGATGCATTTGGGATTAATTAGGATTACTTGACCGGCGGGGGGGGTTCTGCTTTGCCATAAGCCTTATTAGCGCTCGCGTTAATGTAGTGCAGTAATTACAGGTCGCAAATAAACTCGGCAGAACCTTCAAATATACGCTGCTGCTGCCGCTACTGAATTGCCAAGTCCCTAGCCTTGCTAAGGAGGCGTGTGTGTGTGTGCGGTGTTAATTGGATGGGGAGCGCTGCGTTACAAACACCGGTCACCTGGGTTCGATTCCCGCTCACCTCCAACGTCGGTGACGAATATTTTAACCTGTCCTGGGCCTCCCCTAGGTCGACACAGCCTCAAATGAGTACCTGGTGCGTTAACATCGCCACTGGGGGGAGACAAAGGCGGCTGGGCGTGGTGTTGGCCACCCACCCTCTCGTGTGCCGTTCCGGCCTTCAGAGGTGCTCGCTAACAGCACTTGCCCCTACAGTCTGTTCGGGGCATCTTCGTCTTTTGGGTAAATGAGGGTTTGCCAACAATTAACGATTTTGTTACAATTAATCAATACTGCGCATGTAAGAATCTATTGGTATATTTGGAATTGGGAAGTTTTGGTTGATAATACCACGTCATTAATTATATTGTTTGCGTCGATGTAGATTCGATATCGCACTCATGACATTACATATTCTATAGATTCACATCACTGTGGCTTATGTTGATTCACACGACGAGTTTGTATGTATTTACACATCTGTTGTTTTTATTCACACACCTGCAGAATCTATAGATACATACTACTATAGATGTACAATAGCTGGGCATATATATAGAGTACTGCATATTGATTCATGAAAGGAACTTTGCCCATGTTTTTGTGACATTCTATTGAATCCTGGGCACATTTGCTGAACAAAGGATTTTCAATTTCATCCGCATTTCCAACTGGTGCATTGCAGTTCACATAGCAGCAATATCGTGTTTGTAATGTAATGAGAGCGCCATCGCCTGGATTATCAGGGGGGCATACATTCATTCTACAGCCCAGGCTTATCCATCGTAGGGTTTACATCTGGGGGAAATGGTGAGAGGCGGTTCCACCAGGGAAGCCTCTGGAACGTTCTGGAAGGTTCCAGGAGGGGCGTGGTCAGAGGCGGGGCTTAGTCCCGGGAGGGGGATATAAGCGGGACACAGAGCAACGCGAGGGGTCGGTGATTGAAGACTGAAGAGGAGCTCCCCGCCCGCTGCTGCCCCGTCATCCGTCATCTCCATCGACCACGTGGCGGCTCGTCCTCCAGCCGCTCAGTCAGCGGTGTGTCGGGGTGAGCGCCACGTGGCGCGGGGCAGCGTAGCCACCCGAAGGGTGGAGTGCGCAAGAAAGAAAATAGACGGAGACTTGTGGCTGTACCAAGCTTTATTGAATAAAACTACAAAGTTACTTACCGTGTCGGAGACCACTCATTACAGTAAGAACATATACCGGAGGCAGAATTTGTATTGTAGAATTCACCCTATTCCATTACATACGTATTTAAATTACCTAGGAGAGTCTCACTGAGTCTTAACACTTTTTTTTAGAAGGCTCTTACATTGGGATGTTTTGGCAGTTTCATTAATGTGTGTTGGCTTGTGGTGGGAAACCCGAGTACTCATCCAGGCGCTTGCCAGACAGAAACCTGCTGAGCTTCCAAGATCATGATCATATTCGAAGTAATAACTGTATGTGGCCATGAGGGTTTTAAGAGCTGGGCTTTAACAAAGCAACTAGAAGATAATCTTCTGACCTTTGAGTACAGGTACATGAATGATTCGAACAACCCAGCCTCCCGATTCACGAGATATAAGTTATGCACCACCAATCGTCACCATTTTCAACCATGGTACATCTGTAGTGAGTCCAAATGAGTCACAGACGTTATTCTTCAAAGGCAACACATTTATTGTAACACGTATATACAAAGGGGTAACTGCCCCTTTACCAGATAAAGCCCTCGGTTGGTGACCACCCAGCTAACTACACTACACGTAGGGGTTATAGCTACGAAGGGTCGGACCCTCACTCGGGTCCCCGGCCACGTGTTGATGCCTCTTAAGACGTAGAGTGTAGAGCTTGTAGACGTGGAGCTTCCAGCTTGTAGAACGAAGCGACCCCGGTCCCTCTCAGGGACCCACCTTATATCCTCCCGGGTCGGGGCCGGCTCCGCCCTTGGCCCCGCCCACCTTCTCGAGCGTTCGAGCTCCCTCTCGATCCCTCTCGAGAGCTCTCCCCGGACACGTGATCACCCCCTAGCCCCCCCACCTGGGGCCTTCTCTGTGGACACTCCGGATCACGTGTCTACGGGGTCAACCAGAGTGCCGGGGCAACCCTGCCTCTGGACTGACACTCTCCCGCTCCCCCTTGTGGGAGCCCGCACTGCACGCCGTGCGTGGTGCCCGCGCTATCCCAGCGCTCACCAGGGCCCGCTCGGGCTGGTACTACACCCGCCTACGGGGTGTACGCGATGACGGTGCATCGCACGCCGTGCTGTGCGAGAGCCGGCATCACACAGCAACCCACCCGGTGCTGTCCACGGCGTAGGAACATCGCACGTACCACGGCCCTCCAGGGCCGGCACCATACAGTGACGTCCCCGATGTCACGACATATCCACTGCTGGATGAAGGCCTCCCTAAGCAATCGCCATCTCTCACGGTCGCACAATGCAACAATCCATCGAGCGCCTGCACACCGACAACATTCATAACTCCATCTCCACGGTGTATGTCCTCATGGGCGCGTTTTCTTTGTTTCTTAAGTTTCTGAACCAGCTGGCCAGGATTGCGGCAAAACTTAGTGCACCTTTTACCCAGGCAACTTGAGAGCACAGTTGAACACGTAGGCATTCGCGACCAGAATTATTCATAATACAGGTTTTTGGGTTAGATCGCGTTATATATAAATGTGTCGCAACCCTCCACCCGACACGGCCAATCAGTAAACAAATGTGTCACGTTATGAATGGAGAGCACAGACTAAGTGTTTCAGACATAACATTAAAACTACCAGCATATTTAAGAATCACAGCCCATTTGTTTTCTAAGCCTCGTGTTCATCTTCCTATGTGACAGTGCAATTTGCATCCAACCGGATCCAACCTGGAAAATCCACATCACGGTGTTATGGTGATCCTCGGTGCTCTCCGTGTAAGCTGGTAATTTAACGATGCAGGATTGGCCTCTCCCGACATCGCACAGACCGTCCGTGCACTGCTGTGCAGATGTTTCAGAAGTTGGGCGTAAGCCCCTGGCAATAAACTACGGCCCTCCGGCGTATTCCCCCTCCGACTGGTTTCAACATTTTACGAGGAATCAGAAACGTGTTTGGTCTTGCAGTCACTTTCTCCTAAAAAAACAACCCTTTGTTCGGATGCCTCGAGATGCACAGCGTGAGAGGCGCGGTTTGCAAACGAGACGTTGATGATGAAGAACTCTCAGTGTACAACCATACTTTGACAAATGTGTACCAGTTTCACAATCGTTGGTACTATTATAATACAGTGCTGTAATTGCTATGTGATCCTGTCAGTATACGTGGCAACTGTGCAGCAATATCGTCATCGCCATGTTGGGATATCATCGGTACCTTGTGAAAGACCAAACACAGAAGATCCCTGGGTTTTATTTTCCACGAAGCTCATTGTCCACCCTAAATCGCGACCACACAAACCATGGTAGGTGCGGATACCTGATGCACAGCTGGAAAATAAAACACATTCTTGCGGAGGGAGCTGGTAGGAACGTTGGGTTGCTCGGTCAATGGCCAGGGTCAACGGCGGCGTGGTATATTCCGCAAATATGCCGACTGTGAGGGTGGGCACATGCCGGCGTGAGTAGGTTAAACGTTGAGTTTTATAAGGGCACCACGGGGTGACTAGCCCCTCCCCACCCAGCCCCACCCCTCCCACTCCCCACCCAGCCCCACCTTCCCCACCCAGCCCCTCCCCACCCAGCCCCTCCCCACCCTCCCCTCTCCACCCAGCCCCACCCCTCCCATTTTTGGATGCACGACGGACGGACGGACACAATAATCCCCTGTGGGCTGGTGAAACCAGGAGGTTCCTACCAGTATAACAACAACTCTCCAGTGTGCGACTGTGACCATCCAGAACAAACCATACAACATACCACGACACCATGTCCGATCCACAAACACAAAGGAGACATTAAAGCGACATCTGTGCACTGCTCCTGGCGCGGTTATCTGGCTGGAGCACCTCAATGTGAGCTTTGTGCATTGACATCAATCCATATGGAAGAAGAATCGGTGCCTTCGCAACCTGATCACTACCATCAGCTATGATCAATCAAGTTATATTCTTCACATTCATAAGCATCATTATTGCAGATTTCAGTGAATACAAATTTACATTTCCCATGAATAAAATGAAGCAGCATGTGGAGCCTTAATTCTAGATTTGAAGCTTTCGTGACTGCAAGGATTCATATTCTTAGGTTTTTTCGGTAAAGTCACGTAGGTAAAACATTAAAATAAATAAAAGTAAAATAAAATAAAAATCACGACGTTTCGGAGGCAACACAAGCTTCCGTCTTCAGGTGGAACCGTCACAGCCACGACAGCTGTATCAAGTAAATGAGAGATTGCAGGAGCTACCACTCCGTTTATATAATGGTTGGAGAGGGGGGGGGGAAGCGGCCTCCGAAACGTCGTGATTTTTATTTTATTTTTTATTAATTTTAATGTTTTACCTACGTGACTTTACCGAAAAAACCTAAGAATATGTGGAGCCTTCTTTCTGTAACAATATTTGTTCAGGTGTTTAGTCGGACAAACTATGGACCGGTAGTCAATGCGTCTGCTTATCATCAGCAGGATGTGGCCCGTTAACAAATGCCACTTGAAACATGGTCCCAAAGGTCATTTGCTAAATTAACTGAAGTGTCATACAGTGTTTATTGTGGTGATGAAACAACGGTCAATTTCCTGTTTGGTTGTAGGAGCTGGTAGCGGTTTGAGCGTCAAACTCTACACGCGGTGCGAATTACTTGAGTCACTGATGATGCGTATTTAACACGAAACTTAAAAAATGTAGATGTCTCTGACCAGTTTTTTTTAGTCCAGATGTTTTCATGAACAGTCGAGTTATATGGTTGATAGGAGACCCCGGTGTCAAACGCTTCGTTGTGATTGCAATCGACGATCAGCAGGTGGCAGTAGAGCACTGCGCTGTGACGCGTCCATGCATTGATGCCCTCGTCCACGAACCCAACAGCACAAAAATCTTATCAGAATCAGAATGTATTAACATTTCACGTGGCTGGAAGTGAAACAAAAGTACTTTAATACATATTTTTCTCTCACTCTATGTAAGCAACTGGTAATTGACTATAACAACAGAAAATGCAAACAATAAAACATTGTTAATTTTGGGCACGAAAATAATTTGTCAGAAGTGGGATTCGAACCCACGCCTCCAGGGGAGACTGCGACCTGAACGCAGCGCCTTAGACCGCTCGGCCATCCTGACTCTGAATCTCGAGGCCAGCATTTTCACTTAAAACTACAACGCTTCTGTCGGTTTAACGCGAACGTGTATTGATACAATTAGAGGACTGAATAATCAATAAACGCACAATTGTTATTATTACGCTTCGTTAACATCAGGTCTAGAGAGCGGAGCGCCCCCGACTGAACGCAAAAAAAAATAAACCATTCAGAAACAAATGTAAACATTGTTTACAAAGCATTCCTTCAATGTACCATAATAGCTGCAGTATTTATTTAGAACTTTTATTTCTTGAGTTTATTTCATACACAGAGTTTAGAGCTACAATAATCGCGATATAACAATAACGAGGGAAGCGTGCCATACGATTATCGTTGGTGGTATATCGTGGTATCGCCAGATCTCGATATCCCCGATATTGACGATACCCACTCGCTTTAACGCTTAAGCAGCTATCACCAATAAGCTCAATCTCACCGAAATCTGTGGTCGTGGCGTTGTCACGGCGACGGGGCTTGAGGCAAATGACCGATTGCTAATTTTTGCAATCGGTTAACGAGAACCCAAAAAGGGATCATTCTTGTTCGGCGATAACATTGAGACACGAAACGAGACGACTACCGCTTAATAATAATAACAAACCTGTCAACCCCTTACCTAGCCACATACCAATTCAGACATTATTGGATATCTCAACGTTCATCCTACAAAGTGCCATCACAAGGGAGAAGAAACACAAAGAGACACATTTTTTTAGCCCTTATTAAAACGGCTGTACGCCGCCCGTATGGACCTGAAAACTCAATTTCCTCGTATAAGGGGCCGTCCATAAATGACGTCACGCGATTTTTGACGATTTTTGACCCCCCCCCCCTCGTCACACCGTGTCACAAAAAGTCAGCCCCCCCCCTCAAATATGACGTCACAAAGCTCTGCCCCCCCCCAAAATAAAACATGCTTCAAATCGCTTTAAACTATCCTCATTGTAGTGCGTATTTAATGTGGCGCTGCACTCTGATGTTGTAGGAGAAAGCATTTATTAAAACGTCTTTAATTAAGTAGAACCTGTTGTCTATATTTACTTAAAGTTGCGCATTTTGATGTGACGTCACATTTCTCAAACCCCCCCCCCCCTCGTCACACATCGTCACAAATGTATGACCCCCCCCCCCTAGGTGCGTGACGTCATTTATGGACGGCCCCACGGTTTTCTGCAGTGCGAGTTTGTGAAGGGGCACAGCAGCCTGGCCACGATTCGAACTTAGGTGCGAGCCTCACGAGACACACACGCGGCTCCGGATGAACTCTCCCTGGTCAACAGTGGAAACAACGCGGGCGTCCACGAACAAACTCCTCATTTCGAGACCCAAGCGCATCGTTGAACCGCAAACTCCTGGCTTTGACATTCTCCTCCTCATCATCATCATCACCGGTGGTGACCGTCAAACTCGACTCACCCAAAGCCACCACCCCACTCGGTTCAACGAGCCGCCTCCAAACTCAGCCACACGGCTTCTTGTTGTCGTAGTTGTAGTAGTTGTTGTTGTTGTTGAAGTTTGTTGACCTTCCCCCATCGCACCTTTCAGGAACGCGTCCCCGACGTTAACCGGGCTATGACTGTGTTTTGGACATCTTGAGTCTCACGTCAAAACTGTCTGACATTGCAATATGTTCTCTATATTCTTCTGAACTCTGTCCCACGCGCACAAACTGAACACTGCCAACACTGTCTCACGGAATCATTCGTTTTTATGTATACAGTATATATTCGCCAAGTTAACACCTCATGGAAATGGCTCAAAGCCCTCCAAAGGATTGTGGATATCCGCAATGTAAACTATAAGCTCATGTTCCATAAACCCCACGGTGGCGAGATGTTAACTACCTCGTCTGGTATACAGGAGGTCGTGGGTTCGATCCCAACCCTAACGCCTGCTGTATATTTAGAGTTAGTATGTCTCTCTCCTCGTCGTCGCGTGGATTTTTCTCCGGGTCCTCCGGTTTTCCTCTCCATATTTAGAATAAACACCTCCCGTTTAGAGCTTTTGGCTGCTATACATTTCTAGGTGTTAAGCCACTTCGTTGAGCTCTCATTTGTGGCGAGGTTGCTTCTGAAAAAGAGCTTCATAGCAAGTGGACCTTACCTGCTAAAATAAAAGTAGTTAAAAGAATAAGGCACAAGGCCTCTAAGGGATTCAAGATGAATCGCTTGACGATAGAGAATACTATACAATGTATATATATACAGTATACGATCTAGAAGATAATTCTTCACAATAAGATGCAAAGGGAACACACAGGATAGTGAGTACAATATAGCCTTTGTTTCAGTTGATGTTCCACCGTGAAAGAGACACAAGGTTCACAAGGGACTATCAATAAAATATGATTGTGATGTCCCCCCCCACCCCCCATAAAAAGGACAAACGCTTTTCAAGTAAAAAAAGTCAAATGTATGTCATTAAACCATCACGACACGAACGTCCCACCTAAGGAAAGTGACCTCTTGTGGTTGTTAAAAAAAAACTGTCCACACTTATTTTAGGCAGATGTTTTGAGAATCCTATAAACCGTCTGGCTCTTCAATTGATTTACAAAGTATTTTTAAGTATGAAATGGAAACAAAAAAATCCCTTTTTAAATCGTCAGTATTATTTCAAGGGTACAACGCAGCATGCACAAACACAGACAGGAAAAACAATTATTGCGCTCATTAATAACAATAAAAACAATGGAAAGTTGAACGCGACATCAAGCAAAGGCTTGAAACAACTGAACTCTGGTTCCTGGAATCTGTAGGTCCCGTCCCGGGGGACCCACCCGGGTTGGAAGAAGCGGGGGGGGGGGGGTAGAGTCCTGTGGGGGGGCCCCGACCCCAAAAAAGATCAGGGCGTGAACTTCCCTCCCTGGCGTGGCCCAAGAGGCCGGTGTGGACCGGGACTGTGGGACGGTGCAGCATGGGCCGATGGAAGTGTCAGGATGCCTGTACATGGTTGACGCTGGGTTATTTCTCAAGCACAGCTCCAGTGAAGTGCATCGCACTTGGTCCGTGATCATGATTATCATCATCCATATCCCGCAGGCCGTTCATTCCCCCCGACAAGTGGAATGTTTTGTTTCAATCTTCTAACCATGAACTCGCTTTTCCATCCACGACTGGTTCAGTAACCGTGGGGGCACGTGGACGGCGCTGGGAGTCATGTCTGGCATTAGATTTCTCCAGCTCCATGTGGATTTACCTAATTTTTCAGATATTTCTAAACGTGAGAATAGGGGCTTCCTGTTTTTTCTGGCAACAAAACAGCTGTGTTAAGTTGTTAAGACACCAAACTGAAACCTTCTTACAAGGAATCATGTCTGCATTAACCACAATACTTGTGGTCAGAATGCATATTTTGGTACCGGCAAAGGAGGTACCATGATGTAGATGCTAACCCCAAGTTCTCATTACTCTGATAGTGCATTGTCTTTGTGCTGTACGCCTTTTGGCGTCCTCTGGTCTAACACCGTTTGAGACGAGGTTCAAAAGAAAGCTGTCTCTGGTGTGGACCAATCAGTTTAAAAGACAATGTGTCTATTATCAGAGTATGTTTTTTGTTTGCATTCTGACCACAAGTATTGTGGTTAATGCAAACATGATTCCTTGTAAAAGGGTTTCAGTTTGGTGTTTTAACATCTTAACACCTGTTTTGTTGCCAGAAAAAATGGGAAAAACTATTCTCACATTTTGGTTCTGGCAAAGGAGGTCCCATGATGTAGATTTATAAACGTCTTCCGATTCCCCCCCCCCCCGATATATCTTTCGATTTTACCTCGTTTTCTAATTCGTCTGGACATCGGAAATCTTTCTCCAGATTTCTTCCCCCCGATTTCAAAACGGTTCATATGGCACACACGCTCAATTGAAACACCTGCGAAAAATCACAGCATTTATGAATTGCGATGCAATTTCACAGTCCTAAAAAGTTCTGTACCTCCCATCGAATCGAGGATGGCGGGACGCTTTTCGACAAGGGGATGATGGCCTTTGTTGCTAGACGGCACGTGGAGGGGGCGTAGATAAGGGAGATGAGAGGTAAGCGGCCACTGCAAGGGAATAACAGGCGATTAATAAAGCGTGATACGTTTTTTGTCGTAGAGGAGGTAGAAGGGTGAGCGTGTCTTTTCCTGTGCCCTGGGTCTGACTCAGCCCAATTCCCGGTCTTCCTCCTCCTTCCGCCTTCCTGCAAGAGGAGTCTTTGCTCAGAATTAGCAGTTTCTCATCATAAATCATGAGTTCCCCCGCACGTACCCCCCCCCCGCATCATCACATCCTCCTCGCCTGCGTGCCTCAACGTCGCTACGGGTCGGTCGCAAAACAGTCGCAAGGATCCCACGTGCAGCTTTATCGACTGTTGGGCGAGTCGCGGCGGAATGTTATCTCCCTCGCCTGCTATGCAGGAGGTCGTGGGTTCTATCCTGGCCCATGAACGCCTGTTCTCCTTCTCCCCGTGGTCGCGTGGAATTCTCTCCCGGTCCTCCGGTATTGCCCTCCACATCTAGAGACACGTGTTTAGATTGTTTGCCTATTACTCTGAATTCCCACGTGTGGTGATGATATAAGCCCCTTCGATGAGCTTTCATGTGTGGCCAGGTCGGCTCTGAAAACAAAATCGCTCAGCGGGGCTTTACATGGTGGTGAAATAAGATAATAAAGTTACGCTCTCCCGACCTTGTGAGTCTCATCAGGAACTGAATTCAGTTCAGCGACTAAACTGAATTAATTTCGGTTCCTCAAGAAGCGTCTAGTAGATGTAACGAAACGTCGGACATCATGCCGAACAACGCGCGCCGCACAACCCGAAAATATGATAAGAGGACAAACGCGAGAACCCGCGCAGTGGTAGGGTGAGTGCTGCCCTGCCCCAACGTTTGTGAACGGGAAACGTGAATGGTATTGCAAAACAGTGGCAACGTGTATAGGGTCACAGCGCCATATGCAACATAAGCCACCGATCCGCCGCTAGACCCCAGGACGATTGGGGCAAGTGTTCATCGCGAGCCCCTATGAAGGCCAACTCGGCGCACGAGGGTTTGGTGAGGCAAAGCACCCCGCTCGGCCGCCTTTGTCTCTCAGTGGTGACGTGATGTTTAGACGCCGCACCACGCACTCATTTAAGACTGAGTCGACCTAGGGGGAGGACACCCAGGAGGGTGCAGATATTCCTAACTGATGTTGGCCGTGAGCGGGAGTTGAACTCGGGTCGCCGGGTTCGTATTGCAGTGCTCTAACACACATAACAGTTCAAACATATATTCATGTGCAAAGACAAAGATCATCCAATAAGCCTTAACAGACTGTTGGGGAAAGTGCTGTTAGCGAGCGCCTATTAAGGAAGGGACACGAGGAGGCGGTGTATAGCCAGAACCAAGCCCGGCCGCCTTTGTCTCCCCAGTTGTTATGTTTACACATCGCACCAAGTCGACCTAGGCGAGGCCCAGGACCGGTTCAGATAATAATTCACTGATGTTGGCCGTGAGCGGGGGAATCGAATTCGGGTCGCCGGGTTCGTAGCGCAGTGGTCTAACCACTGTGCCACCGCTCCCTACCATTAATAGACGCACACACACACACACTTATAATTGAATAATGAACGATCGTTCCTAATGAACGCGAGCGGTTACCACGACCATCTGCGAGGCATGCTGACACGTGGCGGTGGAAGATTTTGCACCTGGGGGGGGAATTAAATAAAGCACAGAGAGCACAGGGGATCGGTAAACCCACAGCTAACCACAACTGCGGTGGATGCTTCTGCTGCAACGTCCCAATCGTGCAACGCTAACGGCCAGACGAAACTAAATTAAACTATATATTTTTGGTTTTTTCGGTAAAGTCACGTAGAAGGGAAATAATAAAATAAAATAAACATAATAAAATAAAATTCTCACGACGTTTCGGCCACAACACAAGCAGCCGTCCTCAGGTGAAGAAACAGAGTTGTCGGAAAGACAGCGTCCTAATTGCGTTGTGGCCGAAACGTCGTGAGAATGTCATTTTATTATGTTTTATTATTATTATTTTATTATTTCCCTTCTACGTGACTTTATGGAAAGAACCAAGAATATGAATCCCTGCAGTCACGAAAGCTTTAAATCGAAATTTAAATTAAACGATTGTTTTTTTTTTATTTTACCAGGTATGGACCACTGAGCTATATAAAGCTCTTTTTCAGAAGCGACCTGGCCACGAATGCTAGCTCAACGAAGTGGCTTATCACGTAGAAATGTATTGCAGCCAAATACTTTAAACGAATATTTTAAATGTAGAAGGAAAAACCGGGGGACATGTGGAAAGATCCACACGACGACGGGGAGAACTTGCCGACTCAAAATATACAGGAATCAGCATCGGGATCGAACCCAGAACCTCCTGTAAACCAGGAAAGGTAGTTAACATCTCACCAGACAATCGCCACGTCCATACATCACATAGGAGAAAACTTCATCATTAATTTCCATCGTAATCATTATCACCACCATCATCCCCAAATACAAATTACGCTGAGTTGTATCATCATCACCATCCTCATCATCAAATATAATTTGAACTCTATTGCATAATCGTCATCATGATCATGATCATCATGATTGTAATGATATTGTATCAATCATTATCACAGTGTCATCATCATCATTATACATTCACCATCATTATCATTTAATTATTTGCCATCATCGCCCATCATCATCGAATCCAACTTGAGTTGTATTGCATCAACTTCATCATCATCATATTTTTTTCAAGTGTCATCTTCATTAATTGATTCAGAATTAACAACACTGACCCCCCCACCTGCAAAGCCGATTGAATACAAGTGTGGACCTACATAATTCATTCAGTGTTCGACCTGGTTAACTGCTGTCTACATAGTTATAAATCGTTATTTCTCTAGTTAACCAGGTGTGATGAGTGAGTGAGGAGTGCAGGCAGTCCATGTATGCATTGTCGCGGGGTCAAACTTGCGGTTGGAGGTGCAGGGTGCGGGGTGCATTGAGGATGGAGATTTGGTGGCTAAACCACAAACTTCAGAGAGATTGAATTGGCCGCCAGTGGTGTGTGTGGCGTCTCGTGAAACGGCTAAGGACAACGATCTCCCAATGCTAACGCTAGGTGCACGCTAACAGCACTTGCCCCAACAGTATGTTGAGGCTATATGGGGAATCTTTGTCTTGACGCTGCTAAGTGCGTGTTGGTGGTGAACGCGGGAAGCGTAAACGCTGGAGCATGGATATAGTTAAGCCTGCTCCACTGACTGTTCACCACCTAGCCCCCCCCCTCTCTCATCCTGTGCAATCTGTTATGTATGTGCGTATGTTGAATTTCTTTCGCACCGTACGTAGCCAACCGTGCTAATCGGAGGCGCGAGGGAAGGAGAACAAACTAAACACAAAAAGCAGCTCTAAAGAAATTAGTTTTATATCTAGATTTAAAGGTGCGTAGCCCCATTGGTTTCCTAAAATCGCAAGGAAGAGCGTTCCAGACGGCCGCAGGAGCGCATCTGAAACCGCGCGATGCGGTGGCCGTCTTCGTTCGATGGCCTCGCCAAAAGCCACTGCGAGGATGACCGGAGATCGCGTGAGGCTCGATGCTCCCAGACGAGATCAGTAAGTTGTTGTGGTTCATTTGCGTCAAGCACTTTGTGTGCATCAAACACTCCTTGCACGACCAAGTCGTATCCGTGAGCCGGTGGTGGAAATACCACATTCCCACTGTTGGGTATTTCATGAATGGGATACTCATTTTATTGACAATGGTAGACCCTACCAACAGTTGAGATCGTAACCTTCGGATCTGCTCGTCGGGCGCTTTAGCCACTCCACCATCCGGCCTGATTTCCCCACCACCCACAACAGACTGTGGAACATATAACAACTCATTACCTGATTCACACAGACGAAAGAGTCATCGTCAAAGCAGCAATGCACCACTCCGTCACTCCTGAAACAATTATCTGGCACGACGACCTCAATGTAAAATTACAGCTGTCGCTCTACATCGGAGACGTGGGGAGGCTGGCCCTGGAAGCAAAGGTTGGTGGATCACCTTGAGATTTGTAAAATTCTCAAAACCCGCTGGACTGCGAGGTGGTACCTACTGTCCACGCAAGGCCCCCGTTGTGGTGGTAGAAGTGGCTGAGGTGCGTGTTTGAGTTTGTGAGTTTATTCATGTGTGGAAGCCTGAAAAGTGGGGAGTGGTGGCGTAGCGGTTAGCGCGCTGCGCTACGAACCCGGCGACCCGAGTCCCATTCCCGCTCACGCCCCGACACCAGTGAACCTGTCCTGGGCCTCTCCTAGGTCGACTCCGCCTCAAATGAGTAACATGGAGCGGTGTGTAAACATCGCCACTAGGGAGACAAAGGCGGCCGGACGTGGTCCTGACCACACCACCCCTTCGTGTTCCGGCCTTCATAGGTGCTCGCTCACAGCACTTGCCCCAAACGCCTGTTAAGCCTATACGGGGGGGGGGGATCTTTGTCTTTGTTGCCTGAAAGGGTATTTGAAAGTCCGATTCGGCCCCGACGAAGGGAAAGCTTCCCCGCCCCTACCCAAGTGTTGGATGTGGTGCTTGTGGCTGGGCGGAGTTGCGGTGGGCCATTATGGGGTCCGGTATTATAGGGGAGTGGGGTCACGAGCGGGGTCATGATTGGGTGTTCGTTTCCCCTCTCCACACCCTTCCCCTGCTCGCTCGGTCCGCTCGGTCTCCATCACCCCACGTCACCCCCCAGCAGAGTCTTATCGAGCTCCTAAATCACAGGAGGAGGACTCGTTTCCCTTGCGGTAACTCGAGTTCTCTTTCCTGGCGACCAAGCCCGTGCTCGTGCAGGGTGTGGCGGCGTTGGCGGGTGATGCTGTTGGCAATATTTGTGGTGATAGGGGTGAAGATGATGGCGGCGGTGTTGGTCGTGGTGGCCATGGTAATGGTGATGTTGACAATGATGATGTTGGTGGTGGTTATAGTCGTGTTGGTGGCAGTGATGGTAGCGGTGTGGATGATGGTGGTGGTGATGGTGGTGGTGGAATAAAGACCAAATCTATAATCAGGACTCAAACTGGTACCAGAAATAAGACAAAAACTCGAGGCCAGCATCAGGCCTAAAGCTGGCCCACAATCATGACTAAACCAATTAACGAACAATGTTCAGCCCTTGTCAATCCACTGCTGGATGAAGCGCCCCCCCCCCCATGTATTGAGTTATGTGACCATACTTCACTTCACTGGTTAGTTCCGGTTGATTAAGAACTCAAACTTGGATCAAATTCAGCACTCAAATCTGCAACAGTAACTCACAACTGAACTCGGTCGGACTGCCCCAAACGTGCGGAACAAACAGGGACATTTCCAAACTATCACGTGTGGGGTTTTTTTTCTTCTGCGCACTCAGTCCCCGCCGATTGGAATCTGGAAGGAAGCAGAGCCACTACAGAGGAGGGGGGGGGGTGGTGCGGGGGGGTCACCGGGTTTAGGAAGAGATGGGGCTCGTGGGGGGCCGGGGTTGGCAGGCACGCAGGGATGAGAACCCCCCCCCTCCCGTCTTCTTACCCCACACAGCCAAGGCCCCGCGTTCTCTGCATGAGACTCAGGATCGCAGAATCCGTAATAAACGGCTTCCTGCTGCAGCGTTATCTGCGGGCGTGCAGGGGACACTGCGTAAACAGAGGCTCTGTCACCACGCGTTTCCACGCGCCACCAGCACAAAATTCCCAACTCCTACCTCTCTCGTCGATTGCGACGTGGCACCCCCAACAGGGTCCGACCGATAACCACCACTCGCCCATTCACCTCTCCCGCCTACCACCCCAACGTACCCACATATACCTACCAGACAAGGGCTAGCTAGCATCGCCCACCCGCTCGCACACTCATGCCAATATTTTGAGTTTGCATGTTCTCCCCGTGGTCGCGTGGATTTTTTTTATTCGGGTTCTCTGGTTTTCCCCTCCACATTTAGAATCAACGTGCGTTTAGAGTAGTTGACTGCTATAAATGTCCATGTTATGATAAGCCACTTCGTTGAGCTATCATTTGTGATAGCCAAATGCTGTTAGGTAGTGTTTTAATGATTACATTTTGAAGGTAAGCAGTTTGCAACTACTGATTGCTTGAGGTTTCAGAATGAACATAAGGAAATCGCAAGCCTCATATTTTTACACAACATTGATGTCTGAGTACACGATAATTATTACCGACAAGTTGTACAAAGTAGTAAGGCTTATTTACACTATGCTGTGAGTGTAGTTGTGTGTTGTGATCTGGACGCATTGACTGCTTCTGCTGCTGCTGTCCTCACATTGACCCCAACTACTGACTCCATAACTTCCTCCTAAGAATAGTTTTTAACTATATATTAAACAACGCATGAAATGAAATCATCATTAAAAGTAACCAGCCAGCGCGTGGCTAAATAATGGTAATAAGATGGCAAAAGGGAAGTGATACCTGTGTTTCATTGATCTGATTTAGAGCAGGGGATGGAAGTCCCATGGACCCCAAAGGGGCGAGGTTCGCCCCAGAAATGGAATTTCAAGTTTCAACTTTCAAGTTTATTTTTTGTTTAACCCCAGGAGGTGAAAACTCAAGAGGACCCAAGATGAGTCTAATTTGCAAGGTCAACCTGGCTCACTAAAAACGACAAGAAGAAAAGCTAATTACCAAAAAATCTGAATAAAAACAACTGCGTGACATATGAGGAATTGAAAACATTGCAAACATATTTCTCCGCGGCACAAATCGACTTGGGCAGATTTTTTTCCCCCTCCAGTTTGAGCACAGGAACAAATGGCACAAAAATGTTTAACATTTCATACGACCCACAGTCGCATGATGCGTACCACTTGGAAACGGCACCGCAAACAATATTTATCCCTCCCACTCCAGCATCTTAGCCGCACTAATCGGCTCCTAGAGGGCAATGTTTTCGACCTGGAAACAACACTGTGTTTGTAACGTCAGTGCGTTAGGTCACCTGTAAAGATGAGCCCTAAATAAGTTTCACGTTATTATGGATAAGGCCAGGTAGTGTGCTAAAGTATGGTCACTCACCAATAGTACATACGAAAGGACTGTATCACCGTAACGCATTCTGGTTCTGGTGATGTTGGCGGATTTGATGGTGATGGTGCTGGTACTGCTTATGTTGGTGTGCCGGTCGTAGACCTGCCACCTCTGAGGTACAAAAAAAACAACAACAACCCAGGATATATCCCAGCAAGAAGAATCTCTCACGATATCGGGAGAGGGGAGAGAGACATGTAAACGCGTCGTCTTGAGTGGTGCATTAGAACTACACAACTCACAGATTTCCCAGGACAGCAGCTGTCTCAAAAAAGAGGACAATCCTAGGAAAACCGAGGAGAGTTGACAATTCTATGACGATGGTGACGACGGTGCTAATGGTTGTGGTGGTCAGATGGTAATGGTAGTGTGGTGGTTAGGTGGTAATGGTAGTGTAGTGGTTAGGTGGTAATGGTAGTGTGTTGGTTAGGTGGTAATGGTAGTGTAGTGGTTAGCGCTGAGATACGAACCCGGTGACCCGAGTTCAAGTCCCGCTCATGGCCACCACCGGTGACGATTATCTGAACCCGTTCTGGCCCTCCCCTAGGTCGACTCAGCCTAAAATGAGTACCTGGTGCGGTGTGTCGTAAATATCGCTGCTCGGGAGACAAAGGCAGTCGGGCGTGGTGCTGGCCACCCCCTCGTGTGCAGTTCCGGCGGCCTTCAAAGGTGCTCGCTAACAGCACTTGCCCCAACAGTCTGTTAAGGCTATCCAGGGGATATTTGTCTTTGGCGCAGAGGGTGGAGAGAGTGGCGCTAATGGCTTCTGTTCTGGCACCATCGCACTGCCGATCACAAAACACCGGAGGAAAAGTCCAGTACCCGACATCTTAGACTGAGAGTAAATAAACAAACAAGCAGCGAGGAAATAAAACAAAAATAAAACAAGGGAAAGCAGGGGGGGGGGGGGCAGGTGGGGGGTGAGATCCTGGCGAAGCAGACAAAACATGAGCCATGAACCAGATCGATTTCACCGAATCGTCTTAATGTTAGCAGGGGGTGGCCAGCGTTACGCAACGCTTCTTGTTATTATTATTGAAAACGTTGGCCTCACTTCTTTCGAATCACCTCATTTTTCGCTGGCACAATCCACCATGGGAATTTCTCTCCACCCCCCCCCCTTTCTCTCTCTGCCCTCGCTCTCCGCGTCTGCCCCCCCCCTGCCCCCCCCCCCCATGCAGTGATGTTTTGTGAGAGAGCTCTGTGGCGGCGAGGCAGAGGGGAGGTCAGACATCCGCCGTGACGGGTGGTTGCGACTCGCGCAGCGACTCTCGTATGTTTTTTTAAATGTCGACGCCACGTAGCAGCGTTTGTTCCGCGCGATGTCCAACGTTTCGATCCACGTGCCGGTGGGAGCTTCTTCAGGAACTGTGATTCAGAAGAAGAAATGCGCAGGAACTGAAGCATGGAACTCGGTTCCCGAAGGGGCTCCCAGCGCCGTCGAGCGAAACGTCGGGCGTCGTGCCGAACGACACGCTGCATGACAGCACAACTGCGCATAACCAACGCGTCACATCTCGACTGAGTAGCGCACAGCGATGGGGATGGGTGGACCGACAGCACGAGGCCTCTCACAATGCCCCTGTCTCTACGCGCGCGCGCGTGTGTGTGTCTGTGTGCATCTTGAAACTGTGTGTGTCTGTGTGCATCTTGAAATTGTGTGTGTGTGTCTGTGTGCATCTTGAAACTGTGTGTGTGTTTGTGTGACCCGAGTTCGATTCCCGTTCACGGCCAGCACCAGTGAGGAATATCTGAACTGGCCATGGCCATCTCCTAGGTCGACTCAGCCTCAAATCAGTACCTAGTGTAGTGTGTAAATAATCAGCACTGGGGGGAGACAGAGGCGTGGTACTGGCCACCCACCCCCTCGCGTGCTGTACCGGTCTTCACATGTGCTCGCTTATAGCAGTTGCTCCAAAAGTCTGTTAAGGCTACACGGGGAATCTCTGTCTTTTGTGTCTGTGTGTACACGTGTGTGTCTGCGTGCGCGTGCATCCGTTTGTGTACACGTGCGAGTGTGTGTCCGTGGCGTCTATCACCCCCTCGCTCGCCATCAGAGCAATGCAATGTACATGACCCCGCTGTCAAAACACCGAAGCGACACTCTAAGGGTACCCGAGTGTTCCCAGTGGAACTGATGGGGAAAGAGGAAGAAATAGCATGTCAAGGTCGACGTGGTTGGGTAGCTTCTGGGGTGAATACCAGGTCAGAAGCACTGAGCCACCAACCACTAAAAACCTGGGTTCAACTCCAGGTGTCAGCCACCTCAATATCTCATGGCATTGTGCCAATCACACCGTTGAAATATAATTGGGCCATTCGCATTTATTGATAAACAGGTGTATATATGTATATATATATACGTGAAGCAATGGTTTACCTATGGACAGACGGCGCCTTGTCGTAGGAATGTGACATTTCCACCATTTGCTCCACCCCTAGGTGCTCAAAACAATTATCTCCACCATCTATTACACCCGCTGACTTGCTCAAGCAAGGGAAAATAGTGAGGTGTTAATGGATGAACTTGTTATCGAATAGACAAGATAGATAGGCATTGGAAAAAAAAACACATTTAATATGGGCCGCAAGATTGGGTAGGATTAGCCTAAAGTTATTCATGGCTTCAAGTCTCGCCATGAACACGTGCAGATTTCCGATTCCCACCACCACCACCGTCATCTGTGAACCAGGTAGTTTGCTTCCGGTTGAATGTGACACTGGTGCCAGAAGAGAATTGACACATCCCGCTCCCAGTGTCTTGTGGTTGTTGTTGGTTGTTTGACTTGCATCCCACTGGGATTTTTGCACACAGCGTTGGTGTACAGTGATTTTTTTCTGCAATGTTTTGCTGTCTTTTCTTGGATTTGCTGTTTGCACTCAGTCACATATTCACTTTAAGATGTTTTTTGTTCATGTTTTTGTTTGTTGCGGTTGCACCCGATTCAAGAGCCGAATGGCTCACAGGGCTATACCTAATAAATGAACTTGAGCTTGAATAAGAACCACGCAGCACAACCAATACATGTGCACGGCTTCCGTGAATGCTTTCAAACAGACGTTTGTCCTCGGCAGTATTGAACGATCACTAATAAAGTGACGCTTTGACCACTTTGCCTGGTTTTCTACAGGGCAAAGACCCTGACAGCAGCACGTCGTCCCCGTTACAGCCACGGCCAGACAAGACGGGCATAGCTAACGCGGCGTGATCGCTATCAACAGGTAGCAGCGCTCGCGTGAGCACAGACCAAGCTAGAGCTTAGGGTAGCCCAAAAAGGCTCAGTGGACGAAACAACACGGGGAACGTGAAATATCAGCTCACATGCAAATCCTAATAACCATGACAAAGCCTATCGACATCAAAGCGCCAACGTAATATCCATCGCCTCGATCTCGTCCGCGTCTCATGAAAGCTTTGAAGTTTGTCTGCGTTCATCCCGTCGGATATGTCACTGTCTCCTTGTCCGCGTCTCTTCCACCACCTCGCGATGATTTCACCAATTGAAGAGGCGGGAGCGGGTTGACAATAAATATTTGCTGCTCTTAGGGCCGCCGATGTCTCAGTGCCACCGCTGCTTTTTAACCGTGAACAATTTTTTTGAGGAGAGCATTAAAAACAACACCAAGAAGATAATTGTTCTTTTTTACCCTTTTATCTGGCAACAAAACTGACACCTTTTTTTTACAAGGAGGCATGTTTGCATAGACTACAATACTTGCAGTCATAATGCAAACAAAAAATATAACTCTGATAATGTATGCACTGTCCTCAAAGTTGATTGGTCCACACCCGAGACAGCTTTGCTTAGAGCCTAGTCTCACATGGTGTTGGACCAGATGACGCCAAAAGGAGCACAAACACCAAGAAGCCCAAAGGCATTAAAATAACAGCGGAATGATTGAAAAACAGGAAACGTGCAGCTGGGAGTGAGAGAGCGGGGTTGTTGAATTGTTGACCGGTGCCTGGAAGTGAGTGTCTCTAACTCACATGTGTGGCGGGGGGGCTGATGGACGGCGATAGAATACAGCCCCCCCCCCATTCGGGGAGGGTGGGCGGATGAGGAGGGGGGGGGTGTTCGCAGGCGTTACAGAAGCAACACCTGCCCGAGGCAGTCTGTATCGACTGTATCATTACATAGACGGCGGTAGACTGACATACAGATCCATAAAACTTGCATAGACACCCCAAAGACTTACATAGACACCGACACACTTACGGAACCACACATAGACTTTCATAGAGACCCATACATTTTACACAGAGACACATAGACTTACAAAGAGACTTGCGTAGAAACCACGGAATGACAGAACTTACAGAGGAAACCCCTCACGTAGTATGTGTTCTCTTATGTATGCACGTGGCGATTGCCTGGTGAGATGTTAACTACCTCGCCTGGTATACAGGAGGTGGTGGGTTCGATCCCAGCACTCACGTCTGTATATTTGGAGTTTGCGTGTCTCTCCCCATGGTCGCGTGGATTTTTCTCCGAGTCATCTGGTTTTCCCCTCCACATTGAGAAACGTACATTCAGAGTATTTGGCTGCTATGAATTTCCACACGGCGATAAGCCACTTCGTTGAGCTATCATTTGTGATGGGCAGGTCGCTTTTGAAAAAGAGCTACGTAGCTCAGTGGGCCTTACCTGGTAAGATAAACATAGTAAAAGTAAACATAGTAAAAGTAAACATACATAGACACGCAGAAACCCTGACACGTTCAGAGACACACGCTTTCATCCAGCTGGGTACCTTTAGGATACGTAAACATTTTTACAATGCTTTAAAGTACTCTATATTTCATCGCAAGTCCACCCATCCCCCCCCCCCCCCAAAAAAAAAAACCACACACACAACACAGACCTGGATGTAATTCGTGGGCTGGAACCAAATCTGTGACCTGTGTGGTAACACCCTGACATGGCAATAACTTCAGTTGTACCCAAACAATCCAAAACGAACTTACGTGCAATCAGCTCGTTTAATAAGTACGCTATCGCGCACTCCACATTTATTGGCCACGGGGCTTCACGCGAAAAGAAAAGAAAAACCACCGAGCGCGGTGCCTTTGGACGGATGGACCGTCACGCGACACGGCCGGACGTGGCATATCCTGCGCACCGCTGCGCTGCGGGCAGGCGATGGGGCCCGCGAATTCGCCTGGCTGCTTAACAGAGGAGCACCGCGCGCCACTTCCTACCAGGCGGACGAGGTCAGGGGTCAGTGTCAAAACCAGAATATGTTTTTTTTGATATCCACTGGAGGAATCCGATTGGCTATGAAGCCCTTCTTTTTTTGGTTTTTACAAATGCCCAGTCGTGTCACAGATGTCCAGTCAGTGGACATCTGTGTCCAGTCAGTGGACATCTGTGACAGTGGTACAAATCGGGTCTCTCTCGCGCGCACACACACACACACACCTACCGGATTATAAGGCGCACCACCAACTTGTGTTTGCAATCACGGGGATGCGGGGGCGGGGTGCGTCTGAAATCCGGAGAATACGGAAATAATAATCTCGCCCTTCTGCTACTCGCGCCATGCTCGCCGCGCGAGGCTGCCACGAAGTCGGGGGCCGTGACTTCAGACGGAGTGAAGTCTGCCAGCAGGCGGCGATGATGCTTTCGTGGTTTTGTATGGCACTGCATGTATGTTGAACTTCTTTGGCGCCGTGCGGAGCAAACCGTGCTAATTGGAGGTGCAGGGTGGAAGGTGAAGAACAGGTCTGTCGGAAAGACAGCGTCTGAATGACAGACCTGTTCTTCACCTGAGGACGGCTGCTTGCGTTGTGGCCGACACGTCGTGAGAATTGTATTTTATTATTTTTTATTTTTATTAAAATTGTATTATTATTTTATTATTTCCCTTCTACGTTACTTTACCGAAAGAACCAAGAAGATGAATCCCTGCAGTCACGAAAGCTTTAAATCGAAATTTAGTAACATTATCAACATTTTTACGATTGAGAACCAATGGGGTGAAGGGCTGCGGTAAAGGTTTTGAAACACTGCTCTAATGTAACCATATAACGTCTCTACGTGTCTCCATGTGTATCTATGGGTTTACTTACTGTATGGTCCAGATTGTTTGGGTCGCATGGCCACAATCGCACGACTGCGGCTCGTCTTGAATGTGGGCTCATTAAGAGAAAGTGCCAGGACTCTTGAGGCCAAGCAGACAAGAGTTTGCGATGAAGCGATGCGCAACAACAACAATATCCGCGCAGGACAAAACAGAAACCTACTTGCTGCACTGCCTTCGCAGACAGGCCAACGAGTCCCGTAGATTGGAGTCTCTCTCTCCACACACACACGCGACGTCTCAATGTGATCCGTCAACCCTAGATGGATTGGCCAGTCATACTCGGGACGAGATCTTGGCTGTGTGTCTTGCATGTGGAAACTCCACTGCTGGATGAAGGCCATGTCGGTCCTGAGCTGGCGTCGGCAGCAAAAAAAAACAAGAAGAGACGTTTTTTTTCTTGGGAATTCCGCACAAAACTCAACGTGTCAAGAGCCGCAGTGCACGTCAATACGTCAGTTGCGGATTAAGCTAGCGCGGGGCCTGTAGCATATGTTATAAAGGGGCCCTAAATAAAAAAAAAACACTTAAATATTAAAACACAAATGTTTAACTTGCATAGTAAAGTAATTGTATTTTTTAATTTGCTATACGGCCAGATAATACGACAAATCGCTCACCTTAAACACCCAGTCGTTCATAAAATGAAAGGCGGTATAGTACTATAGTAATAGAGCAAGTGCAGAATCACTCGAACCGGAATTGATAGCCTTGAAAGCATTTTGGCAATTAAATATTTTATTTCTGTGGTGTACTCAACTCCGCGACTGGGGTACCACTCAATCCGAAATCGGTGCCACTCCGCGATGTCGAACGCGCGCGGTACGCACCGTAGTGGTGCATCGTGTACAGCTCGTCGAGATGAGTCGATTGTCGCATCGTCGACCATCAACAGACTAAAAACGACTGCATCACGGACATGATGCGAGAGCCGGGGGGACTACTGTGGTACCCCGGGGTACCGCCATGAGGTTCAAATGTAGCTACTTTTAATCTTGATTTGAAGCTTTCGTGACTGCAGGAATCCATACTCTTTGTTTTTTTCGATAAAGTCACGTAGGTATAAAAATGAAATAAATCACATGCTTTCACATCTGATGATGGATGCTTGTGTTGCGCCCGAAACGTCGTGATTTATTTTATGCCTACGTGTATGTAGCTACTTTTGCTACGAGGATAATCCGGCACTGCAATGCGTGCGTACACACGTGGGTACAGCACGTGCTGTACACACGTGGGTACAGCACGTGCTGTACACACGTGGGTACAGCACGTGGGCACAGCACGTGCTGTACACACGTGGGTACAGCACGTGGGTACATCACGTGGGTACATCACGTCACAGAGGAGTGCGTAAAGGGCCTCATGTGGCACCGGAGCAGCGGGTTGCCGACCCCCCCCCCCCCCCCCCCCCGGTCGCGAGGGTCGTTTGACCATACTTCACCACGTTGGTCAGTATCGGGGCGGTGAAAGAGGAGGCCTCGAAAGCCATCGACGTTTATCACTCGCAAAACCCACGTTCGGAATGGAGCACGGGTCCGTGGGTTCGTATCGCGGTATGCTAATCACTGCACCACCACTCCACCCCAGTTACTGCTTGTTAAACTCGTTAAACACTAACCGGTGTGTATGTGAGCGTGTGTGTGTGTTAATGGGCACGCTCTGCTTATTTTTTAATCGTTAGCACTAACGCGTTTGTAATTGTAACCTGCAGTATTTATACACGCACCGATCTGGCTAATCAAGCGGTGCAATAATAGTAGTACAATGTTTCTGTTTTAGCGTCGAAATTTGAAACTTAACATTTGGGCTCATCAGCCGATATCGCCCTTAAAACCCGACTCTTAACGTCTCCGAGTCTCATCAGCAGACTTTGTTTTGGGCCTGCTCAACAAATGCCGCTGATTTGGCCCCGGTGTTTATCGGCACGAGAACACCCCACGAACGGAGTCGAACACGTTCAGTGCAGCGCAGACGACATTTGAACCGTGCTCGAGATGATCTGCAATGCGCAGCGATGAGCGACCACCCCTACAAAGACGCCGGTCACCGAGTCGCCGCGCGATTTCAGAAACGTTTCCGCGGGCCGTCTGGAACGCTCTTCCTCCTCCCGACATGATGAAGCCACTGGGAGCTGAGCACTTTTACATCATCTAGATTGACAAGCTCACTTCTTTAGAGTCATGTAGAATGTAAATAATAAAATAATAAAAATAAAACATAATAAAATAATTCTCACGACGTTTCGGCCACAACGTCCTCAGGTGAAGAACAGGTCTGTCGAAAAGACAGAGTCTGAATGGCTCATTTATTATTTTATTATTTTCCTTCTACGTGACTTTACCGAAAGAACCAAGAAGATGAATCCCTGCAGTCACGAAAGCTTTAAATCGAAATTCACTTCTTTAGAACTGCTTTTTGTGTTAAGTTTGTTGTCTCTTACCTCCGCACCGCCGATGAGCACGGTTGGCTATGTAAGGTGCGAACGAAGTTCAACATACATACGCACATACATAACAGATCGCACAGGATGAGAGAGGGGGGGGGGGGCTAGGTGGTGAACAGTCGGTGGAGCAGGCTTAACTATATCCATGCTCCAGCGTTTATGCTTCCCGCGTTCACCACCAACACGCACTTAGCAGCGTCAAGACAAAGGTTCCCCGTATAGCCTCAACAGACTGTTGGGGCAAGTGCTGTTAGCGTGAACCTATGATGGCCGGCACGGCACACGAGGGGGTCGGTGGCCAACACCACGCCCGGCAGCCTTTGTCTCCCCAGCGGCGATCTTTACGACCAGCAGGCACTCATTTGAGGCCGAGTCGACCCAGGGGTGGCCCAGAACCGGTTCAGATAATCGTCACTGGTGTTGGCCGTGAGCGGGACTCGATCTCGGGCCGCCGGGTTCGTAGCGCAGCGCGCTTAACCCGGACACGACGAGGGGGCAGTGGTGGCGGTGGTGGTGGTGGTGAGTCGGTGTGGTCGGAAACCACCACGCGCCCGGCCGCCTTTGTCTACCAATGCTAATTAATTCAGAACTCCAAGGTGCTCAGTGCAGGCCGGGCCGTCCGAGTGGAAGCGGTGGTGTGGCCAGCACCACGCCCGGTCGCCGTTGCCTACCCACTGGCAATGTTTACACACCGCACCAGGTCCTCATTGGAGGCATCGTGAGCGGGAATGGAACTCGGGTTTGCAAGGGTCGGAGCGCAACGCGCTAACCACTGCGCCACCGCTCCCCAAAGTTTGGCCACACAACCCGCCACACACGAGGCAACGCGGCGTGGAGGGAGGGCCTTCATCCAGCAGTGGATTTGGAAGATTCGTGTAGGTTATTTGAACAATTATTGTTATTGATATTGTAAGAATTATTTTACAAAATAATCCACATTTCACTCACGGTATCAGTAATGTCATTTTAATGAAACACAAAGAACAACAAAAACCCCATCTCAAACATTGAGCTCCAACCGAGAGCTCTTGTTAAGGAATATCTAACAGAATAATTAAAACACAGTAAATGATACATTATTATTGTTAACATCATCATTATATTTATCAAATAATACCCCCCCCCCACTTCCCGCGATATTGGATGAAATAAACTTTTGTACAAAAATGCTTAAGAAAAAAATATATCGCTATGTAACACGTTTACAAGAGAAACGTTATTTAACATCGATACTCCTGCAGGCCCGCTCCTTCTCAGTAGTTGTCACTCGTTATAAAATAAACACCATCTCCCCCCCCCCCCCACACGCCCGCCCCCCCCCCCGAGTAAAATATTAATTTTTAAACATCTTGGTGCCATCATTGTCACACCGGGTCACACACACTCACTCACACACTCACTCACACACTCACTCACACACTCACTCACACACTCACACACTCACTCACACACTCACACACTCACTCACACACTCACACACACACTCACTCACACACTCACACACTCAGGTTGAGATTCCAGTTGGCCACCACGAAGTCAGGGCTCGAAGTGGGTTCGCTCGGGTTCTGTGTAGCACGGTGTCTTCACTATTCACAATGCATCATACCCCCCCCCCCCCCACACTCGCGTAGAGTATATAACATACAAAGAAGACAAAGATCCCCCGTATAGCCTGAACAGACTGTTGGGACAAGTGCTGTTAGCGAGAACCTATAAAGGCCAGCACGGCACACGAGGGGGTGGGTGGCCAGCACCACGCCCGGCTGCTTTTGTCTCCCCAGTGGCGATGTTGTACACACCGCGCCAGGTACTCATTTGAGGCTGAGTCGACCTAGGGGAGGCCCATTACCGGTTCAGATAATCGTCACTGGGTGTTGGCCGTGAGCGGGAATCGAACTTCGGGTCGCCAGGTTCGTAGCGCAGCGCGCTAACCGCTACACCACCGCTCCCCATAATCACGCACAGACACACACACACAGTCGCAGTGGATAGACAGTCACTCACGATGACGGCGATGATACACATCAACGTACACACGACAATTATTACCATTGTGTCGCCACCAAGCGAGGTGCACGTGGTGGGCACGTGAAATGTCGCTCAAAGCTCGACACTCAACACAAACCTATGACCCCCCCCTCCCTTATGGGATACATAGTCTGCTTAGGGGCAATTGCTGTTAGCGAGCACCTATTAATACAGTAATGGTTGCACGACACACAAATAGACAACATACCCATTTAGACGTTCGGGCCAAAGTTGGTCCCAAACGTTCCAAGTACGTGCCAGCAACGTTTTTTGGGCCACAACGATGATCCGATGGTCCCAACCAAAAATGACAAACAGCGTTGGTTCAGCATTGGCGCGTTGCCCGGGTTACACAACATCGCATCGATCATCACGACAAAGACACACTTTGAGGTCCGCGTGACGGGTGGATATATCTGCCCGGGAAATCGCTGTCTGGCGGCCTCTCGCGAGCGGCGAGGTGCCCTTTAGACCCAACGAGACACAGGTTCGCTCCTCGGTTCGTTGCCACGTTACATTGAACGAACGAATATAAATATATACATAATATATAATGCGTGTATAACTCGTGTTATGTCTCGAGACATGTGGAAGGGGCGGGGGAGGTGATTGTAACTGAAGGACAAATATTCTTTGGTTCTTTCGGTAAAGTCACGTAGATAGAAAAAACTAAAGTAAAAAAAACCCGACGACGTTTCGATCACAACACAAGCGATCGTCATCAGGAGGGAAAAGGCTCCTGAAGGCAACGCTGTTCTCACGATCCTTCCCCCTTTTTCCTCCTGATGATGATCGCTTGTGTTGTGATCGAAATCGAAACGTCGTTGTTACTTTTTACTTTTGTATTTACTTTTATTTTTTCTATCTACGTGACTTTACCCAAAGAATCAATGACTATGAATTCCCGCATGCCACGAAAGCTTCGAGTCAAAATCGAAGAACACTCATTTATTGTGTTGTATGTTACTGTCGTGTTTTTTTTGGTGGACAAATTTAAAACGATGGACAATTAAATAAATAAATAGAGCCTCCGTTCGGTGAATTTTCCCTTCCCATGCATAACGCTCCACTACCATCACCACCACCACCGCCGCCGTACGATGGCTTGTCGCACAGAGATGATCGTGCTACCGTTGTGCACAGTTTTATATCGGCAGTGGGACATTCCACGACGCTGTGGCAGGCAGAGGCTACGACCATCTCGGGGTATTTAAACATGCCAGTGTAGTGTACTGCTGACAAGTAAACTCGTGATGCACGAATGTACATCAAGTACAGCTCGCTTTGTCAATCCACTGCTCGTGGGGGGTGGGAGGGGTAGAGAAAGCAGAAACGACCTTCTCGAGAGGGTAAATATTTGGCCTACTCTTCCACGCTGCCCAAACGTTTTTGATAGAGGTGGGGGTACCCACGTTTCAAGAAACTAAATGCATTGAAATATTCCTGAAAAGTTTTTCTTTTTTAACCGTGACTCATCGTTGATTGACAGGAGATCCTTCAATCGTACAATGATGACAAGGTGTGGCGATGTCAACTTGACATGCAGAGCATGCTGGAACCATTATTTTCTCACACACACACACATTATCACGATTACTAATAATTAATGTCCCGTTTCACCCACGATTATCTCGAATCCTGCTGCCCTTGAACCATAACCCACACGCTCATCGCACGAATAACATTAAAGGCAGAGCATGTAACAGCGTTAGCGCGCCGGTTTATGATTTTCACGTGTTTTATCGTGGGGGGGCGGGGGGGCGTTGGGTAAGGTGGGGGGAGGGATGATGTTTAAACTTTTGACGAGATTCAACATTAAAACGAAGACATCATTCGGGGTTAAACAATGTACATCGAGAGAGGTTAAACGTGTGCGGGATAACGCAGCGCGATCCGTGTGTAGATACCCCACCGATTTAGAACGAACCGCTCCCTCATTCTCTCCTCCTCCTACGGCCAACTTGCGATGTCGTGCAAGCGACGGCGCCGCGAGACGCGTTGAGACTTTGGAGGGTAGCGTTGTTGTATTTCTCCGACTTCCCTGTACGGTTTGATTTGGGCCTGGCATGTGTGCGTACGCGTGTGTGTGTGTGCGCGTTTGGGGAGCGGTAGTGCAGCAGTTAGCGCGCTGTGCTACGAACCCGGCGACCAGGGTTCGATTCCCGTCCACGGCCAACACCCAGTGACGATTATCTGAACCGGTCCTGGGCTTCCCCTAAGTCGACTCAGCCTCAAATCAGTACCTGGTGCGGTGTGTAAAACATCGCCACTGGGGAGACAAAGGCGGCCGGGCGTGGTGTTGGCCACCCACTGCCTCGTGTGCCGTGCCGGCCTTCATAGGTGTTCGCTAACAGCACTTGCCCCAACAGTCTGTTAAGGCTATACGGGGGATCTTTGTCTTGTGTGCACGTGTGTAATTGCATACGCAGTGTATGTAAATCTCTCTCTCTCTCTCTGGCCAGTATCTTCATTGCGATTTGGATGTAACTTGTCCATGAGAGCGAGGAGGGTGACGCGGATTGTCAGTTTGCGACGGTGCAGTGAATCTGAGTCCTCCCCGTTGCCTCCAAGCCCCAGCCTCTGCCCTCCGCCCTCTGCCCTCTCCACCCCCCCCCCCCCCCCATCAGTGGAAGCTCAGCGAGCTGTAGTAAAGAGCGGTGGCGTCCGCGAAGATGGAGATGAGGTTGGAGTCACCGCCGACGGAGGAGGAGGAGGTTGACGATGACGACGACGAGGACGAGGACGACGAGAGCTGCGACGACGTCGACATCGCGTCCACGCAGTGGCCGAACGAGGCGGCCGGCACGGAGACCGCGGCGCTGTCCAGGTACTGATCGAACTCGTCTCTGTCCACGTCCTCCAGGAGGTCGCTGTGGTTCAGGTGCTCCAGGGAGTCGGGCAGGGTGGTCGGGATGGGCTCCGGCGGTGGAGACAGCTGTCCCATGCTGACGGGCGATCCTGGATAGACGTGATGCTGCTGCTGCTGCTGCTGGTGATGATGAAGGTGCTGCTGCTGCTGCTGGTGATGATGATGGTGCTGCTGCTGGCTTTGCTGCTGCTGATGCTGCTGCTGCTGATGATGATGATGATCAAAGTTGTATTCACTGAAATAAATGTTGGAACTCAGGGGTGAAGGGTGCATTAGTGCATTCAGCCCACCGGCTTGATGATGATGATGATGATGCGGAGGAGGAGGAGGAAGATGATGATGATGAGCAGCAGAGGACGACTGCGCCCCGCAGTCTCCGTAGCCCTGCATCAGAAGAGCTCCGTCGTCTGGGGGGAAGAATGCCGGCTCGTTCTCCACCACGTCCAGGGGTGACATCTCGGGCGTGGGCAAACCGTAGCTCTCGGCCATGGCAAACTGATGCGGGTGATGCTGCTGCTGCTGCTGATGCTGCTGCTGATGATGCGGCTGTTGTTGATGCTCTCTGAAGTGGCTCATCGATGGCAGAGGTGGAGACAGGGCGCCAACGCTTCCGCCTCCTCCTCCCGCTCCGATGAGTCCGACCCTCTTGCCGAGGGCAGGCTCCCCCTGGAGGACTTCTCCGCCCTCGAGGCGCTTGGCCGCCAGCCTCTTGGCCTGCTTCTTGCGCCGGGGACGGTACTTGTAGTTGGGGTGCTCCTGCATGTGCTGGATTCTCAGCCGCTCCGCCTCGTCCACAAACGGGCGCTTCTCATCCGCGCTCAGGGAGCGCCACGACCTTCCTGTACACGCGGGGGCGGGGGGGGAGGAGGGCGAGGAGGTGAGAGGTTAGGAGAGGGATGATGAGAAGGGGACAGGTGAGGGGCAACAGCAATAATAGGAGGAGGAGAGATGAGAGCAGGTAGGTGAGAGGTGAGAGGGGGTGAAGATGGAGGAGGAGTATTTATGTGTGTGTGGGTGATGGACTTCTTTCGCACCGCACGTAAGCCAACCGTGCTAATCGGCGGTGCAGAAGAAGGGAAGAGGTGGAGGAGGAGGGACCACGACTCGCGCAACCATCCGCCAAACCACGACGCACCACAGGCAGACAAGCAGGCTGTGTGCATTCTAGATGTGTGTGTGTGTGTGTTTTGTGTGTTCGTATACGGGCTGCTTGTACGCACACGCGCGTGTGTGTTTATTAATACACGTAGTATCGTCATCGTCAGCATCACCTTTTACGGGCATGTGTCAATCTCCCGGCGGATTAAAAATGCTCTCCACGCCCGCGTCGGTCATGGTGGCTTTCCTGACCATACTTCACCACGCTGACCGGCGCGGGTTGGTTGGTGACATGGAGGGGGAGACTGCTTCAGAAATCACTCCCCACTGATGTTTAGCCCCGATTGGAAATCGAACTCACAATGATCGGGTTCGTGGCGCTGTCTTCTAACCAGATTAATACTAAACACTAATTGACGGGAATTAACGAAACATCCCAAAAAGAGTTTTGGCAAATATGGGTCAATATTCTAATTACAACTAAACATTAACTTGTGATACTTAAATCTGCGGCTTAACTTATCCGATTTTCTTCTTCTGCTGAAATGTGCCGTTACGATTATTTAATAAAAAGTTTGAATATTGTCGCATTATAATTGTTTTCCTATCACGACTTTGTCTTTTACGATCTTTACCTCTTTCTGCATTTCAACGTATCGCTCTCTAACTCGAGTCCCGAGACCCGCCTGTGCTGGCGAGATGAATGCATTTGATACAGAACCTTCCCTTGAAATGAGATACTTTAGGTCTCGACCTGTCGGCACAAGCAAGCTTTTTTTTTTGTAATTAAGCAATTGCATCTTGTAACCAAGATGAGAGCCCATGACTACATATCCTAAGTCTCTTTTCGTAAAATAACAAAACAAACTCTCAAGTTTAAAAACTTTTCTGAACTTGATTGGACCTTCTCTCTCTCTCGCGCTCTCGCGTTTGTAGAAGAAGGCGCGCAACAACAACGCGCGCGCGCTCGCGTCCAATAACAAATATGGCTCCGAAAACATTTATGAACGAAAAACAAACGAAAAAATCTCGTGCGTTTAAGATTAAACTAAATTTATAGGCGAAGTCTCACTGCTGCTCAAAGTAGCCGGCGCTCATCATTTTCACCTTTTTAGCAATTGTGGAAATTCCACATTTTTACGACAGAAACAAGGCGTAAAAAAACAAAACAAACAACCCCACAACCATTAGGGACTTTCCACAAAACGGTACTCGTTTTACAGACCCCCCGCAGCGATGATGGAACGAGTTCAACTTAATTCTCAACTCCAGTCACCCGCGGTGGTTATTTAAGAATAACAAGAACAAGGTAAATGAGCCAGACTTCTGTCCGTCTCTCCGTGTGGAGATGAAACCTTTAAAACTCTTTACTCGATCGACTCATCGGCCTTCTGCCACGGCTAAGTGCTGTTGTGTTATTGGAACTCTAATCACACAACATACAACAACAAAACCCCAACGATATCCCATCTCCTACCGGCGCAACTTCTTGGTGCCGCACAGCTCTCCGCTGTACGTGTCGGCTCCTACCGCGCTTTGTTCGGCTTGATGTCCGACGTTTCGCTCCTTAGGCTACCAAATGTAAGCTCCCAACACGTCGCGCGAAACGTCGGACAACACGCCGAGCAATGCGCGCGCGCGCGCCGCACCGAAGACACATCGGAGAAACATTGCACGCGTGTTCGGATTGCAGCTGAGTGCGAGCGCGTCGGTGACGGCGAGGAGTCGCACGACCCCGCCGTTCTCTCTCCCACCGCCCACCCCCGAATGACTCACCAAGCATCTTGCTCAGCTCGGCGTTGTGAAGGTCCGGGTTCTGCTGAGCGAGTCTCTTCCTCTCGTCTTTAGCCCAGACCATGAAGGCGTTCATGGGTCTGCGTATTCTCGACTCGCTCTTCAGTTTCCCGCACGGCTGTTGCTGCTGCTGCTGCTGGTGCTGCTGCTGATGAATATGATTCTGCTGCTGCTGGTGATGATGCTGATGTTGATGGTGGTGGTGGTCATGCTGATGAGCTACTGGAGCGCTCTGCTCGCCCCACGGGTACACGGCCCCGAGTCTGGGTTGAGGAGGACTGGCGGAATGAGCGCCCTGCATGGTTGCGCCGAATCGAGAGTTGAGCGACACCGACAGTGCGCACATCTTCGCGATGTCGCCTCTCCCCTCGCGTCTCTCCGCGTGTGACGGCGGCCCGACCACGGGCTACGCAGGCGAGCGGCGGCGAGAGTTGTAGGCGAGTGGGTAGCGAAGCGCTTAGGTGTAGCTTAGGCGGGTAGACGGATTGGAAAAAAAGGTTATTGGGCCACGTGCGTCTCAGGTGCGCGCGCGTGCGCAGCGGTCACAGCTCGAGTGACTGATGGCGTTCACGAGGGGGTCTCGGCCGTATTTATGCATCTCCGTGTGTCCACGCGTGTGTGTGTCTGTGTGTGTGTCTGTGTGTGTGTATACAAGTCGGGAAGTTAACTCAACCACCCCCCCCAATGCGGTGGGGTAGGGCTGCGCATGGAAGGAGGGAGGTGGTGGTGATGATGGGGAGGTTGTGTTGGGGTGTGGTTGTGGGTCGAGTCGGCAAGTATGCGTGTTGATTGGTGAGTTCTTACAAGTGCACCTCCCTAGACCCTCCCCCCCTCTCTCTCTCTCTCTCGGACCTCCCTGCACCCCCTCGTCCTCACCCCACCCACACGGACACCCAAATCCATCCACCCCCAGTGCCTCCCACACTCAAACACAAACCATCGCGCGGACTGCGCACTGCACGGAATATCCACCGCGCGCTTCGGGTTTCAAAACAGTTCCACGAACAAAACAAAATCTCAGTTGCCCGTCGAGCACAGAATCAAAACGCCAAGGAGCCAGCAACAAACAGCGCCATCGGGGGTCCTTAGATGAAAGTTTTTAAGGAGTTGGGGGGGGTAGACTCTGGGGAGGGGAGTCCCAAGGTGGCACAAACAATGAGCTGCGCTGCGAACCCTGCTACCCGAGTTCGATTCCCGCTCACGGCCAACAACCAGTGACGATAATCTGGACCGGTGCTGGGGCTCCCCTAGGGTGGACTCAGCCTCAAACGAGTACCTGGTGCGGTTTGTAGTATACATCGCCACCGGGGAGACATGGTGCTGGCCACTTTCAAGAGGTGCTACTCCGCAAATATCACTGGCCCCGACTGCGTGTTAAGGCTTTGCGGGAAGAGGGGAGGGGAGGGGGGACTTTGTGCGATCGAGCGAGCGAGTGAGTTGTCGTTACCTGCAGTGGTGGTGGTTGAACGCGGTGCGGATGAGAGCGAGACGGTCAGTTTGGTGAGCCGAGTCGTGAACACTGGTGGGAGCAGTCGCCGTGGTAGTAGGGGGGGGGGGGGGAATTCCACATTCCTGTGGCGGGGACAAGTTGGAATGTCAACAGTTTGAGTTACTAGCTGCACTCAGAGTGTCAATAAGCGATGGAGGGGGTGGGGGAGGGAGCGGTGGCGCTGTGGTTCGCGCACTGCGCTGTGATCTCGGCGCCCTGAGTTCTATTCCCGACCACGGCTGACATCAGTGGCGAGGAGTGGCATCTGAACCGGGCTTGCCCCCCTCCCCCAATCAAACATCATCAACTAACGAACGTGGTGAAGTATGGTCAAATGACCCCCAACAACCGGCACGGCGTGGGCACACCTTCATCCAGCAGTGGATTGGCAAATGAGTGGAAATGAGCGACATTAATAGGATGATTGTTTTTGTGAGTAATAATACAAACATGTAGTCGTTGACGTTTTGGCTGATCGGTCTCCTTCAGGGCGGTGATGTTTGTTGAATAGATGCGGGATTCACTGTTGAGTCGACAGCGGTGACTTAGTAACTCTCTAGGGGGACGAGGAGTAAGTCGCGGGCAACTTTTGACCACTTTCGTATCTCGTCAAAGAGCAACGCGCACAGAAATACATGCAAAGACAACCGTACCCCGTATAGCCTGAACAGACTGTTGGAGCAAGTGCTGTTAGCGAGCAGCGACCCCAGGAGAGGGCCGGCACGGCACGCGTGCGTCCAGCACCACGCCCGGCCGCCTTTGTCTCCCTAGTGCCGATTTGTACACACCGCACCAGGTACTTATTTGAGGTTGAGTCGACCCAGGGGAGGCTCAGGACCGGTTCCGATAATCGTCACTGGGTATTGGCCGTGAGCGGGAATCGAACTCGCGTCGCCAGGCTCGTAGCGCAGCGCGCTGACCGCTACACCACCGTCCCACGCTACCACCACCACCATCATCATCACGACCACCGTCATCATCACGACGACCACCACCACCATCATCATCGTCATCACGACCACCATCATCATCACGACCACCGTCATCATCACGACGACGACCACCACCATCATCATCGTCATCACGACCACCATCATCATCATCACGACCACCATCATCATCACGACGACGACCACCACCATCATCATCAACATCACCGTCGCCACCCCCCGCGACAGCCCCAGCCATCGCGACCCCTGCCACTAACTTGACTGACGCCTCTAGCCGAGGCTGAGTCGACTTAGGGGGGGGGGGGTTAGGGGGACCAGGACCCGGGGCGGCGCGGTCAACACCGGCACTGATGATGCTTAACACACCGCGGCAGGAACTCATTCGAGGCTGAGTCGACTTAGGTGGAAGCTCAGGACCGTTCCAAGATGCTTCAAAACACACGCGCGCGCGCGCATGTAAGGCTACTGCTGCTGTCGTGGGACAGTTCGCAAGCACGCTGGACTTTGCAATGCAGAGCTCCACTCGGGTTCGATCTCCGAGCGCGGCAGTTGAAACAACGGGACGGGGTTTGTTTTTTCATTGGGCGTGGAGGGGTAAAGTGTGAGTCGCGTCTCACCAGATATTCCCCACAGTTTCAGCATCTCCACAATACTCCCTGCAGCATGCTAGAACTCCCTGAAGTTTAAGTATATCTCCAAGACGACATGCAGCTTTAGGGACTCCCTGCAGAGGAAGTCCCCCCCCCCCCCCGCGATAAGAGTAACTGCAGCATTAGGGACTCCCTGCAGAATCAGCGCCCCCCCCCCCCCCCAAGACTCCCCTATGGGATTTTAGACTCCCCGCAGTTGCAGTGTCTCCCCTGGGCTTTCTGGAGGATTAGGGACTCCTCCAGGGATTAGCGTCTCTGCGGGACTCCCTGTTGTATCGATGTCTCAACCCCCCCCCCACCCCCCACTCCGTGTCTCCCTCCACCGCCGAATGGATGAACCATTGTAGAGGCGCGCGGCTGGGCGAGAGGCGTCAGTCAAGTTAGGGACAGGAGTCGCGATGGCTGCCACTGTCGCGGGGGGTGGCGACGGTGATGTTGGCGATGATGGTGGTGGTCGTCGTCGTGATGATGATGGTGGTCGTGATGATGATGATGTTGGAAGTGGTTAGCGCTACGGTGCGCTACGAACCCGGCGACCCGAGTTCCATTCCCGCTCACGGGCACCAACACCAAGTGACGATTATCTGAACCGGTGCTGGGTCTCCCCTAGGTTGACTCAGCCTCAAATGAGTACCTGGTGTGATGTGTAAAAAAACATCGCTAATGGTGAGACAGAGGCGGTCGGGCGTGGTGCTGGTCACCAAACCCTCGTGTGCCGTGCCGGCCAACATAGGTGCTCGCTCACAGCACTTGCCCCAACCATCGTGATGATGATGACGACAGTGGTGGCGATGATGTCAGCTCTAATCTGACACCGCGGGGAGGCGAGAGACTGCAGAGAGCGAGGCCAGGAGAGGCAGTAAAGGGTGTTTATTAAGACTCAAAACTAAGACAAAGATCTCCCGTGTAGTCTTGAGCTGACTGTTGGGGCAAGTGCTGATAGCAGGTAGCACGTATGAAAGTCGGCACGGCATACGAGGTGGGTGGGTTAACCAAACGTACTCCCGGTCGCCTTTGTCTTCCCAGTACGTACGCATCTTATCTTCTATAGATGTATATATCGCCTTAATCCAAGGCGCTTTACGACAATTATTAAAGTGTGCATAAGATGATAGCGGTTAAAATACACAGTGGAGTTTACACATCGCATCGTTTAAGGTTGAGTTGACCTAGGGGAGACCCAGGACCGGTTCAAATATTGACCACTTATTGGTCGTGAGTTGGAATCGAACTCGGGGTGCCGGGTCCCGCAGGGCAGTGCGGTGACCACGACACACACAACACAGCGAACAAAGACAAAGATCCCCCGTGTAGCCTTAACAGACTGTTGGGGCAAGTGCTGTTAGCGAGCACCTATGAAGGCCGGCACGGCACACGAGGGGGCGGGTATCCAGCAACACGCCGGGCCGCCTTTGTCTCCCCAATGGCAATGTTTACACACCGAACCAGGTTTTAATTTGAGACTGAGTCGACTTAGGGGAGGCCCAGGAGGGTTTCAGATAATCGTCACCGGTGGTGTTGGCCGTGTAGCGGGAATCGAACCCGGGTAGCCGGGTTCGTAGCGCAGCGCACAAACCGCTACACTATGTTTCACCTGAATACGGAAGCTTGTGTTGCCTCCGAAACGTCGTGATTTTATTGTTTTTATTTTTTATTAATTTTAATTTAATTTTTTTTACCTACGTGACTTTACCGAAAGAACTAAGAGTATGCATCCTTGCAGTCACGAAAGCTTCAAATCTAGAATCGCGACACTATGACTCGGTGATTTCGGGGGACCTCTAAATCCCAGCGTATTCATTTGCAGAGACCAGTGGGGCAAAACCAATGAATCAATGCGGCTTTTGGGGTGAGGGAGGCAATGGATTCGGGACGCAGCGGTGGCGATATAGAACTACCTCATACAGGAGGTCGTGGGTTCCATCCCGACCCTGACGCCTGCTGCTGTATATTTGGAGTTTGGGGTGTCTCCGAGTTTTTCTCTCTCTCAGGGTCCCCCCCCCCCCTCGACATTTATAATCGACATCACGCGTTTAGAGTATGTGGCTGCTGCTGCTGTAAATGCCGACACGATGAAGCCACTCACTTCGTTGAGCTGTCATTTGTAGGCAGGTCGCTTCAGAAAACGAGCTATATGGCTCAGTGGGCCTTACCTGGTAAAATATTTTAACAAGTTTGTTTTTTTAGTTTAGATTCAGCGTTCACAACGCCGCCCCCGTCAATACCCCCTCCCCCACCCACGATGATCCAACCAGCAGCAGCAGCAGCACAGCAGCGAATTCTGCGAGTTCCAACTCTCAGAAACCCGCTCCCACACGCCCCCACGCTAAACAATGTCACCAACGTTGAAGCCTTCGTCCAGCAGTGGAAAACAAAGGTGCATGTTTCTTAAATCTCATCCCTCCGCCCCTGACCGCTCAGCAGTAAGAATACTCCGCAGGTGGTTTGAGGGGGGGGGGGTGTAAAGTATGGCTACTCCTTCACGTGTAGAGCCAGCGTGGAAGAGTAGGCCAATTACCACGGTGCACTAGACAGTGTCTCTTATAGAGCTGCCTCTTGTGCAGTCCCTTCCGCCTGCAGTGACGTGAGCGGCGAGCAATTGCAGGCTTGCGCCTTTACCTTCACCCGCTGTTGTTCCCTCGTTCTGATGAGTGGGATTTCTCCAGGACATCTGCGACTACCGGACATTTGTGAAAAAGCGCTTCATAGCTCATCGGAATCCTCCAGTATAAATGAAATATTCTGCTAAATGTTTGATTCCGATTCCTCATCTCACGCGCCTGAATTCTCACGGGGTATTCCCTAAACGCTCAAACGCAGGACCCTCTTGACAAATACTCTTGCGACTCAGTGAGGCGTTCCAAACAAATACATGCCGGTCTAATGATCACTGCCACTGTTACGACGGTAGTGTGCACGCTGCGGTTCGTGCGATGGTTGGCTGCTCCCGAGTGAAGTGAGGCTCCCGCTCACGGCTAGTGTCAAGCCAAGTGATGTTTCCACCCGTCCTGACTTGCGCCCCGTCCACCAACCCGCACTGACCTGTGTGGCGAAGGATGGTCAAATAACTCCCGCGATGGACGCGGAGTGGGGTGAAGCCTTCATCCAGCAGTGGAGAGACAAACAGGCAGCAACACCGAGGCGATGGCTTCTTGTTGTGGTTATTTATGTATTTTAGAGCAGAATTTAGGCCGTGACACACACGCACGTGCCACGTACTGGTCAACGCTGTTGGGAACGCTGACGTCAGGTGGGTTTTCATCACTTCTAGATTTGAAGTTTTCGTGACTGCAAGGATCCATACTCTTTGGTTCTTTCGGTAAAGTCACGTAGGTAAATAAAATAAAATAATAAACATAAAAAAAAACTAAATTAGTTATTTTTATTTTATAATTTTTTATCAATTTTTATTTTGTTATATATATTTTTTTCACCTACGTGACTTAACCGAAAGAACCAAAGCGTATGGGTTTCATCACCCTTCGCGTGCAGCGTGAGACGAGTATCGTCCTCCCATGACCACAACACAATTCCGTTCCGTGCCGCCGAGTCCCAAGGCTCGTTGTGAAGGAGCGTCCTGCTTGCGACGTCTGGCCAATTGCATCAGAACAGCGACGTCCGTTACTAAAATCGGATCAAATCTATCGAGCCGAACTCCATTCTGAGTCTTCGCGCAGAATTTCAAAGATCTCAGTCCACCGGCGAATTGTTTATTGGCCTTTCCAGAGAATGATTACCCAGCAGCAAGAGCGCAGAAGCGTGGTCACCACATCTACGCCTCTAGATAAGGAACGAAACAGGTGGACTTCTGCACAAATCTGGCTGTCGCCTGATGAAGCTGGTTGTAATTACTGGCGAAACGTCGTACTCAGATTGTAAATGTTGTGGCTTGGCTCTCCTACACTATATACTACACTACTATACACTACACTATACACTACACTACACCGGTGTGCTGTACTAGTGACGAATTGGCCACGTTCTGTTTACGTGACACCCCTTACTAGTTTACTGCGTCGGGTGGTGGCGGGTTTTAACGACACATTTATATATTTACGCGATCTAACCCAAAAAACCCCCCTCTGTTATGGACCAGCAGCAATTGTTTAAGCGAACAAACTCTGGATTGGTTTAACCCCTCTGGGTCTCATCAGCAGTCGAGGCCTGCTGGCAAGTGCTGCTGCATCACCAGATGGGTTCGTGTACATTGCATAGTTAGGTTAGCAGGTAGGTAGGGAGACAGGTAGGCGGGTAGTTAGGTGAGTAGGCGGGCAGGGAGGTTGGTATGAATATAGAAGGTAGGCAGGCATGTATAAATATAGGCCACCAGTTTGGCAGGTAAGACAGGCAGGAGGTAGGCACACTGGCAAATAGGCAGTAAGGTAGATGGGGTATAAATGTCAACTGACAGACAATCCGTTGTGTAGGTATGCACAGAGACAGGCTGGTAGGCAAACAGGTAAGGTGGTAGACCTATATTGAGGTGAGCGAAGGAAGAAGGCATCTGGGTAGCCACGCATTCAGACAGGTAGCTCAATAGTTGGCGAACATTTATGAAATAGCCACGCGACAGCCCCGTTGGAGCAGTGAAACCCCTTCTGGAGAGGCGCACACGCACAGACACGACGACGACCCACCGCCCACGTGTGACTCACTCACTCTGCCGTCAGACCCCTGTCGCCTCCGTATTTTGACAACGCTAAGCCGCGGGACACACGCACACGGCGAGCAATAGCGCCCACCACCCCCACCCCACCTCCTCCTAAACGCGTGCGCAGGGACAATTGTATCGGTCTGAAGACCTCTACCACCCCCCTTCCCACGTGACCCCACAACCTTCAGAAACATCCCCCCCCGCCCGCCACTTGCAATACATATACATATACAGACACGCACACACGTGGATTGACTGTTGGGGCACGTGCTGTGTGAGCGAGACGCCGCTTGTGCATGGACAGTCGCCCCGTATAGCCTCAACAGACTGTTGGGGCAAGGGCTGTTAGGGAGCGCCTATGAAGGCCGGCACGGCACACGAGGGGGTGTGTGGCCAACACCACGCCCGGCCGCCTTTGTCTCCCTCGTGGCGATGTTTGCACACCGCACTAGGTACTCATTTGACGCCGAGTCGACACACAACCACACAGGTGCATACTCTCGCACACACACACAGAGGTACAGAACACCGCACGAGTGGAAGAGTAGGCTAACATACACTCCAAGCCCTTGTGGAGCTCCCTCAAGTCGGGAGGTCCTTCCGCCAGCAGTGGCCGCGAGCAAGCAGACGCAGGGCTGCGCCTTTGCCTTCGCAAAACCACACACACGCACGCACGCACACACACACAAACACACACACACGCACGCACACGCACACACACGCACACACACGTGCACACACACGCACACACATACACACACACACACGTGCACACGAGCACACACACACACACGAGCACACACACGCACACACACGAGCACACACACACACACACGAGCACATACACACACGCGCACACACACACGCACACACACGCACACACACACGAGCACACGCGCACACACGCGCACACACACGCACGCGCACACGCGCACACGCACACACGCACACACACACACACGCACACACACACACACGCACACACACACGCACACACACGCACGCACACACGCACGCGCACACACACGCACACACACGAGCACACACACACACGAGCACACACATACGCACACACACGAGCACACACACACGCGCACGCACACACACACACGCACGCACACACACACACGTGCACACACACGCACACACACGCACGTACACACGCACACACATGCGCACACACGCACACACGCGCACACACGTGCACACACACACGCACGCACACACACACACGCGCACACACGTGCACACACGTGCACACACACGCACACACACGAGCACACACACACGCACACACACGCACACACGAGCACACACACGCACACACACATATATACACACGAGCACACACACGCACACGCACGCACACACGCGCACGCGCACACAGGGAAACACATTCTGCCGCTTCCAGGTGGTAGCCCTCAGGCTGAGAAGAAACGGGGAAATCACCACGACACCCCTCCTCCTCCTCCTCGTCCTCCTGCTCACACCCCCCCCACGGGCCACGAGTCGCTGTGGGTCCAGGTCCCAGACCGTCGTGCCACCCACCCCTCAGCTCCCCCCGCTCCCACCACCTCGGGGAGCCTAACGCAGCACACCTGGGGGCAGGGGGGGGCGAGGGGGGCTTGAGCCACGGCTAATTGAGGCACGCGCGGCTCACGAAAGGTCGCAAACGCTGCAGATCGTGCGTCACAACGTTTGTCGGATCAAGCCCCGTCGCTTTTTCAGGTTCTTATTTTTGTATTGTTGTTGTTGTTGTCGTGTGTTTGTCAAACAAATGTTCTTGTTCGTGTCTCCTCCCCTGGTATGTGGTGGGACATTTATTCATTTGAACCCGCTCGTAATGTTTTCTTGTTTTTACGCGGAGAATAATATTTCACGTTGTACCGTCGCCTGTGTCGCGTTGACACGAGACGGTGACAAGTTTCCAATTGGGGCATCTCCGCCGTGAGCTGTGCACACCGGCGAGCGTCACAGGATTGGGTGTCCCCCCCCCCCCAAGAGATGACGCAAGTCACACGACCTTGCGAATCGCCTCTTGGTCAACTTTAATCGCCTTTTCGTCAATCTACATGCCCTTCACCGAGCGTTCGTCGCATGTCAATCAAACCGAAGTGTCATTTTCAGAACTGGAATTTTATCAAATCAAGTTTAATACCGTAGCTTTTTTTTTACGCGTAGCCATTGATGACCGGGTTGAGACATCAACTCGTTACACTTGAGCACCTGGTTTTACCACGAGTGGCCGAAAGCCCGATTTGAATCCTGGACCTCGGCGGTGTCAGCTGTTCCCTTCACGGCAACCGTGACGAGCCCCTTGAGCCATCCTGGAGGAGCCTCAATCCTGAGTCCAACCCTAACCCCAAGCCCCTGTTGCAGCAGCAGCAGTTGCAGCAGCAGCCACGTAAGCGTGGACGCCCTAATCCCCGAGGACCCTAAATTGTCAGAATGTTGTTGTTGTTTTTGCGACCAGAGATTGATGGCTGCCCTGTCAGTTCGGGCCACTTAGAAATCTGCGGAGGCGCACATGCGGCGTGGCCATTGATGTGGGGCACGCACGTTTCCTTTTAGTGGCGTTGAATTAAATGCTTATAAAAGCACAGCAGATACAAGGTTGAGTCATCCTATACCAGTGAACATTACGTGCTACGATATGTGAATCGGAGAGGTGGATACTAAACAAACACCAATCTAAAAGCTGATCAATTCATAAAGAAACACGGTGAGGAACAAACGAAACAGAAACTATAAACAAGTTATAGACATCACGTTGAACTATTAAGACCGGAGATCTTGAGCAAGATATGTCACTGATGATGATCGGTGGTCGAGATAAGCGATGGAGTGCCAGCCAAGGCAGAGGGAACACAGCCCAGGGCACGTCCCCCACGGAGACGGAGTGATTACACCAGCTCGTGCACACACAAGGTGGATTGATGCATCGACAAGAAATGTCGGCGGCTTGGGGAGCTCCACATCCAGCAGTGAACAGGTGACGATGATGACGATGACCTTAAAAGTATTTTAGTGACAGTGAAATCCGGCAACTTTCAGATTCATCAAGAGGCCAGTCTAATCGAGCAACTGAAAAGCAAACAAAAAACAAATCTGCACGCAAGAGTTGACGCGAAACAAGTTGATTTATTGAAAACATTCTCAGAGGTGGCCTTGCTCTGGTCAGTGACACGCACACCCACGGGTGGGACGCCTCTCTCCCCCCCTCACCTTCGCTGCCCATTGCGCACCGAAGACACCGCAGCCGTGGCTGCGCACGTTCCACAAAGCAGTAGGTGACCTCGTCGTGAAAGAAATTTAATAACAATCGACCCCGTAGGTAACCATCGCGAATACGGCTCATTAATGGGATGAGTCAACTGGACGAGGCGAACACCAAACTGGTAGGTCCGTCATCGCGGTATTTTACGAGCCAACTCTCCCCCTACCCGAGGGGGACGGCACAAGTTGTTATTTACATCCGAGTTAGTCCTCAATGGTTGGTATGCGACACGCAAGTAACAAACAAAAAGCTGCTCCGCGATCACGCCAACGACTGCCTGCGTATTTAAAATGTCAGAAATGCACGTCCGTTATTTGCTCAGCTCGAGAGCTTCCCACGATCGACATTCAGTGATGGTCCACCTGGGAGAGGGGGGGGGTCAGATACCAACCTCAACTACCGGTACGCCAATGTGAGATGGCAAAAGTGAGCTGTTTAAGTCAAAATACAAATCCTACCAAAAGCAAATAAATAGTGACAAGCTAACACGACGACGCCGTTACCATGTCATGAGTTGTGCGGTGGGTAGCGGCAGTGTGCTATGGACTTGGTGACCTCATGTTGATTTCCAGCCACGGCTACGAGCAGTGGCGAGTGAAATCTGAACGTTTGCTGGGCCTGCTGCCCCTTCAACCAACTCGATGATCGGCGTGGTGAAGTATACTCAAACAACCGCTACGACCGATACAGTGTGGAGAGGCCTTCATCCTGCAGTGGAGAGACCATGGCTGATGATGATGTTGGTGGTGACTGGTGGTTACTCCCATCATCATGCTGCACCTTCTCTCTGCTGTGGTGTTGTGGTCAAAGGGCTAAAAAAGTGAGATCAGAGGTCACAATTGTCAGCCGAGTCGGCAGCATCAACAGAACGGTCACGGTAACCGCCAGCCCCCCCCCCCCCCCCCCCGAGGGCAGGGTGCATAGCGACTCCACCCGCTGGAGATCCGGTGAACCCTCGCAATTTTGGGGTCGCGTTTCAAATTAAGAACATATTCATATTTATCGTTTTATTCGCATTGTTTCCGTTTTGTCCCCCCCCCCCCGTCTCATTCATACATTTTTGTTTTTTTACGTGAGCAAAATTATCGGAATTAAAGTTTCACAAACCTCTAAATGTGACTGCACGCTAAATGTGTGTTCGCAGCGTGGGCAGAAGAAGCGGGTTTAATCAATGGACCGACGTTTCGTTACATGCCTCGTGAAGGCCATCCCATCCCAAGAGGCAGTAAGGTCTAGGAGCCGTGTTGATTTGGACAATGGTTTGACGTGACCTCTCACAGAACGCCAAACTCTTCACCCTATCAGAGACGAGCGAGACTCCCGTCAATCGTCAATCGCTGTCCCTCGATTTATTTTTATTTTTCTGCTTCTTTTCCTTCTTCTTCTTCTTCCTCGGCTGCTCGACGTCTCCGCTCGGCACGTCATGCTCTGCGCTCTCCTCGTCGTTTTCTACGGGGTTTTCTCTCTCCACCTCCTCCACCTCCTCCCTCCTCCGTCTCTTCTTGTCCTTCTTCCTCTTTTTCTTCTCGCGCACGCTAACCGCGGCATCCTCCCCTAACTCGGGGCCATCGTCCTCGCCCTCGGGCGGCTGCAGGGCCCGCGGATCGCCTTCCTCCCCGCCCGGCTCGTCATCCGCCGTCACCCTCTTCCTCCCGGCCCGGCTCGTCCTGCCCTTCGTCGCTCTGCTGTGCCCGTCCTCCACGGCCGACGCCGAAGCCGCCGCCGCCGCAGCGCCGCGCCGGGCGTCCGCCATCTTCCTGGCGAAGTACTCCTGCACGGAGAGCGCGCTGGTGGTCGTGCGCAGCCCGTCGTCCGCCTCCGGCTCCACGGGCGGTGGCGACGGAGACTCCGAGACGCACTGCTTTTCCTCGCTCTGCGCACATGGCTGAACGCACACACACACACACACACCAGTTGAACACACGCGCAGCACATGGGTGAGAACACACACGAGTGAAGACACACACACACACGTGTGAACACGTGGACATATGCACATTCAAGTGCAAAAAAGCAAAGATCCCCAGTGTAGCCTAAAACGACTATTGGGGCAAGGCTCCGTTCGCGAGCACCAAAGGGCGGCATGGACAAAGCGAGGAGAAACAATTTCACGTACACGCATGCACACACACACTCACACGTGCGAGGTAGCTGCAGCCTGGATTCAAACCTAGGAGCTCAAGTAGTGCCGACTCTGTCACCTGAGCATCCTCGAGTGGAGGAGGAGTTTACATTTTTTTTTAAACGAAATACAGTGTGGAAGTCAGAAAGTTCTCCGCGTGATTTTCACCTTTTCCTCGCATCACGATCAACCCTTACTCGGGCCAATAAAATGTACATCTCGCTCACGTGCATACGGCCACACAGAAAGAACGCTTACAGATGGCCACGGATCGGAACATGGAAACTGCAATCTGGGGAAACCAGGCACAAGTAAAACAATGATTTATTTATTTTACAAACTATTTTTAAATTTTACCAAGTAAGGCCAACTGAGCTAATAACTTTTTATCAGAAGCGACCTGGCCACAAATGATAGCCCAACAAATTGGTTTATCATAACGGGGGAACTTATTGCAGCCAAATACTCTAAACGCACGTTTCTAAATGGGAAGGGAAAAACCGGAGGACCCGGAGAAAAATTCACGCGACCACGGGGAGAGAGACACGCAAACTCCAAATATACAGGCGTCAGGGTCGGGATCGAACCCACAACCTCCTGTATAACAGCCAAGGTAGGTATAACATCTCGCCACCATGGTGCCCACTAGTAAGGAACAAATCACACCCCCCCCCACTCCCAAAGATGCAACGAATCGTCACGAGGAGTCTGAGTCCTTGGTTATCTTTCGTTATTTGATTGCTGCAGGTGGACAATCGATCATGGTGTACATTCATAAAGGTGAGTAGAATACACAATAGTATGAATCTGCAGACTCGACAGGAGTTGTGAATATTATAGAATCCACACGTAGACAATCTATAGTTTCATGAATCTGTAAAATCCAGAGGGGTACATCTAAAGACGCAACAGCGGTGGGAATCTACAGAATCCACAGCGGTGGGAATATATACAATCATGATCAACGTACGACTGCAATCTGCGGAGTCTTCACGCGTTTAATGTTTCCTAGAGACTCAGCACCTCCCACCGTAAATCATCCTCTCTGTCCTCACCCCCACCCGACCCTAATCGCAGACCGTGCTACACAGCGATCGTCTCGGTTAAAGGTTAAACCCCTTCGCTCGAGACTTCGGTGCCAAGGATGAACCTTTACTGCTTCCCGTGATGTCAGCCAGCGCCCTCAACGGCAAACAACCGTCGCGATCTCTCCGCCGCCGTTTTTGGGCTGCACCGCGCGTTGTTGGGCGCGGCGCGAAACGTTTCGCGCCGCGGGATTCTCTCGAGATGGGAAACGTCGGACAGCATGCCGTACGACGAGCGGCACGACCTGAAAGCGCATCGGAGGAGAGTTTCATGGCATGACCGCGAAAATACGTACACAGCGGGAATGTTTTATCATACATGGGCATCGTCATAATCATCATCATTTGACCATTGATTTATTGAAAGATGTTTATGTTCGTCACGATGCTCCCACTATTTATCCGTCGCGCCACTTTCGCGCCGTGGACCAAACGGATCGCAGGGAGTCATCTCCGTGCGTACGATGGTGGCGATGGTGCCGCAAAAGCGAGGCCCTTCAAACTCCATGCCTAACAGTCTTCCGCGCGACAGTTCAATGGCAGCTGATTGTCAGAGAGCCCCAAGGCGAGGAGGAGGGGGGGGGAGATGGGGGTAGGGAGATGGGGGTGGGGAGATGGGGGTGGGGAGATGGGGGTGGGGAGATGGGGGTGGGGAGATCGCGGTGGGGAGATTGGGGTGGGGAGTCGGGAGGGCAGCACCTGACAGAGCTAATTGCGGGCGGCGGGAGGCGAGGCACGCGTCCAGGTGCCCTTCTCGTAGCCCGCGGGGTTGCGCTGGACCCTGGCTCGCGCGGGGACCCCTGCCAGGCCCCGCTAACCCCCACTGACCCACATCACTGCTCACCTGCCGCTGCGTGCCTGCCTGCCTGGTGCGTTTACATGTTAAATAAATAAAAAAACACAGTTGCAGAGGTTGTTTACTGCTCAAAGCGAGTAAACAAATATCATTAGGGCCGTTTCACTGCAGCCTACAGGGTTGGCTTGGCCCTGCGGAGGTGTCTTAAGATTTCTCCCTGATAACGCCACTTCGGAGCGAGAGAGGAATATAGAGTTACGAGCTCGAAGCGTGACAACATTCCGCAATCAACGCTTATCAGGCGCCTGGCTTGGCACCCTTGACAGACCGCTCTTGTAAGTATCCTTTATTTGATGAAATACCGGCCCATTGAAACACAAGACGCAATAGCCTCTTTTGCAAGCGGCGACCTGAAAACGACTAAAACCGTCGAGGTTTGTGCCAGGGCCCACATGCGGGTGACAATCGTGAAGTTTGTGGCAGCAGCGGTCGTTACAGGAGAGGTTGTGAGTGGGGATGATTGGCTGTTGGCCTGCGCCCAAGGAGAAGAAATGACAGTTGACAGGCGGCTTTAATAGGCTGGCCGATAACCAGCCCAGCAGGGAGCAAAGTTTAGGATCTAACGCTGGTACACCGTAGCTGCTGATCTCACACACACACCCACAGTGTGTCCAGACAACGTGGCTGACCAAATGAAGATCCCAACAAAACGCTACACACAGCTCTGATCGTGCAGCTACGTTCCACGAGGCTGTATGTCCCAGAGGAACGAGTTTGAATCCTAAACGATGGAACGTCGAGCTCAAGAGCGCCACCGTAGCACGCTCGAGAAATGTCACCGTGGCAGTAACCGCTGCACATTTATAAGGTGCAGCATGGCATGCGCGGTACACGTTGGCAGCCTGCACTATCGTTACGTTAGCACGTAATATGACGCACTGTGGGAGCCGGAACAACAACTACATCAGGGTGCATTAGGGGAGCGCAGGCACTGCAAATAGGTTACCACATATGGTGCATTGTGGGAGTTGGCCATGAAAGGCAAACGGTGTTGTGGTGCATGAGAGTTGGCGTTCGGCGCGAGCGGAGATTAGACGGGGTTTTTGAGGTGAATCGGCAGTTTTATCTTCACAGGAGGAGATATTTAAACCGCGACTCTTCCGTGGATCAATGTCGCGTTGGCAACGGGTGAAACATTTCAGATATTCTTGTGGTTTTATTTGGTTAGCCCCCCCCTCCTCCCCCACTTCGGCCTTTAAACTTGGCCCTGTTTGGCATTCGCTAAGAGAAGCAGGTGCAGCGGTGACCGGATCGCGGCACGAAACACGCGGAACGGAGGGCGTTGCGGCGTTTTAAGCAAATTCTTGCTTAAAACAAAACATAATCCTCGCTGGGGCTCTGTGCAGAGGCGAGGTTTTCGAGCGAGTGAGCGATGGAGCGAGCGATCCAGCAGCTGGGTTCCGATCGCACGTGCCCCCTCGTTGGTGCCGGTGGGCCAACGGGGACACCGCTCAGCAGCGTCGCGCAAACCAGCGCCACCGCGGCGCGCGTAGCAGCCACGTGGTCTTTGCATGCCACCGCACTTTGGCCTACGCGATCCCCCCCCCCCTCCCAACTCAACTGGAACCGTGTCGGCAAATCCCTCGCTACCGTGCGGGGGCAGAGGAGTCAAGTGCACGGAGCGACGGGAGGAGGGGGGGTGAGGCGGCGGGGGGGGGGGGAAATGGAAGCTATCTCCGAATGCCAAGCGTAGAAGTGGAGCAGTCCCCCCTCCTGCCACTTCGGGAACGGCAAATTACACGCTTACACGCGCTCGCTGAGTGACGGCTCTTAAGCCGATCCACGCAACCTTTCTGCCACGAATGCAACACGGGGTTGCACCGCTCCCCGCCTCGATCCCAACACCCCCCCCACCCCCCCACTTACCCAGCCCCCACCCCCCCCCTGCAATGAGCAGCGTCTGTGATGCAAGCGCCGTACGCGTGTCTCGTGGCAGCTGCGGAAGATTAATTCAGAAAAGACTGCGTCGTGTGGGCACGCACACACGCACGCTCCACGCCCACCGGTCGACAATGTCACAAAGACCGCAGGCTTTAACACAATTACAGTGGTGAGTGTGTAATTTTCAAAATGGGTACGGTTCGAGGAGGAACAGAGGTAGGGGAAGGGGGTTGTGAGTAAACGAGCTAATCGGGGGTTGGAAAAAAAAGCGTTCGGTAATAAGCGAGGTTCATTATCTCATTACAAGGATTTTGAGATTCTATTGTGGTTGGACTGAAGTCAAAGGTCAAAGTGTTTCACCACGAGTCAAGGCGGTGCAGAACTAAATTTGAACGAGAATATATTTTGTTTCTGTGCGGTGGCCGGTGACCGGAACAAGTCCATCGACTCGCTGCAGCACTTGAGAGCCGAGCTTCGTCACGGACCGCTGACACGGGGATGGGAACCGTGCCCCGCCGTGGCGCTGGCTCGGCACTCCGACCTCCGAGCCACGCGGCCACACTCTGTGCGCGGTGCTCATTCCACCTGCGCCTCGAGGGGGAGGATGTAAGATAACGATGATGTTGATAACGACGGCAATGAGGATGACAATGTATCATGACGATGAATGATGATGACGCCGATGGTTACAATGGTGAGGGCAGTGATTGTGACCACGACGAAGATAATCGTGACGGCGATTATAATTGCGCTGATGATGCCGACAACGATCGCCACATCCAACGATCGCCATAGTATTCATTCTGATGAATGCATTCGACACCAGCGATGGCCAAGATTGAGAGCCGGTGGGGGCGGCGCTCTTGCTACGAGCGGGCCCAGCGCTCCACCGAATGGGGCACCAACACACAGGTCGCGAAGTCAGGCAAGAGAAAAATAAAGGGCACCATCAATAAAGGTGTTGCGACACGATCTGCGGCGCTGCGCGCCCGACGCCGGTATTGCGTGGGCGTGCGAGCCGCATATCTGGCGTGGTTGGCGTGCCTCTGGAGAAACTGCACAAGCTTTTTATAACCGTGGTGTTTTGTAGTTGAAATGGGACATTCTGCAATGATCGGCGGATGCAGTCGCTGAGATTCGATCTCCATGGAAAAAAAAAATACGATGAACAAAAATGGACAAAAAAAGGAGGGGGGGGGGGGGAGTATTTGTTTTAGATATCAAAGGATGGTCTCTAAAGGGAGATGTAAATTAGACGCCACAGTGTTTCGCTCACACCTGCAGCCACGTGACGGACTGTCACCGAGCGGGGCGGGGTGGGACCTCCATTCCATTTCAAAACCGATTCTGTGTGTCTCGTTTTTTGCTTCTTGTTTTACTCCATGTTGTGCACTTGGTGGAAACAGCCCTTTGTGAATCCACTGCTGGATGAACGTCTGCCCCACGACTGATCGATGTTGCTAGGTTGCTTGACCGTACCTCACCGCATGCCCGTCAGCGTGGGTTGGCGAAGCGGGTGGCCAGGACCAGTTCAGATCAAAACAGCTGGTGCGCAGGAGAAGGATGCATCGTTGCACCATTGCATCATCGTCACGAGAAAGGCGGTCGCCACGTTGAAGGCATTCGTCATGATTTCTCACTTCACGGAGTGGGCCGCGTGAAGGCTGCCATCGTGAGGCAGTGAGAGACAATGTGCTGGGAGGCCTTCATCCAGCGGTGACTAGATCGTGGCTGATGATGAATACTGTGCATGATCCAGCAGTAAGAAGGTGGCTGTGGTCGAAGCCGACAGATAATCGGGCAATGAGGGGTACGGCTGCTCGTACAGTATACGTCTTTTATTTTCCGCATTTAGAGTAAATCTGAATTTCGCACAGTTGGAAAATCATCATCACTGTCCTCATCATTTTCATCATCATCATGGTGATCATCGTCGCCATCACTCTACGTTCTGTATCATGTTCACCACCGTGCGATGCAGCACCATGTGATGCCGGTACAGTCAACGTCGGCTGTCGTGAAAAAGAAAAGACGGAGAGCGAGAGGACACTCCCCAACATGTGTGGGATGTTCACCACTTCCTTCCAATAGGATAGGAAGCCACTGGAGCTTTGCACTTTAAATCGAGATTGAGAACTCATTTCTTTGCAACTTATTTTTGCGTCTCGTTTGTCGTCCTTCCACCGGCACCTCCGGTGAACACGGTTGGCTATGTACGGTGCGAAAGAAGTTCAACATGCACACGTACACTTGACAGGCGAGAGTCAGGTGCGACCGAGCACTGCCACAGTAACGTGGAATTTCCACCACTGCCTTAGGGAAGCCGATAGAACTGAGCACTATCAAAGTGCTCGCCGGGCAATGCAGACGACGCTGTAGAACGTCGTTTGGCGATTTTTTTTTTTATATCAAATAGTCCTCACTTGAAGGGGGCGGATTGAGTTTTTATTTAATGCACGCCACGTCTCCGCTGGAATGCCGACACCTGCTGCGGTAACTCGACACGCGCACGCCGGCCCAACGCTTCTGTACGACACTCGATCGGCGTTCACGATATCGACGGTTTGCAGCTTCCTTTTTTTTTGCACTTTAACAGCCCTCTCCGTTTACCTGTGCGTGTGTACGCGTCTTGAGGTGCGCGGGACAGAAGGTCAAAAAGTTTCGGGGAGGCTCCCGTTTGACAGCTATCAAAGCATCGGTCTTTCTTATCGTGTACAGGTGGCCGATCTTGATATCCGTCAGGGTGGCACTGCAGAGAGGGCGGCTCGCAATTGGGAGGTTGCGAGTTCACATCCCGGTTTGGGGGAGGGCCGGAGGGTTGACTCAGCCTATCATACCTCTCGGGCGGATAAAGTAAAAAGTGGTTGCCCTATGGACAGACTCGCCCCCCTTCAACGTAGGAATGTGGAATTTCCGCCACAGAGTCAGGGCTGTAAATGAGAAACGAGCAGCGAATCAATGCTCAATTGAGTAAGAAATCACTCCGATGTTCTTTGCTTGAGGGTGCTGCTGGTGGCAGAGTGCTCATCTCTCCGGCAGTGTTAACTCATCGAGCAGTCGGACACTACGGACTGGGGATTTTGATTGAACCCGTCTGTGCGCAGCTGCAGCTCATCACTGTAAACTCCCCTCGTGCGAGTGGTGGGTTATCCCTGGGTTCTCCAATAAAGTAACAATGGCCAAAACATCCCAACGCAGAAACCCTCCTGTAAAGCGTGTCTTGAGGCTCGGTGCAGTTCTGCCTTCGTAAAAGCGGTTTTCGAGCACGTGCACAGGACTAGGGCCTTAAGGCTTGATAAGGCTTTTTTTCGGGGTAAATAAATGGCGTCATAAAAGTATTATTTTTCTTATATTTGAACGTGAAACGACACTTACTTTTGACCTTCTCAAGTAGGAAAGTGTAAGCAAGTGTTTCAATTTTTTTTTTTACCCGCAAGGGACCTTGCTTGGGATGTTTGGCCAATTCCCTTTTGAAGTGCGTTTCGTTTCATGTGGGAGGAAATCGGAGTGCCTGAAACCACCCCCCACCCCTCGCACCTCTTGCATGACAGGAGGCTTCACGTTAAGACAGCGGCGAGGTGGGAAACCAGTAGGGCTGGTGACTCACGAGCCTCAGATCCAACTGCCCTTGTCTACCCTGCCCCGTCGCGCTACCAACCAGCCCGCATATTTATTGAAATTACCTTTAACCGCAGGGGGGCAGAGCGGTGGGTGCAGTGGTTTGTGCTCCACACAGTGTTTAGAGATGCTGAACTTTTTTCGCACCGTACGTAACCGACCGTGCTAATCGGAGGCGAGATCATGAATCCAGCCGCAGCTTGAGTTAGATTCCCGGCCAAGGGTTACCATCAGTGGCGAGCGATATTTAGAACCAGTCCTGGGTCAACGTCCTGGGTCAACGCCCGCCCGCCCGCTCGCCTTCACCGACCCGCAAAGACTGTAGTGAAGTATGGTCAAACAACCCCCCATGACTGACATGGCATGGGAAGGCCCTCAATCAGGTAGTGAATTGGCAAAAGGCTGTAAATTATAATTTGTTATTGTTGTTGTTGCTATTGAACCCCAGGTCTCCGTCGAAAGAGAGACGTCTGGGGGGACTTACGGTGGAAAATCACAGCTCTCAAATAAACATTCCACACGCTTGCGACCTTCGTCACATTACAAAGCGGGCACAGGCTCGTCCGCCAGCGCTACGCCGCGACCCGCGCGCGTCCGCCTAAACCATTTAATGTTACGCGGTAAGGCCCACTGAGCTATACAGCTCTTTTTCAGAAGCGAATTGATCACAAATCACAGCCAAATACTCCAAATGAACTTTTCTAAATGTGGAGGGAAAAACCGGAGGACCCGGAGAAAAATCCACACGACCACGGGGAGAACACGCAAACTCCAAATATACATTCGTCAGGGTCGGGATCGAACCCACGCCCTCCTGTATACGAGGCGAGGGAGTTAACAATGCGGCGGCGGTAGCAATGACGATGCGGCGATTAGCGACGGCCAGCGTGCTCCTTTCCGTGTCGCCGCGCAAAACGCCGAGCGCTAATCCTCGATGACCACGAAAAGGGCAACGGTGACTCCCAAAGAAGCCACGGCACGGCGGCGATGGAGTCATGTGTGCGTGCGAGCGTGCGAGAGGTGGTGAGTAAGAGAGAGATAGCGTGAGAGACAGCGAATGAGCGACAGCAAGAGAGAGCGAGAGAGAGCAGATGAGAGACGTGTGAGAGGGACAGGGAGAGCGCGAGGAAGAGTTTTTTTGACGCGAGTGAGCCAGGCGAGGAGGTGCACGCGTGCGATTCCGTGGTATTGGAGGCAGGGTTTGTGGATTACGCAGAGATCACTGCCCGGTCTGAAACTCCCACCCTTCAGCTCTGTGAGGCGGCAAATAAACTGCAGCAGAGCAAATAGGTTCCTGGTCTGTCCGTGCAGATGTTTGATTGCTCGTCACGGAATTGGCCAAATAATCCGTGCGCAGGACCCTTCCAGAAGAGAATCTTGCGACTCAGGAGGCTTTCCTCGATAAACAAAAAGGGGGCTTCCGGCACGTATTCAGGTTGTGACTTCTGCTGTTAGGCACGATGTCCGACGTTTCGCCCCCACGTGATCGGACCGCCACACATGCGCAACGGTGAATAAAGAGGTAACTTTATTTCTTTGCTGCGAGCGGAGGTGGCGGTACGTGGGGGGGGGGGGGGCGGGGGGGGTGCGGGATTCCGTGCACCGGAATTAGCGAGGTGGCTTCTTCATCTCACGGCAGCGGTAACGAAACATCGTTCCTCCCACCTCTCCCTCCACCTGTACCCCCCCCTACCACCCCCCCTCCCCTACCACCCCCCCTGCCCTACCTCTCCACCCGCACACTGCTTCTACCCCCCCCCCACCCCCTAACAAAATGCATGAGTTGAAATCCCCTGTAAAGTGGCCCGAGGGCATTTGCAGAGGGGCTTAACCGGGAGACGTGACTGGATTTAGGCTACAAGACTTTAAGGCAAGAGCAGAACCTGAAGCCTAAACCCAAAAGCTTAACTACCGCCCTCTCACCTCTCCCCTCCCCCCTCCGCTCACACAAAAAAATAAAATAAACAAACTCTTCAACAAAACTACGATAAGAAGAAATAATAAAAATAGTCCGGCTAATTCGCCCGATTTCAAACATCTTTGCAATTACATACGACCCCCCCCCGCCCCCCCCCCCCGGTTCCCTTAACGATGTGCGACGAAAATTGTCAAATAAGTGGGGAACGCGAGAGTAGCTTTCTTGAGAAAGAGCCGTCAAAGCGATGATGTACAACGCAAGGCAAATTTCAGCATGGAACAAAGTGAGCATGTCAAGTTTCCGACGCAATAATAACCTCACAGATAGAGAGTGGCCGTTGGAGCACGGCCAACATCAGTGGCGAGTGAAATCTGAAGCAGCAGCGTGGCCCCCCCCCCCACCTTCACTAACCAGGAGGGTGAATTATGGTCACACCAAACTGTTACTACATTGGGTCAACTTTACGGAAGTTATAGTGCTGCCCTGACCTCCCCCGCCCCCGAACGCCCCCCGCTCCCCCAACCCTCGTTACGGATAGGCGGCTGGAAAGAGCTAACGCATAAATGCTTTCAACCTTCGTTGGGAAGCGTCAAACCGAATCGATTCTTGAGCTCGAAGCCTCGCGGCATGCTCGTTCAACGCACACATTTAATCAAGAACATTCGGAGAGCGTTGGCGCAGGTGAACACGCGCTGCCTGCAGGGGTGCAGACTCGGGCAGACTCAAGAGTGCCCTCCTCGGCAGGTGCGACTGCGTCAGTGTGCCCACTCGCCACGCACACACACACACAGAGGCCGCCGCTCAGATCTAGAGATGTGGCGATAAGAATGCGCTATGAGTGAGCAACTATAAAGGCCGGCACGGCACACGAGGGGGTGGGTGGCCAGCAACACGCCTTTGTCTCCCCAGTGGCGATGTTTACCCACTGCACCAGGTACTCATTTGAGGCTGAGTTGACCCCGGGCAAGGGTCGACAGCCACAATAACACGAAGAGACAATTTTTTGGAATTCAGTAAAAAACGCGATATTTCAAGAGCTGCCAATGCACGTGAATAACGTCACGAACTAGTCCTTAAAGAGCCGCATGCCGCTCCAGAGCCGCAGGATGGCGGCCCCCTGACCTCGGGGAAGTCCAGTACCGGTTGAAATCTTCACCACTGTTATTGGTGGCGAGCGAGAATCGCATTCGGATCGCCGGGGTCGTAGCGCGACGCGCTCGCTGCTACACAATCACCCTCGCACATCGTGCACGCACACACGCACGCCTGAAACAAATACGCGCACGCTCACACAGGCCAAAGATATAGGTCGCTACAAACTTCTTGTTGCCTATTTCTCTGTTTCTTTGCCTAATCTTCAACATCGATCATCAATTCTGAAAGACAGGGACCGGTAATCGATTCTCGTGAAATGCAAAAGGACAAACAGCACGGTGGCAGGCCTACAGGTAAATAACATTTGGGTAAATTATAATTACATATGTTTCTGAGGCGCAAGTGTTACCACTGCAACAACCTTAAAATAAAATTAAGGTGCAGCGCTGCAATTTCTCACTCATGCCACTGCTGGCGAAAGGGCCTAAACTCGAGGGAGCTCTATTGGTTTATTCTTGCACACTGACCAGATGTGTTGGACAGAGGCGAGCGTACCCACACTTTACCCCACCACACGTGACCGGCCGATTGACGCACTGCGGTGAACATATTTACACTACTGGGTGGACAGAGGCGGTGGTGGCGAGGGGGATCTGAGGTGAATTTCAGGAACTTTACCTCATAGTTTAAAATGCAGCGACCGGAGATGCAGTCTAAACTAAACTAAAAACTATTTTTATGTTATCAGGTAAGGCCCACTGAGCTATGTAGCTCTTTTTCAGAAGCGACAGCTCAACCAAGTGGCTGACCCTGCAGCAGCCGAATACTCTAAACGCATGTTGATTCTAAATGTGGCGGGAAAAACCAGAGAAAAATCCACGCAACCACGGGGAGAACATGCAAACTCCAAAATACACAGCAGGGTCGGGATTGAACCCACGATCTCCTCCATACCAGGCGAGGTAGGTAACAACTCACCACCATGCCCCCCCCCCCCAAACGGCGACTTCTCGGTGGCAAGCGCAGAGTGCCAACCGTAACGCCGTGGCAGTTTCCCGTTTCTCCGCAAAATAAATGTACATTTATCGCTAAACATCTCTTTCCATGCGGCTAAACCAGGATTTAAACGGTTTTGCGCACGCGGTAATCGTAAACACAAAACAACAATTTTTGACAACCGTAGCATCTACCACTTGAAAATAAAAATCTATTTTAATAACAACTCCCAATACGGAATCCGAGCTCTGGGTCAGGAGGCCTCCTCGTGCATCAAGGGTGCGCTGTTTGAAATGGAGACCTCTTATCCACCTGTACAAATACGCAAATTTCAACCTCCCATCACCCCATCACCTGTCCCCCCCTCCCATCACCTGTCCCACCCTCACCTCACCTCCAGCGCAGGCTTTTACGCATGTCAGGTGCAGCGTGATTGTCATCCGGAGCTGCGGTCTGCCTCCGGGCTATACACTCGGCGGAGAAAACAGCGGAGTGGTGGCGCAGTGGTTAGCGCTGTGTTTCGAATGAGGTGACCTCACAGTTTGATTCCCGGCCAGGGTTAACATTGGCGGTGAGCGATACGGTGAGCTAAACCGGTCCTGGGAGCCCCCCCCCCGACCCCCCACCCCACTTCACCAACTGGCTCAGAGACACAGTGTGTTGAAGTATGGACAAACAACCCTCCTGATTGACACAGTCGATGTATGAACTTCTTTTGCACTGCACGTAGCCAACCGTGCTAAGCGGAGGTGCGGGGAATGCATTCAGCCAGCAGTGGACTTACAAAGGGCCGATGATGAATCAATTCTGAAATGCGCAATTATTGTTAACGTAACAATTCAATTTTTTTTTATTGAGGAGTGAATGCATCATTGCGCAGCGAGTGTGCGTGCATCTCCACAATCGACAGAGCACTCAACTTTGCCAAAAAGCCTCAAACCAGCAGTGGAAATTTCACATCCCTGTCCTAGTCTCTCTATAGAACAACCCCCGCTATCCACTTGGCAGGACGCGGTACTCATTCACGCAGCATCCAGAGGATCCGAACTGACGACCTTACTATTGTCGGGTGAGTGACCCCCAGAGTGGAGGCAGGGACACATTAGTTAATGTTTGGTGGGCACAGTCAGCGGTGGGATGAAAGGAGAAAGGCAATAAAATCAGTGGTTATTTATTTTAAAAAAACCCAACCCAGGTCCACCCCCACGCCTGCTTAGCATATTTAGGAGCCAATTAACAATTCAACCCTGTCTCTCTTGTATTGTGTGTAAGCATGTCGTCCTCAAGTGATGTGAATGTTCTGCGAGCAATCGCTGCTCGTTGACACGCACGACTCTCTGCGATCGTCGTCACAATAAAGATCAACGTTAATCGACGCGTCGCCGCACAACTCAAGTTCGGGCCGACCACATCAATTACTGCCGCGTCGGTTTTTTTTTGGGGCGGGCACGCCGTGTTTGCGGGTCGTGCCCGCGTTGTCCTACGGCGGTTTTGCTCCACGTGCTTGGAGGCTTCTTCAGCAACTGACTCGCTTCTTCAGTGGCTGAAGAAGCTTCCAACACGTGCCGACGGCAACGCCGGACCAACATGCCCAACCGAAGCGCACGGCCCGACCCGAAAGCACATCGGAGAGCTGTAGTACACTTGCGCTACGATGGCACCTGTGAGCACACGCTAGTTCGGCGGCTGGGAATGGCACCTGTGAGCACACGCTAGTTCGGCGGCTGGGAATGTGAACGCTCACGATGGCCGTGAAGACGACGATCAACTGTCGTCAACAGGCAACTAGTTTCAAAAGTCCCGTCGCCAAAGACTGACTGGCCAATCAGGTGTGCTCTCTCGCGTTAAGGAAAAGGGTAAACACTGGGGGGGGGGGGGGAAGAGTGATCTCACCCGTGTTTGGACAGTTCTGATGATAATCTAAGATGGATAAAAGCTTGCTGCCTGAGTGTGTGTGTGTATCAAAAGTCTGTTAAGGCGACACGGGAGATCTTTGTCTTGTATGCTTAGTGAACGGTGGCGCAGCTGTTAAAGTGTACTGCGCTACAAACCGGGCCGTCCGAGTTCGATTCCCGCTTACAACCAACATCACTGACGAAGTATCTTAACCTGGCACTGGGCCGCCCCTAGGTCGACTAAGCCTCAAATGAGTACCTGGTACGGGGATGTAAACATCGGCGCTTGGGAGATAAATACAGCCGGGCGTGGTGTTGGCCACGCCACCCTCCTCTATGCGAGCCCAACCAGAAGGTCGTCGCAATTTCGAGTTGTGTGAAAGCCTGGCGCAAGCCACTCTCCTGCTCCACAACAGCATTAACCAACGCTAGGAAGAAGCCTGGGGGGGCTCTGAACCCGAGCACGCTCGTGGGCGAGTCGCACGTTACCACCCGTGGGCCGTGGCGGAGTCGGCGGCAGCGGAGGTGGTGGGAGCTGTCACAGTGAGCGCTGTGCCGAGCCGTGCCGAGCCGTGCCGCAGCCACGACGCTGCCGACACGCGCACGCGCGCAACGTGACGCTGCACACACACGTGTGCATGCGCACGACAGGACGCGCCGTCGTGCGCAAATGCATGACGTGACGCGCCGAGGTGTGCGTGTGCACGACGTACGGGCCGACGTGCGCGTGCGCTTGGTTTTGTGTTTGATGTCACGCGTGTACGGAGCGGTGGGCAGAGTAATAATAATCATCGTAACAATTTACTTATTTCTCCAGGAAAGCCACGCCGAGTCCTCGGGCGCTTTTTCAGGAGAGTCGTGCTACACCGGGTTTTTATTTTAAGATATTTTTAAGATGTCGGAGGAAACCGGAGCACTGGGAGAAAACCCACGCCTTGCGCGAGGGTGCTACACACCGTCCCCGTACAGACGGAAACTGATGGTGATCAGTCACATTTGCTGTACTGCCTTCTACTGGCGAGTCAGGTTAAGGCATGGCCCTCAAGGGAGTTTCACAACTTTTGTTGCGATGATCCACTAATCCTCGTTGCCTCCACAGTGCTGGTGGCAGAGTACTTGGAAGATGAAGGCGGTCGGCCGTGGTGTTGGCAACACCACCCCAGATGCACCCCAGGCCATGTGCGTAGGCACCGTCGCCGGGCCAAGCGATTCACTCAATGAACCAAAAACGCTGAAACCTGAGTTTGACTGATACCCAGCCATGGATAACATCAGCAGTTTGTCACTGTGTTTCTAATCTACGCTAAAATGAGAACCTGGTACGGTGTGTACAGTAAATATCAGCACTGGGAAGATAAAGGCGGATGGGCATGGTGTTGGCTACACCGCCCACCCACGCCCCCATGCGCCGAGCCGACCTTCATAGTTGCTTGTGAACAGCGCTCGCCCCAACAGTCTGTGTAGGCTACACACGCGGGATCTTTGTGTTTTGTGGGTGCGTAATGGGTGAGCACGCGCGTGCGTGCATGCATGCCCTCTCTGATGGGACACGGCTCTGCAAATGTCGTGTCGAGCATGTCGGCCACGTGCACTATTTAGGCAACAAACAAGCGAGTTAGGGCACGGCACTGCCACCGGCCCTGTCACCGCACCCCCCCCCCCGCCAGCACCCAGCCCTAGCCACCAACCTGGCCTCTTACTTGGAAAGCTTCTCCCTCCCTGATGGGGGCGGGGGGGGGGGAAGACGGCGGGCACAGACCGTGTAATTATCCACCGCATTAAGAGACATTAGGACACTCGGGATCAGGAGATCTGGGTGACATCATTTCCACTCATTCCGACAGCCTTAAGTATCGATCGTCGGCACTTTTCAGATCTTCCTTGTTGTTGTGATGTCAAGTGGCGGCGCGTCAAGTGCGAGCTTGTGGCTGCGTGCTTCACCCCTGTGCACGTAAAGCCCAAATCTTTCCGAGTCTTTCTTGGGGGTGGAGCGGTGGCACAGCGGATAGCGCACTGATCTATCAATGTGCTATCATGACGATTGAGTACGATCTATCAGATCCATCGATCTGTCTACCCTGGCGTCAGATCGAATCGTAAATGTGCCGCCGTTGTTCCCGCGAGAAATTCACTTGGTGGGCGCGACAACTGCGCAGAGAGCTTCCGAGGTCAAAGGTCAAAGTCAAAAGCACAGATTCGCCGGATACTCGTCCTGACGGACTTTGAGTTTCATCGGATTTTTTTTAGACGGGAGCCAATGAATTGCCACCAACAAATGGGATAGGGGGCCGTCCATAAATGACGTCACGCACCTAGGGGGGGGGGTCAGACATTTGTGACGATGTGTGACGAGGGGGGGGGTTGAGAAATGTGACGTCACATCAAAATGCGCGACTTTAAATAAATATAGAATTGTTATAACAACACAAATTTTGATTAATGTTCATTATTAACTATTTGATTATTTAAATTTACTAAGGTCACCTTTTATTTATTCCATGAAGGAGCATTTTGCTTCTCCATGGGAGAATGTAGAAGCATACATTTAGAATTTTTTTTTAATGATTCTTATTAAACATTTTGATTCTAATGATTCTACCAGGGCTTTTCATTCTGTGGAATGAATATATGATTGTTATAATTGTACTCTCCATTTTGCTTCATTCTACTACAAAGTTTCAAGTATTTTTTTGATAGTTATAATTTCAATATAATATTCTGAACATCTGCAGTTTTAGTTAGACATTGAATATTTTCAAGTGAATTTTATGCTAAATTTAAGCTTTCCAACGCCTCCTTTTTAATACGTGTTTTCTCCCACAACATCATAGTGCAGGGCCACATTAAATACGCACTACAATGACAATAGTTTAAAGCGATTTGAAGCATGTTTTATTTACAAATTGGAAATATGGTTTTTGGGGGGGGGGCAGAGCTTTGTGACGTCATATTTGAGGGGGGGGTCTGACTTTTTCTGACGCCCGTGTGACGAGGGGGGGGGGGGTCAAAAATCGTCCAAAATCGCGTGACGTCATTTATGGACGGCCCCTAAATAGACAAAAAAATATTTGACCCAAAAAAGCATTGGTCAGTGTCTATCCCCTAAGATAATGATGGAAGTTCCACATTGCAACGGGTAGGGCAGGCTTTTCTCCAGGGTAGGGCAGGGTTTTCTCCAGGGTAGGGCAGGGTTTTCTCCAGAGTAGGCTCATCGGTTAATCTCCTACTGAGCGGCACTCATTTTCTTGACCACGGAGGAATGACGACTCAAGATGATGATGATGATGATTCACGGACAAAGCATGACCTGGACGTGGTGAGGGATGAATAGTTAATTGTGGTGATGGTGGTCATGAAGATGATGTTAGCGAAGAAAATAACTAAAACTATGATGATGGGTGGTAACGATGCCAAATACAATGATGACACTTATGAGATGGATGGATGGATGATGAAATGAAAATTATAACACTGATGATGATTAATAATGATGACGACCACAATTATGACGATCATGATGATGACAATAAACAAATCATATTAAAGATGGGTGGATAGATGATGATGCTGATGACAACAATAAAATTAATCATTTATGGGGATGACAATACATGATAACCAAGGCAGTTATAATTATTATAAAAAGCAATTTAACGCGTTATATAAAATTGTTTACCCAGGAAAGCGTCACTAACTCTCAAGTCTCTTATTTCAGGTTCCTGCCAACCGTGCTAATCCCCCTTGAGTAATTTTCACTTTTTTTCTCTCAACATTGGGGATGTATGGTCAACACCAGTTACGCCGCATGTGTGTGTGTGTTTGTATTAGCTATGGGAGAACACTGGAGAACCCAGAAGAAACTCATGCAGAAAAAGGGGAGAAAGTACAAACTCCACTGAGAAAAGGTGCACACGGGTTTAGAATCGAACGAACCCAGGGGCCCTTCATCACGTGCCACCCTGCTGCCAACGACAGTGATTGACTGACTACGATAACAACGATGATCACGGCGATGACGATGACGGCATTGATGGGTTAAGTCGGACCCCAGCAGCATCGGGACTTGGAATTCGCGACTGCGAGCCGGGCGCGCTGACACCAGCGCAACCTGATTTCTCGGGGGGGGGGGGGGGGGGGTTTATATAAAGGATAAACACTGGACTTAAAACCACCACGGTCATCTGCATGTCAAGTATTGCGTTTCTACATCTGAGCCGAGAAGAATTCATCTCGGGCTCAGCGCAAGGGCGTCTTGCCCTGACAAATGTTCAGCTCAATACCAAGCACAGACACGAGCGCACACACACACACGTAAACATACTCACACGTAAATAAACACACGCACCAGCCGTGAAGTCGGATAAGCCGTTGGGGTTGATGCAGTTCGCGAGCATCTGTTAAATTTGGCATGGGGGGGTTCGAGCGGGTGGTGGTGCAGCCTGCACTGCGCCCAGCCGCCTTTGTCTCCCCCACCAAGTTCTGACGTTTCTGCTCTGCAGAGTGCTCATTCGAGGCCAAGTTCATCGACTAGAGGCTCAGGACCGGTTCCGATATCGTATTCCACTCATGGTATCCATGGTGGGGAAATCGAAAGCAGGTCACTGGGTTTGTGGTGAGTGCGTGAACCGCTGAGCCACTGTCCTCCACCAACACACAAATGCACAGGCACACACGAGCACACACATGTTTTACCAGACTGTTAGGGCAAGTGCCATTCGCGAGCAGCAGCTACGAAGGCCGACACAGCACACGAGGGGGGTGGGTGGCCACCACCACGCCGACATTCACACAAAACAGACGGGCACACACAAGGATATGGACACACTACACATGAACACATTCGCGCACACGCAACAATGCACAGGCACACAGACACGTCTATAGACAAACACACACAGACACTAGCAAAGACAGTGATTCACACGTAAATTCACACACTAACATGCACAAACACACATACACTTAAAAGCAGACAACACAACCACAGGTACCCACAAAAATGTACACGAGAGAAGGCACCCACCCCACATTCAAACCACACTTGAAAAGGCAGAACTTCAAAGTTCACACGCTGAAACGTTGTGGTGAACAGTAAACATTTGAGTTGAGTATCCACTCAAGTAAAAGAGACGTCGCTCAAATGAGCATTGAGGTGGTGCTTATCTTCGGTGTATTGCTCTGAGCCAGTGCCGGAAATTACACATTCCTGTGGCAGGGCCGAGGCTGTCAACAGGACACTAGATTCAGCCAGAGTAGCGCTGCAGAAGACACATGAGTGACTTGAACACGATTCAGATAACCCTAGGGAGAGCTGTTATCAATAATCATCAACATCTTCATCATCGTTGTCATCAATCGCAATGATAATTGTCACGCCATAATCGACATCGTGTCCAAGATTCTCGTCACTCCACATTAACTTGGCTTTTTACCAGCCCGGTGGCTGAAAGCCAGGGTCAGTGACTGATATCGTCACTAAAAGCCTCTGAAAGACACACACACCTTAATAACTTAGCATGTCAGCAGTGCTTGTACGATGTTGCTGCCACGGCCATGAGGACCCTCTTGAAAAGAGCGAGACAAACCCAGCCCCAGAACTCAAACCAAAGATCTCATCGGTTGCTGCCTCGATTACGTCCGATACTGCCGTTTGAAGCTCTTGACAGACACGCCCATCCTCAGAACCTCCCCGTGGTCCCACAGCTCATCGCTGCCGTCTCAATCATCCGAGCAACCTGGCCACCTGGCCACCTCAGCGTTGCACGACCGTCACCTCGTCACCTTTGACCCAGGGTCAGCGAGGATCGCGGGAGGGCAGGCCTGACGACAGGTAGCATTGGGCAGGCATCCAGGCGACCCCAGAAGAGGCGGTCACATCATGCCCACTCTGATGGGGGAACAGCCGCCCGGAAACCAAATCATTAACAGGCCGGGTCGGCCCCGTGTTTAGACTGTCGCACGAGAACAATAATAATACAGCCAAGGCGGGAGGACAGGAGCCAAGTTTGTGTAGCCACTACAAAAACTACTTTCTCTGCCCCACGGCCGATACAACAACAACGTCCCAGACTTGGCGAGCAGCGGTGATCGTGAATCGGAAAGGAGAAACCGCTCAGCCGATGGCTTCAGAGATATGGCGAGCGCACGACGGCGCTCGTTGGCACGTACGCAGTCTACCTCCGTGACTTTTATTTGATTTACTTTCAATTACAATTTTGCGTGTGGGAGAGTGCCCAGGGTAGAACCCCACACTTGAACATTCCGTGCAGGTGGGTCACAACCTACTTGCTGTCCTGCCACCTTCAGCTGACCTAGTAGCCCTGCAGGCAGATGCCACGCACATGCACAATGACGACTCCAATCCTTTGCGCATCCGTGCGCGATCCACCGACCCTGGCTCGCTTTAGCGGAGTGCGTCGCGCACCCGCCAACGCCCCGCGCCCCCCCTCCCCGATGCTCGCGTCGCCGTCGTTGAGTGCGCGCACGTGCGCCAGCGCTAAAAGCGCTCCGCAGCGATGATTGTCGAGTCTGACGCGCGCGGGCATTGTTGGCTACGTCATGTCAGCGTGCATCTCGGTGCGCCGCCTTGCCGAGTAGCCACCCAAAAGCTCACACGCAAATACGTAGACCGGCAACAACACACCCATCCACCCACCCACACGCCCTCCACCACAAAGTGGGGATAAAGGAGACGTTTCTCTGCCCACGCAGGGCAGCTTGGGTCAAGGTAGCAAAATAAAAATTAGATTCCTATTGTTTGTGTGTCCATCATTCCCTGTAGAACCCGGGAACCAAAAGTAGTGCGAGAATGAACAGTACACGAAAACAGAAAACAATTCCCGTTTTTTAAAATGTAAGTAGTTTGACCGTGAGAGGAAGACACTTTTTTACGGAGACAACCAACAGCTCGGCAACCACCGCCTCACTGCCAAAAGCGAGTTGCAAAGCAACAGGTGCTTGGTGCAAATAGCAGAGACCGCACAACACTGCGCGTTCGGACAAGGCAAAAAGTGAGAGTGGAGATTGCACGCCTCATTATCCATCCACCGCGGCGAACGGATGACTACCGCGGACACGACGGAGGCCCATCAACCAAAAAAAGGCTCGTGACAGACAGACGCGAATGTAAAATAACACAAAGGCATGTGTCACGACTCGCTCACATTAAACACTTCCAACCAGCAGAGGAAAAGCGGCGCGAGTGCATGCGAGGTAGGAGACCGGGCGACCCGAGCGACATAGAATAACACTGCGCGGGCCGCCGCGTGATGACAGACAAGAGGGGCGGCGGTGGAGGCACGCGCGCTGTCCTCGCCGCTGGGCGCGATGCCGTCCGCGGAGTCTGGCGCGGCATCGACACGGACCTGAGCAAGCAAAACACAGGATGCCCCTGCGCCCAGCGCTAGCCCCATCCTCTATCTACCCAGCCAACCCGGCCTGGCGACGGTGGTGGGTGGGGGGGGTGGCGGCCGGGGATCTTGGGCAAACATAAAAATGATGACAGGCCCCATTAAGGGCGACACTTCAAAACACTTCCGCACGCTGACCAGAAGTCATTAGCGGGTGAAGCCACGACACCGCAAATTTCCTGGGGTTTTCCTGTGACCCTGTGCCGCTACTACTCTACCCACCCCCACGACAAGCAACTGAATTCCTCACCATCGCCGCGGCACAACCCCTCCCTACCACCCCACCCACCGACTGACTTCGTTTCTAAAAAATTGAATTGCTATTCTTCCGTTGAAAATGAAATGACGCTTCTTCCAGGCATCGTGCCGCCGAGTTTCTGGTGAACTTGGCACGAATTTAGTGAGAATTCGATGCCACCGCAAAGGCTGATTTGGGGAAGTCGCGCACGAGAAACGGTGAGGTGAGCCGGACGACCCGGCTTTTGCGATATTTTTCATCACGCGCTGCTGTGGCGGATTTGTGGATGACAAAGCATTAAAACAAACGGGGGGGGGGGGGGGGGGTAATTTTTCACGCCAGCGTAAAATAAAGTAACGTGACAATTAAGTCCATCAACCTATAAACTTTACGAACGAATGCTTTCCAGCAGCATTTGTCTATGCCGAAAACACCGGAATAGTTTTCACTTCTCCGAGTCTCATCAGCAGGCTGCGGCTGTTAAACAAATGCTGCTGGATTACCTCATGTTGTATAGGCTAAGGACACGATTATACAGCACCATGAGCCCACATTCTTTGCTTTTTCGATGTTTCCTTTTCTATTTCCAATTAAAAAGCACTGCATTGCATGCCTCGCAAATAGTGTTCGTCACATGACATTCCAAATATACATTTTTGTTTCTTGCAGCTAGAAAATTAATAAATAAATATGCTTAATTATGTGTATTTGTGCGTTAATCAGTGACCAGGATAAAACGATCATCAAGCCTCTGTACTCGGTTGTCCTTACCCGCAACATACATTGACAACCTGCTTTAATCACCCAGATTCGAACCCAGAATCTCAGCGGTGACAGCCAAGCGTCAAGTCGTTCGTCATCTACGTCGCCGTCCACTGGCGTAGGTGACCCGGCCAGGGCGACCGCCACACTCTTGAACGTGCCGGCTCCGAGTCAGCCATGAGCGGAGTCGCCCTTCTGCCATACATGTACAGCCCTTTCGTCGATCGACTACTGGATGAGGGCCTCCCCACACAGGGTGGTTATCTGGCCATTCTTCACCATGCCGGTCACAGTGCAGGTTGAAGAAGGTAGCATGGGAGGATAAAGGTAGAGTACACGACTGTGGAGTCTGCTGCACTGCCCTCTGCTGCCCAACAAATGACAGCCCCTCAGCCACCCATGATAGAGCCTGGCGTCCGTCTTCATTTCCCATGCAGGCACTATCCAGGCCCAAATTTTCTTAGCTTCTGATGAGATTCGCTGCGTTCTAGGGAGATTTGGACGCGGGCTTTGTCGAAGTACCGTTTGCATTAAGTTTGAAGAAACCCAGGAAAAGCCCTTTCGCTGGTGAACAGCCCCACAGGTGTTGTTCACCAACACAAACACCTCCGGAAGGAAAGGCTGGAGAGGGAGATTGGTGGGGGTTGTGGAGGAGGAGGGGGGGGGGGGTTCCCCCATTAAGAGTGGAGCCCCGCACCTGGCTCGCTGGTCCTTGCGCTGGCGACCTCGCTCTCTCAATGGCCCGTGAGCAAATCGTAGCCCAATCGGTGGAAGGAAGCGGCATGGCGAGGAAGTCCTCCCCGGGCCGGCCGCGCGTGAGTCACCCATGCCCGTGCGTGCGCCTTTGTGTTCTGCATTATGTCACGAGGAGTGTGTCGCAGGGGGGGTGACACGTGTGCAGCACGCGCCCGCCTGAACACGCTCGCCTGCACGCTCACACCGATACCTGATCCTCGCGCCGATAATGACACCGGCTACAACAATAGCCCCCGTAACACCAACACTGATACTGAAGCTAGCTGCAACCATACCCTAACGCTAACCCCGATACAAAACTGAACTTAAATGATATCGCGAACACTGATATTAACCCTAGATATCACTATAGCCCTGACCTACATATGAACGCCATCCTTAACACAAGCTGATGTTAACCCGAGTGAAAGCAATAACCCAAACCTCACCCATAAACGTGCACTCATCCTAACCCAAACACTAACCCTAGCAACAAGAATAACTATAACCCTACCCTCAACACGAACTAGAGTAATAACCATAAAAAACTAACCTAACCCTAAACTACTGGCGCAATAGTGTGCATACTTAAGCATTAACCAGATGTAGCCTCGCTCAGCTGCCGAGATTCGAGGGCGTTGGGCGCGTTGGGGGCGATTTGTTCGCATGAAATAGGAGGGACAATCAGAGCCGGCGTTGCCAACTAAGCTCAACCACGCTCTCGTCCTAGCCGCACACATCACCTCTCCTCACCCCCCTCAAACTCCCCCAGCTGCCCCCCCCTCCACCCCCCCCCCCACACACAAGAAGCATCACCCCACCCTGCTTCTAAACATTTATTTTATGGGACAAGGAGGGGACCCGTCGTCGCAAAGAATGCAGGAGCCACCGCCAACCCTGGGGAGGAAACGAGTCTGAACGCTAGCGCCAGCCGTTCGGCGCGGGGCTGGCTGCACATGGGGTTGGTGGGGGGGGCATGGGTCAGTGTTAGCCAGGCGAGGGGGGTGGGGGTTCCACCCACCCTCCCCTCCAACCTCGTCGTCGTCCAGCGCCGGCTATTTCTGGGAGCATGAGTCACAGCACCGGCTCCAGCGGCTCGCGGCGGCGGCGGAGGAGTGAGATTCACCTTGAGAATATCTCCCTCGAGGGGGGAATTACCCCCGGAGCTTGCTCGCTTGAGTTGCCTTCGCTCCTGTGACTGTCAAGAGCCACTCGACCCCTGTGGGGAAACGTAGCGAGGGCTCGGGGAGAAACGGTCGGCGGTGGTGGGGGGGGGGGCATCAGCGCCCTTACATCATCGCCCCGTCTCTCTCTCTCCCCCCCATATGACTGCGGTGACCGTGAGAACCGTGGCAAGTTTGGTGTCTCTTTATTGTGATGGGAATTGAGGAGGGAGGAGAGGTGCCGCAATAGCTCGGGGGGCTAGTGGTGGTGTCCTTGCATGCCAGATTCACGGAGCAAGTGCAGCTGAGATCCCAGGTTTGAAACCGGGTCTCATCCGACCATGATTAAAGCATAATGTAATGTACAACGAGAGCTGATAGTTTCCACCAATTTACCAATGACTTACAGAGAGACGCATAAACTTAAGACACTCACATACTTACATAGAGACTCATGGCTTAACATAAAGACTCACATAGAAGCCCATATACTTGCAGAGAAACGCAGGTCTACATTAAGATGCACAGACTCAACACTGAGTTGTACAATTTAGCGAGTTGTTAAGTGTAGCAAGCTGATGGTCTCAGCCTGCTCCACACTGCAAAAGAAAACCCACTACATGAAATAGTGGCTCAAAATTTTTATTTGGCTACATTTCAACTCTTTTTGGGTATTAAAATAAATATCAGTAATGACTCCTATGCAACAGACATTTATCTGCTTCACGGGACGTGGAAAAAAAGTGCAACGCCCCGAATGTGAATCAGAGGTCGCTTCAAGAGAGCTCAGAAGTAGTTCTGTGATATCTCCTTCCATGGGCTGTTCCCGACTAAACAGGGCGATGCACTGCTCTGCGAGAATTTGGAAAGGATACGTCTGACGCGATGCAGACAGCAAAACTAAACACATGTCTGATTACTTCATTACGCATATTCTAGGAGAGAGAGACAGACGGGTATATGGTGAATGCCGACCATTCATCTCTCATCTCACTTCCCTCTCCGGCACAATATCTCCGCTCCAGGTATAAAGGGCCTCCCTTCAAAGCCCAATGCCGTCCTTCATTTCATGGTCGCTCCTTCTCGGCTTCTGCTCCTGTTGTCTGCAATCACCTTTCCCTTGAACTTTGTGCAGTTGAGACTGTGCTGTTCTTGTTCAATACTCTATGTTCAAGTCAACGTGTTGGGTTTAAGACACATTCACGTTGACGCGATCCAACGCAAGAAACTGTAGCACGAATAATATTGGTCGCAAAGGCCGTACGTGCAAAATTAACTTAAGACCCCATTTCTTTTGACGTGTGTAGAGCTAGGCCTCGGCAAGGTAAAAGTGTAAAAACAACGAGCCTACCTTTACCCTACCTTTTACCTTACCATAATACAATCACTCTACCCTACCTATTACCCTTTAGCAGGTAAGGTAAAAGGTAAAAAGCAACGAGCCTACCTTTACCCTACCCTTTACCCTTACCCCTTGGCATGTCCACACCTTTACCCTTTTACCCGGTAAAAAGAGTAAATTACCTTACCTTGTCGAGGCCTGCGTAGAGCTGAAGGTTATTTATTTATTTAAACATTTGGACGCTGCTACATGAATGTAAACTCTATTGCACTGGGAGCAATATGTTTTCATTTGATTGACATGCAGTGAGGGACATGAAAGGGCTCGCCGTAGAGTGCGGATAACAGGTCAATTGGAGCGACTTCCTCCCTGCGTGACATCTTCCAGAGCCGCTCTCTGACACGAAGAGATGCTACATTTCTCACTGTGACAATCACTTGTGTGCACACCCATCCAAAGATTCCACCCAGGCTTGGTAACCCAGAGTAGCAAATGGTGTTAAGCGAGCTCCTATTAACGCTAGCATGGCACACAAGGTGATGCAGCCGGTGCTAAACTAAACTTTCTATTTTACCAGGTAAGGCCCACTGAGCTATATAGCTCTTTTTCAGAAGCGACCTGGCCACAAATGATAGCTCAACGACGAGGATTGTCACGTGGAAATGTATAGCAGCAGCCAAATACTCCAAACACCAGTTTCTAAATGTGGACGGAAAATCCGGAGGATCCGGAGAAAAATCCACGCGACAATGGGGAGAACATGGAAACTCCAAATATGCAGCAGGCGTCAGGGTTGGTATTGAACCGACAATCTCCCTGTATACCAGGCGAGGTGGTTAACATCTTGCCACCGTGGCACCCCATACCCAGCCGCCTTTGTTTCCCCAGGTCAGATGTTCATACATCGCACCAGGCGCGTATTTAGGGCTTGTGCCAACACAGGTCCTGTTTGGATAATTATCGCTCGCCACTGATGTTAGCCGTGGCTGACAATCGAACTCGGGTGGCGAGGTTGGTCGTGCAGTGCACCAACCACTACGTTTTTGCTTTCCACAGCTATACAAAGACACCCCGATAGCGAAGAGAAGTTAGCGAGCTCCAATAAATCCAACACGGCACATGAGGTGGATGCTGGAGCCACCTTTGTCTCCCTGGGGGTGACGCTAACACACCGCAACCAGGTACTCAATTAAGGGCGAGTCGACCTCGGGGAGACCAAGGAACGGTTTAGATATTTGTCACCGATGTTGGCCACGAGTGGGAATTGAACTCGGGTCGTGTAGTGTGCTACAAAGCGGGCCACCGCTATCTCCGATTGTACATAGACACACACGCAAAAGCACGCACGCACGAGGGACATTATTTTGACACTGCTGCACACAGTAAGCGGCGGTGCCGGCACAAGTGAGCACCGCACGGCTCAACGTGCCAAAAGTTGTCCCGCCCGAGTCGGCTTAGAGCCTCTCCTGCCTCGTTCCGTCAGCGGATAATCCGGCCCATCACCCAACACGAGCGCCACCGCCGCAGCCCCCTATCACCGTCACTCACTCGCTCACCCGCTCACCAACTCACTCGCTCGCTCGTCCGCTCGCCGGTGTCATGTTCACGGTCACTCGCGGAGAGCTGCGTGCGCTGCCGGGGCCGGCATTAGTGGAGGCGCAGTGACAAGGCCACAATTAACGTCTCAAAATGAGGAGCGAGAGCGATATTGTGAGGAGTGACTGCGTTAAGCTTGGGACAATCGCGAGGAAGAAGTTGAGGTGGGGGGGGGGTAGAGAGAAGGCAGGGGACAGAAAGCTAAACATGTTAAACACACAGAAAAAATAACAAAGATAACCCATACAGATGTATAGACTTTTGGGGAGGTAAGTGCTGTTAGGGAGAACCAATACTATGCCTGGCCACGTTTGTATCCCCTGTGCTGATGTTTACATCCTGCACCAGGTACTCATTTAAGGCTCCGACAACATAGCAAACGCCCAGCACCAGTCCAGTTATACTCGCCACTGCTGTTAGCCGTGGCCCGGAATAGAACTCAAGTCGTCTGGTTTGCAGCACAGTGGGCTAACCACTGCACCACTGCTCCCCACACACATGCACATACGTACATGTTAGTAACATATAGGTACGATTAGGCTCCGATGCACGTGTTTTGCAAGTTTTAATTAACTTGATTCCTCTGTTTGTCGTGGTCAAATCTTGTAATCAAAATTTCGTCCACTTCCCGTTGTCCAATCCATTCCACATTTTGCACACGTACTCAGATCCGGTGACAAAGCATGCCTGTATCAAGAAATACAGTGAATCGCTACTTTAAAGCATTTAACATTTTGTATGGACGCCTTATTATTTATATATATTTGTGTAGGTCAAAAACGCCGCAGTCCCTAAACTGTGGAATTGGCTCGCACAAAAAGCAGGCGCCGCGCGTCTCAGGCGTCATTGACGTACTTCTCGACCGAGAGTTAAACGAAGTTGTTACTAAAACCGTTGTTTAAAAAAAACTTTTTTAAAAAGTTTTTTTTAAACTGTCTGATTTTCGCTAAAAACGCGGCAATTTCTCCATTGCCGACAACGCGACAACTCAGCTGGATGAGGGCCTCTCCACGCCGTGTCGGTAGCGAGGGTTATCTGACCACACTTCACCACGCTGGTCAGCACGGGTTGATGAAGGAATATCACCACCAAATGTTTCATAATCTCACATTTGCTCAGCCGTGGACTCCCGTGAGCATCCCCTACGTCGACTCGGCTCTAAAATGAACATCATCAGGTGCGGTGGTTACAACCGACATCAGCAGCGGTGAGACGCAGTACGACCCGTAGGTTTGTGTTGCCGTGCACTCTCCTCCTTCCATCCATACACCGCCCCCACCACCACCGTGTGCGCTGCACCGGCCTTAATAGGCGCTCGCTGACAGCACTCGCTCCAGAAATGTATCTGGGGCTGATAGGGGGGAGGGGGTGGGGATCTCTGTGTTTGGGCAAGCGGCGGGAGAGCGATGCTCTAAATAAGACGGAAAGGGCAAATAAATAATCTTCACTTGAGACATTTGGTCGCACAACAATGCAGAGGATGATGTACGAGTGATACTGCGGCGGGCAGGCCTGAAACACTACACCGGCTTTAGCGGCCGTCTTCAACCGGCCTGCTACCCCCCCCCAACCCCCGCCACCTAAAATGACCACGCGCGAGAAGCGTTTATAAAATAAATAAAAATAACATACCTAGAAGTAAAAGAAAGAGAGAAATGGAACAACGCAAGCCGCCCGAAACGCGCCGTCGACGTCAACTTTAAAAGCGGGCGGGCTGGGCTCGAGGGGCGGCCGGCATGTCGTGCCGCGTCCAATGTTTGCGCTTTACGGCAAATTTACAGCAATTGCAAACAAACGGGGCACGGTTTGTGAAAATAAATTAGCAAATTGTTTATTTAACCGGCAATTTTCGTCTCCCACCGACGTTCAATTTGTCGAGCCGGTGGTGGCGGAGGGGCTGTGTAAAGAAACGCGATCCGGCAGCAACTGTTTTTACTGTTTCAACAAGCAAGGGGGTGGACGACACATGTTGTCGCCGTCGTCACCGTCGTGGTCGTTGTCGTCGAACCCTCGAGACGGCTCTTGGGCAAAGCTGATAAAACAATGCGACGTCCACCGGCGAAGCGTGACATGAGTGTAAATTGAAGGCAAATTAAAGTGAGGGTCAATCCTGCTTCTAGGCTACACTTCGGCAAGGTACACATAGACACCACACACACGAGTGGCTGAGTTTAGATAAGCGAATGTGTCAAATGCGTCGTGATTGTGTCTGTTCTTCTGTGTGTACCAAAAACAACGGAGTGTTTATTTATATATCAATGATGTTCCGCTTAATTTTATATTTTTGTTCAAAATTTCTTGTGCAATCGCGCAATCGGCGGAATGTCGCGAGATTCATTATTTACCCTTCGGAAACCGTGGACAGCGAGCAGTGCACCACTCGGAGAACGGGCCCAGGAGATTATGTCACAGAGCTGTATCACATGCAGTCATTTCATTGGTGCCCTTTAATTTACTCGAACACGCACAAAAATGCAACGACAAAGAAAAACGAACAGATTCAACTCAAGAGAATAATTCAAAAGGCCCTTCAGAAAGACATCAAGGAGTCTGACGCATGAGAGGCATAGATGCGTTTCACCCGCACAGAGACCCAACAGCGGTTTTCAAGTGGACGAACTGGCCAATGTCGCAGGGATGTGGAATTTCCACCACGGGCTCAACGCAGTCAAAGGGAGATGAATCCCACTCCGTGCTTGTTTTACGCTGTGACTTGTTTGCTGTTCTTTTTTGTCACTTGCTGTGCTTTGCGCCTGGTTGTTGTTTTTTTCTAAACTTCTTCCAACGTCTCTCTTGCAAAAGACGCGTGTCTCAATGATCTCTCCCTCCCTCGGTAAGAGTCCATCTCTCCATCCACTCACCATCAGGAAGGTTGCGAGAGGTCAATTCGTTTGCCGGGGGTCAACTCGGCTCAGAAATTGTTTTGGGGAGTCAATAAAACAAGTGATATTTCATCAGCTATCAATAGTAGTTAGTGATAGATAAACTAGCCTCTGGCCATAGAAATGTGGATTTTCCAGCGCTGGCTCAGTGCTGCAAATGCAATTACTGCCACCCCATTTCTCATCTCTGCAACGAGACGCTCCGACTTTTAACTCGATCTCTGTGCTTGCGCACGTTTCCTACGCACGTACGTCTGTCCGTTCGTGCGTATATTCTGTCTGTCACAGTGCCTCCTCCGTAGGTGGGGCCAGCCAAAAAGCAGCGCTGCCGACGTCAGGGTAACCCGAGACGTCGCGCGACGGACTTTACAGCAACGGTGGCACGGCAGCCCGGCACGAACGCCACGCCAGGTGTCCTCTGGCGCAAGCGAGTGGGCGGGGAGCCTGGTGGGGGTGGGTGGCGGCGGACGGGTGCGAGGAGCGAGCGAGGAGGGCAGCACGATGAGGCCAGGTGAGAACGAGAAAAACACGGTCCCCCCCCAGAGAGTGACCGTCGTTTCGGCTTAGAACCCCACACCTGCCCATCACTCACGCCAACGCGGCCGAGGCCTGGAACATTTTGCTTGCCTAACACGCACACAGCGGCGGTCGAGATGATACGCCCTCCACCCCCCATCCCGTCACTGCCGTCACCGAACAGCACCCCTCGCTAATAGCTGCCCCCCCCCCCCCCCCCCCGAGGCTCGCGTGTCCACTCGCAAACGCTCCGTCGCCGAGAAAAGTGGCCCCCGGGGGGGGGGGAGTGTGGCGGAGGATAAAGGAGGCGGCAGCGGGCGAAGCGCCTGCAAGCGGTGGCGGTGCTCGTTCCGAGCGTCTTGCCGAAGAGCTGTTTGAGCAGCTGTGATGGAGAGGAGATAATGCGCTTGACCGCAGTGGTCGGGGGGGAAAAGCGGCGTTAGGGACTCGAAGGCGACTCATCCGAGATCAGCTCGTTAGCGTTGAGGGGTGTATGTATGTAACTTGAACTTCTTTCGCACCGTACGTAGCCAGTCGTGCTAAACGGAGGTGCGGGACATGTGTGATTCAAATTGATTCCCATGCTCAAGATACCCTGAATTGGAAACGAATTTTTGCAAATTAAAAACTCATCTCTCTACATTTAAAATGAATTTCTTTAGAACTGCTTTTATTGTTTAGTCTTTTGTCCTTCCCCCCCGAACCTCCGATTAGCATGGTTCGCTACGTACGGTGCAAAAGAAGTTCATCATACATGCATACACATATGGAATCACGAGCACAAGAAGTAATTGTAAGATATAAATGAGACGCTCGTGTTATATTAAGATCGGCGGACCGTAATAGAAGAGGACAAAGTTAGTAAAATTCAAAGTTTGTTAAAGAGAAGACAGCAAAAAGAATTATCTTAGACTTAACAAAAAGTTATTTTTGAGCGTCTCAGTGGATGAGACAGTGATAGGTTCAATCAGTATGGAATCAGCGGAAGTGGAATTTGATGGAAAAACTGAAATCTGGAATCAAATCTCATCCGTCGAATTGCAGGACAGGGAAGGGGAGGTGTGTGACGGTGGGCGACGGGTGTGAGTCGCTATACACCTGATCACAATTCGTCACCATGGGGGTGCCAGGGTGGCGAGATGTTAACTACCTCGCCTGGTATGCAGGAGACCGTGTGTTCGATCCCGACCCTGATGCCTGCTGTATATTTGGAGTTTGAATTTTCTCCCCGTGGTCACGTGGAATTTTCTCCAGGTACTCCAATTTTTCTCTCCACATTTAGAAACATGCATTTAGAGTAGTTGGTTGCTTGCTATACATTTTCACAAAAACACTTTGTTGAGCTATGATTTGTGGCCAGGTTCCTTCTGAAAAAAAGTTCTATAGCTTAGTGGGCCTTATCTGGTAAAATAAAAAATAGTTTATAGTTTAGTAGAAAGTTTTTTACAACTGCCAAAATTAAAAGTAGAAAAAAGTCAGATGCATGCCCCAAAGTAACAGGCATCACTGTGGCAAATTTCCACTCTTTTCATGGCCACTGGCACATTTTTTGCCAAAAATCGGCAATTTACACATCTGTAAAAATGAACACAAATTTTGCTATCGGTGGAACTCTCATGGCTAGCAAAGTATCACACTGTGACAGAAAACATCCCCTCGGATGAGGATGCCACAGAACGACTGGCGAAGTCACTTGAACGGAGACTTCATCCGCACGGGGATCATCACACAAACTAAAATATTGAATTCTCAGAGCTGGAAAATGCGAAACAACGTGACAATCGTTTTTTTTTTCTCTTCAATCCGTGACCATCCAGTCACCGAGTTTAATCGCGGGCAAATAAAACCTGGACTCGGACTCAGGACTTCAGTGGCAGCAGCTCTGAGTCCCGGACACCTGATCTACTCAGCCAGCTAAGACGAATTGAGGTTAGAATATATTTGTTTATGATCATCTTCCACGTGTTTATTTTAAAAACAAACACGGACAGGAAGTTTAAGTGATCGAAATCACAGTGTCTCATTCAAGGACTAACTACCCAGGTTCGAAGCCAGCTTAGCTTCCAAGATCCAAACAAAACGGGAGCAATCAGGCTGACGCCGTCGCTGTGATTTGAGCGACGGGGAAGAAGGTACAGGAGTGGAGAACACAACACATTACGGTTGATAAGGATAAGTTGAGAGGCGCCACTGAGATCTGAAATCCACGCACGACATTGTGTCCCGTCTCACGGGAGCTGAAGGTCGACTCTCTCGCCCGACTGAATTTTTGTTATTTTTTTTAAACATCTGCCGCAGATGGATTTAAGATTGGGCTGTGACTTGCGTAAAAAAAAAAAGTTTTCTGACTCCATCTCTACGTCGGTGTTTACACAACAGCAACCGCAGGCGTTCATTCTGTGGCAGCAGCAGAAGCAGGAGCAGCAGTATCATCAGCATCGACAGCGGCAGCTGTGCTTCCTTCTCCGCCTCCTGCAGCTACAGTCGCCTTTGCAGCCGCGCAACTTCTAAACCGCGCCAAGTGACGGGGCAAGCCGCGTTTTTGAGGTCTGCCTTGTCCTGCGTACCACACTCGCAAAACAATAATTTGGCTTAACGACGCAGCGACGCGGCACTCATTTCGGTGACGACGGCCGCGCGCAGGTGGTGGCGGTCGTGGCGCAGCGTGTTTTAAACCAAAAAAAAACCCCCAAATCTTTTTCAAGTTATTTCCCCCAAGTTGTTTTTATGGCAGCAGAGGTTAGGAGTTAAGGTGATGTTTATTGAAAGGTTGGTGGGTTGGTCGGCTCATTGGTTGGCGAGCTCGGTTCTGCGCAGGACGTCTCAAGTTACAGTGTACCCACAAGCGCTCACACGCACGCCCATTTTTAATTTTGCACGACAATTACTTACAAACGTCATGCGAGTGTTCACTTGGGGGCACGTTCCCTTAAAAATATTAGCACAAAGAGAAAACCTAATTTATACACAGGCCAACAACGTGCACATGCAAGCACACGTACACTGACGGGCAAGACTTCACAATCGTGTGAACGGAGCGCTGCTCAGAGGCGTGCGAACGCTAATTGATCGTGGGGAAAAGGTAACGAACACCTCTGCTGCTCCCCACGGGGCGAGGAGTCGTCGTCCCAGGCAGTTATAGGATAGGCCTGTTAGAAAAACCTCAATCATATCCTTCTAAGCCAGAATTTCCACGACTGCATGTCGGTGCCTCTTCTCCAGTCACATCCACTGTCCTTAGCATCTCTTTCCATCGCATCCTCTCATCTCACCCTCCGTCTCGACGCTCTCCTACTTCTGCCCTGCACCGGTGGCATGTCCATAGCTCTGTCCAATTTCATCTGTGTCGTTTCTTCGAAAATATCTGGATGAGCCAGAAATAGGAATAGTTATAATTGGATGAGTCAGACAAAGCTTGTGTGATTCAGGAATTAACACTGGATATATTTATATATATGCTTCATTCGTCGTAATAAACTTTTTTTACGTCTTGCCTACGCTCGTTGTCCAACGCTCTTCTCGACCGTGTCACCACATCCATCACCTCCAAACTCCAAGATGATTCAAACGTGATGGAGCTCTAGGTGTGAGGATTCACCCTCCCAAGAAATGTCACGATTCAGGGTCGCGAATCAACTCTAGTGCCAATCATTTTGTTTGTATGTTTGTTGCAGTGAATGTATTGGACAGGACAGCAGTCTATTCACTGAGTTGCCGCTATTCTCATGTTACGAGTTAGATTTTCATGTTGTCCACCCTGGAGGGACGATGGACTGAATCGAGCCACGACCAGAGTTTGAACTCACGACGACCTTCTGATTGCGAGTCAAGCCCTTGAACCCGTGTGTGCCACTTGGCCTACACGAAATACTAATTATAATGTATCAGGGAAATGTCCCACCGAGTCTCAAGATTCTTTTCAGGAGGGTCCTGCTCTGGGTGCATGGCTGCTCATTATTGAGATTTCTGTTGCAAATCGACAACTGAAGTCAAAGCTGTCTTCTTGCTCCAACAAGTACAGGGTGGTGGTAGTCTCATATCCCCAATGGGTAACCCAATGCTCGTGGTGGAAATTCCACATTCCTAAGGCAGGTACCAGTTTATCAATACAGCAACCACGGTTTGTACCATGATACCATAATTATCCATAACTCATGCCAGTAGACAGTAAATGCATTATCATCGAGATAAATTATTATAATTATAGAAGACTTGTGTTTACTTCAGGTTCCGACAGTGAATTGATGACAGGGGACAAACAAGTCATCTTTAAAACGTGGCTTCGTGTAACCTGGAGCAAGTTTCCTCTGCGACTATGACTTTGCAACACTGTTGTGACCCATCAACGTCAATTTGCATCATCAATCATCATTACCACTGTCAGTTGCTGAACTTTTCCAATAAACTGACGGGAATGTTTGTGAGCGCGTAGCAAGCAAGTTTGACTGTGTCTATGCTCAAAGGAGCATAGACGGCACCGGTCTCCACTAGCTGACCTCGGCCAGTGGTTGAAATTCCACATTCTTGTGACAGGGGCCAGTATATCCATTGCACACCCATTGCTGACTTCTCACAAAATGGTATTCGTTTTTATCAACCCTGTAGAAGTGATGGATGGACGAACCGACAGATGGACAAACACATGGAATGGTCAGAAGGACAGCCAGATCGACAAGCGGATATACAGAGGGACAGCAGACACCCAGACGAACGGAAAGACAGAGGGGTGGACACGCAGACGAGTGATGAAAACATCGGCGGAGACGGCCGCTGTCGACGTGATGTCCCCCGGGGCCTGGGCGCGCGTCGCTCCTGGAATCTGGCCCGGCGGCGTCGCGCGGACGCAGTGCGGCGCTCACCTGCCGGTTCCCACCACACCTGGCGGTAGCAGCGTCGCCACCGCGGCGGCGGCGGTGGTGGGGAACGGCCGGTGCCAGCGCCCTGCCCCGTGTGAAACCTGCGGTCCCCACGCAGTCTCGCCCACCCCCCCCCCACTCTCTCCCGCCCACCGGCTCGTCTGCCCGCTCACCCACTCGCCCGCCCGCCCGCTCACCCGCCCGCTCGCCCGCTCACCCGCTCGCCCGCCCGCTTGCCCGGCAGCCTGCCTGGCACGTCAGGTCGTGAGTGAAGATGCCCGGCATCGCCGGAAATTGCCATGGTGTGGTATAAAGGCGGGCGCACGCTGACCGATTGCTTCCCACACTCTCGAACGGTTGACACGGAGCGTGTTGCCGACGAAGAATCGGCGCGCGATCTTTCCCCCCAGCGATGATGACGCTCTGTGGTACAGCCGCCCACCCCCCCATTCGTCGCACGCTAGTCTTGTGCCCTCTGGCAACCGTGAGGAGCAGAGTGTAGATAATTCAGTGGTAAGTGGCGGTTAGAGGACTCTAATGTGTACAAAATAATCTTTTGCCTTCCCTTCCTCCACCCTCACTCTTTCTCTACGTATCATTATTTTTTTTACCGAGAAACATAAAGACCTGCTCACAGAGGCGATGCTAGTTGCTGTGTTATAAGCCCGTAACTCCAAGAGACCTTGACTAAATCTCCGCAGACAGCACGTGAGAAATTTGAACACGGGCTCCTTGGATATGGACTCCTATAATCCAGCAATTTGGAGGCGAGGGTTGGTGGATCAAATAGAAACTCTAAAACAGACGGGTTTAGGCGGTTCACAAATCCAAGCAGACTGGTCAGGGGGAGTCAATAACATGGCAGTACAGCAAGTAGGTTCTAAACCCACCTGTGCAGACTTAGGAGTGTTTTCCCCCTCGCATATGCACGGTGGGTTTTTCTCCCTGGCCGTCTAGAGTTCTCCCCCAGGGAGTAAAATTCTCGTTTAAAAGGAACTGGTCGAACGTCCCAATGTTGCAGGATGCTCCTGAAGAAGTCTCGGGACTCCTGCGTGAATCAGCGACACTGACATTGTGAGTGCGTGGTTGCCGCACGGCCTGCGTTCAATGGCTTGTGCTCGGCCGCAGATTTTACCATCAACTTGGTCGCGAGTGGCTCAGAGTGTGGATAAGTCCGAGTCACAGGGTTTAAAATTAATGTTTTTGTTCTAACGAGCGCCATTAACTGATTTAATCTTGTCTGGAAAATTGATAGGACGGATAAAAGCGTGTACGTCATTTCAAATCGCGTATCCTAATTGAGAAAAGGATAAACATTTAACCTTCGTGTATTTTGACTCGGTGAACAAGGTTTACGTTGGATTTCCGTACATGAGACAAGATTCCATCCAGTCACAGACAGTTATAATGAGCACACTACTCTACAAAAATATCAGCATACGTGGCCAGTAAACGATATCACTTACAACGCTAACATTTTGGGGCAAGCACCATTAGCGAGCACCGACTGATGTTGGGTAAACAGCACTAACGCCTGGCCGCCTTTGTCTCCCCAGATCCCTGTGTAGCCTTTTTTACAGACTGTCGGAGCGCACGCCATGAAGCTGGCGTTGTTCACAAGGGAGTGGTGTGGCTGAGACCACGCCCAGCCGTCTTTATCTCTCCAGTGCTGTTGTTCACACACCATATCCGATACATATTTAAGGTTCAGTCAACCTAAAGAAAGCCTAAGACAGGTTTTCACATAACTCACCACTGATGCTAGCCGAGACCGGGAATCGAACCTAGGTTGACGGGTTTGTAGCACACAACAAACAACAGCCGCCGTTCGCCACAAAGAGGCGGTGACCTCACCACGGCCCTTGTACCAGGCTATGTGCACCCCCTCGTGAAGTGTCGAAGGCTCGCTGGAAAGGAGTACACAGGACAGACGCAGGTGTTATGGGTTGACTGACTGAGATGACTATCACGCAAAGTTTAATTCTCTTGTCCGAAACTGGCAGTTTTTAGTGAGATGCCACATGGCTATAATAACCGGGTGCACATTTCGTGTGTGTGTGCGCGTGTGTGTATTTAAATCTCTAAATGGAAGGGGTGGGCCTCCGCGCACTACAGCACGCGTGCAATGTGCGCGGTTGACCTTTGCGTCGTACAAACGTACACGCATTCCTACCCTTCTATTACACGCAAGTACATCTTCACTGCCATCGCTGCCCAATACCGTCACTAGCTATTAATAGTGGTAGCCTAATGGAAACAACAGCGGTAACAACAACAACAATAACAAGAACATCAACTCGGGGAAGAACATTGATGATATGTCACTGCTGAAACGTGAGGAGCACAGATGACAGACAGGGAGAGAGGGAGAGAGGGAGAGTGCGAGAGTGGTGAAACTGAGGTGGTGAAGATGACCAGGCTCCTGGGACTCAAAGGTTCAGAGGATGAGGAGCCAACAAAAACTTAAGGGAGCAAAAGGTCAACAGAGGTTGGGACAAGGTAGACAAGGAGACCAGGAATTTGGTGGAACATGTCGGGCAGACCGGGAGACCGAGAAGACAGGTGGAAGAACCGACGAGGTCGATGGGACGAGAATATCACGGAGCGAGAGGTAAGGATAAAGAGACCGTGAGATTGACAGGACTAGGAGGCTGATGGCACCAAAGAGGCTGATGGCGCCAGTTGGTTGAGGAGGCAATGGTGGAGGGGACCGGGAGGTTGATATTAGGAGGCCATCGAGACCAGGAAACTACTGACAACACAAGGAGGTCGATGGGACCAATCAGTTGATGAGGTGAGCAGGTTGAATATATCTGGAGACTGATAGGATGAGGAGATATTCTTAGGTTTTTTCCGGTAAAGTCACGTAGGTAAAAAATTAAAATTAATGAAAGTAAAATTAAAATTAAAATCACGACGTTTCGGAGGCAACACAAGCTTCCGTACGTGCTGTGATGGTTCCACCTGAAGACGGAAGCTTGTGTTGCCTCCGACGGAAGCTTGTGTTGCCTCCGAAACGTCGTGATTTTTTTGATTTTTTTATTTTACATTTATTAATTTTAATTTTTTACCTACATGACTTTACCGAAAAAAACCTAAGAATATGAATCCTTGCAGTCACGAAAGCTTCAAATCTAGAAAGGATGAAAAGATTGAAACCGTAAGATGTGTCGGCCCAGGAGATTAACGCAAGTAGAACGCTGCAGAGATCAGGGGCTCAAGGAGATGAAGATGATGAGGCTGAGATGGCCCTTGCTGGTAAACGAGGTGACTGGGGTGCCAGGTGTTGTAGGTGGGCGTGGGGTGCGTGGTGGCCAGGAGATGGCAGTGCGTTATGCCCTCGTAGGTGTGGGTGGGTTTTCTCCAGGTTCTCCGGTTTCATCCCACACAAAGCCAAAGCTCTCATTCGTGGAATTGGCCAAACATCCCAATGTAGCAGGACCCTCCTGAACAATAATCTTGCGACTCAGCGAGGCTGTACTTGGTCAAAAATATTGGCACAACTACGGACACGGACTCATGCGATCATTTTCCGAAAACACCCGTGGTGAATGTCCCCGCTCGTCGCACGAGGGGAGGCTACATCGTTGATGTCGTTGCCTCGATTGTTTTATTTCCATTTTCTGTTGCTGTTATAATTACTATCATCAATTGTAACAATAAAAAACACTAATATTTTTTAAAAGCCGCCATAAATCCACCTTATCTGATTTATACAGCGGGCAAGCGGCCGTTGAAATCACAACAAAAACGAAATACACAACACCACCCACGCTGCCTTTCCTGAAACAAATCTTCCCGCGCAGCACGAGAGAGGAAAAAAATCAGATCGCTGTGGGGGGGGGGAGGTGGGGCAGTTTGAAAGGTCGGTGAGAGGGCATTTTCCAAACACGAACCTTCGGCTGCACAGCTCAGTGGCAGCTCTCGCTCACGCACTCCCTCCCCCTCGCGGACTCGTAATCTGCGCTCGCCTGATAAATACCCCGTTCAACAATTCACCACTTCTCCCCCCTCCGATCCCATACCCCTCCCCCCACTGTCATGATTTGATCAACTGTCACAATATGGAGGTTGTGATTCAATTCAGCCTATGACCAAATCGCCCCGAATGCGCCCGATCTTGTCACATCCCGGAAGCTAAGAAGGCTTTTTTGTTGTGTGCCTGTCTAACGCTTGGATGACGACCGTGCACGGCAGGTATTACAGGGTGCTGTGGGCCTACGTCGTCGGCAGCAGACGGCAGTGCAGCAAAAACACATCGTTGTATTGCACTCCTGTGCTCTCGGATATACGCTCACTGCCTTCATCAAACCGCGCTGCCCATCCTTGTGGTGTTCAGGTAAATAAGCCCAATGAACCACACACAAGGGCTGTACGTAAAGATTGCATTCACTGCTGATGGGGTTTTAGACCATCTACACGCTAAGTTTGAGAACCCAGTTTAATCATAGATGGCTTAGACTACGATTCGAACCCAGCTTCACAGCTGTGCCAGGTCAGCATCTTTGACATGGTCATTATGATCCCACCGAGATACCTGGGCACCTCTATCCATCGGCAGTTTTTTACTCAGTGGAAGAACACGGCAGCTGGTTCCATGTTGTTACATGGCGTTTCATCTCATATGGCTACTCCGAACGTCCACGATGGGCCAATCGGTGACAAACGTAAGGAAACATGTTCGACGCCCTGCCTCGCAGCCATGCATTCCTTTTCATCAGGAAGTGGCATCACAGGAAGTCGGGTCTCATCGCCCTGTCATCGCATGACGCTTCTCCAGGCTTTCCAAGACACTTCGCGTGAGAATCGCCAACGAATCCCCAGCGATTTACCAGGCCAAACGAACGATCCTTCGAGCCCTAATCCATTGTATCGCTCTATATAAACACCCCACGTGCATGTCGTGCTTTTGTGAGAAAGTGCGCTCATTCAACCTCCCCCTTTGCCCACCACTTCCACCTACACCCCCACGCTCCACCCCCAAATCCATGTAACCCAACCCACCCAACACGAGCGAGCAGCCGATTCCCTCCGGGGAGCGAGGCTGCGGCGACAGAGGCAGCGGCGTTGGCGGCGGCGTAGGCGGGCAGGCGACGATTTACCTTTTCGGCGTCGGAGCCGTGCGGCGCGAGGCCGGGAGCGCCCGCGAAGCCGGCGCTGGGAAGCGGCGCCCAGTTGCCGAGTTTTCGGCCGCGATAAGCGCCGGGCAGGAAGCGCCGAGGGACACAGGAAGGAAGCCGAGCGCGGGCTGCAAACAGATGGCCGGCTCTCGCGCAGCGCACGCTTGGCTTCAGTGGGAGCGAGCGAGAGAGCGGGCGGGCGGGGGAGAGCGAGGACCGGTGAGGCTGGGCTGGCAGTCGTGTTACACGGGGATGAAGCAGCAGCAGCAGCAAGCAGCTTGGCTAGCCCGGCAGCCCCGTTCCCCTAGCACCGTCGCCCCATTTTTTTTTGTAGAGGGAATGCTTGCGGAAATATGGTTTCATTATTTATTATTTTGTTCCTACACCCCCCCCCACTTCTCCTCCTCCTCCTCCTCTCTTCACCTCCCCACAGCCCACCCGCAAGTTTTATTATGATTATTATTTTCCTCTTGAATTCACCGCTGTCCCATGGGGACATCTGGGAACGAGTGGCCCTCGTGTCCCCCTGGGAAGTCGGCGGTGCTCAGACCGAGCGACTCGGGGACGAGCCGGGCGTGGCGGCGCGCCGACGGCCCGTCGTTCCCAGCCGCTCGTGAGACCCGCAAACCCCGCTGGGCCGCCGAGCGGCAGTCCAGCAAGCGGGCTCGCGAGCCTATCCCTCTGCAGTCCTGTCGAAACACGGGGACACTACGTCCACTGTAGCGATGGAGTGATGAAATCAGCTCGTGGGCAGGAGTTAGATAGTGAGAGCTTGCAACGACTGGGAAAGGTATTCATCCAGCAATGGCTGGATCATGGCTGGTGATATTAACGATTCTTCATAACATTTTGGGCAATGGTTCTTCGGCAGAATTGAGAAAGACTAGACATTTAAACGGCAGTAGTATGTGTGTGTGTATTTCAGTCTCAATAAGCAACCAACATAACCCCTATGTCACCAGCACAACCTCCCACTTCAAATGTTAGTTGATTTGATGATTTTCAGATTGCAATCGGTAGACATGAACCGAAGGATCACAACTCAATCGAATGCAATGCATACTGCATATGCCTCTGTATGAATGTGTGTACGACTTTGTGATTGACCTTTTACGCAGGAAACAGCACACTGCCACGAATCTGAAACACCCCATCAATTTCATTTCAAAATATTCTACCATTCCCAAAACCTCCTCTGAAAACCACCATCACCACTGCTTCCACTACATCAAAGACAAAGATCCCCCGTATAGCCTCATTAACAAGACTGTTGGGGCAAGTGCTGTTAGCGAGCACCTATGAAGCAGACACGGCACACGAGGGGGTGGGTGGCCAGCACCACACCGGACCGCCTTTGTCTCCCTAGTAGGGATGTTTACACACCGCACCAGGTACTCATTTGAGGTTGAGTCGATCTATGGGAGGCCCAAGACCAGTTCAGATAATTGTCACTGGTGTTGGCCATGAGCAGGAATCGAACCCGGGTTGCCGAGTTTGTAGCGCAGCATGTTAACCAGATACACTACCGCTCCCTATCAACACCACCACCACGGCTAGCCGTGGTTGCAGAAGAGTCAACCCAGAGAGCAGGCTCAAGACAGGTTCTGTTACTGCTTGCCACCGATGCTGACCGTGGCTTGAGAATAAAACCCAGGTCGCTGGGTTGGTAGAAAGTTGAATAAAAAAAATCACTCCTGCTATTTTATTTCACCGGGCAAAGCCCACTGAGCTATTGGCTCGACTTCGTTTCACACAGTTGGCTACATATACGGTGCGAAAAAAGTTCCACATATATACGTACATGATAGCTCATCGAGGCGGCTTATGTCACACATGTGGGAATTTATTGTAACATCCAAATATTCTAAATGCATGTTTCTAGTTGGGGAAGGAACAATTAGAGGACCTGGAGAAAATCCACGCGAACATCGCGGGGAGAGAGAACACACAAACTCCAAATATACAGGGGTCATCAGGGTCGGGATCGAACAAACGACCACCTGTATACCAGGCGAGAGAGATAACATCTCGCCATTGCACCATCACTCACGTGCCGAATGCTCAAGTCAAAAAAGTAACAAAAAATGCTGAAACAAAATTTAACATTGACTGTGTCGTGTTCTCCCCGAGCTTTTGTACGCTTTCCCTTTAAACAAGGTCACGCGGCAGGGTCATGCCCCCACCACCTCCACCAACCACCAACAACCACCAACAAACAACCACCGCGGCACGTTCCTCCTTCCACCCCCCCACCCCACATGCGCTCCCCCCCCTTATCACACGCCACAAACAAGCGCAGCCATGACCCGGCTTCCTGCTCGGGGAGGCAGGCCATGAGAACGGCACCGGAGACCTCGCATAGGAAGGAGGGGTCGTGCCTCGGCTATTTCAAGGCTCACGCGGCGAAGAGGAGGAAGATGAGGCCAAGGCAGTCGTGGTGGAGGAGGGAGGGGGGGTGGCGAGCGGGGGTTGAAGGGCGCCAAGATGAGAGGGGGGGAGGGGGCGGATGGGAACCCCTTGGGGGTGTGGGGGTGAGTGGAGTGGTGAGGATGGAGGGAGGGAGAGGAGCAAGACGGTAAGGCGACAGTAACAGGGAGCATAGGAGGTGAGGGGTCAGGTCAATACGTGCCGAGTAGGAGGCCGACAGTGAAGAGCAGGCGTGCGAACGAAGAATCGACTAAATTATTACAATCAATCCTTACGCTCGTTCGACGCCTGTGAGAATAGTTTCTTATTTCAGATTGATGCAGCGTGCGCATGCAAACGATGTGCGAATGTTGCACGTAGGACAACGGAGTGAACACAATTGTAAAAATGAGATGCAGCAAAGGGGAAACAATACAAACGACAAGATGGAAAAGTGACAATTCAACGGTATTCCTACGGAGGGGGGGGTGAACGTTGCATTCCTAGTGGCCGGGAGAGAAACTGGGAGGTTTTAAATGGCGCAAACGTTGGTGGGGTCAAGGGGAAGATCATAAAGAAACACTGAATTGCGGAGGCCGGTGGCAAAAATTGATTGAGTAGCATAGCAAAGAATAATGCCACATCAGCACCGACACTGGATGAGTGTCTGAGATCTCAACCAGTGCTGTTAAAATCCTGGGTATGAAACTAGAATGCTCCAACAGTCTGCCAATTGTTGTTGTTGTTTGAATGCCTATGTGTGCTTTATGCCAACGAGGTAAAAAGTAATAATTTAATTTGTATATTGACCTGATAATTTGGCTAATTTGACAAATTCGGCCTATAGGCGAGCACAGGCACTCTTTAGCCACTGGACAATTGAAAATATCCCGGTGGGCGATGTGATTGGCAAGGGGTGTGCACGAGGGTGGCAGGGAGGGGGCGCCATGGTGGCAAGATGTTAACTACCTCGCCTGGTATGCAGGAGGTTGTGGTTTTGATCCTGACCTTTCACACCTGTATATTTGGAATTCGCATGTCTCTCTCCCTGTCGTCATGTGGATTATCCTCCGGGTCCTCAAGTTTCTCCTTCCACCTTTAGAAACATGCGTTAAGAGTAATTGGCTGCTATTAATGTGCACGTGATAAGCCACTTCGATGAGCTATCATTTGTGGCCGGGTCTCTTCTGAAAAAGAGCTGTATAACTTTGTGGGCCTTACCTGGTAAAATAAAAACAGTCTAGTTTTATTTTCTTGGTTCTTTCGGTAAAGTCACGTAGAAGGGAAATAATAAAATAAAAATTGTTTAACATAAGACTTTTTATTATTTTATTATTTCCCTTCTACGTGACTTTACTGAAAGAACCAAGAATATGAATCCCTGCAGTCACGAAAGCTTTAAATCAAAACAGTTTAGTTTTAGTTTCAAGATCTCGCGCCGTGGCAGGAACGGAGAGATGACGACAGAATCAAGTTCGGCCTCTCCGCTCAGTGGTGAATATAAGTCACTAAATTAACACTTTTTTTTTACTCCACCCAAGATAACGAATCAATTTCCCAATCACTGTACAGCAGCGCTGGGATAATTGGGGGCTGACTCAGGCGACGAATCCGTGCGATGGGTTACAGGAAAGACAATGAGACTGGCATTGTAACCACACTCCAAAGCCAAACACAACACGCTCATCTGCGTTTATAGTTTCAAAATAGTTTCTATTCTCTCCTTCCACACCCCCCCCCACTCCCAGAACTTCATTCGAAGTGTGCTATTGTGATGAGATGAAGGAAGTCGACTTACTTGACGCTCTTGCAGTGCGCTGTGCATCACCCTGTGTCAGAGGACAACATTGCAAAATATCTCTAAAAGTAATTTCACGATGTTGACATGCAATGCAAAGAGTGTCTGTCAATTAAAACGAACAATGTATACGTCTCAGGGATAGAATACGCTAAGTGAAAAGTCAAGCAAAGTAAGATGTTTCTGAGGAGTATATTTTTCTACCAGAGACAGACCATTATCACAGATCGTCTGAATGAAACTGCATCTGAAGACACTGTAAAAAAAACCGTAGGACATGCATCACAAGGGAAAAGGAGGTACATTAATATCATTACGGGTGGCGGGAACCTGGATTCAAATGCAGAAATTCAGCTGTCTCCGACACTACAATTACAAGCCCCCTGAGCTGCCTCGGCTACAATTTCCGATCGAATTACGACATCTCAGCACAACAGTTGGGTTCTGGGTTCACTTCAACGATGCAGGAGGGTCACACGTCCACACGACAACAACAGCAGCCGTGTTTAGAGAGGCTTTCATGCCAGGCAGGGCGCACCCCTGTGTACCGCACCTACCCACGGGCTGCTATGTAAATAAAGTGGGGAGTTTCGCTTTGTTGGCTGGGTGGGTCGGTGGGTGGCTGGGTAGGTGAGAGCGGGAGACCAGGGAGCGAGCGCATGAAAAGAAAGGGACCGCACTGCGGGAATGGAAAGGAAAGCCTGAGCCAGTCCCACCAAACGTAAACATAAACAGACGCGTGCCCGTTTGCCATGGGGAGGGGGCGGTTGTGGAGTGGAGATAGAATCGTGTTATCCCGCAAACACCCAGAGTCCCTGGGTCACGACTGAGGTCACAAGGGGGCACGCAGACGCACGACGGACTCGTGCGGTGCAGGCCAACGCTAACCGCAAGACACGTAGCGACGCATCGATTACAATTCATTTCTATGCAGTTTTTTTCTAACACGGGGGATTTTCCACTGCTTTCTGAGGTCCCAAAGAAAACCTCGTCGAAGGGTATCGTTTTGGCAATCATGAAAAGTCGGTGGCCTTAGGGAGAACACGTCGTCGCTAGAAGGGATGATGACTGGCTATCGAGACTAATGGCAAGGTGGCAGCCAGAGGGGGAAATGCATCCGAGAGGATATCCACCGAAATGTCGGAACGATATCACACCTCGTGTTTAGGTGGCTAGGTGGATTGCTTCATCACAAAACTGTGAGAGTTTGCGACGGCAGGGTGGGTCCTTGATCTAACAGTGGATTGATCGTGGCTGCTGATGATTATAATGATATAGACGTGGAGCTCCCCCCCACATTGCGACACATCCAAAACAAGCAGTAGGATTTGCACAAACAACAACAAATGGATTTGAAACTAAACTGCTGGGTCCGGAACTGCAGTGGAGCCCACGTGGAGTGAATTTAACAGGGTGGCAGTGATGCCAAGTGAGAGATAACAGGATTCGCCACCATCATCACGCACGCGCACACACAAGCTCCTAAAAACAGGCCTCCCCATAAACACAGCAAACACAAGGGTCACAAAAAATGGACAAATGCAAGATTGCTCAAGCATGGCACCTTGCAAGGCAAGATTGCTCAAGCATGGCACCTTTGTGACGACCGTTTACTCAGGGAGGTCAGGCAGAGTACTAATCGGGGTTAAGATATATAGACAGATATACAGGTAGGTGGGGGGAGTGGTGGAACAGTGGTTAACGGACTGTGCTATGAACCCGGTGGACCCGAGTTCGAATCCCGGGCACAAACATTATCAGTGGCGGAGTGATATCCGAACTGGTTCTGACCCCACCAACTCCATCCCCTTCATCATCCCACACTGTTGACCAGCGTGGTGCAGCATGGTTAAACAACATCTATGACCGACGGCACGGGGGAGGCCTTTCATCCAGCAGTGAATTGACAAGGGGTTGTAATGTATTTTCATTAAAGGTCATCAGGGAACAGACCTTGGAACATATAACGACTCAATGTCTGATTCACAAATACTAAGCAATTTTTTTAGGCCCACTGCACTATAAAGCTCTTTTTCAGAAGCGACCTAGCCACAAATGAGAGCTCAACGAAATGGTTTAGCATGTGGAAATTTATAGTAGCAGCCAAAAACTCTTAATGCATGATTATAAAGGTGGAGGAAAAACCCGGAGGTCCCAGAGAAAAATCCACGTGACCATGGGGAAAGAGACATGCAAACTCCAAATATACAGGCATCGGGATCGAACCCACAACCTCCTACATACTAGGCGAGACTCCACTACTCCTGATGCAATAATCTGGCTTCGCCATCTCAATGCAAAAAAATGTATAATCGTTTCTCTATGTCAACATCAACGACAGGAAGAATGAGAAGATAGTCACCAAGGACGGGAATCGAACTCAGGCCACCGGGCAGGACTAACCCCTGTGCCACTCCCCCCCTGCATAATTACTTTGAGTATTTTACGACTGTAATGCATCCCCACATGAAACACACTCTACACTCACACTGTTGCCGTTGGTTACAAGCGGGTACATTTTAAACACTGCACTTTTGATTAGAGAGCACATGGCAGGGCTATAAACAATTATCTACTTAATCCAAGATGCCAATACGTGATAGGGATTATAAACCCGCACCCTCATTAAACGGTGACATGCCCAACCCTACAAAAACCCCAAAAAATCTCAGCAAGGTATGAAACTTGATGAAATAACAAATATTACACAGTGGTAATTAAACACATCCACACTGGCTTTTTTGGCAACATCAACAAATGCCTACAAACCACAGCCTAAACATTCAGCTGTAGGTTCTGTATACATAATAACTTTGTTATCCGTGTTGGGAATAGATAATCCTAATTTAAAAAGAGCACAAAAAATGTACAATACACACACGCCTAGTTACATATTGACATGTAAATATAAAAAAAATTATATTAGTCAACGAAAGGAATTTAGAAAACCAAGGCAATGAGTGGTGATGGGTAGGGGGCATCTCTGTTGGTGGCCCTAAGTCAGAGGAGGAAATTCCACATTCCTATGAAGGGTGAGGGGGGGAATATGTTTGCATATTAAAACTGGTCAACTTCCCACGAAGGGGAAGATGGAAAAGGGCCAAGTTGTGAAGAAGATTGTTGAACATTATATCTGCTGTTGCCGAGTGACGGACGGTGACAACGATGATGATCAAGTTGTCTCTGACCAGGACGATGGCAGAACATGATTCGACTCCAGAATCAAGTTTTGTTTTTGTATTTTTGCCATCTTGTTTTGTACAGATTCTTGTTTGCACTGTCCCGCTTTCCCTGTTTAGTTTTTGTTCTGCTCCAGGAGCCAAAATGAAGCATTATCATAAAATTTGTATGTAGTTTTCTTACATCATGAATAATTGATTCTCATGCGCGTGATTCAATGCTTGTATCAACGAAGGATCGACGCATGAATGATAATTCATGAGCGATTGATAACCGATAATGACAGATTATTGATGATTATGGATGATGATAATGAATGGACGGGCACGGAAAATGACAATGGATATAGATCAATGATGAGCTTGTAGGATGATGTAGAATGACGATTATGAATAATGTATGCACAATGTATAACTACGTGCCACGTCGACTGCAGATCAGATTTTAACTTCGCCCATCGCTCGCTCCAACTTGGCAAACGGGAATGAAACGTGCACAGTCTGCCCGAAAATGCAAACAAGCACGCTGCTTAAGGCACGCAGAAGCAAAGCCCCCGGGTCGTGGCCCAGCACGAGTTGGGTGGGCCAGGCCCAGTCACGATGCCCTGTCATTCTGCCATAGGAAGTCACCGAGGAAAGCTTGGGGGGTGGGGGCCTTGGCAGCGGCTGGGGGTGGGCAGGCGGCAGGGAGGTTTGGACGAGTGACGGCAAAAAAAAATAAACCCGACCCGAAAGGCGGGACGGCACCGCTCTCGCACAACGTTGCCTCTGCACCGCTCCCGGTCTGCGGCAACGTGCACCAATGCGCACTTTATCGAGGGTCATATTGCAACGTAAAATAAAGATCGATTGATTGATGGTTCCAACGTACAAAGAAACCATCAACCCCGGGATTGGGGTTGAGGGTTAGGAGGGAGTGTACCTGGTTAATGGTTAGGGTTTACGGTTAGCGATTATGAGTTTCAGTTGAAGCAGTGGCGTAACTACTGAGTAAGCAGGAGGTGCAACTACACGAGGGCCCATAGCAGGGAGAGAGGCCTAGATGCCGACTATGAAGACAGAGGGTGCCAAAATAAATTCTTGCACCAGGACATTTCCACCACGATGCGCCAGTTTGGGTACGCTTACGAGTTTAGACAAGGATGCTCGCAAGGTTAGGAGTTGGTTTCAGAAAGGCAAGCCTTTTATATGGTACCCCGATAAGTTGTTGAGTGATGAAGATCTGTCCTTGACTAAGGCCATTTCTACCCAAACACTAAAGAGAACTACTACATTATATTTTAACTCGTAGTTCATTGTTTTCCACCATGCCATACAAACAAAAATAGAATAATCCATCAAGGTAAGGCAGGAATTAATCCATGAATTTTTTTTATAAAATGACTTTCTTTTTCCCAGTCATTTGTGATTGGGCCGAGACCATATACACGCTACACTTGAGAACCCGGTTTTATCACACGAGGTGGGAAGTTGGATTCAAACCCAGGCCTCACAGCGTTGCCAGTTCAGTGCCTCCGACATGGCCATTATGATGTCCCTGAAAGCACTGGCAGGACATGTGGTTCTGAAGGACTCACGACCAAAGTTCAAGCCAAAGTAGGAAACACCCCTGAGAGGATGGTCACCGCCGCAAAGAAGGGGCGACGGAATTAGCTCGTGTGCAGGAAGTGAAGGGATTGCTGCATGGCGAGACCGTGAGAGCTGGCGCAACAGCTTGGGGAGGACTCCGTCCAACAATGGATAGATAATGCCTGATGTTGGTGATGACGATGAGAGAGCAAGAGGGACACGCAGACCTAAGGCTTGAACCAAGGACCTCAAGTGATGATTACTGGCTCAGTGTCTCCGACACTCCTGAGCTGTTCAGCCGCCTCCGTAGCAACCTGACACGGACCTTTCTGACCTCACACACACACACGCACGGGCCAACGAACCACAAGGTCGCCAGGCGATGTCATTAGTTACGAATACGAGCAACGTGACCGCCGCGCGTTTTAATCCCCGGGAACGTGGCCCCAATCCGCCGACGTTAACGAGGGCCGTGTGTAGGAATGCTCGGCACAATTATGCAAATTAATCGGATTTTCCTTGCAAACGACATGTGCCGTCACCCATCGCGGTTTAACCCTCTCCCAGTCTCCTGGGGCCACCGCCGCGCTCGTCCAATTAAACCGCGACAATCACATCACTCCATCGGTCATGTTTCGCTAAAGGAGACGCGCACGTACACGCGCATGCCTGTCAGGGCTCCCCGGGGCTTGACCAGCGTGCACCATTCCGTTCTAACACTGGGGGAGGTAGTGGCGACCGAGAGTTCCCCTCTCAAGCCACAGCTTAAAATCCACGGCTCACGCAGAGCGCACAACAAATTCACGTACGCGACTGCCCACCCGCCCATGTACCGTGACGAGGAACATACAGAGTAAGACCGACAGAGACATAGATTGGCCGCGCCAGCTCAAGCGCTGCAACCGCAGGACTCATTTAATCATTTATCCACTCAAACATTCATTCAGTCGACGTCCGCCGCGCTAAATAGCACAGGCAACCCGCTACAGAGTGGAAACGGAATGAAAATCGCTGCCAGTTGCTCCTCCTGCCACCTCCTCCTCCACCAGCAACAGCGGAAGGAGGAGGAGAAGGGTTAACGTGGGGTTAGCCTCACCTCCTGCACGGAGGCCGGGGCGTCCCGCTCTGTCTCCCCGTGGGATTTCTTCGCTCGCTTTCCGAAGACGCATGCCAGGTCGTCAGCGCTGCGCGTGGACAGGTCCTTGCCTGGCAAAATGAATGGGGGCGTGGGGGGTGGTGGGGGAAAGGGAGGTGAATGCCGAGTCATGCGGGTGTCGCGGTGGTGGCAAACGCCCATGATACAGCACTGCAGAAGGGAGGGTTGGTGGATCACGTAGAGATTTGGGAAACTCCCATAACCCGAACTTGTGCGCAACGAAGTGGCCAGGAGATGTAAGTAATGGGGTTGTGAACTTGTTTTTCTGTCAATGACCCTATTGTGGGTAAATATTATAAGGTAAAGGTGTAGCCCTGCAATATCTTACTAGCGCCGCTTTCGGCAGAAGGGCCTTCACTAGAGGGAGCTCTAGGGAGGTCCCTCCAGGAAGTAGTTGGCCTATTCTTCCACGCTGTCCAGACATCTTGAAAGATGTACTCCCACACTTTTCCGCACCACACGCAACCTACCAACCGGCTAACTGTGGTGGACCCGCTTATACTGCTGGGTGGACAGTGGCACTGGGAAGGATTTAAGAAATGTCACCATCGTTTCTACTGCCACACCAGGAGAAGTCCAGTGTGCTGACCGTGACACCACTGTGGCAGCTCCTGTCGAGTCTCAGTTAAGATGAACATTTTACACATGTTGCTCGAGACATTTATCTATGCGTTTATTTCACGTGACTACCGGCAATGCACAAACAAGCCTAGTTTAACAAACCTTGTTGCAATATACTGTCGTATTATAACACATTACAATGCAGCTACGTCTCAATATAACACAAAGCTAGCCTCACTGGTGGTGGCACAATAACCGACATCTGGGTATACATGTGGGTCTAAAGATTGAGTGATGTTTTTCCTGGATACAAAATAAGTATTTAATATATTGAAATGTTTCTCTTGTACAAAAAAAAACACTTTTATTAAAGGGCTCTCTTGGTTTTCTTTTTACAGCCCTCTAACAATCCACTGCTGGACAAAGACCTCCCTCGCACCGTTTCGAGTGATTGAGAGTGTTTGACCATACTTCACCAGGCCGGTCACCGGGTTTGTAATGCAGCGCGCGAATAACCACCGCACCACCGCGTCAAAATGGCTCTCACCTGGCAGTGAATAAAGTACCCGACTCATTGAAACTGGTGGGAAAGCTACGCCTTTACCATTGCAAGCACCATAACGTGGCAATGTCTTCATCACCAACCCTGCAGAAGATCGATCAGCCAGTGCGTCTCTCTCCTGGTGATTTCGTTTTCGGCCATTTTGGCAAGATTTGAATCTGGCTCAAATCACATTGGCCATCACAAAATACAAACATTACGTAATGGTAATGTTTCTTTTAGAATATAACTTATCCTAAAGTGCTAAGCCTTTCAAAGGGTGTATACTGTGCACACACAGGACACCAAATTATAGGGTCTGTTTGAATTAGCTCTGGATTAATTAAAACACTGAACTAGCTTTTGGTTTAATCAGCAACCAACCATAGCCTCGGCTCTGCAAACAAGAGCCTCGGGTTTTAATGGGTGTAATGGGACATCACAGGAGGCGGTGCCAGAGAGGGGGGTGAAGGGAATTGCCCTTAGTTTGATATTCAAACTTTGAAGTGTCTTATCAGCCACGCTGCAAGCCAGAGCCGACTGGTTGTGAGATCTGAAGGTAATTTTACAGGTGGTAAAAAGGGCGAGGAGGGTGGAGGCGGTGGAACAGGCATTTTCTCACTCCACTACGACCCAGTGAACCGAGTTCGACTCCTATTCATGGCTAACCAACATCAGTGGTGAATAATATGAGAACCGTCCCTGCAATCTACATCTTCAACCAACCTGCACTGGCTAGCATGATAAAGACAAGTCAAACCCCCACCCCCCATAGTCTGGGAAGGCCTTTACCCATTGGTGGACTCACGATGGCTGGAATATATGTTTACATAAAATGGTTAGAGTCTGGTACAGTTAGTCAAATATTATTTAGAATTAACAATAAACAAAAAATAGTTTTTACACTACGGCAACAATGTTAAACAGAAAGTTGGTGTTCCATTGCTTTGGAGGCAAGGGTTGGTGGATGATGTAGGTTCGTGGCAGTGGCGAGATTGACTTTCGTCTCATCGCTGGAGACTGCACTTTACACTGTGGGGCCCTGAGAAAACGAGGCCATTTGGAAAAGGTTGGTGAATGAACACATTTTGAATTGACATGTGAGCAGTTTTGTGCATCAAACAAACCATGCATTCAAAGTCATCCATTTACATTAACAGGCAAAACAATGTCGCCACAAAACTGCACCACGGGAAGTGCCACCGCTAATGCGCTGCTGGATTTAGGCCTCCCTCCCCGAGTTGTCGACGAGCCTTTCACTCAAGCGTTGCAATAACCATGTAGCTCCTACAAGAACAGATTTCAACGCTCCATCTCCACGGTGTACGTCCGCTCCTCGGGAATGTACCCTCCTCCTTTCGCTGCCACTCATTAGTCCGAATCAGAATATTTATTTAGACCGGAAAAATCTGGTGAGCTTTGAGGCTCTTTTTCACAAGTCCAGTAGGGGTGGGTCAGAAAGTTAAAACAACAGACAACGCAAAACCTCACAGGAGTGCAAAGCATAGGGAATCTAAGCTAGTCACGAAATAAAAATTAAGTACAAATTGGCTGACACTCGTTAGTACTGAGCACCAACCTCCCTTCTATAAATTTGTACTCCCCAAGCCTCACTGACTTTTCAGTAAATGAGGCCTCTAATTTGCTAAACGAGCCATTCACTGCATTAATCCATACCGCTCAGTGGACTCTTAACTGGTTTTAAAATCATAAAGGTCACTTCAGCAAAAAAAAAGACCCACGGGACGATTCGGTGACAGCCATGGCACACGCTCGTAATTTGTTAATTAATTGTTTCTGTATAGCGGTCCCCCCCCGCTGGGAGTTGAGTGTCGCGCCAGTGGCCCCGTGGGAGGGAGGGGGGGGGACGAGGGGAGGAGAGCTACCCGAGGCAAGCGCCGCCAAGCACAACACACCCACCGCCGTCTCTGCCGCTTCCCAGAATTAGTAACTTTCGGCGCCACTCCCATTGTCAGCGCTCAGCGACTGGGAGCGGTTGGAGCGGAGGTGGTGGGGGAGAGAGGAGCGGTGGGGCGAGTACCGGAGGGAGGGAGCGCCACGCGGTTCACTTTCTCAAGTCACTGCGCATGCTTTTATAGGCGAGTTTGTAAATGTACTACACGACCACATGCCTGCCCAGCCCAGGCCACCCTGATCGTAGCGATACTACAATCAGACCTCTGCCCCGATCCAAGACCACTGCGGCTCTTTCCTGGCTCCTGCCACCTGCCTCCCTCACCACATAAAGCCTTTAACATAAAGCCTTTAACAGACAGTTGATGCAAGTGCGGTCAGCGAGCGCCTATTAAGGTTGACACGGCGAAAGGGAGGTTCCTGTGGCAACAGCACCATGCCTGGCCAGTGCTGATGTTACAAATCGAAACCAGGAAATTAATTTAAGGCTGTCTTGGCTGACGAGAGGCCCAGTATGGGTTCGCATTATTACTATTAACGTCAGACATGGCTGGGAATCGAACTCGTGTTTGTAGCAGTGCGCTAATCTCTACACCAGCACTTTGCCCATAGACGCCACATACACAACACAAAGCTACCCTGCTATCCTTAACAGACTTTTTACGCAACTGCTGTTAGTAAGCACCTCACAAAAGACAAAGATCCCCCATATAGCCTTCACAAGCTGTTGGGGCAAGTGCCGTTCGCAAGCACCAATGAAGGCCGGCCCGGCACATGAGGGGGGTGGGGTGGCTAGCACCACACCCGGCCGCCTTTGTATCCCTAGTGGAAATGTTTAGACACCACACAAAGTATTCAGTTGAGGCCGAGTCGACCTAGACCTAGGTGAGGCCCAGGCCCATTTTAGCTAATCGTCACTGGTATTGGCCTTGAACGGCAATGGAACTCCGGTCCGCGTGTTCGTGGCGTGGCGAGCTAACCGTTGCACTACCGGTAACCACCTCACACACCACAAATATACATATTCCATCATCACCAGCCAAGGCAGGCGAACGATCGTTTCTCTTGTCCCAAACCTCCACGCCCCCCCCCCCGCCATTTGTGAAGCGGGCCGCCGCCACCGCTGCCAAGAGGCTGACGCCCGGCCCTTTTTATAGCGCTTTGGAGTGGGAAACTCCAATGTGGATTTACAAAAGCCATGACAGGTCAAGGAAACGATCCTTTACATAGGATGACTTCAGCGATTCTGGAGGGGGAGGGTGATGGGAGAGACAAGCCAGGGCGTTTGGCGGCAGTGGTGGGCGCAGGGCTGATAAGAGCTTATTCAGCCAAATTTAATTCTGTCCATGGTGGCGAATTGCCCCCTCCCTGCCCCTCCACCCACATTGTAGTTGGAAAGATTACGGCACAGAATACAAATCCATTGCATATTCGCGGACTTAAAAATGTCAAGGCGTTACATGTTTACAAATTGTCGTGGGGCAGAAGATTGTCTCTTCATATATTGTCAACCTCATACATTATTATGCTCGTTAACCAAGGAAAAGCCTCGTCGAGTCTCAAGACTGTTTCAGGAGAGCCCTGCCAGCAGTAGTGGGGGATGTTACTATGTGCAATCTCAATTGAGTAATGTGCAGTGAAATTAGCATTGGATGTTTTTGTCAATACCAATTACATTGGACGGTTTTATATTTGTTAAGCAATGGGAGGAAACTGGAGAACCCCGAGGAAAGCCATGCAGAACAGAAGGAGGACACACAACCTCCACATAGAAAGGCGACCGAGTTGCCGGCTGTGAGAGGCACAAGTGTTATCAATGTGTCACACTCCCACCCAAGCATGATAATGATATATACAAGACATTGCAAATTATGACAAATACCAATTGCTCCGGTCTCCTCCCACATGTAAACATTCATTGGCTGATCACATCTTAATATATAGAGGACCGCAGAGTTTGGGCGATTGTTGGCGCCGGCTCATCGCGTGGCTGCCTTCCTGCTTGTCTGTGGTTCCACACGCCTATGAGTCATTTTCCCTCGATCAAAACTCTACGGCATGTTATAGGTTTGAAATATTTATTATATATTTACACAACTATACAAAATAACGAACAACCATTTATTTATCTATCCATGAAAGCCTTATTTTCAGAGTCCCAAGATTATCTTTCAGGAGGGACTTACATTGCAATGTTTGGAAAATTATTATTTAAGGAGCGTGACTTCCAAACACTGACATAATTAGCTTCATTCGTAACAAATGTTAATTGAACAAAAACTAGAATCGTGCTATTATGCAGCTGTCATTAGCACACTAACAGCAGGCGTATTTCACTGCAGTCATGTTTTCAGCTGCACACGGTGCATTCCCGGACTCGTTGTGGTTGTTGTTGTAATAATTGTTGTGGTTGTTGTCGTAATTGTTGTTGGTGGTGGTGCTTGGCCCGGTTGCTTCATCCCTGGCTGTGCCGCAGTGTCGCTCTCTTCTCTGCCGTGTTCCCCTGCCCTGACCACCCCTTCACTCCTTTTATACCCTAAAGTAGTTCATATTTGTTAGCGATAACATATTAATAAGTTGTATACTTGGAAATTGTCGCGATTTCATCTTCCTGTCACTCGGTGGTCACATGCATTAAACGCCTTTATTAATTTATTACCCTTACACTTTTAAATCGTGATAATATCCTGTGTTCATTGATGAAAGGCTCTGAGTTTCAAGACTGGGATGTTGACAAATTTAACAAGTGAATGTTTGGCTTCGTATGGGACAAAGCAGGAGTAGGCTTACGTACCTTTAAAATGTATGAATACATACGTGTAATAATATATTTGCGAATGAATGTATACGCGTATGAACGTAGACGTGAATGTACTCGTCCGCGCACGAACGTATGTGTCAGAATGTATACTTGTACATATGCGTACGTGTTGTGCGTGCGTGTTGTACGCGCGTGCATTCGGCGGTTCAGGCAAGAATCCTCGACGCCCCCTGCCCACCCCCCCAGGGACCACGCCTGCCTCGCTGAAGTGGAAATCGAAGCTAAGCCCACTGCAAAGTCTCCTTCATGGACACAGTCAGCACAACAGGAAGTCAACGGGCAACACGCAAAAAAAAAAGCAAATCCTCTATTGAATACATCTCCGCCACAGGTGTGCCGACAGCGAGCGAGTGAGACAGCGAGCGAGAGACAAACCCACCTTTCGCAAACTTCACGTAATGCACGCGCTTTCGGGATCGCTTTGACTTCTCCTCCAGGCTGAAGGCGGCTTTCTGCACTTGTTCCGTGGCCTCTGAAATGAAACACGTCCCCGAGACGTGGCTCAATTTAATGGCTGCGACACAATGGGCCATTGTGCAGCCGGGCGAAGGCTAGCTCGGTCCCGCAACAATCGGTGGCCGTGCCGCGCGGTTTGTGGGGGCACCGCATACAATGGACGGTGGAGGAAAAAAAATGCCCGTTAATGGCTGTGCCCAAACGTGGCTTCACAAGCTGGTTAATTTGAGCAAAACAAAAATATAACGTGCTAAGAAAAATAATAATAAAGGTTGCGTAATTGTTTTCGTGACAAAACTAAGTCCGCTTACTCAATAAGTGGGCTTGCTCGCAGCGCGTACGATCCGCGTCTCGCAGAAAAGCTCTGCGTGATTGACGTGGGGGCGAGCGCTTCTTTTGCAGGGCATGTGCGGTAACAGAGTGCACCACCTTGTGTGGACAAGAGGCTGGTGACGTAACCTCAGAAGTAGATATCCAATGTCATAGTCTGAAGCTGCTCCCTGACAGGAGGTGATGCACAGCTCGCTTCAATCGTTCCGAAAGGAAATCTCTCCACTTTGGGACCTGACAGGTTGAGCGGCAGGGCAGTGGTTAGTGTCCTGCGCTACAGATCCAACCGATCAAGAGTTTGATTCCCAGCCACAGCCAACATTAACGAACTACACTTGAGAACGTGGTTGAATCACGGATGGCTGATACACGGATTCGAAACCAGGATTTCAAAGCTGCTTGCTCAGTGCCTCTGACACAGTATTAGCACCTGAACTGCCCAGCTGCCTTTACATTTGTTTAAAGGATAACTAGCACTGTCCACGCATTTGCTCGGGATATACATCAGGGGTGGATGGTGGGTGGGGGAGCGGCGGACGTCAGCGGGACAACACGAACGGCTTAACACTGCGAGATATGGGTGACGTTATCACGCAGATGTGCACGGTGACATCACCATCTTGCCCGCACGCCAGCCAGGCAGCAAAACTTATTATAAAATCATATAGTATGATGTATAGTATGATGGGTCAAATATTCTTGGGTCTTTCGTTAAAGTCACGTAGTTAGGTTCAAGGAAAATAACCAAAAATAGCAAAAAACTTCGACGTTTCAATCGCAACACAAGCGGTTGTCTTTTTTGTATTTTTTTGTTCTTTTCTTTGAACCTATTGTATGTGACTTTACCGCAAGACCCAAGAATATGAATTCCTGCAGTCACGAAAGCTTTAAGTCATGATGGTTCAAATTTGGATCTTTGACAAGTGCTCCTTTTGCGAAAGAGTTCCAACATCTCCATCACCTACAAATCTGCCAGGTCAATGCTATAGGAGGCAGCACGACATCACAAGACGTATTGGACACCAAAGCTGAAAAGCGAACACGAAAGTGAAAAGGGAGCTTGATAAAATACTACAGAGGTCGTATTGTGGCTAGTTATGGGTAAATATATAATATTTGTGGCAGCTTAGGGGTAAGGATAGGAACATTGGGATGGCTAGTAGTAGTGGCTGTTTGGCGAGTTAGTTAGAATTAGCAGGGCGAGTAGTAATGGCCGGTTGGTTAATTGATTAAGACTAGGGAGTAAAGCTAGTACAAGTGTTTGGGTGGCTAGTTTGTCAGGACTAGGGCTAATTGTATGAATGTTGAACTTCTTTCGCGGGAGTGAATGTTTGGCTCAATGGTTAGTTAGGGTTAGTAACTATTTAGCAAATGTGCTTCACCCACAAACTGCTCGCCCATCATTCCGATTCTGGAGGCCTTTCATTTCTCATAGTGACAGCACTTCCCCCAGGAAGTGAGTGTTAGGGGTGGAGCGGGTGACTTGGTGATGCAACTTTACCTTGCTGCCCGTGCTGGTCATTGAGATCGGCCAGAAGCTGATTGAAGTCGTCCTGGTGCGCGATCCACTTGTCCTGCAAAAGCATGGACACAAACACCACCTCCCTTTTAACCGCATAGACAGTTGGATGTGGTAGCCCAAGTACGTCCACTACAGAGATAGAGTGATGAAATCAGCTTGTGTGTAGGCACTAGATTGTGATATCACAGGGCCATGAGAGATGATGGCTTGGGGAGGCCTTCATTCAGCATCGGACTGATCATGGATGATGATGATCATGATCCAGGCTGGAGAGGACAATACGACTGTGATGGCAATGTTCATGTTGGTGACCCTGATGATGAATATGATGATGACAGTGACTGTACCAATGACTTTCAAAGCGATGTTGATGACGTCGCCGATTAGTAATGACAATATAATCATGATGTTAAAAATGACGGTGATGACAGTGATGATCACAATGATTATGCAATTGATGACCATGCTAATGAGCAAACAAAAATAGGAATTACACCGAGACAGGAAGAGGAACTAGTGCATTATAATATACGCAAGTTAGAGGCATCGCAGTGACTGTTAAGAAAATTGGGGTTGGCCAAGAGATGTCATTGCAAGGGATGATGGCGGGGGTCAAGACGAACGACGGAGTGACAAACAAAGGAGGGAACATGCCCGAGTGGACGTCTTACAAGCGGCTAGATGGATTGCTGTATCACGAGAACGTTTGAGATGGCAACACCTTGCGGAGGCCTTCATCTAGCAGTGGATGGATCATGGCTGGTGATGACATGGCACTAGTACTACCGAGTTGTGTGGTTACCTCTTGTGTTCCCACCCACCTCTTGGTTAACGGCGGCTCCCACCCCTAGGTTGTTGTTCTTCACGTTCACTTTGATGTGGTTGGTGGAACCTTGCTCATTTGCCCCAAGGCCCTTTATGAACATCAATGAGAGACAGAGAGACACAACACTGAGCAACTGGTCTTCCACTACCAAGTGACATCAGCGCCATCTGCTGACATTTAGGCAAAAGCGCACAACCACAACGCACTGGAGGAAGTTCGTAAGTAACTGTAGCTGGGACAATTGCTGAAATAGATTCTAGATTTGAAGCTTTCGTGACTGCAATGATTCATATTCTTAGGTTTTTTCGGTAAAATCACGTAGGTAAAAACATTAAAAAGTAAAATAAAATAAAATAAAAATCACGACGTTTCGGAGGCAACACAAGCTTCTGTCTTCAGGTGGTACCGTCACAGCCACGACAGCTGTATCAAGTAAATGAGAGATTGCAGGAGCTAACACTCCAACCATTATATAAACGGAGTGGTAGCTCCTGCAATCTCTCATTTACTTGATACAGCTGTCGTGGCTGTGACGGTACCACCTGAAGACGGAAGCTTGTGTTGCCTCCGAAACGTCGTGATTTTTATTTTATTTTACTTTTTAATGTTTTTACCTACGTGACTTTACCGAAAAAACCTAAGAATATGCTGAAATAGAGTTTATTTTTTGGCTATATTTTTTTAATCCACTACTTTTTTCGTGGTCAATAAGTCGGGCCCCTATAAGAATAATGATAACAAAGGCTTCATCAAGCCTAACCTCCCGATTAGCGGCACACACAGGAACAGACGCGAGACTTTTTATTTCCGACTGCCGTGTCCTCCGATTAGTCCAGTAATCGAACCGATAAAAGGTGGATTAACTGATTACATGAATAACCGGTGAGTCCAGACTCTACATGTAACAATCGCCGATGGTTGGGAAACTTTGCCCCTAACGATTTTTTTATTTACCAGATATGGCCTATTGTGCTATACAGCTATTTTTCAGAAGTGACCCGACTACAAATTATAGCTCATCATGCGGAAATTTATAGCAGCCAAATATTCTAAACGCATGTTTCTAAATGTGGAGAGAAAAATCGGGAGGGCCCGGAGAAAAATCCACATGACCACTGGGAGATCATGCAAACTCCAAATACAGGTAGTCACAGACTTACGATGGAGATGCTTTACGATGACCCCATCGTAAGTCGAAAATATCGTGAGTCGAAAATGGCCTAGCCTACCCAGGAGTCTTAAAGAATGGTGATAATTTAGCAAAACAGAGCAAATTACAGTCCCGTACTGTATAAACTATATGCGTACAGTACATCCCGGCAGCGTCCCAACATACAGTATCGTGCCTCGTACGCTGCTGCGTTTGCCTGCCGCGCGAAATGTAAAATATTTTACAATTTTGTCATATCGCTATCGCCATCGTAAAATCGAAATATCGTAAGTCGGACCATCGTAAGTCGGGGACTACCTGTATACAGGTGTCGACGTCGAGATCGGACCGACGACCCGCTGTATACCAGGAGAGGTAGTATTCATCTCACCACCAAGGTACCCCTGAGCCTCCATGCCCCTTCCAGCCCACAAAACCCCACTTGCCTTGCCTGAACTCCATCCCATCTTCTCCAGCATCTTCTTCCCGAATTTGCTGTTGTCATTGACCCACGCGGTGTTCCTGGGGTCCACCGACCACTTCTGCTTCCTGCGTGCTGCACAGGTACAATGACAAGGACGACAACAACAATTACAAACGTCAATGACTCTGCTCTAGGTCAATGCATGAGTAAGGTGGGGAAATAACAATTCCATAGTGGGTAAGCACAGACCAGTAGGCATGGCGTTACATGTCACACCCTCACCCGGACCTAGCGATTAGATTTGTTGCAATTCAGGCTGCTCATTTAATTCAAGAATCGATTTATTCCGGTTTTAGCTACAGGCATCATGTCACGAGACAAAGAATCCATTCGGAACTCTCGCACAGCAATGGAACACCCCCCCCCCCCCCCCGTTTTTTTTATTTACAGCATGAAGGAGTAAAACCCAAAAATGAACAGGGCATTTAAATGTGTGCCACTGGAGGGGGCCAGCTGGTTCAGAGGTCAGCGTGCTGAGTTGGTAGCACTGAGATCCTGGGGTTCAATCCAAACAACGGCCCGTTATTAACCAGATTCTCAAGTGTAGCATGAAGTTGCTGGTGCAAGCTAGGTTACCAATGTCTGCATACAAAAAAACATGCCATTAAATTAAGGTCTGCAGTTAAATTTGGCTACATTTCAGGTCTGAGAATTACAAATATTGGTTTTACTTGCATGCGACCAGCATTACTCTCTCGAGCTGGGTAGGTGGATACCTGCTGCCCTTTACAGAGTGGACCAGTGGTCACTTGAAGGGATTTCAGAGTTCAGGCTTTGACATCTTTTTGAGAAGTTGTCCGACACGGGGTAGTGCACTGCTGCGGGTTCCAAATGGAAACTTCATCACGTTACATAACTCCGAGAGCGCAAACTCGGTGTGCTTGCGATACGATTCTCAGGATTAAATGTTAAATACCAGAGTCCAAGACAAGGGTACATTTAGAATCCGTGTTCAATGTGCATGCTCGAAATCGCAAATATAGCTGGACACCTTTAGGATCCTTGGGGTTAATTGCTAGAGATTAAGAGATAATTTCTAGGTTATCTTTTGGGATCAGTTTTAATGCCCGAGGCTAAGTGACAGATTAAGGCACCGTTATGTTATTGGGTTCAATGTTAATGCCAAAAGTTCACAGCCAAAGGCACCCTTAGGAATGTTAATAGTACAGTGTTAATGTTCGAGATACATTGGGCCAGACTAAGACACCCTTAGGACTCTTTAGGACTACGGTTGTTGTTGAATGTTGACGCACGACTCGTGGTCACAAACACTAAGAACTCTTGGGGTTCATCGTTAACAACCGACACACTTGGCACCCTTATCATTTTTCGATTTAAAGCTTTCGTGACTGCTGGGATTCATCTTCTTGGTTCTTTCGGTAAAGTCACGTAGAAGGGAAATAATAAAATAATACAAATAAAACATAATAATATTATTTCCCTTCTACGTGACTTTTACCGAAAGAACCAAGAAGATGAACCCTTATCATTCTTCGGCTTCAGCGTTAAAGGGCACCGCTCAGAAGCGAGACGAGGAGGCATCAGCTTTATCTATTTCTCTGCATCCCGGAGCCAGAGGTAAAACATTCCACCTTCCCATTGCCTGGAAAGTACTTCCACCATATGACCGATGCCCCCTTGCTGTAACGGTGCCGCGGTGGCGAGATATTAGCTATTTCGCCTGGTATACAAGTCATGGGTTCGATCCCGACCCTGACGTCAGCTGTATAGTTGGAGTTTGCAGTGTCGCTCTTCGTGGCAGTGTGGATTCTTCTCCGGGTCCTCCAGTTTTTCCCTCCACACTTAATAAGCATGCGTTTAGAGTATTTGGCTGCTATACATTTCCACATAATGGGCCGTCCATAAATGACGTCACGCGATTTTGGACGATTTTTGACCCCCCCCCCTCATCACACGGCGTCACAAAAAGTCAGACCCCCCCTCAAATATGACGTCACAAAGCTCTGCCCCCCCCACAAAACCATATTTCCATTTTGAAAGTAACACGTGCTTGAAATCGCTTTAAACTATTGTCATTGTAGTGCGTATTTAATGTGGCGCTGCACTCTGATGTTGTAGAAGAAAACATTTATTAAAAAGTCTGTTTCATTAAGTAGAACGTGTTGTCTATATTTAGTTAAAGTTGCTCATTTTGATGAGACGTCACATTTCTCACCCCCCCCCTCGTCACACATGTCTGACCCCCCCCCCCCCTAGGTGCGTGACGCAATTTATGGACGGTCCCTTAGCCACTAAGTTGAACTATTATTTGTGGCCACGTCGCTTCTGACAAAGAGCTGTATAACTCAGTGGGCCTTACCTGGTAACATAAATAAAAGTTTAGTTTTCACGGTTATCACACTGCACTTGTAACCCAGAGGTCGCCGGTCCGATCTTCCGGTGCGGCAGTTCAAGCAACAGGAAAGTTGTCTCAAGTCTCTCGCCCCCCCCCACCTCCACCAACGCGTCAACAACCACCGATCTGACCCCACCGTCTGTGGCCTCCAGCAACGAGGGCCCAGCCGAGGCCTTCTTTTTGGGGGGGGGGGGGGAGGAGGGCCGCGAGCACGTGCAGCACGTTGCACTCCTCGCTTGCCACCACGACAAACGCCCACCACCCACCCCACAACTTACGCTCGGCGAGCATTGACATCTTTGCCTTCGTCACCCGCGGCGGCGGCTTTCTCCCGCAGCTGCCGGAATCCAACGGGCGGCACCACGAAGCGCCGAGTTCGAATCCGGGCGAAGGCGAAGGCAAGCGGCGTGTTGGTCACAGAGCAGCCGGCGGACTAAGGCGGGGCAATGGGTGGAAGGGGGTGGGGCGACGTGACGTCACTTCCCGTGTAAACCGGAAGCGCGTTGCGTCGTCACGGCAACGACGGGCGGCCCTGTTGGCAAACCGCGTGGTTGCGTCGCGGAGTCGACGATGGTCGCCTAACTCCTTGGGTCTTTCGGTCAAGTCATGTAAATCTATGGGGCCGTCCATAAATGACGTCACGCACCTAGGGGGGGGGGTCAGACATTTGTGACGAGGAGGGGGGATTGAGAAATGTGACGTCACATCAAAATGCGTAACTTTAAATTAATATAAACACGTTCTACTTAATTAAATAGACTTTTTAATAAATGTTTTCTCCTACAACATGAGAGTGCAGCGGCACATTAAATACGCACTACAATGACAATAGTTTAAAGAGATTTGAAGCATGTTTTTTTTGGGGGGGGGGGGGGCAGAGCTTTGTGACGTCATATTTGAAGGGGGGTCTGACTTTTAGTGACGCCGTGTGACGAGGGGGGGGGGGGTCAAAAATCGTCCGAAATCGCGTGACGTCATTTATGGACGGCCCCTAAATAGAAAATAATAGATCACGACGTTTCGATCGCAACACAAGCAATCGTCTGTGTTGTGCGATGCGGGGAGGGGGGGGTGGCGTGGGCATGTGGTGCAACAAGCATCAATAGGTTAACACGGAGGCTTTCGCGACCAACAGGGGCCGTCCATAAATGACGTCACGCGATTTTGGACGATTTTTGACCCCCCCCCCTCGTCACACGGCGTCACTAAAAGTCAGACCCCCCTTCAAATATGACGTCACAAAGCTCTGCCCCCCCCCCCAAAAACAATATTTTCATTTTGAAAATAAAACATGCTTCAAATCGCTTTAAACTATTGTCATTGTAGTGCGTATTTAATGTGGCGCTGCATTCTGATGTTGTAGGAGTGTTATACCAATTAGTGTTATAACAACTCTATATTTAAATTCTAGATTTGAAGCTTTCGTGACTGCAAGGATTCATACTCTTAGGTTTTTTCGGTAAAGTCACGTAGGTAAAAAATCTAAATTAATAAAAGTGACGTCACATTTCTCAACCCCCCCCCCCTCGTCACACATCGTCACAAATATCTGACCCCCCCCTAGGTGCGTGACGTCATTTATGGACGGCCCCTAACACACACTGACTCGACACCTCCGTCGATACCGGTGTGGCCTTAAGAGGAAACAATTGGCGACGTTTCGGGTGATGGCCCTTCTTCATGTCAGAGGAGTGTGTTATCTTTGCTGAACGGTGTTTGGACTGTCATCGCGGGATTAATAGTGATGAGTCTTGTCAATCGCACACGACGTCGAACAGTGCCCCCTGGCTGGACTTCATGTTGGTCTCAGGGCCTTACCAGCTCCACACTGCTGCTGCTGCTGCGGCTGTGGCTTGCCCAGAGCAAGACAAGCAGACGATAATTATTCTAATAAAAGTCAATTGAGGCAGGAGAGTCCTGGGCTGAATTAATTTCACCCAAAATATGAAGTGTGCATTTGCTCCAGACATTGGCACATGTACAGCACTTTGAATTTTGAGAAGCTCATGGATGTCTCTATTTCAGTTATTAACTAAGACTACTTGGATGTGTCAAGGTGCTGGGAATTTAAAGCGTTTCACCTCGGCCTAACAGAGCGATGCTGCCCCCTTGTGGATAGAAACCACATCAACAGCAGACAAGCACTTTAACCTTGGTCACCATGCCACACCGTCTGGCATGGTTGACACAGCCGATCACTCCCTCCGGAATCGATAAGATGAGTTTTCATAAAATAATCGATGGCTTTCCATTAGAGAAACCTGTCCCCCGACATAGGGACGTGGAATTTACACCTCTCAAGTTGCAAGTGCATCTGTTTAACAGGACGATAACTAGACAGACCAGATCATCTCATTTGCAAGAGTGACCTGTGTCACCAGAGTGCAAAAAACTAAAAATTACAATAAAGTTCAGCAATGGAATCAAATAGAAATCAAAGCAGTGACAACTGTCACATGAGCAATCGAAAATGTTGCACAGACGTGAATCAATGTCAATAATATAATGAATTCCCCGAGGTTTGAAGTTGAGATGGCAATCCAGCCAGATGCCAATATACGTTTATGAGGAAACATTTTCAATTGTGATTCTGCTTAGAGTAGTTCTGGACAAAGTGCAATGGTTCTGAGATGGAGCAGAATTGGTGCTCGTAAAAATAACACATTTGGTTACCTTTCCATTCAGGTGGCGTTTCAAGGCAATCAAGTAATTTCAAATGATTGTAATCTTGTAATCTTGCATTTGTACATTATCTAATGAAGACCCAGTGGAGAGAGAATCGTGTCACCAGTGCTGTACGTGGCCAGGGGTTGCGCGCTGCCTTGATGCTCACTTGAGCAGGAACATACTGCGATTTTCGTTTAATCACGCATCTTTACACTGGAACATTGCGGCATGAGATATGAGAGCGTGCCCTGTGCACTGTAACATCACCCCATAGCCCAGGGGAAGGCAAACCTGCGGCTCCAGAGCCGCATGTGGTGGCTCTTCGGCTTGAAGAAAGAAAAAAAACCTCAAATCTTAAACGTAACTTAACGTAAAGGTCATAAGCAATGTATTAAATATGACAATGGGTCACTTGAATGTCTTGGTGACAACAAGATGCACAGTCCAACTATATTGATAAAGCGTAACGAAGGGGGACAACAACTAAACAGACAAAGTTTATTCCTCAGGTGAAGAACAGGGCTATTATTTCCCTTCTACGTGACTTTACCGAAAGAACCAAGAAGATGAATCCCTGCAGTGACGAAAGCTTTAAATCGAAAAAAAGAAAAAGTTTATTCCATCACCTATTGTGTTTAAGTCAGAATGTTTTCGTCATCTGCTGTATACCTGCCGTGTTTGTATCCAAGTGGCTCTCTCTCTCTGCGTGTGATGCGGCTCTCGAACTATTTTGGTCAAAGACAAAAAAAACGTCTTCTTATTTGAAAGGTTGCCGACCCCTCCTGCCCCTTCCTACTGACTCAGCCCCCATTTAAATTGTTTTAGTTGAGCCAAACATTGCTGGCCAAATATTTAATACCATTGACAATTAAGAGATGGGGATTGCAGCATTTCCTCAGATAAATCGGGTGAGAGCTGTAGCAGAATGCATGATGGACAACAGCAGATCATATCGTTATTCATTCTCTCCAGGAGGTAAAAATGTATGAAACGTTGATTTAAGATTGACTGTGTCATGAGTAAAAACATATTCAGCCCAAATACATCTGCCAGTATGGGATTGATGATGATAGTGAACTGACGATCGTGATGATACAGTAATCATGATAACGATGATGGTCCTGAAGGAGATGGTGATGACGATTATGATGGGGTATACTTAACGATGACGGTAACAATTTATAAAATTATGGTGACTGTGCTGATGGTTATGATGTCGAATACAATTATGAGGGTGAATGGCAATTATAGCGATGACAATGATAAAGATTATGACATTTTATTATGACGATAATTACAATTATTATGGAAATAATAAATACTCTATGACGTGTGATAATGATGGAGATAGTGATAATGGTGATGGTAACAATGGTCATAATAATGGTTTAAGATACATAGTATTAATAATAATGCTTAAGATAACATAATACTGCTGCTGATGACGATAATGATGACGATCAAGATGGCATACAAACACCATGACAGCGACAATGACCAGAGTGATGATTACGGTGACAAGGATGACAATGACGGTAATTGTGTTAAACAAAAGACAAAAAACGACGACAATGGCAATGATGGTGTTAGTCATAATGCTGATAGTGACAATGATGCTGCTGAATATATTCAAGGTGACAAGCCCGCCCGTCTCCCCCCCACCCCATGCTCCTCCCACTGGCCCCAGGCAGTTTTCCCCGGTCTTTGCCAGTCTCTCTGTCTCTACGCCTCAGAACGCTGCTTTTTGCATTTGGCAGCAAGTTTCTTTGCAGCCCTGTACACACCAAAAACATAACAAAAATTGGCCTTCCGCCCAGGTCTCCTTTGACAAAGAGACTGAGTATAAATTCACTTTCACACGGTTTAAATGAAGGTTAATAATCGTTCTAGCATGCAAGTCATTGATTAAATCACCCAGAATGTACCCGAACTCGTGATATATTGGAAGCTAAGCAGGTTTAAGTCTGTATAGGTCTACACCGACCCGCAACTGATCAGTATTGTGAAGTATGGTCACACAACCCCGTTGACCCGCACAGCACAAGGAGGCAGAGGTGTGGACTCGAGTCATGTGACTTGGACTCGAGTCAGACTCGAGTCATGAATTTGATGACTTGCGACTCGACTTGGACTTGCATAACAATGACTTTGTCCCACCTATGAGATGTGGACTCGAGTCATGTGACTTGGACTCGAGTCAGACTCGAGTCATGAATTTGATGACTTGCGACTCGACTTGGACTTGCATAACAATGACTTTGTCCCACCTCTGCAAGGAGGTCCTCATCCTGTATTAGATGTTTAAAAGGGCTGTGTAGATCCTTTTGCAACATTTTGTGTTCTTGAAGTGGCTTTTACGAGATTACAAAAAAAATGACATTTCATATCGATTCTCGGACTAGTAGTGCTGTTTTGTCATTTGTAGGTTTCAACATCAAGCCACGTTGAGCGACGTGAACACCAAAACATAAAATACAAACAACAAATGAGGAGGGTGCCCTTGGCAAAGTGTCAGAAGTGCAGTCAAGGGTTAAACTTATGCTCGGTGGGAGGGATAGTGTATGAGTGTCTGGTTGGTTCGTTCCAATGTCCACCTTTAACACAGAGTGGAGACACACGGAAGACAATGCAAAATTACCTGGGGGCGTCATGATACCGAGAGCTAGAGTGTTGCAATAGAAAGCTGCAAATTCCAAAGCCACAAGCATACTCATTTCAAAGTGGTTGGTGCACTACGCTAAAATCCCTGCAAGCTGTGTATTCGATCGATTCTCAACCGCGGACAAACACGAGTGGCATGTTCATATGCACCTGACCTGGACCTCCTCTGTAAGTGGACTCAGCCTAAAATGTGTATGCTGCAATACAATATTAAAAATACAACCCGGCAGAGTGTGTGATCTTCAGCACTGGGGAGACAAAGGTGGCCGGGCACCTTAGCTGGCCACACTACCCCCTCGTGTGCCATTGCAGAGCCTTAATAAGTGCTTGCTAACAGCGTTTGCCACCTTTAATTGTAATCGGCTGAGTGGAATTTTTGTTATTTGTGCTTGTGTGTGATCAATAAGAAGATATGAATGCCCCATACCAGCAGTGCCCTCATGAAAGATGTTCCTGCCCTGCTGACAGACCTGGCTTCCCGCGGTATGGACTTGAGTACTACACGCATTTATATCCAATATTATGCAATATTACGTAACGAGGTTCCTTCGAACGCAATTAACACACACAAAAATACATGAAAACTTACAAAAACCATCCACTCTTTGCCAGCAACTATCAATTATAATGCGGTATCACATGTAAAATAATCCATTACTTCACTTTTGATCGCTTTGTGCAGCCACTGTTGGATGAATGAGGGCCTCTCCATGTTGTGCGGGTCGAGGGGTTTGTTTGACGATATTTAATATTCCTGTCAGCGCTGATTCGTGGATGGTTTATACAGGCATAAGCCACCTTAGCGTTCGGGATCTGACGAAATCAGGCACATTCTGGGGTGACGTGGTTAAGATGTGTGTTATTACTGTTATATTTTTGGGCGCATCTCAAATGACTGTTGTTGTCTGTTGTGTCGGTCATGGGGATTGTTTTGACCATACTTCACTAAGTTATTTTTTTATTGCCGGTAGGGCAAGGGCAGGCACCCAAAACTGGTTCAGCTGTCACTCGCCGCTGGTGGTCAATCGTGGATGAGAGTCGAACTTACATGAAAAAAAACAGGTGTGCTAACCATTGCACCACAGCTCCCCCAATCATAAATATGCATAAATATCACACATTTATCTGAAAATCGGGCGATTCGTTTGACAAAAAGTTGATTCAAAAACGGTGTACATGAATTTAGATGTTAAAACGTATGCTAATCACCTTTTTTGTAATGAATTGCATCGGCTTTAACTCCGTCAAACAGTGTTGGAATGAATGGTGCGGAGCCAAGCAAGAAGCCACAGAATTAATTATTATATCGCACAACTCAAAATAATCATTAGCTCCCAGAAGAGCGTGGGGCCGATGGGTTGCGAAAATACTTCAATATTTTATATGTACAGTAAAAATATATATGAAGTTGACATATTGTGCGTTCGTTCGTTTCCCAGTCCGCTTGTCCTGGTGGGGGTCGCGGTGACAGCGTGTTGAGTAGGGCGGTCCGGACCTCCCTTTCCCTGGCGACAGACTCTAGCACTACATTACTAAACACTACTACACTATACACTACACTATACACTACTATACACATACTCTAGCTCTTCCTGGTGAATTCCCAGGCGTTCCCAGCTCAGTCGAGCGACATAAGACATAGTGTCTGCATATCTATTGTTATTTATATGCTCCAAAACGACGTTGATTATTATGTTGTGTATTAGACCATTTTGCGTCGAACTTTGACCCCATATCTTCAAGAGGGCCCTCGCCTTTAACATCTGGCAGTTCAACAGCATTGATTCAAGCAAGCCTGACTCTACTGATGAGACACTCGGTGTCAAAGCCGGTCCAGAGTTTATTTGCACTGAATCAATGCTGATGAAATGATTCACTGTCGGAAGAGAATAAAGTTTAGATGGAAGCATATTATATTTTTTGCGACGTAGAACTGTAATGTATTACTTACTGTTAGTAACTCAGCTTATTGTAGAGTATATTTAGTATACTGATGATACTATGTAGTTTATACTTTAGTTGTTTACGTGGTGGTTTAAGTTACTGCAGCTACATACTATTAACACTCCTTCCCTTTATTAATGATACCCCTATCCCCTCCCTTTGATGCTGCTGGTCCTGCATAATGCACGGGCATAAGTAGTACTAATCACATACCTGCATTTCCCATAAATATGCTAAATTCATCTTGATATGCAAATGCTTTTGTCAAGGCGCCCTTCCCCCCCTTCCAACCCAGCTTAAATATACGCTCCAAGCATGGTGCCGTTTCATTCAGACGCTGTCTCCCCGACAGACCTGGTCTTCACCTGAGGACGGCTGCTTGCGTTGTGGCCGAAACGTCGTGAGAATTATTTTATTATGTTTTATTTTATTATTTCCATTCTTCGTGACTTTACCTAAAGAACCAAGATGTCGGAAGGCCGTTTTATTGTGTGATCACACTACGGCCTCGCCCACTTGGATGCGATTGGCTATTGGCAGCCACGCCCATTAGAAAGCCCCACCCACTCCAAAAATATCACCACCACGTAACCCTTCCAAGGTGATAACTCAAGAGACACGGATACAGGGGCTCCTCTATTTACGAACGAGTTAGGTTCCAGGAGTATGTTCGTAAGTCGATTTGTTCGTAAGTCCAATTGACTTTTGTCGATTTCAAACATGTTGTACGGCATGTACACTAAACACGGGGAATGGCTTCACAAGTTGCACAATTTCCTGTAGATGCCACTGGTTCTTCATGTTCTGCATATGTAGATGCCACTGGTTCTTCATGTTCTGCATATGTAGATGCCACTGGTTCTTCATGCTCTGCAGATGTAGATGCCACTGGTTCTTCGTGTTCTGTAGATGCCACTGGTTCTTCATGCTCTGCAGATGTAGATGCCACTGGTTCTTCATGTTCTGCAGATGTAGATGCCACTGGTTCTTCATGTTCTGCAGATGTAGATGCCACTGGTTCTTCATGTTCTGCAGATGTAGATGCCACTGGTTCTTCATGTTCTGCAGATGTAGATGCCACTGGTTCTTCGTGTTCTGTAGATGTAGATGCCACTGGTTCTTCATGCTCTGCAGATGTAAATGCCACTGGTTCTTCACGTTCTGCAGATGTAGATGCCACTGGTTCTTTACATTCCGCAGATGTAGATGCAACTGGTTCTTCACGCTCTGCAGATGTAGATGCCACTGGTTCTTCACGTTCTGCAGATGTAGATGCCACTGGTTCTTCGTGTTCTGCAGATGTAGATGCCACTGGTTCTTCATGCTCTGCAGATGTAGATGCCACTGGTTCTTCGTGTTCTGTAGATGTAGATGCCACTGGTTCTTCATGTTCTGCAGATGTAGATGCCACTGGTTCTTCATGTTCTGCAGATGTAGATGCCTCTGGTTCTTCATGTTCTGCAGATGTAGACGCCACTGGTTCTTCATGCTCTGCAGATGTAGATGCCACTGGTTCTTCACGTTCTGCAGATGCCACTGGTTCTTCACATTCTGCAGATGTAGATGCCACTGGTTCTTCACGCTCTGCAGATGTAGATGCCACTGGTTCTTCATGCTCTGCAGATGTAGATGCCACTGGTTCTTCACGTTCTGCAAATGTAGATGCCACTGGTTCTTCATGTTCTGCATATGTAGATGCCACTGGTTCTTCATGTTCTGCAGATGTAGATGCCACTGGTTCTTCGTGTTCTGTAGATGTAGATGCCACTGGTTCTTCATGCTCTGCAGATGTAGATGCCACTGGTTCTTCATGTTCTGCAGATGTAGATGCCACTGGTTCTTCATGTTCTGCAGATGTAGATGCCACTGGTTCTTCGTGTTCTGTAGATGTAGATGCCACTGGTTCTTCATGTTCTGCAGATGTAGATGCCACTGGTTCTTCATGCTCTGCAGATGTAAATGCCACTGGTTCTTCACGTTCTGCAGATGTAGATGCCACTGGTTCTTTACATTCTGCAGATGTAGATGCAACTGGTTCTTCACGCTCTGCAGATGTAGATGCCACTGGTTCTTCACGTTCTGCAGATGTAGATGCCACTGGTTCTTCGTGTTCTGCAGATGTAGATACCACTGGTTCTTCATGCTCTGCAGATGTAGATGCCACTGGTTCTTCGTGTTCTGTAGATGTAGATGCCACTGGTTCTTCATGCTCTGTAGATGTAGATGCCACTGGTTCTTCATGTTCTGCAGATGTAGATGCCACTGGTTCTTCATGTTCTGCAGATGTAGATGCCACTGGTTCTTCATGTTCTGCAGATGTAGATGCCTCTGGTTCTTCATGTTCTGCAGATGTAGATTCCACTGGTTCTTCACGTTCTGCAGATGCCACTGGTTCTTCACATTCTGCAGATGTAGATGCCACTGGTTCTTCACGCTCTGCAGATGTAGATGCCACTGGTTCTTCACGTTCTGCAGATGCCACTGGTTCTTCACATTCTGCAGATGTAGATGCCACTGGTTCTTCACGCTCTGCAGATGTAGATGCCACTGGTTCTTCATGCTCTGCAGATGTAGATGCCACTGGTTCTTCACGTTCTGCAAATGTAGATGCCACTGGTTCTTCACGCTCTGCAGATGTAGATGCCACTGGTTCTTCATGCTCTGCAGATGTAGATGCCACTGGTTCTTCACGTTCTGCAAATGTAGATGCCACTGGTTCTTCACATTTTGCAGATGTAGATGCCACTGATTCTTCACGCTCTGCAGATGTAGATGCCACTGGTTCTTCATGTTCTGCAGATGTAGACGCCACTAGGTCTTCGTGCAACAGCTACATGACATATGGGCAGGTTTGTTTGTATCTCTGAATTTTTGTAAGTCGAATGCTCGTAAGTAGAGGAGTTCATGTAGTTCCATTTGCATGAGTGACCTGGGTCGCCCAATGACATCTGTAACAAAGGGATTTTCAGAATTGTCTTTACTCAGTGATGAACACCTTTCCGCAACAGTTGTGCGAAACAGAACACTGAGTAAACCCATTTGTTTCGGTGGTACGGCCCATTAAATATATAAAAATTATATTATGAGTCAGAGCGGGAATCAGATTCTTTATTTATCCTGGAGAAATCCGATGAGCTATGAAGCTTGTTTTTAACGGATGGCCAGAGGGAGCGGGTCAGAAAGTTACAACAGCAAACAATAAAAAAAACGATAGCTGTGCAAAGTATAGGAAAGGTGAGACACATTTACTAAATATTAATAAAATATATAAAGTGTATAAGTTAAATAAATAACATAGATTAAATATATAAGAACTCGGGTAGCTGGGTTCGTAGCGCAGTGAATTTTTTTTATATTTTAGGAAGATTTGCCCCCCCCCCCCCCCAATGTTGACTCCATAGCTACGGCCTTGGTAGGGCAATAACCGCTACACGATCGGTCCCCACAAGCCCCCCCCCGCACCTCTGATTAGCACGGTTGGCTACGTACGGTGCGAAAAAAGTTCAACATGCTGTACATACACTCAAACATACATATTTTCAGGCAGACACACTTACACCCAGTTCGACACATATACACAGGCAGATACAATCCGCCACACACACACAAAGCATACGCATCCATATACCCAGTCAGATACACTGGCGCATGAAATAGATACAAAGATCCCCCGCGTAGCCTTTAACAGAACGCTGGGGTCAAGTGCTGTTCGCGAGCAGCATCTTTGAAGGCCGGCACGGCACACGACTGGGCGGGTGGTCGACACCACGCCCAGCACACACAAAGCCAAAGATAAAGACAAAGATCCCCCATATAGCCTTATCAGACTGTAGGGGCAAGTGCTGTTAGCGAGCACCTATGAAGGCCGGAACGGTACACGAGGGGGTGGGTGGCCAGCACCACGCCCGACCGCCTTTGTCTCCCTAGTGGCAATGTTTACACACCGCACCAGGTACTCATTTGAGGCTGAGTTGACCTAGTGGATGCCCGGGACCGGTTCAGATAATCGTCACTGATGTTGGCCGTGAGCGGGAACCGAACCCGGGTCGCCGGGTTCATAGCGCAGCGCGCTAACCGCTACACTACCGCTCCCCACACACACAGACACACACACACAGACACACACAGTACACGCGCAAATGACAGCCAGACGTCGTTGCTATCATAGCGTTCGTCCCAAAAATCTGCTTCTGCTGCAGCTGCTACTCCTCTACGCTACGCCCAAATTCTACCGCGTTCGCAACACGTGCAGCAGCAAGCAGTCGCGGCAGTGTTGGCACGATGCGGTCCGTGCGTGTCCCAGTGTGACCACGAGCACTCGGGCCACGCCGACCACAACAGAGGCCGGAGGGACGCTCTCGTTGAGTGCCGCGTCAAGGGAAGAGTCGAGGGGCTCCTCTTGTAGGGGAAGAGTCGAGGGGCTCCTCTTCTAAGGGAAGAGTCGAGGGGCACCTCTTCTAGAGGAAGAGTCGAGAGGCACCTCTTATAGGGGAAGAGTCGAGGGGCACCTCTTGTAGGGGAAGAGTCGAGGGGCTCCTCTTCTAAGGGAAGAGTCGAGGGGCACCTCTTCTAGGGAAAGAGTCGAGGGGCACCTCTTGTAGGGGAAGAGTCGAGGGGCTCCTCTTCTAAGGGAAGAGTCGAGGGGCACCTCTTCTAGAGGAAGAGTCGAGAGGCACCTGTTATAGGGAAAGAGTCGAGGGGCACCTCTTGTAGGGGAAGAGTCGAGGGGCTCCTCTTCTAAGGGAAGAGTCGAGGGGCACCTCTTCTAGAGGAAGAGTCGAGAGGCACCTCTTATAGGGAAAGAGTCGAGGGGCACCTCTTGTAGGGGAAGAGTCGAGGGGCACCTCTTGTAGGGGAAGAGTCGAGGGGCACCTCTTGTAGGGGAAGAGTCGAGGGGCACCTCTTATAGGGGAAGAGTCGAGAGGCACCTCTTGTAGGGGAAGAGTCGAGGGGCACCTCTTGTAGGGGAAGAGTCGAGGGGCACCTCTTGTAGGGGAAGAGTCGAGGGGCTCCTCTTATAGGGGAAGAATCGAGAGGCACCTCTTGTAGGGGAAGAGCCGAGAGGCTCTTCTTGTAGGGGAAGAGTCGAGGGGCACCTCTTGTAGGGGAAGAGTCGAGGGGCACCTCTTGTAGGGGAAGAGTCGAGGGGCACCTCTTGTAGGGGAAGAGTCGAGGGGCTCCTCTTATAGGGGAATAATCGAGAGGCACCTCTTACAGGGGAAGAGTCGAGAGGCACCTCTTGTAGGGGAAGAGTCGAGGGGCACCTCTTGTAGGGGAAGAGTCGAGGGGCACCTCTTGTAGGGGAAGAGTCGAGAGGCACCTCTTCTAGGGGAAGAGTCGAGGGGCACCTCTTGTAGGGGAAGAGTCGAGGGGCACCTCTTGTAGGGGAAGAGTCGAGGGGCACCTCTTGTAGGGGAAGAGTCGAGAGGCACCTCTTCTAGGGGAAGAGTCGAGAGGCACCTCTTGTAGGGGAAGAGTCGAGAGACACTTCTTATAGGGGAAGAGTCGAGGGGCACCTCTTGTAGGGGAAGAGTCGAGGGGCTCCTCTTATAGGGGAAGAATCGAGAGGCACCTCTTGTAGGGGAAGAGTCGAGGGGCACCTCTTATAGGGGAAGAGTCGAGGGGGAAGAGTCGAGGGGCTCCTCTTCTGGGGAAGAGTCGAGGGGCACCTCGTCCAAGACACGCGACCTTTGCCTCACCGCAGCTGCTGTTACCGTGCAAGCCAGCGCGTGTGTGTCTGTGCGTGAGTGTGTCTGTGTGTGTGTATCTGTGCGTGTGTGTTTGTCTGTGTGTGAGGCGTGTCTGTGTGTGAGGCGTGTCTGTGTGTCGGTGTGTCTGTGCGTGAGTGTGTCTGTGTGTGTGAGGCGTGTCTGTGTGTCTGTGTGTGTGAGGCGTGTCTGTGTGTGAGTGTGTATGTGTGTGTGTCTGTGTGTGAGTGTGTCTGTGTGTGTGAGTGTGTCCGTGTGTCTGTGTGTGAGTGTGTCTGTGTGTGTGAGTGTGTCCGTGTGTATGTGTGTCTGTGTGTGAGTGTGTGAGTGTGTCTGTGTGTGTGAGTGTGTGTCTGTGTGTGAGTGTGTCTGTGTGTGTGTCCGTGTGTGTGTGTGTATCTGTGTGTGAGTGTGTCTGTGTGTGTGAGTGTGTCCGTGTGTCTGTGTGTGTCTGTGTGTGTGTGTGTCTGTGTGTGAGTATGTCTGTGTGTCTGTGTGTGTGAGTGTGTCCGTGTGTGAGTGTGTCTGTGTGTGTGAGTGTGTCCGTGTGTCTGTGTGTGTCTGTGTGTGAGTGTGTCTGTGTGTGTGAGTGTGTCTGTGTGTGAGTGTGTCTGTGTGTGAGTGTGTCTGTGTGTCTGTGTGAGTGTGTCTGTGTGTGTGAGTGTGTCTAGGTGTGTGTGTGTCTGTGTGTGAGTGTGTCTGTGTGTGAGTGTGTCCGTGTGTCTGTGTGTGTCCGTGTGTCTGCGTGTGTCTGTGTGTGAGTGTGTCTGTGTGTCTGTGTGTGTGAGTGTGTCCGTGTGTGAGTGTGTCTGTGTGTGTGAGTGTGTCCGTGTGTCTGTGTGTGAGTGTGTCTGTGTGTGTGAGTGTGTCCGTGTGTATGTGTGTCTGTGTGTGAGTGTGTGAGTGTGTCTGTGTGTGTGTCCGTGTGTCTGTGTGTGAGTGTGTCTGTGTGTGAGTGTGTCTGTGTGTGAGTGTGTCCGTGTGTCTGTGTGTGTCTGTGTGTGAGTGTGTCTGTGTCTGTGTGTGTGAGTGTGTCTGTGTGTGAGTGTGTCTGTGTGTGTGTCTGTGTGTCTGTGTGTGAGTGTGTCTGTGTGTGAGTGTGTCTGTGTGTGAGTGTGTCTGTGTGAGTGTGTCTGTGTGTGTGTCTGTGAGTGTGTCTGTGTGAGTGTGTATGTGTGTGTCTGTGAGTGTGTCTGTGTGTGTGTGTCTGTGAGTATGTCTGTGTGTGAGTGTGTCTGAGTGTGTGAGTGTGTCTGTGTGTGATTGTGTCTGTGTGCAAACGCGCTGGTGCAGTGAGTCGTAAGCGGTGCGCTGCGCGACGAACCCGGCCACACCTAAGTTCGATTCCCGCTCATGGAAAACATCAGAGACCGGTTCCTGGGTAACCCTCCGAGACTGCAATGGGTCCCCCTGGTGCTGCGTGTTTTAACAATAACACATCCGCACTAGGGAGACAAAGGCGGCCGGGCGTGGTGCTGCCACTAGACACGCCACTCGTCACGTAGCGACCCAAACAGCGCTCGCTCCCCAACAGCCTGCCAAAGGCTCTGATGAGTGGATCTTTGTCCTTGTGTGTGTGTGTCTGCATACGTGTCGATTGTAAACACACACATACTGTACACGCACAGACAGACACATACACACGCAGGCTGCCCCCCGTGTACTCGCTCCACCCTCGGCTGGTTTAAACCAGCCGAGGGTGGATCGGCACACGATATCGAATCCATCAATAAAAGCACGCCAAGCATAGACCGGGAGAGAGAGAGAGCGAGCGAGCGTGCCGGGGAGAGAACAGAGACAGGGAGAGAGACAGGGAGAGAGGGAAGAGAGAGAGAGAGAAGCTTTCCCGTCTTGGGAAGTCGCTCTCGTTTTGAGCTGTAATCCGACTCGCCGGCGCTGGTGACCACTTTTAGGGCGGCTGGAGAGAGACTGACTGGGGGTGGTGCCGTGTGTTCTGTGTCCGTGAGACGAGATAGACACAGAGACTTGGAATTGGTGTGTTGTTGAAAGTGTCTGCAGAGAGACTGACTGGGGGTGGTTGCGTGTGGTCTGTGTCCGTGAGACGAGAGACACAGACTTGGAATTGGCCGGTTGTTTAAAGTGTCTGGAGACTGACTGGGGGTGGCTGCGTGTCTTCTGTGTCTTTGCGACGAGAGAGAGACAGACTTGGAATTGGCCGGTTGTTTAAAGTGTCCGGAGACTGACTGGGGGTGGTTGCGTGTGGTTTGTGTCCGTGCGACGAGAGAGAGAGAGACACACAGAGGCGGAGTTGAAACTGGGCCACTTTTTGAAAGTGTCTCCTCACCCGCGTGGGTATTTAGGAAACGGAGGTGCCACGGTGACATCAAAGGTCGAGCCAGTCCAAGCCTGAGGCAGGACACACGGAAGACGCCGTTGTCGGCTAACGGGACAGAGAGAGATAGGTGCGCGATGACAATTCGAACGGCGAAGTGACTCCAATTTATAAACGACAACAACAACACCACAAATAGGGCTAAATATTAATAGTGTGTGAACTATAATAACAGGGGATTTACCAAAGTCGTCGCGACGCCTTTGGGTTGCAAGGGAGGTGATGACACGACTATTCGTGACAGGCAGTGCGCGGCGAGACGTCATGTCGCGTCAAACAAGTTGAACAATTAAGGAAGGAGACTCGAAGAAGTGCAAGAGTTGGTGAGAGAGAGAGAAGGGGGAGGAGATGGAGGGAGATACGATGGATGCATCGGTCGTAGCCTGATTGGCGCGTCAAAGGATCATTACCACCGGCGTTATCATCACCACCAACAGCATCATTACCACCAGCATTACCATCGTTACCAGGAGCATCATTATCACCAGCATCATCACCAGCACCACCACCACCACCATAATCATCATCAGCATCACCAAGAGCATACTTATCCTCACCAGCATCAACCAGCCTTGCCATCAGCGAGCTCGTCCTGCATGCAGGAGGATTTGCAGAAAGCCAGAACCGAGGGCGTGAAAGACACACAGAGAGGGCCTCTGGCGTGACTGACCAAGACTCCCAAGTGTCACGGGGCACGCGTTCGTGTGCGGCGGGCCGCGCTGCCAGAGGATGAGAATGGGCTCGCGGAGGGATTCGGATGGTCTCTTCTTCCCGTCGGTGATTGTGACCGCGCTCATCGCCGCTCTGCACTTCGACTTTGTGCGACACTCTCTTGCGGCTCCCGCCGCTGCTGCATCGTCGTCGTCGTCATCATCATCGGCGTTGTCATCTTCGTCGTCGTCGTCGGCGGCGTCTTCCTCTTCGCTGCCGGCAGCCCACAGGAGTCCAAGGCACGTTCATGCGGCGGGACCCGTTCGTCTAAGGCACCTGTATAGCCCGGAGAGCCGCGGGTCGGGAGGGCAGCATTTGCATCTTAGAGACGACGGCACGGTGGACGGAGCGGCCCAGCAGAGTAAGCAAAGTACGTATCACGTTTTTAGATTTGAAGCTTTCGTGACTGCAAGGATTCATATTCTTAGGTTTTTTCGGTAAAGTCACGTAGGTAAAAAATTAAAATTAATAAAAGTAAAATAAAAAATAAAATACAAATCGTGCTGTGACGGTTCCACCTGAAGACGGAAGCTTGTGTTGCCTCCGAAACGTCGTGATTTTTATTTTATTTTTATTTTACTTTTATTAATTTTTATTTTTTTACCTACGTGACTTTACCGAAAAAACCTAAGAATATCACGTTTTTGTTTTTATCATCATGCGCCGTATTCTTCGAATCACAGGACGCTCCGGAAAGTCGGAGGCAGCCTCAAACGTTGTGCCCGGTGTTGATGAAGGTATACAAATCTGGGCAGAGGTACACCTCGTGGATGATAAGACGCACCCGCAAATTTCGCTTTCAAATATAGGCGCTGCGCTAAGGTAATCTAGGCAAAAACTGAGCGTCCCAAGTAGCTCAAGTGCTCCTTAATGTTTAGAAAACAATCGAGGTGGCACCGAACATGAGCCCGAATGCACATCCTAATGGGCATTACATACGCATTTACGTAAGCTAATTAATCTCTCGTCGTCTCAAATATTGTCTACAGTTGCTATTCTCACATCTCACGACACGTGCTCTCTCGTGTCCGCATCTCATTTCACGACGTTCCCGGTCTCGCGTTTAGCTCTTTTCTCGTCTCGTGTTTACACCTGATTCTTTTGTCCACAGTTCATTCGTCTCGTCGCACATCGCAGCACTTGTCGACATCACGTCTGTCACCTCACCAGCCTTGTATTCATTGAAAGGGGAGGCGGGGTGGTGGTGGGAATGGGCTAGCACACCCATCACTGTAACCCCCCCCCACCTTTCACCACTCGATCTCTTGTCATCATCCCTGTGCCGGCTCTCCCACACGCACCCTCTCCCATTCTTCTTTAGTTTTCAGGCTTAAAACGCAGCCAACGGGGGGGGGGGGGGGGGGGTGGATTACGCAGTGATTTGTGAGATTCCCTCAAACTCCGCTGCGAAGGGCTGCTAGGTTGTGGTGGTGGTGGTGGGTAGGAGGTCACAGTGCAGCAATTTGGTTAAGTAGAGCGCATCGCTCTGGCGAACCCTTTTAGATTGTTTCCCCCGCTTCGTAAGCATGCTGGGTTCACTCCGGAGAGTCTCTGGGTTTGTCCCACATCGAGAGCGAGCGCTCATTCATTGTATTGGGCAAACCCCCAAATAAATACATGGAACTCTCCTGATGCAAATCTCGAGTCTCGGGCTTTCGCGACATATTGGTGGCGTTATGAGTGTCATTACGAATGATACGTTGCACTTTCGTTTGTATTTCAAGTTTTCATCTCTGCGGGACGCTGCTAAAAGAAAAATTCTGTACTGCCACAAAGGCCTTGACGGCGCTGCCGTGGGTCCCTTTGAAGTGCGGTGCCCTTTAATTGGCACCGATAACAATAACTCGGCTCCTTCCATAACAATGAAGCACGTGGCGCTTCGCAGGGACGAGAAAAGCCCTCGAGTCGACTGAACTCATGAAGTGTGATTCATCGAGTAATTACTTTAAGTCGACTATTCGACTCGTGTATGTAAAAAAAATTAAGACCACCAGTAAACAACCCGTTGCTCTGAAATATAAAATAAGAGCTGTCTTTTTCATACTCGATTGTCCTGTACGCTTAGCACTTTGGGGCCGTCCATAAATGACGTCACGCACCTTGGGGTGGCGGGTGGGGGTCAGACTTTTGTGACGATGTGTGACGAGGGGGGGGGGGGGTTGAGAAATGTGACGTCACATACAAAATGCGCAACTTTAAATCAATATAGACAACACGTTCTACTTAATTAAATAGACTTTTTAATAAATGTTTTCTCCAACAACATCAGAGTGCAGCGCCACATTAAATACGCACTACAATGACAATAGTTTAAAGCGATTTGAAGCATGTTTTTTTTGGGGGGGGGGGGGGGCAGAGCTTTGTGACGTCATATTTGAGGGGGGGTCTGACTTTTTGTGACGCCGCGTGACAATAGGGGGGGGGGTCAAAATTGTCCAAAATCGCGTGACGTCATTTATGGACGGCCCCTTTAAAGTTATCTGATTTTTTGTAACAAAATGCCAAGATAATACGTACTGTGAGCTGTGAGGATTTTGTCTGTTATATTCTTTAGGATTAAAACTAAAATATTCTGGCGGAAATCATTTACATTTATAGAGGCACACATTGGAATGTTCGAGCAATTTTAAATAAACCGTGTCAGTCTTCTGTGTTGGTTCCTCCCGCCTCTGCAGTGTCACTAATAAATGCTTTCCCGAACGTTTTCCGCCGTTTCAAATTTGTTGAACGTTTATTTGTTTACGTGGAAAAACAAATCCCGTTTAGCCAGTTACCCAGCTAGCTTCGGTGGCAGCGGCCCACAGCCACGAACACTTTAATTATTTTTTGGGGTGCAGAGGAGCCAGCAGCTTGCCAGTAAACTCGAGGACTATACTATAATTAAATAGTATGATTTAATGAATCACTATGAGATCTCCTTTACCAGTGGCAAAATATAGTAATAGGTTTTGACCCTTTCAACTGGTACAAAAACTGACACCTTTATACAAGGCATCATGTTTGCAATAACCACAACACAAGCAGTCAAAATGCAAACAAAAAGAAACAACTCTGATAATGATGACCTATCACTATATTTTGCCACTGGTAAAGGAGGTCTCATAGTGTAAATGCTTACCCGAGCTCTCAATACTCTGATAGTGCGCTGTTTTTGAGTTGTACGCCTTTTGACGTCATCTGGTCCAACACCAATGGAGACTAGGCTCTAAGAAAAGCTGTCTCGGGTGTGGACCAATCAACTTCAAGGACAGTGCATATCATTATCAGAGTTTCTTTTTGTTTGCATTTTGACTGCTTGTGTTGTGGTTATTGCAAACATGATGCCTTGTATAAAGGTGTCAGTTTTTGTACCAGTTGAAAGGGTAAAAACCTATTACTACAATTTAATGAATCGCTTCCTCGTCTCAGCCCAGACTTCACTGCTGCTATATTATTACCACTATAGCGATATAAAGATCACGATGCGATTAAACAACTTAAAGGCAGGGTTCGTGATCGCCTAGAGATGGCGACTGACATTCACCTGCAAAGTGAGCATCTTATTGTGTGCGCATGGATTTTCTCTGAGATACGTTGCGAGGTGTCTCTTAGAAGATGTGTCTTAAACTCTTGCGCTGTACATCATTGTCATCATCCATGGTCGAGTCACTGCTGGATGAAAGCTTCCCCGTGTCGTCGTTATCCCTCGTGACACGCCAATGCCGAAGTGCATCTCGCTCCTGTACCGGAGCCGATCTCATCGCTCCATCTCTGTCATGGTTGTCCTGTCGGGGTGATTTTTTGGGCTATGCACTTTTAATTCTACGTTGAAAACGCATTTCTTTAGAACGCTTTGGGCTATGCACTTTTAATTCTACGTTGAAAACGCATTTCTTTAGAACTGTTTTTTTAGGGTTTAGTTTGTTGTCCTTCCCCCACACCTCCGATTAGCACGGTTGGGCTACGTACGGTGGGAAAGAAGGTCAACATACATACATACATAGGCTGCATCTCTGTTTGATCCACCAACCCCACCTCTAGTTGGTAGGATTACGATCACCCTTCTGGTTCAGGTCAAGAGTTCATCACGATTCCACCACCCCTCGCCATCACGTCCTCATGCTAGATCTCCCTGTTGTTGCAAAGTCCACACCTAACCACCAAGGGCTTTTTTTTATCACAGTTTCAAACTATATCCTGATGCAGAAGATTAGTGCTTAATACAGTCACATTTGCCAATTTTATTTGTAACTTTTATCCATACCTTTGTAATGAGAGTTCAATTTCAATGTGCCATTTTATTGAGGTACAAATGTGTTGCGTTGGTGTGGTCTTGGACTGTTTTTGTTGTTGTTTTTTTGCTGCCTTGCCCAAAGCTTGCATAAAGTGTTGAACAATCGGACGTATACTTTATTTATATTTACCTTTCTTACCTTTTTCTCTATTTGTTGTTACTTGCTGAAATAGAGCTTCATAGCTCATCGGATTCCTCCAGTCTGAATAAAGATTCTGATCATCATCATCATCATCACCACCACCAGGCTTCAGGTATTCCCCTTCGAAGTCAACCTCTGACTCTGTAAGCTGCCCTCCTCCATCCTGCACACGTGACCCACCCTCCCATGGCAAACTCAGAATAGAACATGGTACATTTCCTGCCATGTTCTATTCCTAAACTTATACCTTGTTTACCCCATCCTGCCATGAAATTCCCTCCACATTCGACTTGATCCTGTACACAGGGGCCAGAAGCTTATATTCTAGAGCAGTGGTTCTTCACCTTCACTGCAGCCTGCACCGCTTGGGTTCTCAGAAAGGGCATCTCGCACACCCAAGGGGGTACGTGCACCCCAGGTTGAGAACCACTGTTTCGAGAGACGACGTTACATATCCAACCTGCACGTCCAAGCCTCTCACTTGTAAATGATCCATAGTTAATCCCTGGATGTTTTGCTGTCTCTACGCTGGTCATGATTTTAGTGAACGCGCGGTCGAGCACGACTTCAAACAATTTGAGTTTAAAAAATAACGTTCTTAATTGGGTAATACCAGCGAGCAACATCACACCCTACTGATATGTCTACATTCGTCTGTGAAACATAGTGCCTTATTTTTGCCTTGTGCCGTACGGACGGCGCAAATACCAAGGGTTCTAATTATAATTACAAAATACACCCCTGTCAAATCACGTGTCCTCACCTTCAACCACTGATGTCCCTGGCTACTCGTCACACACAAACCCAAATTCCATCACACAAGTTATTACGCAGGCCCAAACACCATAACAACAACATAGACGTTTCCATCCATAGCTCTTTCCTCCAGGCAGAATCCCGTGATTGATTCAAGTTTGCAAAACAAATACCGACATCTTACTGATACAGCTCTTTTCTATTATCTGCCTGATTGTATAGGCACAATTTAACACGTAGGCTTTATTATTTAAAATAACCGTGTTTAGCTTAGATCGCATAAATATTTAAGGGTCTTATTGTAACCCAACAATCTTCATTATTAAGTATAGGTGCAATCGGGGACATAATATTAAAGGCACACTAAGTTATAGGTACAACAAGCCAGAGAAGACAGCAAATTTAATAAAGGATCAATTTTAACAATTTGATGCATCTGGGAGGAGTATCCAATGCAAAGTTCCTGAGCAATATTTTGTACAGCGCCTCGTGGATGCAAGACCACGATCGCTGACGTCGTTGAGAAAGGACACAGCACATAGAGCGGGGGGGGGGGGGCTGATTGTAAAACTTTGATTTGGATGTCTGTGAAAAAGAGCTTCATAGCTCATCAGATTCCTCCGGTATAAATACATGTTCTGATTCCGATGTCTGCAGCCCCTCCCTGCTCTAAGCCAGTGCTGGTTGTCACCATCACACACACAAAGTGCTTGCCGCAAACGCACCATCTCGCCAAGGAGCATAAACCATCGCACAAACTCCGGTTCTTCCTCGCAGCGGCGTTTGGCTGGCCATCGAACAAAGACGGTCACCGCATCGAGCGCTTTCAGATGCGCTTCTGCGGAAGGCTGGAACGCTCTTCCTTCAGATATTTGGAAGCCACTGGACCTATGTACTTTTAAATATAGATTGAAAAGTCATTTCTTTATAACTGCTTTTTGCGTTCAATATGTTGTCCTACCCCCGCACCTCCGATTAACATGGTTGGCGACAAAGAAGTTCAACATACATTCTCACATTAAGCGCACGCCGTGGATGGCTGTTAAACCCACCACGACGAATGCTGTCATCTGCAAATTTCAATCGACAGTGAAAGATTCGCGATACCACCGTCAGCTCGCTGCGCTCGAGACCTCGGTTTAAATCACGGGCGGCTGGCCGAGTCACCAATCCGAACCCATGTTGTCATCTTGCCGGCACGGTGTCACTAACAGGGCGATGATGAGCCTCCCAATGCGCCTGCCACCTCCACATAGAAGCGTCAAAGCGCTTCGCGTCACGCAACTGGGAAAAAGCCACGTTTATCTGACTTCTTGTGTTGGACCTCGACAACCCTGTTGGGCCCTTGTTGATAACGTCTGCGTGTGCCCTAAGCTGTCGTAAAATCCCCTGTGCAGTCTGTACTTTGGAACAGCCGGTAAGAGTGAAACTGAAGGTGACGCGGAAATTGTTAGTTTAATTCGAAGTTTATAGGAAGCATTTATCTGACGCAGCGACGTCCAAATGCCCCTCAATGTGCCCAATCTCGTCTGATCTTGGAGGCTAAGATGGTTTGAGACTGGCTAGTACTTGCATAGGAGACGGACCTATCGGAATGCCAGGTGTTATCTGCTAGGGCTACGAGGTGGCCAGGAGATGGGTAACACGGAAAAGAGATTTTGATTCTCTCTGTGCAGAGCTTTGAGTGTTACCTCCTCACATGCATGGTGGGTTTTCTCAGGATTCCTGCCACGTGAAGCCAAACTCTCATGAATGGAATTGGCCAACGCCCCAATATCGCAATACTCTCCTGAAAAATTGTCTTGAGACTCGGTGATGCTTCCAAGGATGAAGGGCATTCATCGATTTGCACACGTCTTGTATGTATGTTGAACTTCTTTCGCACTGTACGTAGCCAATCGTGCTAATTGGGGGGTGCGGGGCCGTGCTAATTGGAGGTGCAGGATAATGTGAATGTGTTGCATGGCCCAACAGATATAGAGATAATTGAAGGTGTATGCTGAAGATAGAGCATAAGATATGTGGCCATACACATCTGTAATCAAATGCATTTGTGTGGGGTTGCTGGTTCGCAAACAATCATATTCATAGACACTCAGCAGCAGGGGCTGAGTGGTGCCTGTACGTGGCAGTACGGCAAGTTGTTTGCTGCTCCATACCATGCGGATGCTTTCCTGGTGCTCTCCTCATAATGGCTTTATTTCCCTGGGCACTGCGAATTAAATTCACTCACAACACCAGCAATTGTGAATTCAAGGCATTAGCCATCGACTAGCTTTGCCACTCGGGAAACAAAAGTAGCCGGCCGTGGTGCTGGCCACCCATCCCCTCGTGTGCCGTGTCGGTTTGTTTTATAAATGCTCGCTAACAGCAATTGCCCCAACAGTCTGTTAAGGCTCTAAAGGGGATTTTTATCTTTGGACACTTCGCATGAACCGCTGAACCACTTGCTACGTAACTTAACATGCAGCTGATTAATTACACTAACACAAGCGGTCGTCCTCAGGCAAGCAAGCAGACCCCGCTTGCTTGCTCATCGCCACATATATAACCTTGTTGTAACAGCTCTCTCGCTCGTTCAGCAGTTCCGCTGCTGGATTATTTTTTCCGCGATCAAAACGTCGTGATTTTTTTTCTATCTACGTGACTTTACCGAAAAAAACAAAGAGTATGGATTCCTGAAGTCACGAAAGCTTCAAATCAAGATTAATTACACGATCGGGGTGGAGGGTTGGGTGAGAGACGGGTCACATCATCACAACGCATGAACCCGGCTCAACGCTGAGGGATGTAGGTGACGTCATCACGCAGGTGTGCCCGCAAGCCAGAAAAAAAACTCAAAAAATCTAGTGTAACAGCAATGCGCATCTATCTATATTATTTTGGCAATATAGGCAACAAAATAATTTTTTCGAGGTATTTTATTTATTTATTTACGGTGGGGGGGGGGGGGCAGGGTGGATCACATGTCAGAGCGCTGAGTCGGCACTGCTAGGATCCTGCGTTTGCATTGAGGCAGTCATCACCATTGTCGTGTCTTTGATTAAACTGGATACTCAATGGCAGTGAGCTGATGGTCTCATCCCAGTCACCAATGACCCCAATAATAGAGGTTTTTTGGGTTAGATCGCGTAAATATGTAAATGTGTCAATAAAACCCGCCACCACCCGACACAGCCAATGACCCCACACCAAAAGAGAACACACTCTGAGAACTCAACATATTGTTTTGACTGTCACGTGTTGAATATCACTGTCTGTCGCAGAGCTGGTGGGAAAGTGCTGGAGACATCAGACGTATTTCTGTGATATTCTCTTCTGTGGATGAGTTTTCACTCATAAGGGTTACAATGCCCTGCGATAAATCCGAATGGAAACATTGTCTCCTGATATGGCACCGAGAGCACTATGGGGTTGGAATTGGTTCAAAAATGACAAAGTAATCGTTGATAAGAGAAGAAGAGAGTGGTGCGTTGCTACGTACCAGCGTGAATCGCGCTCTGCGTGAGAACGCGATCGCGGCTGTTGCAGCACGGGCTACGCGTGCGCCCGTAAGCGAGTTTCCGCGCTCACGAATTTTTTAACTGATCCACGTTCACTCTCCAACGAGGTGCTCGAGATCATCGCATCGCCTCCTTCTAAGCACTCCGAGGTCAAGGCTCCTTTCCTGGTGTGGACCCCAGGGCTTTTCCCAATGCTGCTCCCAGACTGTGATATGCTTTGCCTTTGCTAACAGTCGTTAGAGCCATTTAAGTCGGTCTTGAAAACTCACATCGTCAAATTAGCCTTGACTCCATAGTTCTCTCCGTCTACCTCGGTTCTGTTGATGTCCTGCTGTCAATACACACGGGGCGCGTTAGCGTCTCACGGAATGAATTGCGCCACTTTACAAATGTACGTCTCTATTTCGATTTAAAGCTTTCGTGACTGCAGGGATTCATATTCTTGGTTCTTTCGGTAAAGTCACGTAGAAGGGAAATAATAAAATAATTAAAAGAAAACATAAAATAAAATTCTCACTATTTATTTTATTGTTTTATTTTTATTATTTTATTTCCCTTCTACCGTGACTTTACCGAAAAAACCAAGAATACGTCTCTTTTATTAAACCCTCCTGAAAATTCGACGGAGGCTCTCTTAACAGACGGACCGGCGTGCCAGCTTGCCGTACTGACGGTCGCTCGCTCGCTCGCTCGCCCCTTCGCGTGTGCCGCGGCGCTGCAGGTTTGCTGGAGATGCGCTGGGTGGACAGGGGCGTCGTGGCCATCAAGGGCGTGAGCAGCCAGCGGTACCTGTGCATGGACGACCACGGCGGCCTGCACGGCTCGGTGAGGAACAGCGGTGCCCCCCCGAATGGGTGGTAGAGGAGCGCCGGCTGGGCATTGGGGCAGGCCCAACCAAAATCACATTCACGCATGCAAATATAGCACGGGGCAAGCCGCTAGTCGGGTGTCCGGTGGACACGGTGGAGCGCTTCAATTTTCCCGATGAGCGACGAGAGGCCGCGCAGTCGTTTGTCCTCCTCCCTCCACACCTACGATTAGCACGGTTGGCTACGTACGGTGCGAAAGAAGTTCAATATACAACATACCCGGATTTCCCCCCCCCCCCCCAATTTTTTTACAAAACTCGTTTCTAGCTGTTAGCTTTAAACTATCACAAGAAGGGAAAGAGAGCTTAGAATGTTCCTAAGTTTAGTGAGGAGAAAGTTTCGGGTCATGGTTTTTATGACACATGGGCCAAGCTCCGAGGTCCATATGTCACCCTTCAATACCATTAGTCTCAAGGCTCACTTGCAGTCAGAATGAGCCAATTCTCGACTCGATTAATTGTGACAGACCAACGAATGAAATCTCTTATAAGGCAGATCATTGGAAACGTCTTTGGGCAGACATTACAAATCACTGCTCACAGATTTACATAAAATTTTTTATTAGTAACGCAGCATGGCACAATTTTTCGACTCGCACATTCAGTGCTTGCAGGATGTGTTACCAAATATTACTCGAAAGAGCACCGCCCGTAAGCAATGGCACCCATTCAACACCAAACAGCAACATTGTAAAACCTCATTATGCGTTGTTGCAGAGAATCGCGGGGTAAAATATGAATGGCGGCGTAGAAAAAACACATCGAAGGTTCGTGCAGTGTAAGCGTTCTTTGTTATGCAGCAGTGGGGTGGCAGAGCTTGAATCGTTACTGCTCTGTCAGCGATTGTGTGTGTGGGGTGTGGAGCAGTGAACACAGCGTTCCGTGCACTGCGCTACGAACCCAGCGACCCGAATTCACTTCCCGGCCACGGCCAACATATGAGTGGCGAGTGATAGCTGAAACGGTCCTGGGCACCAACCTGCACAAATCAGCAGGCTGAAGTGTGGTCAAACAACCCGCACAAGCGACGTGGCGTGGGGAGCCTTTCATCCAGCAGATGGATCGACAGAGGACCGTAAATGACGGCTGCCCCGTCTCGACGGGTTAACTCCTGCAGCAGCAAATTGCGCCTCCCCCCATGGCCGCCTTCCCGCCCCCCCCCCCCAGTGATCCGTAGAGCAAACACTTTGGTGCCGGTGTAAGGCAGCAAAGAGCAGTTGATGCGAATGCTGTCGCACGAGCTCACGCGTTTGGCGTAACTGTCCTTTGCTGACTATGCGCGATGAATTAATGTAAATTACTATTATTAACAACCGTGATCTGCTAATGAGGTCGTGTGGGGGAAACCTCAGTGGAGGTCGGGCTTTGTGTGGCGCTGGCTCCCATCACTCCGTCGTGCGGAACGCCAACTGCACTGGCCCCAGCAGTCCGCATGGCTCTGTGCGAGGGATCCTTGACTTTGTGTGACCCTGGGGGAGGTGTGTCTTGCCAGTGAATGCGCGCGCGCGCATGAGATGCATCGTAAGATAATGGTGATGACAGATGGAAATAGCATTCATTTTTTTTCACGTTAGAAAGGTATTTCCTGGTGTTCAGTGTCAGCCATTGTGGCTCAGCAGAAAGAAAAAAAAACCCCATAACACTCTGACACCTCACAATTTGAACACCTACAACAATTAAAATCTGCTAATCAACAATGACAAGGCGGCGTAGCTAAGGAGTGTGCAGGCGGTGCAACTGAAACCGGTGCCTGTGGGCCGGAGGGGCCGGAGGGGCCCAGGCACCAAGTCACGAAGGAGGGGGTGGAAATTGGACAGGGAGTCTCCATTTGATCCCTTGCTCCACCAGGGCGCATGCCAACCACACGACACCGCTGCGATTACGCGCGAGACATTGTCTTTGTTTTGCTTGGACTGACGCGATCGCACACAACGCACTTTCATTCCTCGGCAAGAAGAGCCGAGCAACTATTTCTCTTCCTGCTTCCGCCAAAGTTGCAACTGCCCAGAACCAGATGCTCGGTGCATATACACACACGTGTGTGGGAACGGGGTGGGGAGTGTGGCAGTGCAGTGCTTAGCGCACTGCTCTACGAACTCGAGGACCCGAATTTGATTCCTGCTCACGGCCAACATGAGTGGCGAATGTCTTAACTGCTGCTGGATCTCCTCTAGGTCGACTCAGCCTTAAATGAGCACAATCTATTTAAAACTAAACTATTTTTTGTTTTAACGGATAAGGCCCACTGAGCTATACACCTCTTTTTTTCAGAAGCGACCTGGCCACAAATGATAGCTCAACGAAGTGGCTTACCACAAAAACATTTATAGCAGCCAAACGCTCCAAGCGCATGTTCCTAAACGTGGAGGGAAACAGCGGAGCACCCGGGGATGGCCGTTGCCTCACCAGTGAGACGAAGTGGATCGCGAGATAAAATCGCGAGATGAATTAATAAACCCCACGTTGTACCAACTGACGTGCGCGTTCCCGTGCGTTCCCCCAGACCGAGTACCGGGCGCGCGAGTGCGCCTTTCGCGAGCGCACCCTGCCCGACGGCTACACCGTCTTCTACTCGGCGCACCGCCACGCCGTCGTCACGCTCAGCCCCGGGCAGGGCCGCCTGCGCTCCTCCTCTTCCTCCAGCTCGCCGGGGAGGCACCACCACCTCCTGCCGCCTCTCTCACAGTTCCTGGCCACCGTCAACGCCGTGCCGCTTCACCACGTGCTGGCCTACGCCGACCTGGCGGAGCCCCCCGGAGATGACGGCGGCGGTGGATCCGAGGGCCAGCTGGACGTCGACGATCCGTTGGGAATGGACGCGGCGTGGCGGGCCGAGCCGCTGGGCCTCCTCCGCTAGCGGGAGCGGCCTGGGGGGCCTCGTAAGCGACGGCTCTCGGGGGGCGGGGTGGGGGGATGCGGGCCCGGGAAGCGGAAGGTCGATGCGCAGCAAAGGAAACCCGCGGCTCTCGTTGGTCTTGACGATAACGCGCCCAGGCTGTGTGTCCCCCAGGGCCATTGCCCAAAGAGTCAGTCTTATGTATATATATTTATTTCCATCATATTGTTTTTTGAGTTCTCATCGTAAAAGGGTTACGTTTCCTCCATCCTGTCTAAACTTGCATTTCTTCATTTTCATGGAACCTCTTTTCTTTTCCCATTTCTACCTCTTGGCCTCCTCCCCCCCCCCCCCCCCAAGGCTCTTGAAGAGCTTCCTTTCACGAGCCTTCCCCTCTACCAGTACTGCTCAGTCTCGGCCTTTTGCCTTCTCCAATAGATTCCTCTTAGACTGCTCGTTAACTCACGTGAGCGCTTATTTATTTTTATTTCCCCCTACAGCCGATTTTCTGCATTCGGCGCCACTCCACGTCTCTCAAGACCTTCCCGGCATCCATGTCTGCCGAGCATAACGCTCCATGCACTTCAGTGCTCCACGATAAGGGCCTTCATTTTCTTCTCTTCTTCCGCTCCCTGCTCATCCACCTTCTTGCTGAATGCTAATTTAATTTGTAGCAAATCCTAGCTCTGTTCCCCCGAGGGCATTTACCGTCTCCTATCAGACTTACTTCCCCGTATATATTTGAACCGTTTGATCATCGTATTGGCGACGAGAGCGGAGGATTTAAGCATTCGCGTCAATATTCGATTCGACGATTCAAGCTAAAAGGTCAAGGGTCGCCATTCTGGCACCACGGCGGTGACGTGGCGGTGACGTCGCTGCGACATTCCTCCCGCACATTTCGCAACGCGTCGTCGTCGCAGTGGCGTCTCCAACGGTGCCGCAACGGCACGGCGGAACGTACGCAACGTTTAAAGTCTTTTAGCCGCTTAGGATGAACCTAAAAGTCGAGGCAGACAGCCCAGGACACGGGTACGCTTGGTATGTATCAATAATATCGACACGGCGAGAGCCGGTTATGTTTTCTGAGTTGCATCTTCCTTTAAGAGGAGGAAGCTCTCTCCCTGTGATCCGCAAGGGATTTGCGCGGCGATGGTTTGCGAGCCGTTTCGGCGCGACCGCACCACTGGAGGGTTGCAGAAATCAGCGAGGGCCGTAGCTGCTCTGCGTCCCTCCGCTACTTGAGCAGCCCTGATTGCACTCGGGATAACCGATTCTTTTTTTATTTTTATTTTTCTACTGACGCACAGAGACGAAGAATGACGGCACATCTTTTTATGGACGTGGCTATAAATGAAAGCTGCGCTCCGGTCATCGCGGCATGGCATCGTGATGTTGCGATGTTGGCGAGCGTTTTCGCGCGCGCGCTCTTGGGCACGTGGTCCGTGTTGATGGGCTTAGTCGTTGATTAATTTTGGCCGGGCACGTCCGGGTCTGTGACCTGGGAATAACAATTCCGCGTCCATCGCATCGCGTGCACCGGACCTCTCCCTCTGGCTGTGGGTTGCTCGTCGCGTGCCACCAGCCGCCCTGGAAAATATTCGGCGAGAATTTAAGCCCTGGGTTTGGGTGTGTAAATGCCCACTCGTCCACCGTCTGCTCTCCATGTCACTCCTCTCTTGCTCCCCTACTTCTCTTCATTACATTTCTCCCCATCCTGCATCCCTCCTACAACCCCCGTCCATCGTGATCTCCTTTGTTGTTTTTTTTTGTATTTTTACCGGCCGCAACAAACGCTTATCCGCACAAGATTGCCCCCTTTCATGGGCTCGCGTTGTTAATTGTGAAATACGAGAAGGCCATTGTGTTACCGTGTTCTACCGAATGGCCCGTGTACATTTGTGTATTTTTTGACAATCTTTGTTCTTACATACCCCGCCTCGTGGGATGGAGCGCACAAAGAGCGATTGGGTCGGTCGGTCTCGTTTTGAGAATGTTTGCCAGTGGCAGGCAGTTGGAATCTGGAGAGATGGATAGCCTTAGAGCAGTCATCGTGGATAGTTTTTTCTGGACTTCGGTTGTTGTTGTTGTTGTTATTATCGACCGGGAATGTGCACGGTTCACTGGAATATGAGCGCAAAAAAACCTCAGCAGCGTCGTTTTCAAAACGTGCCCATTGTGTAAATAACAATGCCAATTATTTACCCAGGACAGCATCGCGGATCCTCAGAAGACCCTTTGTCGGAAGGGTTCGGTTGCAATATGTCAGACGTTTGGCCAGTACCGTGAGTGGCTGCAGTTGGAAAGAAACCGGTGGGAACCCCCAGCAAGCATAGCAGGAGGGTGCCACTCCCTGGGTATGCGCCTCCATCTCATGGTTACCCAGCAGCCCACGCCTAGGACACCTTGCCATTCCCAAGCGGTCTCCACATCCAAGAAAAAAACTCACGAGACTGGGTTCATTCAGACAAAGTTGGTCATACATCGATATGGTCGTAATCTCGAGCGTAGTGCGACGACATTCGTGATGAACACAATTTATAGGGCGTACGTGTTTCACGAATCGGAGGCGATGTTCGATCGCGAACTCGGGAGGCGCGGAGTCAGAGCTCAGAGTCCTGCCCACCTCCACCACGTGTGCCGGTCCGACACGGCAACTGGAAACAGATACCAACCGTTTGCCATCGCCTGAAAGTGGTAATATTGTACGTACCGTGGACTCTTTTAAGTGTGCTTAATTGCAAATACGTATGTCCGAATTGACCGTTGTTGTCCATTGTGATCACTATTGTTGATGTTGTTGTTATTGGTGGGAGGGATGGGAGTGGTTTTTGAGCGAGGGACTAACGTTTGTGGATTTATGAAAAGATGCTACCAACATAAAAAAAAAACCTAACAATTCGTGGCGACTCACCTAGGCCACGGGCCCAGACTGTCCTCCACCTCCCCCACACAAGTTTGAAGCTGCGATAACGAGGGAACGTACTTTTCTTTGACTCCCACATGCAACACGCATCACGCACAGACACTGGCGTTTGATTGAAGCTGGAGGAACCCGACGAGCTGCGGAGATCCTTGCAAAATGTGTCCAGCCCAAGCTGGCGTCATGGGGCCCACTCTCGAAGTGATGCCCTCGCCGGAGCTCTCTCAAGCTCACCAAACGGAGCTCGCTCGAAGCCGGAACCCCAGCCAACCGGACAGCCCAGCGCACACCAGAGGTCGCAACCGGGTACCCGATACCCGTACCCTACCCGATACCCGGCTACCCGTACCCGGCCGGGTATGGGTACCCGTTTGCGAACCTGGTGCGGCCAGGTACGGGTACGGGTAGGCCGTGAGTCACTGGTTAGTCACCGTTTGTCACTCATTTCCCAACGTCTTGTCTCTTCTCACAATTCAAGTTCCTAGAATCAACCCACCCGCGCCTGCAACATGGCTTCATCCCAGAGGTCGCAATCAGGTACCCGTACCCTACCCGTACCCGGCCGGGTACGGGTAGGGTACGGGTACAGCCGGGTATGGGTACGGGTACCCGTTTGCGACCCTGGTACTTCCGGGTACGGCTACGGGTAAGGAATCAAAACCCGTTTGCGACCTCTGGCGCACACGTCGTCATCGATCGGCAGCTACGAGTGGAGAGCTTGCGAGGAGTGGCTGGAGGTGAAGAAACAACCTTGAACACCGCCAGCCAGGTCGACGTCCGTGGCGGCCCGCATGCTGCGCACGTTTTAGCTTTAGCGGGCTGTCGAGGGCGGTCGGAGGTGGTGGAGGAGTACGCTCGTGGGGTATGAAGAAAGGGGACTTGGTTGGATCGTGTAATACAAGTTTGCTCAGCTGTGTTTTCCCGAGGGCCATTGGGTGGGCCACGTGACATCACGCGTCACATGTTTTTGTTTGACTGACGTCACAATGTCACGTGCACGGACGTTTTGATCTCGTGCGGTGGCATTGTAAAGGTCACGATGTCTGTACGTGTGACCGCTAATCTGTATCTCTTATCTCTCGGTTATCTCTCTCATATCTCACGAATTTGCATCTCTCTCTGTGTCTCATCTCGGTGGGCCACGTCTCTTGGTGGGCAGGCCACTCCAAGAGCCTTCGCGGGTCACATTTTGGGCCGCACGCCACCCTGTTCAAGAATCCTATCATGCACACTTTGTGAAGCAGCTGCGGTGGAGATGATGAGATGAAACTAATCAATGAGGCGAACTAAAATGATTTGAGTTATCCGCGCCGTCGCTCCTCGCGAGCTATGGACGGTCGTGTGTGGGCGCGCGCACACTTTTGTAATAATTTATATTTTTGACATCAGTTTGTACGAAAATAAAGTGTATTTTTACAATGTTGGCGATCTGCGTTTATTTACTCTTTGTCAGCAACGGCTGTTGCTCACATTGTGCACTCCCAAGAAGGCCTAGTGGTTGACGGAAAGTCTAAATTACAAAATTAAGTTGTAAATTACAAACTTAGAGTGTAAATTACACTTTAAATTTGTATGCCGGGCGGTGGTGGCACGTGGCCTAGACTCCAGCACTGTGGAGCAGAGGTCGCAACTGGGTACCCGATACACGTACCCTACCCGATACCCGGCTACCCGTACCCGGCCGGGTACGGGTGCGGGTACCCGTTTGCGACCCTGGTGCGGCCGGGTACGGGTTCGGGTAGGCCGTGAGTCACTGGTGAGTCACCGTTTGTCACTCATTTCGGGTAAGGTACGGGTACCCATTTGCGACCCTGGTGCGGCCGGGTACGGGTAAGGAATCAAAACCCGTTTGCGACCTCTGCTGCGGAGGCAGCGAGGGTCGGTGGATCATCGCACAGTTGTTGTTTAACTCCCCTCCCGCGGGCGCCGATGAGGTGCCGTACCCTGGCTCGCCAGGAGAAGGCGGTACGACAAGTGGACGAATCGCCATCCGTTTCCATCCGTAAGATAATGGTGTTGCCAGCCTCGCACCCATGGGTTCTCTTGGGGTGCTCCGGTTTCCTCCCACACGTATAATAAACACAACCACTCATTGATGAATTGAAGACATCTTAAAATAAAACAATGCTGGGACCCTCCTGCAAAAGACTGCTATGACTCGGTGGGGCTTCCTGGATAAATTAGGGAATCATATTCTTAGGTTTTTTCGGTAAAGTCACGTAGGTAAAACATTAAAATTAATAAAAGTAAAATAAAATAAAAATCACGACGTTTCGGAGGCAACACAAGTCTCCGTCATCAGGTGGGACCGTCACAGCCAGATGCAGCAAATCTGGCTGTGACGGTAAAGTCACGTAGGTAAAACATTAAAATTAATGAAAGTAAAATAAAATAAAAATCACGACGTTTCGGAGACAACACAAGTCTCCGTCATCAGGTGGGACCGTCACAGCCAGATGCAGCAAATCTGGCTGTGACGGTTCGCGACTCGAAGCGCGTCCAGCCGCCACGTGGGAGGCGCCGAGACGGCCGGCACACAGCCGCGTGTGCAGACGCCGCGCGGGGCACAGACACACAGCCACCAGGACGCGCGGCAGCCCACAGACACACAGCACAGACACACAGCAGACCACAGACACATCAGACCACAGACACAGCACAGCAGCCCGCAGACACAGCACAGCACAGACACAGCACAGACACACAGCACAGACACAGCACAGACACAGCACAGCACAGACACACAGCACAGACACAGCACACCACAGACACACAGCACAGACACAGCACACCACAGACACAGCACAGACACAGCACAGCAGCCCGCAGACACAGCACAGACACACAGCACAGACACAGCACAGACACAGCACAGCACAGACACACAGCACAGACACAGCACAGCACAGACACACAGCACAGACACAGCACAGACACACAGCACACCACAGACACACAGCACAGACACCGCAACCACAGCACAGCACAGAGACACAGCACAGACACACAGCACAGACACACAGCAACCACAGACACACAGCACAGAGACAGCACAGACACACAGCGACCACAGATACAGCACAGACACAGCACAGACACACAGCACAGCACAGACACACAGCAACCACAGAGACACAGCAGACGCGCAGCGGCAGACCGGACACACTAAAACAGACGTCAAACCAGACGCACCGCAGCTCCCCCCACCCCGACACACGTCAGGCTGGATAGCAAAGCAGCCCTGACGCCACGATTCGCCGGGCGCACAACCAATCCCTGCCGTGTCAGTGAAGCAAGGCGACATGGCCGGGTGTCGTTCGGACGGTGCCTGCAGACCGGCAGGGGAGGAGGCCCACTGTCGACTGGCTCGCGAGAGAGGCAGGAGAGTTGTCCGTGGCTGGGTGAGTGGCGAAGTTGGTGTGGGGTCGTGCACGTGCCTGGTTTGGCTATTGGGTTAACGCTGGTCAAGATTGGTGGTGTTCATTCAGACGCTGTCTTTCCGACAGACCTGTTCTTCACCTGAGGACGGCTGCTCGCGTTGTGGCCGAAACGTCGTGAGAATTGTATTTTATTATGTTTGATTTTTATAATTGTATTATTTCCCTTCTACGTGACTGTACCGAAAGAACCAAGAAGATGAATCCCTGCAGTCACGAAAGCTTTAAATCGAAATTTATTGGGTTAAGGTTTCGGACGAGGACTTGTACCGATTTCTCCAGGATAAAGACGTCTTCTGATGCTGTATTCGTGCCTGGTTAGCTAGTTAGACAGGGGTTAGTAATATTGCCCAGTTGGCTAGTTGGTTAAGGAGAGGGCCACCTGTAAGGACTAGGCGAACGATAGGTTGGCTGGCTGATTTGCATTCTGACCACAAGCATTGTGGTTAACGCAGACATGATTCCTTGTTAAAGGTTTCAGTTTGGTGTTCTAACATCTTAACACCTGTTTTGTTGCCAGAAAAAAGGGGAAAACCCTATTATGGTTCTGGCAAAGGAGGTCCCATGACGGTTAAACGTCGTCGCATAGGTGGAGTTTGACTTCTATATTTGGGGGGGGGGGGGGGGGTTTCGCTTTGTCCCTCACATTAGGAATTGCAGGTGCATATACTTAATCTAGTTTTCATTGTAAACTATTGAAAGTACATTTATGAAGGTGTCCAGTTTGGGTGGTGCGTTGCCCCTCCGTGCCCCCCCCCCGCTTCCTCCGCCCATGTGTAGTTGTATGGGTTGATCTCGTAGTCGTGGCTGGCCAGCTCGATGGTCAGGGTCATGGGGAAGGTCTTCGTACTCTCGGGGCTGGTCGGCGAGCTGATTTAGGGGGTGCGGGGATCACGTGTGATCGGCTGGTGTGCTCTCGTCTCCTTCTACCCTGCAACCCCCCCCTCCCCATCGTCACCCATCTCATGTCCCAGGGTGTTTGGCCACCTCTCGCAGTCGGCTGGAGTAGCTTCCAAAACCCATCATCTCCCAGGCGCACTGGGAGAAGGCGCGTGCGCGTGGTACATTACGACGACTGAGATCACCCACAACGCGGTTGATGGACACGAGACACTGCACAGTCCCGCTAGTCTTGGTTTCATATTGTTGTTGTCATCGTTGTTGTTGTTGTTATTGTTGTTGCTGGTCGTGAATTTACAAGCGGTGGTGTTAGACCGCCCGCTCGCCCGCCACTGTCATCGTCAACCTCACGCATTTTATTTTTTTCCCTCCTCCTCCTCCATCATCATCAATCATCCGTGGTACATCTCGAGAGGTATTACGCGAGTTCAATAACGTCGCGTGGAACGGCAGCGGCGTGCGTGTGGGTGTGTGGGTGACGCGGCGATTACTAAATTGTTAACATTTATGAAAGCAGACGTTACGAAATATTAAGTACACATCATCACCCCGATGCTATATATATTCTCAGGCGCAACACCCCCCGCTCCTCCGCCCCCCTCCCCCCTCCAAAAACAAACAAACAAACAGCTCTTCTTGACTTAAAACTTTCGCGACTACAGAAAATCATATTCTTGGTTCATTCGGTAAAGTCACGTAGATAGAAAATAAAATTTTAAACTAAATTCAAATTTAAAATAAAAGCAAAAAAACCACGACGTTTCGATCGCAACACAAAGCGGTCTTCATCAGGCGGAGACCGCTTGTGTTGCGATCGAAACGTCGTGGTTTTTAGTATTTTTATTTTATTTTTTTATCTCCGTGACTTTACCGAAAGAACCAAGAATCTAGACAGCTCTTCTCTTGTCGCTACACACCGACAGGCTGAGTTGTCCCCTGGCTGCCCGACACGTGGCGTCACTTGCAAGCGACTGTCACCAGGCACGGGTGCTGTCCTGACGGCCACTGCAGGGGAGTGGACAGAGAGTGCGAAAGTGACCCGGCCGTGACGTCACTCCGGCATGACCCAACGTCATTTGAACGTCTTTATCTGGACGTTCGACGATTTATCCCTCACCCCCCATCCCCCCCCCCGTTCGACCTCACGGCGATTTGGTTTAACCCGTCATCGAATGTTTACGAAATAATACCTGGAAATCCAGCAGCACTGTTTGTAAATCATTTACCTGACTCTGCTGATGAAGTCCGCAAAGGGTGAAATCGGTCGGTCCGGTCTTTGCCTCCTTAACCAAATGCTGCTGTGGTTATATGATAATAATGAAAGACCGGATGGCCAATGGGCCCATGGACTAAGCCACTTTTGACTTTGTATATACGGCACGTGGGTATACTCTCTGTGCGTGCGGAACGTAGGATAATCGATTTAATCCGTGCCCCACAACGCTGCACTACGGCGCTCCTACTCGGAGAAACGAGACCCTGCATCGCAAACCAATCAATCGAGCAGCGACAAGACCAGAGAGCTCTTGAACAGCAGTGTACGCAACGCGGGAAACAAAACTGCGTCTTTAAGACATCTTAAAAGCAAAGGTGCCTGGGACTATACAGGATGATCCATCGATTATAGATACCCCACTTATTTGAAGAGGGAAAAAACCTCGTATTTATAATACGCTACGGAGAGCGATTGCCCGAACCTTCTCTTACTGCATGGGGTCCCCCCCGCCCTTAAAGGCAGTGTTATTGACGAATGCGCTGATTGTTTTTATTGTTGTTGTGGCTACGTACGGTGCGAAAGAAGTTCAACTCACGTTGCAGGCCAATCACTGCGCGCGATGTTGTCCAAAGAGAGTTAAGACATCGAATTACGTGCTTCTTGCGGATTGGTGGAGGTGGGGTGGGGGGGAAATGTAGAGAGGCTTTGACGCGTAAAATGCTGCGCCCTCCACGATGCCCCCCGAATGTTTCAATCAATTTAAGACACAGGCGTGGCCACGGCAGGACGAGTGTGGCCGTGCAAGTCAAACTACGGACCATGAAAGTCCACCACTGCAGTCTGCGCTCCTGCAGCGGACGAGGAGGAGGAGGAGCGGCGAAACTACACGAACTCCCTCCCTCCCTCTCTCCTGAAGCCCTCTCGTCGTGGCCGGCGGACCTCGACATTGGCATCGAGCTCCTGGACATTTCGCTGCTGCCAAGCGCAAGAGGAGACTATGAATTGCTTTAGTGGGGTATCTACAGATGGATCGCAGTGTGTCTTGCAAGCAATTACGCGAAGCTTGTTTTTTTAGCGGCAAGCCGATTGTCATTAAATGTCAATTTGCACAACTCTAGTGGTTTTTTTTCAGATTTCCACTTTGTACATGTAACACTCTGTAAACTTTTTAAAACAAAAAGAATGTCTTAGTGATACCATATTCTCCGAAATAAAAGACGCACTTTTTTCCCTCTACTAATTAGAAAATAAAACTTTATAGGTGCGTCTTGTAATCCGTTAGCTGTGTGTGTGTGTGTCTGTAGAGACCGGATTTGTGGCACTTTATTACCACCCGCGGCGCGGGTTTGTGGGTGCGTCTTACTTTTACAGAGAATACGGTAACGACAGCCAACAGTGACCAACATCGACAACGCCGAAAACAAACAGGACAACATCAACAACAGAGTTCTAAGCTAGGATGACTAATAAATATTTGGAAATATAAGTGCTGTACAGAATACCTTTCAAACGAAATGATTTTGTTGTGTTTTTCAAATGTTTTTTTTTTACAAATAGCAACCGCATATAACTTATAATTAAAATGATCAAAATATACACATAGCCATTTTTTTATAATTCTATACTGTATATATACTGTATACACACACACTACTCATAGTAAGTACTGTACTGCATACTTAACCGCATTTAAAAAGTGCATTCATCATTTGTAAAGAAGTGGTTGCTGAAGGATAAGGAGATGGTTTGGATGAAAGGGTTGGTGGAACGATGAGTGGTCTCTGGTGCTCACTGGGCGCCAGGCACGGTTCGATTAATCGAGCGCTCGCGATTGCAACAGAGTGCATCGATCGGATTGCGCGGCGTGAGAATCGATGATTTAGTCTGGACACATGGCGACGGTGGCGAGTGAGACAGAGAGACAAACGATACAAAGGAGGCGGTACCAAACGAGACGCGACAAATCATCGGTTCTTGAATCGAATCGTGATTTGATTCGTTTGTAAAAAAAAAATGCCTCTGCCGAATTTGGTCCCATCTCGTTCGCGTTGGCTCATTCGTTTGTATTGGCCTGGCTCTTACATTTGTCCCATTTAGCCTGAATGAACGTGAGCATGACATGTTTTCATGGAATATGCATCGATCGCACGCAATCTATTTTCACACGTAATGATTACATATGCATGTGTCGGGAGCGAATGAACGTAACATTTTTTGAAAAAATATATTTTAATTGATAAATCGATTAATCGTTTCGTGCCCATTGAAGTGTGATAAATATTCCACTGGGCGGCGCTAGAGACCCGCAGACGGGAGTCACGTGCACGAAAGTCGGTGAACGCGAACGCAGTCCAAATGTTTAACTTGCCACTGAGGCTACCGAACCTACCAACCACTCGTGGTCGATAAATTGTCGTGGTACCGTTTAATTTACATGGGCGCTTGAGTTTATACAGCACCGGGTGTGACCAATTCTTCTGTTGTTAGATCTTTTTTTTTTAGGTACAGCAATAGGATGAGTGGGGGGGGGGGGAAGCGATGGAAATTCCATATTTTCATGGCGAGGGCCAGACTCATCATAGAACCCATTACTTGACTTGCCACGAAGTGGTGATCGTTTTAACGGCCTCGAAGGGATGATGGGCTGCAATGGAACCCTGAACAGTGGGATGTAGAGTCAATCAGGATAAGTAGAATAAATACTAATGAAAATAATGTTCACGTGTTTACCGAGAGTCTCAATATATTTTTGAGCCGGGTCCTGCTTTACATTGGGATGTTTAGCCAAGTCATTGTTTTTTTTTTATATGACGACTTTTTAAAATCAATTCGTGTGGGAGGAAAACCGGGAGTCCCGGGCGAAACCCCACCACCACCACGCACGAGGAGGGCATCACCCTCGAACGTCTAACACAGACGGATCCACGAATGCCACCCACTTGCTGCACTGCAAACCCCGCGGCGGGGCAACTTGAGTATATCGCTGCCGGCTTTGGGGAATCTCGCAGGGAGCTCTGCGCGATACACCAACCCTCGGCCTCCAACGCGATGTCTCACGGGCGTGCCCCACCACGCCAGACTTGGGTGGTGTTGGATAAGAATGCGTCTCTGGGCTTAGCGGGGCTTCTGTGCAGACCGGAGCTGTGTGTGTGGTCGTGTCAGTGTGTGTCTGTGCGCATCTGCGTCTGTATTCCGTATGCATGAATGTGCGTGTGCGCGTGCGTGTGGTGGGGAGTGGTAGTGGAGCGGTTAGCGCGCCGCGCTACGAACCCGGCCACCCGAGTTCGATTCCCGCTCACGGCCAACACCAGTGACGATTATCTGAACCGGTCCTGGGCCTCCCCTAGGTCGACTCAGCCTCAAGTTAGTACCTGGTGCGATGTGTAAACATCGCCACTGGGGAGACAAAGGTGGCCGTGCGTGATGCTGGCCACTCACCCCCTCGTATGCGGTTCCGGCCTTCATAGGTGATCGTGAACAGCACTTGCCCCAACAGTCTGTTAAAGGCTATATGGGATGTTTGTCTTTGCATGAGTATATGTGTAAATGTGCACGTGTCCCTAAGTCTGTGCGTTTTACATGTGAATGTGCCATGTGTGCTTACCCTGTACGTGCGTGTCATGCGTATATCCGTGCGTGTCTGTCTATATGTCCTATCCCCCCACATCATCGCCCCATACAAATATCAAAACCCCGACAGACGGCGGGTTCGGGCAGCTAAAAACCCAGCGTATTTTCCAAATCCTCTTGCATTATAGAAATATGAGCGGCTATAATAACCGTGTCGGAGTCACTGAGCCGGAACCGCTCAGAGCCTGTGTTCGGATCCAGGTTTCAGCCGCCCGACCATGATTCAACCGAGATTCTCGAGCGGAGACCGATCAGTGTGAGATCGAGACCCACCCATAGACTCGCAGAGAGACTCGATCTCTCAGCTGGAGAGACCGATCGAGTCACAAAGAGGCCAGTCGCCTCGCCACGGTGGTGCCCCGATGTTAACTACCTTTCCCCGTGGCCTCGTGGATTTTTCTCCGTGTCCTCCAGTTTTTCCCTCCAGATTGAGAATCAAGACGCGTTGAGAGTATTTGGCTGCGATACATTTCCACGTGATAAGCCACTTCGTTGAGCTTTCATTTGTGGCTTCTGAAAAGAGCTATACAGCTCAGTGGGCATTACCTGGTAAAACATCATTTAATTAATCGTTTTTTGTTTAGTTTGCAAAGACAAAGTTGTGATTAAATTGGTTTCTCAAGCATAGCGAATTAATGATGGTCTCAGTCCAGTCACCACCGATGACTGAAAAATGAGATTTTTTTCCCATCGTGTTCGATTTGGCGGGGGGGGGGGGGGGGGTAAAATTATTTGCCAAAATTCTAACTTTGAAATTAAATATTTTTGATTTGATTGCCATGCGGCGAGGAACGCGTCTATAGTAGCAGGGCACGTGCGGCATTGCAATGCCCCCTCCTCGTGCGAACAAAGAGCGGACCGCAGTGACCTCAGAAGGGCAGTAGTTCTATGACATCATAATCATCGTCGTCGTCGTCATCGTCGTCGTCAATGATCCTCATCCAGGGCCGTTCCCCGACACGAGGTGACGCTACACCGCTCGATGCTAGAATTCCGAAAAAGGAATATCCACATCTCACGACAACTCGCTACTGAAATCCCGATCGGGTTCCACTTCGGAGAAGCAAAAAAATAAAGAACATCAATAATGTTTTTTTGATTTTACGCGACACGTGGACAACCCAAAATGATCGGTCAGTAGCAGTCACCGGACATGCGTTGCCCGTTACCATTGGGGACAAGTGGCGGTTGGTCGTCTTGTCCTTCACAAGCCTCATTCGGCTCGTATCTAAGAACTGCCGTGTCCCATTATAAGTGCCCTCGCATCTTGCCACATCAACATAACCGAGGCAAGTCAACTCCACCCATCGCCGCCACCGCCCCAGCCCGTCACCTTAAAGGTGTCAGTTCCACGGACACCTTACGTCTCTCTGTCTGTCTCTCGAAGTCTTCCAATCCTCACGATCGTTGTCGTCATCATCATCATCATCGTCATATTCTTCTCCTCCAGATCATCGCGGACAAATTGCAGCGAAATGGAATCACCGATTCATGAGCAACGACGCGACGATTTGGCGACAGTTGTCAAGTCGATGGCTGCGATCGGGTGGTCGATGTTCTTCATCAGAGAAGTGGACCTTCATCGTAGGATTATAATCTTCATCGTTTGGAGCTGGGGGTGACTGTGGTTGATGTCTTCTCACCCCATCCAGGCCCCCCTAGGCCAAAACTTCATAGTCCAATCAAGCTGTGAGAACCCAATCGCAAGCACACACGCATACACACACACGCATACTCCACCATCTCGTCCCATTGCTGGTGGCATCATCATCAACTCCCAATCACTATCATGAACGTTGGTCTATCTATTGCTGGATGAAGTCCTCCCCATGCCATGTGAGTGATTGCGATCTTTGTTGTTGTTCACCACGCTGGTTCCGCAATGCCACCACAATCAACGTCAACGCTCATGCATCTCAACTCTCTGATCTCAGTTTAACACGTGGGCTTTGATCTCATCGCTCCGTCGCAACATCCACGCTGGTTGACTTCTCGGGTGATCTCCCCCCCCCCTCTCTTCTCCTCTCCCTTTGGCTGCCATTCCATCACCAGTCTCATCCACCGGACATCATCATCATCCTCACCACGACCATCACCACCCCTGCTTGCGACGGCGAAGTCCCACCAAAGCCCACACCTCACCGTTGCCTCGAACAGTCAAAAGAGCGACGGCGTCCCTCGTTCGCGTTCCGTCAAGGGGGCCGTCGCGCCTACGCCGGGTGCTCGTTCTCCCCGCCGATGCGTCTGGGCAGGAAGTGCGTGACGGTCAGAGCCAGGGACACCCGGCCGCCTCTCTTGCTGCGCCCCCCCTTGCTGAGGCCGATGTACATCCCGGCGTGCTCCCACGACTCGTAGGCGTTGTAGTTGTTGGGCAGCAGGATCTCGCGGAACTTGCACTCGTCGCTGAAGTTGGACTGCGAGCGAGAGAGACAACAAAAAAACGTGCGACCGTCCGCGTCAAATTCTTTCAACCTCCCGTCTTTCGGAGACAACGATCCCCCGCCACACCCCCCCGCCCCCCTCTGTATCTGTACCGCAAGTCCTCGCTTTACGTGCAGTGTTCACACAACGTGTCTTCGCTATGACGCGGTTCTTCCGTCAGGGAACGCTTTTCGCGTAACACACACCGTTATTATAACGCGGAACGCGTCCCATTATAACGCGAAACGCGCCCTTTATAACGCGAAACGCGCCTGTTATATAACGCAGTTTATGAGCGGGTCGATGACGAACTACTTTCTTGTGCTGCACGGCCGAGTCGATACAGTGCATGGAATAATACAGTAACGCAGCGGCATACCCTCAGATATTTGTCCCGCCATCATACCGTGCGTGTGTGCGTACATCGTCAAACTTATTTCAGTATCATTCACGGCGACATTGTTTTCGCTTCACGCGCCTTTTCGCTTCACGCGGCACTTTTCAGGATACGCATCAACCGCTTGACACGAGGACGCCGCTGCACACGACGGGAACCCAGCCTGCCCCTTGAGCGAGTGACACGTAGGGAGGGGTACATGGCTTGAGTCGTGCCTCCTTCCTGCGGCTCGTCATGAACACACAACTTTGCGAGCAGGATATTTACGCAATTGCTGTCCGGCGGCGGGAGAGATCACAAGTATGACACTCACATTCGGAGCAATCCTCATTTCTCAATGCCCCAAATGTCACGTCAATCATCCTTACGCTTGGCAAATTGCTGCCGCCACTCGGCCACCCGAGTTCGATTCCCGCTCACGACCACTTAGGGAGACAAAGGCGTGGTGCTGGAGACCCACCCCTTCACTTGCCCCAAAAGCATGTTAAGGCGACATGGGGATCTTTGTCCTTGGCTTGTTGATAATATACATTTGGTGAGTGCTGGCTCAGTGGTGAGCGCACTGCGTTACGAACCTGGCCACCCAAGTTCGACTCCCACTCATGGCCACCGACACCAGTGACCATTCATTATCTGTCCCTCACCTACGTCGACTCCGCATCAAATGCGTGCCTGGTGCGATGTATAAACATCGCCACTCGGGGATACAAAATCAGCCGGGCGTGGTGCTGCCCACCAACCCACTCCTGTGCCCTGCCAGCCTTAATAGGTTCTCGCGCCCAGCGCTTGTCGCGACAGCCTGTTAAAGTCTATACGGTTAGGGGATCTTTGTTGTATGCACGGCAGTGGAGGCGGCAAAGCGAGGAAGAGACGGGGTGATGAGGCGGAGCGGTCGGGAGCGAGCGTGTGCGGACACGTGCTGCGGGATGCCTGTGACGCAGCGCGCACACCCCCCCACTCTCAACTGCAAAGGTCACCGCCCGTCTGATGGTGCTTCAGGTGTTTGCCTTGAACATCACCGCACGGCGACAACGGCTCACCGCCGCCGCCGCTACACATGGTTGTGTCTGTCGCCCGGGGCCGCGTGTAAGCACTTGAGGATGAATGCCTCGACATTAGCGCTCGTGTTGCGAGTCGAGAGGTGCGGGGCTCGCGCGGGTCGGCAAAGGTCATGCCCGGGAGCGACGGCTCACAAGGCTGACCCCCTAAACGCTCACTCTCACCAACCCGTCCACCCACCCGCCCAACCGCCCATCCCCTCTCTCCCTATCTTGTCCTTCTCAATTCTCAAGCACAAGCACCGGTGCCTTTGTCAATGCACTGCTGAATTAAGGTTTCACTGCATCGCGCGCTTCCAGATGAGCGTCTGCGGCCGACTGGAACGCTCTCGTTTCCGATATTAGGAAGCCACTGGAGCTTTTTATTCATCTGGATTGGTAACGAATTTCTTTAGAACTGGTTTTTAGTTTGGAGTTTGTTGTTCTTACCCTGCACCTCCGATTGTCACGGTTGGCTACGTACGGTGCAAAAAAAGTTCAACATACACACACAACGTTCCCCCACCCACCCCACCTTACTTCACTACGCCCGTCAGTGTGTGTTGGTGAAAGTGACGAAGTGAAGCCTGGGACCGGTTCAGATATGACTCGCCACCGGTGTTAGCCGTGATCAGGACTCGAACTCATGTCACGAAACAAACCACCCCCAAATCTCCCCGCACCCCCCACCAACCTATCCCCCCCAAATCTCCCCCCCACCCGACCACCAACCTAACCACCCCAAATCTCCCCCCACCACCACCACCAACCAAACCCCCCTAAATTCCCCCCACCACCACCAACCTAACCACCCCAAATCTCCCACCACCACCACCACCACCACCAACCTGACCCCCCAAAATCTCCCCCGCCCCCCCCCACCACCGACCTAACCCCCCCAAATCTCCCCCCCCACCACCACCAACCTAACCACCCCAAATCTCCCACCACCACCAACCTAACCCCCCAAAATCTCCCCCGCCCCCCCCACCACCGACCTAACCCCCCCAAATCTCCCCCCCCCACCACCACCAATCAAACCCCCCAAATCTCCCCCCCCCACGACCAACCGAACCCCCCAAATCTCCCCCGCCCCCCCACCACCAACCTAACCCCCCCCCAAATCTCCCCCCACCCCACTGCCCACCACGTATCACTCACCACTGAGCTAACGACACGTAACGACGCAATGTCCGATCCCACAAATAGACGATGCGAGACATCACGCCAGAGGTGGGACAAAGTCATTGTTATGCAAGTCCAAGTCGAGTCGCAAGTCATCAAATTCATGACTCGAGTCTGACTCGAGTCCAAGTCACATGACTCGAGTCCACATCTCATAGGTGGGACAAAGTCATTGTTATGCAAGTCCAAGTCGAGTCGCAAGTCATCAAATTCATGACTCGAGTCTGACTCGAGTCCAAGTCACATGACTCGAGTCCACACCTCTGCATCACGCTGCTCCTGGCGCCGGTTGTTTCCCATCTCCCGTGCGCCACCTGGACGTGAAGGTTGTCGCTGTTGCTCTGCAATCTTACAATCTTACATCAGCAGCCGTGCGAACGAAGAGGACGCGAACGAACTTCCGTGGCGAGTGATGTGCGCGCCTCTCCCGGACGCCGAGTAAACCTCCACGCACGACCGACGCTGCGCGGCGACAGGCCTTCATCTAGCGGTGGATTTGTCCAAGGGATGAATGAACGTGATTCACGGTGTTGTCTTTTTTTAATTCATCACGACCGTCGGCTCGCGAAACAAAGCGAATTCAACTTTCTAAAACGTTCCTTCGGTCACGATGGAGTCGCCGTCGGCCGCCACCGCGTGTGCCATTCATTGTGCGGCAGCCAATTAACGAACGCTCAATTAAACAGGCATGCGGCCAGGGTGCACTGTAGGAAACCCGATCGCTGACGTGAGAAGAGCGGAGTTGGGGGAGAGGATTGGGGGTGGGGGGGAGGTGAATCAGCGGTGGGAAGAGAGAGAGAGGGGACTTGGCGTGATGCGTGAACGACGATTCCACAGCAGCGTCCGCACGCTGAGAGCCAATTTTGAAGGGTTCGACACCGGAGCAGGGGTGGCCAGCAGTGCCGGACTATCCTAGTAGCACGAGTAGCTACACAAGTAGCTACACAAGTAGCTACACAAGTAGCTACACAAGTAGCTACACAAGTAGCTACACGAGTAGCTACACAAGTAGCTACACAAGTAGCTACACAAGTAGCTACACAAGTAGCTACTTGTGTAGCTACACGAGTAGCTACACAAGTAGCTACACAAGTAGCTACACAAGTAGCTACTTGTGTAGCTACACGAGTAGCTACTTGTGTAGCTACACAAGTAGCTACTTGTGTAGCTACACAAGTAGCTACACAAGTAGCTACACAAGTAGCTACTCGTGTAGCTACACGAGTAGCTACACAAGTAGCTACACAAGTAGCTACACAAGTAGCTACACAAGTAGCTACACGAGTAGCTACACGAGTAGCTACACGAGTAGCTACAGAGAAGCAACTCTGATAATGATAATAATATGCATTATCATTATCAGAGTTGCTTCTTTTTGTTTGCTTTTTTGACTACTTGTTTTGTGGTTATTGCAAACATGATGCCTTGAATAAAGGTGTCAGTTTTGTACCAGCTTAAAAGGGTAAAAACCTACTACTACACACTCACACACTCACACTCGCACGCACTCTCTCGTGCTCCCAGAAGAAACCGGATCGCTCACTCCGCGTGCACGCGGGAGTGGAGTGCAGCGCGTTCAGCCGCGGCTCGGAGCCGCCGTTTGCTCGCGAGCAATTCTGTTCCGCCATTCACTCATTATTACTACGACTACGACTACTACGACTACTACGACTACGAGCGCGCGCCCGGCGTGACGCTGGGCCGAAGCGACAGGCGCGCGTTCCGTGCCTCGCTCGTACGGGTGAGTGACCGCAGCGCGTTCACCGAGGGCGAGGTCGACGCGGGAGATGTTGCGCCCGCGTACGTGGCTGTGACGACGATGAGATCGGACGGACGGCGTCTCTCTTTCGCTCTCTCTCTCTTTTTCTCTCGAGCTGTCACCATCCGGAGACCTACCCCCACCCCCCACCCACCCCCCCATCAGCGAACGCTTTGTCTGTCTGTCTGGCTCCCTCTCTCTCTCTCTCTGGTATTGCGTAACGACGCATTCGAGAGGCTGCTCTGTCGATCTGCTCTCTTAAAGAAATGATCAGAGGCCGGTTTGTCAGTTCATTGTCTGCAGACCTCATCAGGCGATGACAGAATCAGAATATGTGTTTGTACTCGAGGAATCCGATGAGCTATGAAGCTATTTTTTTGTACACATGTCCAGTGTGGGCGGGTAGGAACGTTACAACAAACAGTGCAGACACAGGACAGTGGTGCACAGTACAAGAAAGGTAAACTAATCAGCCAGTCCGTCTGTCGTATGGAGGCCCCGTTAGACAGCAGTCCGTCCACCTGTCTCTCTGTCTGTGTTTGTTTTTTGCACAGTTACACAATGCAAGAGACGAGTCTGCCAATTTCCAATATATATACGTGCTGTGAAGAATGGTCAATGCGCCAGAATTGGCCCTGGAAGATGGCTTCACAGAACTGCTTATTTCACCACAATATAGTCATACATTTTAAGCGCACTGCCTAGAGTGTTCCTCGCATGCCAATCAAATAAAAATTAGAAAATCTTACTCATGAAAATCCAATTATAATTTGTTGGGGTTTCTTTTTTTGCCGTGTGTGCAGGCATTCGTGACCGAGCTGAGACCATCAGCTCGCTACCCCTTGAGGAGCCCGGGCGCGAACATGCGCGGCTGAAAACCCGGCCTCGAACCCAGCTCCTCAGCTGTGTCAGCGCAAGTTTCCTGATGCCCGAGGTCACCCGTCTACACTGGCTCTAAAATCCAAGCTGCCTCGGTTCAATTCCTGGTCACGCACATCACAAAGAGGCAAACGGTGTCTGATCTTGCTTGCAAAATTCCTTTTTTTTTGTCGACGAGCGTGTGGCTGAGTGTGGCTGGGTGGCCTGGTAAGTTACTGAGTGGATGCTTTACTGGCTTGCTTCTTGGAGGGAATTGCAAAGAGGCTGATATTTGCAAACATAGACAGCGCTACTCTTTGGTTCTTTCGGTAAAGTCACGTAGAAAGAGAAAATAATAAATAATAGCATACGACGTTTCGATTGCAACACAAGAAATCATCATCAGGTACAAATGAAAGAGAAAACAAAACCGAGTAAACTTAGCAATATAATGTAATACAACACAGATAGTCGGCTAACATAACAGTCAGCACCCTACCTGGTTGATTACGTTCTTCCAAAGATTGCTAAATTTAAGAGAGAGATTAAACACAGAACAGGAGACACATAGACAGACACGTAAGCAGACAGAGATAACACAGAGACACAGAGAGAGAGACAAACACATAGTCACACAGAGAAACGACGCCTCTGTGTCGAGGCCTTAAATAGAGAGAGGGGGGCAGATAGCTGTCAAGGTGCAGCCCTGCAATGCCTTGGCTCTCGCCACTGCTGGCGATAGGGCCTCAACGGGAGACCGATCTTGAGAGCCCCACTCGAGGGTGTTTGTCGGCGCACTCTTCGGGAGAGGTGGAGCTATTAGCTCGTCACTGACGTTAGCCGTGTGGCCTAGAATCAAAATCTGGTCGCTGGGTTGGTGCTGCAGTGATCTAACCGTTGCGCCACTGCTCCCCTCCCCCCCTCCACCGACCCCCCCCCCCACCCCCAACATACACACGTGCACGCACGCACGTATGTGTTTAACCTATTTAAATTACATCACGCACGCAATGGTTATTAAATACGCACATGGCAGCATGAAGAGCGTGTGGAGGCACGCAGGCACGGAGAGAGGCATCGCGCAGACTCACAGAGAGTGAGACGGGCGGTAATGACGAGGTTTAGCCCGAGTGCTTTGCTCGCGTGGGGCAGGCAAGGGCTGAAGCCGCGTATTTGCGCAACGCGGTGGAGACACAGGTTATTATTAGGGCACAATTACAGGTGGAAATCAGCGTGTAAGTGCGTGCATGTATGTGCGTGGAGCGTTAGTGCGGTGGTTAGCGCGCTGCGCTACGAACCCGGCGACCCGAGTTCGATTCCCGCTCACGGCCAACACCGGATGACGATTATCTGAACCGGGTCTGGGCCTTCCCTAGGTCGACTCGGGAGACAAAGGTGACTGGTAATGGTGCTGGCCACCCAACCCCTCGTGTGCTGTGCCGGCCTTCATAGGTGCTCGCGAACAGAACTTGCCCCTACATTATGTTTAGGCTACACGTTGGGGGTGGGAGAGAACATCAGTGGCGAATGCCTGAACCCTGTCCTGGGCCTCCCCTAGGTTGGCACAGCCTCGAACGAGTAAACCCGACGCCGTGTGTGAAAACGCCGGCGTGAGGGTGACAGACAAAGACGGTGCGGCTCCAGCCCAAACCTTCCGCTGTGCCGACCTTCGTAAGCGCTCTTCGCTCGCGGCCCTTGCCCCGCGGCAGCTTGCGGAGGCTCCCGTGGGGCGATCTTTGCACGAGGTGAGTCGCTGGCGACCTGATTTACAACCGCAATCGTCGTCGCTGCCTTACGCAGGGAAACAGCTCGTAAAGCGGACCTCTCTCGTGTCCTGTCGACGCACACCGACGCTGTGTGTGGGATACGTTGGCTGTGCGGGTGTTTTTGGAACCTGAGCTGGCCGGGCGGTTTCAGGGGGGTCAGGGACAACCGGTTTGAATCCGAGTTTCAGCCGCCCGTGATGAAACTCGGGGTTCTTGAGTGGAGCGATTTAATGGTCTCAGCTCGGTCACCAATGACTGCACCCCAGCCCCCCCCCCCCCCCACTGCTGCCACCCCCACCCCCGCGTAATGTGAGGTTTTAAAACAGAATAATTTGTGAGCACGGCGCTTCGGGCTCCTGCCTGCGGAATTTCGGTGCCCCCTTCTCTGCTAATTGCTAGCGCTCTGTGTCGGGCCCTTGTCAGAATAAAAACAAAACTAAATTATAATTTGACTTTCCACCGAATTTGTATACATTAATTTGACTCAGAGAATAGAATAATAAAGAAACTAGTTTGACTGCCGCGCGAAAATCATTTCTCTGTGCCGGGGAGCGTGTGATGGGAAACCTCAACCCCCATCGTGTGCGGATTAGAGCCGTCACTGGATGTGATCTCAGGAGCAGCTCTGTGAGATCTCCTTCCGCGCACCGTGGAGATTCTCTTCTTTCTGTGAGCGCTCCCAATGAATGGACTACATCTTTAATTAGACGGGATGAATCCCATGAGCCATCAAAGCTCATTCTTCACAGACGTCCATACGCACGGCGCGTGTCCGGCCTTGCTGGCCCGGAAAGATATTTCCGCGCCCGGCAGACCGCATCGACCAAGAGGCGTCTCGCTCACGACTGTCGCGACGAGCCGCGTGCCGTCCACTCTTCCAGCGTCGCGGACAACATTCAGCGAGAAATGCAACCCTTGGCGCAATGGATGGCGTACAAGCAGCCCCATCCGCCATCCCCCCCCCCATTCTTGTTTATAGCAGAGGAGTGGTGGTGGTGGTGGGGGGCACGACACGACAAGGTCAATGTGTTAAGCAAACTTTAAACAAATGTTAGACGCCCGAACAGAATGAGTGACGACGCGACCTGCGTTGTGCCTGTCGCGCGCATTCTGCTCGGCGAGCTCGCACCTCTGGAGTACGAGGAACGTGTGCGTGCGTGTGTGTGTGTATGTGTGTGTGTGTATGTGTGCGTGTGTGTGTGTATGTGTGTGTATGTGTGCGTGTGTGTATGTGTTTGCGTGTGTGTGTGTATGTATATGTGTGTGTATGTGTGTGTGTATGTGTATGTGTGTGTATGTATGTGTGTGTATGTATGTATGCGTGTGTATGTGTGTATGTATATGTGTGCGTGTGTGTGTATGTGCGTGTGTGCGTGTGTGTGTATTTGCGTGTGTGCGTGTGTGTATGTGTGTGTGTGTATGTGTGTGTGTATATGTGTGTATGTGTGAATATGTGTGTGTGTGTATTTGTGTGTTTATGTTGGGCTTCTTTCGCACCGTACGTAGCCAAACGTGCTAATCGGCCGTGCGGGGGAAGGACGAGACTGCCAACAAAGCAGCTCTACGGGAATGGATGTGACGCGCATCGCTCGGTTGCGCCAACGCGTGTCGACTTGACTCCGAGAACTTTAAAGGGGGGCCCAGCAGCGAGGGAGGGGGGTGAGGCGGGCAAGAGGGGTGAGCCAGGTGAGCGGGCCGCGGACTCACCGATGCGTACAGCTTCCCCTTGTTACTCATGGCGATGAAGAGGCCGGCCTTGACCCCGTAGAGGCTCACGACCCCTCGCTCCACCGTGGCGATCTCCAGGAGACCTGCGGCCACGGCGTTACCGTCATGCACAGGGGGCGGCCGGCGTGAGCTCGCGGGTCATCGTCATCATCGTCATCATCATCATCACCATCGTCGTCGTCATCATCATCATCGTCATCGTCGTCATCATCGTCATCATCGTCATCGTCATCATCGTCATCTTCATCGTCGTCCTCATCATCGTCTTCATCGTCATCATCATCGTCGTCATCATCATCATCGTCATCTTCATCGTCGTCGTCATCATCATAGTCATCATCATCGTCATCATCGTCGTCGTCATCATCGTCGTCATCATCTTCATCATCATCATCGTCATCATCATTGTCGTCATCATCATTGTCGTCATCATCGTCATCATCGTCGTCATCATCGTCATCATCATGGTCGTCGTCATCATCATTGTCATCATCGTCGCAATCATTCCTGTCATTGTCTTGACACGTCTTCACTCAAGGCGCGCGACATGGAATGGGATGACGTAGTAGGCAGGGGGAGGGGCACGCTGCAGGGTGTTGAGGAACGAGTGGCAGCAGCGATAGAGGGGCGACTTGAGGATCACGAAAGGGCTATGGGGGAGGGACGGGGAAGGAGTGGGAGGGGAGGGGAGAGGGTAGATGAGGAAAATGGGCAATCGAGAAGAGGTGAGGCTTTAAGAGAGAAATCGGTGGGCGGTTATAAGGAGGAGGGGGAGGGCTGCTAAGGGCCCGTCCATAAATGACGTCACGCGATTTTGGACGATTTTTGACCCCCGCCCCCCTCGTCACACGGCGTCACAAAAAGTCAGACCCCCCCTCAAATATGACGTCACAAATCTCTGCCCCCCCCCCAAAACCATATTTCCATTTTGAAAATAAAACATGCTTCAAATCGCGTTAAACTATTGTCATTGTAGTGCGTATTTAATGTGGCGCTGCACTCTGATGTTGTAGGAGAAAACATTTGTTTAAAAAGTATATTTAATTAAGTAGGACGTGTTGTCTATATTTATTTAAAGTTGCGCATTTTTACGTGACGTCATATTTCTCAAGCCCCCCCCCCCCCCCTTGTCACCCATCGTCACAAATGTATGACCCCCCCCCCCCTCCCCTAGGTGCGCGACGTCATTTATGGACGGCCCCTAAGCGAAGGTCTCCTGCCGGCCGCCATCCATCGCGGGTTCCGTGGCGCCACGGTCCCTCTCGCTCCCTCCCCGCACTCACTCACTCACGCTCATGGGGCCCAGGGCAAACCCCAATGGGGTTGAACTCGGCTATGAGGGCGGTGGAGGGCATCGCGGGCACACGATGCAGGAGAAAGATGATGAAATGTGGCCCCCTTTAAATGTGTCTCCCGATTAGCACGGTTGGCTACGTACGGCGCGAAAGAAGTTCAACAAACACACAGCGAGTGAGCGGGGGGGGGAATTCCACATTCCTATCGAGGGGTCGAGTATATCCACAGGATGACCACTGACGACTTCCCACACATCAGTGGAGCTCATTTGATAAACCCCGAGCGGGAGGATGGCCAGATTCGACCGCCCCCCCCACCCCCAATCAGGAGTCGAACTCGTGACCTTCCGAGTCTCAGAGCCTCCCTCTCAGGAGGGTCCTGCAGCGCTGGGACGTTTGGCCAGTTCCACTTGATGTCGTACGGAGCGTTCTCGAGCGGTTAGAAACTCGAGCGGAACGGCGGAAACACCGCCCCTCTCCTCGCCCCCCGATACAGACGGCTTCACGATCCCGCTTGCTGTACCGCCACCCTCGCCCCCCAATACAGACGGCTTCACGATCCCGCTTGCTGTACCGCCACCCTCGCCCCCCAATACAGACGGCTTCACGATCCCGCTTGCCGTACCGCCGCCCCTCTCCTCGCCCCCCAATACAGACGGCTTCACGATCCCGCTTGCTGTACCGCCACCCTCGCCCCCCAATACAGACGGCTTCACGATCCCGCTTGCCGTACCGCCGCCCCTCTCCTCGCCCCCCAATACAGACGGCTTCACGATCCCGCTTGCCGTACCGCTGCCCCTCTCCTCGCCCCCCAATACAGACGGCTTCACGATCCCGCTTGCTGTACCGCCCCCCCTCTCCTCGCCCCCCAATACAGACGGCTTCACGATCCCGCTTGCCGTACCGCCGCCCCTCTCCTCGCCCCCCAATACAGACGGCTTCACGATCCCGCTTGCCGTACCGCCCCCCCTCTCCTCGCCCCCCAATACAGACGGCTTCACGATCCCGCTTGCCGTACCGCCGCCCTCTCCTCGCCATCTTGTCACCCCGAGCGGGTGATGGAGTTCCACACGTTCAAAAAGAAACTCCGCCCGATCCGCCAACCCTCGCCTCCAAAAGCACCGGATCGCAGGCGTGCGTCACGACGACAGATTTAGTCACCGGAGCGAAATGTTACTGCAGATAGATATAAACTCCTCCTCCTCCTCATCATCATCATAATCACCACTATCATCATCACCACGTGCCATTATCAATCCACTGCTGGATGAAGGCCTCTGTCGCCATCTTTCACAACCCTGCGATGCAACAGTCCGCGCGAGCGCCTGCAAACGGGCCACGCTCATCGCTCCATCTCCACAGCAGGCGGAACCCCTGGACGAGTTCCCTCCCTTAGCTACCGCTCCTTCTTTAGTCTTGCCCAACCGGCCATCATCCCTGCCCAAGCCCACCCATCTACACGATCAACCACCAAATGACGCCATTAACCCGCGGAGGTTCGCTGCTCCACGTGTCCCGCTCGCACTGCCCCTCTCAGTGTCATTTTTCAGTTGCAGTTTCATTGATTAGGTATAGCCCTGTGAGTTATGCGGCTCTTGACTCGGGTGCAACCGCAACAAACAAAAACATGAACAAAGAACATCTTAAAGTGACTCCGCGCAAACAAAAAAATCCGGGGGGAAAAACAGCAAAATCTTCATCCCAAGCGCGCGTCTCCCCGTGCTTCTGCGCGCACCGTAGGCCTCTTGCCCCGTCCTCTTCGTGGCCGGTGTCCACACGACTACGCGGCTCCGCGTGCCGTGGCGGGTTACACGCGCGCACGGGCCAAGATTACGCAGCGAAATATTCCGGTGAAAATCGGTGATGAACTGCACAGAGCAAGCGGTGTGGTGGGGGAAGAGGTGCTGCACAGGGCAGAGCTTGCTAGGGAATGGTTACCTGCTCCCCCCCCCCCCCCCCCCCCATTTGCCCATCTGATACTACAACACCTGGTACTACAAGCACCCCCCCCCCCCCCCCACGGTAGGTAGGTGAGTGGGTGGTGAGGTCGATTCAGCCTCAAATGAGTACCTGGTGCGGTGTGTAAAACGTCGCCTGTGGGGAGACAAAGACGGCCGGGCGTAGTGTTGGCCACCCACCCCCCTCGTGCGCCTTGCCGGCCTTCATAATTGCTACTCGCTAAAAGCACTTGCAACAACAGTCTACCGAGGCTATACGGAGGATCTTGGTCTTTGGTTTGCTGGGCAAATCGGTAGGTGGGAATTTTGGTGGGTAGTCAGGTAGATGGATTTGGCAGATAGGTGAGAAGATGGGCGGTTCGCTGGGTAGATATGTGGGTATCTTGGTGGCCGGGTGGCTATATTGGTAGGTATGTGGGTGGGCATGTGGGTGAATGGATAGATGGGTAAGTGGGTAGGTAAGTGGTTAGGTGGATGGTTAGGTGGATAGATCTATCAGAGGGTTGAAAGGTCGGTATGTGGGTGGGTAGGTTGTCAGGTAGCCAGATGGTGGCAGGACATCAATTGATTCTTGACTGCATTTGTGCAGCTTTTGGTGTCAACCACGTTCACGATTTCCTCCCCCAACGAATCCAAAGTCTCAATAATAACACTGGTCAACACACTTGTTCTGGCAAAATATATTCCAACGGTTTTAAGGTGATTTTGGGGTGCTGATTCCAAATCTGACATCAGTTTTTGTCTATCACATCAGGTCTTTGAGATATCAAATATTGCATTTTCAATAAAAACTGCAGAAGAAAAATATTAAATAAATGTGGATATCTACATAAAATTATATTATAAACACACTATCCTAAAAATACAGCACCATATTTTAACACTAAAGCAGTCACTGACTCGCAACAACTTGCAATCATAAGTGACAGAGTTAATTTCTGGTAAAATCAATGAAAATGGGGTATGCCGATAGCATAAAATGAGATGTGATAGAGCAAATCTGAGATCAGATTTGGAATCAGCACCCTGAAATTAGTCTATAACAGCTGCAAAAGTCCAGCCCAGAAAAAGATGTTTTTTTTTGTTGACCAGTGTAACGGGATTCATGACCAAACATCCAAACTGAAGCAGAACCCTCCTAAAAACGAGCTTCTCCTTGTTACATGAAGGGCATTCTAGTGCTATTGTTATTGGGATTACCAGGACATCGTTTGTTTCCGATCAGCGGTAGAGTGGAGTAGGTGTGACGTGTCAAGGCATGCCCAGACAGACCCAGCTGAAATTAAGACCCTGCTTCTATGTAGTCCTGCAGACGCTCGCAAAAGCGAAACGTCGGACGTCGGGCGGCCCTCATCGTGAACAAGCCGAAGCCTCTCCCGGCTTCTCGCTTCCCCGCAAAACTCCCGGAGCACGGAGAAACGTCGCACGGCCGTCGCGGCAAACCTCTGAAAAGGTGCGAAAAGAAGCGGTGGAGAATATAACGCTTGGACTCAGGGGCCGTCCATAGGGGGTCCGGGGCCCGGGTCAAATCCCACCGTGTACCCCCACCCCACCCCCATCGCCTTCAAACTAAACCGAAAGAGTTCCATCTGACACCGTGACGATGAAGCGCGCCCCTCCCCCCACGCCCCCCCCGCCCCCCCCCCCCCGCCATATAGTGCGGGGCCCGGGGCGGTCGCCCCCAATCGTCGTACCCCAGGGACGGCGCTGCTTGGACTTTACACCGGGAGCCAAATTGGGGAACGCGTGAACCGAGAGAATGGACGCAAGCTGCATGATGTCATTGAAATGGTCAGCGAGAAGTGGACCGAGAAGAGGAGGACACGTGGCGAGTAAAGGGTCGTGGCAGCCGAAGAATGGAGCACCACCACCAAGGAGATGGAGCGATGAAATCGGTTCATGTGCGGCAGGTGCTCGGTGGATTTATTTATCTCGCAGTGTAGAAGATAAAAGACGGTCCCACCTGCAGCCGCGGAGCGGACTAAACGGTGGGGCGCCGCGGGTGGTGAGATGTTAGCTACCTCGCCTGCTATGCAGGAGGTCGTGGGTTCGATCCCGACCCTGACGCCTGCTGCTGTCTATTTGGAGTTTGTGGCGTCTCTCTCCCCGTGGTCGCGTGAACTGTTCTCCGGCTCCTCCGGTTTTCCCCCTCCACATTTAGAATCAAAATGCGTTGAGGGTAATTTGGTCTGCTATAAATGTCCACGTGATGATAAGCCACTTGGTTGAGCTCTCATTTGTCGCCAGGTTACTTGTGAAAGAGAGCTATATAGCTCAGTGGTCCTTACCTGGTCAAATAAATGTGTTTTTACACGCTTTTATTTAACTCACTCTGTCTGTTGTCGTTGTTGTCGTTGTCATTGTTGTATCCTCAAATCTTGCAACTCAATTTTAACCCACTTCCCAATGTGGTATCGACTGCAAACTTGATATACTTATGTAATTCTGATGCCAATACTATATTCTATCATAAAAAATACAAATATATATTTTTAAACATTCTTTTTTATATATGATTTTCGGCTTGGGTCTAATTGTCCACGGTCAACTGACGTTGGCTGTAATTGGCCACGGTCCCTTACGTTATGGCAAGCTTCGGGGCTACTTCCTGGAGTCGTGGAGTTCTTCCATTACTAGTACATTTCATAAAAGCGTGTTTTTAAAAACAGTTTTTTAAAATATTACTTATTTTAAATCGTCTTATAGTTTCAGCACAGGGTCATCTGCTGACTGCCCCCGTCGACCGCCACTGACCGGCAGCAGCAACGGTGGCACCAAAGAAGAATCAGAATATGTATTTTATCATGGAGAAATCCTATGAGCTATGACGCTTTTTTCACAGATGTCCAGTAAGGGGCGGGTCAGCAAAATACAACAGCAATCAATATAAAACAACGATAGGAGTGCAAAGGTGATCATTTCGCGACAAATAAATAAAAGGTATATGAGTTCATTTCACCAGCTCACAGCCAGCGCCGTTGGCTTGTCAAAGTACTCAGACATTGAGTTTGTTTACGTACCTACTTGTCTGCTTATTTAAATACGTATCGTTTGGGGGTTTTGACCCTCGTCATCACGACACATAGCGGGCCCACTGACGTGGTCACTGCAGAGCTACCGCCGAGATCCCTTCTTCTTCTTCAAGTGACCCCTGGTCCACGCGCACTAGAGGGCCGCCACTTCCCGCTCGATGAGCAACGTGAGCGCGAGGTTCGTGAGGCACGACACTCGAACCGATATTTTTTATTTCTCAACAGCTGGAGCTGAGTCAACATCGAGTGCGGAAACCCAAATTTAACACCTTGGGGGAATTTATTTTTTAGCGCGCGCGGGCACGTGGTCCATTAGGATCCCCACGCCGATACCCTGGGGACACCACTTTGTTTCCGTTGTAGAACAACAACAACAACAACAAAAATCCGCACGTTTTGCCACACCGCCGCACAACAGGGCGCGAAGGCAGAGCCACATCTGGCGATGAAGACGTCCACTTCTCCAGCCCCTTGGCGGCAAGCGCGCCGTCACAAAGGCGCGGGCGGTCGCGCGCCGGCAGCTGACGGTCCCGCGCGCATCAGGCGCCACGTGCACCTGGCGAATTCCTCACGATGTCACAGCCAAGGCCTTTAGAGTCAGATCGGTTTGGGGTTTTGTTGTTGCCACATCTTAAATTAAGACAACCGGCGGATGCAATAAAGGCGCTCGAATGCGTCTCCCGTGGGGATTTGAATCTTTCTAATAAAATCTTCCTGACTTAAAGCTTTCGTGACTGCAGGATTCATATTCTTTGGGTCTTTCGGTGAAGTCACTTTCGATCGCAACACAAGCGGTGTTGTGATCGAAACGTCGTAGTTTTTTGTTATTTTCTTTGAACCTATCTACGTGACTTTACCGAAAGACCCAAGAATATTTGACCCATCATACTACACATCATACTATATGATATTTCGAATGTTCAGTCGATACCGGCCACCATCGGCACCGCTCATCGTGACGATTGTCTATCGCCTACGAAGGTCTCGCCGTGCCATCATCATCATCGTCGTCGTTGTTGTCGATTAACGCCTCCCCATGCCATCACCATCATTATCACCACGAGAATCATCACGAGTAACACTCCCCATGCCATCACCATCATCATCACCATGAGTATCATCATCATTCATTATCGACGAAGACCTCCGCGTACCATCAACATCATAGCCATCATCAGCAGCAGCTTTACCCACTGCTGCATTAAAGCCTTTCATCGCCATCATCAACATCATGATTATGATGATCACTGTCACGCGTGGTCTGTTGAATGCTGGATGAAGGCTTCATCATCATCATCACCAGTCTTAGTCTATCTACTGCTGGACGACGGCATCCCTAAGCCATCATCATCATCCTCAAACCACAATCATGAAGTCATGAGTTCACATCCTGGTCAGAGGTCAATTCAGCTCATCATCCATTCAGGATTCTTTAAATATGGAATCTTTGTGGATAAAACTGGGCCCCTCCATAGGAATGTGGAATTTCCTCCACGAGTTCTGGAACATAACAGCACATCCTATTCTTTATTTTAGCAGTGAGGCTCTCTGCACTTTTTTACAAATTTATTTCACATTGAGTCCACCCAGGTCTTTGGTCTCTATTAATTACAGCAAGTCTATGCGTAAATCTATGCTGTTTAAATCTACTTATTTAAAACCAGGTCTCCCTTGCAGAAGTAACTTCCCTCTCGATTGGGGCCATCGCTTGGTGATAATAATCTGGATGTACGTAACCGGGTGGAGCAGTGGCACTGTGGCTAGCACACCGGCTAATTAATCCGGCGACCTGAGTTCGATTCCCAGTCGCGGCTAACAACAGTGGCGAGTGATATCTGAACTGGTTCTGGGTGCCCCCTTCAGTCAATTGCCATTGACCTGGGTGGTGAAGCATGGTCAAACAACTCCCATGACCCACGCGGAATGGGGAAAAGGCACGTGGAAGACGTGCACGTGTGTACGGTGCACCTTGACGCAACAGCAATATCAGCACTGGGGAGACAAAGGCGGCCGGGCGTGGTGTTTGGCCAGAACACAACACTTCGAGTGCAATGTCCGGCCTTAATGTGTGCTAGCTCACAGCACTTGCCCCAGAACCAGTCTGCAAGGCAAACACGCGGAATCTTTTGTCTTTATATGACGAGAGCGCATCTCCATTGGCCAGCAGCAGCCGTCACCCGCTTTCTATTGGCTTCAGCGTCACAGTCCGCTGGGGTGGCGGGGGTGGGCGGGGGGCAATTAATTTGTTCACTGATGGGGAGAGCATAGTCGTTGGTGTCTAGCAAGAGATGCGATTACAATAAAATAAACTTTAGACTGACCCAGCCTAGAGCGTTGTGATTATAATTCCGCTGCTGCTGCTGCTGATGATGGTGGTTATTCTGCCGCTGCTAATTGATGACAATGATGGCAATTCCAATTTTTACGAGCGCGCGCGCGCGCATGCACACTCAACAATCCATCAAGAGTCATTTAATTAACCGTGGAAGTCTCGATGAGTCTCAGGGACTATTTGGCAGCAGGGTCCTGGCACTGCGAGTGACGGAAACACAACTCACGTGGGACAGAAAAAAAGTTACCGTCAGAAATTCGTACGGATGGGTTAGCCTCCTGACAAATGTCGCGGCTCCTCCATTGCTGGTCTCTTCGTGATCCCCCCCTCCCACCCCTCATCTATTACGCTTCTTCTCAAGCAGCTCTGATCTTGTAGCTCCACACCTCGGCTGTGTGTCCCGGGTTGACCCACACGGTTAATGAGTTTCATGAGTTAATGATCGAAGAGGATCTTCATTTCGTAAGGCATATGAAGAGCAACCAAGAGAGATTCTGTTGCCAGCAGTGGATCCGTTCAGCGGCTCTCTCTGAGAGTCGGTCAATTGCAGGTGCGCCCACAACCGGCGCATTTGTATTGAGGTGGGGGGCAGGGTAACGTTGGATGAGCCGTGGTTTGGAGTTCGTAGCCGCAGGAGCAACAGGGCACACGAGACTTTGAAAACACAAAGTCGCGCACCACATTGTTACGCGACGAGGTGGACCTCTGCCTTAATAGGAACGCCCTGTAGAAAGCGCAGGACGTTTCGCTGAACGGGAGTTGGAGCTGCTTGGCGGCTTTAGTGGGTGGCCGAACGGAGTGACTTGCTTAGCTGGCTGGATTGCTGGTTAGGTGGCTGGCTGAGTGGCTGACTGAGTGGCTAACCAGAAAGTTAGCTGGCTGGATCGATGAGTGGGTGATTGAGTGTCTGACTGGCTGGATGAATTTTGAGCTGGCTAAGTGACTGGCTGAGTGGGTAATTCATTATTGCTGGCTGAGTGGCTGAGCGTCTGCTTGGCTGATTGACCGATGGAGTGACTGGACTGGGTGGTTAGCTGACTCGTTAACTAGCTGGCTAGTTGAATGAGTAAGTGGCTGGCTGAGTGGCCGTTGACTAGTTGACTGGCTGACTCACAGTGGTTTGTGACTTAACTCGGCTGCCTGACTGCATTTGAAACTCGGCTGCATGCCTGATTCTCCAGTCGCACGCGTGCAACATTTTGCACACATTCTCACCAGAATACCACTCACTCCGCACCGGGCGTGCATTTCTTACCATCGCTCATGAACCAGAAATCCCAAAAAACCCTGAGCGCACAAAAAAAAAACATCGACGAAAGAATTCAAAATATAAAAAAACGTAAAGTGGGGTTTGGGCAAGACGCGTTCGCTCGAAGAAATGACGATGTTCCGTGACGAACGGACGCGGTGGCAACCCAAAGCAAGAGATTGCGTGATAGGAGCGAGCAAGTGAGCGAGTGCGTGTGTGCGTGCGTGTGTGCGTGCGTGCGTGTGTGCGTGCGTGTGTGCGTGTGTGCGTGCGTGTGTGCGTGCGTGTGTGCGTGTGTGCGTGCGTGTGTGCGTGCGTGTGTGCGTGCGTGTGTGCGTGTGTGCGTGTGTGCGTGCGTGCGTGCGTGTGTGCGTGCGTGTGTGCGTGCGTGTGTGCGTGTGTGCGTGCGTGTGTGCGTGCGTGCATGTGTGCGCGTGGGGAGCGGTGGGGTAGTAGCGGTTAGTGCGCCACGCTGCGAAACTGGCGACCCGAGTTCGATTCCTGCTCACGGCCAACACCCGGTGACGATTATCTGAAGGTGGTCCAGGACCTCCCCTCCTAGGTAGACTCGGCCTCAAATGAGTAACCCGGTGCCGTGTGTAAACAAAGGCGTGGTGTTGGCCACCCACCCCCTCGTGTGCTGTGCCGGCCTTCATAGGTGCTCGCTAACAGCACTTGCCCCCAACAGTCTGTTAAGGCTACACGGGGAGGGGTCGTTGTCTTTGTTTTTGTGTGAAAACGGGCGCAACACAGAGAGACAGAGGGGGGAGGCAGAAGGAACGATGTGATCAGCTCGTGCGCAGGTGCTCGATGGAATGTCCGCATCACGCCGCGTGTGTGCGGAACAGCGGGGGGTGGGGGGCTACCCGGGGGGGGGGGCTACCCGAGGGGGGCTACCCGGGGGGGGAGGCTACCCGGGAGGGGGGGGCTACCTGGGGAGGCGCACTCTGCGTGGAGACACCTCGACGCGTTCGTCAAGAGGAGCGCGGCAGAACAAGTGCACAAGAGGCGACGTTTCGGCTACGGGTGCCTTTCCTCTACGGCACGTAAATGAATAAATAACGCTAACGTGTGTGCGCGTGTGTGTGCGCGCTCAGCGCCGCATTATCGACCGATCGTACAATGCCGCGCGTCATCGCGACAAATCAAGACGCGGCGTTGAAGTCGAGCGACACGATTCGCGATCAAAGCTCTCGACGCATTCCCCGCGGTGACTGCTGCACGCGCCTTGGTGGTAGCGGTGGGGGGGGGAGGGGAGTGTTCATCCAGCAGTGGATAGATAATATCTGACGGCGATGATGACGACAACGGCGAATTCACAAACGCACGAGACCAACGCAGCACAGCACATCACGCGGCAGTGGATAGATGATCGATAGGTCGTATCTGACGATGACATTGAATTAAAAAAAACACGCAACATCGACAACGCAACACCACGTGGTTGAATCATATCTGACCTCAACGACGACGACGATGATGACGATACATTCAGAAATTTAAGCTCACAAAAAGACCATTACACAACACACGGCAGTGGCTCTGTCACGTGCGACTACGATACAGGATGCCGTGTAAGACGCGCGCACGCGCACACACGCGCGCACACAGGCACCCAACACAAGACCGGCGCATCACAACACCAAGACGCAAGCCAGCGGGGGTAATCCTCCTGGAATCATCGCTTGAGACGGAGCGTTTCGTTCTGCAGGCTTGCCCCGACGTGAACAAATCACGACGATCGCGACTCCTTAACAGACACGAGCGCAACCACCGACAGACACGCCGCTCCGTCCCATCGCCACCGCGTGTGCCGGCGACCTTACTGTATTGATTCTCGCCGTGCTCGCCCGTCACTCTCCCGTCCGACTGAATCTGCAGATGGAATCCGATGCCGATGTTGCAGTAGAGGCGACGCAGCCTGCGGATGCCGATCAGGTAGTCGCTGTCCTGGGTTCGAGCCAGGGAGTCCGTGCTCGGCGGTCGGCCCTGGCGGGACCTCGACAGCAGCGTATCCCAGGACCTGCGGTCCGCGTGCTGCTGCTGCTGATGATGATGGTGGTGGTGGTGGTGATGGTCGTGCGTCGAGAAGGCCGTGTCCGACTGTGAGATGTCCGACGCCGCGTGTCCTCCGGCCACCGCGGCCGCTGCTGCCACCGCTGCAGCCAATTGTCCCGCGGCTGCGACCGCCGCCGCTGAGGATGATGATGACGAGGAGGAGGATGATGATGAGGATGAGGACGAGGCGAGCGCTGCCGGTGCCGCAGAAGGGGTTGAGGCGAGCAGGCTAAGGAGCAGCGCCAGCGGCAGCAGCAGCGGAAGGGAAGGTACCTGCCGCAGTAACGGCAGATCGCTCGCTACGAGCGCCCGCATAACTTTTGTGCAAGCGAAAGCGGCTTTGCACGTGGCCTCTCTCCGCCCTACCCCCCCAGCTCCCCGCGACCCGACCCCCCACGAGCAACACGCCCCCCACCCCTCCCCCACCCACCCACCTATCATCCCCCACTCCTCCCTTACCAGGCCAGCCACCACGACTTACTCGATCCAACCCGATGCCACAAGCACGAGGCCCCCCTCCCTGCCGCCTGACGCATCACCGTGACCCGCCCACCTGACTCACTCAGCCGGGTGCTCGTCCTGAATCATTACTCCCCTGCGCGCCAACACTCCCTCCCCCTGCTCCTCCTCCTACTCCTCCTCCTCCCTCTCCACTGCTCCATCCCTCCTCCTCCTCCCTCTCCACTGCTCCATCCCTCCTCCTCCCTCTCCACTTCTCTCTCCTCCTCCTCCCTCTGCACTGCTCCATCCCTCCTCCTCCCCCTCCACTTCTCTATCCATCCTCCTCCACTTCTCCATCCCTCCTCCTCCCTCTCCACTCCTCTAAGCCTCGTCACCACCCACATCCAATATCACCGCCGCCGCCGCCCTGTGAACCCCACCTTCTTGTCTGCGCCATTCACAGCAGAGACAGAGACACCCAGCAGAGACTGAGACACGCAGCAGCGAATGCTACATCCACCTGCCCTCTCGCGAAAGCCGCGACAGACACGCAGCCACTCATCTCACCCCTCCATACAGACGTAGGCACATATATACACAGATACCCTTATGGGCTTTATAGGAGCGTTGGGGCAAGTGCTGTTAGCGAGCCCCTATTAAGGCTGGCACGGCGCATGACTGGGTTGGTGGGACAGGCACCGCATCCCAGCAACAATTACACGATTGGCAAAGATCCCCCCCCCATACAGCCTGGACAGACGTTTTGGGACAAGCGCTGTTGGCGAGCAGCTATGATGGCCCACACGGCACGAGGTGGGGGGGAAGGTAAACACCACGCTCGGCCGCCTTTGTCTTCCCACATGCGGATTATTTTACACACCGCATCAGCTACAGCTCTTATAAGGCGAAGTTGGCATAGGGGGGGAGGGGGTGGCTCAGGACCGCTTCAGATATTTGTCACCGACGTCAGAATGAGACTATTTATTTATCCTGGAGGAATCCGGTGAGCTGCAAAGCTCTTCGTCCAAACGTTGGATGTGAGCGGGAATCGAACTCAGTTTTCGTAGGCCGTCGGGTTAAGTGAGCGCAGAGCGCTAACTCCCACTACAATACCGCTCCCCACAATGCAAGACAAAGATAAAAACACAGATCCCTCCCCTCTCCGTATAACCTTAACAGACTGTTGGGGCAAGTGCTGTTAGCGAGCACCTATGAAGGTCGGAACTGCACACGAGGGGGTGGGTGGCCAGCACCACGCCCGACCGCCTTTGTCTTTTTTACACATCGCACCAGCAACTCATTTGAGGCTGAGTCGACCTAGGGGAGGCCCAAGACCGGTTCAGACACTCGTCACCGATGTTGTCCCGCGAGCGGGAATCGAACTCGAGTAGGCGGGTTCGTAGCGCAGCGCTAACCGCTGCGCCACCGCTCCCCACACACGGCAAGACAACCACACGCACGCGTCACGAGGGCGCGCCTCCTCATCTGTTCCATCTGGTGTGGAAAAGACTTATCGCCTCTCTTTCCGAGGGCGTGTGTCAGTCAGCAGCAGGAAGTTAGTGAAGGGAAGAAGATTCCTATATATATTAAAAAAACAATTTGACTAAAAATAATAATGAAGCCTACACCAACCCCAAGGGAGCGGGACGTGGGTACAGAAAGACGTGGGCCACAGACTTTTTGACTTTTAAACAACTTGTATTGCCGCCAGCAGCAACAGCACTGGAGGCGATTCCGATATGAAATACACAAAGTCACCAGCAAACAAACGATATAAATCAACGCGCTGTGGTGCTAAATGCAGCGCGCACAATACGAAATAAAAGCCACGTGGTGGTGGAGGTGTTCATCGCGCACGCCACGGTGACGAGCGAGCGCTTCGGAAGGTGAACACGAGGGTGCCGTCCACGCTGGTACAGAAGAGCGCTTGTCCGGCTCCCCACGGAGGGTACAGAGCGAGAGAGAGACGTGGGCTACAGCGAGAGACGTGCTCTACACAGAGAGACGTGGGCTACACAGAGAGACGTGGGCTACACAGAGAGACGTGGGCTACAGCGAGAGACGTGGGCTACAGCGAGAGACGTGCTCTACACAGAGAGTCGTGGGCTACACAGAGAGACGTGGGCTACACAGAGAGACGTGGGCTACACAGAGAGACGTGGGCTACAGCGAGAGACGTGGGCTACACAGAGAGACGTGGGCTACACAGAGAGACGTGGGCTACACAGAGAGACGTGGGCTACAGCGAGAGACGTGGGCTACACCGAGAGACGTGGGCTACAGCGAGAGACGTGGGCTACACAGAGAGACGTGGGCTACACAGAGAGACGTGGGCTACAGCGAGAGACGTGGGCTACACAGAGAGACGTGGGCTACACAGAGAGACGTGGGCTACAGCGAGAGACGTGCTCTACACAGAGAGTCGTGGGCTACACAGAGAGACGTGGGCTACACAGAGAGACGTGGGCTACACAGAGAGACGTGGGCTACACAGAGAGACGTGGGCTACAGCGAGAGACGTGGGCTACACAGAGAGACGTGGGCTACACAGAGAGACGTGGGCTACAGCGAGAGACGTGCTCTACACAGAGAGTCGTGGGCTACACAGAGAGACGTGGGCTACACAGAGAGACGTGGGCTACACAGAGAGACGTGGGCTACAGCGAGAGACGTGGGCTACACAGAGAGACGTGGGCTACACAGAGAGACGTGGGCTACACAGAGAGACGTGGGCTACACAGAGAGACGTGGGCTACAGCGAGAGACGTGGGCTACACAGAGAGACGTGGGCTACACAGAGAGACGTGGGCTACAGCGAGAGACGTGCTCTACACAGAGAGTCGTGGGCTACACAGAGAGACGTGGGCTACACAGAGAGACGTGGGCTACAGCGAGAGACGTGGGCTACAGCGAGAGACGTGGGCTACACAGAGAGACGTGGGCTACACAGAGAGACGTGGGCTACAGCGAGAGACGTGGGCTACAGCGAGAGACGTGCTCTACACAGAGAGTCGTGGGCTACACAGAGAGACGTGGGCTACACAGAGAGACGTGGGCTACAGCGAGAGACGTGGGCTACAGCGAGAGACGTGGGCTACACAGAGAGACGTGGGCTACAGCGAGAGACGTGGGCTACAGCGAGAGACGTGCTCTACACAGAGAGACGTGGGCTACACAGAGAGACGTGGGCTACACAGAGAGACGTGCTCTACACAGAGAGACGTGGGCTACACAGAGAGACGTGGGCTACAGCGAGAGACGTGGGCTACACAGAGAGACGTGGGCTACAGCGAGAGACGTGGGCTACACAGAGAGACGTGGGCTACACAGAGAGACGTGCTCTACACAGAGAGTCGTGGGCTACACAGAGAGACGTGGGCTACACAGAGAGACGTGGGCTACAGCGAGAGACGTGGGCTACACAGAGAGACGTGGGCTACAGCGAGAGACGTGGGCTACACAGAGAGACGTGGGCTACACAGAGAGACGTGCTCTACAGAGAGACGTGGGCTACACAGAGAGACGTGGGCTACACAGAGAGACGTGCTCTACAGAGAGACGTGGGCAACACAGAGAGACGTGGGCTACAGCGAGAGACGTGGGCTACACAGAGAGACGTGCTCTACACAGAGAGACGTGGGCTACACAGAGAGACGTGGGCTACACAGAGAGACGTGGGCTACACAGAGAGACGTGGGCTACACAGAGAGACGTGCTCTACAGAGAGACGTGGGCAACACAGAGAGACGTGGGCTACAGCGAGAGACGTGGGCTACAGCGAGAGACGTGGGCTACACAGAGAGACGTGCTCTACACAGAGAGACGTGGGCTGTTACGAGGGCGAGGAGCTTTAGGAAACGGGGGTCTACCAGGAAGCTGGGTGTAAGCGTGCGGCAAACGGGGGGAGGGCGCCTGGGAATTCTAAACTGGGATTTCCACTTTCTCGAGGGGTTACCGCTGTCCCTGTGGAAACAACAACAACAAGTCGTTCGCTTTGCCGCTCGTTCGGCGGTTGGCCCCTATCCTCCCTGCACAGTGGGTGAGGGGCCGGGCCCCGGCCATACGAATGTGGAAATTGTCGCCTCTGGCTCAGGGGCAGCGAAGGGATAGGATCATGGCTCCACGCAAACGCGCAATGAGCGCGTGTATGTGTGTGCAGGTGTGTGTGTTAGCGTGTGTATGTGTGTACTGGTGTGCAGGTGTGTGTGTGTGTGCGTGTCAGCGTGTGTATGTGTGTGCAGGTGTGTGTGTTAGCGTGTGTATGTGTGTACTGGTGTGTGCTAGCGTGTGTATGTGTGTGCCGGTGTGCAGATGTGTGTGTGTATGTGTGCGTGTCAGCGTGTGCATGTGTGTGCAGGTGTGTGTGTGTGTTAGCGTGTGTATGTGTGTGCAGGTGTGCAGATGTGTGTGTGTGTGCGTGTCAGCGTGTGTATGTGTGTGCAGGTGTGTGTGTTAGCGTGTGTATGTGTGTGCAGGTGTGCAGGTGTGTGTGTGTGTGTTAGCGTGTGTATGTGTGTGTAGGTGTGTAGGTGTGTAGGTGTGTGTGTACTGGTACGTGTGTGTGTGTTAGCGTGTGTATGTGTGTGCAGGTGTGCAGGTGTGTGTGTGTGTTAGCGTGTGTATGTGTGTGCATGTGTGTAGGTGTGTGTGTACTGGTACGTGTGTGTGTTAGCGCGTGTATGTGTGTGCAGGTGTGTAGGTGTGTGTGTGTGTGTTAGCGCGTGTATGTGTGTACCGGTGTGCAGGTGTGTGTGTGTGTGTTAGCGTGTGTATGTGTGTGCAGGTGTGCAGGTGTGTGTGTGTGTTAGCGCGTGTACCTAGTGGGTTGTGTAGTAAACATCGCCACTAGGGGGACAAAGGCGGTCGGGCGTGGTGCTGGTCACCCACCCGCTCGTGTACCGTTCCTGCCTTCATAGGTGCTCGCTAACAGCACTTGCCCCAACAGTCTGTTAAGGCTATACGGGGGGTCTTTGTTAGCGTGCTGCGCTACGAATCCGGCGAACCGAGTTCGATTTGAGCTCACGGCCAACATCAGCAACGATTATCTGAACCGGTCCTGGTCGCCGACTCAGCCTCAAATGAGTACCTCGTGCGGTGTGTAAACATCGCCACTAGAGAAACAAAGACGGCCGGGTGTACATGGGTCTGGCCCCACCACCCTTTTGTGCGCCGTTCCGGCCTCAATTTGGCGCTCGCGAAAAGCACTTGCCTCAACAGTCTGTCAAAGGCTATACGGATGATCTTTGTCTCTAGATCAGACGTGGGTTGCCACCTGTCCTGGTTTTCTCAGGATCGCTCTCTAAATTAAGTTTGGCAGCAGCTGTCCTGGGCGATCTGTCAGTCTTTCCCGGGGCGACACAAACCCTCCGGGTCGATGTCGGTCGCGTAACAATAACAATGGTGGTGACGACGCTGCTGCTGCTGCTGACGATAATGAGACACGAGACGAGACAATGTGCCTTCGCCAGTCCTGTCTGGATGATGGGAAGCTCCGGGAAGTCAAGTACGCATCCCTGTAATCATCATCATCATCAACGTCGTCGTCGTCCTCCTCTTCAGCCACATTCTAGCCACTGACATTTCTCAAAGCCTCGCGATGTCACAATCCCATCCGCACGGAGCTGATTCCGTCGCTCCGTCTCCCTTCTCGGGCGTCTTATCCCTGCTTTGACGGCCACCGTCGGCCTCAGCTTACGGATGAGCTCCCTACGCCCAGCACGGGCAACAGCGCTCGAGTACAAACCATATCGAGACGTGCCGTCGGCAGAGAAATGATTTATTTTTACAGAGAACGTATGCTCTCCTCCGTGTGTGTGTGTGTTTTGGCCGAGTGGTATCGTTCAGAAATTCCTCAAAACACTCGGTGGCGTCTAATTCGTGCGCGCGCGCGAGACCAACCTGCCCTGAGTCAGGACAATGGCAAAGGCGCAGCGCCTGCAACTGCTCGCTCACGTCACCGCTGGCGGAAGGATTAGGGTCAGAGGGAGTTCTTGAGAGCCCCCCCCCACCCCACCCCGCCCTCTAGTGGGTATTTGGCCTACTCTTACAAGCTGGCCAGACGGTTTTTTTTTTAAAAGAGGTGGGAGTTACAAAGACAAAGATCCCCCGTATAGCCTTAACAGACTGTAGGGGCAAGTGCTGTTAGCGAGCACCTATAAAGGCCGGCACGGCACACGAGGGGGTGGGTGGCCAACACCACGCCCGGCCGCCTTTTTCTCCCTAGCGGCGATGTTTACACATCGCACCGGGTACTCATTTTGAGGCTGAGTCGACCTAGGGGAGGTCCAGGACCGGTTCAGATAATCGTCACTTGGTGTTGGCCGTGAGCGGGAATCGAACCCGGATAGCCAGGTTCGTAGCGCAACGCGCTAACCGCCACACTCTACCACACACGTGCATTGCCACTCCACTAACAACCGGACGGAGTGTGGTGGGTTCCGTGATTTAAAACCAAAAAAATAGTGCTTCAGAAGGGCTAGAGAGCCGGTTGAGCGCGACTGAGTTCTAGTGATGCTCTAGAAGGCTCAAAACATCTGAGTGAATGACGTTTTTTCTAATGATGCTCTGGAATAGCTCGCGTTCTGAGTGATGTTAATTCTAATGATGTTCTAACAGGCTTTGTGAACTGAGTGAGGAGATACACCGGTTTTTTTTCCACGATTCGACGCACTTACACCCTTCCCCCCCACCGCTGTAACTTAAACTAAAGTTGGGCGTGCGTCTTATAATCCGGCAAGTCTTTGTGCGAGACCTGATCGGCGGAAACTTTGGCAGCCCGGGCTACACGTCTGCGGTGCCACTCTCACTTTCCCAAGCGTCTTATAACCCGGGCGATGCGGCAACAACAACGCCGTCGTCTAGAGCGGTGTCGTCATCGTCGTCGTCGTCACTATGAAGCAGCCGCCACGTGTCGTGTCTCCCCACGGCAAGACGGACACATTTCCCGGAGGGCAGCAGCAGCGGCGGCAGCTGCCTCAACTCAACAGGAGGACGATCCCGGGAAAACTCGGGACGGGTGGCAACCTCACTCCAATGCCCGCAACTCGCCACTAAAAGTGACTCCGAGTTCACCGCGGCGCCGCCTGTGCCAGGCTAGGTGGCACTTTTGAGGTCACGGCGAAGTGTCGAAAGCTCCGCTGCCGACAGGGAGGTCACGGGACAGAGCCAGGCGGTGCCGTGGGTTGGCTGACTGAGATGACTGGCAGATGCACCCAGTTGGACTCCTCTACTGTGCCAACCGAGTGGAACAAAGACAAAGCTCCCCCGTGTAGCCTGAACCGATTGTTGAGGCAAGTGCTGTTAGCGAGCACCTATGAAGGCCGGCACGGCACACGAGGGGTGGGTGGCCAGCACCACGCCCGACCGCCTTTGTCTCCCCAATGGCGATGTTTACTACACACCGCACCAGGTACTCATTTGAGGCTGAGTCGACCTAGGGCAGGCCCAGGACCGGTTCAGATAATCGTCACTGGTGGTGGCCCGGGTGACCGGGTTCATAGCGCAGCTAACCACTACACCACCGCTCCCCATCTGAGTGACAAGGACACACGCGCCGGTACAAGAACTCGTTATGCGCTGTCGTGGTGCATTTTGGGTCAAAATACACCCCGCATACATAAGCAGAACTCCATCCTGTGTCTCCCCATGTAAATACATCATTGTCTTTGGGTTCATCAAGTCTGACTCTGCCGATGACACCCAAGAAGGTCAAAGCCGGTGCAGAGTGCGCTTGCGTAAACAGAACGTTGCCGATGGATAATTTTAACAAATTATTCCGTGACGCCGCTGCTGCTACTACGATAGCAACACAGGTGCACAGGTGCAGTTTTGAAAAAAATAAAACAACAAATTTGTCATTAACATTGAGGCCTTACATTTTTTTTATCGAAGATGTTTTGGGAAATGCCCCTTATTCGTAGCACATTGACGACGAAGACGGGCGAGTGCCCGTTGTATATATATTGTTGTGCGAGTGCGTTAAGTTTTTATTTAATTCCACAGGTTGTTATTTTTTGTGGTTGTCGCTGCATAAACGTGGGTCCGCAAAACCCCCCTCGTAGGCCGACGGACTGGGCCCGTGTTCACACGTGGAGGAGACACGGGGTGGAGTGGCTCTTAGATTTCCGTTCACTCACACTCGGCTACGGCTATCGGTGCCGAGAGCGGGAGGAATTGTAGGAATGTGTTGGTGCGGACACTGTACATCTCACCCCGCACTGACAGACGCTGCTCCGTTCGAACGTCCACAAACGACGCGCCGGTAACACGACAAGGGTCTCGGTCCGGCCAGTTGTAGAAATGCACGCGTTGATCATTTTAATTCGCTGCTGGATGAAAACCTCCCCACGGCCAGGTCACGTTACGGGGGCCTCGTTTCGTTCGCCAACGCGCTGTGGTGGCTACGGATTGGGCTTGGCGAAGGCGTGGGTGGAATGGGGGGCGGGGGGCGATGGTGGGGGGGTTGGTGGCTCAGATAGCGCTCGTCACTGATTTTGACCGTGGCTGACAATTTAACGCGAGCCGGTCGAGTTTCACAGCGCATGCTGCGCGCTAACCGCCGCGCCACCGCTCCCCCCGCCCGTAGGATGTTTTATCATCATCAGCAGTGGCAGCAGCAGCAGCAGCAGCCATGCACGATCTATTGCTGGATGTGGAGCTTACTGAGCAGTCGCAGTGACCCTGCCTACGCGTGTTAAATTTGATAAATATATTTATGTAATCTTAATTTGAAGTATATTCTTAGGTTTTTTCGGTAAAGTCACGTAGGTAAAACATCAAAATTAATGAAAATAAAATTAAACAAAAATCACGACGTTTCGGAGGCAACACAAGTCTCCATCATCAGCTAATTCGGCTGTGACGGTCCCACCTGATGACGGAGACTTGTGTTGCCTCCGAAACGTCGTGATTTTTGTTTTATTTTATTTTATTTTCATTAATTTTGATGTTTTACCTACGTGACTTTACCGAAAAAACCTAAGAATATGATTCCTTGCAGTCACGAAAGCTTCAAATCTAGACTTAATTTGAAGCTTTCGTGATCGCAGGAAAGTCACGTAGGTTGAAAAAAATAATAGATCACGACGCTTCGATCGCAACGCAAGCGATCGTCTGACGACGTCTGATGACGATTGCTTTGCTTGCGTTGCGATCGAAACTTCGTGATCTATTATTTTTCTACCTACGTGACTTTACCGAAAGAACCAAAGAGTATATGTATTTAGTTTTTCTTGCGTGAATATTTTAAGCCGACAAGTTTGTGTCATTTCTCTCGGGGATTTATTTATTTATCGAACCACGCACCTTGTTATATTTTAGTTGCCCAACACAGACACATTTCACACATTTAGGCGCGGATTTTTGTTTTCACAGCAATTGCAATGTTGCTCCAATGGCTCCATCGGCGTCGCGCGTCATTCGACAACAACAACAACAAAATACATTTACATCCAGGGTCAAAGAACAGCCCCGGCTGCTGATGCTGCTGCTGATGATGATGATGATATTTCACGTCGACGATAACGACGTTTGATCATATTTGATGACGAACATGTGTAGTGCCGATGATTGATCGCGAAACGTAATGGCGATGATGATGATGATGACGTCGTTGTATGGTGAATATTAAGTGAAGGTTGAACATATTTCATGATGATGATGATTATTGAGCAGGTAATGTTAGAACGAAGACGATGATGACGACACTCTCATGTTCGACGATGTGGCCATGATGATGCTTACGTTGTTTGATGATGGCGATGCTATTGACTGATCGAACTCTTTAGATTATTTCATGATTATGGTGTATCATATTGCGTGATGATGCTTTGTGATCTTCGATGATGATTCTTTGTAATAAGTTTATCACTATCGGAATCATATCATCACAACCATGGCTGATCGTAGCTACTAACAATGCTGCCGTAATTGGATAATGTATCTTATCCCGCGATCACAATTGCGGCTGGTTATATTTAATCACAATTGCACTTATTAATGCATGAGCCAAGAGCGGATATCTCACTTGGCCGATAACAGCTAATTATGTAATAATAATTTGAAATGAGTTGTCTTATCAAGTAATTCGCTCTTATTGGACATATACATAAATCGCTGCTCCTGAAGTTGTTCTCCTTTAAGTTGTAACAAATTGCTGCTCGGGGGGGGGGGGCGGTTGGAGATCGGGGAGCGTGGATTGACAAAGGGGGGCTGCACATTCTCCATATCATTACAGTCACGTCCATGATGTTACCGCAGAGCGAATGCGACGTCTGCCACGTCTGCTGTTGCAATGTAAACATCGCCAGGTCGATGCGGACATCTCGTTTAGGAATGCACCGCCTGTGCGATTGGGGTCGTGCAACCCCCAACTCTGGACCATGTAGTAAACCCACAGAGACGCAGAGAGATTCATGGAGACTCATACACGGAGACTCGTATACACAGATAATTGTAGAGCTACAAGAGATACATGGGAGATAATGCACCGCCTGTGCAATTGGGGTCGTGCAACCCCCAACTCTGGACCATGTAGTAAACCCATAAATTCACCGTCATGAGCAATATAATTAGATGGGTACTACTGAGTGGTTACCGATTTCTGCTGCGGCCCATGAACTATATAGTATTAAGACGATGATGCTGATGATGATGGTGGTGATGATGGTGATGGTGATGATAATGATTATGATTATGTAACATTTGCCGATTGATCAAATCGCTTAGTGATGATTAATCACGCGCCTGAAGACGAAGCGATCATATCTGCACGTGACCGCGATGACGAATGGTCAATGTTGACACGATGATAGACGGCGCGCCTCTCTAATCACGACGATCACGCAGCCTGACAGTAACTCGGGACCCACGACACCGGCGGGAGACTGCTCCCCCCCACGCCCCCCCACGCACCCCCCACGCACCCCCCACGCACCCCCACGCACCCCCACGCCCCGACCACCACCACCTCTAGCAACCAAAGACCCCCCGTGTAGCCTGTAACAGACTGTTGGGGCAAGTGCTGTTAGCTAGCAGACTATTGGGGCAAGTGCTGTTAGCGAGCACCTATGAAGGTCGGCACGGCACACGAAGGGGTTGGGTGGCCAGCACCACCCCCGACCGCCTTTGTCTCCCCGCACCAGCTACTCATTGCAGGCTGAGTCGACCTAGTGGAGGCCCGGGTCTGGCGCAGAAAATCGTCACCGGTGTTGGCCGTGAGCGGGAATCGAACTCGGGTCTCCGGGTTCATAGCGCAGCGCGCTAGCCACTACACCGCCGCAACAGGACCCAGAGCCATTGATGCACGGCTGACATTTCAACAAAGTGGAACGTCCCTCATTCCACCTCGAGGAGCGTAAACACAATGACGGTGAGGGTGGGAGGTGGTGGGACAGGGGATGGAGGGGTGGGGCGTGTGGGGGGGAGGTGGTAGGGGGGGGTGGTAGGGGGGGTGTTTCTTTTGCTTACGGAATGAAAAGTTTGGCACAGGAAAGAGAGAATTCACGACGCGATGGGGCCCTCATTGCTGAGTAAATATCTGCGGAGATAACCCCCTTATCGCTGTGCAAATAGCATTGAGCGCTGTAATGTGTGACACAGCCCACGAACCGTGGCTTTTGACGGACGTGTGAACATGTGTCCCACTTTCCGGTAAAAAAATGTATATGAACGCAATCTCGCGAAGGGATCTCTACCCAGAAACGGCCTCGCCTGATTGTCAAGTGTAATTGTTATGTTTGCCCAGGAAGGTCACATCCCTCCTACACTCGAGGGATGCCTGTCACAAGCGGCGCAACGGTTGCGCGCACTCCACGAACCTGATGTTTGGTCGGTGACGATCCTATCTCCTGCGCGCGGTGGTTTAAACAACGGTGCAATCTCCTTCAACCCCCCTCATAGGCAAAGATCCCCCCGTAATGGCCTTCATAACAGACTGTTGGGGCAAGTGCTACGTGGGACCTTTTAATTTTTTGCCAGTATCAAAGTTTAAAAAAACAATACATTATTTTCTTTGAACCTATCTACGTGATTTTACTGAGAGACCCAAAGAATATTAATTCCTGCAGTCACGAAAGCTTTAAGTCGAGGTTTCACCCTGTCTGGTAAATAAAATAAGAATATGTTTTAACCCTGTCAGGCAAATAAAACAGTTTTATGGCCAGAAAGGGTAAAAACCTATTCTCATTTTTTCATTCTGGGGCAAGTGCTATCGTTGAGTAGCACCTCTGAAGGTCGGCGCTGTGGCACACGAGGGGGTGGGGTGGTCAGAACCCCGCCCGGCCACCTTTGTCTCCCAAGTGGCGATGTTGACACACCGCACCAGCTACTCATGTAAGGCTGAGTGACGTCACCACGGCGCTCGTGCCAAGCTATGTGCACTTTGAGGCCACGTGAAGTATCGATCGCACGCTGGCAGGAGGTGACGGGACAGACTCGGTTGCCAAGGGTATGACCAACAGAGATGACTGACCGATGCACCACGTGTGCCCCCTATTGTGCCAACTTGCTGTGTTTTAGCTACCCGACACTCCGCTCGTTGTTGTGAGCGTCGCTGCTCTGCTCTCCGTTGTTGCTGGAGGGCAACTGACTCCAACTGCCCAGTAGCAGCGTCCTTCACGAGCCTCCTCAACATCATCGCTGGTACCAGTCATCGGCAAGTCCACTCAGCTCCACATCCTCCTGTACCACATCACTCCATCTCTTCTCTAGCCCATGCCTCGCCCGTTTAGCTTCCTCTATCCGGCCGAACAAAAGCTGTTTAGGCATGCGGTAGCTGGGCATGTGGGCTACATGACCCAACCAACGTAGCATTGCCTGCCGGAGGAGCTCACCGATGGGACTTTGTCCAGATCTTTCAATGATTTCTGAGCTCCTCACACAATCCAGCCTGGTTAAACCCAGGATGGCTCGTAAGCAGGCCAGCCTAAATGTGTCTAACCGGCGAAGATGTTCAATAAGGGGTGGGGCCCACATTTTTCAAGCATAGAGAAGGGAGGGCATGACAGCGGCCGAGAAGACCCGGAGCTTCGTGTGAAGCGACAGACCAGGTAGCTCCCACACTGCGTTACGCAGCCGCTGAAAAGATAAGGCGCTCGACTGATTCGTAGTGAGACCTCTGCTGCCACATCGGAGCTAGTCATGAACACACTACCCACGTATGGGACAACTCTCCACTCTCTCCACAACTGCCCCATCACCAATGGAGAGTTAAGGGGGTGGAGTGTTTGGTGGCACAAACCACCCAGGTACCCACACACACACAGGACAACAACAAAAACCCCGCGTGTCAAGGGCAAGTGCCACTGGCAAGCTCCTATTAAGGCCAGAACAGCGCACGAATGGGTGTGTGAACTGATCGCACACACACACCCGGCCGCCTTTGTCTCCCCCAGTGCTGGATGTTTACATTGCACACACGTGCTCTGTACTTACACATCACAGGCGGTTCTCACCGCTTAGCAAAACAGCACTGGGATGTTCCATGGAACCTCAGCCCTCGGTCTTCTCTCCATTCGGCGCAAGATTCCATATCCTGTTGTTGTGGCTATCTGAGCCTCTCTCGTATCCAGCACCCCCCCCCCCAACCCCAACTCCACCCCGTAACTCTGCCCAAGCCGACCAGAGACCACCCCACGCAACCTGACCCGAACTGGCCGACCGGACCTTGCCCAAATCTGATGACCCATTCTGACCCAACGCGACCCTACCTTCTCCGACCTCACCTGACCTCACCGTACCCGACCTGACCCTATTCAATGCGAGCGGTGCTATCCTGTGATGTGATGGCCGTTATGTCACAATCATCATCCACGGTAGATCCACTGCTGGATGAAGGCCTCCGCAAGTCACGATCCTGCGAAGTAATGATGCAACCGAGCACCTTGCACACGTTCATATTTATTTTGCTTATTTATTTTGCTGGCTGCAACACTGTCTATTATTCTATACAATTTGACCATCGACGTCTCTAGCCTTTGTATGTCAGTATGTTGAACTTCTTTCGCACCGTACGTAGCCAACCGTGGTAATCGTAGGTGAGGGGAAGGGCACTCTTCTTAAACAGTTTGAATGATGTAGCTCACCTGCGCGCGTTCTCCATCCTCGTGTTCTCTCAACCACGCGCTCGTCTTTCTGTCTCTCAAAGTGGTGCCAAGCGTGCATCTCTCCACGCTTCTTTTCGTCAGTTTTCTTTTTCCCCCGTATGCTTTGCGAAAAAAGCCCTGTTAGAGAACGGACCACTGAAGTGGCTATTGCAAAGCTACTGCTGAGATCATCTTCATCTTCGTCTTCAGCAACAACAAAGACAACGACATCAACATTAGAGAGAACGACTTCCGCAAGGGTTCTTAAGGAATATTGTTCAACTCGTATCACACAAAGAAAACTTAGCTTGATTTAAAAGAGAAAGAAAGGCTTTGCTATCTCTGGCAATAATGCAGGAGGTGTCAAGATGTTCAAACACCAAGTGGACACCTATTATTACAAGACATCAATTCTGCATTAACCGCACATATCTATGGGACCCATATATATATAAAAGCTATTCTAGCTTTGGCGTTTGCATCGCCCTTGTACTGTTCGCATTTTGATGGTGAGACAAAGGCACGAGAAAGAATGCCTCTATTGTAGGCCAATCGGTTTCAATGACACTGCATCAATAATTATCAACGCGTATTTGTTTTGCATGTTGTACCACAATGTACGTATTCCAAACTTGACGCCTTTTGAAAACAGGTGTCCATTCGTTGGTGTTAAAAAATAAATAAATCTTCACACCCGAATTATGGCCACAAAAAAAGGGTCGGGGGGGGGGGGGGTATCCCGTAGATAAAACGCCACGTGTACGAGCAATCGATTTCGTTTTAGAGAAACGAGCGACTCTGAATGTGAACACACGAGGAGACAATTCGCCCACGCCCCGATATAGTTTTCGCTCGCGCGCGCAGAGGGTATCATCATCAGCAGCAGCAGCATCAGTGGCCGCAGCCAATCAACGCGCGTTTACCCCACGCGTCTTTGTCTCTCTCTCTCGCTCGCTCGCCTTGCCCTGCCCACCGCTCATTCCGCACAAATCGCTTGAGATCACAAGTCCCTGTCCGCAATTCCACGAAAGCAGACGTCGCAATAAACGGCTGACACTCGGGGATTTTACATCTCTCTCTCTCACTCAGGGGCCTGCTCAAGACGCGGCTCCGGCTAGAGCACGCGTACCACACACATGCCGGTGATGCGCACGTCGTCTTCGAACGCTGGGGAGCCGGAAAAGCCCTCTTCTGTACCAACGTGGACGGCACCCTCGTGTTCACCTTCTGAAGCGCTCGCTCGTCACCGTGGCGTGCGCGATGAACACCACCACCACCACGTGACTTTTATTTCGTGTTGTGCGCGGCGCATTTAGCGCCACAGCGCGTGGATGTATAGTGTTTGTTTACTTGTTTGCTGGTGACTTTGTGTGTTTCGTATCGAAATCGCCTCCAGTGCTGTTGCTGCTGGCGGCAATAAAAGTTGTTCAAAAGTCGAAAGTCTCGCTCCCTCTTTCTCCGCTCGATCTCTCCCCCTCTCTCGCTTTCTCCACGATCTCTCTCTCTCGTGGGCGGTGCCAGCAGCGACTTGGGCCACACCATGTGCTGCCATTTTTAGCTTGCTCTTTTTTTGTACAAATATTTATGTATTTACGTGTGTTAGAATTATTATGAATTAGTTATTTATCCAAGAAAAGCCACGCCGAGTCCAAGGAATCCCTTTTTCGGGAGAGACACGCCGCGTCGCGTTTCTATTTTAAGATGTTTTCAAACCAATGTTTGACACGCGGGACAAAACCAGAGCACCCGGAGAAAGCCCCCACGCGTGCGAGGGGGCAACACTCTATCCCCTCTCCAATTTGCTGCACTGCATTCTCCTGGTGAGCCAGGGTACATGGCACCTCGATGGCCACGGGAAGGGAGTTCCACATCATCTGATGCGATGATCCACCCACCCCTCGCTGCGGTGCTGGATCACAGGCCGCGGGCGAAGCCGCCACCACCGCCCTCCCCACGCAGCGTTAACCATGGGGCTGTTTTGACCAAACTTCCTGCACGTTGGTCAGCGCGGGTTGGTGATGAGATGTGTGGCGGGGGAGGAGGGGGGGGTGCATCCTGGATTAGTGCAGATATCACTCGCCGCTGACGTTACTTGCGGCCCGGACTCAAACTCAGGGCGGCCAGGTTCATAGTGCGGTGTGCCGACCACCACGGCACCACGGCTCCGCGACAATTGTCACGTGGTCCAACGTAAATTAATGTATCTACATATATTTTCTTTTACACCGGCGAATGTCCTTTAACTCGCTCCTGCGTGGCTGATAAATTCCTGCTAACGCCGCTACAAAAACGAAAATCCCGAGACGAGGCGGCCTCACGGATCGTAGGTTCCCGTCCGGTTGCGTTCGGATTTTTTTTAGTTTCCAGGAAGGATGTCAGCACCCACGAGAGACCTCCGACGCCGCCCTGTCGAGTTAAGAGTCTCGCCGACTTTTGTTTTTACTGCTGTGAATCCCCCTTTTTTTTGCTGTTAATCCCAAGAGCTCTCGTTTTGCGGTGGCGGGCGGGGGGAGCTACGAAAATAAGTTGGACGGCGATAAAAAAAAAGCAAACGACGATGTCCTGCGTCAGGCCGGAGAAGAACAATAGGCGACGTTTCGGGCATCGGTCCTGTGTCAGGCCGGAGATGAACGTGGACTCGTTCGATGTGTATCTATGTTACGGGGAGAGGAAGAACATCTTGCTTGGGCTTGAAGTAGCGAGACAGAACGGCACGCTGCAGGTAAGGCGATCGAGGGCAGCATCTTTTCACAAAAGACCAAGACGAAAAAAACAACCTCCGAGAAACGGTAACGATGTTCAAGAGACAGATGAAGAGAGCGGTGCAATGATTCGAGCAACATGGGGATAAGAATTGCGACCTTGTCGATGGTCAAAACACTTCGTGAAATTCTAGATTTGAAGCTTTCGTGACTGCAAGGATTCATACTCTGAGGTTTTTTCGGTAAAGTCACGTAGGTAAAAATAAATAATAAAAATAAAAATAAAAGAAATAATAATAGAAATACAATTATAAATAAAATTATAAATCACTATAATTTCTAATTTTATTTCTATTATTATTTCTATTATTATTATTATTATTATTTATTTTTCCCTACGTGACTTTACCGAAAAAACCTAAGAGTACTTCGTGAAATGAATGAGTCCTCTGGTGCGTGTCCTGCTCGTGCCGCGTGCGCGTGCCTCCGTTGAACTTCGCTTTCACCGCACGGAGCCAACACTGTGAGACATTCTCAATTCTCCGTCAGTGTAGGAGTTATCCGTGTCAGCCGAGCGATGTTTTTATGCGGGGCGCCACGGTGGCTAGGAGATGTTAACTACCTCGCCTGGTATACGGGAGGTCGTGGGTTCGACCCGGACCTTGACGATGCTTTCATATTTAGAGTTTGCGGTGTCTCTCTCTCCGTGGTCGACGTGGGTTTTCTTCGGGTCCTCCGGGTTTTCAACGTGCCTTCAGTGTTATTCGCCCCCGATAAATGTCCACATGATGATAAGCCACTTCGTTGAGCATTAAATTGTGGCCAGATCGTTTCGGAAAATGAGTTACATAGCTCAGTGGGCCTTACCTGGCAGAATAAGCCTTCATCCAGCAGTGGCTCGTCAAATGGTGATTAATCATTTCACGACGAATATTTTGACTGCGGAATTAGATCTTGACTTAAAGCTGTCGTGACTGCAGAAATTCATGTTCTTTGGGTCTTTCGGTAAAGTCACGTAGATGGGTTCAAAGAAAACCTATCTCGGTGACTTTACCGAAAGACCCAAATAACATGCCGAACTAAATTTGGATGCTCGCTAGCGGCGGCTTTGTCGCTGCAACGTCAGAGACACTGAGCTGGCGAAAGCTGGACAACTTGGATTCGAATCGGGGGTTTCGGCCGCCGCCTCGCGATTCAACCGAGTGGTCCGTGTCATGGTGCAAACATAGGCACCGTATCGTGGTGGCGGCGGTGGTAGTGGTGGTGTTAATCTGTGGAATCCACCGTGATGCCAATGCATTGCATCTCCACGGGCGTGGTGCGTCTGTCTGTCGCATCTCTCGTCCTGGTGATCCATGCAGAGAATCGAGAGCCCTACGAGGCGGCGTCATCTTTCGAGTGACATAAACGCACGCGATGGAAAAGAATCGATTCGTACCAAGACGAAGAAGCCACCGCGTGGCCTTAATAGACTGTTGGGGCGCGTGCTGTTAGCGAGCACCTATTAAGGCCGGCAAGGCACATGAGGTGGGTGGGTGGCTAGAACCACGCCCGACCGCCTTTGTCTTCCTAGTGGCGATGTTTACACACTGCACTAGGTACTCATTTGAGGCTGAGCTGACATAGGGGAGGCCCAGGACCGGTTCAGATCATCGTCACTGGTGTTGACCGTGAGCGGAAATCGAACCCGGGTCCGCCGGGTTCGTAGTGCGGCGCGCTAACCGTTACACTACCGCTCCACACACACACATATCGGTTCATGCAACGTGAGCCGAATCGAATATTGTGATCAATTAATTGACGATTCATCACATCCTCACTAACACTAACCCCATGCAAAATTACCATTATATTTCCCATAATACCTCTGCCACTGTGATAGGAGGCCTCTATGGGAGTGGAAGGAGGGTGTGGCTGTGAGTGACCGAGTGTCTTTGGCAGTGGATTGAAGCTCACCGACCATCTCTCCCCCCCCCCTCTCTATAGGAGAAGAGGGCAATTAATTAGTGCTTAATTAGCATTGGGAGAGATGCAGTAAGATGATGGGAGATTCACTCGAAGCGCTTCCGCAGATTTCTACAAAAAAACTCACCGGCAAAGAGATGCATCAGGTGGAGAGTGGACGTGGTGGGAATACGACAGGAGGTGCTTCCGCGTATTTCTATCAGTACAAATACTGCACCCCACTGGCAAGAAATGCATTGAGGTGATGGGGAGATGCACACGAGGCGCTTCCGCAGATTTCTAAGAAACTCACCGGCAAAGAGATGCATCAGGGGGAAAGTGGAGGTGATGGGGAGATACGTACACGAGGGATCGAGAGCGCACGTGCGCGTTTGTAAAAGTTTCACACGAAAAAAATCCGTACCCCCCAACCCCGCCACCACACCCCCTCCCACCGTCCAGAGCCGCCGCCCCCCCCCCACGTCGAGCTCGGCACAGCTACGTAAACACGGGGGGCGGGAGAGGAGAGGGGGGGGGGTCCGTGGAGGGGTCCCGCGACTCGTGCTGCTTAACAGCTGCGGGAGCGACTTCGGGGTTTGGTGTGTTTTTTTACGTGGCGAGGCTGATTGGACAAAGCCGTGGCTCTCCGTCACGTGGATGTCCCCCGCGGTCATAACAAACGTGAATTTAAAAATGTTTTCTTACCATTGACCCCGCTGACTTGAGTCGGGGTGGAGGGGCGGGGGGGAATCAGTTTCAGGATTTCTTGACCCCCCTCCCTCCCACGCACACCGCACCTTGTCCGCGTGTGTGTGTGTGCGTGCCCGTATTAGTAATTAAAACAATATAAATACGTGAGTCGTCGACTTGGTTACATAACGGTTCGGGAATTGTCACCGAGTTCAAATCGAGGTTTTGCGCACGTGCGTGTGTGTGTGGGTTGACTCGGCCCATCATCACTCCCTCCCTCCGAGGCCGATAAATGAGTACCACTTTGTGGGGATGTTCTCCCCCCGCACCTCCGATTAGCGCGTTTGGCTACGTACGGCGCAAACGAAGTTCAACATCTATACATACCATCGCCACATGATTCTCATGTCTCATTGCTCATACATGTAAGTCTTTGAGTGTCAGTCTGTGCACGTCCCATGGTCTCGATGTATATCCGCAGGCGTCATTTCAACATGTGAATTATCCGATGTGTAAATCTCTGGGTCTCACTGTAAGTATGCGGCTTGTTATGTAAATCTAAACGATAAACATTTTAGTATATTTTACCAGGCCCACTGAGCTAAGTAGCTTTTTTTCAAAAGCGACCTGGCCACAAATGATGGCTCAACGAAGAGGCTTACCACGTGGAAATGGATAGCAGTCTCATGCTCTAAAATATGTGGATCTCAGTGCGTGTGTATCATTTTACAGTAACACCCCGGTTTTCCGTCGGGGATTCGTTCCTGAAAGGTGCGACGACGTATATCGAAACGACGTCGATCAAAGCGATTTCACAGGGTAGGTGGTGGTGGTCGAGGCGAAGGCTGAGAGGCGACGGATACGAGAAAGGAGGGACGATGATGCTGTCAGCGACGTAAGTATGGGTTGAGGCGACGCAACTCAGGGTCGTTGTATTAATGATAATAATAATAAAGTGGCAACGTATTTGCGAAACGACGTAAAAAAAAGCGAGACGTAAATCGGGTTGTTATTGTGTATTTGCGGGTCTCTGTATCAGTCTGTGGGTCACAATGCAAGTGCGTTGGCCTTTATTACTGTAAGTTTGTGCCTATCAGCGTTTTGTCCGTGACTCTCATTATAAGTCTACGGTTGGTGTCCATGTCAATCCGTGGATCTCGTTGCAAGTCTACGGGGTGCTTCTAAATACCAATCTATTCAGCTTTTTACAAAATATACATATATACAAGTCTATGGGTGTCTAAATATGTGGACGGGTCTCTTGCAGGACAGCCGCTGTTCGCAATGCTCGCAGCGTGCCGCCAACGAGTCGTCTCTGTCTGCGTCAGGCACGAGACTGCGATATGGGTGGCGAGTGGGGGGGGGGTGCAGGCTCGGCGCTGGTGGTGGTTGTGGTGATGATGGTGGTGGTGGCGGGTGTTGAGTTGTGCTCAAGGAGGAGGGGAGAGTTTGGGGAGTGAGTGGGTGGGTTGGGGCGAGGAAGGTGGTGGTGGAAACAGCGTTGGTGGCCTGGCTCTCTCTCTCCCCCCTCTCTCTCTATTTCTCTCCGTCGTCTCCCACTCTTTCACCCTCTCCCTTCTCTCTCTTGCCCCGTGTCCTGCCTTACCTCCCCGTCCTCGCGTCTCTCCTCTTCTTTTGCATCGATCGCATTGTGACAAAATGAACAACGTTCAACGGCCGTTCAGCGGTTAGAAAACGCAGTGGCGTAGCCATGGAGTGTGCAGGCGGTGCAACTGCGCCAGACGTCGGGCTACGACGAGAGGGGGAGATTGTGCAGGGGGCTCCCGTTGTGTTCCTTTGTACCGCCAGGGCCCATGCCACCCATGCTCTCTTGTTGGCTGAAGGCCCTCCCACCCCCGAGCTACCACTCTATCTCACGGTGTCACGCCGTAACAATTCGTGCGAGCTGATTTCATCTTCGGTACGGCGGCGATGCCAAATTAACCAAATCCGACCGCCTCTCGTCCAAAATAAACGCTCAAGCATCGGCACTGCGAGTCGCATGTCTTCGCTTTCCCTGCGATCTGCCCGCGTCTCCCCCCCTCCCTCTCTCTCACCCCCTCCCCCCCCTCTCCCTCTCTCTCACCCTCTTCTCCCCCCCTCCCTCTCTCTCACCCCCTTCTCCCCCCCTCCCTCTCTCTCACCCCCTTCTCCCCCCCTCCCTCTCTCTCACCCCCTTCTCCCCCCCCTCCCTCTCTCTCACCCCCTTTCCCCCCCCCTCCTCTCTCTCACCCCCTTTCCCCCCCCCCTCCCTCTCTCTCACCCCCTTCTCCCCCCCTCCCTCTCTCTCACCCCCTTCTCCCCCCCTCCCTCTCTCTCACCCCCTTCTCCCCCCCCTCCCTCTCTCTCACCCCCCTCTCCCCCCCCACCCTCACTCTCACCCCCCTATCCCCCCCCCCTCCCACACTCTCACCCCCCTTCTCCCCCCCTCCCTCTCTCACACCCCCCCCCCTCTCCCTCTCCCTCTCTCTCACCCCCTTCTCCCCCCCTCCCTCTCTCTCACCCCCTTCTCCCCCCCTCCCTCTCTCTCACCCCCTTCTCCCCCCCTCCCTCTCTCTCACCCCCTTCTCCCCCCCCTCCCTCTCTCTCACCCCCTTCTCCCCCCCTCCCTCTCTCTCACCCCCTTCTCCCCCCCTCCCTCTCTCTCACCCCCTCCCCCCCCCTCTCCCTCTCTCTCACCCCCCCCCTCTCCCTCTCTCTCACCCCCTCCCCCCCCTCTCCCTCTCTCTCACCCCCTTCTCCCCCCCTCCCTCTCTCTCACCCCCTTCTCCCCCCCTCCCTCTCTCTCACCCCCTTCTCCCCCCCCTCCCTCTCTCTCACCCCCTTCTCCCCCCCCCTCCCTCTCTCTCACCCCCTTCTCCCCCCCCTCCCTCTCTCTCACCCCCTTCTCCCCCCCTCCCTCTCTCTCACCCCCTTCTCCCCCCCCTCCCTCTCTCTCACCCCCCCCCTCTCCCTCTCCCTCTCTCTCACCCCCTTCTCCCCCCCTCCCTCTCTCTCACCCCCTTCTCCCCCCCTCCCTCTCTCTCACCCCCCCCCTCTCCCTCTCCCTCTCTCTCTCACCCCCTTCTCCCCCCCCCCCTCCCTCTCTCTCACCCCCTTCTCCCCCCCTCCCTCTCTCTCACCCCCTTCTCCCCCCCTCCCTCTCTCTCACCCCCTTCTCCCCCCCTCCCTCTCTCTCACCCCCTTCTCCCCCCCTCCCTCTCTCTCACCCCCTTCTCCCCCCCTCCCTCTCTCTCACCCCCTCCCCCCCCCTCTCCCTCTCTCTCACCCCCCCCCTCTCCCTCTCTCTCACCCCCTCCCCCCCCTCTCCCTCTCTCTCACCCCCTTCTCCCCCCCTCCCTCTCTCTCACCCCCTTCTCCCCCCCCTCCCTCTCTCTCACCCCCTTCTCCCCCCCTCCCTCTCTCTCACCCCCTTCTCCCCCCCTCCCTCTCTCTCACCCCCTCCCCCCCCTCTCCCTCTCTCTCACCCCCTTCTCCCCCCCCTCCCTCTCTCTCACCCCCTTCTCCCCCCCCTCCCTCTCTCTCACCCCCTTCTCCCCCCCCTCCCTCTCTCTCACCCCCTCCCCCCCCCTCTCCCTCTCTCTCACCCCCTTCTCCCCCCCTCCCTCTCTCTCACCCCCTTTCCCCCCCCCTCCCTCTCTCTCACCCCCCCCTTCTCCCTCTCCGCGTGGTCTGCAGGAGAAGTTGAGGTCTGAAACACAAGCGCCACACACCACGCGTGCACATACATCAGCCAGGGGGACAGGTGCTCACAGATCTGATTGGCAGCTGCGATGGCTCTCTCCCCCGTCTCTCCCCCCTCTCTCTCTCTCACATCTCCATCCCTCCTATCCCCCCTCCCTCCCCTGTCTTCCATCTCCCCCCCCCACCCCTCTCTCTACCTCTCTTCCCTCTCCGCTTCCCCAATCCCTGCCCCCGCTCTCAACCCAACACCGAGTTAAGCCCCGTGACCTCACTCTCCCCTATAGACCCTAACTAGCCGGACCCTACCGCGGGGGTTGCCAGACTCCGGTCCTCGCTATCTCCCCCTCCCCCCGCCGCCGCCCTTCTACTACAGCCCATCTTCACACGCTCACCAACCCCCTGACTTCAAATACAAATAAACCCAACCCGAGCGACGCAAAGAGAGAGACGGCCGACACATATGAATGACGGCTGTCTGCATTGCGATCCCTGTAAATGTGCCAACGTCGGTCCAACGTTGACGGAACGCTCCATCCGTGTTGACCGCGTGGCTCGCGAGCAGCGCTTGCTCCAACAAGTCTGAGCGAGGAATCACTGCAATCAAGTCGAGAGTTCACCTTCTTGAGTTGTCTTCCTGTGGCGTGTACGTACTTTACAAAAGAACAAGTATTTCTCGCGTGTGTTTGTGTCATCAGCACTACCGGCTGTGTCATCAGCACTACCGGCTGTGTCATCAGCCGGTAGTGCAATGGTTATCGCGCCGCGCTACATGCCCAGCGGACCGAGTTCGACTCCCACTCACGGTCAACACCGGTGACGATTATCTGAATCGGTCCTGGGCCTCCCCTAGGTCGACTCAGACTCAAATGAGTACCTGGTACGGTGTGTGAAATTATCGTCACGAGGGAGACAAAGGCGGCCGGGCGTGGTGTTGGCCACCCACCCACTCGTGTGCCGTTCCGACCTTCATAGGTTCTCGTTAACAGCACTTGCCCCTCCAGTTTGTTAAGGCTATACGGGAGATATTTGTCTTTGTGTAAAACAAATAACAGTATACGGCATAAAGTCTTAATGAGGGGCATTTGTCTCTGTGTGAATGCTTATAAAATAAAAAATATATATATCTTGACGATTGATATTCGTGAATATTTGTGAAACGTCTCAACAGGCTTTAAGTCATAACGATGCTCATTTAGCTTTGTGTGTGAGAGAGAGTGAGAAAATATCTGTAAGGCTACACGGGGGAATCTTTGTCCTTTTATAACAATAGACTC